>NW_023425531.1:530000-1837160 GCF_014108245.1 Pipistrellus kuhlii
CAAAAAAACAAAAACAAAACAAAAAAACAGGCTGCAAACTGGACCTGTAGGAGCCATCGTTTGCTGACTGCTGCATTGAGCTGCACTGGGCAGCATGCTGCAAGCTCCCATGGTTTTGAAGGGAATATCTGCAATGACTATAAAAAAGCCCATGTGATTTTCATTGGTAACAAAGCCACAGGCCCTGCTAATACTCCTGGGCTTACTGCCTACATTCACCCTGGAAGAAAACGCAAAATCCCAGCGGGATGTGAGAACGAGGTGTAGACTCCCCCATTTATAGTCACTCATCCCCGGAGCTCCACTCATGGGCCTATTTACCACAGTGAACGTCAGGAACGCTTATCTTCCTTTCACATTTGTCTTTACTGTCTCACTTCATTCCTGCTGTGTGTGCTCCGCGTGAGTGGTGCCGGTCTTACGCAGGTGGGTTCCGACTGACGGCGAAGAGTGTGTTACGTCCAGTAGGAACGCATCTCCCACGTAACAACCCAAGGGCCTTCTGCATTCAGGTTCTTACACCGTGGCAGCAGCACATTCCCAGCACATTCCCAGCACAATCCCAAACAATACGGTTTTACTCTTTTTCAGAAACAATGTTTTATTTATTAAATAGCTAACTAAATTTGATTTAAAAGTGTTTTACTTATTAAATAGTTAACTAAATTTGATTTAAAAGTGTTTTACTTATTAAATAGCTAACTAAATGCGATTTAAAAATGTTTATTAAATAGATAACTAAATGCAACTTAAACGTGTTTTATTTATTAAATAGCTAACTAAGTGTGATTAAAAGCATAAGACCCTTTAATCTAAATTGAGAAACCTTAAAACAAGAATAGAGCCAATATCTGGATTTTCAATTCAGTATATATGCTTGGGGCACTAAAATGCAGCTAACACTTACGATTTCCGAATATTGTCATCAAGTTCCACATCTTCCAGAAATTTATTAGCCACCAGCTCCAGGGCATCCGTGGGCCAGGAGTGGAACCAGTCAATCGTGCAGCAGTTGATGAGCGAAGGGAACATTCTCAGGCGGTTCCGGAAGGCGTCCCCAATGGGGCTCATGGCTAATGAGAAACAGACTGTTAGTCCCCATCCCCCACAGAGGCCCAGGCAGACCCTTTGGATCTCACCCAGGACTCGGTGAGTGGGCACGCTCCCTGCTGTGGAACCGCCATGATGAGTGCCTGGGAAGTGGGGAGAGGGAGGGTCATGGGATATTTTCATGAAGTTCTGTGATGGGAATTCAGTGACAGGTCTTCCATTTCTATTATTGTCCCTTCCAGACCCTTAGGGTTCATTTGCCAGACTAATTAGAGACATTTGATCTACATACCACAGCTCTCGTACCCAACTCCTTACAGAGGCATAGAGGCATCCGCTTGTCTCATTCCCTCCAGCCACAAAGTTTGGGGTCTATACCCCAAATGTTACTCATTTTTTATTTAGACTCAGCTGGTAGAGAAAGTGTGGTGCACAGGTACATGAGTGAGAAGGTCAGTGTGGCTGAAGGAGAGAGAGAGAGGGACACTGGTTTGAGACCAGAGTGGGGAGGCTATGAGGACAGTCTGGCAGGGAATCTTATAAAGTCACAGGGGAGGATTTGGGTCTTCATCCTAATAGAAAGCAATTTAAATGTTTTAATTCTTGGGCATGCATGCATGTGCATGAATATTCAATGGTCATATTTGCAATCTATGAGAAAACCCCATCCTGGCTCAGTGGGACAGGAAGTTCTGGAGCGGATAAAGGTGGGCATAGAGAGCCTAGTTAGAGGGCTGCAGAGGGGAGGCCTGAGGAGGGAAGAGGCTCGGCTTGCGTGGGTCTCTCCCTTCTCACCAAGGACAATGTGGAGGTTCTTCTTCACCCGCTCAATGAAGAAGTTGTACATAGACAGAGGGGTCACCTCAATCTTCTCGCCCACCGTCCGGGCCGCTGTCTGCATCTTCTCCACGAGGTCTGCCTTCTCGTCTGCAGGGAAGATGTTGGGCACATCGCCGGTGTTCAGAAGCATGTTGATGTCCTCCACAAAAGACTCATCCTTGACCTGGTTGTCAGCGAAAAGAAACACGGTGCTCTTGGTGGCCACGCCGACCTGCAGCATGATCTTCTTCAGGTCCTCCCGCCAATCAAGGTTGGAGTAGCTCTTGGTGATCTCGATCTGGTACAGCTCGTACGAGTTCATGAACGTGGACAGCTTGCTGGCGCTCTGCCGCCCGCTGCCCCCGATGCCCACCAGGAGCAAGTGGCCTTTGTCCTGCTTCAGGACCCTGCAGATCCTGGAGATGTGCTCGATGGCGAACCGGAACATGACCAGGGACATGGGGGCCTTGCTGATATTGTTGAACTCATCCAGGTAGTACTCCATGACCACCGTGAGCTGCTTCAGGTCCGTGATCTCATCATAGATCTTGAGGTCGCTATCTGGTTTGAAGTAATCTCCAAAGAAGAGGCTGTGGATATTGTCATCGACGATCTTTCCGGTGGGTGACAGGTGGATGAGAACCTGTGGAAAGGTAACCCCAGCCAGGCACTGAGCCAGTGGCCCGGCCAGGATAGCACCGGGAGGCACAGAGGAAGGGAACAGGGGTCAGCTTGTCTCCCTCCAGCACATCCTTCAAAGTCATGGATCATTAACAGTTTAAAAAACAAAACAAGCCATGACACGTGGGTCTGATGGTTGTAAAGACTATGCTGGAAGGACATTAGCGAAAGGCGTGTGAAGCCAGGGTCATGCTTGCCAAGCAGTAGAACATTGTTGGTCAGACTGTAAGGTTCCCACAGGCCTCTCAGGAAGGCACCACTTTTAAAAGTATCGATAGCTGCTCCTTCACCAAATAGAGGTGCAGGTGCTCCCCTGGCCCCACTCTGTGCCTAGAGTAGAAATGTTTTAGATGCTTCCTCCTGGGTTACACGGGGAGGTTGGGAGGGGGGACCACACTCTGTTCCTGGTCTCTGGCTACAATGGGAAAACACTTCTGCAGTTTTCCTATGGAGAAATCACAGCTCCTTAGAAATAGAGGTAGAACGAGCGCTGGCCAGTGTGGCACAGTTGCTTGGAGCATCATTAAAATGTTTAAATGTTTAATGTTTGGTGTATCTCATGCACCAAAACGTGGTTTGTTTAATTCCTGGTCAAGGCCCATGCCTAGGTTACAGGTGTGCACAAGAAGCAACCAATTGATGTCTCTCTTTTCCCATCATCCTCTCTCTCTCTCTCTCAAATCAATAGACATATCCTTGGATAAGAATTTTAAAAAAATAGAGGTAGAACTAGATGATTCTTAAAACAACTTTTTTTTTTTTTTTTTTTTTTTTTTTAATATGAAATGGGAAAGAGGAAAAAAATGTATGTATGGGAAATCATGGCAATCTTTCACTTGGGTTTACCAGAGCCTCAATCAATCCATGAAAACCTATAGCTCCTTTCCCAGCTCACACATTAATTTGATGGGGATATGTGTAAACAATGACATCATATAGCTGATCACTCGACTGGTTCCAGCCCTGTACGCTGCCAGGAAAGCGGAGCCCAGTCACCACATGGAGTGACATGTCGGCTCGGTGCTGTTGCTTTAGGGTCAGAGAGCAGGCCGGGAGTCTCCACTGGGAAGGGAACCTGGATTCAGACTAACATGGTCAGGTATTTGGGACCAATTCTGAGGCCAAATGATCACAGGGTCTGGCTGACCTTCTCTATGGTGTGCTTGAAGCAATTCGAGGTGGTTTCCTTCACCAAGTTGAAGAAGACCTGTCTGTCCTCTTCGTCAATCAGCCGGTCGTAGAACACCCGATAGACTTCATGAACCCAAAGCCGGATAAGCTTCTCCACTTCCTGGAAAGCAGAGTTGGTTATCTGAATGAGGTGCCAGAGGGCGAAATTCTCAGATCCCGGTTGGCGTGAGAATGAGACAAGATCATGCTTTCAGAATGTTAAGCACGAGGCCTCACACAGATTCAACATGCAGGAAAGTTCACTCTGGTGCCAGGAAGTGTGGGGAGACCTGGTGACAGAAGAGACCGCTGACCTGCAGGCGGGAGTGAGGACACAACAGCACCCCCTGGACCACGCGGGAGAAGTCGCGCAGGTTAAAGACGTAGTGTGACTTGGAGGGAGTCGGCAGGAAGTTCTCCACGGCAGCCCTGTAGATGGTCATAGTGGCCTGGACCAGCATCTTCCCGTACCTGGGGAGGGAGGAGAGGGAGGCCAGTCGAGGAGAGGCCAGACGGAGGGCCCAGACCATGTCCTGGGAGACGCAGCAACCTCTCACCTTAAGAACATCACGTCGAAGCCTTTCCCGAAGTGCCAGTCGGCAATGGCACTAAAGATCTTGGTTAAAATCTCGTCCTCAAAGGCGTTGATGGAGGTGACGTTCAGGTGGCGGGTGAATCGCCCTGGAAGACACGCACCCCCGCTCCTGGGCCCACTCCGCACGGAGCTGCTTCCCTCAGCCCCTGCCCGTCTGTGCTGTGGCCGCTCCGCCTGGGCCGTCCCAGCTTAGATTAATTAGCAACAACTAACATCACAAGTGGGTTTCCCAGCCACCAGTCCTACTGTAGGGTTCAAGGGTGCCAGTGGTGCCGCTGCCATGCTGCCCCGCGGATGCAGGTCAGCCCGGATGCAGAGTCACACTCGCTTCTAAACATGAAGGCTCACGTGACCACTCATCGCCAGATAGTCAGGCAATTGTGTTATTTTTATGGAAAGGAAGCATCCTTGCCACGTACCGCCTCCATTTGGAACCCACTCTCCCACAAACCAGCTGCTGGCAATTTGTCCCTCACATGTGTACATCTGTCTATGTTAGATATCTATGCTTCTATACCTACATATCGGCTTTATTGAGATATAATTCATATTATCTTTACATATGTACATCTGTCTATGTTAGATATCTATGCATCTGTATCTATATATCAGCTTTATTGACATATAATTCATAGTAATTTTGGTAATCTAAAACCCATTTCCAGTAACTTACTCACAAAGAGCTCATGGAAACAGCCTCTGAGTTCTTGTGTGTTGATAAGTTTTGCTTTTTCTTAAAGGCCAGCTTTGCTGACTAGAACATTTAAAAAAATATATATATTTTATTGGCTAAAACCGGTTTGGCTTGGTGGATAGAGCGTTGGTCTGCGGACTGAAGGGTCCTGGGTTTGATTCCGGTCAAGGGCATGTATCTTGGTTGTGGGCGCATCCCCAGTAGGAGGTGTGCAGGAGGCAGCTGATTGATGATTCTCTCTCATCGATGTTTCTAACTCTCTGTCCCTCTCTGTTCCTTTTTTACAGAGAGGAAGAGAGAGGAACAGAGAGTTAGAAACATCGATGAGAGAGAATCATCAATCAGCTGCCTCTTACTGGGGATGTGTCTGCAACCAAGGTACATGCCCTTGACCGGAATTGAACCCTGGACCTTTTAGTCTGCAGGCTGACGCTCTATCCATTGAGCCAAACCGGTTTCGGCAGACTAGAACATTCTTGACTCTCATTTTGTTCCGTGAGCACCCTCACCATCCCATTTCCTTATGGGTCAGGCATTGCCGTTGAGAAGTCTTAGATAACCTAACTTGATTTTGCTTATCCATCAGGTGCTCTTTTTTGCCTAAATGCCCTAAAGGTGTTTTTCTTTTTCTTTGATGTCCAATAACGTTACTAGTGTGTGCCTGGATAGTAGTCATTTTGAGTCTGCGCCTCAGGTACATGGTGTACCAAACACAGGCACCAGCCATGTATTCTCTCACAGGTGAGAAGGCCACAGAACCGGAAGTCTGCAAATGGTACTAAGATGCTTCTGTAAGGAGGTATTCTCCTAAACTGTTAGGTGAGGAGATGCTGGGAGGGGTCTCATTTATTTGTTCATTATTATTTATTGTTATTCATTATTATTTCACTTTGGCAATGTGAAGAGGGATAACAAATACCCTGGAGAACATGGGGCTGGCTGCCGGGAACACGTGTGGCACCTGAACGCTCCTTGGCCTCTGAGACTCTCTCCCTCTCCTTGTCCTATTTCCACAGCTTCCAACAGGAAGTCTCTGATGCTGCTCCCTAGAGCTGGCCCTGCTGCCCTGGCCACGGCCGCACACTCCCTCTCCCTCTGTCAGCATGGAGTGCCGGGGTCTGGCTCTGCAGGCGGCGGGTAGGGCGGAGAGGAGTGGCTTCTCTTTACATACCAGTGATGTCATTCCTTCCGCCCCCGGGGGGGCCCCATGGCTGTCACCAGCAGCACGTCCACGATGTCCAGCTTGTTCATGTCTTTCTTGTCGAACCAGTGGCCGTGGTCCATCCACTGCCGCAGCAGCTCGATGGGCGGCTGGGCCCCGTACGCCTCCTTGGCTGGCATGTTGAGGTCATCTGGGGAGAGCCAGGGCCCCACGCTGTGAGTTTAGGGGGCCCTCTGCTCTCACAGGACGCAGTCGAAGACTCTCTCTGCCACGGGAGAGACCACCGCCAGTGTCCCACCCTCACTCCGGGCGGGCTCAGCCCACGGACGCTCTGACCCAAGGAACAGGTTTCCCTGTTCTGCCCGCTGTGGCTTAGGGCTGCATGGATTGGGTCACAGGCATTTAACTTTTTTTCCGTCCCCTCAAACAACATGTGCTGGTTGTCTCCTGTGTGCTAGGTGTTTTAATTTCTGGGCGGTGATTTCTGGGGAGACTGCCACCTGCCAGCTGACAGGTATTAATGTGACCGGCAGGTGTGTAGTGGGCTCCGGCTGAGGCTGTGGTGGAGGAAGCCACACTGGCCAGAGCAGACTGGCTCTCAGCGCCCTAGCTGATGTCTGCAGTGATCGCCCCATCTCCACCGAGAGGGCGCACAGTGCAATGGGCTTACTGTCCCCACACACACTGGCTGAGAGCCCCTGGGAGGGCTGGCATTCAGGCGTTTTATGCCGATGACCTCATCCAGTCCAATAAGGACTGTCAGGAAGACCTTCACGGTGAAGTCATTAACACCGAGGGCCCTGGGTGCTAAGTCACCACATGCAGAGGGGTTGAAAGTGAGAGTCCAACCTCAGTCTACTTGGCTGAAAGCTTAAACTGTCTTTTAAAATGTTTAGTTGAATTCATTGAGGAGATATTGGTTAATACAATTATATCAGTTATAGCTATATAATTCTATAACACATCATCTGCGTATTGTATTGTGCATTTACCACCCAGCCTGCTTTTGGACTTATAAAAATAGGAAGGGAAAACAGGTTGGAAGAAAGAAGGAAGAAAAAGAAAGAAAAATAAGATTAAAAAAAAAGAACCCTGTCTTAAAAGAGCTGATGTTAGCTGGCAAGGATACACATATATGCAATGTTCATTCCCAATACGGGCGTTTTAAAAATTGGTTTGAGAGGAGAAGGTGCGAGAGAAACACTGATGTGCCGTCTGTGTTGGTTGCTCCTTGTCAGTGCCCTGACCAGAGCTCACCCACAACCTTGCCTATTGGTCCAACTCCCTAACCAGCTGAGCACCCAGCAGGGCAGAATGTGAACTGTAAAGGCAACGAGGTGAGTCAGAGGAGCAGGGCATCACTCTAAGCAAATGGGACTTTAGTCGAGATGTATTAGGCACCCAAAATCCTGGGCTTGGCCACAGTTCCGGAATTTTCCAGATGTTTCACTCTGAACAGGGAACTGAACCTTCTGGAGCCTCAGTGAATGACTAGCAAAGTGAGAATGGCAGTTAACGACCTCGCAGGGTTGTGGAGTGCAACTGGGACGAGTGAGGAAGTGCTCTGTAAACAGGTAAAATCTTGGGAAATGTCGATGTGTTATTTCACATTTACTGAGCAGGTTTTGGGTATCTTCACATCCTGATAACATATTTATTTATCTGTCACAAATGGAGTACGGATCTTATCGCAAGTGTGTGCTGCTTTCCGAGATGCAACCGGACCAACACAGCAACCCTTCTGGAGCTGCGTCTCCCCACAGGGCCCCCTGGCCCATGGCGCACGCAGCCGCACCCAGGAGAAGCAGGGAGCCTGGCTAGGCAAGGAGACCGGACCATGTCTCACAGACTGAAAAATGGCTGCCCACTGGTGTGGCTCAGTGGTTGAGCATCGACCGATGAACAAGGAGGTCAGGGCTTGATTCCCAGTCAGGACACAAGCCCTGTTGTGGGTTTGATCCCCAGTAGGGGGCGTGCAGGAAGCAGCTGATCAATTATCCTCTCTCATTTTTTGATGTCTCCCTCTCCCTTCCTCTCTCTGAAATCAATAAAAACATATTTTAAAAGTTCATAAAAACTTGGTCAACAAATACTTGGTAATGGAAGAAGTCAGAAGAAAAAGCAAAATTAAAGAAGGAAGAAAAGGAAGGAAGGAGAAAGAGCGGGAGGGAGGGAGGAAGAAGTACTACATGTTATTAATGGGAAATATTTTATCCGTCAGAGAGAAGGACTGCCAAGTGGACTGGCAGCCGAGAGGGGAGGAGCCTGGTGGCGTCCAGGCCTGCGCCTTACCCACAAACACCACGGCCTTCTTCCCGATGGGCGGCCCATAGAGGCCCTTCCGCCGCCGATCCAGCTTGGACATGATGATGTCCTGGGTCTGATAGGCGGAGGTCCGGGCAGAGAAGTTGAGGCAGTTGGGCACGTAGCTGTTTTTGGGGAGGTGCAGGAGGAAGTTGTTGGTGATGGCGGATTTGCCGGTGCCGGTGGGGCCCACAAAGAGCATCGGGATCTCGTGGTCCAGGTAGGTTTTCAGGAAGAAGGACTGCCGGGCTGTCTCCACAGTGGGGATGATGAGCTCTGAGACCTGCACCACGGAGACATGGACAAGCCTTGGGACGGCCCCTGAGGCTGGGCTCGGCATTCAGAAGACTCAGTGCCATCCCTCCTCTCTCCCACCTCGAGTGAGTACGTAATAGTCCCAGGGGCTCAGCTTATCACCCTGTGGAATGGAGTAGTGATGGCACTCGCCCACTGAGCTGGTTTAATGTGAAATGAGATTTCCTGTGTACTCAGACCCCAGCCGGATGCTATGGGCTTGGCCTTGGGCTCCTGGAACCTTGTTACTCTGAGTCCCACACCCTGGCTGAGCTCACCCCCTTGGACCCAGCCCTGTTGTTATCCGTTTGGCTTCCTGGGCAGGGAGGGCAGGCTGTTTCCCGTTGAAGCCTCCTGGGGGGTATGGGCTGGGCTCGGCTCTGGGGAAGCCTGGTCTGGGCAGCTGGGCAGCGTGGTGCATGCCAGTAGACAAAGGCTTGGCTTTTTCGGTGCGTAATTGGATCAAAGGAAAAGGATTAGCTGCCGAGGGCATTGCAGCAGAGAGGATGAGAATCGATAGGTGTTGAGCAAGGATGTTCTGCTGTTATCCCCACAGTCTTCCCAGGAACCCTCTGGGTCAGGTGTGGAATTGGCTTGAATTTTCAGATGAAGAAACCGAGGCTGGAGGATTGCTGCTCACTTGTCCAAAGATAGAGCCAATAGGTGATGGGAATGCTGAACCAGGTTTTGCTATCAAGACTGGGAACTTAGAGCAAGTTGGGTTTCATAGATTTTTATTGTCATGGACAAGGGGGAAATGTGCAGCCGAACTGAATATATTTTCTGCATGGGACTCTTATTTATATGAATTCAGCAAGATATGAAACCCCTGGAGTTCAGGTGACCCAGCTCCTTAAGGAGAATTAAAGTTTAGGGTCTCAGTGCTGGGGTGAGGGGTCCTCACCACACTCAGCCCCCGGGGTGGGCCCTGAATTCAGCCCAGCACTCCGGTCCTGCCTGTGTCTGACATGACAACATCCCACTTTCCTATCCACCTTCTGCACCCACCCTGGCTGGAACCATCTGCCTTCACCCAGAGAGGTGAGTCACGTCACCAGACGCTACAAGAGTCATCAACATGCACCCCCAGATATTGTCCCACAGGGAACAGAGGAGGAAGTGTCAGTGAGTCGAGTCATCTGCTAACCAGACAAGCTAATCAGAACCTGTGCTGCTGGACCAGAACCTGCGCTGCTGGACCGGAACCTGTGCTCCTGGACCAGAGCCTGTGCTGCTGAGCATGAGGACCCAGGACGTCCTTCTCAGGCACTTAAACAAAGGAGGTGCTCTTCTTGTCTGAGGTTCTGAGATATCACACCACCATAACCATTATTGGTCACCTCCCATGACCGATAATGGCAATGGCAATGATCAGGACAGCAGCGACCACTGATCTGCACACAGTATGCGCCATGTGTTCACCTGTGTTGTCTCCAACTCTGACAACCATCATGGGAGCGTTCTGCGCTGCTCTGTGGTGGTGGACGGAGCCAGGGGCGAAGGCGGGGTGAGGAGCCCGGCTTCCAGGCTCCGGGCACGCCCGGGGCCTGTCCTGAGGGAATGCTTTAAGATGCGGACACAGTGCGGCCCTGCTTTCCCCTCGGAGGAGCGGGGCCATTTTGGAAACCAAGCTCCAAGGCCAGCCCTCCTTTACCTTGGCGTTGGCTGGGATGTGCTCATCCTCCTTGGTGATGTACTCAGTCCACGTGTACCAGTGCCCGCTGCCTTGCTTGAGGAAGTAGAAGTCGTAGATGCTCCCTGAACCCAGAAACAGAAAGGCCGTCAGCATGGGCTCTCCTTCCCGGAGGCTCCTGCACGGCAGCCGCACGGGCGGCACCGGGACGAAGCTCACTCCTGTGCACCCGCCTGGGCTGGATCGCTCCTCTGAAGAGTGATGGCTGTGTCACACACACAACAACAGTGCTCTGTGAGCAGAGTCAAACCAGTCTGAGTAATGTAGCAGCAAGTATTAAAAATGACAAAAAGAAAGCAGCCCATCGCTCCAACCCTTACACCCGAACTAACTTCCGACGGCTCCGCCTGCGCCGCACGGCGTGGTGAGATGGGAGGGCAGACTGACCGAGAAGGCTTTTATGAGAATGGGACCACCTGACACATTCTGTTTTTAAATAAAGATGTCAAGTTTACTTTAACTTAAATCTCGAAGAGCCAACATGGGTTAAAGGACTGACTGAACTTGAGATAAGTCATTATTCATTACAAGAGAAACCGCTTCGTAAATAGAAACTTCTAAAACAGTAATTTAGAAAAGTAATTAAAGTTATTAAGGGGTTAAAGACACTGTGCTTTAAAAAATCATTTAGCCTGGACAGTGTGGCTCAGTGGTTGAGCATCCACCTATGAACCAATTCTAGGTCAGGTTCCATTCTAGGTCAGGGCCAGTGCCTGGGTTGCAGGCTCTGTCCTCTATAGGGGGCCTGCTGGAGGCAGTTGACCGGTTTCTCTCTCATTGATGTTTCTATCTCTCTATCCTCTCCCTTCCTCTCTGGAAAAAAATCAATAAAAACATATTCTAAAAGATAATTTAATCCAATTTTGTGATAGTGTTTTAACTTTTCACTGTAAAAAATTTAACAATATATGAGGATGAGGAGCATCTTGTATAATAAAGATGTAATATGCAAGTGGTCCTTATGCTGTGAAGCATAACAACCAACCGACCTGAATCACAGATCAGCAGGAGGGGTGAGGGGAGGGGGGAGAGGAGGAGGGAAGTTACAGGAGGGCGGGTAATGGGTGGAAAGCTACAGGAGGGCCACAGTGAGCTACTGGGGCACTGATTGGTGTGCAGGGCTGCCCACTATCCAGCTTCAATAGTTACCAATATTTCATAATTCTTGCCTCATCCATTTCCACATCACTATATTCAATTTCCTTCCCTTCTTCCTCCTTCCCTTCTTTCATCTCTGCCTCCCTCCCTCCTTCCCTCCCTTTCTTTCTTCCTTTCTTTCTTTGGAACATTTTGAAGCAAATCCTGCCAGTGTATTTCATCTGTAAACACACATAACTCAATGTTAGGCCCGTTTTGCTGGTTCCTTTTTATACTGTGTGGTGATTAGCTCTTACTCTTCCCTTCACCTCTCCTCCTCCAACTCCGGTTTCTAACACAGTTTTCTTCTTCCACCACAGTTCTCCTGCTCTAAGCATCAGGTCCACATTTAAGTAGATTCATTGCTCTTTATTTTGATCCATCTACTTGTTGGCTGATTTTATTTCTTTTTCCAAAGTGGGACTTCAGGGACTCCTTCTCTCAGTTTTGCACTATCAAGGTGCCTGCACTGCTCTTGTATCTGAAGAGTGCCTTGGGGGAGAATAGTATTCCTATCTCACCGTTTCTTTCCCTCAGAACCCGCACACCATGCTTTATTTATTTATCCTGGAAGTTTGCATTGCTGAGGCCCATCAGATGGCTTGCCCCTTTATTTCCTATAGATATGCCTGACAAAATCTTTTTGATACTGGATGTACAAGAATTTAATCAACTTATTTCTTTTGATCAGTTATTCTGTATCAATTTTTCTTGGGACATACCATATTCTTACAACTCATAGAAATAGTTCTTCATTTTAGGAAATATTTCTGCATTTATATCCTTGTATACATTATCTATACTTTTTTTAAAAAAATATATTTTTTATTGATTTTGTACAGAGAGGAAGGGAGAGAGATAGAGAGTTAGAAACATCGATGAGAGAGAGTCATCGATCAGCTGCCTCTTGCACACCCCCTACTGGGGATATGCCCGCAACCAAGGTACATGCCCTTGACCGGAATCGAACCCGGGTCCCTTCAGTCCCTAAGCCGACGTTCTATCCATTGAGCCAAACCGGTTTTGGCTATACTTTTATTGGGTTACCAATTTAAGCAATTAGCATTGGTTGGCTTCCATAGCAATCAAATTATTTATAATTGCTTTACTGTATGTCTTTTTTTTCTACAGTAATAATAATTATCTTAAACCTTTCCTCTAAATCATTTATTAGATGTCTAGACTTGTATGCTTTATTCCTTGCTGATTCTAATTTATTTATTAGATCTTTAATTGTGCTACTTGGTTCCCAACTTTTTTCTTTGGCTTTTTTTAATTCCTCTTTTCCTCTAATTCTATGGTTTTATCACCTTCCTACAAACTTTTAAAAGACTGCTTTATTCTAAATAAGTTCCTTACCACCAAAGCAGTATTATAAGAAATGTTAAAAGGACCTCTTTAAGAAAAAGGGAAAAAGAGACAAATAATTATAAAAAATAGAATGGCATAGAGACTAAAAAAATAATACACAACATCAATGAAACTAAGCTGGTTCTTTGCAAAGATAAACAAGATTGCTGAAACCTTAGCCACACTCACCCTAAAACAAAGAGAGAGGACCCAATAAGCAAAATCAGAAATGAGAGAGCACAGAAATACAAAGGATTGTAAGAAAATGCTATGGACAACTATATGCCCACAAATTAGACAACCTGACTGAAATGGATAAATTACCAGAAATATACAACTTTCCAAAACTTAATCAGAAAGAATCAGAAAACCTGAATAGACCTATAACAACTAATGGAATTGAAGCAGCAATAAAACTAAATAATAAAAAACACTCCCAAGACACAAAAGTCTGGAACCTGATAGCTTCATAGGGAAGTTTTACAACATTCAGAGCACTGACCCCTCTCCTCCTCAAACTACCCCAAAAAAACCCAAGAGGAAGAAACACTTCCAATACCTTTACGAGGCCAGCATTATCCTAACTCTAAAACCAGATAAAGATACTACACAGAAAGAAAATTATAGACCTATATCCCTGATGAATATAAGAATTAAAATCCTCAACCATATATTAGCAAAGTTAACCCAGCAACACATTTAGAGAGATTGTACATCGTGATCAAATGGGATTTATTCCTGGGATGCAAGGTTGGTACAATATATGCAAATCAATTAACATGAAATACCACATAAACAAAAAGAGGGATAAAAATCATATCATATTAATAGATGGAGGAAAAGCATTGGACAAAATCCAGCACCTATCTATAATAATAAAAGCATAACATGCTAATTAGACCGGACATCGTTCTGGATGTCCTTTTGGATGACCTTCCGGATGAAGCCGGGGCTGTGAGGGAAGCCCAGTCCTGGGTGCCTGGAAGTGGCCAGAGGGAAGCCCAGGTTCCGGGTGCCAGAGGGAAGCCGGTGCCAGCAGCCAGGGGAAGGAAGGCCTACTCTTGCATGAATTTTGTACATCAGGCTTCTAGTGCTATATAATAAAAGGCTAATATGTAAATTGACCAAATCGCAGAATGACTGGTCACTGTGATATGCACTGACCACCGGGGGCAGACACTCAACACAGGAGCTGCTCCCTGGTGGTCAGTGTGCCAGAAGTTGAGCTCACCGCTGGTGAGTACAGTAGTGGTGGCGGGAGCCTCTCTTGCCTCTGTGGCAGCACTAAGGATGTCCAACTGATGTCTTAGGCCCACTCCCTCGACTGACGGCTTAGGCCCGCAGGAAATGGGCCTAAGCTGTCAGTCAGACATCCCCTGAGGGCTCTGAGACTGCGAGAGGGTGCAGGCCAGGCTGAGAGATACCCCTGAGTATAAGAATTTCATGCACCGGGCCTCTAGTTTATGATAAAAATGCACAAAAGTGATTATAGAGGGAATGTATCTCAATATAATAAAGAACATCCATGACAAACACATAACCAACATCATACTCAACAGAAAAAAACTAAAAGTGTTTCCTTTAAGTTAAGATCAGCAACAACACAGGGATGGCCACTTTCACCACTCTTATTCAATATAGTGCTGGAAGTTCTAGCCACAGCGATCAGACAAGAAAAAGAAATAAAAGGCATCCAAATTAGAAAGGAGTAAGTAAAACTGTCACTATATGCAGAGGACATGATATTGTATATAGAGCACCCTATATATTCTACTAGAACAACTAGAACTGATAAGTAAATTCAGTAAAGTAGCAGGATACAAAATAAATATTCAGAAACAAATTGCATTTTATACACCAACTAGAGGCCCAATGCATGAATTTGTGCACGGGTGGGCTCCCTAGGCCTGGCCAGTGATCAGGGCCAGTCAGGGTTGGGCCAATTGGGGCCTGCTGGCTGGAGGAAGGGGTGAGGGAGGGACTATGGGTTGATTTGGACCTGTCAGCAGGGATGGGGGTGAGGGATGGGGTGTGGGAGGTTGGTCGCTGGCCCAGAGGAGGGAGCTGGCCCTTGGGGCCCTGGGAAAGGGGCTGCATCCACTACCACCCATTCCAGGTTCCCCATCCCAGCCCAGGGCCCAAAGACCCTGGTGGAGTTGGGAGAGGAGGTGATGATTGCTGGGCCAGGCACAAAAGAAATGGATGCTGGACTCCGACACCGCTGGCTGGCTGCAGGAGGTTGGCTGTGGGAGCGCACTGACCACCAGGTGGCAGCTCCTGTGTTGAGCATCTGTCCCCTGGTGGTCAGTGCATGTCATAGCAACTGGTCCACCAGTAGTTCCAGTTGTTCCAGTTGTTTAGTCGTAATGGTCACTTAGGATTATATATATATATATATATATATATATATATATATATATATATATATATATATATATATATATCATGAACTATCAGAAAGAAAACTAAGGGGGAGAACCAAGATGGCAGCATAGGTAAATGCTGGTACTCACTCCTCCCACAACTACATCAAAATTAAAACTAAGCCGAAGCCGGTTTGGCTCAGTGGTAGAGCGTCGGTCTGCGGACTGAAAGGTCCCGGGTTCGATTCCGGTCATGTACATTGGTTGCGGGCACATCCCCTGTAGGAGGTGTGCAAGAGGCAGCTGGTCGATGTTTCTCTCTCATCTTTATCTCTCTCCCTTCCTCTCTGTAAAAAATCAATAAAAATATATTTTAAAAAAATTACAACTAAAATACAGAATAACCATCATTCAGAACCACCTGAAATCTGGCTGAATGGAAGTTCTACAACTAGAGAAGTAAAGAAGGAACCACATTAAGACTAGCAGGAGAAGCAGAGGCTTGGAACAGGCTGGTCCAACACTTATATGTCATGGTTTAAAAAAAAACAAAACATTTTAAAATTGATTTCATAGAGGAAGGAAGAGGGAGGGAGAGGTAGAAACATCTAAGATGCTCTCATGGATTGGCTGCTTCCTGCAAGTCCTTCACTGGGGATTGAGCCCACAACCCAGGCATGTCCCCTTGACTGGAATTGAACTCGGGACCTTTCAGTTCGCAGGCCAACGCTCTATCCACTGACCAAACCGGCTAGGGCAATGTGTGGTGTTTTTTAATCAGGTGGGAGATTGTCTCTGTGGAGGCTTCTTATGAGGAGCTAGGGGTCCCAGCCCCAGGATTCCAATGTTGAGAAGTCTCTATAACTTTGAGCTGTAAAAACCAGTAGGGATTGTGGCTCAGAAACATGGAGGCTGCTGGAGACCTAGAAGGTCCTCTTAAAAGGCCTGCACATGAAGTGATACAGTCCTATTCCCTCTGAGCTCCAGCACTGGACGGTGGCACTGAGTAAACCAGGGGTATACACAGAGAAACTGGACTGTCTGGCATAGGGGCAGGAACTTGGGGATGGCATTCCTAAGACAAGGGTGCTCACAGGGGCAATTGCTCCTATGCTGGGACCTCCCTGCCACAGAGCTGACTGACAGCCATATCTGAGATTCTGTCAACATGGCCCATACTTCTTGCTCCACCATGGTGATTCCCTGAGACCCCCGCCCCATCTAACTTTCAGCCCCACCCAAGCTGTTTGCAGAAGCTTTTACATATGAATGGCCTGTCCTGGCTTAGGCTTCAGACTTTGCTAATATCTCTCAAACAAGCAACAGCTGGCATCAGTGTGCCCCATACCTATCGACAAGAGGCCCAAGACCTGGCACTAGCACCAGCCAGCCTTGCTTCACAGTTGGGCCTCGCCTGGGCACTTCCTAGCTCAATACAAATAGCAGCCATCTGAAGATAGCTCTGTAGCTCCTGCCAGGTGGCCCAGGCAGTGGCTGACTTTGCAGCTCTCTGAAGACCTAAGAGATGGTGCACCCAGTGGACAGCATCAGACCACACCAGATTACAACTCTGCACATCCACAGGGACACACTCAAGGGTCAGACTCAGAGAGCACCAAAGCCCCACTGAAGCAAGTCCTGCTCCATAGGGGTGTCTCCTGCACAGCAGCTCTTCACTGTAGTTGCAGCTGGTTCTCACAGCCCTTTGGTCTGGAGGTCAACTTCCCAGTGACACAAATAGCAACCAAGGCTCAACTACAACAAGTCTGGGAGCACAGTCCACACACAAGTGCACCTACAGTGTCCAGCTCAGGTGACTGGGGAGGCTGAGGCACTGGGCCCTATAGGACACCTAGCACACAAGGCCACTCTGCCAATTCCAGGAGAGATGGCAGCTCTACCCAATACATAGTAACAAACACAGGGAAGCAGCCAGAGTATGGAGACAAGAGTATCATGTCACAAGTGAAAGAAATGAAAGCAAGCAAACTACTGAATATAGAGTTCAAAACCTGGACACATGGCTATAAGGTTTCTCAAGGATCTTAATGAGACTTCAAGGGACTTACCATATTTTCTGGCGTATAAGATGACCCCCTAATTTTACAGTTAAAACATAGGTTTAGGCTTATATTTGCTGAATAAGACTACCTCCCCACTTCCGAGGCAACACCAGTTCTTTTTTTAATAGACCGCCTCTCTAACTCAGCCAATCCAAGCAGGCTTTTTATGCATGCAAATTATACATGTTCTGTACTCGAAACTACACTGTGTTCTAGTAAAAAGCCTGCTCAGATTGGCCAGAGTCAGAGAGGTGGTCTATTAAAAAAAGAACTGGTGTTGCCTCGGAAGTGGGAGGTAGTCTTATACAGCGAATATAGGCCTAAACCTGTTTTAACTGTAAAATTAGGGGGTAGTCGTATATGCCAGAAAATATGGTAGTGAGACTTTCAAGCATCTTAGTGAGAATATCAAAGACATGAAAAAGGACCAGTCAGAAATTAAACATGCACTAACTGAAATAAAGAATAATTTATGGGATTCAACAGTAGAGGATTCCAAGAATCACATCAATGATTTGGAATATGAGGAAGCAAAAAACACCTAATCAGAACAGCAAAAAGAAAAAAGAATCCAAAAATATGAAGATAGTGCAAGGAATCTCTGGGGTACCTTCAAGTGTACCAACATTCACATTATGGGAGTGGCAGAGGGAGAAGAGAGAGAGCAAGATATTGAAAACATATTTGAAGAAATAATGACAGAAAACTTCACCTACCTGGGGAAAGAAATAGACTTACAAATCCAAGAAGCACAGAGAGTCACAAACAAGAGAAACCCAAAGAGGCCCACACCAAGACACATCATAATTAAAATGCCAAGGGCTTAAGACAAAAAGAGAATCTTAAAAACAGCAAGAGAAATTCAGTTAATTACCTGTAAGGGAGCACCCATACAACTGATTTCTATATAGAGAAACTTTGCAGGCCAGAAGGGAGAGGCAATAACTATTCAAAGTGATGATAGCAAGGACTTACATCTAAGATTACTCAACCTAGCAAAACTATCATTTAGAATCAAAAGTCAGATAAAGAGCTTCACAGACAAGAAAAAGCTAGAGGAGTTCATCACTACCAAACCAGTATTATATGAAATGCTGAAGGGTATTCCTTAAGAAGAGGAAGAAGAAGAAGAAAAAATAGATAAAAATATGAACAATAAAATGGCAATAAATATATATCTATCAACAGTTGAATCTAAAAACCAAAATGAATGAACAAGAAATCTAATGAACAAAATAAACTGATGAATAAAACAGAATCAGAGGTGTGGAAACAAGGAACAGGCTGATGAATCTCAGAGGGAAGGAATGAGAGGGGTGTGGGAAGAGATTAACCAAAGATCTTATTTGCATAAACGCACAACCTGTGAACACAGACAGGTGTTGAAGCCCTGGGGCGGAGCAGGCACTGGGTGGAGGAGGGCAATGGGGGTGAAGAGGGGACACCGGCAACACTCACAACAATAATGATTAAAAAAGAGAAAACTAAGAAAATAATCCCATTGGTAATTGTATCAATCCCACCCCCCAAAAGAAACTGGAGAAGCTACAAAAAAATGGAAGCATATACCAGGGTCATGGATTGGAAGATTTAAAATGCCTATACTACCCCAAGGAATCTATATATTCAATGCAATTCCTATCAAAATACTAATGGTGTATTTCACAGAACTAGAATAAATAACAAAAAAATACACATGGAACTACAAAAAATTGCAAAGAGCCATAGCAATCTTTAGAAAGAAGAACAAAATTGGTGGTATCACACCACCTGATATCACACTATGCTCCTAGGCTATAGTAATCAAAACAGCATGGTATGGCCTGGCCAGTGTGGTTCAGTGGTTGAACACTGACCTATGAACCAAGAGGTCATGTTTTGATTTCTAGTCATGGCATATGCCAAGGTTGCAAGAGCAGCTGATCAATGATTCTCTCTAATTATTGATGTTTCTATCTCTTTTCCTCTCTGAAACCAATGAATATATATCTTCATATATATTCATTGGTTTGGAATTTAAAACAGATATATTTTTGGTATGGACATAAATGTAACAGAATAGAGAGCACAGAATAAACTGATGCCTATATGATTAATTGAGGCAAGAACATACAATGGAGTAAAGACAGTCTATTCAATAAATGGTGTTGATAAGATTGAACAGATACATGCAATAACACCCCCCCCCAAAATAAAAAAACAACACATGAAAATAGACCAACTTCTTATACCATATTTAAGAATAAACTAAAAGTGAATTAAAGCCTCAAATGTAAGGCTCTAAATCATAAAAGTACTAGAAGAAACAAGCAGTAAAATGTCTGATATTTATCTTTGCTATATTTTTTCTGATTTATCTACTCAGGTGAGGGAAGCAAAAGAAAAAAATAAACCAACAGGACTATTCAAACTAAAATGTTTTTGCACAGTAAAAAAATTATCAACAAAACATAAAAAACAATGTACTGAATAGGAGAATATATTTCCAGTGATACAGGGTTAATATTGAAAATTTATAAGAAACTCAGACAATTCAATACCAAAAATACAAAGAATCCAATTAAAAAATGGCAGAGGATCTGAATAGACACTTATTTAAAGAGAACATATAGGTCAATAGACATAAGAAAAGATGCTCAACATCACTAATCATCAGAGAGAAGCAAATTAAAACCACAATGAGATGTCCCTCACATTGATCAGAATGGCTATCATCAATAAACCAACAAACAATAAGTATTAGCAAGGATGTTGAGAAAAGTGAACCCTCATGCAGTGCTGGTGAGAATGCAGACTGGTGCAGCCCTATGGAAAATACTATGGAGGGTCCTCAAAAATTAAAAATGGGTGGGGGCAGATGCAGGCTGGAGGGTTAAGGGGAAAAAAGGGGACATCTGCAATACTTTTAACAATAAAGATAAAAAAAAATTAAAAATGGAGCTGTCTTTCCACTTCTGGGTATTCCACTTTGGGGTATATGTCTGAAGAAACCCCAAACCCTAATTTGAAAGAATATATGTACTACTGTGTTCACTGCAGTGCTATTTACAATAAACAAGATATGGAAGCAACTCAAGTACCCTTAGAAAGACAAGTGGATCAAAAGGTAGTGGTGCTCAGAAATAATGGAATATAGCACCAGGCCCAGATTGGTGAATTCTCCCAAACACTTAAGGAAGAAGCGATACCAATTCTCTACCAGAAAATAGAAGCAGGGGGAGTATTTCCTAGTTCTTCTGTGAGGCCAGCATTACCCTGATATCAAAACAGACAAAAACATTACAAGAAAGGAAAATTAAAGACCAATGATTGCTTATCAACACGGATGCAAAAATCCTCAACAAAATATTAGCAAAGCAAAGCCAACAATATATAAAAAAATTATACACCACAGCCAAGTGGTATATAATGCTTAGGATTTATTTCAAGTATGTAAGGCTGGTTCAGCATTGGAAAATCAATGACTGTTGCCTGGCCAGGCAGCTCAGTTGGTTAAACCAAGGTTGTCCTGATAAACCAAGGTTGTGGGCTTGATTCCCCAGTCAGGGCACATACAAGAAGCAACCAATGAAAGCATAAATAAATGAGACAACAAATTGATCTTTCTCTCTTTCTCTCTTTCTCTCTCTCCCTCTCCCCCAGCTCCCTCCCTCCTCTCAAATACCTTAAGAAAATAAAGTCAATTAATATAATTCATCATATCATCAGGCTAAAGAAAAATCACATGAAAACATTTGACAAAAATCCAGCACCCATTCATGAAAAAAACTTGCAGCAAACAGGAATAGAGGGGAACTTTCTTAACTTGATGAAGAATATCAACCACACACCTCACATTATACTTAGGGTCAGGAACCAGATGCTTTCCCCCTAAGATTGGGAGCAAGATAAGGATGCTCCTCTTACCAGTCCCATTCAGTATCATACAGGAAGTCCTAGCTAATGCAATAAGACAAGAAAATGAAATTAAAAATTGGGAATAAAGAAATAAAACTGTGACATTATTTTTTATTAAAGAATTTTTTAAAAATCAACAAAAAATTGCTAGAACTTATAGTTATTATAGAAAGGTAGTAGGTGGTAGGATACAAGCTTAATATACAAAATTCAAATGCTTTCCTAAATACCAGAAATAAAAATTGGAATCTGATATTTTTTAAATTAAAAACACCATTTACACTTGCAGCAAAATAATGAAATACTTAGGTATAAATACAATGAAAATATATGTATTATATTTTTTACAAGAGTAACATGAGAAAAACTAAAATGTCAATGAAGGAAGTCAAAGAATATCTAAATAAATGGAGATATAATCCATGTTTATTGTTGGGAAGACTTAAAGTTGTTAAAGATGTCTGTTCTTTCCAACTTGATTTATATCTTCAACACAACCCCAATAAAATTTCAGCAAGTTATTTTGTGAGGATTAACAAATTGTTTCTAAGTTTATATGGAATGGTGAAATAACCAGAATAGCCAACACAATATCGAAGAAAAACAAAGTTGGAGGACTGACATTACCCAACTTCAAGACTTAGTATGAAGCTGAGTAATCAAGTCTTGTTTGATAACAGAATAGGCAAATAGGTCAACCAAAAAGACTAGAAGAGGGACCAGAAATAAGCCCACAAATACAGTAAAGTGATATTTGAAAAAGGAACAAAGACAATTCAACAGAGAAGAGGAGTCTTTTCAACAAATGAATGCATAGACATTATGGGGAAAATGTAGACATAAATCTTATACATGTTACAAATATAAAAAAAATGGAAGGTGAATTTAAATGTAAACATGAAACTAAAACTTTTAAAAGATAGCATAAGAAAAACATCTAGGTGACATTGGATTTGATAGTGACTTTTTAAATATAGCACAAAAAACATAATTTGTGAAAGAAAAAAATTGGTAAGTTAAACTTTATTAAAGTTAAAAACATCTTCTCTGATAAAGAATGAAAAACATCTTCTCTGTTAAAAGAATGAAAAGACAAGCCATAGTCTGGGAGAAAATACTGTAGAATATGTATCTGATAAAGGACTTATATAAAAAAATATATACTTGATCTTAGCCAAAAGGCTGAGAAGCAATATAAAAAATATATAAAGAACTCTTAACGCTCAATAATAAGAAAATGAACAACCCATTTTAAAAATGGGTAAAGGATCTAAAGAAAATTGTAAATGAAAACACGCCCATTAGAATGGCTGCAATCCAACAACTGCCTACACCAAATGCTGACAGAGATGGGCCGCAGGACGCTCACTCGTTCACGACTGCTGGGAACGTAGTATCATAAATGGTGCAGCCCCTGTGGAGACAGTTGCAGTTCGTACAATGCTGCACACAGCTCACCATATGACCCACTGCTGTGCTCTAGGGCGTTTACCATATGAACCGAAAACTCAGGTCTACACTAAACCTTTACACAAGTGTTTGTAGCTGCTTTATTCCTACTTTCCAAAAACTGGACTAAGCGAAAATGTCCTTCAACAGGCATACTGATAAATATCCATACAACGGAACATTGTTCAGGATAAAAAGAAAGGAGCTCTGAAAGCACAAAAGACAGGAAGGAAGTGTCCTAAGGAGCAGGGCCAATCTGAAAAGCCTGAATACTGTAGGATTCCAACCAGATCACCCCCTGGAAAAGGAAATGCCACAGAGACAGTGATACGACCAAGAGTTGCCAGGAGTTATATCTTTTTTAACATATGATCTATTCGTGTTTTTTTCTTAAGAAATTAAAAATGAACCTCACACTCATCAGGATGGCCACTATAAACAAAACAACAGAACATGAGGGTGTGGAGTCATCGGAACGCGTGTGCATTGCTGGTGGGGATACAAAATGGTGCAACC
Source organism: Pipistrellus kuhlii (assembly GCF_014108245.1). Classification (NCBI taxonomy): domain Eukaryota; kingdom Metazoa; phylum Chordata; class Mammalia; order Chiroptera; family Vespertilionidae; genus Pipistrellus; species Pipistrellus kuhlii. The sequence continues at coordinate 553,238 of NW_023425531.1, forward strand.
AGCATGAAGGACATAATGGCAGCTCCTCAAGAAAATTAAACATAAATGATCATAGGATCCAGAAACTCAACTTTTGGGCACATTTCCAAAAGAACAGAAAGCACAAGACTCACACAGATATTTGCACATCCATGTTCATAATAGCATTACTCACGATAGCCAAAAGGGAAGCAACCCAAGTGCCCATCAGCGGGTAAATGGATAAAAAAATGTTGTCTGTGTAATAAACAATGAAATGTTCCTCAGCCTTAAAAAGGAAGGAAGTTCTGACACATGCTACAGCATGGATAAACTTGGGAAACATTATATAAGAAAACAAACTAGTCAAGGAAGGACAAATACTACATGATCCTATTTCTCTGAGGTTCCTGGAGTAGTCCAACATGTAGAGACAGGAAGGTTAGTGGATATGGCTGGGGCTGGGAGAGGAGGGAAGGGCACTAACGTTTGAGGATGTGGCGTTCAGTCTGGGAAGTGAGAAATGTTCTGCAGATGGTGGTGGTGGCTGGACCACAATGTCAATGTATTAATACCACTGGCTGCACATGGAAAAATGGTTAAGGGTAAATTTGGGGATATGTAGTTTCACTGTGGTAAAAGGTAGAAGAATAAAATTCCCGCCCCCCAAAACAGGGGGAAAGAATGCACACACTTCTCTACCTAATGGCTGGCCGAGGGCCTCGTTTGTCTCCGCGGGAGGCGGCGGGCAGCACAGGGGCGTGCGGTATGTCGGCGACATATCCGTGAGCCCAGCTCTCACATACACCACCACCATTGCCACGGAGGTGTGTGTGGCCCTCCACACACTTTTTTTTATAACCATAAGAAGTAACACCATTTGGAAGTTCTTATGTATGATCCTCTTTTTGTAACAGAAATATAGGAAATGAAGAAAAACTAAAAAGGGATTCTTTCCAGATAGTGGGATTACCATTGATCTTTGCTTTCTTCTATTCCCTTCTCTATCTTTTCTAAATGTTATGTAATGTGTTAGTTGGGTGGTAAGAAAAAAAATAGTAAAAGCTACTTAAAAATGTCTTTCAATCTTTTAGTGAATGGTGCCACACATACAAGACAATATTACTAGAGCATCAACGTGATCATTTGAAGGTGATGTATATAGCAGAGTTTAATGTTCCAATATCACATTAGAATTCAATGACAAAGTAAAAAGGAATATTAATACCTTAATCACAATCTGACCCAGTGAACACAGCATGGGACCAGGAGGGGACAGACAGACAACATGGCCACACTTTTCATTTAGTTTCCCATTGGAGGGTAATTTTGTAAAGAACAACATGTCCCATTGGAAGGGGGCAGCAGTAGAGTGTGGGGAACCAGTGAGCACTGTGAGAAACAGGAATCCCGCCCTGCTTGCCACAGTGGCTGTGAGACAGGAATCCCGCTCTGTTCACCACGGTGGCTGTGCTCCGATTGAAGAGGGCATTTCTTCCCTGGCCAGAGCGCCCCGGAGAGGCGGCCTTCCTCCTCGCATGGAGCTGCTGTCCTCATGGGAAGTGAGCAGCTCTGCTCAGACACCAGCCGCCGGCCTCTGAGGGCCCAACCCTTCGGCCCCGCAGGCCTCTGCAGACCTCCAGCCTGCTCGCCTGTGAATTGCCCGCCTGGCACTGCCTTGGGCTCTCTCCCCTGACACCAGTCCTGCACGTCACCAGCCCTCTGAAGACCCTTGTCCTCCCGCAGATCTGTCTGTAAGCTGCCCTTTGCCTACTTTCCTTTGTGCTTTTACTACATAAGCAGTGGCTGGGGTGAGGGGGTGGCTGGGCAGGTGTCTGGCTGACCTGCTGCTCTCCTGTGCTGCCGGCAGGACTGGAATCAATGCTCATGTATGACTCAGCCCTGTCCCTCTTCATTGGCTGAGTAGTGACAGGCACCTGGACCCACTGTTTGTCCAGTTATAATATCAACCTTTTCTACATTACAGAAGTGATCCAAGTTCCCCTGGTCCCTGCCTCTGGGCCACCTTTCTGAGGAGCCCCCAGGCTGGCAGAGCATCTGCCCTGCTTTGGTTAGGCCTCGCTACGGTCCACACACGGTGGGAACCTGGGCTCCAAACAACGACAGGAACACACAGAGACACTGGTTACCTTTCTCGGGGAAGGTGTTGTTCTTGGTGAGCTTGACGCTTTTGGGCCGGGGGTAGCTGTCGTCCATGCCCATGATCAGGTTGCGGAAAAACACGTCGAACTTCTTCCTGCTCTCCGTGTTGATGGTGCCGGCCACGGCCCACACCAGGGAGAAGAGGAACAGGCCTTGCAGCCAGAGGAAGATCTGCTGGCTCGTCATGCCCTCCAAGCCATCGCCTTCATCTTCCTTTACCTCCCGGATTTCATCTGGAAGCAAGGAGAGGGGCTCAGGGAGCTGCAGGATGGAGCAGATCTGAGCCGTGGCCGGTGCTGAGTCAGTGAGGGCTGGCGAGAGGATGGACATCAGCTGAGTGGCCATCGTGTGCCATCCCTTAGTCCACACATTTCCCAGTTTTTACTTGTGGTGAGATCCCCACAGCATACAACACACCACTAGACGTTTTACATGTGCACTCAGGGAAGATGAGTGCCAGCACCGCCATCATCACCATCACCATCACCATCACCGCATCGCCATCACTGCCATCACCATCACCACCATCACTGCCATCACCGCCATCAGCATCACTGCCTCACCATCACCATCACCATCACCACCACCACTGCCTTCACCACCATAATCATCCCCATCATTGCCATCACCATCGCCGCCATCACCATCATCATCACTGCCATCAATGCCCTCACCCCCATCACCATCACCATCACAGCCATCACCATCACTGCCATCACCATCACCATCACCACCATCACCATCACCACATGACTGCCTTCACCACCATCACCACCATCACCATCACCATCACCGCCATCACTGCCTTCATCACCATCACCATCACCATCACTGCCATCACTATCACCGCCATCACTGCCATCACCCCATCACCATCATTATCACAGCCATCACCATCACCGCCATCACCATCACTGCCATCACCATCACCGCCATCACCATCACTGCCATCACTGCCATCACCCCCATCACCATCATTATCACAGCCATCACAATCACCGCCATCACCATCACCGCCATCACCATCACCGCCATCACTGCCTTCATCACCATCACCATCACCATCATCGCCATCACCATCACCATCACTGCCATCACTGCCTTCACCACCATCACCGCCATCACCATCACCACCATCAACATCACCACCATCACCGCTGTCACCGCCATCACCACCATCGCCATCACCGCCATCATCGCCATCACCGCCATCACCATCACCACCATCACCATCGCTGCCATCACCATCACTGCCATCACTGCCTTCACCATCATCACCACCATCACCATCACCACCATCACCATCACCATCACAGCCATCACCATCACTGCCATCACTGCCCCTGGCTCCAGAGCTCAATCCTCTTGCAAAACAGGCACAATCCTCATCACACACTCACTCCCTTCACCCTCTCCTCCTCTTGGCAGCCCCTGTTCAGCTGTCATCTCTGTAAATGTGACAGCTCTCGGATGGAGGCAAGGTCACCTATGAGGTTAAACGCAGTGGTGAGGATTGAGGAGAAATAGTTTCAAATGATCATCCCTAAAGACAGAGAAAGAAATAACTTTACAATAGAGATGGGTGTCTGGTGAAAGTCAACTGGCTACAGCCTTCCCCAATGCTCAGAGCCCCACACACAGGCCTCATGGGCCACGGAGGACCCCCCCACCTCCCCGCCGTGGCTTCACCCCAAGCCCGCATCCGATCGTGAGGAACTGCGAGGCCACAAGCGGGAGGCTCTCTAAGGGAACGGGCAGGGTTACAGGTGGCATGGCTACGGAGATCAGGAAAAAGCCTGTCACACTGCAGGAGACCCAGGAGGTACAATCATTAGAATAATGTGCAGCTTGAATTGGAGTCTGGAACAGAACAGGGACAGAACAGGGACATTTGTGGGAAAACTGGTCACATACAAATAAAGTCTATAGCGTAGTTAACAGATAGTATCCAGATTAATTTCCTTATTCTGATCATTGTGCTGGGTTATATAAGAGGTTAACATTTAAAAAAAGCTAGGTGAAGGTATGTGTGACTCTTTATACTCTTTAGAAATTTTCTCTTAAGTATAAAGTCATTTCAAAATGAAAGGCTAAAAATGTATTTACTGTCCTTATTGCAAGTCCCGTGGGGCACAGCGGTCATGTTCTTGGTTTTCACACCAACAGAGCAGGAGTTAGAGCTCTGAATCATGTGTGTGTGTGAGCAAGCCCGCCCGTGCTCCTCGCTGTATGTGTCACTCTTTGAGCGGGCTGATGGCTGCAGAGGGGGAAAGGCAGAGATGAAGTCCCAGGTGTCGGGACAGGGAGACCCTTTCTCGTGAGGTGTCTTCTTTCCCGGAGGAGATACTGCATAACAACCAGAGACAGAGCTTGGGGAAGTATAAAAGTCCACAAATATTAATGCAAATATAGACATTGTATGCCACCTGTGTGTTTTTGAAAAATTGTGTAATTTTAATGTTAGAAAACCACATTAATATTTAGCCATAGAAAGTCCAACTCAACAGTTCCCCACGTTACGCTTTTGCGCCACAGCTGTAATGCCTTTCAAAGAATGGGCTGCAAATGGTGAATGCAGCAGCAGTTGTAAGAAGGTCCATCTTGAATTTGAGTTACAGGCTATTTTGAGAAAGAAATGGCATCTACTAGAAGTTTTCCAAATGGACACAGCTTCTGTCATTTCTGGTAGGATTCAAAAAAATCTGATTTATGCCAAAACCAGTTTGTCTCAGTGGTAGAGCATCGGTCTGCGGACTGAAAGGTCCCAGGTTCGATTCCGGTCAAGGGCATGTACATTGGTTGTGGGCACATCCCCGGCAGGGGCTGTGCAAGAGGCAGCTGGTCGATGTTTCTCTCTCTTTGACATTTCTAGCTCTCTATCACTCTCTCCTCCTCTCTGTGAAAAATCAATAAAATATATATTTTTTAAAAATCTGATTTATGTAAAACAGGGACAGGGAACTTCTCCCCCAGCTAACCAATGAGTGGTCTGTGGTTCATGTGCTCTGGAAAGCCCTCTGGCTTGCAGACTGACATGTGCAGTCCTTTATAGCAATCCGTGTACCCTGCAACTTCAGGTTTTTGTAATTATGGTTTCTTAACGTCCTATCTAATTTTTCAGAATCTTTTCCCAGAGATATATCTGCGTGGATCAGCTGCTCTCATTTCCCTCCAGGATACCTCGCTTGCCAGGTAAAGAGAGGTAGGAATGACTGCTCCCTGGTGCAGATGGGGATGGAGAAGAGAGGTGCAATTTGCACAATAACATCCAGAAAATCAGTCCAAGATCACGGCTAAAGCCAAAATACGTGGACTCTTTCCACCAAGCTTTACTCTCTCCACTCCACAGGCTTGCTTATTCTAGATCACAGTGCTGACCTGACTGTAACTCCGGGGGATAGCCCGGGCACAGCCCACCCCGCCTGGGCACGCTCACCGAGCAGCGAGGAGTACAGCCGCATCATGGAGAAGGCCAGGTGGATGGGGGACGTCTGGATCACAGACTTGCACTGGAGGCGGATGAACTCCAGGCAGGGCTGGACCAGCCAGTTGAACATGTCGTTGACCTGCAGCAGAAAGGGTGATCCAAGCTGTTACCCAAAGCGGAATACCCCTGGGAGACAAGGTGCGGGTAAGACTGCTGGCGATTGTGCATGCATCTGTGCCCCCAGCTTCCCACTGAGGGGTGCAGGCCGCAGGCCCTGGGCCCCTAGTGGGTGGGCAGAGGCTCAGCTGCAGTGCTCAGCTGCAGGACAATGAAATATCTCTAGAACCCAGACAGGACATCGGACTTTGTTTCCATAAGCTGTTCTGAATAGCAATTTGCAAACGACTGGGCGTCTGTGAGGCAGACTCCTGGATACAGGGCCTCGGAAGTGCAGCACCAAGGCCAAGGCTCCTCGTTGCACTCCGGTGCGCACAGACTCCTGCGGGCTAATAGCCTCCCTCCCCCCTCACTCTTTAAAAAAATTATTCACCTTACTTCCTCCTATTTTAATTTTTTTTCATTTTCCTTATAATTTATTTGTGCCTGTCACTGCAAATTATCTTGAGTCTTTTTTTGGAACTAAGCAAGTCACAACTAAATAAACACATTCATAGGTTGCATACATATGTGGGTGGGTGTGAATGTATAGATGCATCATCTGAACATATGAATGCATGTACATGTTTGGGTGGCACTTTCACTCCGCCAGCAAGCACTGGCGAGTAAGTGCCGCGCAGGAGGTGCTGAGGGTGCAGGTGGCGGGGAGCTTCCTGGGGGCAGGAGGGTGAAGGTAAGCAGTTCATCAGTGAGAGGGCTTGGCGGGGCGAGGATAAAACTCCTGACTCCACTGTGGAGCAGGGCAGAGTTATCCTCCATTAACTGGACCCTAGCCCAATCAGGGTCAGCCAAAGCAGTGACATCACCACCGGAGTAAAACCCCAGGATTTGGTGAAATTCGCTCTCTTCGGCCATGCTGTTGGCATGAGTGGGACAGAGTCCATGTTAGCATGGAAAAGGCTCTTTTGTTTATTGCATCGGACTCGGCTCCCTGGTGGTCCTTGGGGAGCACGAAGTCTGGGCGTAACATATGGGGGCTCGCCCAGGACCCCAGGACCATGAGGGAACCAAATCTGGAGAGCATGACTGGCTGTGGTAAGTGTGTGAGTGCTCTGGAGGGACGTGGAACCCCTCGTGTCATTGGTACCCGAATACGTCTGGAAGACGTGCCATTAAGACCACGGGCCTGAGGATTCAGAAGATGTTCTGACCTCCTGGGAGGGCCCCTCAGTCAGGAGAGACATGGAATCCTCTCCTAGAGGGATCCTCACATGGAGAGAGGGATGGAAACCTCTCCCAGGACGAGGTAAGTGGAGTGAGCCGTTGCCTCACATGCGGGAAAGTGATAGGAGACTTTCCGAAGTTTGAGTTTGGTATCGGCGGGCGACATGCACCCCAGGATGGAGCCGGCAAAGTGTGGCCGGCGTGGCAGCGTGGGGCCTCCTGGCAGCATTGGGTCGGAGGGGGTGCTTCCGTGGGGCTCAGTCTGCATGTTGGAGTGCGGCTGGGCAGTGGTGGCCTCACTTGGGGAGCAGGCATCTGGGTTAATTTTGCTGGCTGCCTAGAGAAGGGGAGGTGGAGCCGGGAAGCCGCTGGGGTGACCCATGCTTCCTTCTCAGGGGGGAGCCACCTGAGCAGCGTGGCTGGGGCTGCGGCGGCAGCAGCCTCGCTCTGGGGCCTGGGCCTGTGTGGTGGCATTGGGTCAGGAGAAGAGGCCTCATGGGCAAATTTCTGTGCTCTTGTAAAGGCGAGAGAGAAGTGGACCGCTCCCAAGTCTGGTTTTAAGTTGAAATGTTGCTGTTGGGTGCCCTCTTGTTGGTTGTTGTGATTTTCTGTGTTGTGAAGGTTCGGAATGGCCAATGGTGACTCCTTCTAGTGGGTGGCCAGCTTTCAATGTTGGAGGGCCACCGGTTGGCGTGAGGCTGTTGTTTGGTTTGGCTTCCATGGAGCAGGAAGACTGTTCTCAGGAGCCCTCTGTCTGTTTCTGTGTTCTTTGTAAATTTGCTACTCCCCCCCCCCCCCCCCCCCACAGAGCAGGCAGGAGGTGGGGGAGGGGAGATACGTGGCGAAGCCACTCCTCAAGAAAGTTTTTATGCATCTCGAATTTCTGTGCTCATGTAAAGGGAAAAGGCCAGTTCAAAACGAGTGTGCATAGTTTTGGGCTGTCCTTAAACTCTTTTCTGTGTACAGAATGAGTTTTAAAAATGGTGGAGATTAACTGGAAAATAAATTAAAACTGGTTTCCCTAGGCATTGTAAGCAGCTTTTGAAATTTCCTGCCCTGAGGCAGGAACTAGATGGTAATGGTAACAAGTTACATATGAATGGCTGGGGTCTTCAGCTGAAGAATGTGTTCATTGGCATTTGAATGGCTATACCCATCTTTCCCTTTGTCCAATCCCTCCCCCAGTGATCTACAGGGAATGGCCAGATCTGTTGCTGAAACTTCTCCCTAAATAAACAGGATGTAAAAGAAGGAAGAGACATAGGAAAGTAAAGTTTAGATTTGCCCCATCAAAAATCTAGAGAACAGAATTGAAGCTCTTAATTATTATGTCTTGTATTTTTCTTAGAAATGTAATGTTATTAATCTAAAAAAATGCCAAATATATTTGACTTACCAGCTTTAAAAGTTCAAAGTATAAATTAAATTAGGAAGAGTTAATTGCAGTAACTAAGTGCCTAGAATATAGCAGGCTGAACTGTATTATTTTAAGTCAGTTTTTCTGAAGCAATGTTTTAATGTAACATATGAAACTTTTATATTTGATCTGTTTTGTTTTGCTTTATATGCCATTGTTGTCATTTGTAATCACATTGTAAGCTTGAATTTGGGCTTGTACCTGCATCTTGTATTTTGTAAACTTTGGGAGTCATTTTTGGTTTCAGTCATGTGTGTCTACTTTATAGATTTAAGTAGACTTCATCACAAAGGTCTATAATTTATTTAGACAGTGTTAAAACAATGTGAAAACCATTATTTGTATGATTTAATCCCCCTGCGACTGCTTGGACAATTTTCACTGGTATTCTGAAGCGGGGAGTAGAGGGGGGCTTAGAAATGCAGATAAATCTGTATCTGTAGGAAAAATGCGGCATTTTAAATTTCAAGCAGCTGGAGGCCTGGGAACAGTGTACTGGACCCACTCCCTCCTCCCTTGCCTTTTCTTTAAAATTTGAGGCATGGTTATGTATTTTGGGAAGATAAGATTTTTATAAAAGTTATAAAGAAATGTCCTGACAGGTTAGCTAGGAGAGGCAAGCCTGTTAGTTTCCTGATGGGCACTGGGGCAGCCTATTTAGTCTTGAGAGAGCTGATAGGATCCGTACATCAGCCCAGGAAGCCACCGGACAAACTGCCTGTTTTCCTTGAACATCAAGAAGGACTGTGGTCCTCGGAAGGAACACGTACTGGGGGAATGCAGCTGTTGAACTGGTCCAAAGTGGAACAACGGGCCTTTGAGGAGCTAACGAAGGCTCTCATCTCAGCAGCTGCCCTAGCCTTGCCAGACGTCGTGAAGCCCTTCCACCTCTACGTGAGAGGTAAGGGGCATTGCCAAAGGGATTCTCACTCAGACTCTAGGTCCCTGGAAGAGACCTGTTGCCTATCTGTCGAAGAGACTGGACCCTGTCGAAGAGACTGGACCCTGTGGTGGCAGGGTGGCCAACATGCCTCCGGGCAGTGGCCACCACAACATTGCTGGTGAAGGAGGCAGATAAGCAGACTCTGGGCCAGGAGTTAACCCGGATGGGCCAAGCTTTTCTCCTGGACCAGCCCTGGATCTGGTTTCATAAGACTCTGGCCATCAACCCTGCCAGCCTGCTTCCAGATGATGATGATGATGATGATGATGATGATGATGATGATGGAGGAACCCATTCATGACTGCACAGAGGTACAAGGTACTGTTCATGGATGGAAGCAGTTAGGTTCAAGATGGGACCTGATATGCAGGGGCAGTGGTAGTCACCCTGTACCACACCATTTGGGCACAGTTCCAGAACTTTTGGCCTTAATCCAGGCCCTTTGATGGAGACACTGTGCCATTCACAGAGAAAAGAGGGTTACCAACTGCAGCCGGAAGGAATCGGCTGAAAAGAAGCAAGCCACCGAAGGACCAGATGATTGGTGTATCATCCAGATGACAGACTGTTGGTCCCAGAGGCTCTAGGTCAGAGTTGCCCAGTGACACCAGGTTACCCACTTAAGTGTCACCAAGACTTATGAGCTTCTGTGAGGCAGAGTTGCTAGAAGTACTGTCTGTGCACAGGTAAATGCTAAGCAAGGTAAGGGGGGTCCCACTTGGAATTTGGGTCCCAGGGAACTTCCCCAGGAGAGCATTGGTAGGTAGATTTCAAAGATTAAACCACCAGCATTAAGGTCTAGTTTTTGTAGACACTTCAGATTAGGTTGAAGTATATATATACCTCACTAAGACAGAAACTGCCTCTATAGTAGTCAAGAGATTACTCCAGGAGATTATACCTCGATTTGGGCTGCCAGTATCAGATAACAGCCCCACCTTTGTAGCCAAGGTATCTCAAAGTATAGCTCTAGCCTTAGGACAGGCAAAAGTGAGACTCTGGAAAAGGGGTTTAACTAAATGTGTCCTAGAACCGGTGAAAATTGGACCAACCCCTTGCCCTTTGCCCTCTTATGGGCCAAGTGTATCCTGTACTGGGACGGGTTCCCCTCTTTTGGGGATCATGTATGGTAAACATCCCTCCATCCTTCCCAGGGTCAGGGAGAAACTGAAAGCTGGAATTCATAACCATTCCCTTGCTTAAGTCCTTATAGGCTCTGCAGTTTGCCTTTCCAGCTGCACTGCCAGTGCCCACCGCAGATCCTGTATCCCGGGAACTCAGTGTGGGTAAAGAAATTCACTGCCCAAGGACTCAAAGGGATGCTAGACTGTTATCCTGAGCACGTCCACTACTGTTGAAGTAGATGGCACCCAGATCTGACTACATGACTCCCAGCTCCTGCATGGCCTGGATCCTGGCAACTACAGGCCAGGAGGAGAACTGATGCCTGCAGGAGGGGAACGGGACTTCAGTGAGGACAATACTGATGCGAACTGTGGTACTAAGGGTCTTAGTAACTGTATTTGTTGTTTATGCTGAAGGAAGTAGGCTGAGTCAATGATTTGACTCATGCACATAAGACAAGGGGGGGATGAGAGAGCAGGGTGGGACGAGGATGAGCTCCTGACTCCACTGTGGGGCAGGGCGGAGTTATCCTCCATTAACTGGACCCTAGCCCAATCAGGGTCAGCCAAAGCAGTGACATCACCACCAGAGTAAAACCCCAGGGCTTGGCGAAATTCGCTCTCTCTTCCGCCATGCTGGGGGTGTGAGTGGGACAGAGCCCATGCTAGCATGGAAAAGGCTCTTTTGTTTATTGCATCGGACTCGGCTCCCTGGTGGTCCTTGGGGATCACAAAGTCCTGGCGTAACAATCAGGAAGAACGTGAGTGACACACAAACCACGGGACCGGACGGACCGGTAATGGGAAAGGGCAGGACAGACGGAGCAGGCTGCAGGGAGGCCTCCTCCCGCTCAGAGGAGTGTGCGAGCTTTAGTCAGGAATGCTCCGCTGGTCTGGGCCAGCTGTGCCCCAGGCCACTCCCCGTGGCCTCAGGAGGAGGTTGGGGGATCACTCAGGATGTGGGCCCGGCTGCCTGGTCGGGGGGCCTTAGAGAAGGAGGCTCTCCCACGGAGCTGGGTGGCAGGTGGCTCTGCCTCCCCAGGTGACATGGGCAGGGTTTCCAGGAAGCGGAGCGCCAAGTTCAAAAGGCTTGAGGTGGGAGGCCAGGCCGAGGCTGGAGGGGGCGGGTGTGGGGTTGGAGGCTGGCAGGGCGATCGGAACCCCAGGCTCTGACAAGGGTGAGCCTTGGCGCTGGGTCCCCAAGGCTCCGTGCCTGCTGGGAAATGTGTCTGCATAGACGTATGTGCTCAGGCAGACTGCACACGCATGCACATGTGGCGGGAAGAGGCCGTCCTCAGGCTCCCAGAGCCTCCTCAGTGGGAGTAACGCCTTCTAGGCTTCACCGTGGGAACCTGTTTGGGGAGCCAATGGAGGCAGGGAAAGCTGGGCCCCCCAGCCCACTCCGTCCTGCTCCCTTAGGCTGGGTGGCAGGTGCCCCTGCCCTGCAGGCCACCCCTTTCAGGAAGGGGTGGGGATGAAGCTGCTGCCACCGGGAGAGCAGCCACTGACTCCAGCTCCCTGAGGGGTGCAGGCTGGCCCCCTTCTTCCAGGCAGAGCCCTTCCAGAGCCTTCCTCTGGGGAGTGGGAGGGTGACCTGCCTGCCACCACAGGATGGGGCTCAGGCACCGCCTTCTCCGGGATGAGGAGGTGGAAGGAGAGCTGACCTCACCGCTGTCTCACCACACGGAGAAGGGGGGATGCAGCCGGGAAGCCAGGCGCCCGGGGGTGGGGAAGGCGGAGGCCTCAGAGGAGAGGGGGAGGGGGCACTGGGGTGGGGGCAGCTGCTCACCAGCTCCTTGTGGTCCTCGGTGAGCACGGGGGGCAAGGTGTCCATGTAGGAGTCCTTTAGGGGTTTCCAGCCCAGCTGGTGGGGCTCCATGTAGATCATGCCGCACCTGGGAGCAGGGACACCGTGCTCAGTCGGGGTTGGGGGGCGGGGGGGGGGGGAGAGGTTGCAGGCCGCCCAGCCGTTTGGCCAGGAAGGGGGGAGGGCACGGTAAGGGTGCTTGGGACCCAGAGGACCAGGTTGGGATCCCAGCGTCAGATCCTAACTGAGGGGTCATGGGCAAGGCTTCCTTCCTGTCCCTGGTTCTCCCTCCCTGGCTATAACTGCGGAAGATAAGAACACAGTTCCCGTGCGGCTGTGATGGTTAAGGTGCGATAAAGGGTTTAGCCTAAAATAAAGTTAGTGCTGTGCCCAGCACCCAGGATGTTCTTGGCCAATGGCAACTGCGATCGTTACACTAGTGTCAGTGTGTCCCCTGTACTGACATGCAGCTTCTCTGTGTGTTAATCCTCACCGAAGGACACTTAAAATTTTTTTCTAAAATTGATTTCAGAGAGAAAGAAAGAGGGAGAGAGAGAGAAATATCAGTGATGAGAGAGAATCGTGGACCGGCTGCCTCCTGCACGCCCTGCACTGGGAATCCAGCCCACAACCCGGCCTGTGCCCTGACCCGGAATTGAATCCTGACCTCCCGTTCATCGGTTCATCGGTAGACGCTCAACCACTGAGCCCTGCCCGCCGAGTCCCAGGGATACCTTTTCCATTGACTCTTAGACAGAGTGCAGGGAGGGGTAGAAAAAAAAAGAAAAATCTATGTCAGAGACACATCAATTGGTTGCCTCCTGCAGGTACCCCGAATGGGGCCAGGAATTGAGTCTGCAACCAAGGCAAAAGCTCTTGACCAGAATCGAACCCAGAACCCTTCAGGCCACGGGCCGATGCTCTGACCACTGAGCCTCACGCCAGAGCCTGACATGCCAGTTTTATGCAGCACGTGTTCTGTCTGTCACAGCCAGGCGGTCTCTGTTTCGTTACCAGCCCTGCCTCTCCCGCACTGACCCCTGGGGCGCACCAGCCCCATGGTAGGTCCTGACAACCTCCATCTCCGAACATCTCTCCTTTGGTCTGTGTCTTAGACGTGAGGGATCATGGCTCAGAGGGGCTGAGTGATGGGAAGGAGGTCACACTGCTAGTGGGTAAGGGGCATGACCAGCTGGGAGCCCAGGTTGGTCTGACTGGCCATGTGTTCTTTCTGCTCCCGCGCATCATCTTGGGGAGCGTGGGACAATTAATTTTATTTCACTTTTCAAGGACGCCAGGCGCACAGGATTGGATTAATTATTATCCCTGGCATACGCATCATTAGCATGGCCATTATTCCATTTTCTTTTTAAATCCTCACCCAAGGATGTGTTTTTCATTGGATTTCAGAGAGAGAGCAAGAGAGAGAGAAGAGAGAGAGAGAGAGAGAGAGAGAGAGAGAGAGAGAGAGAGAGAGAGAGAGAGAGAGAGAGAGAGAGAGGAAGGGGATGCGGGCGGGGGAGAGAGTGAGGGAGAGAGAAACATTGATGTGAGAGGGAGACATCGATCCTTTTGGTGTACGGGAAACGCTCTAAACAACAGAGTCCCCGGTTGGGCAGCGTGGCCTTTCTTGGTTAATGTTTCAGTAATGCAAGCATCCAGGAACCCACCACCCAGACAGAAGCTAGAATCTTGACAATCACCTTCCAACCATAGGGGCTCCCTTGTCCTGGTCCTGGCTCTACCCTGAGGTAACAAATGCTAAACCCTGCATTCACCTGTTCCTTGATTTTCCTTCTGACATAGCTTATGTCAGCTCTGTGTGCTCCTAAAGTGTATATACACTTATTTTAGTTTTTAACCACTTAAAAAGGGGCACTATGATGTATGTAGTATTGTGGGTTTTCTTTTTTTTTTTTTCCTTTTAAAAAATATATATTTTATTGATTTTGTACAGAGAGGAAGGGAGAGAGATAGTTAGAAACATCTATGAGAGAGAGTCATCGATCAGCTGCCTCTTGCACACTCCCTACTGGGGATATGTCCGCAACCAAGGTACATGCCCTTGACCGGAATCGAATCCGGGACCTTTCAGTCCCCAAGCCGACGCTCTATCCATTGAGCCAAACCGGTTTCGGCTGTGAGTTTTCTTTTATACAGAATATTACTAAGATTTTATCCTTAACATATTTAACTTAGATCTATCCACAGAGTTGCATGTCAGTACAATTCATTTATTTTGGTGCTATATAAGTATTACAACCGGTGACTTTATTAAACATTAAGTCACTCCTTTCAAGTGGGCATTTGGGTTGTTTCCAAGTGCTTATTACTGTGAACAGTGCCACTATGAAAATTCTCATATGTGGGCAAAGGTCTGCATTGTACGTGGGCAAGGGTGTCTTTGGGGTATACACTTGGGAGCAAACATGTGGGTCCAGAGGCATATGAAGCTTCAGTCTTAGGAGATAATGTCAAATTCTTTTCTGATGTGCTTACTTGTTTTGAGCCTATGACCAGCAATGCATATTAAGGACCAATTTTCTGACAACTCTAAGTGACAACAAATAACGTGATCTCCCGGCACTCAAACACACTCCCAGCCTCGCCCACTGCTCAGGGTGGAGCAAGTGACCCACCTGCTCACGGTGGCTGGCGAGGCCTGCTCCAGGTCTGCTGGCTCGAAGATCAGACTCATCTTGGAGCTCATCTGTATGATCTCTCCACTCATTAAACACAGCTGAAAGGCAAAGCAGAGGGTGGGACTCTCCCTGCAAGTCAGAGACCTCGATGGGCACACGGATGGTGGGAATCCATCCACAAATGTGTCTTAAGCTCCTACTGTGTGCTGGGTACTTAAAGTAAAGCAGGCAAAATCCCTGTCCTCAAGGGCTTTACATTTTGTTGAGAGGGGACAGGTGATAAGCAAAATATCTCTATATATAAAAGCCAAGTGATGGAGTGGTGGGATGACCAGAATGACCAGTTGACCAGTCATGATGATGCACACTGACCACCAGGGGGCAGATGCTCAGCGCAGGATCTGCCCCTTGATGGTCAGTGTGCTCCCACAGTGGGAGCACTGCTCTGCTGACTAATATGAGTGACTGCTGCCACAGTGGGCCAATCCCTGCAGGCTACCCCCCTACCAGTGCACGAATCTGTGCCCAGGGCATGTAGTATACTATACAAATGAGTAAATAAAAGAGAAAAATCAAGCAGAGTAGGGGGTTGCAGAACTTCAGTCGGGGTTGGGGGAGTTGTAGTTAGTAAAGAGGCCAGGGAGGCCCTGGTTGCAGCAATAGAGGAAGGAGCCAGAAGCACTCAGACCACATCACGTTTCCTGGTTCTTTCCCCAGTGTTTACTGTGGAACTTGACTGCACCCTCTTCGGCTTTATGTGCCATCTTCCACAAAGGACTTCTTTGGAACCCCATGGGCTGGTCAAGGACTAGAGTGACCAGACTGTCTCCACAAACCCTTTTCGGAGGAGGAAAGACATGGAAGCCCCATGCCATGGAGAAAGTGTGCAGCTCCCAGGACAGCGCCATCGGCACACGGGGGTGTGTGGGGCGGCTTCCCAGACACCAACAGGGCTCCAGTGAGATGCCAAGGATAAGACGCCTGTGGCCTCAGCCTCCCCAGGAGGTGGGCAAGAGGAACCCCATCTCTCCTAAACAGCTCCCCATGTTACCTGGCCCCCACCTAACACTCCCGGAACAGGCACCGTGCACCCAGGAAGGCCCAGCTGGAGGGGCTGGACCACAGCGGGGTCATCGCTGGGTCGAGAATGGAAAGATCCACCCACACTTGGGAGGCATGATTTACACCAAATCTTGGGATCTGAGCGCCTCACTGGCTGTGACTCTTTATACTTCCAATCTGATGCCCATCGGACACACTCGCACAGTTTGTCAAACCACTAGCATAGTCCGTATCATGTAATACAATTTATTTCTATTTTTATTTGTAATATAATAAAAATTATGCACATGCTATGACTAGGTCTTCCATGGTGAGTATAACTCCCTCTTCATCTTGTGAAATTTAAATATAGTAGTATGATAGTGACATATAGTCATATAGGAAATCTTCCTTAAAATATGATTCATTTTATTATATTTCAAAAGTGATACAGTACTTGCTCTATGCAGGCACTATGATAAGCAGTTTGAAAATATTAACTTACCTAGTCTTCCTAACAACACTGTGAGGTAGGTATCATCAGCCCTCTTTACAGATGATAAAACTGAGGTACAGAGAGTCTAAATAGCTTCTCTGAGGTTACACAACTGGCCAGCAGCGGGCAGGATGTGGACGCAGGCTGTGTGGCTCCAGAGTCCAGGCTCATTAGCCACCACACTTCGTGGCACAATGTATCTCCACCGGCTGCTGCCGCAGCGTCTCCAGCCCACTGGCCTTTGCCCACCTCCATCAGGGAGTGGAATCTGTTTCTCCACCCTGTGGCGCACATGACCAATGGAACTCGGAAAAAGTGACCTGTGCCCATTTCAAGCACAGCTCTTAATGTCCTAGAAACGTCCCCCCACTGCCTCTTAGGAACATTCCAGAAGAAGTGCCACAACCTGGGGCCACCAAGTGAGAAACCTGAGCCCTGGGGAGAGGCTCAGAGGATGAAGTGCTATTAGGAGAGGAAAGGAGGGAGAGAAGAAAGGAAGGAGGGAGAGGGAGGGAAACAGAGGGAGGGAGAGAGAGAGGGGGAGAGAGGAAAGGAAGGAGGGAGAGAGAAAGGGAGGAAGAGGGAGGGGGAGAGAGGAAGGGAGAGAGGGAGAGAAGAAGGGAAAGTGAGAAAGGGGGAGAGAGGAAGGGAGGGAGGGAGAGAAGGGAAGAATGGAGAGGGAGGGAGAGGAAGGGATGGAAGGAAACGGAGGGGGAGAGAGAGAGGAAGGGAGGGAGAGAGGAAAAGCAATGTCAGACTCAGCAGCTACCTTTTTGTTGTCGTCCAGAACAGTGTTCATGTTTTCAATCCAAACGGCATCCACAGGCCCATCAAATACGATCCACTTGCGATCCTCAGACAGGGAGGACGCTTGCTCCCGGAAGGCGTTGGCCAGGACGCCATCGGTCCACTCGTGGCTCACTTGGTCGAAGCACCCGTACAGCTGCCCCATGGTGATGGCCTTGGGGTTGATGATCTTGTACTCCACGGCAAACTCCCCCATCTGGTTAGCTGGGCAAGAAGGTGCAACCCGCGTCACAAAGGTTCTGGTAAGACCAGAACATCAGACCAGAGAGAATGCCATCTCAAAGGCCGAGCAGCCACGATGAATGTGCCTCCAGAGAAGCCTTCTAACCTGTGCGTGCAGCTTTTACAGATTGCCAGGTCATGACAACCACGTATTTCTCACGCAGGTTCTCTGAGACTCACCTCAAGCAGGTGAGGCTGCCGCGAGGCGTGAAGAACCAGCTGGCCTACAGGCGCCCGGCCAGCTCCACTGGAGATAAAGAAACTGCCGAAGGGTAAGAGATTCTGGAAAAGGGTGGCTACTTGTCTTTCTCTACTGGAAGGACTGGCTTAGCCTTAAAACCCCTTCACCAGCTGCTCAGAAGTGCCCCTGAGAACCGCACCCGTGGCGGCCGGACCCCGAGTGCCAGGCCGTGATGGCACCGCAGTTGTGCTTAATGACCTCTGCTTCCTGGCCCTTCAGCAAGGAAAAGCTGGCATGCTTGAGCCACGAGTTAAAGGAAGAACCATTTCTGCAGAATCCCAAAGCAAAGAACTGGAGCAGCCTCCTTTCCTAAGCTGTACTCAGCTCTCAGAATTACGAGAGTGTGAAATGCCCAAATGAGTTATGAGGGCCAAGTTAGTCACACACACAAAAAAACAAAACAAAACAAAACACAAAACTAAAAAATCCAACAGCAACTCAGTTATCCCTTGTTATTAGGAAAACATCTTATATAATAAAAGGCTAAGATGCAAATTGCCCCCTTGACTGGGGTCAACTGGCCAACTACCCGTGTCCCTTCCCCTCAACCACCCCCACCCCTGACCAGGCCCCCCACCTTAATCAGGGGTGGGCCAGCCCACTAACCACCCGTGGCCCTCTCCCCATTTGGCCCATCCCCAATCATCTCCCCTGACCCCGACTGGGGGCGGGCTGGCTCACCAATACCTGTGGCCTCTCCCTCTGGCCGGCCCATCTTGATCAGCCTGATCAGGGCCAGAACCCACCTGTGCATGAATTCATGCACCAGGCCTCTAGTCTATAATAATAAAAGTGTAATATGCTAATTAGAATAGACAGCTGAACAACCTTCTGGACGTCATTCTGGACATCCTTCAGAATGAAGCCATGGTGGCGGGGGCTGAGGCTGAGGTTATTAGGGGTAATCAGGCAGGCAAGCAGAGGCAGTTGGGGGTGGTAGGCAGGCATGCAAAGTGGTTAGGGGCGATCAGGCAGGCTGCCAAGTGGTTGTGGTGATCAGGCAAACAGTGAGGTGAGTAGTTAGGGGCAATCAGGCTGGCAGGTGAGTGGTTAGGGGTGATCAGGCTGGCAGGTGAGTGGTTAGGAGTAATCAGACAGGCAGACAAGTGAATAGGGGCCATCAGGCAGGCAGGGAGATGTTAGGGGCTATCAGGCAGGCAGGCATAGTGGTTAGGGATGATCAGGCAGGCAGAGGCAGTTAGAAGCAATCAGGAAGGCAAGTAGTTAGGGGCGATCAAGCAGGCAGGTGAGTGGCTAGGGGCATTCGGGCAGGCAGGCAGGCGGTTAGGATCCAGTGGGATGCCAGACTGCCAGTTTAGTCAGGGATTAGGCCTAAAATGGCAGTCGGACATCCCCCTAGGGTCCCAGATTACAAAAGGGCTGGGCTGAGAGGCCCTCCTCCCCTCTGCACGAAGTCCCTGTACTGGGCCTCTAGTGTTAAAGTAAAGCCTTAGAAGGGATCGTGTAAGCACAGCCATGAGGCCCTGCTTTCAGAACCACAGGCTTGCGTTTCACTAAAAATCCTCCCAAAATGGTTTCTCTGGCAAAAAATATAGCTTCCATTTGCTGAGGAGGAACTGCGCCAGGTTAGTTACTGGCATGATCTCATGTAATTCTCACAACAATCCCATTTACAGCTGGAAAACCAGGGCTAAAAGAGGCTTAGTCATTTGCCCAAGGTCTGGGTCTGATTAACAGTTTAGGTCTCATCCTCTACATCACATGTGTCAAACACAAGGCCCGCGGGCCAAATCCGTCCCGCCAGGCCTTGCAATGTGGCCCGCACCGCGCTGTCATCACTGCACTCCGCTGCGTTTCCATCACAATGACAGTTTATGACTGTTCAGTAAACCATTCGGCCCGAGATTTAGGCTGGATTTTAGATTTTGGCCCCTTCTCTGATTGAGTTCGACACCCCTACTCTACATTAAAGGGAGGGAGGAGGGAAGGAGGGAAGGAGGGAGAGTCTTGGGGAGGAGGGAGGGAGGGAAGGAGAGGGGGGAGGGGGGAAGGGGGAGGGGAGAAGGAGGGCATGAGGGAGGGAATTGAGGGAGGGAGGGAAGGAGAGGGGAGAGGGGGGAGGGGGGAGGGGAAAAAAAGGGCATGAGGGAGGGGAAGGAGGGAGGGAGGGAAGGAAAAGGGGGGGATGGGGGGAGGGAGGGGGGAGGGAAGGAGAGAGAAAGGGGAGGGGGTAGGGGGGAAGGGAAAGAGGGAGAAAGGGGAGGGGGGAGGGGGGAGGAGGAGGGAGGGAGCAGGGAGGGAAAGGAATGATTTGCTTTTAGAAGTCCGTGTTTTAGACTCTCACTGGGAAGCCCTGGAGAACAGCTGCCCAGCAGGTGAGGAAATGCCTCCAGCCCCAATGGACACAAGCCCTGCGGGAAGCTCCGCCCTCTGGTTCTGCTTGCAGACATCTGTGCCAGCTTCTGCTCTGACATCACCACCCAGAGGTGGCACAGAACACCCCAAACCAGCCCAGGCCGGCCCGTGCTGCCGGCAGGGCAGGTGTGAGCGCACCTCTGTGCAGGTCGCCCAGAGCCGCAGCCAGCACTTTGTAGGCGCAGGTCTTGCCCCCCATGGGGTCTCCGACAATCATGTAGCCGTGCCTGACCAGCATCATCTCGTAGATCTGGAGGAGACAGCAGACAGACGTCAGTCAGTGCCGACGGGAACTGAGCGGTGCCGGGGGCCCCACAGTCACACTGCCCTGCTGGGCCAGTCTTTGGGGGGACTCGTCACTTAGCTGCCTTTTGGGTGAATTAGTGTGCATCTCCGATTGCTGAGGAGATTGGAACCACCTTCGCTCTGGCCCTGTCTGTGCTCAGCACCGAGGGGTGCACTGAGCCTACTGCAGTCTGCTCAGTGGCACAGACCTCCCTGAGCCTCGGGGCTGCCCTCAGGAGGGTGGCTGACCGCGGGCACAGCTCTGCGCCGGGCCGGCTGTGCTCAGGGACCATTGTTTCTGAGGGACCCTCTGTTTTCTTACTTTAAACATCCTGTCCCACTGCAGCTCACAGTCAGTGTCACTCTGCATGAGTGGCCAGATAGTCATATGCTGTACAAGGCCCCCCATGTCCCCCCCCCCCCCCCACACACACACACACTACCACCTCTCCGTTCTGTGCAGGAAAAGGAGAAGGTGGCCATTAACAAACTGCATTTCTGTTGGGAACGCCCTTTCTCGAGGCCTAAATGCTGCTCTGACTTGACTGGGACTCTCAGGAGGAGAGATGCACCTCTGAGCTGGGTCCCCTATAGGACACAATATAAATGTCCCGGCCATTGGCTCGGGGACGATTCTGTCACTGCACCACCCGCAGCTGATCCTAAGCTTTGG
Source organism: Pipistrellus kuhlii (assembly GCF_014108245.1). Classification (NCBI taxonomy): domain Eukaryota; kingdom Metazoa; phylum Chordata; class Mammalia; order Chiroptera; family Vespertilionidae; genus Pipistrellus; species Pipistrellus kuhlii. The sequence continues at coordinate 574,201 of NW_023425531.1, forward strand.
CTGAAGCCGCTTGGAGAGTGAGGCTCTTTTTCCTCCTGGGCTTGCACCCAGGACAGTCTCAGCCGGAGGTGCTGGCCAGCCAAGAAGGAGGTTTTAAGGCAGAGAGAGCCAGCCCAGACCTGGAGAGACAGACGCCTGGGGCGTGAATGGAAACCTGGCTACTGCCCTACTATTGGGGTCCAGTCGGTGAATAAACCCCCTGTGTTGCTGACGGCGGCAGCTCCAGGCAGGGTTCTATCACCGGGGATTGAGGATCCGAGTAATTCAGGGTCCCGTGCTCCAAAGGGAGGACCCCAGCTACAAAAAGCAACCCCGAGGGAGATAGTCAGGAAAAATGGTGGATTTTAAACGTCAGCTTGGAAATTAAGTGAAGGCCTAGACTCTAGGCCCTAGAGGGTAAGGCGCCTCCATTGCTCCCTCCACCTCTCTCCAGGCAGCTGGCGTTGCCGAACGTTTATTCCCAGCGGAGCACTGGGTTCGTGACAGCGGGATAGGGATAAACGCCCCGGAGCCCGCGCCCACCTGGATGATTTTCCCGATGAACCAGGGCACCGGCTGGAGCTTCATCTTCTGGATGTTGTCCTTCAGCGCCTCCACGAAGACCTGGTAGTCTGACTCCGGAAGAACGACTCCGGGGAACAGGTCCGATATGATGCCCTGTGATCGGGGTGAGAGGCGGTGAAAGGATGGGATAGCAGCCGTGTGACCCTTCGTGGTCCTAATGGGACCTGTACAAACTCCGTGAAATCCCAAGCCGCATTCCTTGCACCAGCACTCCGCCACAGTCCCCTGTGCTGGCCTCATCTGTTCAACGCCATTTCCCTCCCAAATCACTAACAGCCAGCAGACATTTAATGAGCCTGTGCTATGCTCCACTCACTGTGCTGGGAGGAATAGGAGTCACGGGTTCTATCTTAAGGGTTCTATCTTAACGGCACTTACCATTGGATAGTAAGGTAAGTGTGGCAAGGAAGAGACATTAAAATTATAAAAGGAAGCTAAGTTTGATAAAAAACAATTACTCCTCAGAGAGAATATTACGCCATCAGTGAAGCCATCTTTGTTAAAATTGGTGACCAGACAGCAATGTTGCCGTCCCCATTGTTACTAACGTTTGGGGGCTACCTGGCAAAGGGTCCTGGCTGTCAGAGGGGGTCCGGAGCCGCACCTGGAAGAGGGGCACGTCCTGCGCCAGGAACTTGGCCAGGTTCACGTCCAGCAGGGCGCGCAGGAGCAGGACGCTTTCATCTTCCTCCGGGTACTTGAGCTTGAGGTTGCCAGCGGCCGTGAGCACGGACTTGACGGCGCGCATGCCGTAGTCGTAGTGGTGCTGCGAGGACAGCTGCTCCGAGCACAGGCGGTAGGTGGCCACGATCTTCTGGGCGAGGCTGGGGAGAGAGATGGTCTGCACCCGAGGGAACACGCCTGGCCCTGCCTCAGGGCGCCTGCCGGGTGCGGGGAGGAGGCCCCACTGGGGGCCTGATGGCAGGGCCTCGGGCGCTGAGGAAGCCTGGAACCCCCAGTTAGGGGGAGCGGCGAGCACACACGGGTGCATAGCATGTTGTCTGAGAAACTGTGTGTGCATACTCTTACACGTTTATGTGCCTGTAAGCACATAAATGTGTAAGAGTTTATTTGCCAGGTAGCCTCCAAACGTTAGTAACAATGGGGACGGCAACATTGCTGTCTGGCCACACCTGGAGAGAAGACACCGAACCAGGAGCAGCGATAACCGTGGGTCCTGGGGGCTGAGGTACTGAAGCTCCTTCTGGCCTCTGTACGCCACGACTTCGCTGGTGCCCATGCTTTCCTTCTCAAACTTACCAACCAACCAGCTTCATCCTCATGCCAGGCACTCGCACTCACAGGCACGGCCTGTAACTCTGGTGCGTGTGATAAAGACACGCAGCTGTGTGTGAGTGTGTGTCTGTGTGTGTGAGTGTGTGAGTGTCTGTGTGTGTGAGTGTGTGTGTGAGCATGTGTGAATGTGTGTGAGTGTGTGTGAGTGTGTATGAGTGTGTGAGTGTGAGTGTGTGCCTGTGTGTGTATGTATGTGTGTGTCTCTGTGTGTATGCATGTGTGTGTGCGAGTGTGTGTATGTGAGAGTGTGTATGAGTGTGTGTGTGTATATGTGTGTGAGTGTGTGAATGTGTGTGAGCGTGTGTGAATGTGTGTGTGTCCCCGTGTGTGTGTGTGTGTGAGTGTGAGTGTATGTATGTGTGAGTGTGAGTGTGTGCCTATGTGTGAGTGTGTGTGAGTATGTATGTGTGTGTGTCTGTGTGTATATGTGTGTGTGTGCAAGTGTGTGTATGTGAGAGTGTGTATGAGTGTGTGTGTGTGTATATGTGTGTGAGTGTGTGAATGTGTGTGAGCGTGTTTGAATGTGTGTGTGTCCCCGTGTGTGTGTGTGAATGTGTGTGAGTGTGTGTGTGTGTGTGAGTGTGAGTGTATGTATGTGTGAGTGTGAGTGTGTGCCTATGTGTGAGTATGTATGTGTGTGTGTCTGTGTGTATGTGTGTGTGTGCAAGTGTGTGTATGTGAGAGTGTGTATGAGTGTGTGTGTGTGAGTGTGTGTATGTGTGTGAGTGTGTGTATGTGTGTGAGTGTGTGTATGTCTCTCTGTGTGTATGTGTGTATGTATGTATATGTCTTTGTGTGTGTGTGTGTGTGTGTGAGTGTGTGTGAGTGTGTTCCTCTGTGTGTGTGTATGCGTGTGTGTACGCGAGTGTGTGTATGTGAGTGTATGAGTGTGTGTGTGTGTGAGTGTGTCAATGTGAGTGTGTGAATGTGTGTGTGAATGTGTGTGTATGTATGTGGGTGTGTGAATGTGTGTGTGTGTAAGTCTGTGTGTGTTTGTTTATGCGTGTGTGCGCAAGTGTGTGTATGTGAGAGTGTGTATGAGTGTGTGTGAGTGTGAGTGTGTGTGTGAGTGTGTGAGTGTGTGTATGTCTGTGAGTATGTATGTCTCTGTGTGTGTATGTGTGTATATGTGTGTGTATGTCTTTGTGTGTGTGTGAGTGTGTGTGTGAGGCAGGCTGCTGTGAGGTGGGAGAGGGGAGTGAGTGTCTCTGGCAGAAGCCAGGGGCATGTACAGCACAAGGGTTTTCCGGGGATGTTGGTCAGCCCCAGCTAGGTCAGGGGAGGACCCAGGCGGGCCCGGGCGCCCGCACAGCGGCCTGTGGACGGAGCCTGTTCCGTTCTGCCGGACCCCCCACCCCCATCAGGCAGCCCGCCTGCCTCTGCCCGCGCCAGGCCAGTGGCTTACCTTCTGGAGTCGAGAAAGCCCATGGAGTAGAGAGAGATCTCGCCGATGAGGGCGTAGTCGGGCACCATCATGGCCACCGTTCGGAACAAGGCCTGGGAAAGGAAAGCTCGTCAGGAGCCGAGTGTTCACAGGGCAGCCGGGAGGCTCTGCAGAGGCCGAGGGCGGAAGTGCCTGATCACAGAGGAGAAGCCCCTGGAGGACAGTCAGCGCCCACTGTCCCCCATTCCCCACCTGTCCTGGTGCGTGCTGTCACTCTGGTCCCTCACGCATGCCGAGGCCCAGGTGCCGGGCCCAACAGCACCTCATTCTCCTTTGCCCACCCAGCTGCACGCCCCCTGGGGAGCTTCCTGCAGGCCTCACTTAGCGTGCAGGCTGACGTGTACGGGAGCCCGAGGCAGAGCAGCCCTGACCACACCCTGTTCTGTCACCTACCCGCTGTGCATCCCTGCAGACTCGTCTCTCTCGTCTCTAAGTGGGCTGATACCTGCACCCTCTTCATGGCTGCCATGAGAACAACTGACAGAGGTGAGTGAGGTGCACACTCAGGAAAGGGTGCCGCCTGTAGTGAGTCCTCATACACACGAGCTGTTGCTCTTACTCCCTTAGATCTCAGAGAGGAAGTAGCTCCTAAAGCCACGCCCTTCGAGGTAGAGCCGGACTGGAAAGAGCCCTGGCTTCCAGCTGCCAAGATGGTGCTTTTCTAGCCCCCCGGCTCACGGACGTTACCTGTGCAGACTGAACTGGTTGTTGGCTGGGAGGGTGCTGGGGGCTCAGCAACTGGGAGGTGGACAGAAGAAAGGTGGCCCCTAGGACTGGAATGTTGTCCTGCACACCAAAGGGGGGCGTTCTGATTTCTGTCCAGACACATACCCAGGCTGTAGGCTCGACCCCCTCACAGGGTGTGTGCAACAGGCAGCTGACAGATGGCGCTCTCTCTCTCTCTCTCTCTCTCTCTCTCTCATCAGTTTCCCCCTCTCTCCCCCTTCCAATCTCTATCTCTAAAAAAAAAAAAAAAGAAAGAAAAGAAAGAAATGTGAATCCAGATTCTAGTGTAGGCCTCCATGCCCTGTGTTGACCAGCGAGGAGGGTGTGGAGGAGTCACAGTTGAGGAACCCTTGGTTCTCCCCATTCCCAAAGGGGCGAGTGGTGGTCAGAACAGGTGACGGGAGCACGATTCTAGCAAGTGGAGCATCATGGACGGCAGGTCCTCGAATGATGTCTGTTCTTTCAGCGCCATGTCATTACGGCATTGGTGCGATGCCATAGGCACATCACTCTGTAGATCAATGAGCCTTGCTAACACTGGTCTCATCAGGTGCTCTTTTGCTTAAAGGCACAGAACCTATCGATGACATTCAGTGGGAACTCACTGTGCTCAGCTGTAAGCATGGCCCTGGCTGGTCCCTCGTGTGTCCTCTTCTCGAGGGCCTGGAGCATAGCTTGGAATAAAGCCAGTGGAGCAGCAGCCCTGCTCCCTCTGCTGCTCTCCCCATGCAGGTGGGTGGCAGTGCTCTCCTCACAGGAGGGGACCCGGCACCCTGTGCTTTGGGGTCTTCCTCCCATGGAGAAGCTATCAGGTGAGGAGGCCTTCCTCCTCCCCTGGCCGCAGGGTCCTGCCACGGCTCAGCTCAGGCCAGCCCGGCAGTCGGCACTGGGCACAGACAGGCTCTGTTGCCCTCTCCGCGGGCTGGGACAGCCTGCTTGGGCATGGACACTGCTGAGGTGCCGTTCCCATTTGGTAGTAAACGGGAGATCCATGTGGTCAGGCCTAGGCTCACCAGAGTCCTCTGCATCCTCTTGCACAGAGTAGGTACTCGATGACTGAGACAAAAGCAGCCCAAGGACACAGAATGCCCGTTTTACATGCATGTGCATCCTCAGCATATTCATGCTGTCGCCAGCTCATGTGACAATGTAGTGAACTGCTTTTTTATAAGGTTACTAGTGGCCTGGTGCACAGAATTTGTGCATGGGAGTGGGGGAGGGGGAGGTGTCCTTCATCCTGGTCTGCACCCTCCTGCAATCCGGGACCACTGTATCCTAACTGCTCACCTGCTTGCCTGCCTAATTGCCCCTAACCACTCTGTCTGCTTGCCAGCTTGCCCACAACTGGCCTGATCGCCCCTAATGGCCCTCCCCTCCTGGCTTGATTGCTCCTAACTGCCTCTGCCTTGGCCCTGCCACTATGGGTTTGTCCTAAAGAATGTCTGGAAAGTATCCAGGTCTAATTAGCATATTACCCTTTCATTAGTACAGATATTTTGTTTGCTTACTGTGATATCTTTTTACATTGCGCTTTAGCATCTAAGAGTCAGATTTTATGTAAAACTCCCAGTTTCTGGCTTTCCCTGAGAGATGGGAGGGTCTGACAGTGTCTGCAGCTGGGCTCGATGCGGCCTCTCCGGGGGGCATTCGCCAGCTGCTCCTCTCATTTGTACGATGGGTTTGACCCTGATGACAATGGAACAGCTGCCTGTTCCAAAGCACGCGGTTTTCCGTTTATATTGGCTGCTATATATTTCTACCCACCCCCTGCCACCCACCTCCTCCCCACTTCCATGGGAGAGAGAGGTTTGTTCTAGGGCCAGGTCCTCTCACCTCCTTCCACAGTCCCCCGTTACAGACCCGGTTCCTTCTGGCTTCTCTGGGAGACCCCCGTGCCCCCAGAGCTGTGCACGCCTGCACGCTGCTGCTCACCTTGAGGTTATCGGGCAGCTCCGCCCTGCCCGCGTACCCGGGGTTCATGGTGATGAAGACTGCGCAGGTTGGGTTCAGAGAGAGCTCGGTGCCTTCAAAGAGGAACACCTTCAGCTTCCGGATGATGGCTTGCTGGATGCTGAGGATCTGCTGCGCCACCACTGACAGCACCTCCACCTGCAGGGACGGGGCTGGTTGACCGAGCCCTGCCCAGACCCACCCAGGGGCTCTTCACTCAGCAAGGAAAGCCAACCACCTGTGAGCCAGGCCTTCAAAATGAGAACCTTGACTGGGGTTTTGGTAAAGAAAAAGTGTGTGTGAGTGTGTGTGTGTGTGTGTGTGTGTGTGTGAGTGTGTGTATGTGTGATTGTGTGTGTGTCAGTGTATGTGTGATTGTGTGTGTGGGTGTGGGTGAGTCTGTGGGTGTGTGTGTATGGGTGTGTGTATGTGTGTGTGTGTGAGTCTGTATGTGTGATTGTGTGTGTGTGTGTGTGTGTGTGTGTGTGAGTGTGTGAGTGAGTGTGTAAGTGTGTGAATGTGTGGTTTCCATAGCATTTCATTTCCCCCCCAATACCTAGCATTATGCTTGATGGTATACAATGGTATGCACTTGGGCAGTGTCTGTTGGTTCAAATGGAATGTTTGTATGTCCTGAACTCAATCCCCTACCCAATTAGAATTAATCATCTCCTAACTAAGCAGGGTTACCTCAATCCTATTGAACTCGTCAAAGCAGGCCCATGCGCCGGCCTGGGCCAGCCCTTTGAAGAACTTCCCCATGGCTTTGTAATCCAGGCCGTCCGAGCAGTTGAAGACCACACACTAGAGAGGAGGCGTGGGCACCATTCAGGACGGTGGGCTCCTTGCTTCCTGCTCCACCGGAGCAACTGGCCCACTGTGCCTGTTACACTCCCCATCTTCACCCATCTTCACCTCATGCTCGCTTCCCAGACAGGGCCCAGAGAGGGATGGGAGGGACCGGGGATGGGGGTAGGGAGGAAGGGACAGCATTTCCTACCTGCTTGGCCAAAGCCTTGGCCAGATCTTTGGTAGTCTCTGTCTTGCCTGTCCCAGCCGGACCTTCTGGAGCTCCCCCAAGATTCAGCTTCAGAGCCCCCATCAGCGTCCTAAGGGGAAGAAAACAGGAACGCAGTGCTTGAATCCTAAGACACAGGGTAGGAACTGCCTTTGGCTCACTTTGTTCTGACTCATACGAATAGCTTAAACTCCCGCGATGGTGCGACCACCATGGTGAAGAATTCTGCGGCAGCCCCGGCCCCCAGCCTGGCGCGGTGCCTGGTGCCAGGAGCACGTGCTGAGGGGAGGACTGAAGAGTAAGTGAGCACATGCAGATGTAACTGCATCAACTAGAAAACCCTCAAATCCTGAACCCCAAAGAGCAGGGCACCAGTGGGATGTGGAAATAATTATAGGTTATGAACACTGAGTTTAGCATCCGATTTGCCTCAGTTCCAAATGCTAGAAACCACACGGGCCCAGCCTCAGTGCAGGGACAAGACGCATGTGAGGAACAAGTGTGCTCACTGCAGCCCCTCAGCTCCAAGGCTGCTACGGTGTCGGTAACACACTCTCTGTAATAACCTGGTCCCTCCCCACTGTTATGGCTCCTGGAGGGCACGCTGGGGCCGTAGGGGAGGAAGTGGCTGTGGAACCTGAGTAGAATAAACGAATGAACAAAGAGCACAGAAAACAAGTGACCAAGGGCTTTGAGATCCACAAATTAAAAAATCTATTGGAAGTATGTGCAAACCACAGTTAATGTAAACATCACAGACTTGACAAATCCACAGAGGCCAGGCTTCTGATGGTGTGACCCCGAGGAAAGGGGCAAAGCACTTTCTGTGCTGAGCTCAGCTCCTCGTTGGCCACTGGCTCACAGCCTCTAGCCTGGGCCTCAGACTGGCCCTGGGCTCCCCGCCCTGTGAGGCCTGGTGTCTAAGGGCAAAACTCAAACTCTGAGAAGCTGAAATGCAGAGAAGGTCACCAGGTGGAGGTGCCCCAGCCCCTCCCCCAGAAGGTCTCCCCGCAGAGCGCGCACTGGCCTGTAGCAGCGGTCAGTGAGGGGCGTGATCACCAGCCGCGGGCTGTTCCCCAGGTACTCATAGCCGTACATGGCCTCGGTGGTGATCATCTGCACCTGCACATCCATCGCCTTCCAGTAGTAGCGCAGCTGCGAGATCCACTGGAAGTCGTGCAGGTCGCACACCTGGTCCTCAGACAACTTGGCCACCACGTCCCGAGCTGTGGGGACAAGGAAGCACAACGTGGACAGCTATCCACGGTGTCCTCCCCTCTGCGCCTGCTCCTTGGCGGGGCGTGACGACGGTGTCCGGTCCACCCTCCCTCTTCAGACACAGCCGCCTTCCTGCCCACCCCAGCTGCAGGCAGCCATGCCTTCCAGAAGCTGTGCTTGGCTTCTCCCAAGGGGCCCAGAGAGACCTGGTGGCAGCGCTGTTTGCTCTCTGTCAGATTCCAAAGCCACCCTGCCCAGGCCAGGTTCTGGCTCTGCCATTCACTGGTTATGAGCCTGGGCAAATCACTCAACCTCTTCCCCTTTCAGCCGTGTAATCTATAAAATGTAGGTAACATAGTACTTACCTTATAGGGTTGAAATGGGGATTAAATGAAGATATATATATAAAGGCCTAAGTGACCATTCAACCATTCGACCATTCGATCATTTGGCCAGCAGCTATGACACGTACTGATTACCAGGGGCAGATGCTGACTGATAGGTTAGGTTGCTGGCTGTGGGTTAGCTTGCTGCTGGGCCCTGTGGGCACCAATCTGGTTCACCCGCACTCAGGACCCAGACAGGAGGGAGGAGGGAGCCCCACTCCTCGTGGAATCTGCTGTGGGTTAGCTTGCTACAATATTAAAATATTTCTTCTAGTTAATTTCCTTTCAATGTGCACATCCATGCACCGGGCCACTAGTAGGTGTATAAACACACACACACACACACACATACATATTTGTGTACTAACTATATACATATTTATATGTATTCACATCTATACAGAGAGAGGTAGACAGATGGAAAGAACAAAAAGAGGAGGAATGAGCTGTGCCTGCGTAGGGAAACACTGTGTGTGCGTTGGCTGCTGTTCTCACCTCCAAACTGCTGGGGCTGACCCAGAGGACTGGGCAATGCTGCCTTTCCCCAACCTGAGCCTATGGGCCTGCTCCCGCCTCCAGGGCATCCTGAAGGAATCCAAGCAGCTGGGCTGCTCAGACAGCAGGGAGGGGCCCCTCAGTCCACAGTTAGATGCCTTCCTTACACTGGGGCCTGAGGAACCAGTGGGTGCATCTCTAGGCCTCTCCCTTCTCTCGGAGGATGGGAGCCTCATGTAACGATTTCACGGTGACAGGAGCACTGAAGTTGAAGAGGGGCAGTGGGTCCATGGGGATCAGTCGTTGTTTTTAGGTAATTCACAGGGCAAGAGCCACTGAGGTCTGGAATGAGTACAGCAGCCCGAGGTTAGATCTCAGAACTTCGCAAAGGGAAGCCTGCGGTCTCCTGCCTCTCACAGGAGAAGCCTCTCACAGTAACGCCAGCCTGCAGGAGGGGCACAGCACCAGTGCTCTCCTCTCAGGAGCTGAATTCCCTCCAGGTCCTCAAGACCCAGAGAGCGGTGCCCAGAGGACGGAGCTGAGGATGCCACACACGTGTGTGTGTGTGTGTGTGTGTGACCCCAGCCACCCTGGTTCCAGCTTCCACATGGGCATGCATTACATCCACCAGGTGGCCACAAGGCCGCAGGAAGTTGCATCTCCCACCCTCTCCCGGGTTGCATGCTGGCCTAGGCACATGATTTCAGGTGGAAGGAAGGGCAGCCCCAAGAGATGAGGGTGCCTGAGAGGTGAAGGCCGGCAGGGAGCCGGTGTGTGAGTGAGAGGGACCTGCTCCCAGGAGCCGGCCGAGTCCTGCTGTGCCCTAGGGTGTGGGTGGCTTATTCTACACAAAGACCCCAGTTATTCCTCTTCCTTTTTGAGGAGGCGCATGCCCTGCCCCTCCCTCCTGCATCGCTGCCCATGCTCACGCTCCGGGTTTGGGACCAGACAGACACCGGTTCAGATGGCAGAGGAGCCCCGTCCTCCCTGACCGCGCCGTGAGCTGAGCTCAGATTCCGGGAGCCAGTGCCCGGCTTGTGAAATGCCTGGGGAAGTGGCAAGCGAGGGTCAAGCACCAGCCAAAGCATGGCCCCTGTGAGCACTCAACAACATCCGCTCTGGTCCGCCAGGGCCGGTCAGGGTCGGCTCTCCGGGAGGCCGCCCAGAGCGAGTGCTTCTCCTTTCCCAGCAGACCTCCAGAAGCCGCTCAGCGAAGGGGGCCGAGCCCCACCGGGAGGGGAGGCAGTGATGCCAGCTCGGCGCTCACCGTGGACGTCGATGACCGTGAGGGCCCCCAGGGTGAGGCGAGCCCCACTGTTCAGCTTCCCTCGCACCAGCTTGACGATCTGTGCGATCTGGTCATTGCTCTTGTTCAGCAAGTCCTGGGGACAGGAGGGGACAGCGTCACACGGGCTCTCCCTGCTGACCCCCAGGGCAGTGTGGCCTACCACACCCTTGGCCCAGGCCAGATTCCCGGGCAACACTCCTCGGCCCTTCACTCCCATCAGTAGCCGCGAGAGGGTTCCACACAGGAGGGGCCAGGCACCCCGAGATCTGAGTTCATGATGTTGTGGACAGGAACCCACGTGCTTGGAGCAGGGGAGGGTAGGCCATGAAGGGCATGAGGAGGTGGGGATTGCACCATGTCTGTGTTTGCCAGAACACAGAACTGCCACGCAAAGTGTGAGCTTCCTGTGTGTAAGTCATACAGTAAATCAGAATGAGGAGCTTACTGTGTGTAAGTCATACAGAAAATCAGAATGAAGAGCTGACTGTGTGTATGTTATACAGTAAATCAGAATGAAGAGCTTCCTGTGTGTAAGTCATACAGAAAATCAGAATGAAGAGCTGACTGTGTGTATGTTATACAGTAAATCAGAATGAAGAGCTGACTGTGTGTAAGTCATACAGTAAATCAGAATGAGGAGCAAATCAGAATGAGGAGCTGTGTGTAAGTCATACAGTAAATCAGAATGAGGAGCAAATCAGAATGAGGAGCTGTGTGTAAATCATACAGTAAATCAGAATGAGGAGCTGTGTGTAAGTCATACAGTAAATCAGAATGAGGAGCTGTGTGTAAGTCATACAATAAATCAGAATGAGGAGCTGACTGTGTGTAAGTCATATAGTAAATCAGAATGAGGAGCTTCCTGTGTGTAAGTCATACAGTAAATCAGAATGAGGAGCTGACTGTGTGTAAGTCATACAGTAAATCAGAATGAGGAGCTGACTGTGTGTAAGTCATACAATAAATCAGAATGAGGAGCTGACTGTGTGTAAGTCATACAGTAAATCAGAATGAGGAGCAAATCAGAATGAGGAGCTTCCTGTGTGTAAGTCATACAGTAAATCAGAATGAGGAGCTGACTGTGTGTAAGTCATACAGTAAATCAGAATGAAGAGCAGACTGTGTGTAAGTCATGCAGTAAATCAGAATGAGGAGCTTCCTGTGTGTAAGTCATACAGTAAATCAGAATGAGCAGCTGACTGTGTGTAAGTCATACAGTAAATCAGAATGAAGAGCAGACTGTGTGTAAGTCATACAGAAAATCAGAATGAAGAGCTGACTGTGTGTATGTTATACAGTAAATCAGAATGAAGAGCTTCCTGTGTGTAAGTCATACAGTAAATCAGAATGAGGAGCAAATCAGAATGAGGAGCTGTGTGTAAATCATACAGTAAATCAGAATGAGGAGCTGTGTGTAAGTCATACAATAAATCAGAATGAGGAGCTGACTGTGTGTATGTTATACAGTAAATCAGAATGAGGAGCTTCCTGTGTGTAAGTCATACAGTAAATCAGAATGAGGAGCTGACTGTGTGTAAGTCATACAGTAAATCAGAATGAAGAGCAGACTGTGTGTAAGTCATACAGTAAATCAGAATGAAAAGCAAACTGTGTGTAAGTCATGCAGTAAATCAGAATGAGGAGAAAACCCGGAAACATTTTGAGACGAAAGGAGACGTGACTTGAACACTAAATGCCTGTGAGCACGTGAGCCGGGGGTGATGGACCGGACACCCTCAGTGGGCGCAGCTGGGTCAGGTCGGCCTCAGCGGCTGCAGCGGGTGGCCCGCATCTCTGGCCAGTGCCGGCTCCCACATGGCCCACTGCGCGTATGGACATCTGGGTGACGGGCATCTGGGATTTTATCTGTATTATTTTCCAACGTTACATGTATGTCTTACACCACTTTCAGCTACACAGAGAAAAACAAAAATGGATTTAAAAAGGAAAAAGTTCTGCTGGTGGACATTCTGCCAGGGTGCCCTGGAGGCAGAGGCTGGTGGCCCGGGATCCAGGCCCGGGATCTGTCTGGGAGGGGCTCTGAGCTCTTGTGCTTGGCCAGCTCCGGGCAGCCACCTCCACACCCTCAGCCCAAAGGTCCGTTTGGCCTGGCTCTGTGGTCTCCTGGGTTGGATGTCACGATGCTGTCATTCATACCCCAGGGGAGCTGAGCCCCCTCCTTCTCCCCCCGCAACCCCGCCAGGCTCACACAGGCGGCTTACCGGCAGAGTCTTTTCAACCAGGGCCTCAGACACCTCCTGGGTCCAGAAGATAGAGGAGACGCAGATGACCACCTGGCCAGGCCACTGCAGGACCCACTGGTCCCGGGAGACCTGGGAAAGTCAGGGCCTGTCACAGGTCTGTCATCCTGCGGTTGAACCCGACTCTCCACTGCCCCCCCCCCCCCATCTCCCCCTGAGCACAAACCGAACCGCCCCTCCCACACCACAGGCTGGCACCTCCCACACCACTGAGCTATCTTCCTCTCAGGATTGTGTGAAAAAGAAACAAGTCACCAACGCTCTCAGCACCCTCCCAGCTGTAGCGCGCGCGCGTGTGTGTGTGTGTGTGTGTGTGTGTGTGTGTGTGTGTGTGTGTGTGTGTGTGTTTGTGTGTGTGTGTGTGTGTGTGTGTGTGTGTGTGTGTTCAGGATGCACAGCTGCTCTGCAGTGGCTACTAACACTGAGGGCACTCCCCAGTTTTCCTAGTCCCGCTGCCCCCACTTCTGTTTGACTATAAACCAGGCAAACTATGGCGGAGGCCAAACCCGTTTTTATAATTGAGAGCGAAGTCCACCATGGTTATGCGCATTGCTCACGTGGCACCTCAAAGGCAAAGATGAATGTGGGGCCCCAGAGCTGACAAGCCACAAGCTGGTCCTTTTCAGAAAGTTTGCTGGCGCTTGCTCTGGATGCAATTGCATGGAATAACCCCACTCAGGCAGCATGTTTTCTTTACTTTAAAATTATATGTATATTTAATTGATCTCAGAGAGCAAGGGGTCAATGAGAGAATTATTGATCGGCTGCCTCTGCTGCCTTGTACTGGGGATTGAGCTGCAACCAGGGCATGTGCTTTGACTGGGAATCAAACCATGACCTCCTGGTTCATAGGTCAATGCTCAATCACTGGGCCACGCTGGCAGGGCTTTCTTTAATGTTTATTTAGGATATGTTACTGGCCAGGGGACCTGGCCCTGAGTTGGTTCTGCCCAGGACTGGCCTATAGTGTTCCAGTTCTTGACTTTGTGCAGGAAAAATGTCGTAACGTGAGTCAGGTGACTAAGAGGACTGGGGCCGGGCAGGGAAGCAGGAGGTCTTAGCACAAAGCAGCAACAGCAGAGCCCCGGGAAGCCGGAGAAAAGGGGCTGAGACAGGGTCAGGGTGGGCCCAGGACAAGCTACTGCTGGTTGCAGTTTTCTGGGGTCTCTTACGGTTTAGGGCTGTGGCTGTGGGGGAAGGGAGGGGAAGCAATGGCACAGGCTATTCCCCAGAGGCAGAGCCATGCTGGGTCCTGTCTTGAGGCCCTTCTCTCCAGCAGAAGGGGCCTGAGAGAGGTCTCAGGGGAGGTTCCAGCAGAATATTCCTCAGCTTTCCAGGCGGGCCTCTCCAGGGCCCTGGTCTCCCCCCACTGGTCAGGCTCAGGCTCGGGGTCATCAGTCATCGCAGCTGGTCCTGGTGCCGCCCACCTGGTTTCGCTGCTTCCCTGGGCCAGGAGCTGACATATAGCTGAGGCCTCGCTGCCATCTCTAGCTGTCATTGCTCTGCAGTTTGTTCAGCTGCCTGCCTCAGTTTCCCTGCCCCACTTCCCAGCTCTCGGGCCTGAATGCAGTGTAAGAGGAAGGACTGGCCTTTCATCACCAGCCAATGCCATTGAGAGGACCAGCAGGCCAGCCCCTCCTTTACTGGGAAGATGATAATTGAAGGTTCTTTTGTTTCTTGTGAGGAGCTGGCTGTAGAATTAGCCAGCTGAAAAGGTTCTTTTCCTTTAAGCCTCTCCCTCCTGTGTCCCCTCAGGCTTTGGGGCTCAATGAGCTGGGCCACCAGAGCCTGTGTCCTTGAACAACAAGCCTGGGGGATGCTGAATGGGAAGGGGTTCTTGCCATCAATCAATTCATTTCCCAGAAAGAACTGTCCTGTAGCAGCCAGAGTGTCAGGCTCATGGCGGCTTCTCGGTGTCCTCTGCTTCTAACTGAAACCCTTTCACCAGCGGGCTTCAGGGAGAAGTGGGGGGAAGCACAGCAGGAAAAGAGAGGGGGGAGGGGGTTACATAAGGAAAGGAAGGTGCATCGGGAAAGGAGAGAGAGGTGGGTGGGGGACAGACACAATGTAGGATTGAGCGAGCTCCAATCGAGATGGAGGAGTGGTAGAAGGACTCATTTAGGATAAGTGGTGATGGGGAGAGACTTGAACACAATACGATGTACAGACAATGTTATAGAATTCCACACCTTCAACAAATAGACATTCATTTACCACTGTCACCCCAGTCAATTCCATACACAGACCTTCTCCCCAAAGTCCTTGCTGCTGTACCAACACCCTGGCCCATTCCCATTGCCCTTTACCTTCACATAGGCCTCAATCCCAAGTCGGATGACTTCCCGCATGCTAGCCAGCATCATCTGCTCCACCTGCTGCAGCCACTTCTCCACCATGCCCTGGGGAAACAGGCAGAGGTCAGCCCCGGGGAGATAGGCAGCTGTCAGCAGGGACAGAGCCAGCATCTCCCTGGACAAGGCTGGAGGGAGGCCAGGGTTTGCTTTGTTTCCCTGGGGGGTCAGAAACAGCCACCCCAAGATGTGCCTCATGACGTGTGACTTATTTTGAGCTAAAGGCAAGACCCTGAAGTTCAGGAGAAACTTCTGCCCCTATCTTTCTTATCTAGAAGAATTTAAAGCAGGAGCCTGGCCCGAGATGAGGATCGCCAGCAATGACTTCCTCCCTCGCTCTATGGCTGGGAAAACTGCCAGTTACTGATCTCCTGCAGCCCAAGACACCACCTCATCCCTAGCTCAGAACCTCCAGTGGACCTAGTCCCCACACTGTCTTCAAACCTCTCACGTACGTGGGCTCTCGGACTCTCTCACGAGTATGCTTAGATTTGATTATTTTCCTTTTTTATTTATTTTATTTTATTTATTTTTATTTTATTTTTTAAATCAATCTTTATTGTTCATATTATTACAAAGGTTCCTCATTTCTTCCCTCCTCCACCAGGTTCCCATCCCACCCTCCGCCCTTTCCCCACCCCCCATTGTCCTCATCCATAGGTGCACAGTTTATGTTCAGTCTCTTCCCGCATCCCCCTCTCCCCTTTTCCCCGAGAATCGTCAGTCCACTCCCCTCCCGTACCTCCGACTCTACTACAATCAACAGTTAATATTGTTCATCAGGTTTTTTAATTTCCTTGTTTTTTTTTAATTAATAAACTTTTATATTTTTAAGAATAAATTTTAAAATCTAATAATTTTAAACCTTGATTTTTTTGCCCTGGGAACTGAGAAGCAAACATGTTTAAATGTAAACTAGCCCTTAGCCATTCAAATGTAAATAAACACATTGTTTAAAGATAGCCATGTAAATGAACACATTGTTTAAAGATAGCTGCTGGCTGGAATTGGATTACCTGTTCTGGGTGGGAAGGGCTTGTCCTCCCCTTTCTCCATTAAAATTAAGGTGTTAGCTTTAAAACCTCTTTTTGGCAAGAGACCTTAAACTTTCAGAACTTTAAATTTTTCAGGTAGTAAATCAATTACTTAGCATTTTCTCAAATCAATTATACCTCCACAATCCCAAGGATACACTTCACACTAAAGACACTTCCAAATAGATCAACCAACCTCATCCAGACCCCACACAAGGCACTCACAGATCAACACCTCACCGCTACAACAACTCAACACATCCAGATCTAAGCCTTCATCACTTGATTCAGCAGACCCTCTAGTTCCCCCAAAAGTTTCCAGCCATGTCTGAGCGGCAGCCGTGGGGCAGGGGCAGGCGAGGAGCGAGCTGTTCCAGGCCTGGTTGCTCTGGGCCTGGCCTCTGTTGCTCCAGGCTGCTCCACAACCAGCTGCTCCGGGTCTGGCCACTGCTGCTTGGGGCTCGGTTGCTGCCGCTCAGGCCTGGATGCTGCTGCTCCGGGCTTGGTTGCTCCCGACTATTTTCCCTTTTTAATCTAGCTTATGTTTATTTGCTTAGACCAGCCGATATTGAACAATAGGTCCTGTCGAGAGTGACTCCATCTTGCTCCCCACCTTTCATTTTTACATGATTGCCTGGAGATCATAGACATGGTACAGATGGTGTGCCTGGACTTAACTGACACTCCACTAATATCGCCAGACAAGGTATTGTTCACAGATGGGAGTAACTATGTCCAAGAAGGAATCAGGTATATGGGAGCAGTGGTAGTTACTTGGACCGAATTATTTGGTCCCAGGCGCTTATTCAAGGGACATCAGCTCAAAAGGCTGAGCTAATTGCTTTAATCCACGCTCTTCGGTGGGCAAAAGGCAAATCAGTAACAATTCAAACTGACAGCAGGTTCAGTAGTCACTCAAAACCCTTACTCTCTATCCCTGTTTATGTACTTCCCCAAGTATTCCTATATAACGGGGTGAGGACAGAACCCTAATCTGTCCTCCACCACCCATACCACGGTGGAAGAGGACCCAGTCATAGTCCCCGTCTTCACTGGATTAGGAGTTGCGGTTCTGTGGCCTTTGGGGCATGAGCCCTGGCAAGAGGGACCTTAATACAGGAGAACTCACTGGGCAGTAAATGCTGACCTAAGCCACCTGAGCAGTAAACGGACTCCAGCTGAGATGGTTTTCCAAAATAGGCGGGCTAGCCATCCCTTTGCCCAGCGGGAGGACTGCACTGCACTAGGAGAAAATGGCTGCTTTTAGGACAACAACTCAGGGGTAATGCAAGAAAGCCTCTCCATAGAATGAAGGACACAGAAAATTGTGAAAAACAACAACCATGAAAACAAAACTAGAACAATCTAAAAACTGGTTCCAGAGATTATTTAATTGGTCTCCCTGGCTAACTACCCTCCTACCCTCCGCTACAGGGCCTTCAGCCTCATTGCTCCTTGCCCTTATTTGGGTCCCCTTCTTATAAATTGTTTTGCCAACTTCGTTCAGCAGAGAATGAACTCAGTCAAGCTAATGGTCCTCAGAAGTCACTATGCTCCTCTCCCTGACAATAACTTAGCAGAGGCAGCGATTTCACTCTTGTACGTAAAACCAGTGGGGAATGAACAATAGGTCTTGTCAAGAGTGACTCTATCTTGCTCCCCATCTTCCATTTTGTATTTCCTGTGATAACCTCTGCTTAGAAATCCTTCCTGAACTCAAGTTCATTATTCTGTTGGCTCTGGGAAACAACACCCCAGGTGTGCCCGAAGACAAGCTTAACATTCTCAATTTAGCTTCTGTGATTCGCTTGGCTCAGCACAGCTCCCCAGTTTGTTCCAAGCAGGATATGGCTGTTGCCTTAATAAGCTAACCCCTGAGCTCATTCGGGGCCACGAGGTTTGGAGACATTAGTCCTCTCGTGGTTGCCGGCTTTTGCAATAAAGACTCCTCATTCTTCTGTCTGGTCGCTGAATTCCCATGTAGCAGCATCACCTGAAGGCAGAGGAGAGTTCCCCCATACTCCTCTCCCAGCCAATACGCTCTCACTGTTTGTTTTGCATCATTTCCTGTGTTCTAGGAAGTGTGTGCTTTGTAAAAGGTGCAATCAGGGGTTTAAACAAGCCTTTCCTCACATCATCTTCTGAAACAGACAATACTCAGGAGGAAACGACATTTCTATTTCAGTTAATAAAACGAACACTTTTAGCTCTTTCCTTATTCCCGTCGTCCCCAGATTGGCTGGGCCAGAGGATGACCTGGAGATGGGAAAACTAACACCGAACCCAGGCGCAGAGGCCTGCCTCCGCTCCCAGTGTAACTCGGGATGGGACCTGGGATGGAACATGGGCATCTAGTTTCTTCCAAAGCCCCTTGGGGAGCGAGCCTGCGGCCAATCGCTCAGTTCCGGATTCCCGGGGCGGCTGGCGATGCGCCCTGCCTCCCCCAGCTGGTGGGGTTGGGGGACAGAAGCAGCCGCAACGGGAGGCCGAGGGCCCCACGGCCAGGCGTGCTGTCCTGTCCTGTGTGTCTCCGTATGTGGGGACATGAGTAGAGCTCAGTGTTAACACGTCATTCCACACTTCCCAGGGCTTGCCGCCCAGCGAGCTGTCTGACTCGGTACTTGAGCTGGGCTCTGCGCATGGAATCGGATTCCTTTGGGATCTGCCTCCTGCTTCTGCCCCCACACCCCTTTTGGCTAAGGCCCTTCCACAGCTCAGTGTGCACAGCGAGGTGTATCCCCCCATGTGCAGGTAGGTGGGTTGAGGCTGTCATCAGTGGTGGTGCCCCTGTCCCACCCAGGCGGCCGGGGCAGATGCACAGGCCTAAGCAGCGTGCACACAGCAGCCTCCGTTCGCTCGGCTGCGAGGAGAGAAGAGGCGTGGGCAGGGCAGTTACCTTGGCGTGGACCGGGTAGATCTTCTGCTTGAAGGGCACGGTTTCCTTCTCCGAGCTGATCATGCCAACGATCTCCAAGTCCTCGGTGAACTCGAGCCTGGCAATGCCCTCGAAGCACTTCTTGAGATGCGGCTGCACGCGGAGCGGGTCCTTGGTCTCCGACAGGATCTCCAGCAGCTCGTCGTTGGACAGGAAGAAGAACCTGTCAGAGCAAGGAGCACAGACCGACCCTCTGAGAACCTTTCCCAGCGGCTCCGCTCTCCGTGGGGAGGGGCGCAGACAGCTGTGCTGGGTCTTCCGAGGACGCGCCTTCCCCAGGTCCCCCGGGGCAGGGAGGGTGGGATGGGTTACCACATGTGTCAAACACAAGGCCCGCGGGCCAAATCCGTCCCGCCAGGCCTTGCAATGTGGCCCGCACCGCGCTGTCATCACTGCACTCCGCTGCGTTTCCATCACAAAGACAGTTTATGACTGTTCAGTAAACCATTCGGCCCGCGATTTAGGCTGGATTTTAGATTTTGGCCCCTTCTCTGATTGAGTTCGACACCCCTAGGTTAGACTGAGAGCAGGAGGAATGCTGAGGCCAGCACATCTGCTCTTAACCGGGCTGGGCTGGGGTGGGTGCTTTCTTCTGAAAGAAAATAGCGAGTAGTGGTTCTCAGCCTGGCCGCACTTCAGAATCACCTCCTGACCTTGCTTTGAAATTCCTAGCCAAGACTCTACTGCAGAGACTCACATAGAAGTGACTCTCCTTGGGGTTGGTCTGAGGATCCGCATATTTCGAAACCCCAGGAGGGGCAGGGAGAAGAGGCTGCAGAAGGGAGATAGGTAAGTGGTGACGGAACAAGGCTGGCTTTGGATGGGGAACACACAATACAGCACACAGATGGTGGGTTAGAGAATCGTACACCCGAAACCTACACAATGTTAACCAACGCCACACCGAAAAATGTAATCGCAGAGGGAAATGGAACCCCGGTGACGCTAACACTCAGGCAGTGCTGGGGGCTCCTCGGGGGAGAGAGCCCTTCCTTGTCCTGTCTCCAAGAGTGACAGGCGTGAAACAGGAGCACATGTGAGTAACACTCTTACTTATCATACATGCAGGGCCTTTATCTTGTTTGAAAAGACAAATAATAAGCCCTGGCCAGTGTGCTCAGTGGTTAGAGCATCAGCCTGCCCACTAAAGAGTCTCGAGTTCGATTTCTGGTCAAGGGCATGTATCTGGGTTTTGGTTTGTTTTCAGAGTCGCTGGGAGGCAGCCAGCCTCTCTCTCTCTCTCTCTCTCTCTCTCTCTCTCTCTCTCTCTCTCTCTCTCCTCCCTTCCTCTCTCCCTTCTATTCTCTGCAAAGCAATAGAAAAAAATACTCATGTGAGGATTAAAAATAAAATTTTAAAAATGTACAAATAGTACAATAGTTTCATTCTCTTGCTGGGCCAGCCAAGAGAATAAAGCAGCTACCACAAGCCTTCAGCGGATGTTCAAGGAACAAATCTCCACAGTGACCACGAGGCTGAAGCCCACAATGAGGGACCATGTGATTACGGTCTTCGCTGTATAGGATGGATTGCAACAATATTCATGCATAGCCTCATGCTGAGTGTGCTTAATGTTATCCCATAAGAAGGCACACAGAAACACTGAGATGTGTGTGCATTTAACCTAGAAGGAAAATGAGGCTCAGAGAAGTTAAATATCTCATCCAGACAGCCTGGAATGGAACGCTAGCTTTTTCAATTGCCAGTACTGTGCTTTTTATTTCTTTCTTTTTTTAAAAAAAAAAAAAATGTATTTTATTGATTTTTTTTTTTTTTTTTTTTTTTTTTTTTTTTTTTACATAGAGGAAAGGAGAGGTATAGAGAGTTAGAAACATTGATGAGAGAGAAACATCGATCAGCTGCCTCCTGCACACCCCCACTGGGTATGTGCCTGCAACAAAGGTACATGCCCTTGACCAAAATCAAACCTGGGACCTTTCAGTCTGAAGGCCGATGCTCTATCCACTGAGCCAAACTGGTTTTGGCACCAGTACTGTGTTTTTTCGCTGGTGACTGTTCCCTCATGTATAAAGTGGAGATAAAAATAATAGTTCCAGGACCTAACTGGTTCGATTCTGGTCAAGGGCATGTGCCTTGGTTGCGGGCACATCCCCAGTGGGGAGTGTGCAAGAGGCAGCTGATCTATGTTTCTAACTCTCTATCCCTCTCCCTTCCTCTCTGTAAACAAGTCAATAAAATATATATATTTTTTAAAATAACAGTTCCAGGTTAATACAAACAAAGCACTCAGAGCATGACCTGGTACACGGTAAGCATGGTGCCTGCACTTTATGAGGAACGACAGCCATGGGTATAGGACTAGGAGCCCAAACCTCAGAGATGTCCTCTGCCCAAGGTTTGTGCTCTCAGATAGAGGCTCTGCCCACTCTCCCTGCTCTATCAGTTACCGGTGCTGAAGGCATTAGACACCTGTGGCTGTTGATATTTTAAAATGAATACTAAACAGCTCTGGCCAGTGTTGCTCAGTGGAAGAGCATTAGCCTGAGGACTAAAGGGTCCGGGGTTTGATTCCAGTCAAGGACACATCCCCATGTTGTGGGCTCAACCCCCAATAAGGGACGTGCAGGAGGCAGTTGTTCAATGATTCTCTCTCATCATCATGGATGTTTCTCTCTTACTCCCTCTCTCTTCCTTTCTGAAATCAATACAAATACTTTTTTTTTAAAGGATACTAAATAAATTAAAATTTTCCTTCTCAGTTACACTAGCCACATTTAAAGTGCTGGATAGCCACGTGTGGCTCACAGTTACTTTAGTGCACAGCACAAGTATAGGTAGAACATCTCTGCATTGAGTAAAGTTCCACTGGACAATGCTGCCTTAAATACACGCCAAGGACACATCTGAACCCTAAACAACCCACTCCTTTGGGTGGAAAGCAGAGCTACCTTTGTCTCTATGTACGGTGTGAGTTCCTTATGGGCAAATTAGGCTTAAACTTGCAATCTAATTAGAATCACATGCCACGGAGGGACCACACATGGTCAGCGAGATGTGGCCTGATGGTCAGGGGTGAGGACCCTCCTTCCTGGGCCCCGCCCGACCTTATGCAGAAGAGCACTGGTTCTTATGGAAAAAAGAGGCAAACATTTATAAACAAACCTGCCGGAAACAACAAAATCTGACAGCAAAACACGTGGCTGGCATTTCATGAGTGCAAGGTCTGGGCCTGGGTGCGTTTCGTGCATCGTCGCATTTGAAATGCACCGCAGGGTTACGAGGCGGGGCCTTGTCCCGTCTCCTCAGGGAGGACCCGAGGCGGGCGGCTCAGGGGGAAGAGCTGGGACTCACACTAAGGCCTGTTTAACTCCAAGGTCCAGGTCCTTAACCACGACGACCACACGCCCGGGGTGGGTACTGACAGTGCTGGTTGCCCATTCAACCCCCCTCAAAGTCACACTAGTGCAGCTTCCTCACCAAGAGTGCCTCAGGGGTGGGAACCCTGCAAAGCACACGGAACAGAAGCCAACTCGCAATGCGAACCTTCCCTCTACCTCGGCACGGTCAGAAGGGCCACTCGAACCCAAGCACAGCAGCGGGTACCTGGGGAAGAACAGCCTCTTCTTCTCCAGGTAATCGTTCAGGCCCCTCTGGATGTCCTCCAGCAGCATGTTCGCTTCCTGCAGCTTCTCCGCCATCCGGGGCTGGTCGGCCGCCATCAGGACCCTGGGATCTTTCACCTAGGGTTCACCGGAGAGGGACTCGTCAGGGGCTCCCCGCCTCGAGAGCGGGCATTCTGTGCCTGCGACCAGCACCTGAGCTGGCGGCGCCCTGCCCAGTGGTGACCCCGATCCCACAGCGAGAACGCTCAGTGGCGGGCCCTGCTGCTGGCTGGGGGGCCGGGCCGGGGCCAGGCAACTGAACCAGCCAGGACAGCGCTGTTCACCGCGGGGATCTGGGATTGGGATGATGACACCCTCACCAGCATGGCTGCCCCCGAAGGAGGGCTTTGGTGCTGCATGAAAATCAGCTTCCGTGATGTGAGGGGCAGAGCGGGCCAGCCTGCAGGAGAGGAAGTGGCTCGGAAAGTGCGTCAGGGTTCCCTGAGGAACCCTGGGGCCAGAGCTTCCTTTACGCACGCTCTGCCTCGGCCTCCATGAGACACCCATGTGGTCTTTCGTTTGAGCTGCCTAGGTTTCTGTTACTTGCAACCCCGAGCCTCAGCTGATATGAAGTTGGAGGAAGCAATCATTCAAATTGGCTCTGATGGCCGAGTGATAGAAATGACCTCTTAACTCATTCCTACAAACCACAGGGCAGGTAAGTCCCCTTGAGACACATTCTTTATAAATGTGCCCCAATTTGAGCACACTTGACTTCCAAAAGGAAAAAGTTCATCTCTTACTGGGTACCCCGATGCCTGTCCGCGCCGTGCCCTCACACTTGGAGGCCTGTCCCCAGGGCACCTCCCGGAGGCCTTCTCCGCCATGTCTCAGGCTCTCGGCTACTTTCCTAAAACCCTTTGCATAACTTCCGTTATGGCTCTGAAGTACCCACGTCTGCCTCCTCACAAAGCGGTGAAATATTCTTGTCATCTTCGAGTGTTTTTCTGACTCCTGGTCCAATCTGGGTCAGGGTAGGCACTGAATAATCGTTTGTTAAGTGTCTGCGTAACTGAATCTGGACAATCATTTGCATTCTGAAAGGATTCTCAAGCTGTAGAAGCTTTCCCCTCATGGGCTGATGGTTACGCTGCACGGCTGGGGGAGGGGGGGTATTGTGGCCTCCACTTTCTGTATTACATATATCCACCTTTAAATCTTTAATAACAACTTTTGAAATTAGAGAAATATACAATGCCACATTTTCAAAAACCTAGCTTGCTTACAAGTTGGAAGGGGCCTGGCTACAAGGCCCCACGAGGAGCATCAGTGATGCAGCCCAGCTCCGGCCGGTGAGAGGTGCCGCGAGTGGGGAGCTTACCGCTTGGGACATGAGGGATTTCCAGTAACCGTCCACTATGGTAAACTTCCTGCCCTCTTCCGGCATCTGGGCTATGATGTCCTCCGAGCTGAAGATGGGCTCCAGGTACAGCCAGGTAGCTTGGCATTTCAACCAGGCATCCAAAATGTCCTGCACACGGACTAGCTTTTCTTCCCACTTCTGCGGATTCAGCATTTTATATCTGAGTCAGTAACTCGCCACCCTGCATCACACAGCTATTTACCCACTCTTCCCCTTGCTTAGCAAACCCTTGTCGAGTGCCCCTATGTTCCAGACACTGTTCTAGGCAATGTGAACACAGCAACGAGTGAAACAGGGAGTCCTTATCCTCATGGAGCTTGCATTCTGGTGGAATAATAATAACACCAGTGATAATCTCTACAATATCTCTAAAATAAAGAGCCAGGGTGTAACACCATCACTCAGAAGTTCAAGCAGCCGGAAGAAAGTCAGTCCCGCAGGGGTCGCCTTGGCAAATGCTGAGCCCTCTGGGAGAGGTCTGAGGCAGGAACTTGGAGCTTGGAGGCACTGGGTCCTGGGTTGCCACGGCAATGGCTGCACCCTCCCTGAGCTGTTCCCCACAGGCCTGAGGGAAGAACCCAGCCTTGGAGCGCCAGGCAGGCAGTTCTGGGTTGCAAGCCTAGGCCACAGTGGGGTAGAACTCTGGGTCTGGCCCCAACAGGGGGCGTGGCAAGCCTTCAAACCACACCCTGACAGAAGGGAGGTGGGAGCCCCATTCCTTAGAATCTGCTGTTGGATAGCTCACTGTCAGGGGCCTGCCAGCCAGGAACCCCATTCACTTGCACCCTGGACCCTGACAAGAGTAATATGCAAATTGAATGACAGTCAATTTGCATATTACTCTTTTATTAGATAGGATAGAAGCCTGATGCATGGGTGGGGGCCAGCTGGTTTGCCCTTATGGGTGTCCCAGATCAGCGTGGGGGTTCCCTTGGGGTGTGGGGCAGCCTGGGCGAGGGGCCTGTGGTGGTTTGCAGGCTGGCGATGTCCCCTGGTGATCCAAGTGGAGGCCCTGATAGCTGGGATTTATTTATCTTCTACAATTGAAACTTTGTAGCCTAGATCAGAGCCAAGCCTCCTGCTCACTCCATGGCTGCAACCATTTTTGTTGGGATTTGTTTACCTTCTATAATTGAAACTTTGTAGCCTTGAGTGGAGGCCTGGGCCTGCCAGGGTGTGCCGAAAGCTTGGCTTTCTCTATCTTTAGGGGAAACCCAAGCCTCCTGCTCTCTTCAGCTCCATGGCTACCCCCATTTTTGTTGGGATTTATTTACGTTCTATAATTAAAACTTTGAAGCCTTGAATGGAGTCCTGGCCCACCAGAGTATATAGAAAGCTTGGCTTCCTCCATTGCCTGGGAAACCCAAGCCTCCTGCTGGCTCTGTGACCACAGCCATCTTAGTTGGGGTTAATTTGCATACTCCCTCCTGAATGACCAGTGGGCATGGCTTGTGGGTGTAGCAGAGGGATGGTTAATTTGCATATTGTTCTTTTATTAGATAGGATACATATATTAGAGGCCTGGTGCATGAATTCATGCATGGGTTGGGTCTGGCCAGCCTGGCCAGGGGAGGGGACCTGGGTGGTTGGCCTGCCTGCCTGCTGGTCGAACTCCTGGTTGAGGGGGAAATTTGCATAATTAGCTTTTTATTATATAGGATATACACTGAGTGGCCAGATTATTATGCGTTCAGAGATCATAATAATCTGGCCACTCAGTGTATAACTAGAGGCCTGGTGTTCAAAATCGCACACTTCTGTGTGTGTGTGTGGGGGGGGGGGATTCCCTCAACCTAGCCTGTGCCCTCTTGAAGTCTGGTGAGTGTGCATCATAGCTACCAGTTGTTCCACAGTTCGGTCAATTTGCATAGTGCCTTTTATTATATAGAATTATCATCACTATAAGCAGTGATGGGCTGAGTGCTTTATATATGTGAAAACTAATTTAATCAGGTGGGCTTATGATGGAAATGTTACCACACAGCACACTTTACAAATGCAGAACCAGAGACACAGTTTAAGAGGCTTGCCCAAGGTTAATGAGCAGGAGCCAGAGCTTGAAACCAGCAAGTCTGCTTCAGGAGCTTTGCCTTTAGCCTGTGCCGCTTCCATACCCAGGACACACCGAGCGTTTACTTTCAAGAGTACACTAGCCCGGCTGACACTACACACTTCCCAAGTGCATTTTTACTTGGTACACTCAAACCATCTCATGCTTCCTTTTGGCTCAGCAGGCAACATGTTTACTTGGACGGTTACGTGTTTTTAGTCTTTTTTCCAAGCAGGAGAGAATGAGTTTGGTTGTTAGATGAAACAATCCTGAGAAGCCAAGAGCTACCCGGGTGTCACAAACTGCCCCCTTTCACCTTACCCGGCATTCGGTTTCTATTGGCTTGATGAAGGGGGAGCCACACATGGTTTGTGTCTTTATCACATGGTCGTCGAGGAGCAGCTGAATGTCATCCACAGCGCACAGGATGCTCGTGTCCTGCAGACACACACCTGCCCTGTTAGAGGCCGACACAGACACGGAGCCAGAGCTCCACCCAGGGAGGCAGGAACCGCATCTTACAAGATGGAATTTCTATTTTCTTTCTTGAAAATGTTCTTAAAGACACACACTTTCCATCTTTGTTGAAGAAATCAAACATGGCCCAAGCCCAGAGCTTTGCCCTTCCCTGTGCTCCCACCTCCTGCCTTTCACTCTCATGCTGCCCGCAGGGGCCCTGCCCAGCGGGTTGGCCAGGCCTAGATGGTGGTTCTCAACTATGTGCCAAGGAGCCCAGGGCACTGCAGTGAATTCACAGCAAATCACTGGGAATGCTTAAAAAGAAAATCCAACGTATTTCAATTTGTGCATGAAGGGGGCTACACGCTGGCCTGACAAGCCCAGGGGAGGCCTGCAAACTCAGACCTAATGTCACCATAAAGGATGGTTTGAAATTAAACTTTAACTAAATGCAGTTATGGTGGGTAGTCACTCCTAGATTGGTATCTTCACTGACAGGGTCAACCTTTACCTTAACTGAGCCTCTCTGTCTTCTTGCATATAAATAACATAACCTTGAAATGTCTGGGTAACTTGTAACTTCCCTTTTTCTGGACTCCTGGGGCACAACCAAATGTGCCTGAGCGCCAGGACAGAGACCACAAATTCCTTTATTGTTATTGTTATCACGTTAATTGTTGACTGTTGACTGTCCTGCACCCACCTAAGTATGTGCCCGTCATTTTACTTCTTATTTAATCCCAGGGGTTGCCCCCCTTGCTTTCTCCCACCTCTCTCGTCTATCACAAGTGGGTTTCATGTAACCCACCTTCATTCCTCCTTTGGTTGCAATGTATAAAAATAGATGGAAAACCACCATTCTCTGGAGCACTATCCCAATCGCAGAGGTTCTGCTTCCCAGAAATTGTCCACAGTTTGGCTCAAATAAACTCACAAAAATTCTTTACAGGTTTGAATGTTTTAAACAAATTTCTACGGATTTTTCCAAACAGTGAAGGTGACAGGACACGAATATTTCTGTTTGAACTTAATTACTTAACAACAAAGCTGTGAGCAATTTCTTTTGCTCTGGGGGAGAGGAATCATGAAGAAAGAACGACATTCATGACACAAAAGGCAACAGGAATCAAGAAAGTCTGGAGCCTCTGCCAGTGTGTTCCCTGGGCCACAGTCTGCGAGCGGGTTAGGCTCGTGCACAACACTTCTGAGGTCACCGTGGCCGGAGGCTGGCCAGGCTGTGCCCCGCCGCAGGCCTGTCTTTCTCACTCTGCTGTCACTTCCTTCAAGCCCACAGCTGGTGGCTAAGTGGGGGCCAGGCTATGCTTCTAATCCACCTCCCTTTTACTAGTCGTTCTCCCTGGGAGGGGTGTCTGAGCTGTGCTGATCCTGGTCTGTAGCTGCACTAGCCAACACCTGGACTGGCCTGCAGGAACTGAGCTTTGTTCCCAGGTCTCAGCTCACCCCCTCCAGGAGTATTTGCTCCAGGCAGTCACTGAGGCCTGGAGGAGGAGGAATAGGGGAGCCTTAGGGCAGGGCTGGGGAACCCCTGCCAAGGGCCATTTGGGTATTTGTAACATCATCCTCAGGCCCTACAAAACTATCCATTAAAAATGAGCCTGCTCTCTTTGGTCAAACATTTAATGAGCTCACCCCTAAGGCAGGGCCAGACCCAGTGACTTCATGGGTCTCATATGCAGGCCAGACATTCCCCACTCCTGCTTTAGGGTTTTAGTTCTCCAT
Organism: Pipistrellus kuhlii; assembly: GCF_014108245.1. Lineage (NCBI taxonomy): Eukaryota > Metazoa > Chordata > Mammalia > Chiroptera > Vespertilionidae > Pipistrellus > Pipistrellus kuhlii. The sequence goes on from NW_023425531.1 coordinate 602,402, forward strand.
CCGCATTGCACATCAAAAAGTCCAGGGTGCCTTAAAAATACAGATGCTCAGGCACTTTGGGATGGAGAGAGGAAGAATTAACCAGGAGGTTTTTTTTTGTTTGTTTTGTTTTTGAGAAGTGCTAAGTAGTATTTACTCCAGACAGCTTCAGAGGGGCTGGAGAGTCCCTGGGAGAGGCCAATGCAGGAGGCTTGCTCTGGTTGTTGCTCTGAATCAAAAGGCATTTCTCACTTGAGAAGGCATCCCTCAGGGTGGCCCAAGGAAGCGTAACAGACACAGGCAGCAGGTCTGATGGCAGCGGCGCTGACAGTGAGCAACTCTGTGCTGACCTTCCCAGTGGCTGAGAGACCAGACCCCAATGGTTGCCCCCACAGGAGAGAGATGGAATCAGGTGCCTATGGAGGTGTGAGGTGATCCTGGGTGGTCATATTGCAATAGATAAACATATCCAACCCACACCCTTCACCTCAAGCCTGAATAATGTTATGTTTCTAATATGTCTCAGAAATTTTTTTTAAAAAAGCTCTTGGGAGTCTGTTGTGATTCCAAGGGGCTCCCCTGCACACTGCAGCAGGTAGCTTGGCTGTGCTGGCCGAGACTCACCGTGTCCCTGTACTTGGCAAAGCTGAATGTCATGTTGACCCAGTCCAACTTCATCTTCTCCAGGTTTTTCTCGAGGGAGTATTCCTTGCTGGCTGTGGCTCCAATGGGCTCCAGTCTGGAAGGGAAGGCAGGCACAGTAGTGTGGCAGGGAGGAACTCGGCCTTGGGAAGTCCAGCTTTGCTGGAAGGGAAGCCTTTGGAAGCCCTGCTTTCCCTGGATTCCTCCTCAAAGGAGGGCCACGCTCCAGCGTTCCGGGGCTCCTGAGCCTCTGCACACTGGCACTGAGGCTGCGTCATGGGCTGGATTTTGTCCCCCCACAGGCACAGTCCTAGCCCCAGGGCCTCGGAACGGGAGGTCTCCTATCTGAAAATGGGTCTTTAGCCACTAGTTAAAATGATACTGTGAGGGGGCCCCGAATCCAATAGGACAGTCTTTATAAGAAGAGGAGAAAGGACAAACAGAAAGGAATGACCATAGGAATGAAAGGCACAGGGAGAGGTGGCCATGAGCTGAGGAGAGATGCTGCAGGAGAAGGTAAACTTGCCAATCCTTTGATTGTAGGCTTTGCACTCCCAGTACACTGAACACATAAACGCCTGTGTTTGAGCCTCTAGGCCACCAACAGGAGCCACTGGTTCTGTGCTGGGGCTGTCCTGAGCATTGCTGGGGCTGTCCTGAGCATTGCATAGCACACTCCTCAGCCACAACCCACTGCCTCAGCCCACCCGTTGCCAGTCATGGCGGCACTGTTAATAACCTGGTTATGACTGACAGGAAGGCACGCAGGGGAGGCAGCTAACACAGGCTGCCACCTACCCGGGTTCCCTGGAGGCTGCAGGGATCACTCCCAGGTCTGGTTCCACTCTCACTGGGGCAGGGACTGGACAATGACGCATGCCCAGTGGGAAGATGTCTACTGTCAGTCACACCTGGGAACAAGTCAGTGGCCAGAATAGGCGTGCCCACTGCCAGGGCGAGAAATCAGACTTCACTCCTGAACAAAGGACGCTCTCCCTCTTTTGCTGCTCTTTCAACTCCTGGCTTGTGGGCACCCTTGCGGCCCACACGACCCATGCCAGGTGATGCCATGTATTGGCCTAATGGACTGTGACCAGCCCGAGGTAACATCTGGCAGCTCTGCTGGGAAGCAGCCTGAATGCTGGCTTGGCTTTCAGCTCTGCTGGAGTCCCAGTTGCCCTTGTCAGAGCTGGGTCATGGGAGAGGGGTCTTTGGAACCCAAGGAACGCGTCTCCATGGAAATAAAGCCTTCAACCACATCTCCTCCTGCCGTGGGGGAGTTGGAAATGCTTTTTCCAGCGGTTCCCCAAGAACCCCACTCCCACTAGGGACAGAGAGATGGAATTTCCAGGTAACAGGAGCAATAACAAATGGCCCCTGGGGTGGGAAATGGATTTCATGTGAGAACCACTGTTCTATAGGTGGTAACCCAAGATCTCCTTTCCCATTGCTGTTTACTCCATATTGTTCCTCATGTGCCTCAGAATTACTCGTTTCCTTCTTATATGGACCTTGGAATTTCTGGTGATTTATGTGATGGGTTTTGCTCTACTTCCTGTCCTTTCCTTTAAAAAACAACTCCTGCTGTTTCCCTGCTATGCTGGGTCCACCCACCCATGGCCCCCATGACAGGGAAGGGGGGACATCCCCACTAACACAGCATACATCCCCATTCACACAGCACATAATGTCACTTACACAGTATATATCCTCACTCACTCAGTACATATCCCACTCACACAGCACACATCCTACTCACACAGTACACAGACTCACACATTACACAGACTCACACAGTACACATCCTCACTCACGCAGCACACATCCTCACTCATGCAGCACACATCCTCACTCACGTAGCACACATTCTCCTGGGCGTTTGGAAAATGAGAGTGAGCATGTGACCTCTGTCCTGCGACCAGGTTCCATGGAACCTTATGGGGCCGACAGCCACTTCTGGTTGTTGTTGTTTTTGGGTATAGGGGAGGATTCTGAGGCTCCCTAAGGGTAAGTGGTAAGTGGTTGTACCAAAGTCAGCCTGAGAGAGGAGGTCTCCAAATCCAGTTCAAAAAACTTTTAACCTAAGCAAAATAAGCCAGGTGGAGAAAGATAAAAATCACATGATCTCACTCATATGTGGGATATAGTGATCAACATAATTTGATGAACAAGAATAGATCCAGAGACAAATGATAGGGGTTGGGTAGAGAGCAACCAAAGGACTTGCATGCATGCATATTAGCATATCCAATGGATACAGGCACTGAGGCAGGGGGGGTTTGCCTGGGATGGGAATGGCTAGGGGAGGGGGGAAATTGGGGAAAAAGAAGACAAATGTAAAACTTTAGATAATAACAAAAAGAAACTTTTAACCTAATATTTTTAACTAAAATTTTTCAAGTCAGTGAAAGGAAAAGTCCTCCTGGCCAGTCACCAGGGGGGAGGCTGCCCTCATGTTCCAGGGGTCAGGAGAAAACGGGGAGGGAGGTGAGTGGGGGGATTAGGGGAGCTCACAGGCCCCCTGATCACTCCCTGAAGGAAGGGCACCTTACTTGTCAATGAATTTGTGGAATCCATACTCCAGCATATTGGTCAGGCATGTTGTGTCTGTGGGCTTTATTTCACAGCCGACAAGCTCACTAATCTGCAAAAAGAGATGAGAGTCCATGTGTATGGTTCACACCAGTGCTGTCCCATGGATGTGAGAGGAGGGAAGCACTCCTGCCTGCTGGTCCTTCCCGCAGCCACAAGCACTGCCTAGTGAGAAGTGTGCCCAGGTGGTCTAGATGGATTTTCTCATTTAATGTCAGGTGTGTTTAAATAGCTGCTCAGAGCCAGTGGCTGCAGAATGGGCGTGCGATCTAAGGATCTGGGTAGCCAAGGCCCACCCTATGGTCTATCTACTTTCCTGGATGCTAGTCTGGCACCAGCACTGGATGCTTGGCAGCCCTGTGAGTATCTTGGGGATTGGGACTGTGTTATTCCAGGACTTAGTGCAAAGCCTGGCCTGTGCAGAAGCCAATGTTTGCTGAACAAAAGGAGAAAGTATTGAGACCAGGCAACAGGCATCCCACGGAGCTGAAGATGCGGGAAGGAGGCAGCCTCCTCTGCGGCACTCCCCTCCCTGCTGGGTGCAAAGCTACAGGAGGTAGCAGTGCTGCTCCTTTGCTGCGGTAGACACTGCCTTTGGAGCTGTTGGTGACAGCACCCCCAGGGAGCTGTTCAGCAAATTCTCAGCAGAGTGGAGCACCTTCTCAGGAAGTGCAAGACCTGGGCAGTTCTATGGCTCAGAGCAGCACCAGGTGGAGGTGGGAGGCTCTGGGACACCCCACACACACACTGCCCAGGTTTGTCTCTGTCCATCACCCCCTCCTTGGGGCTACAAATGTCAGATCAGGAAGGGGTGCAGAGCTGTGCCATGTTTTGTTATATTCCACCTATCCCTGGGCCTGGCATGCATGGCATCCATGAACAGCTATGTGCGAAGGCATGCATGCACCAGCTCACTCAAATGACTCCCACCTGGACTATGAGGACTTGAAGATGGGAATAAGGAAGGCAGTTAACATTTATTGAGCGTTTACTCTGTATGGGCACCATTTAAAAACCTTTATGTGTTTATTTCACTCTCCCAATACAATGAGGAAGGCTCAAATATATTACTATCCTCATTTTACATATCAAGAAACTATGTCAAAGAATAAGTATCTTGTCCAAGACCATCAGCTCGTAAATGGTGGAACTGGGACCTGGATCCATTCTGACTCCAAAGCTCTTACTCATCTTCCTCTGGTCTTCTGTCTACCATGGTGCAGATTACACGCAGCAGAAGGGCAGTGAGCACAGCCCACACGATGGGTGTAAACACGACATGGCTGAGGCATGGGCCCTGCTGGCCTTCCAAGTGCTGCTTAGAGCACGCTGTTCCAGGACTAAGTGACAGAGCTGCACAAAGCACTTGGCAGAGTGCTTGGCCCTGGGAAACCCTTGGAGATTGGTAGTTTTATTACTTAAATTGCATTAACTATGGCAATGAACCAAGAGTCCAGTGTGCTAGTTTAAGAGTTTAGAACAGTGCTGTCCCAGCCGGACCCACAGCCCTGGTGGGCTAGTCCGGACATATGTGCTGTGAGTGGGGAGCACACCACATTTCAGACTCATCATGAAAATATCTTGTTAATTTTGTTGAAATATTGAAATATCTTGTTAATTTTATGTTGATTACTTGTTGAAATGACAATATTTTGGTTATCTTTGGTGAAATAAGATTTATTCATGAAATTTATTTCTCCTGTTTTTGATTTAAAAAATGAGGCTACTGCCCTAGCTGGTTTGGCTCAATGGATAGAGCAGTGATTGGCAAACTCATTAGTCAACAGAGCCAAATATCAACAGTACAATGATTGAAAATTCTTTTGAAAGCCAAATTTTTTAAACTTAAAGTATATAGGTAGGTACATTGTTATTAACTTAATTAGGGTATCCCTAAACTGGCCTTTGCTAAAAACTCAAGGGGCCAAAGAGGCACATGTGGCTCTCAAGCTGCAGTTTGGGATAGAGCATTAGCCTGCAGACCAAAGAGTCCCAGGTTTGATTCCAGTCAAGGGCATATACCCAGGTTGTGGGCTGGATCCCCAGTAAGGGGCATTTAGGAGGCAGTCAATCAGTGATTCTCTCTCATAATTGATGGTTCTCTCTTCCTCTCCCTTACTCACTGAAATCAATAAAAAATACATTTAAAAAAATAAATAAAAATGCGCCTACTAGAAACTCTAAAAATTATACAAATGTTCCTGTTCTATTCCTATGGTAGCACTGCCCATAGTGGGGTTTCTTCCCAAGGCCAAGTGTGGCCCGTCCCATCTTGTTTTATTATTATTTTTTAAGTTTAATAAATCTTTATTGTTCAGGTTATTACAATTGTTTCTACCCGCCCCCCCCCCCCCAGCTCCCCTCTACCCAGTTCTCACCCAACCCTCTGCCCTTATCTCACCCCTACTGTCCTCATCCATTGGTGTATGATTTTTGTCCAGTCTCTTCCCCCCCCACCCCACATCTTTCCCCCTGAGAATTATCAGTCCACTCCCTTTATATGCCCTGATTCTATTATATTCACCAGTTTATTCTGTTTATCAGATTTTTACTTTACTTGATTTTAGATTCGCTTGTTGATAGATATGTGTTTGTTGCTCATAATTTTTATCTGTACTTTTTTCTTCTTCTTCCTCTTCTTAAAGAATACCTTTCAGCATTTCATATAATACTGGTTTGGCGGTGATGAACTCCTTTAGCTTTTTCTTATCTGTGAAGCTCTTTATCTGACCTTCAATTCTGAATGATAGCTTTGCTGGGTAGAGTAATCTTGGTTGTAGGTTCTTGCTATTCATCACTTTGAATATTTCTTGCCACTCCCATCTGGCCTGCATAGTTTCTATTGAGAAATCAGCTGACAGTTGTATGGGTGCTCCCTTGTAGATAACTAACTGTTTTTCTCTTGCTGCTTTTATATTCTTTGTCTTTTGCTCTTGGCATTTTAATTATTATGTGCCTTGGTGTGGTCCTCTTTGGATTCCTTTTGATTGGGGTTCTCTACACTTCCTGGACTTGTAAGTCTATTTTTTTTTTTTTTCCATCAGGTGGGAAACGTTTTAAGTCATTATTTCTTCAAATAGGTTTTCAGTACCTTTCTCTCTCTCTTCTTCTGGCTGAAACTCTGATGTTGGTACGCTTGAAATTGTCCCAGAGGCTTCTTGCACTATCTCCAAATTTAACTTTATTTTTGTGTTCCTCTAGTCTGCTGTTGGGTCTCTGTATAATATATATATTTTTTATTTCAGTCAGTGTATGTTTAATTTCTAATAGGTCCTTTTTCATATCCTCTAGGGTCTCACTAAGTTTGTTGGCTTTTTCTAGAAAATTATTGAAAAACCTTATAATCATGGTTTTGAACTCTATATCCAGTAATTTGTTTTCCTCCATTTCTTTCACTTGTGATCTGTTTGTTTGTCTCTGCATTTTCATTGCTCCCTGAGTTGGTAGGGTAGCTTTGTGTGTTGGTGTCCTATGTGGCCCAGTGGGTTAGCTTCCCCAGTTACCTGAAGTGGACACTCTTGGTGCTCCCCTTTGTGGACTGTGTGCCAGTTTTGTTGTAGTTAAATCTTGATTGTTATTGGTATTACTGGGAGGAATTGACCTCCAGGCCAATTGGCTGTGAGGATCAGCTGTGTCTATGCTGGGAGAACTTCTGTGATGAAGACAGTCTTATGAGACAAGACTTGCAAAATTTCAAAAGCCTCTGTGCTCAACTTGAATGGAGTAGAGTCTCAGGGCTGAGAAGACAGTCTTGGCTTCCCGTCAGCCCTGCCCTATGAGGACCTGGGTCTCAGTGTCCCTCAGCAACTGCTGCAGGCACCTCTGAGTGAAAGCCGCCCTTGAGTTTCGCCTGCTGCCAGACAATCCAATGTCTCCCCCAATAAATCTGGAGTCCAGATTTTTACCCCGGAACTGGAGTTCAACGCAGTTGGGAGCTTCCTGTTCCCTCCAGCTAGAGAAAGCCAGAGGCACACTCAGCAGTCAGTCCTCTCTGTGCACACTTGGGCGTGCGAGCCTCCACTCCCCTGGTTGCACGCCACTTTCACCCACAGCTCACAGCCCTCATCTCCCTCTTCCTCTTGTCTGCTACTTCTTACTGCCTTTTGCAGCTCCCCTAAGTTTCCTCCTGAGAGTCCAGATACCCCCCATAAGAGCCTGGATCCCCAGGCACTTGCCCGGATTTGGGATTCAGTGCAGTAGGGACTGCGGTTCAGTGCAGTTGGGAGCTTCCAACTCCCTTCCTCTAGGAAAACCCAGCGGCAACTTCAACAGTCAGTCCTCTCTGTGAGTACTCACTTGCACACCTCCAGACCCCTGCCCTCCACAGCTCCCCTGAGTCTCCTCCATGTTCCTTTTTCTCTACATGATAGACCAGAATCCCCTTGTATGAACCTGGGTCCACAGGGTATCAACCATAACTGAGTTCAGTGCAGTCAGGAGCTTCCTTTTCCCTCCCGCCAGAGAAAGCCAGCTAGGCACTCAGTCGCCCTTCCTCTCTGTGCGCATGTCTCTGTACCTCAGCCCTTTGCAGCTCCTCTGATTCTCCATGAGCTTTTCTCTTTCTTTCTAGTTGTAGAATTTCCACTCAGCCAGCTTTCTTGCAGTTCTGGATGATGTTAGTTTTGTCTTTTAGTTGTAGTTTTGAAATTGTTATGTGAGGCAGCAGTTTAGATGTTTACCTATGCTGCCATCTTGCCCCCCCACCCATCTTGTTTTATTTTATTTTATTTTTAAAATATATTTTATTGACTTTTTTACAGTTAAGAAGAGAGAGGATATAGAGTTAGAAACATCATGCATACCCCCTACTGGGGATGTGCCTGCAACCAAGGTACATGCCCTTGACTGGAATCGAACCTGGGACCCTTCAATCCACAGGCTGATGCTCTAGCCACTCAGCCAAACCGGTTTTAGCCCCCCATCTTGTTTTAAATTGTCGCAGAAACCACTGTAATGATAGCAGGAAAGTTTGGGCCCCAAACATAGGATCAGCCTTTCCTGCCCAAGTCTAATGAAATGGTCAGAAATGGCCACACCAGAAATCCAGTCGGAGAGCTACAGGCGGTTTCGCTGTCAGAACCAGACCTGGCAGATAGGTCTTCTGAGTTAGGCACTAAGGTGAAAAGGTCCTCCCCAGCCTGGCTGTCAGGGGCAGCTCAGGGTGTGAACAACAATGCAGGTAGGAAGGGGCTGGGCCTGGGGAAGCCTGAGTCTACCTGGTGGCCTGTATTCTTTCTGAGCTTGCCCACTGGATCTTCCCTCTGCAGCCACTCCCCTGGTTGCACGCCACTTTCACCTACAGCTCACAGCCCTCATCTCCCTCTTCCTCTTGTCTGCTTCTTCTTACTCCCTTTTCACCTGTTGAGGCTGAGCTAGAGACCACATTCCAATTCTCCCCTCTTTACTTACTAGCCAGTGACCATTTAATCTCTCTAAGAGCTAGTTTTCTTATCTGTGAAGTGGAGATAATTATAGTCCCTATGTCAAAGGGTTGCTGGGAGGATGACATGAGAGGGTCCACATGAAGTATGCAACACAGAACCCAGTACATACCTGACATTCAATGTGGCTTAGCCATTGTTGTGCTATTTTAATTCTAAGGAACATTTTCCTCCAATCTGTCCATCTAGGTGATCTACAAAGGAGGATGAGGATTGTCTGGCAATGGTCTGGATTTCAATGCATGAGAGCAGCATCCTCATAGGTGGAGCACCAATGGAGGAATGGATCTCCAAGGGCCTTGAGTGTTATCCAACCACCATTTACATTGATGAGGGCACTCTCTATGGTGCCATCTCATGAAGAGACCTAGGCTTGCTCACCCTCCCAGTCTTCCAGTGGTCAGTTCTGGTCAGACTAGGGCTACAGGGAGAGGAACCCTCTGAGCACCCAGGGAGAGCAGCTGCCCTCTGTAGACCTCACTGATGGGCAGCTCAAGTCCAGAACCTACTCAGATGGCCTTTCCTCTGCCCCTCCTTACACCCCTGCCTTAGCTCGAAGGCTCCATGGGAAATGGAAAACAGCTCTCCTACACAGAAAACTCCTGGATCTCTCATGCATTCAGATCCCTCTTTTCCCAGGGAGGCCAAAAATGCTCCTAGCAACTGTGCTAGGACTTCCTTCTCTGGAAGTCATGGGTGTGCCCTCAGAGGATGTCCCTCTGGATCGTCCTCTGCAGCCACTCCCTGGAATTCCCTCTCTCAGGACCATGCATAAGATGTCCTCCGTCTTGTGTGTGGTCCTGAGAGAGGGGATTCCAGGCCAAGTCAGAGAGCAGTCTGCCTATGGGCACCCATCTCCACATCCACACAGAGCAGCTCTCGGGCTCAGTCTGCGCAGGGCTGTTGCTGTCTTTGGATATGAACATTATTACAGGAACAGTGCACCTTTCTTTTCTCTGGTTAGTGTTCACACCACACTTACCACCTCACACATGGTTGCTTATAAAAATCCCAACTGTTGCCGAAACCGGTTTGGCTCAGTGGATCGAGCGTCAGTCTGCAGACTGAAAGGTCCCGGGTTCTATTCCAGTCAGGGGCATGTACATTGGTTGTGGGCACATCCCCGGTGGGGGGTGTGCAGGAGGCAGCTGGTCGATGGTTCTCTCTCATCGACGTTTCTGGCTCTCTATCCCTCTCTCTTCTTCTCTGTGGAAAATTAATAAAATATATTTTTTTAAAAATCCCAACTGTTTTTAGAGAAGACGACTGTTATTCTCATTTATAGGCACAAAAGGCTAAAAGAGGAGTGGAAACTTATTTCTGAGCATAGCCTGTTGGATGCTGGAACTCCAGCACAGTCAGTCCTAGCAGGAGTCAGGCACTGTTTGGAGACCCAGGAAGGGATATGGATTTCTCTTCTGTGTAGCAAAGCAAGGCTCCTGCCACTGCACTTAATGCCCAGTCACCTGTAGAACCTTGAGAAGCTCTTTGCTAAGAAAGGAGATAAGGAGAGGCTGGTGGCCACAGGCTGGAACAGTACTCAATCACAGCAATGGGGTCCCCCAGCAAAGGAGACGTGCTCATGTGAAAGGCAGTGTATCCTTTAGCCTGCCCGTTCCCTTATGGCAAAAGGCTCTCAACCCTATTCCTACCTCGGGGCTTCTAGTAGATTCTCCTTTCAGAAAAAGCTTGACCTGGGAATGGTTCCTGCCTTCTTGGGGCTACTGGGATCAGGGCTGGGATGGGCAGGGGGTGGGCAGTGACAGGACCTGTTGCCAGTGCCGCTCCTTCATCCCTGGGTTGCAGGAAATGTTGAGAATAGGGATGTGCTGCTTGAACTTGTCAATCTTCATTTTCACGTTCTCTGCCAAGCGCCTGGGTGCAGGTATGTCGGCTAAGGTCTTGGTCAATTTATACATTGTTCTCCACATATTCCCTATTTCCTCCGCAATTTCCTCAGCATTCAGCAAAAAGAGGGGGCCTGGAATAAAAAAGACGAATGGAGGGAAGGTCAACCCCCCAAGCAGATGTCAGCCACATGCACCTTTAATTCCCTGAATTCAGAATTGGGCCTGAGGTGCGAGTACTGGAGCAAGCACAGGCCTGGAGTTGGGTCTGTGTCTGAAAAGTTGCCTTTGCTAGTGAACCAAGCAGGTTTCCTGAACTTTCTGAAGCCTCAAGAGCATCACTTGTGACACAGGGCGACTGTGGAAGGGAAGTGAGATAAGCACAGTGGCTAACCTGCCCCTGCCACACGGTGCAATGCGGACAGGCAACCAGCGTTAGACTGGTAATAGATGCTCCACTAATGCTGAGAAACAGTAGCCACTGGAGAATATGGGTGTATGAGAGCGGGAGTTCTCTGTTCAGTTTTAGCAGCTTCTGTGTAAGCTTGAAATTCTTTAAAAATAGATTATTTTAAAAGAATGAAATTTCATTTTAAAAAAAGTACTCCCCAAGCATTATTTTCCTTCTCTGTCTTTCCTTTTATGGGGACCCTTTAGCACAGCGGTTCTCAGCCTTCCTAATACCGCGGCCCTTTAACAGCTCCTCATGTTGTGGTGACCTCCAACCATAAAATTATTTTTGTTGCTATTCATAACTGTGATTTTGCTACTGTTATGAATTGTAATGTAAATACCTGATATGCAGAATGTCTTAGGTGACCCCTGTGAAAGGGTCATTCGACCCCTAAAGGGATCACAACCCACAGGTTGAGAACTACTGCTTTAGCAGTCACAATCTTGCATGCTGTGGCTTCCTTCCCCTTCAATAGTTCACGTTAGTATGAATTCTTGCATCATGATGTTGCAAATTTACTCAAAAATTTTTCTTTGAAGGCTGCTGAGACTAAACATAGCTTCGTGGATATAGCTTTATTAATTGCTAACATGCTTCATCAAACCAACATTTTTGTTAACTAATCAAAAATTAAAATAAAATAAAAAAACAGAAAAAATGTACATGATTTCCATGTAAAAAAAAATAATACACCATGTCTAAATGGGCTTTGTTGTGGGAATGCAAGGCAGGTTTCATATTTGAAAAGCAACCAATGTAATATGCCATATTAACAGTCTAAACTAGGGGTGTCGAACTCAATCAGAGAAGGGGCCAAAATCTAAAATCCAGCCTAAATCGCGGGCCGAATGGTTTACTGAACAGTCATAAACTGTCATTGTGATGGAAACGCAGCGGAGTGCAGTGATGACAGCGCGGTGCGGGCCACATTGCAAGGCCTGGCGGGACGGATTTGGCCCGCGGGCCTTGTGTTTGACACATGTGGTCTAAACAAGGGAAATCACATAATATCAATCAATGCAGAAAAAGCATTTGACAATTTTGATTAAAAACAAAACAAAACCTCTAAATAGACTAGGAAAAGAAGGGAACTTCCTCAGGCTGATAAAGGGCAACTGTAAAAAACTACATTAATGTTATACTTTTGTATTCATTAAATACATAGTTTTTTTTTTTTTTTTACATGTCAATCATACTATAATAAAAGTGGTTTAAAAAATAAGACAAAACAACCCATTTTACTTAATGGTAGGAAATGGAATACTTTTTCTCTCAGAGATAAGAAAGAAGGCAAGGATTTTCACTTTCATAACACAATAACAGAAAGGTAGTTGGTAAAATCCCCAAATACTTGGAAATTAAACAACATAATTATAAGTAACACGGGTCAAAGACAAAATCTTAAGAGAAGCTAAAAAATATTTTTAGCTAAAGAAAAAGAAAATATAACATCAAAAGTTGTGGTATACAGAAGTAAAGTTAAATCTAAAGTAAGCAGAAAAAGAGAAATAATAAAACCAAAAGCTGGTTCTTTAAAAATGTTAATAAAAAATTAATAACCCACAGCCAGACTAACCAAGAAAAAGAGACAAATTAGTGATATCAGAAATGAAAGAGGGGACATTAATGCACATCTCAGGAACATTAAAAGGATAATCCTGAACTCCTTCATGACCACAAATTTCATAACCTAGATGAAATGGACTAATTCCTTGAAAGATACAATTTAACCAAATTCACACAAGAAGAAATAAAAAATCTGATTAGGCCTGTGACTGTTTAAAAAATTGAACAATAGTCAATAACTTTTCAAAACAGACAACATCAGGCCCAGATGGGTTCACTGGTGAATTCTACCAAACATTTTAGAAAGAAATAATGCCAATTTTCTACAATCTCTTCCAGAAGACAGAAAGAGAGGTAACACTTCATAATTCCTTCTATGAAATCAGCATTACCCTAACACCAAAACAAAGACATTAAAATAAAATTAAAGACCAATATCTTTCATTAATAAAGATGCAAAGTCCTCAACAAAATATTAGCAAATTGAATCTAACAATATATGAAATAGAATTATATACCACAATCAGTTGGAATTTATTATTCCAGATATGTAAAGCTGTTTCAACATTTAAAAAATCAATTAATGTAATCTATCACATCAACAGGCTAAAGAAAAAAAATTGCATGATTATATCAATAGATTCAGAAAAAGCATTTGACAAAACCCAACACCCATTCATGATAATAATTCTTAGCAAATGAGAAACAGGGGGATTTCCTTGACTTCATATAAAGAACATATACAAAAAAACTACAGCTAAAATCATACTTAATGGTAAGACACTACACTCTTTCCCACTACAATCAGGAACAATGCAACAATGTCCCCTTTAACCATCCTTTTCAACACCATTTAATGGAATTCCTAGCCAGTGCAAAGACAAGAATAAGAGATATAAGGTATGCAGATTGAGAAGAAAGACATACAACCAACTGTTTGCCACTGACACAATCTTTTATATCGAAAATCTGAAAGAATAAAAAAAAAAACCCACTGGGAATTGACAGTTATAGCAAGTTGCAGGATACAAGGTTAATATATAAAACTCAATTGCTTCCCTTTTTATTTTTAATTTATTAATTTGTAAGGGGGTGAGAGAGAAAGGGAGAGAGGGAGATCAGGTGGGAGAGACGTTGGTTTGTTGCTCCTGTTAGGTACAACACTAATTCATTGGTTGATTCCTCTATGTGCCCTGACTGTGGATCAAACCCCTCAACCTTGTCATATAAGGATGACCCTCAGTCTAACTTAGCTACTCAGCCAGAGCTGCTTTCCTCTATACCATTAAGGAACAAATGGAACTTAAAATTAAAAGCACACATACATTTACATTAGCACTCCTAAAATTGAAATACTTAGACATAAGTCTAACAAAATATGTAAAACATCTATATAATTAAAACTACAAAACTATGATGACAGAAGTCAGAAAGAATAAATGGAGAGATAGTCCATGTTCATGGATAAAAATATTCAACAATGTTAAAGTGTTAGTTCTTCCCAACTTGAGTATAGATTCAACACAATCCCAATAAAAATCCCAGCAAGTTATGTGGTGGTTTTTTTTTTTTTATATTAAAACATTGGTTCTAAAGTTTATTTGGACACATGGAAGACCCCAAATAGTCAATATAATATTAAAGTTGGGGAATTGACATTTTCCAGTAACTTTAAGACTTACTAAAAAGCTACAATAATCAAATGTGGTATTGATGAAAGAGAAGACAAAAAGGCCAATGGGACCGAATAGAGAGCCCAGAAATAAGGAGAAAGATTTATACGATCTGAAGAGAAACCAGAGTATGAGAGAGAGAGCCCAGAAATAGACCCACATACAGTCAGCTGATATTTCAGAAAGGATAAAAGGTAATATAATGGAGAACTAATAATTTTTTTCAACAAATGATTTTAGAACAACTGGATATTCATAAGGAAAATAATGAATCTGGTTGCAAACCTTATATCCTTCACAAAAATTAACTCAAAATGGACTTAAATGTAAAACTGTAAAAATCCTAGATCACATACAGAAGAAGAATCTAGATGACTGTGGCTTTGGTGATAACCTATTAGGACAACACCAAAGGCATGATATATGAAAGAAATGACACTCTAGACTTCATTAAAATTAAAAACTTCTGTGAAAGACACTGTCAAAAGAACAAAAAGATAAGCCAAAGACAAGGACACTGATGTTTGGTGAGAGCAATATCCACCATCTTGCCTAAGCTAATAGTGTAGAAGTCATTCTGGCCCTTCACTCTCTCTCCCTGTCCCCTTGCTTCACCAGCTTTGCTCCCACTGTGATGTATCTATAGCTCTATTTCCACAGTTTCCATGTGTACATTTGCTATTTACATGATGCTGCCTTCTTGTGTCAACTTGCCAGATTAGTCATCTAGTTCTGTGGACTCTACCTTCTCAGTATCTCTCCTAGGATATAGAGTAAAAGGGGTAGTTTGTAGATGCCTATAGCACTTTGTCCTTTTTTTGCAATAGCACACTAATGGAGCAGCTATCTTATTCTTCCACCACCTGCCTCTCCGAGTAACTACCCAATCCATGTCTCTGGATTTACTTTGGCAATAGATATGGATCTTTGATCCTCATCTTCCATCATTATCATATCAGAAAAATTGAACTGTGGCTGCCTTAATCCAGAGAATCAGAATATGTTGCAAAGTCCAGCCAGAATTCAAAGATGAAACTTTTTTTCAGAACTGGCCAGGGTGGACCCATTACTCCATCCCCATCCTGGCCCAGCATAGGGGGACCGTGGCATACCATTCATCCACTCCTCTGACTTGATGCTGAACTCATAGGTTGTTCCCCACAGCTGTTCATAGGGTACTTTGTTGGTCATCACGGTTTGCAGAAGAGGGAAGGTACTCTTATCCTTTCCCAGCAGCTCCTCCTCCTTATTGATCAACTGCAGGCAAAGGGGGATACTGTCTGTTAGGTTGGTGGTTTTCCTGGACCCTAGAAGCCACCCCGGCAAATTCCTCAACATTTTGAACACCAAGTCAAGAAAGATGCTTGTTAGCAAGAGAGGAATATAAGGTGTAGATTCAGTCAGGAGGATCCTTCTCTATCTGTGAGGGTCATGGCAGCTGAGATCTAGTTGGGTGAACCTCTAGGACAGCGGTTCTCAACCTGTGGGTTGTGACCCCTTTGGGGGTCGAACGACCCTTTCACAGGGGTCACCTAAGATATTCTGCATATCAGATATTTACCTTATGATTCATAACAGCAGCAACATTACAGTTATTAAGTAGCAACAAAGATAATTTTATGGTTGGGGGTCACCACAACATGAGGAACTGTATTAAAGGGTCGCAGCATTAGGAAGGTTGAGAACCACTGCTCTAGGATAATTTGCTACTTGCTTCACCAGCTTTGCTCCCACTGTGATGTATCTATAGCTCTATTTCCACAGTTTCCATGTGTACATTTGCTATTTACATGATGCTGCCTTCTTGTGTCAACTTGCTTCAAAGGCAAGAACTTTAATAGTTAAAGAACTTACTAGTGGAGCCCAGCCAACATGGTTCAGTGGTTGAGCATTGACCTATGAACCAGGAGGTCAGGGTTTGATTCCCAGTCAGGGCACATGCCCAGATTGTGGGCTTGATTACCCAATAGGGGGTGTGCAGGAGCCAGCAGATCAATGATTCTCTCTCATGATTGATTTTTCTATGTCTCTCTCAATTATATATATATATTTATATAGTTGACCTTCAGGAGAAATTACTTAGCTTCTTCAAGTCTTAGTTCCCTCATTTTAAATTTGGGTAAATGGAGATAATAACAGTACCTACCCCAGAGGTTTGTTATGGACATTAAGTGATGAATGCTCAATACATATGACCAATTATTCTATTATAATTTCTTCTCTGTGTGCTCAATGACTACAAAAAACCTAGTATAATGTAGGAGTGTAGAAAAAGGTAGCTGAATGAAAGAAAAGTACCAATGAAAGAAAAGGTCAATCAATCAATCAATTAATCAATAAGTACTATCAAGCTGACAGGTGATGTTAGGAAAATACAAAACCAAGGACCAGAACTAACAGAATAGTACAGAGGCATAAATACCCATCCCAAGGCTTCAAACCTCAAATTCCACCAGCGCCTGATCTAGGTTCTTGGAAATCTCATTAAGCTTTTCAACATTGTTCTTCATTTCTTCTGTAGACATCACTTCACGTTTTCTAAACCCTTCTAGTTCCTTGCTGTAGCCCTCAAGTCTCCACTCAAATTCTGAGCACCTGAAAGTAAAGAAAGCCCACTCATATTTGGAATTTCCATTTTGTGATTTTCAAAGTCACAGCATTGTTCATCCAAAATTCAATTTCCTGATACAAGATACATATACTATACTACTTATAATCCTACCTTCCAGAGACTGTGTTTGGTGGTTAAATACTTTTAGAAGTTTTCCTGTACAGAACTGCAAGATTAAATCAGTTATTTAAAATTTATGGGAATAAAGAGGACAGAGGAACGTGTTAAATAACACCACAGAGATGCAATGAGCAAAATCTAGATTTGGAGACAAATGACCCAGTTTCTTCAATAGATAAATTGCAAGGAAAAAACAGAGAAGGTGGAAGGGAGACCCACGGAGGAAAAGAAATTTAAGAGATAATTGCAATTATGTAGACATTTTTGGATTCTGATTCAAGTAAGCAAATCATAAAAAGAAAAAAACACACATGAATTAGCTCATTTTGACCCCAAGATTGATTTTTCTACTTCCTGCACGCGCCCTACTGGGGACTGAGCCTGCAATCCTGATTGAATATGCCATGACTGGGAATTGAAACTGTGTCCTCTTGGTGCGTGGCTCGATGCTCAACCACTGAGCCACACTGATCAGGCTGAAGAGGAGACTTTTTACTGGTGTCTGCAAAAATCGCATGGAGAACAGTAGGAAGGGTGGAGTGACTAAAGCACTGGCCATGCTGGGTGGGGGGGGGGGCAGCTGAGGCTATGGAAGAATGCCTTGGCTGTGGGAGGTCCCTCTGAGAGGTGTGAAGCCTAATCCCTGACTGGGCCTCCCAGGCCATAGCACCCAGAGCCATGAACAGGCATCCATGTAGTACCCAGAAAGCGGTGGGTGATAGTCTGGCTAGGAGAGGCAAGCCCGCTGGAGTTAAAGCCATCTGTTTAAAGGGCCAGTGCACAATACTTTCATTCATAGACACTACCCAGGGCTCTGGCAGAGGGAGGGCTGTGAGAACAGGCATGCCTGAGGAGAGTGTGGGGTGCTGGCACTGGGGAGAGGGATGGGGGAGATGCCACCAGGAGTTCTGATACTAGATCATCTTCTGATACCGAAACAGCAGTTTTTTTGTTTTTGTTTTGTTTTTTGCTTGTTTTTAAAAATGATTTTATTGATTTTTAAATTTTTTATTTTTCAAAAAAAAAAATCTTTACAGTTGTTCCTCTACCCCTCCCCCCCCAGTTCCCCTCCACCCAGTTCACACCCCACCCCATGCCCTTACCCAACCACACTGACCTTATCCATAGGTGTATGATTTTTGTCAATTCTCTTCCTCCACTGCCCACACCCCTTTACTCCTGAGAATTATCAGTCCACTCCCTTTATATGTCTCTGATGCTATTATCATATATTCACCAGTTTATTCTGTTTATCAGATTTTTTGTTCACTTGATTTTTAGATTCACTTGTTGGTAGATATGTATTTGTCATAATTTTTTTCTTCACAGTTTTCTTCTTCTTCCTCTTAAAGAATACCTTTCAGCATTTCATATAATACTGGTTTGGCAGTGCTGACTCCTTTATCTTTTTCTTATCTGTGAGGCTTGTTACTGGTTTGGCAGTGCTGACTCCTTTATCTTTTTCTTATCTGTGAGACTTTTAATTCTGAATGATAGCTTTGCTGGGTAGAGTAATCTTGGTTGTAGGTTCTTGCTATTCATCACTTTGAATATTTCTTGCCACTCCCATCTGGCCTGCGTAGTTTCTTTGAGAAATCAGCTGACAGTTGTATGGGTGCTTCCTTGTAGGTAACTAACTGTTTTTCTCTTGCTGCTTTTAATATTATTTGTCTTTTGCTCTTGGCATTTTAATTATGATGTGTCTTGGTGTGGTCCTGTTTGGATTCCTTTTGTTTTGGGTTCTGTGCACTTCCTGAACTTGTAAGTATATTCTTTCACCAGGTGGGGAAGTTTTCAGTCATTATTTCTTCAAATAGGTTTTCAGTATGTTTATCTCTCTCTTCTTCTGGCACTCCATAATTGGGATGTTGGTATGCTTGAAATTGTCCCAGAGGCTCCTTACACTATCTTCATATTTTTGGATTCCTTTAGCTTTTTGCTTTTCCTGTTGAGTGTTCTTTTCTTCTTCTTCTTTGTATTTCAAATAATTGACTTGATTTTTGCATTCCTCTAGTCTACTGTTAGATCTCTGTATAATATTTTTTATTTCAGTCAGTGTCTGCTTAATTTCTAGTTGGTCCTTTTTCATATCCTCAAGGGTCTCACTACATTTATTAGCCTTTTCTAAGAAATTCTTGAAAAACCTTATAACTGTGGTTTTGAACTCTATATTCAGTCATTTGCTTTCCTCCATTTCTTTCATTTGTGATCTGTTTCTTTATCTCCGCATTTTGGCTGCTTCCCTGTGTTGATAGAGTGGCCTTGTGTACTAGGTGTCCTTTAGGGCCCAGTGGCTCAGCCTCCCCAGGTGCCTGAGGTGGACCCTCTTGATGCACCCCTTTGTGGGTTGAGTGCCTTGATTGTTGTTATCACTGGGAGGAATTGACCTACAGGCCATTTGGCTGTGAGGATCAGCTGTGTCAACAATGGGAGAACTTTTGAGCTGGAGACACCCTTATGAGGTAAGACTTGCTTCAGTGGGGCTTTGGCACTCACTGAGTCTGCCCCCTGAGTGTGTCCCTTATGGATCTGAGGAGTTATAATCTGGATGGTCCTACTCTGACCACTGTGTACACTGGCTCTTGGATCTCCAATGAGGTTCTAATTTAGCAACTGCCTGAAGCCACCCAGCAGGAGCTACAGGGAAATCTGCAGATTCCTCTTCTTTTTTTGGTGTTTGGAGATTCCCAGATGATGCCCAGCAGTGAAGCAATGCAAGCTTCTCTGGGGCCTTCTTTTGGATGTTCTGGGTCTCTCTAACTCAGCTGCAGTTTGATAGGTAAGTTTAGATTTCAAAGTACCAGGCCACTGATATGCAAAGCCTCTGTGCACAGCTTGGATGGGGCAAAGTCTCAGGGCAGAGCAAACAGCAATAGTATCCTGTCAGCCCTGTGCTAATCCGCCCCTGGGTCTCAGTCTCTCTTGGTAATCACTGCAAGCACCTCTGAGAGAAAACTGCCCTCAAGTTCTGCACACTGCCAGACAGTCCAGTTTCTCTCCGTATGAGTCTGGGTCCCCAGAGTCTTGCCTGGAACTGGAGTTCAGAGCAGTTGAGAGCTTGTGTCTCCCTGTGGCTTGAGAAAGCCAGCCATGTATTCAGTTGCCAGCCCTCTCTGCGCATGCGTGCTTCTGTACCTCTGCACTTTACTTCCACAGCTCTTTTGAGATTCAGTGTGCTTTTCCCTTCCTTTCTAGAATTTCCACTTAGCCAGCCTTCCTGAGGTTCTGGATGATGTGCATTTTGTCTTTTAGTTGTAGTTTTGAAGTGATTGTGTGAGGTGGAGTTCAGGTATTTAGCTATGCAGCCATATTAATTTCTCTCTATTCTGCAGCAGCCATTTTCTTGGGAGAAACAATCCACTGCAAGGGGCTTCAGCTTGAGGAAAAGCAATTACTCTACCCTCTGGCGTCCACTCCCCCAGCCCTTTGGAATCCTCCTCACTACACCCTGAATTTTAAGCCCCACTGAGGAGTCAGTGGCACAAACTGGGGCTTAATAGGCTGGAAGTTTTCAGGCATTGTCAGTGAATTGCTTTGGGGTGAGGCTATTCCTCCTCCACACTCCAGGGAACCTTATAGGAGATCCAATGGAGACACCACTCACCCTCAGCGTCCAGTAGACCCAATCTCTAGGCTTTTGCACTGCTGAGGTCAAGTAAAACAAAACAGGGGAAAGTCAGATGTTTGCCTGGGGGTGGGGAGACACACCTACTATCTTGCCTGAGGAGAGTCTGGGGTGCTGGCACTGGGGAGAGGTGTGAGGGAGCAGCCACCAGGAGTCCTGGTACTAGATTATGGCCTGAATGGCAGCTCCCCTTCATGGGAAATCCAGTGACCCCATCCTATTGATTCCATAATAGGCTCTTTTGGAATAAAGAGCTTTCAGATTTAAAAGTCTCAAGGAGTGCATTACCACCAAACCAGCATTGCGATAAATATTAAAGGGATTGCTTTAAGAAGAAGAAGAAATTGGGAGAGAATGAACATACATATAAAGTGGAACTATATAAGTACATATCAATAATAACCTTAAAGGTAAATGAATTAAATGCTCCAATCAGAAGACATAGGGTAAGATGAATGGATAAAAAGCATGACTCATATATATGCTGTCTATAAGAGACCCACCTCAGAACAAATGATTCACAGAGACTGAAAGTGAAGTGATGGGGGAAATTTTCATGCAAATGTAAATGAAAAATAAAAAGCTGAAATAGCAATACTCATATCTAACAAAATAAACTTAAAAACAAAGGCCATGAAAAAGGCAAAGAAGGTCACTGTATAATACTAAAGGGATCAATGCAATAAGAAAATATAACCTTTGTAAACATATATGCACCCAATATAAGAGCACCAAATTATATATAGTGGACATTAAGGGAGAGATTGACAGCAATACAGGCATAGTAAAGGACTTTAACATTCCTCCCTATCTGATATTATTGGATATATCTTTCAGACAGAAAATCAACAAGGAAACTGAGATCCTAAATGACACACAAGCTCAGAAGAATTTAATTTATATTTATAGAACATTTCATCCCAAAGCAGCAGAATATACATTCCTCTCAAGTGAATATGGAACATTCTCAAAGGCAGATCACATGTTAGGACACAAAATAAGTCTCTACAAGTTCAAGAAGACTGAAATTATAACAAGCATCTTCTTGGATCACAAAGACATGAAACTAGAAGTCAACTACAATAAAAACAAAACAAAAACAAAAACAAAAATACACCTCAAAAACATTCAGACACATGGTGGCTAAATAGCATGGAGTTAAACAATAAATGGGTAACCAATGAGATCAAGCAAGAAATAAAAAACTTCCTGGAAACAAATTAAAATGAACACACAACCAAAAATCTATGGACACAGTAAAAGCAGTTCTGAGAAGGAAGTTCATAGCATTACATACCTAACTCAAAAAAGCAAGAAAAATTATCAGTAAACTATCTAACCCTACAACTTAAAAAAATTAAAGAGAGCACAAGAAAAGTCTAGAAAAAGTAGAAAGAAGAAAATAATAAAGATAAGAGTGGAAATAAATGACAAAGAGACTAAAATAGCAATACAAACTGAAACCAAGAGCTGGTTCTTTGAAAAGAGAAACAAGATTGATGAAACTTTAGCCAAACTCATCAAGAAACGAAGAGAGAGGACCCAAATAAATGAAATCAGAAATGAAAGTGGTGAAGTAACCACTGACATCACAGAAATACAAAGGGTTTCAAGAAAATACTATAAACAACTATATGCCAAACATTTGGGCAACCTGGGTGGAATGGACAAATTCCTAGAAACATAAAATCTTCCAAAATTCTATGTGAAAAAACAGAAAACCCAAATAGGCTGATAACAATGAATGAAACTGAAGCAGTAATTAAACACACACACACACACACACACACACACACACACACACACAAACACACACACACCTCCTAGCAAACAAAAGTCATGGAACAGATGGCTTCAGATGTGAGTTTTAATAAACATTCAAAGAACTAAAACCTATCCTCCTCGAACTATTTTAAAAATTCAAGAGGAGGAAAGACTTTCAAACTCTTTTTGCAAAGCCAGCATTATCCTAATTCCAAAACCAGATAGACAGTACAAAGAAAGAAAATTACAGGCCAATATCCCTGATGGACAATATATGCTAAAATTCTCAACAAATTAGCAAATTGGATCCAGCAATACTTTAAAAATCATACACCATAACAAAGTGGGATTTATTTTGGGGCTGCAAGGCTTGTACAATATTCACAAATCAATAAACGTGATACATCACATAAACAAACTGAAAGATAAAAATCACATGATCATATAATTGATGCAGAAAAGCATTTGATAAAATCTAGCATCTTTTTTTAAAAAAATAAAAAATCTCAGTAAAGTGGGACTAGAGGATTCATACCTCAATATAATAAAGGTCATATATGACAAACCATCAGCCAACATTATTCCCAATGGGCAAAACTAAAAGTGTTTCCCTTGCCCCTCTGCCCACCAATGTTCTGGCCAATGCAAGATGATTGTGCAGGAGTCCAGCTCTCCTTGACCCTGAAAGTGCAAGAGTACCTGGTCCTCAAGGTTTCTTATGAAACAATGAACAAACGCTTTCAAGTTGCTCAGAAAAATGTCAACCATGAGACAAGCCATGTCACCATGTTGGTGGCTGAGCTAAAGAAGACCCTGAGAAGCTGCCCTGCTGTGGACTCCATGGTCAGCCTTCTGGATGGCATGGTGGAGAAGCTTGGTGTCCTCAAGATGAAGGTGGTGGAGTCCATCCAGGCTGAATATGAGAGCACCAAACTGTGCAAGTGCAGGATTGAGCACCTCAAGGAACACAGCAGTGACCAGCTGGCAGCCACCATTCTGTGGAAGCAGAAATGCATGGGCTGCATGGTGGTGGAGCACCCACTGCGCTGCAGCTACTACGACATGGTAGCGAAGCTGGCATAGCAAAGTGGCATCCAGGACCTGGTGAACATCAAGATGTCCCTGACAGCCAAAGAATTGGAGGAGTCCCTGGAGGGATGTGAGACTGCCACCTGCCTGGCCTGGTGCCATGACAACAAGTCCCAGCTGCACAAGATGAAGAGCTGCCAGGAGGTCAGCCTCAGGATTCAGGAGTTCATTGAACTCATCAGGCAGAACAAGAGACTGGACACCATGAAACGAGTGGAAACACTTCAGTCAGACCGAGAGGAGCCAGCTGGACAAGGTCTGGCAGGCCATGGGCATGCTAGCCTTCCTGCCAGACACGCACATCTTCCCACTCCCACAAGAACCTGCTGGACCCGGGCTGGTGGAAGATGCTGATCCAGCAGTTCTGGTATGACAACTACTGGCTGCACCAGCTGGGGAACAACTCAGTGTTCACCCTCACTCTGCAGGCTGGCCTCTCGGCCATAAATACTTCACAGTGCTACAAGGAGGGCAGCAGCTCCAGGAGCCCTGTGTACAGCCCCTCCCTGAACAAGCTTGCACAGCCCCTGCCCATGGCCCACTGCACCAACTCCCATTTAGTCCGCAAGATCTCCGGCAGCATGATGAATGAGAACAACCTGCCCATGATGCTGCCCAATGGCCACAACTCTCTGCTCTCCATCTGTCAAGACAAGAAGTTGTCTGCCTGAGAACCAAAGAGGTCTTCCACTTTTCCTAGACGGAGAAGGTGTACATCATGTAGGCGCACCTGCTTCACAGTGCCTGTTTCTTGCAACCAAAGATCTGTGATCAACAGCAGATGCTTAGGAGCAGAGGAAGGAAGAGGTAGGAGAGGGAGTAGTCTGTACTTGGAGCCACACTTGATTGTAGGACTTGGTAATGCCAGTCAACTAGCTGATGCATCCGGGGAAGACTGGAAGCTTCCAGCAGCTTCCAGAAACTCCAGACTCACTGACACCAGGGATACCAAGGACAATTCAAAAACAGTTTCCTCCCTGTTGATCATTACCAGCCCTGGGAGCAGGCGGGTCCTGCGTGGTGGTACCTTGCATGGATGGCTCTTGCCTCCTGCCTGCATGGCTGTGCCCCTTGTGGAGCCCCATGACCATCCGCGAGGCCTGCATGGTGGTGACACTCAACTCCAAACACTGTTGTCACGGATGAACTTTCAGCTAAGTAACTGAAATGACTGGCATCCAGGGAACGGAGTAGCCGATGCTGCTGTCCATAGGTTTGTGCTTAGTGCTCAGTTGCATGTGGATGTTGCTTAGCTAATAAACTGTACATGTAACCATGTTTAAAAAAAGTGTTTCCCTTAAAAACAGGAACAAGACAAGTATGTACACTTTCACCACTCTTATTCAACATAGTACTGGAAGTCCTAGCCACAGGGATCAGATAAGAAGAAGAAATAAAGGAGATCCAAGACAGTGGCTGACAGGACAACTGGCTGCAACATAGTGTGTGAGTGGAGAGAGTGAAAGGAGAGTGTGTTAATGTTCAGGGAGTGTCTGTATTTGTGAGTGAGGAACAGCTATATTCCATAGGACTATTGGGGACTGGTGGACCAGGCTCCCTGGCTTGGCAGCCTCTACTACTGCTGAAATCTCTCCTGGAGCAGCCAGCTCTGCTGCAGAAACCATGCCATCTTGAAGGGAAGAGCAGCTGTGATTGGAAGCCCAACCTTATCTTCAGCTGGGGAGACATCAGATACTCCTGGGATCCTACAACCAGAAAGCCCAGGGACTAGCTGCCTCAGCTGCGAACCCATGAGCACCAAGATGCCAGCCTCTCCGACTGCAGGCACCTAAAAAGTTTTTCCAGAGGGAGACAAAGCAGCACTGAATATGTGATGGGCCTTGCGCCTCCTCACAAAATAGAGAGACGGAACAGCTGAATCAAATAACATCCACCTGGAATTGGCAAATTAAACACAGCTGGTGAGGCAATCCATAGATAGGAAGTCAGATATCAATTGCCTATTGAGAGCTCTACCTCCTCAGACTCATCTGGGTGTTTGTTGTTTGTATTTTTTTGATTAATTACTTTTGTTTGTTTGTTTGTTTGTTTTTTAGAGTTTTCTCCCAATTCACATATAATTTCCCCCTTCTTTTTTCTTCTCTCTTTTTCTCTCTTACATTTTTTCCTTTTCTCAATATCATTTCTGCACTCTTTTCCCCAATTCTCTTTTCTCTGGTGGTCACCTTTCTTTGGTGTTATTACTATCGTGAATACATTTGTGTTTGGTGACCTGTGCATTGTGTCTTGTCATGTTGTATTTTATGCATTTAAGTCAATGCAGGAGAGAGTAAGCTACATAATCAGACACCCTGAGAGGAGTGATCATGGGGAGACAAAGAAACAGCCTGCATACTAAAGAAAAGGATGAATCACTGGCAAAGGAAGTAAATGAAATGGAGGCAAGCAATATGTCAGAAAGAATCTAGAGCAATGATCATAAAGACACTGAAAAGGATGGAAGACAAATTCAACAATATCTGTAAAACCAAAAGGAAAAGAAGAGGAACTAATGAGAAATGAAAAATGACATTTCTGCAATAAAGAACACAATAGAAAGCATAAACAGTAGACTAGAAGAAGCAGAGGACTGCATCAGTGAGCTAGAAGACAAGGTAGAAAAAAATACCCAAGCAGAATAACAATTAGAAAACAAAACAAAACAAAACAAAACGAACAAACAACACAAAAAACAAAAAACAACTTAGAAAACAAGAGGAGAGCCTGAGAAAACTTTGGGACAACATAAAATGAAACAACATCCACATAATAGGGGTGCGAGAAGGAGAGGAAACTGAGAAGGATTAGAAAACCTGTTTGAAGAAATAACGACAGAAAACTTCCCTGATATAGGGAAGAAAAAACTCACAGAAGTCCAAGAAGCTCAGAGAGTTCCAAACAAGATGAATCCCAAAATGTGACATCAAGACACATTATAATTAATGTGCACAAATTTGTGCACAGTTGGGGTCTCTCTGGGTGGCCTGCAGGGATTGGGCTGAAATCCACAGTACAACGCCACCTGCAGCTCCTATCTGCCACTTCTGCTCATCTTGGCCCCACTGTGCCTGTCTCGGGCTCACAGTCCTGATTGGGAGAGCTCTCACTGCCGCAGCAGCACTCACCAATCATGAGCCCTGCATCTGGCACCCTCCTAAGGGGGGTGGCCTGCAGGATTGGGCTTATACTGGCTCTCTGACATCCAGAGGGCTCCAGGATTGTGAGAGGGCACAGGTCAAGCTGAGGAACCTCACTAGTGTATGATCGGTCCAGGAAGGGACCATAGAAGGGCTCCAGGGTGTGTCTGGCCCATCTCACTAAGTCCTGATCAGCCAGATCCCAGCAGAAAGCTAACCTATCAATTGGAGCATCTACCCCCTGGTGGTCAGTGCACGTCATAGCAAGCAGTTGAAGAGCCTTAACATATTATTAGCATGTTATGCTTTGACTGGTTGTTCAGTTGTTCTACCATTTTGTCTATTTGCATATTACCCTTTTATTACATAATACCAACAACAAAATAAGAATCTTAAAGGCTACCAGAGAGAGACAGAAAATAACCTACAAGGTATTTCCCATCAGACTGATTTCTCAACAAAAACACATCAGGCCACAATGGAATGGAGTGAAATATACAAAGTTGTGCAAAACAAGAGTCTGAGTCCAAGAATACTGTACCTAGCAAGGCTATCAATAAAAATTGAAGATGAAGTCAGGAGTTTCACACACACAAAAAGGACTAAGGGAGTTTATTACCACCAAACCAGCAATGCAAGAAATGCTAATGGGTCTGGTGTAAAAAGAAGAAATAGGAAGGGAAAAAGGAACACCAGCATATAGGCGACAACAAGTACCTATCAACAATAACTTTAAATGTAAATGGATTAAATTCCAAAATAAAAAGACATAGGTTAGCTGAGTGGATAAGAAAACATGACCCATATATCTTATCTACTGTCACCTCAGAATAAAGGACTCACACAGACTGAGGGTGAAGGGGTGGAAAAGATTTTTCAGGTGAATGGAAATGAAAAGAAAAAGCTGGGGTAGCAATACTTATATCTGACAAATTAGACCTCAAAGTGAAGGCCATAACAAGAGATAATGAAGGCCACTTCATAATACTAAAGGGAACAATTAAAAAAGAAGATATAACTTTGGTAAACATATATGCACCCAATAAAGAAGCACCCAAATACATTAAAAAAAAAAACACAAAAAAAAAAAACTCCTGGAGGATATCAAGGAAGAGATTGACAGCAATATAGTCATAGTAGGGGACTTTAATACCCCACTAACACCACTGGGTAAATCCTCTAAACAAAAAATCAGCAAAGAAATATCAATCCTAGATGACTCACTAGATCAGATGGAATTAATTGGCATCTTCAGAACATCTCACGTCAAAGCCACAGAATATACATTCTCCTCAAGTGCACATGGGTAATTTTTAAAGATAGACCACATTTTGGGACATAGGCAATGTCTCTTCAAATTTAAGAAGATAGTAATCATATCAAGCATCTTCTCAGATTACAATGGCATAAAATTAGAAATCAACTACAATAAAAACAATAAAAATGTCAAACACCTGGAGGCTAAATAGCATACTATTAAATAATGATTTGGTTACCAAAGAGCTCAAAGAAGATATAAAAAGCATCCTGGCAACAAATGACAATGAAAACATATCAATCCAAATCTATGGGACACAGTGAAAGCAGTCTTGAGAAGGGAGTTTACAGCTCTACAGAAAAACAAAAACAAAAACAAAACAAAACAAGAAAAAATGATAATAAATTATCTAACCCTACAACTCAAAGAGTTTCAAATAGTTAGAAAGATAGCAACAAGAAAAGCCCAGCATAAGCAGACGGAAAAAAAATAATAAAGATCAGAGTGGAAATAAACAACATAGAGACAAGAAAAAAATGAACAAAACCAAGAGCTGGTTCTTTGAAAGGATAAATAAGATTGATTAACCTCTAGCCAGGCTCACCAAGAAACAAAGAGAGAGGACCCAAATAAACAAAATAAGAAATAAAAGAGGTGAAGCAATAACCAATCCCACAGAAATACAATCGATTATGAAAAAATACTATGAACAATTCTATACCAACAAAATAGACAGCCTAGATGAAATGGACATATTCTTAGAAAAATACAAGCTACTCAAACTCAATGAGGAAGAATATAAAAACCTAAATAGCCCTATAACTACCAAAAAAATTGAAACAGCGATCAAAAATCTCCCAGCAAACAAAAGCCCTGGTCTGGACGGCTTTACAGGAGACTTCTGCACACATTCAAAGAACTAAAACCTATCCTCCTCAGACTATTCCAAAAAATTCAAGAGGAAGGCATACTTCCAAGCTCTTTCTATGAAACCAGCATTACTCTAATCCCCAAACTAGATTAAGACACCATAAAAAAAGAGAACTACAAGCCAATATCCTTGATGAACATAAATGCTAAAATTCTCAACAAAATTCTAGCAAGTCAGATTCAGCATTACATTAGAAAGATTATACACCATGACCAAGTGGGATTTATTCTGGAGATGCTAGGATGGTATAATATCTGCCAATCAAAAAATGCAATTCATCACATAAACAGACTGAGAGACAAAAATCACATAATATAAATTGATGCAGAAAAAGTATTTGACAAAATCCAACACCCTTTCTTGATAAAAACTCTCAGCAAAGTGGGAATAGAGGGACCTTACCTCAAAAGAATAAAAGCCTTGCTCTAACCTGTTTGGCTTAGTGGATAGAGCATCAGCCTGCGGATTGAAGGGTCCCAGGTTCGATTCCGGTCAAGAGCATGTATCTTGGTTGCGGGCACATCCCCAGTGGGAAGTGTGTAGGAGGCAGCTGATCAATGTTTCTCTCTCCTCGATGTTCTAACTCTCTATCCCTCTCCCTTCCTCTCTGTAAAAAAATCAATAAAATATATTTAAAAAAGAATAAAAGCCTTAAATGACAAACCTATAGTCAACATCATACTCAATGGTCAAAAACTATACTCATTTCCTCTAAGAACAGTAATAAGACAGGTATGCCCACTGTCACCACTCCTGTTTGACATGACATAGTTCTGGAAGTGCTAGCCATGGTGATCAGACAAGAAGAAGTAATAAAAGGCATCCAAATTGCAAAAGAAGTAAAACTGTCCTTATTCGCAGATGACATGATACTATACATAGAAAACCCCAAAGACCCCATTAAAAACTATTAGACCTAATAAGTGAATTTGGCAATGTAGCAGGATACAAAATTAACACCCATAAATCTATGGCCTTTTTATACACCAATAATGAACTCACATAAAGAGAAACAAACAAACAAACAAAACAATCCCATTTACATTGCACCCAAAACATTAAGATTCCTAAGAATAAACTTAACTAAAGACGTAAAAGTCCTATACTCGGAAAACTATAGGACATTGACAAAAGAGATAGAGGAAGACATAAACAAATTGAAGAACATGCCATGTTCATGGATTGGTAGAATCAATATCATTAAAATGCCCATACTACCCAAAGCAATCTACAGATTCAATGCAATCCCCATTAAAATATCAACAGCATAGTTCAATGATTTAGAACATACTCTCCAAAAATTTATCTGGAATAAAAAAAGACCCCAAATAGCCACAGCAATCCTAAGAAAGAAGAACAAAGTTTGAGGGATCATATTACCAGATATCAAACTACATTACCAAGCCACGGTTCTCAAAACTGCCTGGTACTGGCACAAGAACAGGCATATAGACCAAAGGAACAGAATCCAGAATCCAGAATTCGACCCACGCCATTATGCTCAACTGATATTTGACAAAGGAGGCAAGAGCATACAATGGAGTCAAAACAGTCTTTTTAATAAATGGTGCTGGGAAATTTGAACAGATACATGCAAAAAAATGAAACTAGATCACCAACTTACACAATACACAAAAACAAACTCAAATGGCTAAAGGACTTGAATGTAAGATGGGAAATCATAAAATTCTTTTAAAAAAACAAACAAAAAAACACAAAGGCAGCAAAACCTTAGACATCTCACATAGCAGAATTTTCTCTGATACATGTCCCAGGGAAAGGAAACTAAGGAGAAAATAAACAAATGGGACTATAGAAAAATTAAGGTGGAGAAGTAAGCAGGGGGCGGGGCGGGCACAGCAATGGAGAGGAATCAGGCCACACCGACACTGTCCGCTGTGCGGTGCCTGTGCTGCCTGTCCCTGGGTAATGCCTCTGGCAGGCGGCAGGCACCCTCGGGCAGGCTAGCACGGAGCACGGAGAGGCCACCGTGAGGAAGGAGAGCACGCTGTCACTGCAGGCTGCTCCTAAGGCCGTATTTTATCCTCTCTGCACCGCCACGTCTCAGTGGTTCGAGGAGGGAGGGGAGGCATCGGCAGGGGTCACAGGGAAGGAGTGAGCGCCCCTCAGGGGACACGAGGGACTTCCTTCTCTGCCTGCAGCCCTTGCCCCCTCCGCTGGGCGCTGGGCGGCCGGGGCAGCAGCACTGGGCCTGCAAGTCCCCTGAGGCAGCTGTCACTGTCAGACACTCCGTACCTTCTAATGAGGTCCAGCTCCGCTTGGTCCCTCTTGCTCATGAGCAGGTTCCGGCTGTTTTCAAAGATGTCTTCGATCTGGTCCGGCCACAGGAAGAGGGTGCTGTTCAACTTGATGTCCCCGTCTGCAAAACACCCCACTCAGGGCTCTGGGTCAGCAGAGGACAGGAGGGTGAGGGGCGGGCGGGCAGCGCGGGGGCCGGGGTGACAGCCCGTCACTGCCTCATGGCCCGCCCGCGGAAGGCAGGCCGCGTGTGACCCCCGGGTTCACCGACGGGCAGCCGCTTGAGGAAGGGCCGGGGTCACCCCGAGAACGTGGGCGCAGACTGGAAGCCCAGGTCTTGTGGCCTCGAACACGCACCCTAAAGTCCTAACGCCTGGCCCGGCCGCCTCCCTGGGCGGCGGCGTGGACTCAAGCCCCCGGTGACGTTCAGGGTCTAACCTGCAAGCAGTCTCACCGCGCTGAGCCTCGGTCTCCCTGCCGGTGAAATGCCGGCAGTGATGGCAGTGCCGACGTCCTGCCCTCATGCGCTCCAGGCGGTCAGAGCCCGGCCCCCTGCCCCGGGCTCGGAGCACAGCGCAGTGAGGGGTCCAGGGCTCTCACCCGGCGAGGCGCAGCAGGGGCCGTGTGAGCTGCTGGGGAGCCCCTTCACACCCCCAGGCTCCTGCTCCCGCCCAGCCCCCGTGCACTGCGTGTCCCCGGTGAAAGCCCTCTGAGGCGTGGCCGGCGTAGGGCCAGCAGGTCAGCTTCTCCTGCAGACCCTGCTCCTTATGAGCTCCACTTGGCCGGCCACGCCACGAAGGAACTGGCCACGCCCGAAGGGCCCGGCCACATCTTTCCTTCGCTGACATGAAGGAGCGTGGAGGGAGGGCTCTGGCCTCCTCCAGGGGAGGCTGCTGTCAAGGCTCTCGCTGAGTAAATTCTAACCATCTACAAAATGACTATGCTGGGAAGTGACTTTCCCACGAGTGCCAGGAACAATGTCGAGACAAGTGTCTACAAGCTGGTCAGATCCCTGGGTCTTTCTCCTGTTTGTGCAACAATCAGACACCCCTTATTTGATTGGAGCTCCTGTGTGGTCAGTGCCTCTGACACATGTGGACACCCGAGGCAGCTCTCCCATCTCAACGTTCAGTGCTGGGATTGAAAACTCATTCTCCACCCCCTTCCCCGGAAACGCGCGCACACACACACACACACACACACACACACACACACACACACAAGCTGCCTCGGCTTACGGGTCAGGTCCGCGTAGTCCATCAGGAACTCTAGCCGCTCGGCCGCATCCCTCAGCTGCCTCCGGAGTTTGAACACAGTGATGTCGCTGGACTTCTTGAGGAACGCGATGAGGGACACCAGCTCCTCGGTGTTGGCAGGGATCTCGCTGACCTTCTCTGCGATGCTGCTGTACTGGTGGCAGATGCTGCAGAGCAGAAGCCGGCCATCAGCACCCGCCCTCTGCCAGCCGGCAGGACTCCTATTGGAGACTAGGGTGATGATGGCCACTGTTCTCTGCCTGCAGCCCTGAAGGGTGGTGCCCACATGCACCCCACACCTCAGGCATCTTCCCCGGAGAGGCGCAGTCCAAGCCTGTCATGCGGTGCCACGCCCCGCTGCCTTCATAGATTACAACAATTCTCAGAGGTAGAGCTTTTCTTAGCAACATTTCAGAAGAAGGTGAGGCCGACTAACTTCATCCAAATCAACATGGTGCGCAGGCGTCAAATCCAGGATCTGAGCCTTCAACTGATTCCAGAGCTGCACTCTTCACAAACACACCGAGCAGAATTCCGATTCAGACCGAAACAATAACAAAAATGCTGCCAGCACCAGCAACTCCTTAGGTTTTATGCTGGAAGACTGCCTACAGCTCAGTCACCGCTCCCACAGCACACCAGCAAGCCATCCTCACGGCTGCCGAGATTCAGACACACTTACGTTCAGCTCCTGGAACTAATGGATCTAACTGCCCACTCGCCTGTGAGAAAGCGTGTTACTGTATGGATAATTTGAATATGCTCTAATTTATACAAAAGCCAATGAATCACAGTCTTCAGCATTTTAAGTATAACTAGGAACAAATGATCCCAATACCTCCCTGTCTAGCACAGAGTGTCCCTCAAGAAATGTTAGTGATAACAGCTGTCATAATGTTTATTACTGATTACTACGTGCCGATGGTCATCCTGAGACAAAAACCACTCCTCTCAATGTTTTCAGTCTTCAGCATTCCTTCTTAATGTAATGGTGCACCTTCATAATAAAGCAAATTGTACCAAACGGGAGAGAAGATGCCTGCACCACCTTGTAGATTCATCAGGAAATGGGTTTGATGCAGTTCCATCGAGTGTGCTGCCAGGCCGGGCCCAGAGCATTCTCACTCCTTGGCCCCAGAGGTGGTTAAATTTCCCAGCCTCCTTCTTAGTTTTAATTAGGTATTTTACTAGTCAGCTTGGCTACCATCTATAATAATAAAAGCGTAATATGCTAATTACACTGGACAGCTGAACCACCTTCCAGACATCCTTCTGGACAAAGCTGGGCTGTGAGGCCGAGGAAAGCTGCCAGGCTTCAGGGCTGAGCCCTGTGCACGGATTTCGTGCATCGGGCCTCTAGGAACACAGTATCACTGGGGTTTAAGCAACAGGACTTGACTTTCTCACGGGCTGGAAGCTGGAACAGGGTCAGTGTGCCAGCTGGTCGGTTCCTGGCAAGGACTCTCTTCCTGGTTTGCAGACAGACGAGACGCTCTTTGCTGTGTCCTCACGTGGCACAGAGGAAGAAAGCTTTGATGTCTCCGTCTCTTCTTATAAGAGACACAACCTATGACCTCATTTACCTCATCGCCCTCTGTAGGCCTGGTCTTCAAGGCAGTCACATTGGGCATCAGTGCTTTGTTGCCGGTGGGTTTGTGTGGCCAAAAAACTCATATGTTGAGACCCAACCCCTAATGTGATGCTATTTGGAGGGGTGCTGGGTGGTGATAGGTCAGGAGGGTTATGACCACACGAGGATTAGCCTAATAAAGACCGCCCTCACTCTCTCTGCTTTGTGAGGACACAGTGAGAAGGGTGTCTGTGAACCAGGAAGTGGGCTCTCAGCAGACACCCTGGCTTCCAGAACTGTGAGAAACCAACTCCTCTTGCTTATAAGCCTCCAGTCTGTGGCAATCCGTCATAGCAGCTCAAATGGACTAAGACAGACTTCAACATGTGAACTTTGGTAGAGCACAACTCAGATCACAGCAGGCATGATCGTGTGATTGAGGTCCAGTCCTCGGGAGTGGGAAGCAGTGCAACTGTCACTCATAGGAGCAGCACATAACAGTGTCCCTGCACACTCCACACTCTCTTCTCCTCCTCCTGCCCAGGATCTCAACACTTAAAATGACCCTGAAAGCTAACTGTTGAAGATGTAAAGTTACCATCTTGCTTGAGTTTTTGAATGCACATAGTAGGTCTCCTCCACGAATCTAGAGCTACCCTGAGCAAGAAATAAACTTCCATTGTGTTTGATTATAACAACTTGGGCCCATGTGTTACAGCATTAGGCCTAACCTAACTTAACTAACCCAGATAGATGCTCTCAGCCCAACAGACTCCTCCCTGATAGAATTTATTCTTCTTCCCTTTTGTATGAGAATTCAGAGTGAATGTTATCTAGCTCTGGCTGTCAGCTCCCTGGAGGTTCAGAGGGTAGCAGAGACCCTCAAAGGCCCTGAATATGACCCAATGATATCAACACAACCCCTCAGCGATATCCAGGACACGCTGAAGGCAGGAGACATTGCCTCTACATGTACTGATAATACGTTTGAAAATCTAAAAGGCTGGCTCCAGCCTGGTAGCTCAGCTGGTTAGGGCATCACCCCCATACACCAAGGTTGTGGGTTTGATTCCTGGTCAGGGAACATACAAGAAGCAACCAATAAATGCATCAATAAGTGAAGCAATAAATCAGAGCCTCTCTCTTCTCCAGCCTCTCCTCCCTATCCCCCCCCCCCCCAAAAAAAGCCCTAAAAGGCCAGGGGTCCCTTAGACAATTCTATTCTCTGCCCCATGCGAGGGATAGCATAAGGGAGACCAACAACGTGTGCCGATCTGTGCTCTCTTTCTATAGTTGTCCTTACTTTATATATATATATATATATATTAAATTTTGTTTAAAGTATTACAAATAGTAGTACATATATCTTCTTCCCCTCCCTTCCCATTGACTTTCCCCCAACCTCCCCTATGCCCTGGCACATGCCCTCACCCACCCCCCTAGTATCTTGCATCCATTGGTTATGCTAATATGCATGCATACAAGTCCTTTGGTTGATCTCTTACCTCTCGCCCTCAACCCTCCCCAGCCTTCCCGCTATAATTTGACAGTCTGTTTGGTGCTTCTCTGTCTCAATATTTATCTTTTTGTTCATCAAGTTATAATGCTCTTTATTATCCATAAATGAGATCATGTGGTATTTTTCTTTCACTGCCTGGTTTATTTCACTTAGCATAATGCTCTCCAGTTCCATCCATGCTGCAGCAAATGGTAAGAATTCCTTATTTATTTATTTATTTATTTATTTATTTATTTTTACCATAGCGTAGTATTCTATTGTGTAGATGTACCATAGTTTTCTAATCCACTCATCTGCTGACGGGCATTTGGGCTGGTTCCAGGTCTTAGTTAGCTATGGTGAATTGTGCTGCTATGAACACAGGGGTGCATATGTCCTTTCTGATTAATGTTTCTAGTTTCGTGGGATATATTCCTAGAAGTGGAATCACTGGGTCAAATGGGAGTTCCATTTTCAGTTTTTTGAGGAAACTCCATACTGGTTTCCACAGAGGCTGCACCAGTCTGCATTACCACCAGCAGTGCATGAGGCTTCCTTTTTTTCTGCATCCTCGCTAGCACTTGTCGTTTGTTGACCTTATTTTAGATAAGACCTCGCACCCTGAAGAAAACAAGCAGCTGGACCACCTGGATAACTTCTCATGTTTCTACTCAGGGCCCTGCAATGTGGTCAACAGTTCTAGCAACTTTAGATGTAAATGGCGGTGCCCCCCCTTTCTGCCCAGGACGCCCCCACACCAGGAGCTGGAAACGGGATGGCCCCCCAGCACTGACCGCACAGTGAGGGGCAAGGACAGGGCCTGGTATCAGGAGACTCAAACTCACTTTCTTGGGCAAGTTGGGTTTCCTTTCTGAACCTCAGTTCCCCGCCGCTCCCTCAGGGGCTTCTGTCTGCCTTCCTGCCTCAGGGGCTTGGTGAAGGTCAGATCGGTCAGAGCCTCCAGGTTAAGGCAGAAAGAAATCAGAACTCAGCCACCAGCCTGGAGTTCTGCATCCTGAAGAACCCTGGGGCCCATCCTGGGACCCTTATTTTAATTTATATTAAAATATTTAAGGGAATTACACTTTCATTTTGAGGAGGGTGGATGCTCTGCTGCTCAGGAAAGACTTTGTCGATGCCGAAATCTTCCTAAGAAAGTTTCCCGACAGCACGAAGGCTCAGACCTTGTCCCATCCATCCGCCTCCATCCCGCAGGCAGCGCTGGTCCCGGGAGGGGCCTCCGGGGGACGCATCCAATAACACAGGTTCACACCCTGCCTCCGGCCACATCACCAGCAGAGGGGCTGTGCGCTGGGGAGCATGGACTTCCGGGTCACAGGACAGGAGGCTGAGCCCTCTCAGAGGCCCCTCTTCCTCAGCAGGGGAGGGGATGCCCACCTCGGGCTCTGTGGGGGCCTCGCTGGACCACAGCGCTCAGATGCTCAGCAGCCCGGGAGGGCCGCTGGCTGGGAAAAGGAAGCTATGGCATCATCAGTTTGCCGGTGAGTTTCTGACATGTAGCATGTACCCCTGAAACACTGTGAAATGCGACACTGACATGTGTGTCATCATGAGGGTAACACGCACCCGGCACACCGGTGGCCGCGCTCCTCACCCCGGAGCCGGCGTCAGCGCTCCCAAGAGCAGAGCGGGCGTCCGGTGGTGAGCGGCCCGACCACTCACTCCAGACCGTGGCAGAGGTGCCATCACCTCTCCGCACCATCCCCTCTTCTGCCAACCACACTGAGTCCTCTTGGGGAGCCTCTCCCTGCCAGTCCACGTGGCCTAGAAGGGTGACAGCCACCCGAGGGACGGGGACCCCGCCCAGAAGGCAGCCCTCCTTGGCCTGCTGCCCAGGGGCGCGCGGGGGGCGGCGACACGCAGGCCAGGACGAGGGCGAGGCCGTTGGGACAGCAGAAACCTCTCCCTAGGGATGGAACTGAGAGCGCAGGCCCCGAGCTGCTGGGTGCCCATACCAGGACCTGTCTCAGCAGCCCCTTGAGCCCAACGTGTGGGCCCCGGCTCCCTTTGTTGCACTCGCCAGCCTGTCTGGCTTCTCTTCCTTACAGCCAGCATGTGCGACTGCTGCAGAGACTCCTCCATCAAGCGAGGCAGGACATCGGCTGTCAATCCCACTGCCACAGCCCCACCCCATGGCGGCCTGCACTGAGCGCTCTGGGTGTGTGGGTGGCGGGCAGAGGGCTGTGCCCTGGGACAGCGCCCACCGAGCAGCACCCAGGATCCGAGGGGGCGCTCACCCCTGCATGCGTTCCCCCCCTCCCCACCGCCCCAGCTCCAAGCCCCACAGCCTCTTACTGCTGCTCCCTTCCAGCTGTACCTGAATTTCCTGCCACCCTCACTTGGGGTTCAGTCTGGGCATGGTGGGAGGTGCAAATTCTGTCTATATCCCCCCAACTCTCAGTGCTCTTTCCCTGCTTCCGGCATACCTGGCATTGGTCTCCCGGTTCACATCCACTTGGTACCGGATCAGGCGGTCTTTCAGGTTCTGAGCCCGCTCACAGAGGTCGTAATTGAGGGCCATGGTGTCCAGGCAGAACATGGCCAGCGGCACGGAAATGTGCATGGACGCGATCTCATTCTTCCGCTTCTTTATGCTGTTGATCTTCTGTGAGAAAGAGCACATCCCCTGGTCAGTTCCCCGGGGGCCCCTGGCGCCTCGCAGCCACAGCCCTGGCCACCGTCCGGCCTGGCACAGCACATACAGCTGGGGGGAGGGGGAGCACAGTACGAGTCCCAAAGACACAGAATGCCCGGGGGCACCTCCTACCGCCACAAAGTCATCAATCTCATGCTTTTCTCTCAGGAACGCAGTGATGCTCTGCTCCGCCGTGTAGTCCAGTAGGTCCTTATACTTTGTGTAGACATTTAAGTATCTTCGCATGGAAGAGCGTGAAATCAAACACATGAACATGGGCCACCAGGTTAGCTCGGTCAGAGCGGCCCATGCAGAGACATGCTTAAGCCAGCTCACACCAAGACAGAAACAGAAGTGCCTGGGCTATTGGGAACTGGAAATCCAGAACTTTGGCCGAAAATTCCAGTTTTGTTACCTCCTGGCGACACTTAGACAAGATAGTTCTCCTGCTCAGAGAGCAGTGCCTTCGGCTAATGTGGGCACAGTAACCTGAGGCACCACTGTAACAGGTCTGCCAGCAGGCAGCGCAGCCGGGCGGACAGCTGTGCCCCCTCCTCCCAGCTCTGAGGTGGAGATTAGGAGCGAGTGAACCTAAGATCGATGTGATAAGTGAGGTTTCCCTCTGCGAACAGACCGCGCAGGAGCGCAGGGCAGTGTCTCTCCGGGGAGGACGTGTCCGGGGCCCCCACACGAGTCCACGGAACAAGGAGATGCTGAGAGGAAGCAGAGGTAACGGGGCCGGTGCACCGTCCACGGGCTTCAGGGACTGGGAGAGAGACGGCAGGGAAACCCAGGCTGCAAGTCCAGAGAGCCAGTGGGGAGGGCTCCCCCCACGGCTCCGAGCCACATTCCCGGCAGGAGTGCCCACCCGAGTCCGCGTTCCCAGACCAGGCTAGTGGTTCTCACCCCGGTGGGTTCTGCTCCCTGGGGACACGCGGCTAAGCCTGGGGCCGGTCGTTGTCGCCATAATCAGAGAGAACCCGCTGGTATGTACTGGGTGCTGCCACACACCTGCTCTGCGGGCAGCCCCACAGAGCAGGTCCTGTCACAGTGCCAGCAACACTGCCGTCACAGGGCCCAGGCCAGGGGCCACCCGTCCTGCTGTGTGGGACAGTCCCGTGTGACTGCTGATAACACGGTCCCCACACCCAGGGTCTCGTGTGGACACTAGCAGTTGCACCCGCAGTCACCCCAGACGCATGCCCGCACACGGGAGGTGGTGCCAAGTGCTCACAGTGGCACCACTCAGGCACACAGTGGCCTCAAGCCCATCCTCCTGCCCCTCGCCCAGTGAGCTCAGGAAACGGGCAGCAGGCAGTGGCCCTAGAAACCATCGAGAGCAGAAGCTGCCCGACAGGACGGACGTGGGCTGCTGGCATGTCCTCTCCTGCATTGAGAACCCCAGTCTGTTCCCCACACGAAGGCGCAGCCGGCCTGCCGGCGCCGTGTCTCCTTCCTAAAGCCCAGACGCTGCCAACCGGCCGGCCTCGCGGGTTCGGGCTGGGAGGGGGGCCCCGGAGTGCGAACCCGGCTCGTCCTCTGGGCCGCCATGGGAACTCACATGCCCTCGTGTGAAACGGGGGCGCGTGCCATGCCAGGAAAGTAGCTGCTGGCTGTGGGTACGCATCGCCTCGGCTGGTGGGAGCAGCGATCACTCACCCAGAGGCAGGTCAGAACTCTAACCCAGTGCCCGAAGGCCACTTACAGCTACTCCACTTACTTCTTGGGGCCGACTTGGTTCTTCTGATAGACCTGGAAAGCCTGATCCACGTAATCAGAAACCAGCTTTTCCTCAGGGTTCACGGTTCCGAGAGCCAGGTTATATCCTTTCAGCTCCGGGAACAGGACAGACTCCACCTGAAGAACAGAAACCGTGAGACCTGAGGAGGGGACGGCCCCCAAGGGCAGGGTGTGCAGTGGGTTCATTTCTGGGATGCCAGCCACACCTGCTCCCGCTGCTCCTGAGCAAGGCTGCTCGCTCCTCCCTCTTTGGGTCACTTATCGTCCCAGTCCTTGCTCCTCTCAGCCCCTGTCCTGGGAGAGTCCCCGGGCCCAGGAAATATGAGGTGCCCCTGCTGAAAGCTCAGGCTCTGAACTTTCTCGTCACAGCTGTCACTAAGTGAGCGTGAAACGAGCCTTCCTAGGTTTGTCAGTATCAGAACCATGAGAGCCTGGCTCACACCTGAGTTCTGCACTCCTGACGAAGCCAGCCGGAGGGAAGCCAGCCCAGGCCCTGGGTGCTGGAGGGAAGCTGGTGCTGGCATCCGGGGAAGGAAGGCCTACTCTTGCACACATTTTCGTGCATCGGGCCTCTAGTTAGATATATTCCCTATGCTGTACTTCACATTCCATGACTGTTTTGTAACTACCAATTTGTGTCTCTTAATCCCCTCACCTTTTCAACTATCCTCCCAACTCCCTTCCCATCTGGCAATCGTTAAAATGTTCTTTGTATCTATGGGTCTGTTTCCTCTTCTCATTTGTTTAGTTTGTTCTTTAGATTCCACATCCAAGTGGCATCACATGCCATTTGTCTTCCTCTGACCTATTTCACTTAGCATAATACCCTCTAGGTATATTCATGTTGTTGCAGGTGGCAAGATTTCACTCTTTTTTATGGTTGAGTCATATTCCATTGTATATATTCACCACTTCTTTATCCATTAATCTCTTGATGGACTTAGGTTGCTTTTATATCTTGACTATTGTAAACAATGCTGGATTATATGTCCTTTCGAAATAGAGTTCTGGGTTTCTTTGGATAAGTGCCTAGGAGTGGAATGGCCAGGTCTTCTTTGTCTCTTATTATAGACTTTGATTTAAACTCTATTTTCTCTGGTGAACTCTCTTTTGCTACCCTAGCTTTTTTGTTGGTTCATTTCCATTTTCATGAATTATCTTTTCCATCCCTGTACTGCAGTCTGTGTGTGCCTTCACCTGAAGTGGGTCTCCTGTAGGCAGCAGTGTCTTGTTTTGTTATCCCTCTAGCCACCCTATGTCTTCTGATTGGAATGTATAATACATTTGCATTTAAAGTAATTGTTGATAGATATGTATTTATTGCCATTTTATTAATCATATTTTTATCTTTTTTGTCTTCTTCTTAAAGAAAACCATTTGACATTTCTTGTTATTCTGGGAAGTTCTTAATCTGTCTTGAAATTATTCCTTTTTATTTTTTAAGTATTTATTTATTTGTTTTCCCATCACCAATTATCCCCTTTATATCTTTTAATTCTAAATGACAACCTTGTTGGATAGAGTAATCTGAGGTGTAGATCCTTGCTTTTCATCACTTTGAGTATATCTTGCCACTCCCTTCTGGCCTGCAAAGTTTCTGTTGAGAGATCAGCTGATAATCTTATAAGGGGTCCCTTGTAGAAAACTAATTGCTTTTCTATTTTGTTGCTTCTAAGATTCTCTCTTTGTTTTTAAACCTATGGCATTTTAGTTATGATGTGTCTTGGTGTGGGCCTCCTTGTGTTCATCTTATTTGGGACTCTGTGCTTCCTGGACTTGTATGTCTGTTTCCTTTAGCAGGTCTAGGAAGGTTTCTGTTATTACTTTTTCACATAGGTTTTCAGTATCTTGCTCTCTCTCTTCTCTTTTTGGCTGATGTTGGTATGCTTGAGGGGGTCCCAGAGGCTCCTTATACTATTTTCATATTTTTCTATTCTTTTCTCTTTTTGCTGTTCTGATTGGTTGTCTGTTTCCTTATCTTCCAAGTCTCTGCTTCATCTACTTCCCTGTTCATTCCTATAATGTTTTCTTAATTTCAGTTAGTATATTTTTTATTTCTGACTGGACTGTTTCTGCGTTTCCTATTCCTTTGTTGAAGTTCTTACTGAGTTCGTCTACTCTTCCCCTAAGTTAATTGAGCATCTTTGTAACCAGTGTTTTGAACTCTTCATTAAGTAGATTACTTGTCTTGATTTTGTTTAGTTCTTTTTCTGGAGTTTTGTTCTGTTCCTTCATTTGGGACACATTCCTCTGTCTCCTCGTTGTAGTTGCCTCTCTCTGTTTGTTTCTGTGTATTAGGTAGAGCTACTATATCTCCATAGTGTGGTAGAGTGGCCTTGTGTATGTAGGTGTTTTGTATAATCCCAGGAGAGGCCAAGCTGTGACCTAAGGCCTGCTGCTGTTAGTGCCGGGCCTGGGGCCACTTAGTTAGAGATACAGGGCTCTCTGAGGCCAGATGCTGCTTGTCTGAAAGATTTTAGAAAAGTCTAAAGAATGAGTCAAGATAGGCTATCTATGTGGAAAAGCCACTGGAATTGGCTTGAGATGGGGCTCACAGGTTGGGTGGGACGGGATCTCAGAGACTCACCAGGGCAGGGCTAACAGTGTCAGCTGGTTGATGGAGACTCAGATATATCGGGTCTAGTAATAATTAATGCCGTTTTTAAACATTCGTTTAAAATCTTGCTTGGCGTTGACTTGTATTGACATAACCTTCAAACACGTGGTATCTACAGAACGTGTGAAGTGCAATTAACAAGTTTTGCTTGAAAAAGTTTGTGTTTGGTTTGGTTTTTGTTGCAAAACTAGGGCTAAGAAGATGGCGGATGAAGAGCATATTCGGCACTGCATGCTTTACGAGTTCCAATTAGGAAGAAAAGCAAGTGAGGCTGCAAAAAACATCTGTAGTGCTCTTGGTCAAGATGCAGTTAGCGCCAGAAAATGCCAGCGTTGGTTTGAGAAATTTCGCGAGGGAAATTTTTCGTTAGATGACAAGAGTGGTCGAGGCCGTGTGTCAAATTTTGATCAAGAAGCTCTTCAAGCTCTTTTGGTGCAAAATCCTCAAATTACCCAACAAGAGCTTGCGACAACTTTAAATTGTTCACAAAAAAACAATTTCCAATCAATTGCGTGCACTTGGCAAAGTCCAAAAGTTTGGAAAATGGGTTCCTCATGAGTTGACTGACAACAACCGTAATCAAAGAGTCACAATTTGCAGTTCGCTCCTGTCTCGTCAAAACCGTTTGCCGTTTTTAGAGCAAATTGTTACCGGAGATGAAAAATGGGTGCTGTATGTTAATTTGAAAAGGCGGCCTCAATGGTTGGACAAAAATGAGGCTCCGCAGCCCACGCCAAAACCTGACTTGCATGCGAAAAAAGTGATGTTGTGTGTTTGGTGGAATTTTAAAGGAATTCTTCCTTATGAACTTTTACCATCTAACCAAACCATTACAAGTGCAGTGTATAGTGCCCAATTGGAAAGGTTAGCCCAAGCTTTAAGAGAAAAAGAACCCGCGCTGATTAATCGGAAGGGCGTAATTCACCACGATAATGCAGGACCGCATACTGCAAGAATCACTGCTGAAAAACTGCGCCAGTTGGAATGGGAAGTTCTCTCTCAACCTGCATATTCTCCTGATATTGCCTCTTCCGATTACCATTTGTTTCGTTCTTTGCAAAACTTTCTTCTTGGAAAAAAATTTAATAATGAAGAATGCCTCAAAAATGCATTGACCGAATTTTTTGCATCAAAATCACAAGAATTTTACAACAGAGGGATTAAAGTGCTTCCTGAGCGTTGGGCACAAGTAGTAGAAAACAACGGCAACTATATTGTTGATTAAATTTTGTTGTATTGTTTAAATAAATTCGATTTTAGAAAGTATTAGAAAACAACATTAATTATTACTAGACGTAATAGTGCCCACCTGCCCACTCTGAGGGGTGGGGCGGGGTCTCAGAAAAGGAACAATGGCCTCTGTCAGCACTTCTGTCTGGGAGAAAGCTGCCCCTCCAGCTTTCACACCAATGTCACACTATTCAGTGCTCCTCCTTATGTCCCTGTTGCAGTTTGAGTTGCTGACCCAGCACTGGAGTCTAGAGGGAGTGAGTCTGAATAAACCTGTTGGTGGGAGGAACTGTGTGGGCTTTAGCAGCCCTCTGTCTCCCTCAGCTTCAATCCCCACTGGTTTCTATAGCAAGAGGGTATGGGGATTTCTCTTCCTGGCACTGGAGCCCCAGGCTGAAGGGCCTGCTGTGAGGTTAGGATCCCTTGCTCTTCAAAGGGACCTCCTGATTTTTATCCGCCCTGCAGGGTGTGGGGACAGCCCATTCTGAATCTTTGCCTTTTGTACCAATGTCAATGTGGCTTCCTCTCTCTATCCTTAGTTATAGGACTTATGGTTAGCTAGGTTTCAGGCAGTTCTGAATGATGGTTGTTCTGTAGTTTAGTTGTAACAATGATGTGGTTATGGGAGGATTCAAGTACCTCATTTACCTATGCTACCATCTTGATCAGAACCCTTTCAATTTTGTTTTTTATGAAGATAAATATTTTCTAAAATATGCTTTTGTTTCCTTTACTAAGTTCTCACAAATATGCTTTCCTTCTGCACCTTGAGAGCTATTATCAAACATCTCATGCTGACTTTTTCCAATTTCTAAAATTCATGTAAAACTATATGACTAGCCCTAGCCAGTTTGGCTTGGTGGTAGAGCATCGGCCTGTGGATGGAAGGGTCCGAGGTTCGATTCTGGTCAAGAGCACATACCTGGGTTGTGGGCTTGGTCCCCAGTGGGGGGTGTGCAGGAGGCAGCCAATCAATGATTCTCTTTAATCATTTATGTTTCTATCTCTCTCTCCATCTTCCTTCCTCTCTGAAATCAATAAAAATATATGAAAAAACAACAACAGAATATATATGACTGGTAGGGACTAGGTGTGCTGTCTATTTATTGCTGTTCTTGGATTTTTTTTATTTTATTATTTTTTTTACATATTCAATATGAAGAACTATTCTTTTACATTTACCCAATTCAGAGACAGAATAGTCTGAGAGTGTTGGCAGAAGCCAGATGGAGAACTCCGGGCCTTTTTCTCACAATTGGATAAAGTCATTGGCATTCACTTGGGCCTAGCTTTCAAACCTGGTGCAAACTGTGACCTGTGACTGGGTCTTCCT
The DNA here is from genome assembly GCF_014108245.1 of Pipistrellus kuhlii. Lineage (NCBI taxonomy): Eukaryota > Metazoa > Chordata > Mammalia > Chiroptera > Vespertilionidae > Pipistrellus > Pipistrellus kuhlii. The sequence goes on from NW_023425531.1 coordinate 647,290, forward strand.
GGCATCACAATCCACTGAATCTGTTACTGGCTCCCCTGGGCTGTTTGTAGTAGCAGCCACATGAGCCCTGCATGCTCCCAGCTCAGATGCTTACAGACACTGCTGCTCAGCAGAGTGAGGGAGAATTCAGGCCGAGTGCATTTTATCTGTCCCTAAGTCCCACACTCTCATTCCAATTACAGGTCTGCTCTTTCGTTTCCTTCCTCAGGATATTGATTGAAGGAGCACCATGCATGTTTCTTCCCCCTTCACACACTCAGTCTTCTTGTTAACCAGGCTTAGTTTGGTTCAAAACCCCTAATTTAGATTGAAACCAACTGGAGCACTGGTTTCATGTGCTTCCATACAAACCCAACTTGAATTTTGAGCTTCAAAACCAGCCCTCTCAGTAAGGAACTACAGAGAGAGGAGTGCTTAAGAGCATTCAAGTATCATATACATACGTGGTCAGGAAAGAGGGAAGAGGAGCATCCCATAGGTCCCTTCCCTATGTGAGCCCACACCTGACACTGGCTCCCTCGCCACACCAACCACCCAGAAGGAAACAGAAGATGGTGCACAAAGGAGTCCAGCCCTAGGACTCTGTTCACCATTGTCTGGGATCTGACTAGTGATGTCATCCCAGGAAGAAAGCTGGAAAGGGCTCAGGCCAGGAAGGGAGTGTTCACTCCCTCTCCTAGCCACCCACAATGGCTGAACAAACAAAACAAACATGGAATCTCAAGAGCTAAATTAGACAAAGTTTTGTATAGATTCTTGGCAAGTTCATGGCAACTGCTCCATCGTGAATTATCAACCCAAGTTGCATTCAGCTTGGGACACATTTGCCCTTTGGAGATGGGCATCTTGGGGGACTCTACTCTCCCACAAAGTAACTCTTAATGCTCTTGTTAGAAGCACAGTTCTGCATGGGCGTGTCTTCATGATCCAAATTCTCTTCCAGGGGTCACGAAGGTATACTCAGGTTAGAACTCCCAAACTAAAACTTCCCTGACTGGATATCTTGTATAAATAGCTATTTTAAAATACTTTATGCAATAAGGAAAAAAAAAGTACCAACATATGAGTAAGTGAATACCATACCTTGGGGATCCTCTTAGAGTTTTCAATAATTTCCAAGAAAGAGTTGCGTATTAACTCCCAGCAATCATCAAAAGATGGGTTAAAGGTAATGTTGGGCTCCCTGACTTTGAGTTTGATCATGATTAGCTGAGGCATGAAGAACTCCATCTCTTGGTAGGGCTCTTCAAAGTCATTCCCGTCCTTCAGGAGACACAAGACATGGCAACTGTCACAAAACAGGGCCTTCTAGAATTAAGGGAGCGGCCTGTACCATTGCTAGCACCACAAGCATCGAACAAGGGCGTGAAGGGTATCATGCACTGCCCATGCTTAAAATGAGGGCAAGGCTGGCTCAGTCCACCCTGAGCTCATCCTCTTCCCTTCCCCATAGCTTTTACTCAGTACGTTGACTTTGCTTTAAAATTCCTGCATCGATATTTCCAAACCCTCCTCATCCTTCAAAATTCATCTCAAAATCTCCTACACTTCTGAGCTTCCATATTTCCACTTCCTCGGGGTATTTAATCCTTCTTTCTTGTAGATATTTATAAGTACATGTTATCTTTTCTATTTTATGCTAGCCTGAGGGCAGGACCTGTGTCTGAACCATCTATCTCTTCCAAAATATCCAAGACTATGTTTAGCACATAGTAGGTACTCAATAGTAATTTGCTGAATGAATTCAAGCATATAATTATTATCTGCATACTGCAAATAAATGATGTTGCTAATGAGCCTATAGTCTATTTTAGACACTTAAAATGCCAAGCTTCCCCACAATAAAAATATTGGTGTAGAGATATTCATAATTCTCTACACAAGCTAGTAATTCAAGATGCCTTCCATAAAAGGCAGGGCCTAATGAAACTGCCATAGGGCAGCTGAGAAGTACCCTGTTTCCCCGAAAATAAGACAGTGTCTTATATTAATTTTTGCTCCCAAAGATGCACTAGGTCTTATTTTCAGGGGATGTCTTATTTTTCCATGAAGAAGAATATGGTACACATTTAAATGAAAATAAAGGAAATTTATTACCTGTATACGGTACGGTAGTACGGTAGTTGTCAACACAAACCAGACAAACTGTGAATCCTACAGTATCAAGAATTTACTCATTTACTCAATGACAGTCATGTCATCATCTTCTATATAATAATCCAATTCCTGAATTTCCTGATAAATTTCTTGTGACTCCATTTCTTTCATAATCAGTGGACCAAATCTCTCATGTTTAGCTGAGGGGGGCCTTATTTTCAGGGGGATGCCTTATATTTCACTCAGAAGGAAACCTGTCAGTAGGTCTTATTTTTGAAGGATGTCTTATTTTCGGGGAAACATGGTACTTGTCTGACTAATTGCTTTTAGACATTTTTAGATCAGTTTAAGGATGACTGGTAAACATTTGTTGACACCTACTATGTATCAAATACCCATAAATTGCCCTCTTCCTTCAGCCCTATGAAGATTTTCTTTTTCCCCTCTGTGTGCAACTTTAGAGTGAGATCTGTTCACACAGCTGAGTCTCTTCTGCTTAGTGGAGTAGACTCTTACAATACCTATAAATTGATCTCGTTAGAGTGCTAACACTGCCGTCTAAATTCAACAGCACTTGTGTCTATATTGTTTTATCAGAAGGCAATAGTTCATCTTTATTTAATTCAGACAAATGCTTAGAACTTAACCTTTTATAACCGGGTAATTTATCTTTATATTATTCTTTTTAAGGTGCGATGTCCACATAATATAAAATCCAAAAGAATCATCCTTGATTCCTACCTCCTGAAGTTTAGGGGATACTGTGATGCTCTGAAAACCAGATCTTAGTGTTTTTGGTTTTTATTTCAACTTCACCGAAGTCATTTCATGAGGGAAATTATTAATTATGTCAACAAAGCCCTTTGGTTTTAGAGATGCCCCTTTCAAAGACCAAAGAACGAAAGTCAGTATCTGCAATGGTACACACAACACTCCCTAAACGTCAAGCTAAAGGCTGATAACAATGTTTTCCAACCCTGTCCTTTGATAGGATGAGAATGTGGCCATATCCTTTACTATAAAGGCTATGTATTCCATTTTATTAAATATTTTTCTTCACAACTTCTACATTTCTGTAGATTTTTTTTTTTTACCAATTTAATAAATTATCTCATGAAAGCTTGCTGTATATTCACATTAGTTTGTAAACTAACTAGAGGCCAGGTGCATGAAATTTGTGCACTCGGGGGGTGCCTCAGCTCGTCTGCATTCTCTCACAGTTCAGGAGCCCTTGGGGGATGTCTGCCATCCACAGTGCTGCCGCTTGCTAGCCATGAGCCCAGGTTCTGGCTGAGCGGTGCTCCCCCTGTGGGAGCGCACTGACCACCAGGGGGAAGCTCCTGCATTAAGCATCTATCCCGTGGTGGTCAGTGCACATCATAGCAACCAGTCATTCCACCATTCGGTCAATTTGCATATTAGCCTTTTATTATATAGGATAAGGATCGGAAGTGTTTTCGAATCAAGATTTTTATTTTTTGTTCTGGCTCATTCCTGATTCTATCTTAGTCATTTATACCTGAAAAGGGCTTGTTTGTGGCCCCCTACACACCTTGTGTATCATAAAGAAGGAGACAAGATCCTCAAGAGACTTAATGACCAACTCTCTGAGCTGGAGTGACATGAATGATGCAATAGAAGCAAAATATTCCTCGATGTTTCTGGAGGAGTCGTAGTCACTCCTGGGCGCAAAATGGACCCACTGTTCCTTCTGGGTGACAAAAAGCTGAGCACTGCTGGGGATCCACCTGCAAAGACAGGAAGGTGGCCCGGTGAGAACCTTTTCGAATTGGTCTTTCACATCTGGCTGCCTCCACTGCCAGCACTGCTCTCCTGAGAAGGAAGAGGTAAGATTTGAATTGACGGACTGTTCTTCCATTAACAATACCCAGAGGGACAAGAGTTCTAGGGCCACGTTCTGCTGAAAGAGCCTACAATTTTTTCGTTGTAATACGAGGTTGGGGCAAAGAGGTCTCAGGAACTGGAATGTCTGGTTCAGCTTCTCTCCATGGCACATGGTCTACGACTCAGATTTTAGGGGAAAGGGAGAGGGAGAGGAGAAAAGAAACTCCAGAGAAGAAACTACACTGGGGCAGTGGCTGTTCAGGAGTTGGGAGGAGAAATTAGAAAAGAAGAAATGGATGCCTCATTGGTCCTTTCTTCTTTCCCCAAATTCCAATTCCCAGTTCCCAGTGGGAATCACTGGCCTCTCTATCCATTACGTCTCCTTCCTGCTTGCCAGAAACTACTGTCCTCGCATCTAGAAGTGCTAGTACTAGTCCTGGTCAGAGGCAATAGTTACTATATTTACTAAGCAGCTGCCGAGCGCCAGCTCCTGCACACACTCACTAGTACATATTCTCTGATACGTAAAAACCCAGTGGAAGGCATTATCATAATCATTTCTCATAAGAGAATTCATTTATCTGGACGTAGTCCTGCATGTATTCACAAAAACTAAAGGAGTTGTCTGAGTGACTGAAACCCTCTAACCTGGGAACCTGGGGGCTGTTGATTGGGCCACTGCACTGTCCTGTGGCCAGCGAGGCCTGAGGGTTTTAGAGGAGGGGCTGGAAGGGGTCCCCTTACACCAGTGGTGATGCGAGTGTTTAAAAGCAAAGGGAGACTGGGTGGGACTGCTGCACAGTGGGTGTGAGGAGACCCGAAGCTGGGGGCACGGGAAAGAAGGGGACAGAAAGATGTCAGCAACGTTGCAGCCCTGGGTTGCGACTGGGTTTTCATGCAGAGAGGTTCCTGTCTTAGGATCCAGCACCCAGGCCAGGTACTGACTTGCTGAGCAGGACCTGGCGTGCTTCTGTGCAGTGCTTCCGGATCACATCCTGATACTCCTGGGGCTGCAGAGGCAGCTTCCCCGCCAGTAACTCCGCTGTGCGAACAAACCTGAGGTCTCTGAACCTGCCGGAAGGAGGGGGAGAACAGCTCAGCTTCATGACAAAATGCTAGGACAGGCTCAAGAGGCACATGTGTTCTTTGTTCAGTAAGAGGAGAGCTAACAGACAAAAACTAAGGAGATCTGAAAAACTGGGGAGTCTGAGGAAGAAGGGGACAGTCCACAAAAAGTTCACAAAGAGCACGTCAGTGAGCTGCTCGGCCGAAGTTCTCTGAATCTTCTTGTGTGTCGTGCCGGGTGTCCCCATGGAGGATGGGGTTTGAGTGCCCACTTTGTATTTGGCGACTGAGAACTGGGATGTCAAATGGACCAACATCCTTCACACACAGTGAGGACAGAGGACCAGCCACACAGAGCATCTTCGCCATCTGGTGGGCTACTGAGCTACTTGAGATGACACTGTGCAGCACTCTGGTGCGGCTCAGCCGTGGAGCGTCGACCCATGAACCAGGAGGTCACGGTTTGATTCCTGGTCAGGGCACATGCCTGGGTGGTGGGCTCGATCCTCCATGAGGGATGTGCAGGAGGCAGCCGATCCATGATTCTCTCTCATCATTGATGTTTCTCTCTCTCTCTCTCCCTCCCTCTCTCTTCCTCTCTGAAATCAAGAAAAATATTGTTACAAAAAAACCAACACTGCCCCACCCCTGACAGTTCACCAAGACACCTAGCCTCCTCCGCACACAGCTCCGCGATGCAGGCACTCAAAGAGCATTTGTGGAACGAACACCCTCCTCTGAGACGCTCCCATCTCTTCTGTTTCTTTCAGATCAATGCTAAGTTACTCTTCACCACACTAAGTTGCTCTGAGGCCACCAGCCCTCTCCCTGGATCAGAGCGGATGGCAGCCCTCCATTCGGTTATAATCACGCTGAAATCACCAGCACTGGTCACTTCCCCCAGGAGATCTCAGCTGCTTCCCAGCTCGTATCCATTCTTGCTCTCCTTCTCCTCACTCGCTATAATGACTTTCAGGCGGCCTTCCTCCTAAAACTCGCAGCCTGGGTCCTTCTTGGCAGAGAATAAGCCTAGTCCTCCCTTGCCTGGCCAAGCCAGGCCAGGGCACTGCCGGGGAGAAGGGCCTGAGCACTCAACACCACACATGCTGCCACCAGCCACAGTGGCCCTGCATCATCTGAGAACGATGCTGCACATCTTCATTGAATCCTAGCAAATCCCCAATCACTAGAAAATCTGTTCTTTCTGAGACCACACCCTCATCCTGTCCCCAAACATCTCACCCTCCACAGACAATGAAATGACCTTTCAGAATGTTTAAAGCTAAATAGTGCAGGCCATATAAGAAAATTACTTTGTATCACTTCCTTGAAAAATCTCCCTTATTGTGAATTTTTTGATTCAGCTAACAAAAGCCTTCTGAATGATTCTGGTTCGTTTCTGACCTCTGTTTCCTACAGAACCTTCCACAGAGCCATGAAAAGCACATGGTACACATCCTTCCTTCTCAGTACCGGCGATCGGTTCAATAGTTTGCCATCTTCATTGCATAATTCAATTAAACTCACGCTGCATTCCCTTGGCAGGAGCTTCTGGCCATGCCACCAGGCTGAGAGGGAGCTCCTCATTAATTTTCAGGTTGATTGATGTTTTGAGGCTGAAAACACTATTGTAGTTAAAGCAGCGCTGCCCGCTGGCCACACAACTTGCTCCCCACTGTGCTCTTACCCAGCATGCTCCAGGGCATGGAGACCCCAGTGCTGTGGGCACAACCACTGTGTGCCCTGCACTGTCCCAGGCACCTCCCCCACAGCCACATGAGGGCGCTTTGCTGTTATTCCCACTTTGCATATAAGGAAGCGGGCCCAGAGCGGTGAACTTGCTCAAACCAGAAGTTCTGTAGTGACAGAGCAAGAGCATTATTACTCAACATACTTCCACCCAGTGAGAAACTTCCTTCTTTTATTTCAGTGTCTTGATTGACACCTGCAAAGCCTTAGAAAATGGAATTCAGTTCAAAGAAGGAAGTCCTAGGCTGACTTCCCCAACAGTCCTTTTAAAAAATATATAGGTAAAGCTAAGAATGTGATAAGATAAAAACCCATTCCAAGAGATCCTCCCCAGACAAAGTATTGAGCGGCCAGGCTCAGCCAATCAAAATTAATAAACGTATTTGCCTCTAACTTTTCTAGTAAAGAACCGATGGTGGCAGCCCGACTTCCAGTGAACTCCGGTGGCCTGGTCTCCCACCAGAAGTGGCACCCCCTCTTGAGGGGCCCATAGAACCAGAGTCTTTTCTCCCATAGCAACTGGAGGACGTGCAAACAAAACGCAGGCCGGCCACCCAGAGAGGCCTCCCTCGCGGAAGAAGGGCGTGTGTCCTAAGGCAGCTTCCCTGCCGGTGAAGCTGGGACACACCCCGCTGTGGAGCAGCCAGGCACAAAGGACCGCCTGGCTCCGTTCCAGGGAATGTCCAGTGAGGCCAGGCCAGACACGGAGAGTAGAGGGTGGCCGGGGCTGGGGGAGGGAGGGTGTGAGGACTGCTGAGAGGTTCATGCCTCTTCGGGGGAGGATACAAATATTCTTGAGTTGAAGAGTGGTGAGGGTTGTAAAAATCTGGAATTATACTAAAAGCTACCGCATTGTACACTTCAAAGGGGTGAGTTTTATTTCAATTTAGAAAAACTTAAGAGAAAAAAAGGAGACCCCTGCCTGCTCCGGACTTTCACCATCCCTGCGGCCAGTCCGGTCCCCCACAATTCCCGAGGCCCCGCCACCCTGTGCGGGGCTGGGTCACATAGGCAAGTAAGACCAAGTGCCGCCCTCTCGCGGGCGAGAAGCCGAGCAGGTGAACATGTGTTCAGAAGTTGGCAGCGAGACCCAGGTCGCGATGGAGGCAATGGCAATGAACACTCATGAGTAATAATGTCAGGCACCGTTCCGAGTACCTTGCGACATTAACTGAGTTATTCCTCCCACAGCCCTATGGGCTCTCATTACCCCAAATTCAGTGGTGAGGCCCAGAGCGGAGGTAACACACCCACACCTATCACTTGTGAAGCCCCGAGTCCAAGCCCAGCCCTGCAGCCTGGCTCCATGCGATGCTCTTACCCAGGATGACCCAGGGCTGAGGCCCGGGGCTGGGGCAGGATGCATGGGTGTCAGCTCCTATGCCTCTTGGGCTAGGATGTGCCCCCTCACACCCAGGACAGGTGCTTGTAGTGCCCAGCATGCTCTCCCATGTGCAAAGGGGGCTGAGGGGGAGAAGGAGGCTCTTCTTACTCTTCAAACCACAGCTGCTCCAGGCTGAGCACCATGGGGTTCACCGTGTGCAGGTGCTCCTTGTTCCACTTCTTGGCACTCTTGTAGACCCCGTGCCAGGGCACGGGCGCCCGGATGGCTCTCTGCGGGAACAGGCGGGGCGTGCTCTCGATGAAGAGCCTCTTCTTCTCCTCGGGGTCCATGAGGATGTAGTCCACTAGGACAACGGGAGCAGTTAGTGCGCGGGACCGAGCCCGTGCTCCGCCTCAGCCCACAGGCAAACACCGAAAGGCCCTCTCCGGCAGGTCGCCGGCACCCCGCTGCAGTCCCGTGTTTCTGTCTGAGGACACCAGGGAGGGAGGGAACCTCAGTCTGAGCTCCAGGAACCTGGGATTGCAGCCTGGTAGGCCAGTGGTCGGCAAACTCATCAGCCCACAGAGCCAAATACCAACAGCACAACGACTGAAATGTCTTTGGAGAGCCACATTTTTTAAACTTAAACTGCTTCTAACGCCACTTCTTCACAAAAACCCACTTCTGCACATGGGCCACAAAGTTTCAATCGCACTGTACATGGGCGCACCACACGTGGCATTTTGTGGAAGAGCCACACTCAAGGGGCCAAAGAGCCACATGTAGCTCCCGAGCCAGAGTTTGCTGACCACTGTGTTAGGCTATCTAGCGTCTGCATGACAATGGTATTTGCTGATGCCTCATTAATCAACTGACTCCTCACACCAAAACCAACACAACGGACCACACCAGACACTTGTAATGGAAATTCAGAGATTAAATGCCACACGTTGAGGAAAGAAAGATTGGCAAAAGCTTCACGGCTGAAGTGACATCTGAGCTGGGTCCTGAGGGGTGAGAGGGCATTTGAGACAGGACTGGAGGGGAGTGGGGGGGAAGAGGGCGGGCCGAGGAGCAGCATACAGTAAAGCTCAGGCCGTGGCTTTTGTATAAAACAACGCTCCAGGAGCTGCCATTTATGCTGTGGCAGGAATAGCAGGTGCAAGTGGTTTGAGTTCAAGGTGATAAATCTGTAGAAGTAGGTTGGGCTGGGATTTGAAGGACTTTACACGTTTATTCTTCTGAGTTTGGTTCTACCCTTTACACTCACACCGTCAGAAAGTTAGTCAGGAAGTTAAAAATAACTAGACGAGTTGGTGAAGGTGGCTGTTGTCCAGATAACACAGGAAGGAGGGGAACTAACGTGATCGCCCTCACATTACACACCGTCACCGAACAGTTCCCTTCCCTCTGTGAGCAAGGCCTGGGCCCGGCTGCAGGGAGTGAGGATCAGCCTGACATCGTCATCACCAGAGAGCCCACAGCCTGTACGCAGCCAGACCCAGGGAAATGCGGACAGCGGACACTGAGTGCACAGGGGAGTTGGAGGTGGAGACAGGAGTGCTGTGGAGAGGCAGTGTGATGCGGCTGGAGAGGGCAGGGAGTGGCGGGAAGAGGCAGCATGATGTGATTCAGACGGCAGTCCTCCCTGCCCCTGGAGGCAGCACTGCTGCTCCCCGGCCTGTGAGCCGTGCAGGCCTGGGCGCCCAGCCCCGTCAGGACCGGACCCTGGGGAGTGGGTGCACATTAGCGAGTGCGAGGGGCTGGGGAGACATGAGTGGTGGTGGGGGCATTTGAATTGGAAGTTAAGTGCTTGGCGTTTTCGGAGGAACAGGGCAGAGGCCTGAGAGGGAGTGTGGAGGGCCCTCCGCGCGGGAACCTGCCCGGGCGCCCAGCCTTACGGATGCTTTTCATGAGGCTGTTGTAGTAGTAGCTCTCCTTCTCCTCCATCAGCGTGTTCAGCAGGGGCTCCAGGAAGGAGCTGGTCAGCAGTGTGCTGGGAATCAGCTTTGAGATCCGAACCATCACTTCCTCCTCCTCGGGGGCGATCATGTCTTTTCGGATTCCGTGTGTCAAATAATACTCATATCTCTGCCGTAGACAAGCCCCCAGGAAGAAAATGACCGTGACTGGTGGACTGTGCCCGCCTCCCCACACCCACCCGCTGCCTCGGCCACGTGGCTGCACTGTGACTTCACGAGCGTGGCCATGAGATTGGGCCAGTGTCCCCGTGAAGAAGAGCCGGCCAAAGCCACAGAGGCCAGTGACGCACAAAGAAAGATTTGTCAAACGCCACACAGACGGGAACCGAGGGATGAGGCAGCATGCCCAGTGAGCTTTCAGAAGAGGAGAGAGCTCCTTAGAGGGACTCAATTCACTCTCCTCAACATCAGTCTCTGCAAAGCAGCTTGGTCCTATAGCTTGTGGCCACAGTTTGGGGAAAAGATCCTCAAAGACCTAGTGAGACTATGATCGCTCTTCTAATCCCACCACGGGCTTCTGAGTTTAGAAAAGCCACCGATGCACACACTGAATAAAAATGGCCATGTCCCTGGTGACACTGAGTTCTGTTTCCTTAGGGCCTGCCTCTGAGCTGCTGACGGCCCAGAGGCTCTAGCAATGGGTCATTTCAAATAGAGGAGAAGCACCACGTGTAGGCAAGGGTCTGAAATCAGCTTTGAGTGTCAGTGCCATCTGCCTGAGGCCAGAAGAGACGGAACTCACCTTTTCCAACTGGAGTGGAAGTTGATTAAACACAAACCCATCCAAACTCCCTCCCTCGTTATAAGAACTGCCTGGGGTGGGGAGAGAGGCTCTGGTTAAAATGCAGCCACACAGACCCCTCCTCAGGCGATTTAAAAAAAAAAAAAAAAAAAAAAAAAAAAAAAAAGCACTTTAAGTGATTATAATCTGCTGGCTACTTTGAGAAATGCTGGGTAGCTCATACCCACAAAGACTTTACTGTCAGCCAGACCTCGCCTATTCTGACTGCATAAGCCCAGAAAGCTGTTGAATCAGTCTACACCCCAACTTCCACAGCTGAGCTATAAGAATGATTATAGTACCCAGGTTTGGAATGGGGTCAAATAAGGGTTAGCATGGAATTTTGCCAATAGCACATAATGACTGAGTTTTTATTGTTAATCATTTTTATGTACTATAAACTCATAAGCTATTAACTCTAAAGTTTTATTGTTCTCCTTTTAAGGTAGAGGTTAGAAACTCAGAAGGCTACCTAGAATCAAGCAGGTAACATTAACAAGTGACAATTGGTGGACATCTATATTAACAATAGAGGAATATGCAAATTGTCCAGAAAGCTATTACATAATGACCAATCAGGATGGGGGTGGGGCTGCGGCAGAGAGCCTGTGCTGGGGGTCCAAAGGGTGCAGAGAAGAAGGAAGAACAGATAGGCAGTTAGGGGGATCAGGCTAGGAGGGGAGAGCAGTTAGGGCATTCAGGCCAGCAGGGGAGGGTAGTTAGAGGGATCAGGTTGGCAGGGGGGAGCAGTTAGGCAGTTAGGGCAATCATGCCAGGAGGGGGGAGCTGATAGGCAATTAGGGGGATCAGGCCAGCAGGGGAGCAGTTAGGGGCATCAGGCAGGCAGGAAGGCAGGCAGGCAGGTGAGCAGTTAGGAGCCTGTGGTTCTGGATTGTAAAAGGGATCCCGGATTGGAGAGGATACAGGCCAGACTGAGGGACCCTCCTACCCCCATGCATGAATTTTGTGCACTAGGCCTCTAGTAAAAAAATAGTAAGGAATGGTGGAAATTGACAAACTGGAGAATATATCTCTCATCTAAAGGAGGCAGCATCTACTCAACTTGGAATATCTTAATTTTTCAAGAGAAATTTAAAATCTAGCTCATATGAGATTTTCCTCATACAGCAATAAACCAAATTAAGCCTATGGTGGGATTGCCAGATGGGTTGGGATATACTTGTACTAAAAAAAATTCATGTTTATCTGAAATTCAACTTTAGCTGGATGTCCTATTTTGTGTTTTGGTTTTGTTTTCCAAAATCTGGCAACCCCAGCCTGTGGGTCACCATTTTGCAACCTAAGTTCTCAGAGGACCCAAAGGTATTGGCTTCTAAGGCTTACTAGGTCAGAAAATGCACACACACTGTCCTGGGTTCTGGACTGTGTATTTTTAAAACATACCCTGGATCCTAACCACTCACCTGCCTGCCTGACTGATGCCCCTGCTGGCCTGATGGCTCTAACTGTTCTCCCTTGCTGGCCTGATCCCCCTAACAACCTATTTCTCTCCATTCCTGGCATTGATGCTACTGTTCCCCCAGGTCAGAATCACTGAATGCCAATTGCGAGGAAGGAAGTGATGAAAATGTACCTCCAAGTCTGACTCGGATGGCTTGGCTTCTTTACTTTCTATTTCCATCTCCTTCTGTAACATCGTGTTAATCTGCTCTTCTGGGCTTGCTGGTCTGCTTCCTGGGGGGGTCTCAGAGGTCACCACCTCCTTCTTCCTGGGTGAGGAGGGCAAGGTCTTGTGGGCAGATTTGATCCTGAAAAGAATACATGGCTCAGCCCTGGCTCAGCAGAGGCTCTGAGCTGTCAGCCTGCTTTCTCCAGCCACACAAGGGCCCTTCTGCAGGAGAAGCCCTCCTCCGTGTCACCTGAGAGCTGTGGCGTGAGTGGCGACCTCTAACATGGAGCATTACATAGGTATGTTAGCTGGTTTGCTCTGTTGGTTAATTTATTTTTATTTAGCGTCTTAAGATTTTTAGATTAAGGAGATTGGCAGGGGAACCATTAGTTACTGGGGGTATGAGAATGCTTTGAGGCTGAGAAGAGCATGGCTTTAGTGAGACCACAGTCTTTTCTGGTTCAGCCTGGTGTCCTGAAATCCCTTGTACCCACAGAGACACCTTACCTGGTAGGATCCATTTTGTCTATCAGGGGGGACTTCATTTTCTTCCTCTCAGGCTCTGCTGAGCTTTTTGTTGCTAGAATAGTGGAGAAGACAGACATCAGTGATGGGCAATGACCATGCTCTGTCCACAGGGATGTGACTCTCAGGACTGTCCAGGAGCAGGCTAAGGGGTGAACTTGCTGCAGTGGGGTGAGGCAGATGTGGGTTCTGGTCCCACCTGCACCACTAATTACCTGTGTGACCCTGAGAAGTGACTTCATCACTCCAGGCCTGAGCTTCTTCCATTGTGAAACAGGGATGAGCATGTGGTCCATTCATTCACACATTTGACAGGTATTAATAACTGCCTACTTGATCCACTCTTCTACCCTGTTGCTCTGTTTGCTAAATGTCACATGTATTATTGTTTCATATTTTTAAATAGACTCAGATGTTTAAACTTAATATATTTATTTTAAAGATATGATATGATTATCACAAATAAAAAACCAGTATTATTTGCAATAAAGGGTAACTACAAATAGTTTTAATAAATGGCATAAAACTCTACTATTCAACTTGCTTAAGTTTCTAGCCTAAGGAAATTAACAAGTCATAGAGCAGTATTAATGACATACTACTATTAAATTGAAATTCTGAGAAAATTAAAGAGAACTGAAAACGCAAGTTATATTTTGAGTTTACACTTGATCTCCTCATCAATCTACTCCAAATATAGTAGTAATAGGCAAAAAGACAACTCTTTAAGTATAAAAAAATATTGCTTCAATATACATCTAACAAGAATTACTGAAGCATACCCTTAAATAGATATATGTGAATCTGGTGAGATTAAATAAATTAATATATAAAATCTACTATGGGAAGAGGAACCAAGATGGTAGTATAGGTAAATGTGGTACTCAAATCCTCCCATAACCACATCAAAATTACAACTAAACCACAGAACAACCATCATTCAGAACAGCCTGAAACCTGGCTGAATGGAAGTCCTAAACCAAAGAGGAAACCACATTGAGACTAGTAGAAGGGGCAGAGACACAGAATGAACTGGTCCAAACCTCACGTGACATTTTTTTAATAGGGAGGGATATCTAGGCTGCAGAGGTTTCTGGAGGAGCAGGTCTCAGCCCCATGCCAGACACCTCAGCTCAGGGTTCCAGTGTTGGGAAGAGAATATGGAGATTGTTGCTGAGTGACACAGAGCTGACAGAGACCCAGGCAGTTCCTCTTAAAGGGCCAGTGCACAGACTTAGACTCACTCCCTCTGAGCTCCAGTACTGGGGCAGCAGCTTGAAAGTATCCAAGGACATTTGGGGAGGAACTAGATTGTCTGGCATCAGGGCAGGAACTCAGAGGCAGCTTTCTCCCAGACAAAAGTGCTGGCAGAAGTAATTGTTCCTATGCTGGGACTTATCCCACCACAGAGCTGACTGCCAGTTACCATAGCTGAGTCTCCATCAGTCTGGCCCACACTATTTGCTCCATCTGAAAATTCCATGAGACTCTGTCCCATCCAATTTGCATCTCCACTCAAGCTGTTTGTAGTGGATTTTCCATGTGGATGGCCTGTCCTAGCTCAGGCTTCAGACTTTTCTAAAATCTCTCAAAGAACAATCAGCTGACATCAGCATGCTCCATACCTATCAATGAGGGGCCCCAGGCATGGCACTAGCAGCAACCTGCTTTAGTTAACAGTTTGGCCTCTCCTGGGAACCTCCAATGCCAAAATAAGTAGCAGCCATCTGCAGATTGCTCTGTAGCTTGTGCCGATGGCCCCAGGTAGAAGTATGATAATCCCAGTAACTTTGGTCAGCGGCTGACTGTACATACTGGGAGGTCTCAGAGTCAGTGCACTGGTGGATCACTTCAGACCATGCCAGGTTGCAATTCTACCACATTCACAAGTGACACACTCAAGAGGCAGACTCAGTGAGGGTCAAAACCCCACTGAAGCAACTCCTGCTTTAAAGGGGCGTTTCCTGAACAGCAGTTCTTCCATTGTAGACAACAACTGGTCATCATTGTAGCCAATTGTCCTGGGGGTCAATTCCTCCTATTGATGCCAATAGCAGTCAAGGCTCAACTACAACAGGGCAGTTCACATAGCTCACAAAGGGGGTGCACCTAGATTTCCCAGCTCAGGGGACTTGGGAGGCTGAGCCACTGGGGCCTACAGGACACCTAGTACACAAGGCCACTCTACAGATTCCAGAAGACATAGCAGCTCTACCTAATACATAGAAACAAACACACGGAAGCAACCAGAATGTAGAGACAAGCATATCACAAAAGGAAGAAATCTCCAGAAAAAAACACATACAAAAACTAAGTGAAATAGAAGCAAGAAAACTACTATAAAATAATGGTTACAAGGATGCTCAAGGAACTTAATGAAAGTTTCAATGAGAAATTTAAGGATCTTAGTGAGAACATCAAAGATATGAAAAAGGATCAGTCAGAAATGAAGGATGCACTAGCTGAAATTAAGAAAAATATATGGGGAATTAACAGTAGAGGATGTCGAGAATCAAATCAACAGTTTGGAACATGAGGAAGCAAAATCATCCAATCAGAAGAGCAAAATGAAAAAAAAACAAAAAACAAAAATACAAAGATAATGTAAAGAACCTCTGGAACAACCTCAAGTGTACCAAGTTTTGCATCATGGGGGTGCTAGAAGGAGAAAAGAGAGAGCAAGATACTGAAAACTTATTTGAAGAAATAATAACAGAAAACTTCCCCTGCCTTGTGAAAGAAATAGACTTACAAGTCCAAGAAGCACACAGAACCCAAAACAAAAGGAATCCAAAGATGACCACACCAAGACACATCAAAATTAAAATACCAAGTGTTAAGGACAAAGAGAGAATATTCAAAGCCACAGAGAAAAGCAATTAGTTACCTACAAGGGAGCACCCATACAACTGTCAGCTGATTTCTCAACAGAAACTTTTCAGGCCAGATGGGAGTGGCAAGAAATATTCAAAGTGATGAATAGCAAGAACCTACAACCAAGATTACTCTACCCAGCAAAGGTAACATTCATAATTGAGGATCAGATAAAGAGTTTCACAGAAAAGAAAAAGCTAAAGAAGTTTTAATACCACCAAACCATGAAATGTTGAAGGTCTACTTTAAGAAGAAAAAGATTAAAAAATATAAATACATATATATCAACAATTGAATTTAAAAATCAAAACAAATGAACAAGGAATCTAATGAACAAGATAAACTGATGTGTGAAATAGAACCAGAGGCATGAAAACATGGAAAAGACTGATGACTCTCTGAGAGAAGGGGAGGGATGGGAAGAGATTAACCAAAGATCTTATATGCATACGAAGGGCCCAGTACACAAATCCGTGCACCTTGAAAAAACCTATGGGCTGCAAGGCTGCTGGCACAGGGGTGGATCTCAGCCCATCCTCTGCACCCCTTCCCAGCCCCTCCCACCATGGCTCCCAACCCCCTGTCTGCCGGCAGCCCTGCTCCCACTGCCGCTGACACTCCCAATTGCTGATGGCACAGCCCCACCTGCACCTGCTGACAGCATGGATCGATTAGGGCCTGTGCCAGGAGTGGGTGCGAGTGGGGCCAGTGTAGGCAGCAGGTGCAAGTGCTGGGCGGGACCATGGTGTGCAGGAGCAAAGAGTTTTCAGTAATCCCAGAGCCTCACCCTGATGACAGCAACCTTGGTCTGGTGCCCTCGCTCACCTGCTCCACCATCCCACTATGGCTGACACCCGCCATTTTCCTTGCTCTGCTTCCTGCTGCCAATGCCTGCTAAGTTTCAATGTGCCCCCTGGTGGTCAGCACACATCATAACGACTGGCTACCATTTGGTCTATTTGCATATTGGCCTTTTATTATATATGATCTATGTTACCCAGAGACACAGACAATAGTGTAGTGAAGACTTGGAGCAGGGAAGGATCAGGGTGAGGAGGGCAATGGTGGCCCTCTGTGATACTCTCAACAATAAAGATTTAAAATAAAAATAAAAATGAAAGAAGTGCTACGGTTAGCAGCTTCCAAATGGCTCCCAATGACATCCACCTCCTGCTGTCATGCCCTTGTGAACGCCCTGTGTGTGTGGGCTTGGCAACTCTCTTCTAACACAGAATATGGCAAAGGGGACAGAGCACCATGGGCCAAATGGGAGTGGCAAGCCAGCTCATAGAGGACAGAAGGGGTCCTAGCTATGTCCTTGCTGACAGTCAGACTCCCACGGGCCTCATGCTGTTTCCGTCTTCTGCAGACTCGCTGCAAACGCTTTCTGGGTGGTTGCTGACGCCCTGCCTGACCTCTGTGAGCGTGGCTTCTGCCCTCTATGTGATGGCTTTCCACAAGCTGTCTTGATGCCCTTTTCTCCCTCTTGTTTTCTCCTGTTCCCTCTGAGTCATGGCTATCAAGAGGGCCGTGGGGCCTTTTGCCAACAGGTGATCAGGACCCGAGACGTGAGTGAGCTGGGAGAAGGACCTTTAGGGAACTGGCGTTGGCTGACACCCTGCTTGAATGCTGGAAAGAGACTTTGAGCTTGAACCACCCAGTGACCCACGTCCTATCTAATAAGGAGGGAATTGCAAACTGACCGTCACTCTGACACAAAGGTGCCAGTGCCCAAAGCCACAAGATGGTGGCACCCAGTCCCCTCAGCCCCACCAGAGCCATCCCTTTAGCCCTCGCCACGGCGAGGGGCAAGCAGCCCCCCTGCAGAGAGCAATCAGCAGGGCTCTGCTTGCCCCTGGCCACAGCGGCGAGAGGCAAGCAGGCCCCTGCAGAGAGCAGACACCAGGCCTGCAGCGGTGATGAACAGGCAGGCCCTCAGAGAGCAGAGACCACGGGGAGCAGGCCTAAGTCATCAGTAGGGGGCCCCCTGAGGGCTCTCAGATTGGAGAGGGTGCAGGTTGGACTGAGGAACCCCCTCCCCCCTCCCCCCTACCCCCTCTCCCCTTCCCCCTTCCCCCTCTTCTCTTCCCCTCTCTCTTCCTCCCCCCTCACACATGAATTTCGTGCACTGGGCCTCTAGGAAACCATAAGATAATGAGCAGTTTTAAACCAGCAGTCATCCAACAGTGGTCTGCAAACCACTGGTAGTCTGTGAGGCCCGAAAAGTTGGCAACTGCTGTTCTAAACTGTTAAACTTGGGGAGAGTTTGCTACATAGCAATCAGTTAACACCGGGGCAGAGAGAGTGGTGCTTGGTGCATTGAACATGAGGTTCTGGGGTATGTAAACGTAGGTTAGTCTTTACAGTCATTCCTGTTTCACAGGTGAGGAGACCAACTCTCTGAGGTTTCCCAGCATTAGCTGCCATGAGAGCGAAGCCAGGCTGGACACCGGGATCACAGACCTCCCTCCCAGACTCTGCTCTCCCAGAGACACCTGGCGGCAGCTCTGGGACGGCCCTTTTCCTGGGGATGCTGATGGTGACGGGCTGGTAGACCTTCAGCAGGTCCCGCAGCTTCAGGTCCTGGGCGGTCAGGGAGTAGTTGTTGGCGATGCAGTCGCTGGGCCCGCGGTGGCGGTGCTGCTCCTTGAAGGGGGCGGCCAGCGTCCAGGAAGTGCGCTGCATCAGCGGCGGGTAAAGGCTGTGGGACATGACCGTCTGCGGGAGGCAAGCAGACGAGGTGCGTGAGGGCCTCTGCGAACGGCCAGCCGGGCTGGCCGTGGGAGGTCACGGGTCACTTCCCGGTCAGGGCATGGCCCCGGTGGGTGGCGGGTTTGATCCCAGCAGGGTGCCTGGGCTCTGAGGGGTCCTAGCTATGTCCTTGCTGACAGTCAGACTCCCACGGGCCTCATGCTGTTTCTGTCTTCTGCAGACTCGCTGCAAACGCTTTCTGGGTAGATGCCGACGCCCTGCCTGACCTCTGTGAGCGTGGCTTCTGCCCTCTATGAGCTGTCTTTCCACAAACAGTGCGTTTGTGAGTCAGGAAACTGGTTCCTGTCGTCTATTCCTCACGGACATGGCTGCCAAGTAGACCTGACCGCTCTCACTTCACAGCTGAGGATGAAGCACTTCAGGGAGTCTCAGTAATGCAGCGGAGCCTTCCCCGGTCGCAGGAATGACCAAGGCCACAGTCCCACAGCCACCCCTGCCTGACCCATGGGCCGCCCGGGAACAGACCTGATAGACTTCCGACGGCTCCTCATTCACAGAGGCCGGCAGAGGGGGGAGCTCGGGCCACCTCTGGGAGCGGCTCATGTGATGGATGGAGTCACTTTTGGGGATCTGTGGGGAATGGGAACAAAGCTGCTCTTCAGGAATTACAGGAGATCCCAAGCCTCTAAGTTGATGAGGAGTAGAGAGCTTCCCCGGAAGATTTTAGGCAGAGTTTTCATCCCCGTCCACATAGTCTCATTGTTAAGTCATCCATCTGTCTTCCCATCAGCAACTCCTCCTTAGCTACACTCTTAGAAGCAAGTTCAGATATTGTTTTTCTCCAGGGAAGGGTCCAAATTCTAAGGGCACCCCACGCTGCCCTACCTCGTGTGGTGATGAAAACACGGCTGCATTTCACACACACACAACTGCAGGCAGACATTCACCCGGGCGCAGCACTGCATGTGTGTGCTTAGCACAGCCGTTCTGTGCTCCCTGCAGAAAATGTCACTAAACCTGTGGGAGCTGCACAGCTCCACCCAGTGAGTGTTCGGGGAGGGAGCCGCAGGGACTCAGCAGGCTCCTCGGACAGAGCTGACTGTAACAGCAGAGCTGCCTAATGGCCTGATGCCGTGTGTTCTGTCCCATCCCAACCCCCCGTCACCCCCTCCCCCGGGGCAGGACAATGGCTTCCTCAGAAGGAGCGACTGCCATTTGACCCAACACGGGAGGAAGCTGTGGGGCTGGCCTCCTGAGCAGCTTGCTGTGCAGCACATTCTGACCAGCTGCGGGGCCCTGGCCCGTGTGGCTCAGTGGGCTGGACATTGCTCCATGCACCGAACTGTTGCCAGTTTGATTCCTGGTCAGGACATAAGCCCAGGCTGCTGGCTCCACCCCTAGAAGGGGGCATGCAGGAGGCAGGTGGTTGATGTCTCTCTCTCTCACATCAATGTTTTTCTCTCTCTCCTCCCCCCCCCACCACTTCCTCTCTTCCTAAAATCAGTAAAACCATATAAAAATAGTTTGAGAGATTTTCAAGGGCAATTTTGATTCTCTATGATTGTTCACCTTATGCAATGACTTTGGGCTGGACTCCTGATAATATGACATTATAAGATTGATTTGATCACATTGGGTCAGCAAATTATGTCACGCAGGGTAACTGGCAATGGGCAGTGGGACCAGGAATGTGTAATCAGATGTCAGCCACCCGTTCCCCAGCCCACCCCTCACTGATGACTCAGTCTTCAAAAGAATAACAGCAACACCTGCCATTCTTTCACATTGTCACGTGCCAAACACTAAGGAGGATTTTTAGTCAAGAAACGAAAACCCCGCAAGGAGAGGCAGCACAGCCTCGCCCCACGAGGTGCTTCTGAGGGCACATCCTCCATGGCCCGCCCCGCGGAGACAGTGTCACTTACACAAAAATTATTCTGGGAGGGAACGTGTTGATCTTAAAGACAAACCAATGAGCAAACCCACGGGGAAGGGTGCATCCTGAGCTGGGACCTGAACCACCAGAGTCGCTTCCCTGCCCCCGCCTCGCTCAGTAACAGCGGTGGCACCGGCCGGCAGGGCGGGACACGGGCTGCCCCGCTCTCCCCGGAGCATGCTGCGTGTGAGACCCGGACCCTGCTGTTCATCCGCTCAGGAGCGCGCGTGGCTGGCGTAAACCACTGTCTGTCCCTGCTCTTGGCCTCGATTTGAAGGATAAGAACTGAGTGATCACCTCCAGCAGCCCCTCTGTCGTTACTGAAATCAAGACCAGACCTGCGCAAGGGGGAGTGAGATGTAGACGCTGCAGCTCAGCTCGGAGGACGTCTGGTCGTGCCCACAGTGCCCTGCTCTCCCACTGGGGGGCAGCGGCTTGGGAACATGAAGTGGTTCACGCTTCCTCCCAGGCCCAGAGGGACAGCAGAGGGACCTTTGCAACCAAGGTTTTGCGCTCATTGGAAATCTTTCCCTTGGCCTCGTTTTTAAATCTGCTTCAGCTAAAAATCTTTTTTTGTTTGTTTGTTTTTTATTCTCACCCAAAGATATTTTCCCATTGGTTTTAGAGTTGGAAGAGAGAGGGAAAGACAGAGAGAAATATCAATGTGAAAGAAACACATCGATCGGGTGCCTCCTGCACGTCCCCTGACGAGGGCCTGGGCAGGGGAGGAGCCTGCAACCGAGGTACATGCCCTTTATAGGAATTGAACCCAGGACTCTCCAGTCTGCAGGCTGATGCTCTGTCCACTGGCTAGGGCTCAAGTAATCTTAATTAAAAGAGCAACTGAACCTTAGCTCTTACACAAGAATCTGGCACCTGGATTGGGTAGAAGTGCTACTTTCATGTGGCTTATTTCACACACATGTGATGTTTGCACGTCCTCACACAGGCCGTTCCCAAAGCTTTCCTGAGGACCAGAATCACTGAGTTCTAGCTAAAAAGACAGACTCCAGGCCACATCCAAACCTTGTGCATTAGCATCTTTGAGGACGAGGCCAAGTCTCTGTCCTAAGAGATTCCCAGGGTATTCCTATGTGCGGACAGTGTTGGGACTGTGGGATGGAATATGTGGCCTTAGAAGGGAAGGGGAGGGAAGGGAACAACAGGTGAAACTTTCCCAGGAAAATCTGAGGAGTGGGTAAAATAGCCTAATTCAGCAAAAAGCATACCTCAAAGGACACACACAGACACGTGGTTAGCACGCTCGCTCAGCCGGGGAGTCACAGGGCAATGGGCCTGTGATTGAAACATCCCCTTCCCCCACTCCTCAGTCTCTACATGCTGAAAATATGGGTTAAGAAAAAGAAAAATCTTTAGAATTCAGACATACCTCTGGAGATGAGTAATCCATGTCGTTCATATTGTACATTCTCTATATTGGACCTATTTTTTTTTTTTTTTTTTTTAAGGAATAAGGAGTTCTGTTTCTTCCGCTCCTACCCGTGGGTCTGAAATCCACACTTCCTTAGAGCATCATAGGATGGCACAGACAACGGAACTTTCCAGACGTTCTGAACTCTGCCCACAGGGCTGCCTCTATGAGGTCACAGCCCCCGCCTGCCCGCAGGAGCTCCCTGGCAGACAGGAGAGAAAGGGAAGCTGGAGAGCCAGAGGCAGCCTTGGGCTTCTGCGGCCCCAGCGCCCCTGCCACGGCCCCTCGGCCGTCCACCGAGCTCTCCGCTGGGGTCTGTCCCAGGAACACCAGCTCCCGGAAAACTGAAGCAGATTTACGTGTTAAAGCAGAGAACGAACGGGGAGGAAGCACCCCCAAACAACACCCGGCACAGGGCTGTCTCCGCCCCCTCCCGGGCTGTTAACACCGGCGGCGCTAGGACCCGGCTTCCGCGTCTGTTGCTAAGGAGGGAGAGGCCTCTCTGGGCCCAGACTCAAGCCTGGGCTTGACCTCCGTGTCCTGGCATCCCCTTTGCTGGCGAGGCAGCCAGGAGCAGGGAACTGGCAACAGGGCAGAGCAGGTGCTTAGCAATGACCCAGGAAGGAGTGTGAGTGGCATTGAGGGCCTGAGCCTTTGGACTTAGACTGTGAGGTAAACAACAAAGAATTTTTTAGTATAAGTATGTCCCATGTAACAGCTGAACATACTGATGTGAAGACGTTATGCTTACCTGGAATTAAACCAGGGGTCCTGCCTTCTTATTTGTTGAACTGGAAATATGGAGAGCAGAGGCCCACTGGGGCCTAGGCTGTCTGCATCTCTGTGGTGTGAAGTGCAGGGTCTCCATCTGTTGTGGGAAATTTTTCACACAATCCTATTCAGAGCCAGTTCTGTCCTGTTTGGCAGGTCAGAGATGGCTGCTCAGCCAGAGTAAGACACGGAGGCACACAGGAGAGACTGTTCCTGGGATTGCCTCACTGACCCACCAGACGGTCATCAGCAGCCGTGTCCGGAGAAGGCTATGGCCCTGCCATCATGGGATAAACATGCCGCGGAGGAGGCAGCTGATACACAAGGAAAAGTGAAATGGGGCTGGCCCTCCAAGGAAGACAGAGATGGGAGGAAGAGGGGGTTCACAGAGGCACCCCTAGATGGCACCCTTGAATAAAAACTATGTGAAAGTCACAATTCAGCTTTCCACAACAGCAGCACTGGGGAATGATGGTTGTAAAGTATTGTTCTAAGCAAAACAGCAAAACCTTTTCCCAGTGGACACCATCGGATTGCAGCTGAGCCAAGTGCAGGAGGCCGCACAGCACTGCCTAAGCATCACATTCAGGGCGCTGTCCATGTCCTCCAACCCACCACCATAAGCTCCCCCTCATCACTGGTTGCAGCGAGAGGCTGATCCCTTAGCTTCTTTAATTACTAGTCTAAGCTTTTAGTCTATGCACCAGCCTGATTGCTGCTAGAAACATGCGTTGGTAGAAGTAACACTGCCACATTTTGGAGCCTGTGATTCATCAAGGTGCTGAGTTCTCCACAGCCAGTCCCACTGCACCCGGGCTGCTTGCTCCTTGCCTAAGGAGCTATTTTCCAGACGAGAAGAGAAACCAAAGAACTCACATGCTTACCAGAGGCCCAGGGCACGAAATTCCAACATGGGTAGGGTCCTTAGCAGCTGCTGGGGGGCCTCCCTTTGTTCCACACTGTCCCTTGATGGTAAGCGCACGCCACAGCACGTGATCAAACTCCAGGTCAATCAAACTGCTGAGGAGACACTTTGCATAATATGTATATATTAGAGGCCCAGTGCATGAAATTCATGCACGGGAGAAGGAGTGTCCCTCAGTCCAGCCTGCACCCTCTCCAATCTGGGACTCCTTGAGGGATGTCCAACTGCCCACTGGGATCAGGCCTAAATGGGCAGTTGGACATCCCTCTCACAATCCAGGACTGCTGGCTCCCAACTGCTTACCTGCCTGCCTTCCTGATTGCCCCTAACCACTTCTGCCTGCCAGCCTGATCACCCCCTAGCCACTCCCCTGCTAGACTGATTGATGCTTAACTGCTCCCCTGCCAGCCTGTTTGTCCCTAACTGCCCTCCCCTGCAGGGCAGGCCTGGTCCCCCCATCTGATCTCCCCTGAAAGCCTGGGTCCTCCCTAACTACCCTCCCCTGCAGGCCTGGTCACCTCTAACTGCCCTCCCCTGCAGGCTTGATTGCCCCCAACTGCCTTTCCTTGCAGGCCTGGTCCCTCCCAACTTTCCTCTTCTGCTGGCCATCTTGTGGTGGCCATCTTGTGTCCACATGGGGGCAGGATCTTTGACCACATGGGGGCAGCCATATTGTGTGTTGGAGTGATGTCAATCTGCATATTACTCTTTCATTGGATAGGATAGAGGCCTGGTGCATGGGTGAGGGCCAGCTGGTTTGCCCTTATGGGTTCCCAGATCAGGGTGGGGGTTCCCTTGGGGCGTGGGGCAGCCTGAGCGAGGGGCCTGTGGTGGTTTGCAGGCCAGCCACACTCCCTGGTGACCCAAGCGGAGACCTTGGTATCTGGGATTTATTTATCTTCTATAATTGAAACTTTGTAGCTGGGAGCGGAGGCCTTGGCTGGCCAGGGTGTGCAGAAAGCTTGACTTCCTTCATCACCAGGGAAACCCAAGCCTCCCTCCTGCTCACTCAGTAGCCACAGCCATCTTGGTTGGGGTTAATTTTCATACTTGCTCCTGATTGGCTGGCGGGCATGGCTGATGGGCATGGCTTGTGGATGAAGCAGAGTGATGGTTATTTTGCATATTACTCCTTTATTAGATAGGATAGATATGAACTGCTTGTGGACATGGGCAAGAGGATGGTGAAGATCTGGGGGGAGGAGTGATAGGGCTGGAAAGGGGGTGGGGGGAAAAGGGAGACATCCATAACACTAAAAAACAAGAACAAAAAGAGTTCTTTCCCCGGTGCTATAGCCATAGGCCACAGACGAGATATAACCAGCACAGGTCCCCAGGGAAAGTGGCGAGAATTAACGGTGCAGTCAGGCCAGTTCTCAGGTCTGCCATTTCACAGAGAGCACTGAGGCTCAGCAGATCACTGGTCCCGGGTCCCACAGTGAGCAGCAGCCCCGGGACAGAGCCAAGGAGTGGTTTCCCCCTCTCCCCCCAGCCCGTGGTCCTAACCAGCATCCTCCAAGGCAGCCGCTTTCATCCCCCGGGACATGTGGTGATGCCTGGCACGTTTCCAGTTGTCACAACGGGAGGGAGGGAGGGAGGGAGGACCAGTGGCCTCTAGGGGACGCCGCTAAACGCTCAACTCCCTGCCCTGCAGGTCAGGCCCCTCCACACGGAGCTCTCCGTAGCCGGCCAGGGAGCAGGCGGCTCCTCCTGGAGCCCAGGGCCCGGGGCTGAGGCTCTCCGCTGTGACAGCGGAGACACCGGCTCAGGACGCTCGCATTGAGAAGTGATGTTTAGTCTTCCACCGGAAAGCCCGCTGCAAACACCCTGAGCTCCGGGATGCTTCCAGAGAGCTTCCTGTGCGCCGTCCAGCGACGGCTGGGCACCGCGCGTCTCCTCGGAGGACAGAAGGGCGTCTCTGTGAGCCCGTTTCCTCCTCCGTAAACCTCCGGCTGGACCCCTGGCTCCCAAGGCCGGGAGCAGGTGGGCGGTAACGCGCTCGGCCGGGCACCGCAGGCACGGCGAGCCCAGGGCGGAAGGGGGCGTGGTCTGAGTGGACAGGGAGTGGCCGGGGCGTGGCCTGAGCGGGCGTGGCTTGGGCGTAGCCTTTGGCGGTGCGTGGGCGTGGTCTGAGCGGGCAGGGAGTGGCTGGGAGCGTGGCCAGGGGCGTGGCCTTGGCGGGGCGGGGCCGCAGCACGCTCCGCCCGGCCTGCGCTCCCCTCCCTCCCCGGCTCCCCGGCTCCAGCTGCTGACGCCGGTTAGGGCGCCGCGAGGCTGGTGAGAGCTCCGGGCGGCGGGGCGGAGCGCGCTGCCGAGCCCCGCGGGGAGGCGGGCAGGAGCGGGGGCGCCGGCCGCACCGCCCGGCAGTGTGGGGAGCGGGTGAGTCCTCCGCGGCCGGGCCCGAGCTCAACTCCGCCGGCCCACGGCCGCCTTCAGGGCGAAGGGGCTGCAGCCTCGCCCACCCCATTCCACCCCACCCTCCGGATCCCCACCCCACCCCACCCCACCCGCCCCACCTGACCCCGACCCACCTCACCCACCCCGCCCATCCCGCCCGACTTGGGAAACCGGCCGCGGGTCTCCCTCCCTCCCCACGGCCCGCTTCTCTCCGAGGGCGCAGGTCGCGCCGAGCCTCGCGGTCACGGAGGCGCCCCCCCAGCGCCCCTTCCGGGCCGTCCTCCGGCCTCCCCGCCGGCACCACGCCCGCCCCGGCCCCGGCCCGGCCAGCTCCGGGCGCCACCGGGCCTGGGAGGCGGAGGGAAGCCGGGGGCGGGGTGGCCGCGGCCCAGCCCCCCCGGGACCCGTGGCAGCCGCCCGAGGGCGGGGCGGGGTGGGGGGCTCCGCCGAGGCCTGCCGGCGGGGGGAGCGGCGGCTCGGCGCCGGGATGGGCGGGGCGGGGCGGGGCGGGGCGGGGCCCAGGCCCTGGACGGATCCCCGGGGCTCCCGGCGGCGCCAGCCCCTGTGGCGGTAGCGCGGCCCCCCGCCTCCTCCCCCGCCGGCCGCCGCCGCTCCCCTCCCGCTCCCTCCGCCGCCCAGGAGCGCCGCCCGGCAGCCCGCGGCGGGAGCGGTAAAGGCAGAAACCACCTGTATGGTGTGAGGGAGGTTTCTGGGGGAAGGGGGCAATGGGACTTGAAACAGTGCCCCCGCTTTCTCTCTTCTGTCTTCTTTTCGGTATCTCATACAGAAGCTCTCAGATAACACCCAAGACCTTTACATGGGATGGTACGTAAAATATGGATGCAGCCACATGAAGTCTTCTATGATTTTTTCTCACAGGCATATTTTCATGTCACTAAATAGCTGCCTTAGCGTTTTAATGATTGTCCGACACTCTGTTGTATGAATTTGTCATTATTTAACCAGTTTCCTACTAATGGACGGTTAGCTTCTTTCCATTGTTTTGCTATTGATTATCTATACTAGGGGTGTCAAACTCAATCAGAGAAGGGGCCAAAATCTAAAATCCAGCCTAAATCGCGGGCCGAATGGTTTACTGAACAGTCATAAACTGTCATTGTGATGGAAACGCAGCGGAGTGCAGTGATGACAGCGTGGTGCGGGCCACATTGCAAGGCCTGGCGGGACGGATTAGGCCAGTGGGCCTTGTGTTTGACACATGTGATCTATACTAATAAAAGGGTAACATGCTAATTAGACTGGACAGACCAGCGTCTTCTGGATGTCCTTCCTGACAAAGACACGGTAGCGGGCAAAGGCATAGTTGTTAGGGTAAGGCGACCAGACTTCCCGCTTTTGGGACAATTTGTCCCGCATCCCGCAGCGTTTTAAAAAAGTCCCGATTTTTGGAAAGAATGCCCAACAAGCTAGGGAGTGGCGGGAGAATGGGAAGGGAATAAACAGTTTTCGGCGGCCATGTGGCTATTTAGCCAGGATATGAGTTTTATATTATTTTTGTTAATTTTATAATGTTAAACTTTAATAATAACAAATAATTGTTGAGAACTCATTATCAAGAACTGCTTCTCAAAGTTCGCATTGTTGATCAGTTGTTAGAATTGGACAACCATTGTTTGGACTTAATGAACAATGGCATTTTTGGAGATTGGCAACGACGAAAACATTTTGTAAATGTCTCTTGATGATACACATTGTACTGTGTGCTAGTAAGCTAGTTAAACAAGTGATGTCATTATAAATCAGCTATTCAGATAATTTAGGTAAGTAATTTATTTATTTACTTCATAAATACATAATTTTTCTTGAATTTAGCAGACAGTACGCGTATTATTTATATTTTATAGTGGCGGCAAAAAGTCTAGCGCCGGCCTTGAAAGTGACATGACTATACATAATTTTTATTTATTTATTATATTTGTAAATTGTACTTATGTTGAAAATTTTTAAAAAATATATATTACAATACTATTTTTGCATTCTATGAAAATTTTTGTTGCTCCATATAGACCAAATTTTTAATCAAGAACTGCCCCTCCTCCAGGTCAATGTCGCGCTTTACCAATGTTAAAATCTGCTCACCTTAGGGGCAATCAGGCTGGCAGGGAGTGTGGTTAGGGGTGATCAGATTGGCAGGCAGAGGCAGTTAGGGGAAATCAGGCAGGCAGGCAGAGTGATTACGGGTGATCAGACAGGCAGGCAGGTGGTTAGGAGCCAGCAGTCCTGGACTGCAAGAGAGATGTCCCAGATTGGAGAGCATGCAGGCCAGGCCGAGGGACCACTCTCTCCCCACCCACCCCAATGCACAAATTTCATGCACCAGACCTCTAGTATGTTATAATCAGGGATACACTCACTGCACATCATTTTGGTATATTGTGATAATGCCTGTTTTATTATTTCCTTCATGTGTCTGGAAAAACAAAGTGTTGGATCAAGGTGTGTGCAACTGGAAATTTTGATAGATATTGCCAAGTTACCCTTCGTCTGTTTACCACCATCAACGTGTGAAGATGGTAGAAGCTATTGTTGGGTCCGTTGCTGAGACTGTTGATGGTTTAAGAAACTTTTTGCTTCTTCCAGTGGCAACAAGAGACAGGGCGACGAGAGTCAGCTGGTGGAAGACCTGATCCCTAAAAGACTAACGTGCGTTGCAGAATGGCCAAAGAGGACACCGCAAATACCTCGAAGGACTTGCAGGAGCTGCAGAGGAAGCTGTGTTTGCTCATGGAGTCTGTCCAGAACAACTCGAAGGTCAGTTTCCAGTCAGTTTGCGTAATGGAAAACCCCGAGGTACCATTAGCTTAATCCATAGGAAGCTCTCTCTCGGGTAGAAAACTTTGGAGGTGGGTCAGGACTCTTTGTAGCTTACCTCTCTGCCGTGTCTGAGTTGTGACCTTCCAGCTCATGGTCCAAGATGGCTAGCCTCAGCCATCACATCCACATTGCAGGCAGCAGGCAAGAGGAGAGGGGAAGAAGGACTTAGAAGCCAGTATGCATTTCAGGCGACTGCCTGAGAGTCACGTACAACACGTACGGGTCCACTTCACAGCCCAGCCGCAGACCACGCTGCACCACTCAGTTCTGAATGGATGTGGGCAGGCTGCTCTAGCCTACGTCACAGATACCAGGATTTCTCTAGCTTTGTTGTTAATTGGGCTTATCTGTTACCCTGAAAATGAGGGCCAGAGTTAGAGGTCTGAGCTCAGTATTCCATCAGAAACCCAGTGTCACATAGAAATGTGATGTGAGCCACCGATGTGACTTAACATTTTCTAGTGGCTGCCCTAGCCAGGCAGCTCCGCTGGTTGGAGGGTCTCCCAATGTACCAAAAGGTTGTGGGTTTGATTCCCATCATGATACAATACCTAGGGTGCGGGTTTGATCATGGGTTGGGGTGCATATGGGAGGCAACCAGTCAATGCGTCTCTCTCTCAAAAAAAAATCAATAGAAAAATATATCCATGGGTGAGTATTTAAAAAATGGTAAAGTTTTCTAGTGGGCACATTTAAAAATTAAAAGGAAGTAGAAGAAATTCATTTTAGTAATGTATTTTATTTAATCTAGCATACCCAAAATATCATTTCAACATGTAATCATTATAAAAATTATTAATGGAAGAATGTTATTTAGATGCTTTACTGTTTTTTTATACTAAGTCTTGGAAATACAGTGTGCATTTTTCATAACGTATCTTACTTTGCACTAGCCACTTTCCAGGGGTTCAGTAGCTATTCAATGGGGATGGGACTTCAGATAGTATATTGCACTTCCCTGCATTTATCTTTATAGCTTTCTTTTATGTGCCTTTCAGCACATTGTCAGAAAATAATAGCAGCTCCCAGATACAGCATTATTACCATTTTGTTGTATGTCCTTCTAGACTTTTTCTGGGCAATCCTATATAATAAAGAAGTAATATGTAAATTGACCATCACACCCTTGCACAAAATGGCCACCCCCATGTGGTCACAAGATGGCTGGCAGGGGAGGGCAGTTGTGGGCAATTAGTCCAGCAGGGGAGGGCAGTTGAGGGGGACCAGGCCTGCAGGGGAGGGCAATTAGGGGCAACCAGGTTGCCAGGTGATGGCAGTTATGGGCAATCGGGCTGGCAGGGGAGCAGTTAGGCGTCAATAAGGCTGGCAGGGGAATGGTTAGGGGGTGATCAGGCTGGCAGGCAGAAGCTGTTAAGGGCAATCAGGCAGGCAGGCAGGCAAGGCCGAGGGGTCCCAGATTGGAGAGGACGCAGGCTGGGCTGAGGGACACTCCCCCTTGAGTGCACAAATTTTATGCACCGGGCCTTTAGTGTATATAAAAGCCTAAGAACCTTTACAACCGAATGACCGGAACAACCGGAATGACTGGTCAACCAGTCGTTTTGGTGCACACTGACCACCGGGGGACAGACGCTCAACTCAGGAGCTGCCCCCTGGTGGTCAGTGCGCTACCACAGCTAACCTCCTGTGGCCCCTCTCCTACCCAACCCTCCTTAGCCAACCTCCCTCAGCTCCTCCCCCCAGCCAGCCTTGATTGTCAACCAGGCCGAAGGACCCCAGCCATGCACGAATTCGTGCACTGGGCCTCCAGTGTGCCCATAACAATGTGCATGTTGGATAATGAGCTATTTTGTGCCCTCTCTTTGTGCTGGACGGCACAGCCCACTGCGGTCCATCGGAGAAGACACCACTTTGTGATCTGGGTAATGCACTCTACAGAGACCCTTTCTCCACTCGCCCAGTGCTGCAGGCACTCTGAATTAAGACAGCTTTTCTTTTTCTTTTTTTGTTTTTAAATATATTTTTATTGATTTCAGAGAGGAAGGGAGAGGGAGAAAGAGATTAAAACATCAATGATGAGAATCACTGATCCCCCTTAACTGGGGATTGAGTCTGCAACCCAGGCATGTGCTCTTGACCGGAATCAAACCCAGGACCTTTCGGTCCACAGGCCAACACTATCCAATGAGCCACACCTGCTATGGCTAGACAGCTTTCTTTCCATTGGACAAGCAGCAGGCTGAAACTCTTGTTTCTAAAAGTTAACTCATCTACCTTCTAACTTGATTCTCATTATATGTGTTAGCTGTATCTTATAAAGTTACCCCCCCCCCCCCACACTGAATTTGTAAATCCTGGACCTCTGCTCCTAGCGAAATACAGGGTTAGGTCTTGGCAAACTCCTGGTCACAGCACTCCCATCCACAATTAATCCATACCTGTTGCAGTGCTATTTCTGTGTACAGACACCTCACTAAGCCAGTGAGCGCACAGCGGGCCCGCCATGCCTCTTGCCTGAATGAAGCTTAGCTGACACATTTGTTTTCTCTGAGTCACAACACTGCCTGCTTACACACAGGCGCCATTTTAAATGGCGAAATCACCACTACCAACGAAACACACTCGGGGAAGTGTGGGGAAGGTGGCACTAAATGGGTCATGAAAAGGGCAGTTATTCAGAGCGGAAACCAGAAGGCATGTGCCTCTGCGGTGACCGCTGCCGGGGACGCGAGTGAGGCGAGCATGCTGCAGCCAGACGCTGACCAGGCATGTGGTGTGTGTCCTTCCTGTTTCCACCACCTTGAGTTCGACATCCCAGCGTGAACCCTGCCTCCTGGCATCGCCCCTTCTTCGACTTCGTCCTCGGCCACGGTCGTGGACTGGCTTTGGGCTGCAGCAGCGGTCACCAGCCACTGGTCCGAGGTCCGGACGGTTGGTGACCGCGGGGCCAGAGGACGGGGTTACAGTGGGTAAGCCCGGCAGAGCAGTTTCTGTAAAATGTCTGTTGAATTAATGTTAATCGTAGGCCCCAGAGGCAGAAGAGGCTAAGAAACAGGAGATTGCTTAGGACTGAGTGGCGCAGTCCTGCTTTCCTCCCAGGTCCCAGCAGGTCCCCTCCAGCCTCCCCGTCATCGCTCCGTCCTCACCTCCCCCGTGCCCTCAGGGCCCTCAGCCACCTGCAGGCTGGGGGCTTGCACTTCCCATGCCTCCCCATGGCCTCGCACAGACTGCCGGCCCCTCCTTCCTGCTCATGGTCCTGCTCAAAAGCCAGCCTTTGCTTCTTATTTGTTTCTTCCCTTTCCAATGGAAGTAAGCCAAGTATATAATTTTAAAGTTTTTAATAGCCACATTAAAAGCATATAAAGAAACAGATGAAATTAATTTTAATAATATATTTTATATAGCCTAGTGTATCCAAAAACAACATAATTTCAACCAGTAATCAGTATAAATCATTAGTGAGATAGATATTCTACATTCTTTTTCCATATACTCAGAGCATTCAATTCAGATGTTAAATTTTTATTGCAAATACTTGATTTCTGTTCAGATTTCATAAAATTTTCAGTTGAAAATTTGAGACATAACTGACTTATTTGAAATGAAACTTAAAACTTCCAACAACTGAATCAAATTTCAATTTTTAAATTTAAAACCAATTAAAAACCCAGTTCATCAGCTAAACAAGCCACCTTTCACCCTGCTGGCACCTGGAGCTCAGCCCAGCCGCCTCCGCGCTCAGGGACTGTCCCAGGAGGAACCGGGGAACCGGGGGAACTGGCCAGCCGGGCTTACTAAGGAGATGTGCCACTGGGCCTGGACAGCTGGAGGGGCAGCCACTCCGGGACCCTCTCCTGGCCTCACCCTCACCTTCAGCCCCCCCCCGCCCCCCCCCACACACACCCCAGGAGACTCCTGCTGCATCCCGGAGGGCAGAGCGGGCAGCCTGCGCCTCCGCTCCCTCTGCCGGAGAACTGCAGAGCCACACTCGGCAGCTCCTGGAAGGAGCAGCTGGCAGGGAGCCGGTGGCAGTGCCCTCTGTGCCAGGCCTCCGCTGGTGTAGGAGGGGGAGCCTGCTCCTGGGGAGGAAGAGCCGCTCGCTGACTGACGCCGCCCGCGCCACAGAGTCGTCGGCTGTGGCCGCGGGGTGTCCAGGTTGATGGCTAAAGGCTCTTTTCCTAACGAGGTGGCAGTCCTGGAAAGCCTTTGACACGGAGAGGGGATTCTCCTGGCCTCCCTGTGCCGCGAGGAAGCTGTGTGGCTCTAGGTGACACTGAGCCCCCCTCCTCCAGCTTCAGTGGGTGCCCGGGGCAGCGGGTAGCCGGGCATCTTGTTAACCAGCAGCATCTGGCCCGGGCCTGGGCAGGGCCGAGATGCCCGTTTCCAGCAAGCAGGGGATCTGGTGAGCGGGGACCTCGCTGTGCCCTGGCCTCGGCGGGCGTGCAGGGGCAGAGGGACACTGTGCTGGCTCTGCTCACGGCCCCGCCTCCCTCGGGGCTCCGCTGGCGGCCCTCAGACTGGCGGAGTGCCCAGTCGCCTTCGGGTGTGGGCATGAGGGTCCCTCTGGGGAGGACTGTTACCGCTCTTCCTCAGGAGCCCAAGGCATGGCTGCCGTGCCTCCTGCAGGCGGCGCCCGCTGTGCATCGCTGTCCTCTCTGCCGCAGGTGGTGGCCTT
This sequence comes from Pipistrellus kuhlii, assembly GCF_014108245.1. NCBI lineage: Eukaryota > Metazoa > Chordata > Mammalia > Chiroptera > Vespertilionidae > Pipistrellus > Pipistrellus kuhlii. The sequence goes on from NW_023425531.1 coordinate 680,806, forward strand.
CATGAAGTCTCCGGTGGGCCAGTACCTGGACCGCCACCCTTTTGCAGCCCTCACCCTGCTGGTGTTCGTCGTGATGTCGGCCGTCCCTGTTGGCTTCTTCCTGCTCCTCGTGGCGCTCACCTCCCTGGCTGCCCTCGTGGGAGTCATGCTGCTGGAAGGTACCTGCTCGGTTATCTGCCCCCGGAGAATGCTGCTTATTGGCACCTGAGCGCTGGGCAGAGGCCCCTGCTCTTGGCAGCAGCACGTGGGCATGGCCGCCGTCAGGGGGCTGAAACACGGAGTCGCGTTAATGTTCGCACTCCCAGTGCGATACGGACACGCTGTGGGCCCTCCCTGCGCCCCGAGTCCTCAGTGTCAGCCCGAGTGACGTGCTGGCTCGGGGGCTGTCGTGGGGATTGAACACACATTTCATCGCGTGTTCAGCACAGTCCACGGGCAGCCTCCCCGTGGATGCTGACTGCTGTCGCTGCCGCCCGCCGCCGGCTGCCGCCTTGCGGGGCGCTGGGGCTCTCCTCTCCCCTTTCCTCCTGAGGTTCCCGGGCCGACGCTCAGCTCCCCCGGTGACGCTGAGTTAGAGCGGCCGAGAGAGCAGCTCTCTTCGGCTCCGTTTGCCCCAGTCAGATCACAGCCACAGCAGACTGCCAGGAGGTGGCGGCAGGCCGCAGCCCCTGCAGCCCCTGCTGCGCCTGCGCGGAGCCCGGAGCACCGGATGGTTTCCCGCCCCGGCCGGACCGGCGCGCTGTGCTCGAGGAGGGCAGGCACGGTGGGCGGGAGTCCCGGGGCGGGGGGCGAGTGGGTCAGTGGTGGGCGGACACGTGAGCGTGGAGAGAAGACGGCCCCTCACTGTGGTGGCGTACAAGCTTCCCAGAGGCAGGGCTTGGAGACGTGTGACAACGGTTTCCTTTGGGGCGGGAAGGGCTTTAGGCAGGAGATCAGCATGGGCAAAGCCTGCAGAGCAGTGGGTCTCGGGCTTGAGTGAGCATGAGTCCTGCTTGTGACAGTGATGACTTCAGGTCTCATCCAGGCGGTCTGGGGTAGGGGCTAGAAATCTGAATTTAGCCGGGACCGGTTTGGCTCAATGGATAGAGTGTCGGCTTGGGGACTGAAGGGTCCCGGGTTTGATTCCGGTCAAGGGCATGTACCTTGGTTGCGGGCATATCCCCGGTCGGGGGTGTGCAGGAGGCGGCTGATTGATGACTCTCTCTCATCGATGTTTCTAACTCTCTATCTCTCTCCCTTCCTCTCTGTATAAAATCAATAAAATATATTAAAAAAAAAATAGAAATCTGAATTTAAAAAACAAACAAACATATATATATATGTTTGATTTCAGAGAAGAATGGAAGAGGAAGAGAGAGCTATTGTAAAAACATCATTGATGTTTCTATCTCTCCTGCACCCCCCTATTTGGGATCAAGCCTGTAACCTGGGCATGTGCCCTTGATAGGAATCAAACCTGGGATCTTTCAGTCCACAGGCCGGGACTCTATCCATCGAGCTAAACCGGCTAGGGCCAGAAATCTGAATTTTTAGCCAGCTTCCCAATGCTCCTGCTTCTGATACAGTGGTTATTGGCTGCCTTCAGAGGACGCTGACTGGGTTTTGTCAGTCTGACGAGAAGGCAGCGCGCTGTTGGATTCTGTGTGCACAGACGATCGCCAAGGCCACGGGGGCCTGGGCTGCTCGCTGCTCCCGCCGTGAGGGCCGTGCTCTGCATGTTGCTAGTCCTGCGTTGGGAAGGGGGTTTGCTGTGAAGGCGGGGAGATGCTGGCAGACAGAAACTGCCACTGTCATCCATGTGGCGAGTGGTGTGGTCAGGTCAGCCTGAGGCGTTGATCATTTTACCTTTGACAGACGCTCTGAAGCTCCAGGAGGCCCGGTCGGGGAACGCTTAACCAGCATCGGCCTCGGCCTCGGGCTCCCCGCTCTGGGAGCCCGGCCTCACCGGCCAGAACTGCACGTCCCTCTCAGATCCCACTTTATGAAAAACGTGTTTTCTCTAAAAAAGTCAGCTGTTTTTTACACATGACAGCCGGGCTGCCGCGGCCGCTGTGAGGTGACTCTCCCGCCCTCCCGCCCTCCCAGGCCTGGTCCTCTCGGTGGGCGGCGTGGCGCTGCTCTGCGTGCTCTGTGTCCTGGGCTTCCTGTCGCTCTCCGTGTCGGGGACCATCGTCGTGTCCTACGTGGCGATGTCCAGCCTCATCAACTACTGGCTCTGCCCCAGGTGAGCCCCCGCCCGCGGTGACCTGCCTTCTCCCTGCGGGTCCCACCGTGACCCTCCCCGCAGTGTGGAGGGCAGCTCCAACGGGCATCACGGGACTTACAGCGCAGCTTCAAGCGATGGTTTTGTAACCCCCACACCACATGGTTTTGTTGTCATGGCAGCTCTATGAGGTAGCTACTGATTAGTTCCTTTGAAAAGATGCTCATTAATTTACAGAAACTCAAATCAAGGTGATTTTCTGGGAGGAAGGAGGAACATCCGTGTTCCTTGCGGTCCCTGTTGCTCACCTGGGTGTCAGTCTGAGCTGGAGGTAGAGCTCCCTGGGGCCTGAGTGGGACAGCCTCCATCGATGTCCGCTGCGGAGGGACCAGCGGGCCGCGGCCCCCGCTGCAATGGGCCCTGTGAGTTCCAAGTGGGATGTGCCCCTTTGTGCTTCCTTCAGCCCTGCTGCCTTCATTGTGTAGCCAGTCCCCCAAGCACGTGCTGCGGGCCGGGGACCCTCAGCCCCGGGAGGCAGACGCAGCCCTGGGAGGCAGGCACTTACAACAGGGAGGAGGAGGCTGGTCCCAGCACCAAGCGGCAGGGGAGGGGCTCAGAGCCAGAGCAGTACCCTTACCTGAGATGTAAGATGGCTTCACAGCAGGGGGCAGCAAACCTCTATCAGGGGCCAGACAGCGCATTTCAGAGGAGGCAGATCATGTGGTCTTGGTTGTAACCACAGCTCTGTGCTGTGCTGTGAGAGCCGCAGAGTAAGTGAACCAGAGTGTCGCTGAGCTCCAGGGCACTGTTTACAGAAGTGGGCAGGGGGCCAGCTGTGCTCTCAGCACTGAGACGCTGGGTTCGGTCTCTGCACAGTAGCCCTGAGCCTCTGGCCCTGCAGCTGTGGGAGCTCTCAGACATCGTGCTGGTCGCTGTCAGTCTGGAAGGAGATGAAAGACGAAACGTCGGTCTGTTTGGCCCCTGCGTCCGCGCCTTTCCTGCTGCACAGGCTCCGCCACAGGCCCAGCAGCCACGACCCCTGGCACCTGCTCCCCTTGGTCGTGGAGAGAGGGAGACGAGGCGGGCTGGCCCTGGGGGTGAGGCAGTGGTCAGGGCTGCTCCAGGCCAGGCTCTCGGACCCTGAGCTCTCCACACTCGGTGCTCAGCCTCTGGTTCCAGCTCCATCTTACCTCCTTAGAATGACGAGTCTTCGGAGAATTTTTGTTTGAAGTTTCAGTGTATTGATAATTGTTCAAATGGAAATCATAACAGGAATTTGAAAAACTTTTTTTCATTTACAAAGAACAAAGTTACCTGTTGTCATACAGAACACACCTTCAGGAGAAGTAATTATATTTCCAGTACAAAACGGAGAAGGGAGTGGCCTTGTCCCCACTGTGCAGAGACCTCTAGAGTCTCAGGAGGAGAGGGGGGCGGTTCCGGCCTGTGCACCGCCCTGTGCCTTGCCTGGGTGGAGCTTGAGGAGGAGGCACCCTCACAGGGCCCGGCCTGCTCTGGGCCAGCCCACAGGCCCAGGAAGGGAGCGCTAATGGCCGGTGAGATGTGAACTTTATCAGCAAGTGCTCCCTTCAGCTAAGCTCCAGGACTGAGCAAAGTGGTGAGAAGCAGTGTCACCACACTCCCGGGCTGTGGAGGCTCATGTGCTGGGACAGAAAGGCTGGCCGGACCTGCAGGATTTGCTACATTAAAACCCACGGGTCTCTCTCGTACTTTCAGTAGGTTTTCCAACCATGCATGAGTTGGTAGCTTGGTTGGCCATTGGAGAGTGCTGGTTCATGGAGAACTGAGCATGGAGTGAGGAAGACGTGCTATGCTGTCGGTGGGTGAATGCTTCAAAGCTCAGGGGACAGGTGCCTCTCTTGTTCAGGAATCCAGAGCACAGGGGAGAGGACTGCCCACTGTACTTTATGAGGCAAAAGGAATCTTGGCCCTAAAACAAAAGATAACATAACTAACTTTGTTAAAGGAGACGAGACTCTAAGCTGGGTTTGTGGGAACTGAGCAGCCGTGGGACGAGCCACGCTGGCCGCCTCCGTGCAGCTCAGCCGGGCACGCTCCTCGCAGGGCGCCTCGGCCTCGGGCTCGGCGCGGAGAGCGGGCAGCCTGTGGAGCCGCCGCCATCACGCAGTGCGGCCGCCTCCCAGCGCCCCTCGGGGAGACGGCTCCTCTCAGCCCTCTGCCTGCAGGTGGGAGGCTGAGGCTGTCAGGTAATAAGACCGAAGCAGGTCCCTGCTTGGACAGGTGGTTGGCTTTGTGGCCCAACCGGAAGCTGGAGGCGTGGGCTCTGCGCCGTCATAGCCCAGCCACCCGCCGTGCTGCCCTCAGAGCCGCCAGCTGTCACCTCCCAGACACAGGAAGGTGCCGTGGCTGGGCTGCACCAGCCGCGTCCAAAGCAGGGGAGGGAGACAAACCGAGTTTCTTCAGCAGCGGCAGCTGCCCTTTCTGTGGAGTAAGTGGGGCTTCCCGAGACCTCTCCGTCCTCCCAGCAGCCTCCTGGGCCGGCGGCCTGTCAGGGTGCTCAGCTGGGTGGGTGGTGAGGAGGGTTCAGTTTGCTCAGCTCCAGCAGTAAGAACTTGCGAGGGATGCACCTTGGGAACGTGCTTGTCAGCCAGGCTGGTGTGTGGTGGATTGTCAGGTTGGCAAGACTGCCTCAAGTTCACGACAACCCACAGATCCCGGCTCTCACAGGGGCAGCAGCACTGCCCTCGGAAACACGCCATCACGGGGACAAAAGAGACCCACCTGCTGCTTCCCCTACCTCCCTGATGCTCAATCACCAAGAAATAGTCAATTGGAATATGAAGATAAGGGGATTTTTCTTTATTTTTTTAATGTATTGATTTGAGAAAGAAAGAGGAGAGAGAGAGAGGGAGGGAGGGAGGGAGGGAGGGAGGGAGAGAGAGAGAGAGAGAGAGAGAGAAATAGAAACATCAGCCTATTGTTCCATTTATTTATGCATCCATTGGTTGATTCTTGTATGTGACCTGATCAGATACTGAACCTGCAACCTTGGCATTTCAGGACTGTGCTCTAACGGTTGGAGCATAACCAACTGAGCCACCTGGCCAGGGCTCAGGCTGTTTTATTGGTAAAAATAGAGGCCTGGTGCACAAATATTCATGCACTTGGGGGGTGTCTCAGCCCAGCCTGCACACTCTTACAATCTGGGACCCCTTGGGTAGGGTCCAGTCCCATCGCAGCGTGGCTCTGGTCCCCGGACCTGTGGGCTGGGGAGGGGCCAAGAGCCAGCCTGATGGCAGCATGGCTCCGTCCCCACAGCTCCCTCCCACTGCTGCTGCGCGACGGGCGGCGGGACCCAGGACTGACTGTCCTGCCGCACCAGCCGGGACCTTAGCCTGCTGGTGGGCCATCCGCCCTGACATTTAGGTCGTGACGGCCCTGCTCTGTGTATGTTAGGATAGGGTTACTCTTTGCTCTGCGTTTCTCCCTGGATAGTTGTGAGGACATAGGCAACAACGGGGAAAGCGTGCTATGGAAATCAGAAAAGGGAAAAGGGCCGTCAGCCCTGTCTCACTGAGCCCTCTTCACTTCGTGTGCCCTCGGGTTCCTCACCTGTGAAACTGCTGTGACCCAGACCTGGTGTGGTGACAGCAAGCAGCTAAGGTAACCCCCTCCAGCTGTGTACGTCTCCGCCCTTCTCTCCACAGAGGCCCCGGAACTGACTGCGTCCTCTCGTCATGGGACAGACCGCTGACGCCGAGCCCCGGCGGCGATGCCAGCCGCCCGTGAGGTCCAGGCGTGCAGGCCCGCCAGGAGTGCCGACGGAGCCTGTCCCAGTCACTCTGGAGGGTGCTGGGCGGTCACATTCCCTGGGTGTGTCCTCTGCCTGTCACCTGTTTGTGGGGCCTGCCCTGCCCGGCAGCTTGGCTGCTCACCCTTCTCCCGGGTGAGGCAGACTTGACTTGGAAGTTGAGCCCCTAGAGCCTGTTGATGGGACCCCAAGGTTGACTTGACCCAGGAGTCTGTGTCTAGGGGCCAAATTAGGGCAAATGTGGATTGTTTTTTAGTTCTTCCTTTTGTTTTTAGAAATGAGAGAAGCTGTTTATTTCTCCACTCACTCGAAACAAGAGTAGGGGTGAGAAATATCCAAAACAGAGCAAGCTCTTCTGTTTTATTAGCTTTTTATCAGAAAGAACAGTAACGTTGGACAATAACAGACTCTCAAGTTAGAACAGCCTTAATTTTGTAGTCAAGAGCTTTTTTCAAGTCTCAGGGAACAGCATCCACGCTGACTCCTGTGCAGTGCTTTTACTCTTTGCACTTGATACTTTTGTATTGTTTTGAAGAACTTGTCCTGTTAAGCCATTTTTTAAAAAGTTCTATGAAAATGCTAAAGGACTACAGAAAATTTTAAAATTCTGTGGTATTTCTATTTCAGTGGTTTATTTGCTGTGGCATTTTATTCAATAAATATTTGTTTAGATTTTCTTTTCTTTTTTTTACTTTCTATTCCCTTTCTCTTTAGACAAATTCCTTGTTCTTTGTCGAATTCATGGCAGATCCTGGTAAGATGGCTCTTTAGTTGCTAGTGATGGACACTCAATCCAAAGTGGCTTAAAACATGGGAGGTGAGGGGGCGGGGCTCATTTCCACTGGGAAGCCCGGGCTCAGTCTGCAGGCGCTGCTGGTCCAGGCTCCCTCCGCCTCAGAGTGCGTCCCTCGGAGCAGCGGCCTGCCCTCCGGCCCTCGCTCACAGCAGCTTATGGGCAGCACTTAGTGCCAGACAAGGGGGCTGCTTTTTTTCTATAGTGCATACAGGAGTTTGGGTCTGACTCTGATTAGACATACTTGGGTCATGTGAGCAGCCCGGACCAATCCCAGTGCTGGGGACGGACTGTGCTGATAGGGCAGGGCTGGGCGGGGCACTCTTCAGGAACGGGGAGGGGTAGGTCAGCTCCACTGGTCCCACATAGGGTGGGGAAACGGGTGCAGACAGGTGTCAGAAGAAAAGGAAGTGTTTGCTAGGCAGGCAAAAGCAGATGTGGGCAGTTTGCCACAGTTAGGGCAAAAAGGCCTTACTTTGGGAACCTGTCAGCATTCATGTTAGCCACATCCGTCACTGAAGTGCCTTTCCCCATACAGCGAAGAGCTGCCCATTCCTGCCACACGGGGCATTGCCATTGCGGGGGGGTGTGTATGGAAGGTCTTCCTTCAGGTGAGTGTCTACGCCCCTGGGCTCGGGTCTAACTCACCACAAACCATGGGCTTGACAGCACAGTCTCGCTGTGTGTGGAGGAGTCGGGCACGGCCGTGAGGGTTGGGGAAGGGTCTGAGGGGCTGGCGGTTGGGGAAGGACAGGCCAGAAGCCTCAGGGTGGGGAGGCCCAGGGCTGGCAGGAGGGGCTCTGATGGAGAAGAGGATTTGGCAGGTAGAGAGGTGTGACACACAGAAGAGCGATTGCGGAATGTAAAGGCCTGGATGTCGGGGATCTCTGACCACTCCCTTTTGGAAGCTGTCTAAGTCTGGAGAATGTTACATTTCCATCCTCAGTCCAGTGTGAATCGTGGTCTAATTTACATTGTGGCCAGGTGGTATTACAATAGAAAATAAGGCTCTTTGGCCGAACCTCTGTTGAAAGGCCGAGTGTGTTAAGATTATGGAGGAGACATCCTAAAGGAGTGTTTTCTTTGGGGGGAGAGAGGTGGGGGAAGGGGATGGAAAAGAATTCCCCATGCTGTATACCAGGAAGAGGAGGTGAGCAGCAAAGGAAGGCTGCGGGAGGCGTCCCAGCTGTCCAGTCAGGCTCCAGAGGAAGACAGTCTGATTTGTGTGGTGGGCATCCCCTGAGAGGAAGACTGTGGACCTGGTTGGATTGGAGAGGATTTCTGGCCGAGCGCTAGGTCTTCTGTCTGAGGCGGCGAATCAGAAGTCTGGAGGGTGGATCCAGTTGTCACCTACCAACAGCAAGCGAGCTGGTGTTGAGTGGGAGTCAGCAGTGGGAAGGAAAGGTCCCCCGTCTGGCTGGTTCGAGAGGAGGTAGGCCTGATGGAGGCCGGTGACCATGTAGGATTGGGAGGTGAGCCCAGGCCGAGCTGCTGCTGCCTACTGCTCTCTGAGCAGCGAACTCGGGTGACCAATGCCCGGGCGATGGCTCCCCTTCCCTGTGGACCTCCCCACCCCCCAGGTTCGAAGGAACCTCAAGACATCATTGGGGACCCCAGGAACATGAGGAATTCACCAAGTCTGCAGGCATTGCAGGCAAACCCAATGGCAACCAGCTTCTTTGCCCCGAGGGGCTAATGAAAGCACAAGTATGAGAGTCCAGCAAAGCAGGCTTTTTAAAAGCCTCTATGATCAGTTGCTATCCTTACTGTGTTCGTGTAAACAGTCAGGCCAGGTTGTAAGTAGACGTAATGCAGTGAATAACTTGGGTCTTGATTTAGCACTTTAATAAAAATAAGGGTGATTAGAGGGGGGAAATGTGTTTCAGTGGATTACATACACACAGTTATGAATGTTAGATTCTAGCTCAGATCCTTGTCTTCAAAATTTTGTTTTTATGTCAATCAACCTGGCCTAGTCAGGGATAGTGCCCCAAATTAACAGAAAGGGCCACAAAGAATAGTGAATGTCAATCAAATTCCTGGGACTGCGCACTAAAGAATATAAACTGATATACCTGGCTACTTCCCTTCACAGGACCTTAATGTTCAGTTCCTCGTCCTTGCTGTTGGCCCATGGATTCTGCACCATTTTTCATCTTCAGGACCACTCTGAACCCTCACCAACCAGCCTCAGGGAAATCATGCTTTCGCAACCCCTCCCTCCAACCAGGAGGATCTGTACCGTGTTCCAGCCCACTACAGGCAAGATCCTTCCCCCTGTGATACCAACGTCCCCCCTCAGCAGGAAGTAACTACAGAAGATATGACCTTTGTCCCGATTCCATAAAACGGCTGGAATGTTAGGTCTGATCAAATAATTGAATCCATACCCTCCCTGGGAAGTGACCTTTAGGCCACTTCACAACCACCGTTCCTTTCCCTTAGACACACTCCACTTGAGAGGAGCAGCCTTCCCCGCCAGAATCCTCTGCCCAGAAAAAGCCCACCAGAGTCCTTTAAAATCCGACTCCCCATCCCTGGTGCTGCCATTTGGGGCTCAGCCCATTTGGGTTTCCAGATGACTTGATCTATAATAATAAGAGGGTAATAGGCTAATTGACGGGTGTCTTTTGGACATCCTTTCTGAAGAAGCTGGATCCAGAGGGAAGCCAGCCCAGGTCCTGAGTGCCTGCTGGCATCCAGAGGAGGAAGCCCAGGCCCTGGGCGCCAGAGGGAAGGCGGTGCTGGCAGCTGGGAGAAGGAAGGCCTACTCTTGCATGGATTTTGTGCCTCGGGCCTCTAGTAAATTTATAAATATTTACCCCTTTGCCCTCATGGGCTCCTCCTTCAGCAGCCTGGCTTTGCTGGGCGCTTAGTAAGACTGCAAGCACAATGTGCCAGGGCTGGGCTTTCAGTGAGGTTGACTGGGGAAGGACCCTACATCCAAGCCCATGTCACTGGCAGTGTCCGTTCCTGTGGGGTGAGGCCTCAGCCCCTCTCTGTGGCCATGCACACATGTGGTCAGGCTTCTTCAAAGCCACCAAGGCAGTCTCTCAGCAAGGCAATGTCGCATTTGTGTGCAATCATGCCACTTTTGCCATGCTCTGTGGGTTAGAAGCAATCACAGGCCCACCCACACTCCAGGGCATGCATGCCACAGTGGGGTCGGGCTCCCCCTCAGCGCCTGCCTACCTGCTGCAGGAAGTGAGGGAAATATGAGACCATGGTAAGTTCACTGAAGAGTGCAAAAGGGTCATAAGTAGCTGGGAAGGCCGTGTTTGCCACAGTGACCTGAGTTTTCGCTGAACCCAAGGATGTGAAGAGGCCACCATGTCAAGAGCTGGGGTGGGGACACAGCAACACAAAGGCCACACTGGGAGGGGCTTCCCACATTTAAGAAAGTGTGTGTGTGTGGGGGGGGGGGAGGAATCTGGTGAGCAGACTGTAATGGGGAGAGAGGAGCCCATTATGCAGGGCCTCACAGAGAAGAACCTAACACTAAAGAGAAAGGGAAGATGGTGAAGAATCTGACACATCACAGTGAGAGACACAATCACTGGCCGACAGGTTGGGGCAGAGGCTGGCTGGGAGGTCTGTGAGGCCAGAGGAGGGGGGTGGGGGGGGGGGGTGTTGGAGAGCCGGTGCCAGAGCTGGGCTGCAGTGGTTGGGGAGGCAAGGGCACAAAGATGCACCTCATTTGTAACAGGAGCTGGTGGGGAGGCAGTGGCTCTGTTTTCGAGGTGGCGGCTGTGATCCAGTCTGCTCTGCTCACTGAAGCCAGGCTTCCGCTGATTCCCAGAAGCATCGGAAGTGGCGTGGAGCCGGTGCGGCTGGGATGCGAGGTTGGGGAGTGTTTACAGTGCTGGGAATTTTCCTATGGAATGGTCTAAGGGTAGCCAAGAGTTCATTTTATTTTTATTTCTCAAAATTTAAAACTTCTTTATGGACATGGAAAAACCTACCCATAATAATACCTGCAGCTCAGTGAGTTCAGAGGTGAGTACGTGACATGAAACCACTGCCTCAGTACACGGCCAGCACAGCCAGCCCCGCCCAGCGGCCCCCTCGCCCCTCCTCCCGCTGGGTCTGTGGAAAGGACCCGCAGTCAGCGGGGGCTCACCGGGCTTGGAGCCCGCAGGGCCGGGGCGGGGAGAGAGGCCACTGAGACACCTCCTGACTAACCGCCAGGACCAGAGCGGACACCTCCCGGCCTGGGATCCACAGGGCCAGCTGGTGCCTCCTGCCCCGGCTGCTGCCCACACCCTCCCCTCTGCCCTGGTGGGAAGGAGCGGAGACCTGGTGGGGTGGGGTAACATCCTAACTTCTACTCTGAGTCAAGCTCCTTTGACCTACATTTTTGGTAAAACTCCTTCCGGAGTACCAGCGGGAATTCACAGGTGGACGGAGCCGGAATCCGGGCTCTTGGGCCGTGAGGGAGCCAAAGCAAAATGAATAGGTTAACAAAGCATCTTATTTCTGGTTTATACAACTTTGGCTGTTCATCCACAGAAAAGCTTACAGAGAAGTTGATGTATTCTTATAGATGCAAGTTATATCACAGACGTTTTCCTAAAAGTAAAGGTTCTTTAAGCCCGAATCAGTTTGGATGCTTTTACAGTACCTGCAGACAAAAGGCCTCTCTCTCTTTTTTTCCTTTTTTAAAAATCCTCATCTGAGGATATTTTCCCATTGATTTCCAGACAGAGTGGACAGAGAGAGGAAAAGACAGGGACATCGATGTGAGAGAAACACATCAATTGGTTACCTCTTGCATGCACCTGGACCAGGGCCAGGGCCAGGGAGGAGCCTGCAACCCAGGTACATGGCCTTGACCAGAGCTGAGCCCAGGACCCTTGGGTTCGCAGTCTGACACAGTCCACTGAGCCACACCAGCGAGGGAGGCTCCTCTGTAAGAACTCTGAACAGCTCAGTAACATGGAGTCCAAAGCAAGTGGTCCCAGGTGACTGAGGAAAAGTGTCATTGTGTTTGGCTGTTAACACAGAAAGTGAGCCTGGTGAATAGGGACAGCTTTACAGCCACTCCAGGCACCTAAGTGAGCCTTCCAATCTCCCCGGGAACCACTGGCCAGTCCCCCCAGATTAATGGGGCGGGGGAGGGTGTGTGTGTACCCAGTGACGGGGAATTCCCCACATGGAAGCCAGATGATGACGCAAAACTGTGAGGCATGTTCATTTCAGAAGTCCCTGGTGGTTACTATAGGCTGTAAGACTGCCGCGCAGGCCTCCCCTGAGCCTGTAGGCCAGCCATCATCCACCCGCTTCAGGTCATGAACCAGGCTAAAGGAGGCATGGACGACCAGCCTTTGGGTTGGACAACTGAGTCCCACGGCACTAGGAAGCCTCATTCCTAGGATGTCTCAGTGTCAGCATTTGTCTTGCTAAACAGGGTGGACCACTGTGGGTGGGGCAAGACCATCACATTAGGTGGCATTCAAAGTCAAATTATTATTCTTAAAAAAATATTCTGGATCCAAGTCGCCTTGCTGCTTGTCTTAAATTTTGCTTTTCTGCATCTAGTATAACATTTACATACCAGGAGCAAAAGCAACAATACTAACCCAGGAACATCAATTAGGAACAGAAAATTTCTAATACCAGACAAGGAAGGGTCCGAGGGGAACAAGCATCCCAGCCAACCAAATCCCTTTATATGTATCATAATTTTTATTAAGCTAATGCTATGCTTTCCTCCTTCATCCACTATCACTCATACCTTATGTTGTGTTTGGCCAGATGAATGAAGACTCGGCCATTCATTTTCCAGAAGCTCTGCCTTTTCTTCTGGGCAGTTAGTTTCCATAGAAATGACTTCATGAGGAGGATTAAGTTCAATTTCCCAATACATTGGATTTTCACTATCAATATTATCATAGGTTTTATGAACCTCAGGCAAAGTTATTGGCCTATACAATGTTTCCCAAACTTCTGACATATGTGTACTCCTTCTATAATTTTTGTAACGCTGAGTACCCCTCGTACTCATGAGAACGTAGAATTAGGCGCAGCTAAGCACGGTGCAGTGCATATCCCCACCAAACTCCGGTGCAACGCGTATCCCCACCAAACTCTTCTCGTACCCCTGGGGGTATGCGTGCCACACTTTGGGAAACGCTGGTCTATAATTTCAGTATGATGCCATATTCCAGTAGTATTTAATGTTAATTTGGTGCTATTACAACATAATCCATTTAGGATAACAGAAGAATTTTCTAACCTTTCCCAACAAAAATGCCCCTTTCCCATATACCATGTATCGTACTTTGTTGGGGTGGATACAACAGGCCAGAATTGGGTGAGTTCAGTATTCCATATAGATTAGGGGGCAGAACCATTCACCTTTCCGATTTTCACAAGTAGTGAGATGGGTTCTCACTGTTTATTACTTTTAAATATGGCCCATCTACTTCCCATTGTTGAGGATGGTCCCATACCAGCCAGTTGAACTTCTGGGAATGTAAGCTTAGGATCTAATGGCCCCTGTGCTTTTAAAACAATGTTGTAGATCACATTTCCCATCCAAAATTTTCCAAATTCCAGGGGAATCGTATGGCTGCCAAAAGTACCTGACCTGGGCTGCTGCTCCCAGTGGAGTTGGCCATTGTTTTGTAGCTGCTTTAGATTTCTTGCATTAGCACACAGTTGGCACACTGTGGCTCACGAGCCACATGCGGCTCTTTGGCCCCTTGAGTGTGGCTCTTCCACAAAATACCATGGCCTAGGCAAGTCTATTTTGAAGAAGTGGCATTAGAAGAAGTTCAAGTTTAAAAAATTTGGTTCTCAAAAGAAATTTCAATCGTTGTACTGTTGATATTTGGCTCTGTTGACTAATGAGTTTGCCGACCACTGGCATAGACAACAGTCCCAGTTGAGTTAGTGCACAGGACGTTCCCATTGCTGGGTTGTGCATGCGTTTTTATAGTCTGTCCAGTCTGTTCTATCCCTTGAGCTAAGGCTTTATTGTCTTTCCATGCTGCTTCCCACCCTGTCCTTCTTCCTGAACCAGCATTCCTTCTATATGACCTATTTGAGATAGTCTTTTTCTAATGAATGATGCTCTTCATTAGCTGCAAGTTCAGCTTGTCCCAGAATACCAAGGCCAGCCCCTTCTCCTCCAAGTATTCCTCTTTTGATTCTTTTAGGGGGCCAATGTTATTGAATCCACCAGGAATGTTGTCGCCATTGGGTTGCTATGGCTTGGGAACAGTTAGGGTACACTGAGTGGACCCAAAAATGTTGTTTTACATGTCACAGTTAAATAGGTGGAGGTGGCCCCCAAATGAACTAAAGTTTGAGTATGGGGCTTCCCACAAGCGTCCAGGACACAAGGGTAGTGGGGTAGTTACAGACATATCTACCCACCAAATGATCCCAATAATTTCTGAAATGGGATCCATTGATTTTTTTTTTCTTGTTTCACAGACATCCAGCCACAAGAGCATGGCTGGTGAGTCTGAGGACAAGATATACTATGACAGATAGAACAGGCTGCTGCAAGCCTTTATCCATAATTTCCAGGTATTTTTCTTAGCTATTCATCCACCATCTCTATAGCTATACAATACTCATCCAGATTAAATCCATATACAATCCTACTAGGGGAATTATCAGGGAGGTGTTCTTTAGAGGTATTTGCCCAAATGGGTCCTTTATAGTAGATATAGCCTGAAAACAAATGGACCAAAGCTTATATTGATAGTAAGAGAAGACCAATGTGTGGCCAACAAAGCATTGACTTCATTATCACTGATAATCTATGTATATAAAAGGCTAAATAATTGACTGTCTATCCATTCAACTCTAAGACTGACTGACCCGCTGGTACATATGACATGCACTGGCAATTTAAAAATAAACGTTGACTCACACATGCGAAATATATATAAAGCTCTCACTGGTGCCAATCTAGACTGAGTTGGAATATTTCTACCTAAACCCAGCTGGCCCACTGCCCACATCCCCTCCCCATGGTTGGCCCCACCCTGATCAGCCCCTACCGTCCCATCAGCCTGTGGCACCTCCCCCCAGCCAGCTCTGCCTCCAATTGGCACCCCCCACACCAATTGGTGGGCTGGCCAACCAACTGCCCATGGCCTCTCCTGTGGCCCCATTTGGGGTTGTGGCTGGCTGATCCACTGGCCACAGCCACTTTCCATGGCAGCCCTGCCTCCAGTCAGCGCCCTCATCCAAATTGGGTTTAGCCCCCACCATCCCATCAGCCCACAGCCCCTCCCTGCAGCTGGCCTGGCCCTGATCTTCCAATTGGGGCCAGGAGAACTGGACATCACCTGTGCATGAATTCGTGCACTGGGCCTCTAGTAAAAGATAATCTTTTATTGAGTTAATAAAAAGCAAAGAACATTCTGGTATCTGGATAACTTGACTGTTCAATGCAACCTGCTTAGCTGCAGCATCAGCAAAGTGATTTCCTTTTGCTTCCATGGTGGTAGCTTTAGAATGCCCTGGGATTTTTATAATTGCCAATTGTTTTGGTTGCTGTATGCTAATATAAATTCTGCAACCAGTTTTTCATTTTTAAGAAAATATTTCTATTGATTTCAGAGATGAAGAGAGAAAAACATCAATGATGAGAAAGAATCACTCATAGGCTGTCTCCTGCTCACCTGCTACTGGGGACTGAGCCCACAGCCCTGACCATGGAATCAAACCCAAACCGTGACTCCCTGGTTTGTAGGAGGTTGAAGCTCAACCACTGAGCCAGATTGGCCAGGCCAGTTTTCCACTTTTTATGTGCTTCCCAGAGGAAGTTAAGAAGCCTCACTGCTTCCATAACATTCCAAAGTTGCAGGAGGCTAATTCCAGCATGCCATAAATGCAAGAAGTTTCATGAAAAGGTTGATGGATGCTTGGGGCTTACTCAGCAGGGCTGAATACATGGCTGAGGGCATTTCCCCACACCTGAAAAGGATGCATAAATGATAGCTTGCTACCAGACAGCCGAAGGCATTTTAATCTACATGTTATTGCCTCCTGCTGGCCAAACACTGAACAGCTGAAGGCAGTTTCCCCAATCTGACAATGGATTCTGTATACTAAACCTTTCCTTTTCTTTATTAAATTTTATTGATTTTTCA
This sequence comes from Pipistrellus kuhlii, assembly GCF_014108245.1. Lineage (NCBI taxonomy): Eukaryota > Metazoa > Chordata > Mammalia > Chiroptera > Vespertilionidae > Pipistrellus > Pipistrellus kuhlii. Next base: position 696,708 of record NW_023425531.1, read on the forward strand.
CAGAGAGGAAGGGAGAGAGATAGAGAGCTAGAAACATCGATGAGAGAGAATCATTGATTAGCTGCCTCCTGCACACCCCCTACTGGGGATGTACCCGCAACCAATGTACATGCCCTTGACCGGAATCAAACCTGGGACCTTTCAGTCCACAGACCAAAGCTCTATCCATTGAGCCAAACCGGTTTCAGCTAAACCTTTCCTTTCATATGTATATATGCATTGCCTTATGTTAATAAAGAGCCAGGGGTCCTCAGACAGACAGAACTTGGTTCCTACAGTTAACCTCCTCTGGCTCCCCATGGATTACAAATTTATATTATATTCCTAGTCTCTTTATTAATTTACAGCAGTCCCTTCTCCAGATTTTTTGAACTCTAACAGCAGCAGAGAAAGACCAAGATTTCGATAAAAGTCATGAGCTACACAAAATGCATAGTGACTATCAGTGTAAATATTGGCTACTTGACCTTTGGCCAACTGACAAGCCTGAGTTAGAGCAATTAGTTCAGCTTGCTGGGCAGATCTGATTTCAGGCAGATAAGAACTTTCAATTATGTCCACCATGGAAGTTAGTGCATATCCAGCTCAGAAATGTCCCTGTTTATCTTTTAGTTAAGATCCATCTGTGAACCAAATTAAGTGAGTATTATCCACAGGAGTTTCCTGGAAATAATTTCTAGGAGCAAGAAGGTGGTCAACAAGTAAAACACAATTGTGGGTGTCTGCATCCTCTGGTGAGGGTCACAGAGTGTCAGGGTTAAGGCGACTGCACTAGTTAAAGTGTCTGTAGGAATTACAAGCATGGGGAAGTAGGCACTGGATAATTACTATAGGTTACAAGTCATGCAAGCAGGGGGGTGGGAGGGGTGGGGAGGGGGATGGAATGTTGCCAGAGGGCGGGTGTCCTCAGGCACTCCAGGACCAGATTGCAGGTATGATGGACTGGGCTGTAAAGAACAGGTGACTCCTGGACTAGATTGTTTCAGCCACGAGGTGGTAAACCTTTCCATAATGACAGGCAGTTCTGGGAAGGAGGATGGACTGCATTCCAATGTGAACTCCCATGTCCCAGGGCGTACAACTCCCAGCGAGGTGAGAGTGTGCTTCCTCTAATCGGAACAGAACCTTTTCTGAATTTACTAGAGGCTCAGTGCATGAAATTCATGCACAGGGATGGGGGGGGGGGGGGGGCCCTCAGCCCAGCCTGCACCCTCTCCAATCTGGGACCCTCAAGGGATGTCACACTATCAATGGGATTGGGCCTAAATGGGCAGTCAGACATTCCTCTCACAATCCAGAACTGCTGGCTTCCAACCACTTTCCTGTCTGCTTTCCCTAATTACTCCCCTGGCAGTTGATCAATGTCTAACTGCACCCCTGCCAGCCCCATTGCCCCCAACTGTCCTTCACTGCAGGCCTGGTCTCTCTCAACTGCTCTTCTCTGCTGGCCTGATCTCCCACAACTGCCCTCCCCTTGTGGCCATCTTGTGGTGGCCATCTTGTGTCCACATGGGGGCAGCCATCTTATGTGTTGGAGTGATGGTCAATGTTCATATTACCCTTTTATTACATAGGATTATTACTATTATATAGGATTTGGGTCAAACATATGATAATTGTAGGGAAGTAAAATCTCAACTGATTGAGAAAATGGCAGTTTTACCATTTATTTTATTACTAGAGGCCCGGTGCATGAAATTCATGCACAGGGGTGGGGGTATATCCCTCAGACCAGCCTGTGCCTTCTCCAATCCAGGGCCCCTTAAAGGATGTTCAACTGCCCATTTAGGCTCGATCTTCTCACAGTCCAGAACTGCTGGATCCCAACTGCTCGCCTGCCTGCCTTCCTGATTGCCCCTAACTGCTTCTGCCTGCCAGCCTGATCACCTCCTAACCACTCCCCTGACAGCCTGATTGATGCCTAACTTCTCCCCTGCCAGCCTGTTTGTCCTTAACTTCCCTCCCCTGCAGGCCTGGTCCCCCCAACTGCTCTCCCCTGCAGGCCTGGGTCCCCCCCAACTGCCTTTCCCTGCAGGCCTGGTCACCCCTAACTTCTCTCCTCTGCCAGCCTGGTCACCCCTAATCGCCCTCCCCTATAGGCTAGATTGGCCTCAACTACTCTCCCTTGCAGGCCTGGTTCCTCCCAACTGCCCTCCCCTGCTGGCCATCTTGTGGTGGCCATCTTGTGTCCACATGGAATCAGTATTTTTGACCACATGGGGGCAGCCATCTTGTGTGTTGGAGTGACAGTCACTTTGCATATTACTCTTTTATTGGATAGAATAGAGGCCTGGTGCATGGGTGGGGGCTAGCTGGTTTGCCCTGAAGGGTATCCCAGATCAGGGTGGGGGTTCCCTTGGGGCGTGGGGTGGCCTGGGCGAGGGGCCTGTGGTGGTTTGCAGGCTGGCCATGCCCCTAGGCGACCCAAGTGGAGGCCCTGGTATCTGGAGTTTATTTACCTTCTACAATTGAAACTTTGTAGCCTGGAGCGGAGCCGGAGCCAAGCCTCCTGCTTTCTCTGTGGAAGCAGCAATTTCTGTTTGGATTTATTTACCTTCTATAATTGAAACTTTGTAGCCTGGAGTGAAGGCCTGAGCCGGCCAGGGCTGCAGAAGCTTGGATTCCTCCATCACCAGGAGCAACCCTAGCCTCCTGCTATTCCAGCTCTGTGGCCATAGCCATTTCTGTTTACCTTCTATAATTGAAACTTTGTAGCCTGGAGTGGAGGCCTAGGCTGGCTAGGGCAGGCAGAAAGCTTGGCTTCCTCCATTGCCAGGGAAACCCAAGCCTCCCTCCTGCTCTCTGTGGCTGCAGCCATCTTGGTTAGGTTTATTTGCATATTTGCTCCAGATTGGCTGGTGGGCATGGCTGGTGGGCATGGCTGGTGGGTGTAGTGATGGTCAATTTGCATATTATTCTTTTATTAGATAGGATTAAAGGGGAAGATATAAGTGTTAGGAATATAGGGCAATAAAATCCTTAATGGCCATTTGTAAGCTTCCTGCCATAGGAAAACAAAGACCAGGAAAACTTGCTGGACTCCAGGAGTCAGACCATATAAGGAATGGAAACTGTCCTAAAAACACAGGACAACACACCTGCGGTCCATCTGCATTCCAAGCCCACCAGCTCCACCCCCAAACCTACTGAAGACAAGAGCTTCCAGCTCCTAGGTGCTGCCAGCATCACTCCCATGTGCCCTCAGCTGGGCAGCCCTTCCCTTTGGGTATCCCATCCCTCAGCCCCTTTCCTTAAATAAATTCCATTTTCCTTCACCCACCGTCTGAGATGGCTACTTAGCCTACCCAAGCACTACCACATTAACATTTCTATAAGGGGTGTTAGGGTTAGGCTGGTACTGTGGGAGGTGAAAGAATTCACAACCAAGAGAAGAGAAAATCTATTTTACTTTCCAAGGGAGGAAAGGGTTGGAGTATTGCTAGTCGATACAGGGCGGGGAAGAAAGAGTGGCTTTCACTTTTAAAGAGCAAGCGGGTGGTGTTGTTAGGTAACAAGGAAGCACGGCAGGGAAGGGGACTGTGTTGAAATCTATCAGATACGGAGGTGAGGGTTTTCTTGGAAAGTTAGTTTCTTTGCCGTTTAGGAGATAGTTCCGGCAGATGTCCTAACAAAAGTTATGAAGAGTTTAAAAGAGTCTTTCCTGAAGGGGAGGGGGAGGAAGGAAATGAGGAGGAGGTGGGAGAGCTGTTAAAACAGAGGAGGTGGAGGTGGAAGAGAGTGTGCATTGAGAGTAGCTTACTTTTGTCCTGCAGTTTGAATAGAGGAGCTGTTTGAATCAGGGAGCCAACAATCTTGAGGTTTAACTATTAGGTGCCTCTGATAAGTTGTGGAAAGGCCTGTTTTCTGCCCTTCCCAGAGTATTGATGAAATTCATGGGTAACAGATTAGGGAGGTGGGAGAAAGTAAGGAAGGGAGATTGGTCAAAAAGTAAAACGAATATATACATACTTTTACATTGGTGGTTAGAGGATACGTAATAATTAACATTTACAGAATATAGAGATGGTATGCAGGAAACAAGAAAACAATGGGAGGGTCTATGGAATCATGTTCTGGTGGGAGATTATACCCTGAAGGGTCTGGCAAAGGGGATTATTAACACAAAATAGAGGCCCGGTGCATAAAATTCATGCATAGGGGTGGTCCCTCAGTCTGGCCTGCACCCTCTCAAAATTCAAGACCTCTTGGAGGATATCCGACTGCCAGTTTAGGCCCAATCCCTTGGGATCCCTGCAGATAGGGCCTAGACCAGCAGTCGGACATGCCTCTCAAAATCTGGGACCACTGGCCCCTAACCACTCACCTGCCTGCCTGATTGCCCCTAACCTCTCTGCTTGCCTGCCTGATTGCCCTTAACTGCCTCTGCCAGCATAATTGCCCCTAACTGCTCACTGGGGCACTGCTGACCAAGGTCAGGGTCAGTTCTGGTCTCTGGTTATTCTGGTCGTTCCACTGTTTTAGTCGCTGGGCTTTTATTCTATAGGATGTTAGACATGGTTCTTGAGTTCACAGCTAAGAACAACTCAGAGCCAAGAACTCTAATGCACGAGAAAGTATAGAGAAAGAAAGTCACAGAAGCAGAGGAAGTGAGTCATTTGGGCTGCATGAGCTCAGGAAACAAGTTACAGAGACAAAAGAAGGGTCCTTGGAGCTTAGAAGAAATAAAGGTAAGTGCCTGAGAAAGGCTAGGCAAGAGAGAGGGGGGGGGGGGGGGGGGGGGGGGGAAGAGAGCCCAGCCCGCGCTCACTGGGTTCTTCATTTTAAGGTGTTTTTTTTTTAAATATATATATATTATTGATTTTTATACAGAGAGGAAGGGAGAGGGATAGAGAGTTAGAAACATCGATGAGAGAGAAACATCAATCAGCTGCCTCCTGCACCTCCCCCACTAGGGATATGCCCACAACCAAGGTACATACATACCCCTTGACTGGAATTGGACCTGGACCCTTCAGTCCTCAGGCTGACACTCTATTCATTGAGCCAAACCGGCTTCGGCCATTTTAAGGGTTTTTGTCTCTTTTCCAGAGATGGGTGTCTAGGGGCTCTCAGGGGAGGTCTAATAGGATAATCACCAGCCTTCCAGGTGCCCGTTTGGGTCCTGGCCCACACCAGGGGAGGGGTCGATGGTCATTGCAGCTGGTCCTGCAGTCATTATGGTTCTGCTCCCTCTGGTTTTGCTGCTGTTTGGGGCTGGGAGCTGAGGCACAGCTGAGGCCTCAGGTCATCCCCTGTGGTCAGAGGCCTGAGGATTTGTTCCTGAGCGTATGATGCTGGTCAGACCGTCAGTATCCTGAGGGCTTTGTGCTGCAGGGAGGGGTCAGGTATGGGCTTGTGGGGAGTCTGTGAGGCTGTTTTGCTGTCTTTGTTGCTCCTAGGGGTGCAAAGGTCACCCTGGGATAATACCTGCACCTATGATCGTGGTTTCTCTAGCTTTTCTCATTGCTAAGCACCCTTGGGACATCCCAGAGCTGGCCTCTCTTCCTGCTGTGCTCACATCTGTCTGCCTGCCTGCTCCATCAGGGTCATCCTGACATGCCAAAGGTATGTTACTGTAGATGAAGCAAGATAATAGATAGGCTCAGTTAAGATAAAGATTGACCTTTGTCAGGGAAGATACCAGTGTAGCACATGACTACTGCCACGACTCTGTTAAGATGTTTTCACTTCAGACCATCCTCTGTGGTCACTTTAGGTCTCTGAGTTTGTACGGCTGCCATGCAGACCTCCCTGAGCTGTCAAGTTCAGTGTGTGGCCCTGTTCTGTCCACACTGTTATGTTGGTATTTATATGGCTCCACTGCTGACTGGGAAGCTCTTACACCAGTACCCCGAACCTCATTGGACACTCACATGTTTTCAAAGGAGGTTTTATCTGATTTACAGGATGCTCCATCTGCCCAAGGCCATGCAATGAGAAAGACATAGATCCAGAACCCCAACTCAGCTTTTGTTCTAGAGTCCTCCTTCTGCATCCCATAGACCCTCCTGAAGCAGAATGGGCAGGGGGAAAGGTGCATTTGAGGGGCTCCCCAAGGCACACAAGTCCATTCCCACCCCTGCAACCTCCATGGCACTGCCCAGTAGAGGAGAATCCCAAATGTCTTTCATCTACATCCTGGCACCTGGACGACAATTGCAGCCCATTGCTACTCCTAAGGGAGATTGCAGACTCTAGTTTGACTGAGGGAGCAGCCTTCTAGGATTTGAGCTTCACTAATCATCTCTGCTGACTAGACTGCCTCCCCCATGTACCTTCAAAAATTGAGAACGGGACTTGAATCAATTGCTCATTACTTGTTCCTGGAAACCACGGCCACAAGAGTCCACCCACTGTTGCTCCCAGCCAGCTCTCTTTCCTCTCACTGTTCTGCCTCAGCATTTGTGGCACACACAGCAGAACTGAGTCCCACTGTGGGGCAGCCTCGAGGTCCATGTCACCGTGATCCTGTGACTCCACACAACAGACCCCTTGTGGGTGAGTTGGAAAATATTTCCTAAGTAGACAACCTGGTTTCCTTCCCTCACAGAGAAGGGAAATGATGCCAAGAGTTGGGGGTGGCTTCCGTTGCCACCACCCATCTTGTATATTAAAGGAGTAGAAGGCATTGAAGTCACCTAAATGCACCCCCGGAGGGAGCTGTTCCTAGCTCCACTATTGGTTGAATTCTCTGGCACTGCCAAAGTTGGGGATGGGAGTCAGAAAAAACTAAGTGACAAGAAGCAATGGAGCCAAAACTGGTTTGGCTCAATGGATAGAGCGTCGGCTTGGGGATTGAAAGGTCCCGGGTTTGATTCCGGTCAAGGGCATGTACCTTGGTTGCGGGCATATCCCCAGTAGGGGGTGTGCAAGAGGCAGCTGATCAATGACTCTCTCTCATCAATGTTTCTAATTCTTTCTCTCCCTTCCTCTCTGTACAAAATCAATATATTAAAAAAAGAAAAAAAAGAAAAAAGAGAAGCAATGGAGTCAATTTCCTTATTCATGTCCACACAGACCAAAACTGCTCCAAGGATTATGGGAAGGTACAGCACCCACTCTCAAGATGAACAGTCCTTGGACTTCATCTACTGTATAATATAATAATAAAAGTATAATATGCTAATTAGCCTGGACATCCTTCTGGATGACCTTCCGGACGAAGCCGGGCTGCCAGAGAAGCCCGGGTCCTGGGTGCCAGCAGCCGGGGGAAGGAAGGCCTGCTCTTGCATGAATTTCGTGCGTTGGGCCTCTAGTCTAATATAATGAGAAGACAGAAGCAAAAGGCTCACTGCCACCACTTTATTAAGAATCCAATCACTGATTTGACATCCTGGTTCTTTTCTTGAGCAGGTAAAAGACGAGGCCTGAAGCTGCTAGCATGCCTGCGGAGACAACTACAATGGCCATGGCTTTGAAAGCAACGTATCCAGCATCTCCGTGCCCTGCAGTGTCTACTGAGTCTGGAAGAGAAGCAGACGTGAGTCTTAAGAGTAAGTTGAAGTTGAACATGTGAGGGCTCCCAGAGAGGGAGGAAAAATTAACCCTCAGAGGATTCCTCCGGGAAGCTTGCAACAGGGCACAGCTTTAATCCCTGAGCCAACGCCTCCTCTCCACACTCAGGTTGCTCCCGAAGGTCAGATGGCTGAAAAGGACCTTACTGTCCCGGCCTGTTGCCCAACACAATATCCTGGACCGACAGTTCTCCCAGGATATTAGTTAGGGATGAAAACAGCTTAATTTCAAATTCTAGGCCTAAAATTAAGACATCTGGGGCAAGGATATAAGATATTAATAAGTTGGGGGTTGGCGGGATCCAGGCACAAGCCTTCTGACCCATTAGTCCTATTTCTAGAAGCATCCTGGAGTTCTTGTATAGCAGGCAAAGAACTAAGAGGCTTCTGATGTGGCACGAGTGACCAAGCTGGAGGTAACCTAAATGGGAATCCACTTAGCTATTAACAGTGAGGTGGGTCTCTGCACAGATAAGATACAGTTTACAAAGCAGCTCAGAGCTGTAGGGAGACTATATGACCCCGCTGTGCTAAAGGAGGTTGGGGGAGCAGAAGCCATCCCTGGGAGGAGACTGTCCTCTCTCTTGTTCAGAGGCGAGCATGCGTTCTATTTGCTTACTGGAATGTCACATACAGCCTCGCCCTTGCAGCCAGGGAGGGCCCTGGGCTCCAGGGCCATACCTCTGTCCGTGGAGCCCTCTGACAACAGGAGGATGGGTCCCGGCAGACTTATTGTTGTTTCCTCTTCCTCAGTGGCCCCCGAGGCTGCAGACAGGTTACAGGGCTTGAGCTCTGAACTAGTGCGCACGAGTGCCGAGCGGGGTGTCCGTGGGCCTCCCAGTGCAGACCGCAGCTCCCTGCTCTGCTGGGCAGGGAGCCGGCCTCGGCAGGACAGGGCATGCACCTCCCTAAGGACAGGGTGGGCCCCTCAAGAACTTTACGTCTGAATCTACCGAGTCTGGAGAAGAAAAACCTTTTGGTCACGCCTGTAAACGCTCAGACTTGTCCACAGGGACAAGAGCCTGCCCATGTCAGACTCAAACAGGAAGGCCTGCTGGGCCAAGGCTGCCTGGACTCTGAGTGGGTGAAGAATGAGGCCTCGTCCTTATGTGTTGAAATGAAGCTTGTTCTGAGTAACTTCACAGTAACGAGGGTTGCAATGTTACCTCGCCTGCTCCTCGGTGACGCAGGGCAGGCCCCGGAGCACGGCATGGAGTGGGGGGAGCGCAGGTTGCAGAGGGAGGCGCTGCAGTGGAAGTGGACCTGAGACAGCGGCAGAAGGAGGCGGCGGCGAGGTGAGCCAGGGCCCCACAGCCCCGCCCACGCTGTTAATACTCACCAGGCTGGCCAGCACTCCGGCATCTGACACGAAGGCAAAGGTCTTCACCTCGAACCTCCGGTAGTGGGCAGGGTAAGCCACAGAGGAGCCGATGGGATGGAAGGTGGTTCTGTGCGTGTCCAGGGTGTGTTCACAGCTAGGAGGCATGTGCCAGGGAGGACGTCAGCCTTCACCCGGGCAACTCCATGTTTGCCCAGGTTCCGCCTCCCGGGGCACCGTCAGAACCATTGCTGTATGTTCCACTGCACCTCCTTCTGACTTGGCCTCTCCAACCATACCCATGAATTCCAAGCAGCATGTGCTGGTTTTCTCCTGCTATTTCAATTGTATTAATACAATTTAAATATTTATATGTTTGCCAGCTAAACGCAGCAAGCGCTACAAGATTCATATGTGTGTCTTCAGATGACACTGGCTGGATTCTGACTACTGTGATCATGTCCGAGGCAGTTAGTATTTGTCAGTGACTCAAAACGTTGGAGAAGTCCTTAGGTGCTAGCAGAGTGAGAGCTATAAAAAGTGGGTGTGTGCTGGCCGGAGGCTGAGCTCGCTGGGACACTGTCCCCTACACCAAAAGGCTGTGTGTGGGCTGGATTCCCAGTCAGGGCACATGCCCGGGTTGTGGGTTCAATCCCCAGTCAGATTGTGTACCAGAGGCAACCTGTTGATGTTTTTCCCTCACATCAATGTTTCTCTGTCCCCTTCCTCTCTGTAAAAATCAATAAAAACATTCTCAAAGTCTGAAAACAACAACACACGGTGTGTTGGGTGTAAGTGCTAAGGAGAGAAGAGTCTGAAGGGTCAGGGAGCCGGGTCAGCTGACTTCCCAGAGAAGAGACATTGGACAGGCTTCTGGGTTGGAGGAGCACAGCTCTGTGTGGCCAGCAGGGCGGTACCTAGAGGCCAGGAGCCTAGGGGCAGAAACAACAGCTCCCAGAAAAGGAGGTGCGGGCCTGCGGGGGCAGACCCACAGGCAGAGCCCGTGCTGGGCGGCCTCACTCCAGAGCAGGTGTGAGGCCCAGAGGCAGACAGGTGTCCCCGCACCCTGCGCTGAGCAGCACTGGGGCTCCTGGCGAGCAGGGCCACTGCCCAGGGACCCACCCGGTGGGGATGAAGGTTCACGGCGCACGCACAGGACGAGGCTGGGCTCAGGATGGAACCGGAGGGCGGCCTTCTCCCGGGGGAGCGAGCCCGGGGCCAGGCCTCTGTGAGCCCCCCTCTAGACTCGGGGCGGGCAGTGTGGTCACCGAGCCCAGGGACAAAGGTCAGCGCTTGGCGACGGGGCCCCGGAGCCAGGAGCTGGGTGCCCCCCCCATCCCCCTCCCCCCGGCGCACTGGATGGCTCGCGGGGAGGGACCTACCCGTCCTTGACCACCGTCCAGCGGGGCCGGGCAGCGGGGTCGGTGGCGGGCGTGGCCCAGCAGTCGCCCAGGACCAGCTGGATGTTGGGGTCAGTCCTGTTGACCACGCTCACCTCCAGGAAGATGGGCTGGCGGAGGCGCCGCGGCACCGGGTAGTCCCCGTCCACGAACGGGCGCAGGTAGGACCCGTCTGGAAGGGAGCAGCTCTCAGCCCAGGCCGGCTGGGGCGGGAGCTGGGGCGGCGGTGCGGGGCTCACCTGGGAAGGCCTGCAGGAGGAAGGCCAGCGGGCCAGGCCGCACCAAGCGCCCCGCAGCGGGCGGGCCCTGGACGCTGGCGTTGGTGAGCACAGCCCCCGCGCGGTAGTGGCACCTCACGGTCACCCTGAGGGTGCAGTGGGCGGGAGTCAGTTAACAGCTGCTGGGCATTAGGCTGGAGCCTGAGCACCAGACGCAGCCAGGCCCACCTGAGATACTCCCCACCCCCCGCCCCACCCGAGCCCCCCGTCCCACCTGAGCCCTCTGTCCCACCTGAGCTCCCCAGCTCTGGAAATGGTGTGTGGAGGAAACCCGGCCCGGAGCGCGCGTATCTCATTCTCGTAGATGACCTTGCCGCCCTCGAACTGAGAGTGAGAGAGGGTCAGGGGGTGCTCACCGTGCTCCCAGGCCAGCCTCAGCCCGCTGTCCACACTGACCCGATGGGTGGTCCCACATCCGTTCAGAGGAATGCGAAACCGCGCCAGCCCCCGGGGCGCTGCGGCCAGGCTGGGCCAGCAGGAGGAGTTCCCCACTCTGAGGGTGGCCAGGTTGAGAGCGGGGCTCAGCTGGTGACTGTGGACTTGGACATCCATGAACCCGTCCTGGGTGCACAGCTCGCCTGCTGTCAGAGTGGCATGAGATGCTGGGGAAGGGGGAGCGGGCGTCTGCCAGCAGGGCCGTCCTTCCGCCTGCAGTCTGAGGGAGGACTCCCCTGGTTTCACCAGGCGGCACCCCCATGTGTTTAAGTCTTTGGGGTAAGATAGTTAAGGAGACAGACAGCAGAAATCCAATTACAGTGGTGCCTCACACAACGAACTTAATTCGTTCCAGGAGCAAGTTTGTTATGCGAAAAGTTCGTTATGTGAAACGCGTTTTCCCATAACAATACATGTTAAAAAAAATAATTCGTTCTGTAGCATAAAATATGCTAAGATGACATAAAAAAAGATAAATTTTTTGTTATTATTTTTATTTAGATACATCATGATATAAAAAAAATATTGAGTTTAACTTAAAAGGACGACTGCCGTGATACGTGCGTGATTTAATTCGTAATGAAGAACGATTGCCGCAATACGTGCTTAAGTTAAGCGCAGTGACTAACGACTGCCTGCAGTGCCTGCGCGGAAGGATGCAATACATCGGCAGCGATCGTGGAAGCTCGGGCGAAGCAATCGTGGAAGCTCGGGCAAAGCGGTCGTGGAAGCTCGGGCGACTTCGTTGTGTGAAACGAAGTTCATTGTATGAATCATGAAATGAAGTTCATTGTGTGCAGCGTTCGCTGTGCGAGGCGTTCTTTATGCGAGGCACCACTGTAGTGCCATTCGCCAACCACACCCAAGGACAGATGAAGTTAAGAGGAAAAAAAAAAATTGAGGAGAAACCAAGATGGTGGCAAAGGTAAACACCTAAATTGCTGCCTTGTATAACAATTTCAAAACTACAACTAAAGACAACTATCACCCAGAACCACGGGAAAGCTGGCTGAGTGGAAGTTCTACAACTAGAAGGAAAGAGAAAGGAGCACAAGCACTGAAAAGCTGAGGTACGGAGGCACACGAATCTGGCTGGTGGCGAGTGACTGAGAGCACTGCTTTTTCAACCCAAAGGAAGACAAGCTCCTGATTACTCTGAAATCCAGTTTCTGGGGAGATGTGGGGGACCCAAACTCCTACAGGGAGAAGCTGGACTATCTGCCATCAGGTTGGAAAGTGAGGGTGACTATTTTGCAGAGGTGCGCCCAGCAATCATTGTTTACTGGGCTGGAGCACGGGACACGTGGGGACCTGAAAAGGCAGAGAAGATGGATTGGCAGCTATTGCTGATTGACACACTCTAGCCTAGTGATGTCCTGAGACCCTACCCTGCACAGTCTACAAACACACCCAAGCTCCGTGCTGCGGCTTTTGCATATAAATGTCCTGTGCTGTTGCCAAACAGACTGCAGTTTCAGTCAGTCAGCTCCAAAACCTCCAAACCCTAAGCAAAGAGGAGAAAACTGTAGTTCTCGCTGTAGCTCCTGTGGAGTGGCCTCAGACAGTAGCTGACCTACTTCCCACTGGAGATCCAGAAGCTAGTGTATCTAGTGGTCGATGTGAGATGAAACCAAATTTCAACTACTCTCATAAGGGACACATTCAAGAGGCAGACTCAGTGAGCACCAAAGCCCCACTGGAACAAGTCCTGCCCCATAATCATGTCTCCAGCACAGCAATTCTTCCATTATAGACACAGCAGTTCCTCTCAGCCAATTGGCCTGGAGGTCAATTCCTCCCAGTGACACTAACAACAAACAAGACTTAACCACAATAAGGCTGTGCACATAGTCCACAAAGGGGAGCACCAAGAGTGCCCACCTCAGGTAACTGGGAGGCTGACCCATTGAACCATATAGGACACCCAGCACACAAAGCTACCCTACCAACTCAGGGAAACAGCAGAAGTGAGAAGTCAAGGAAACAGATCACAAACAAAAGAAATGTAGAACAAATGATTAGACAGAGGTCGAAACTATGGTTATAAGGGTTTTCAAGAATTTCCTAGAAAAGGCCGATAAATTCAATGAGACACTCGAGTATATGAAAAAGGACCAACTAGAAATTAAACATACACTGACTGAAATAAATATACAGAAATCCAACAGCAGACTAGAGGAATGCAAGAATCCAGTCAAAGATTTGAAATACAAAGAAGCAAAGAACAATCAACCAGATAAGCAAAAAGAAAAAAAATTCAAAAAGTTGAAGATAGCATAAGAAGCCTCTGGGACAACTTCAAGTGTCATCAGAATTATGGGGGTGCCAGAAGAAGAGAGAGAGCAAGATACTGAAAACCTATTTGAAGAAATAATGACTGAAAATTTCCCCCACCTGATGAAAGAAATAGACTTATAAATCCAGGGAGTGCACAGAAACAAAAACAAAAGGAATCCAAAGAGGATCACACCAAGACACATCATACTTAAAATGCCAAGGGCAAAAGACAGAATATTAAAAGCAGCAAGGGAAAAACAGTTATCTACAAGGGAGCACCCATATGATTGTCAACTGATTTCTCAACAGAAACTATGCAGGCCAGATTGGAGTGGCAAGAAATATTCAAAGTGATGAATAGCAAGAATCTACAACCAAGATTACTCTACCCAGCAAAGTTATCATTCAGAATAGAAGGTCAGATAAAAAGCTTCACAGATCAGAAAAAGCTGAAGGTGTTCATCACTACCAAGCCAGTATTATATGAAATGCTGAAAGGTATTCTTTAAGAAGAGGGAGAAGAAAAAAGTAAAGATAAGAATTATGAACAACAAATACATATCAACAAATGAATCTAAAAGTCATGAGTTAAAAATATGAAGAACAGAATAAACTGGTGAATATAAGAGAATCAGGGGCATCAAATGGGAGTGGATTGATAATTTTCAGGGGGGAAGGGGCATGGGAGGTGCGGGAAGAGACTGGACAAAAATCGTACACCTATGGATGAGGACAGTAGGGGGGAGATAAGGGCAGAGGGTGGGGTGGGAACCAGGTGGAGGGGAGCTATGTGGGGTAGAGAGGAAGAAGAAACAATTGTAATAATCTGAACAATAAAATTTTATTAAATTTAAAAAAGAGAAAAAAAAACTTTTTGGTACATGAATATGCTACTGAGAGCCTCCTCTAAATGCCCCGCCTTTAAAACTCCTCAGAAGGAAGACCAGTGCCTGCCCTCTCCCTCCCAGGAGCACAAGGCCCGTGCCTTCCCTCTCCTCCTCCCCTCCCCCTCCTCTTCCCACATCTCCTAAGCTCTAGGATTCCAGGAGACTTGCAACCAGGGCAACTGTACTTCATCTGGGCAACCTCCCTCCCCTCTACCCTATCCCCCAACCCCCAACTCGTCTCCAAGGCCCCCTTTTCTCTGACTTTCTAGTGAGCCGGAACAGCCCAGTCCCTCTCCTGCTGCCTTAGGCCTCACTTGCTTTTCTGGCCCCAGCTTCAATAAACGTCCTCTGAGATTCAAAATAAAAGTACCTTGGTAAGTGGCTTGAGTTACAAGGGGAGACCCTGAGGTCCCAGGCGATGGTGGAGCTGCTTTGTCTGAACAGAGTTTATGCAAAGAAGAGGGAGCAGGAGACAAGGAAGGAAGCACCATGTGGGGGAGAATCTACAGAAAACCTCGAGGAGGGGCTGGCGTGACTCAAATTATTTGTGACTTGAAGTGCAGTGCCTGGTGTCCTATGTCCCTCTGTCAGACACACACCCAGGACAGCTGGGGAGGCGCCCATCGTCCCTCTCTGGCTTGGCCTGACAAGGTATGTGTGGGGGGGAGGTGTAACAGCAGGAGTTCAGGAAAAGTCTTTTCACCTTCGCTAATCTCTTTAGTTCCAGGTTGGGCCACAGGCTCAGGCTTCTGAGGCGAAGCACCCTCCTGGGCCACCCTCTTGCAGCCCTACCCCAGCAGCTGGTCTGGGCCTCTGGCCTGGCAGCTTTTGTTTCCTGGGCGTGAGCAGTGCAGTGTAAACCATGCCTGCTCTCCCGCGGGCACAGGGAGGCTGAGGAGAACAGAATGTGCAGACCACTGCTCAAAGGTCTTTACCTGTAAGGACTGGAGGCTCACAGAGACACTCAGCGTGAAACACCATGGACGCTGTCTCCCGGAGGAAGGAAAAAGTCAGCTTGAGTGACGGTAAGAAGAACTGGTAGGGCAGGCACTGTTCTGAGGACTGAAACGCAAGAAGAGTGTCAGCATCAGAGACCACCCAGTGGGCCCAGTGCAGTGTGTGTGTGTGTGTGTGGGGGCGGGGGGTGTAGGAGTCCTGCAGCGCACACCCCAGACCTATTTGGTTTCCCTTTAAGCCAGAAGGAGAGACCCTGTCACTGTGTCAGGATTCGTCTCTCCACAGGGTGTTTTTTTGCTTTAATCCATGCCCCCAAGTGCCCAGCACTGCGTGCTCTTTGTACTGGACACAGATGATGAGTTAGCAGGTCAAATGCTACAGAGAACCCAGGGCCCTGCCAGCAGCCGGAGGAGAGGGCACCGCAGAGCACAGAGACCCCTGTGTCCCTGGCTGTGGGCCGGGAGGGATTGGCTCAGGGTGGCAGTGTGGGACCCTCCGTTTGGCTCAGGCTGCCCTGGGTTAAGAGGGCCTGAGTCACTCATCATTAGAAACTCGGCAGAGTTTGTACTATTCAATGTGCTGAGAAACATTGAGGAACACTGCCATTGTGGAGGTTCAAAAGGCTCAATGTTTGCAAGTAAATTTCAGTTACTGGGGAGTTCACTTATGCAAAGTAATCAGATGAGGCTCCCAGACTATGGGCTGCCACACTGGCTGTTGTAACGTACAGGCAGGTCAGGTTACTGGTGAGACCATGTTTCAGTCAGGTTCCCACACTCAGTGGTTGGCAAGGCAACGTACTTTGGTTTGGAGAAGAGCTTTGCTGAAGTGCAGCCTCAGGCCTCCTGCTGCCTCCGTCCCGATGCCGTGCCCATGCAGCTGGCTCACTGCGATGTCTCTGTTTCCAACGCTCACGGATCTTAACTTCCCAGGGAACTCTGGGATGGCGAGAGTCATGTGCGTGGCATTGCAGGTCACATGGCCTGGAGGGCATGACCGGAAGGTGTCTGTGGTCAGCTCTGAGGAAGCCCCAGAACAATATCTTCCAGCCTGGAGCTGCCTGTGCCTGGATCTTACCTGATAAGCAAGTCACCTGTGCTGCTAAAATGATCTTTTGTCCAAAAATTCTATGGATGAGCTTCAGAGGCACCATGTAGAGATGACTGTGACCTTGCTGGGGGGAGGGAACAACATCATCAGAGACCTCACTTCAATTCAATTTCTAAACAACACTAGAAGAGTGGTCAAGGCAAGCACATACTCAAGCACGGGGCACTGTTTTGGCCTAAGTAGAATTCAGGCATTTTGTCCGATGATTGTTATGCCAGGGACTCGTTTTAAAATTTCGTGCTTTTCATATCTGGCAAGTGAGGGTTGTCTATCGAGGTGCCCTGTAGCTGATCCTTTCTGGGTCCCAGCAAAAGCTGCTCTATTTTATGACTATTTTGTGGTGTCATCATCCAGAGAGAATGCTTGCAAGACTGAATAACCTTCTAGTGCAGATCTGTTCCTACTAAAATGCCGGTGTTTGAGCACTTTGACACATTAGTTCATTTAACACCGAGTCTCTTCTGTCGGCTGAAGAGCACCGGTCCCTACTGCAAGGCACAGGATGGGAGAACAATAACAGCAACAGAACCTAGCTCGTGGGAGAGCCGATGCAGGCCATGGGGAAGAGGGAGAACTGGTAAAGTAAGGGCCATCTGTTCACCACCGTGTCTTCAACACGTGGCGCAGCGCGCGGCCCACAGAAAGCACCGAGAAGCCCATGAGTGAGGTGTGTTCTTAGTTACTTTGAGGACGTGGCTGAGGTCAGGCTTGGGTTTGAAAAGAGTGGCCTGTGCCTGGGTGGGGCACAGAGAGACTCACACCCACCGTGTAGTGGGTCACTCCGGTAGCATTGAACGGCACTTGCATGGTCATCTTGTAGTCGCCAATTAGGATGTTGTATCCCTGCGCTAGGGCCTCCAGAAGGGTCAGAGTGTGGGCTTCTGCGCCGTGACCAACCTCAATGCTCCATCCCATCTGCTCCTGGAGATCCTAAAGCCAACATTTCCCTCAGAGGGCGGACCTCCCCTACCCTCCAAGCTTATCATCTAACATTTTAATCAGGATTGAAGTTATGTTATCTTTAATATAGAAAAAAGGCTACTTATGTCTGTATATTAAAGTTATTTTCATACCATATTTTCATCAGCCAAGCCAGGAACACCATGAAAGGTAAACTGGAAGGCAACAAACGTGGGATGTTAGGCTGTGCTTTGGAGGAGAGTTCCCGAATCCTGCTGCCCGCAGTAGGCAGAAGGCCCAACCAGCTCTGTGTGGCTCCCCCGAGGCCTGGGCGTGGGGCCCGAGGACAAGCAGGACCAGACAGACCCAGCTGCACCGAGACACCATCTCGCCTCCAGAGCTCCTGGTACCGGACGGCAATTGGAGGATCTGAACTCCCTTTCAGCTGCAAGTTAGACCACGTTCTCCAGGCACAGTTGTACTAGCTCGTAGGGACCCAGGGTTATCTCCAGCCATGCCGTTCCATTATTGTTGTAATAAAGTACTGGTATTTCTCTGATCTTTCTGTTGTCGAAATTAGCTATGTTAGTCAAAATTAGCTATGCTAGACTATGAAGTCCATGAGCGTGTGATTGGGCTGTTTGGCTCATCTACTGGATCCTATCCTCTGGCCCAGGGCCTGGCACATGGTAGGTAGGCAGCTTTTCAAGAAAGTATAAATGTGATGGTAGCTTCCTATTGCCAGGTGTGGTGTGCCAAGCCTGTGTACACCCTCTCAGTGTATTTTTAGAGACACCCCATAAGGAAGTGTTATTTTCTCCCACTTCGGGGCTTGGAAACAAAGAGTTGGTTTGTTTAAAATATTAACTCAAAGCCACAGAGCCAGTAAGTAGTGGATACAGGATCGCAATTCTGACCTTATTCCCAAGCCTGACTCTGTCCAGACACACCCTCCCCTCCCTGGGCTGCGGGGAAGCCTGCCTCTCTACTCACAGACATGCCCTCCTTTGAGCACAGGGTGGATCCTGGGTGCTCCTGGGCCCCTCCGGCCCGCATGGCCGGACAGCTGACCTGATACATGAAAGCCTCGTGTCCTCCAGCAGCAGCCCTGTTGTCTGTGAGCCGGATGGTCATCTGGTGCTGGCCAAGCTGTGTGCAAGCGGTCTCATAAGAACAGGAAGTGTTGGGGCCTCCGTGGGAAAAAAGATTCCAAAATGCCGTCTGACCTGGAGTGGTCACCAGGACTGCTGCTTCTGGAAGGCCCCTCACCCCTACACCAGGAGACCACAGCCAGCCCGTGAGAGAGCCCAGAAGCACGCATACATAGGCAGGGAACAGTTCCTGAACTTCATGGACTGGAGTTCAGTTTTCATTTTCTGCTTATACTTAGCCTATGCCAGTCTACCGTAAGTCAGAGTTCTGGCTGGTTTGGGGCCTCTACCAAGTCATTCAAATACTTACTGAGCATCAGTGTAGCAGCCATGGTGCTGGGAGAGCCATCTTTGAGCATTTCCCTGCCTTAAGGAACTGGGAGACAACCTTTTTCTGTTAAATGTTAGTATATATTTTATACTGTGTAGGCATATATAACTTCTGATATGTCTTTTTAAATTAAAAACTCTTTAAAAACATAAAAGCCATTCTTAGCTTGAACACACACACACACACACACACACACACACACTCATGCTATGGGCTGGACATGGCACCCACAGTTGTGGTTTGCAGACTCCTGTCTACAGGAATGCAGCTGTAAGCTTCCTAAGGTTGGGAAGTGACCACTTTAATTGCTTGCTCTTCACTGTGGGGTCAGATCAGTATCCTGCAGGTTTTTGGATGCACCCGGGTCTACATCACCAACTAAAGGAGGGAAGCCTGTACTTCCCATTCCCCACGTGGTTCTCTTCATGCTCAAGCTTGAGAGCTGCTCAGAGGGGCTGTGTGTCCTGCCCCGTTCCCTTCACTGGGCAGCGCGGGTGCCTGACAGCACAGGGAACCTATGGCTCAGCTCACTCTCCAGCACTTGTTTTGGTTGCATAGAGGGTCCCTTTGCCAGCACCACAATGCCTCCCACTTCCCATGAGGTAACTGATCAGAATAGCGCGTGTCTGAGTATTTGCTGTGGCCAGGTGCTGCTCCAACTCCTAATCTGCTTTAGATCATCACTTTTTAGATACTGTGTGGAGAGAGTACCATAATCCCATTTCCCAACAGGCAAGCAGAGGCTTAGGAAGGTTAGCTAACTTGCCCAGGGTCATAGCCAGATAGTGGCAGAATCAGGACTCAAGCCCAAGACCGCAACTCTGGGGTGTCTCAACCTCAGCCTGAGAATTCTATGTGATGGGGGTGAGGTCACCCTATTCAATGACGGCTGTTTAGCAGCACCCTGGCTGGTATCTACTAGATCCAGTACCAGTTTCCTTCTCTCCAGTTTTGACCACCAAGAATGTCTCTGAGCATTATCAAATGCCCTACATATAAGCAAAAGCAAAAAACAAACAAAAGAAAAAGAAAAACAAAGTCCCCCCTGGTTGAGAAACATTGTGCTAGTCCGCAGCCTATACACTTAGCGAGCAGGTAAGTATTAGTAATGACTAGATTATACTTCCCAAACCACTCCTCAAAGCAGTTACTTACCACCCTGCTGGTGCAGGTCTCATAGGGGGCCCGTAGGGTGCGCTTTTCTGGGTTGAGGATGTAAGTGCAATTCAGCATTTCAAGACCGAAGGGATCTACGGAAGCCAGAGAAAGTTAGAGAGGGGTGGCCAAGAAGGACATTCAGTGACAGAAGCAATCGAAGCCACAGAGCCAAGACTGCCGATCCATTCCTCAGACACTTCAGTTACTTCACTGCTTTTGTCCCCACTATGTGGTGTGGCCTACGCTCTGAGGGATGCTGTGATCCACAGCCAAAGTTTCCCCGAGGTTATGAGGTAAGAGAAAGAAAGCCTCCCACACTTGGCAACACCATGCAAAGCAAGTGCCCCACAACATCATGGGAACTAGATGTGTTGCTCCAGTTTGTGAAAAATGGGGCTGGCCTGGAGCCCAGATGCTCTGCTGAGTGAGACGAAGCTAAGAACAGGCATTACCAACCCAGCACAGAGGCATGCCAGTTCTCAGGGCCAAGGTCACTTGAAAACTCCACTATCATTCTGTCTTCATGGCAGGTGACAGAACCTGAAGAGCAAAGAGAGTGTTGGGGCCTCTGAACTCCAGGCGCATGACTCCCACAGAAGCATCAAGGGAGGTGCCAGCTGGGAGAGGCAGAGCTTGTCCACCCGCCCGCAGGAGAGCACAGCTCAGAGGGAAGGACACGCTCCAGTACGCGGTACCAGGCACTAGGTACCCCAGGGATACCCTGGGTGAGGGCACACACTCCGGGGTCGGGGCCCGCACCTGTGGGGAAATCAGGCTTGGGCCCTGACAGTGACGCTGACAAGGTGGAAAGGAGGGACTGCACGTCTGAGAGAAACTGGGGAACAAAGGTTTTGTCTAATGGATTCAATTTGAAGTTTTAAAAAAGGCCTGTGTAAACTCAAGGTCACGGTCTAAGGTTAAGTTCTGCCTACAGTCTGCTACTCTGCGTCCTCCAGCTCCGGGGAAAGTTTCTAAAACACCCCGTTTTAGGTGGAACCGCTCTGATTGGGCTCTGGGTTGCTGTTTTCCTTAACATGAGCCGGTGTTGGAGGATGCTGCTCTCAGGGAGGGTCTCAGGCTGTGGTCTGTGCTCTTCAGATGCCACAGTGGGCAGTGTCTGCAAGCAGTTTCTATAAGAAGCCATCGATAGGCCTCAGAAAATTCTAGTGACTGGCTCAGGGTAGAAAGGGGTGTGGGACTGTCCCTGCGTTTGTGTTTCACAGCCATTGGCCCGGGCTGCACCGGCTCAGAGCGGTGTACCTGAGAAGGCGCGAGTCCCCAGCTGCGCAACCTCTGCTGAGCGCACCAGAGTCACCAGGGATAACAAGAGGGCCAGTGACCTGCAGGCGCCATAGGGGGGAGAGAGTTAAGGGATGGACTTTACCACACAAGGCCACGCGTCCCCTCCCTCTGCCCCAGGCACTACTCACCTCCAGCCCGACCTGAGCCAGCCTGAGGGACTCCCACCACCTCCTCTCTGCCAGCACGCCATGGCCCCAGCACCGCCAAACCAGCCAGGCAGGAGGCAGTTACAAAACAAGTGCTTTTAGGGCAGGAAGCTGGCTGGGACCTGCCCCCTCCCCATTGGAAGCACCTGAATCCCTGCAGCCCCAGCTGCGAGGGCTGGAGGGCCAGGCTTCTAGGCCAGCCGGGAAGCCAGAGCTCCCGGGAATGAGCTCCAGGTGGGGAATTAGTGTTTTTCTCATAACACGGGGAAACTAACCTGTTTGGGACAAAACATTTACAAAAGAGTGAAAGAGGGAGTGGGCTCCTCTTCGAATTGCCTTCAAGCAGAGCCCTCTCCGTCACACCCGCTCCTGGCCGGGGGGGCGCGTTAGGAGTGGGGGGACACACCTGGCCGCTGCATGAACCAGCTCTACACGCGGATGGAGCATTGTTCCCTGTCTATAATTATAAACTTACTGCAAAAACACACTGGCAATTACAGGGAGATATAGAGAAAAAGAAAAAGTTACCCATAATCCCACCACTGCTAATATTTAGGTATGTAACTTTATAGATTTTCTCTACAAACACCATACACACTTAGAAAAACAACCAAAAACTGCGATCAAAGTTTAAACTTTGTGTCGTAACCTGCTTTTACCACCTTACATATCATGGGCATTTCCATACTAAACTTGATCTCCATTTCTACTTTAAGGCTGCATCACATTCCATGTCTAGATACATCAGTGATTAACTGTCCCCTGATGATGGACATTAAGATGGTGCCCAGCTGTTCATCATTATAAATAACTAGAGACCCAGTGCATGGATTTGTGCACAGGTGGGTTCCAGCCAGCCCGTCCCAATCAGATCAATTGGGCTGCGCTGGCTGGGGAGTGGGGTCATGGCCGGTTGGCCAGCTGCCCCCATCCCATGGTCAAACTCCCGGTTGAACCCCCAATTGAGGGGACAATTTGCATATTAGCCCTTTATTATATAGGATTGTATGATAGACATTCTTGTACCTCTCCCTGGTTCCTCAGAAAAAAAGCCCTAGAAGTAGAAATTCTGGGTCGAAGGGAAGAGTGGTCTAAATAGGAAGGTCATAATGGGTGGCAATTGGGGGAGTACAGATGAGGAAACTGAGGCACAGCAGCTTGCCTAGCCTTTGACTATTGAGTGTCAGGGCCAGGTTGAGAACTCAGCTTTTCTGAGAACAAATCACCATCTCTTCTCAGCTCTCTCATTGTGCTGAAGACACCTTGATGCTGCAGCCCGGGCTGGTAACAGTGATAGAGGCTCAGATTCTGTGGGCGTCGGGGTGGCGTTTGCAATTACTGGCTCATGAGTTACCTTTGTGGTGTGAATTGAAGCACATGGCAGGCTGG
The DNA here is from genome assembly GCF_014108245.1 of Pipistrellus kuhlii. Lineage (NCBI taxonomy): Eukaryota > Metazoa > Chordata > Mammalia > Chiroptera > Vespertilionidae > Pipistrellus > Pipistrellus kuhlii. The sequence continues at coordinate 719,261 of NW_023425531.1, forward strand.
GTAGTGTTTCCCAACTTCCTGGATCAAAAGACCCTATGGGGCTCCCGTTGACATAAGCCACCGGGGTCCCACTCAGGAGCTGTTGGAGCAGGCTCTCCAGGGGCAGGGCTGGGGTAACCCATGCTCAGCAAATACGCAAGTGAGGCTTATGGTCAGGAAGACGGGGAACACCTGGAGAGAGGGAGGCAAGAAAATACAGTGGTGTCTCGCATAAAGAACGCCTCGCACAGCGAACGCGGCACACAACGAACTTCGTTTCATGATTCATACAACGAACTTCGTTTCACACAACGAAGTCGCCCGAGCTTCCATGACCGCTTTGCCCGAGCTTCCACGACTGCTTCGCCCGAGCTTCCACGATCGCTGCCGATGTATTGCATCCTTCCGCGCAGGCACTGCAGGCAGTCGTTAGTCACTGCGCTTAACTTAAGCACGTATCGCGGCAATCGTTCTTTATTACGAATTCAATCACGCACGTATCACGGCAGTAGTCCTTTTAAGTTAAACTCAATATTTTTTTTATATCATGGCTTCTAAAAAAAGCAGGAAGGTGATTTCTGTTGAAATGAAACAGGAAATAATTAGAAGGAGTGAATGTGGGGTAAAACAGTGTGACCTCGTCAACGCGTTTCACATAACAAACTTCGCATAACAAACTTGCTCCTGGAAGGAATTAAGTTCGTTGTGTGAGGCACCACTGTAAGTGGTTGCCAGTGGTTAACCTCTTTGTGGGAATTAACTGGTTATGTCGCAGAGGAATTGGAAGAGGGAGGACAATCCATGCTAAGCAGGTGTAGGGATAGAGATAATAAACAGATATGGATTCCAGCAGTGGCACAGTATTAACAGTCACTCCTACTAAGCACATTTTCCCAAAGGTGGTATCTTTTCTGCAAATGTGAAGGTGATTTGTTACCACTACAATTAAGGCTCTGATAAGAACAGAGGTAGGAAAGTGGAGCAAGACTCGAGGCCTGTTAAGAAGGTGGTTGGAGAGGTGGCAGGTCAATGCTGGCCCTTCCTCCTGGCCCCAACCGCAGGCTCGCTGCCAGACTGTGCTCTCCGGAGCTGGGGCTTGCCTTGGGAAGGTCACTCAGGCCAGAGCCCAAGAGCAAAGGGGCCTTGGGAGGCAAGGGGGAGCACGAAGGCCTGGGCAGGAGGCGTGGAGAGCGAGGACCACCAGGGGAGCTGCTGAAGGGTGTGTGTGTGAGGTTATTCCCTTTGTCAGGTGTGACTGGACGGTCCTGACCTGACAGAGGCAGTCCCTCGGACATGCCCAAGTCACGGGCGGCTGGCAGCTGGCTTGGGGATGAGGAAGATGCAACTGTTCCCAATGAGGCACTGTCTCTGATCACCACCTGGGAAACTGAATTCTTACCAGAATGATTCCATCCTCACTGCTCAACTAGGTAATAGCGGGTGCTCTTCACATTATTTTCAAGGAGCCCTTTGAGGTTTGCTAATGTGACTAAAAGTGCCCCCTCTCCTCTCTGGGGCTGTCCTGGCCTTCCCAGGCCTCCGGAGGCCACAGTCACCCACTCACCACCAGGCATTTCCGGAGGGAGCTTTAGGTGGTTACACATGAAACATGGTGGGTTATGGCCTCGCTGGGGCAGGCCCCTTCTTGTTTCTGAAATGCAGTTCTTATAAACAGCTATCATTCTTAAACTCCACACTTATTGTTTTATTTTTCACAAGTTATTAACATACCAGAGGCGTGGTGCATGAATTCGTGCACAGTGGGGTCCCTCAGCCTGGCTTGACAGATCAGGCCAAAGCCAGCTCGGCCCCAAGGGTCCTGGACTGTGAGAGGGCACAGGCCAGGCCGAGGGAGCCCACTGGTGCACAGCTGGGGCTGGGGAGGGACCATGGGAGGGCTCCAGAGTGACAAATGCCTAGCTGGGTTCTGGGGTTACTTTGCCTTCCCGTGGCCCCACCCCTATCTGCCTAGGTTCCTCTGTCTCCTCATATGTACACCATCCCTAGAAACAGGAATAGGGAGCAGGAAGATTCCTGCTCTTTTTACTTTATTTACGCCTGTATTGATTAAATTGTCTTAGTGATAATGGAAATGATTTTAAAGTGATAACAGCAATAGCAGTCTATCCAATTTGACGATATGTGAGCTAGAGAAGTGTTCCAACTTCCGGTATAAAGACTAACATCCAGTGCATGGCTTTCTGCCCTGAGGCTCCCGGAGTCCAGCTCCCTATTGTGAGATGAAGTGAAGCCCAGAGGATTAGGAACTGCCCCAAGTCACAGGGCACGCTGGAGGCAGAGCTCCGTGAGCAATCAGGCCTGATGCCCACTCCCAGGCCCTTCCCGTGTTATTCCCATGGGTGAGCACAAGTGTGTGCACAGGAGGGGTACTTACACACTCGGTGCTGCTCTTGCAGTTATCTTAGCTTTAAAAGTCCAAGAAGCAGCGGTATATGATAAATACAGAAACTTCAATCACTATGATAAACCAGCTTAAAATAGCTTTCACATGTCAAATATGAAGTTCTTGAATATGATGTTAGTCTTTAACAATGTACCTATACTATGTTCTTGTCATTTCCCCCTGTGGTTCTTCAGACAATCCAAACTGATAAACCCCCTGACGGTGAAGGACTCAGAAAGAATTAGGGTAGCAGGCGTCTTCAAACTATGGCCCGTGGGCCACATGCGGCTCGCAGAGGAGTCTGATCAGGCCCGCCAGGTTTTTTGGGCAGTGAGCGCAGCCGAGGTGTTACAGTAGGAATTAGTAGTTCATATACTCCGGCCCTCCAGCTCTCTGAGGGACCGTGATCTGGCCCCCACTTTAAAAAGTTTGAGGACCCCTGGGGTAGAGGAATGAAGGACTTCTTTGACCCTGGGATACAAAGACAGAGCCGCTTAGATAAACAGAGGCCAGGGCTCAGAAGTTCTCACTGAGGACTCATTTACATAAAATGTCAACACATTACTCCACAGCTAGCAGCTAGGGCAATGGTCAAGACGGAAATGGAGAAAAGGTTCCTTGGCAATGCAGCAGATGCCTTGTAGTTGATAAAATATAAAATATGTTAAATGTTAAAGTTCTGAAGGATGTGGGGGATTGATTGTGAAGATCCCAATGCCCTCCCCCTCCACACACTCACACACACACTCACACACACATACACATACATACACACACACTCACTCACACACATACACACACATACACACATACACACACTCACTCACACATACACACACTCACACACACATACACACTCACACACACACATACACACATACACTCACACATACACACACTCACACACATACACATACACACACACTCACACACTCACACACGCACACACATACACACACTCACACACACATATACACTCACACACACACACACACACACACTCACACACACACATACACTCTCACACACATACACTCACACACGCACACACACACACACACACACACTCACACACGCACATACTCCTAACCTCTCCACGTGCTCAGTCAGCCTGTTCCAGCCCCCTCCTCAGCTGCCCTGCCTTGGATCAGGACTGCCTGGCCTTGCTTTGGCAGGTAGACGTGATGGAGGTGCCTCTCACTCAGGTAAAAGCGGGGCTCTGTTCAGCCTCCCTCGAGGCGTCTCTGTGGCCACCCCTTTCCCCCTGGGCCGGTGCTGATCACACGAAGCGCTGTGAAGGAGCGGGTGCTCCCAAACCATGTGATTGGATGAGTCTGGGAAGGAGGGGAGGCCCACTGTGCACAGGTCTGTGCAGACTCTGAGGCACACACTTTCGCGGTGGGAATAAGAAAAGAAAATGAAGGTCTTTCAAATGACACACTCCTCTCCCCATTCAACCCCCCACCCCCCCCACAGTTGATAGCCACTAAATAGAAAGCTGTGTGGGCTGAATGTGTCCCCACCATACACCGACTCATGCTGAAGTCTTAATCCTCAGGCCCTCGAATGTGACCATATGTGCAGATCGGTCTTTGCGTGGGTGAATACATTGAAATGAGATCTGTAGGGGCCCTCGTGTGATGTCCTGTAAGAGGAGGATGGTGTCCTGTAGGAGGAGGGAGTTTGGACACGGACACGCACAGAGCAGATGGCCTTTCACACGCAGGAGAGCGGCCTGGAGAGTCTCCCCCGCGGCCTGGGAGGAAGCCGCTCTCCTGACCCCGACCGGGCCTGGCAGCCGCCTGAGCTGAGAGAAGCAGGTGCCTGTGGTCCCCCCTCCCCAATCCCCCGCTGTGGTGTTTTGCTAGGGTGGCCCAAGAAAACGAATACCAGTTCCCAGCCTGAAATACAGCTCTGTGAATACAAAACATATTCTTTTTACTGTTTCGTGATAAGGGATAAAACAAACAACAGACAAACAGAAAGCAGGTCCCAGTTGTTATTGAGAAGAAAAATGCAGAGTGAAGAGAACTTTAGGGAAATATACCTTATGCACCTGTGAATGCCCTCTCCCTTTCCGCACCGTACAGCCACCCCCTCCTCTCTGCTTCCCCCTCGGCCACTGACCCGCTGATACTATGGTACACCTGCTGAGAACTGACTGCACACCATACACCACATAAGTAGTTTACAAATATTAACTCAGTAATTACTTATAATACCATCTGAGTAATAACTGGAAAGTTATTTTAGAAGTATTTTCCTCATTTTACTGACAAGAAAACTGAGGCTCAGAGAGAAATAATTAGCCCAAGTAAATGGTGGAACCCAACTTCTGGTTGAGTGTCTGTCAGTCTGTGCCTCAAGAACCTGTGTTCTTTTAATATACAATATATATTAAAGATAGAAGAAGGGAGAGAGACATAGAAACATTGATGAGAAAAGAACATTAATTGGCTGCCTCCTGCATGCCTCCCCTACCCCAGGGGGGTTCGAGCCCATAACCTGGGCATGTGCCCTGACTGGGAATTGAACTGGTGACCTCTTGGTGCATGGGATGACACTCAACCACTGAGCCACACTGCCTAGGCGAGAACCCATGCTCTTCACTATTGCTGTGCTCTGGCTTTATTTCAACACAGTGCTTGGCGCTCACATGTGCTTGTCCTACTGTCCTGGAGAGAGTTGGATGCCTTTGTCCGCATTGGACCATCTGGAAAGGGTCCTGTAATCAGCACTGCCATGTTGAAAAAAGTAGCTAATACAGATTTCCAGGTGATCTTTGCTCCAGCAGTTCTTATGGAACTTAGACAATTCAGGTTCCATGATTAGTGTATGTATCTATACCAGAGACCCGGTGCATGGCTTCATGCACAGGTGGAGTCCTTCAGCGTGGCCTGTGCCTTCTTGCGATCCAGGACCCCTTAAGGTAGGGGTGTCGAACTCAATCAGAGAAGGGGCCAAAATCTAAAATCCAGCCTAAATCGCGGGCCGAATGGTTTACTGAACAGTCATAAACTGTCATTGTGATGGAAACGCAGTGGAGTGCAGTGATGACAGCGAGGTGCGGGCCACATTGCAAGGCCTTGCGGGACCGATTTGGCCTGAGGGCCTTGTGTTTGACACATGTGCCTTAAGGGATGTCAGAGAGCTGGTTTTGGCCCAATCCCCATAAGCCAGGCCACGGGACCCCACCAGTGATGCACATATAAGATCTTTGGTTAATCTCTTCCTTCATTCTCCCTCCCGCTTCCCTCTGAGACTCATTAGTCTGTTCCATGTGTCTGTGCTTGTGGTTTCCACTCCTGTGTTGAGCATCTTCCCCCTGGTGGTCAATGCATGTCATATCTACCAGCCAGTCAGCCAGTCAGCTGGTTGCTTAGGCTTTTATATATGTACTAGAGACCCGGTGCATGAAATTCATGCACGGTGTGTGTGTGTGTGTGTGTGTGTGTGTGTGTGTGTGTGTGTCACTCATCCCAGCCTGCACCCTCTCCAATCGGGGATCCCTTGGGGAATATCTGAATGCCCTGTGGGATTGGGTCTAAACCAGCAGTCTGATATCCCTTTTTCAATCTGGGACCACTGGCTCCTAACTGCTCACCTGCCTGCCTGCCTGATTGCACCTAAGCACCTCTGCCTGCCTGCCTGATCACCCCAACTACCCTCCCCTGCTGACCTGATCACCCCAACTGCCCTTCCCTGCCAGCCTGATCACCCCAAATTGCCTTCCCCTGCTGGCCTGATCTGCCTCGGCCCCTACCACCATGGCTTTGTCTGGAAGGAAGTCAGATGTCTGGAAGATGGCCAGTCTACCTGGTCTAGTTAGCATATTACCCTTTTATTAGTATAAATCGATTTTATAGGATAGGATTGCTTAAATGGGGGGTAGGGCCTTTTTCAGCAGGAGGAGATGCTCCTGGCAGACAAAAATACATAATCCCTATATCTGGACTGATAGCCAGCCATATGCACTATACTGCCAAACTGGTCATTACAAAATTGAACCACTTTCTTACACCTTACACCAAACAGCTGTTGCCCTTAAAACCCCTCCTCAGCCTCCACCTTAGGTTCTGCCTTCATAGTTTACCCAGATTTGGTTCTGATTGGTTGGTTTCTATGCCAGTCAGCGTCTCCAGGCCTATCTCCAGGCCCCTCTCTCTGGGTCTGATCCACAGCTTCTATGGCAGCTGCGGATCAGGCCCTGCCCCTCTCTCTGGGCCTCTCTCTGAGCCTGATCAACAGCCACCTCAACACCAGTGAGGTCCTTAGGCTTCTGGCCCGCCCAGGCTGGAGGCTAATGACCTTGCTGCACCTGCCTCGCCCCACCTAGCCCCTGCTGCCCTGCCCACCTGCCAGCTGCCAGCCGTGCTGTGAGAGATGCCTGTGGGCTGTGGGGGAGGGACCAAGAGGTGCTCCATGCACTTCCTGTGACAGGTCGTCCAGCTGGTTTAGGTTATGACAGCCCCTGGCCTTATATAATATAGATAATAATAAAAGGGTAACATGCTAATTAGACCGGACATCCTTCTGGATGACTTTCCAGATGCAGCCAGGGCTTTGAGGGAAGCCCGGTCCTGGGTGCCTGCCAGTGGCCAGAGGGAAGCCTGGATCCTGGGTTCCAGAGGAAAGCCACTGCTGGCAGCCAGGGGAAAGAAGGCCTGGTGTTTTGTTTGTTTGTTTGTTTTTAATACATTTTATTGATTTTTTACAGAGAGGAAGGAAGAGGGAGAGTTAGAAACATCTATGAGAGAGAAACATCAATCAGCTGCCTCCTGCGCACCCCCCATTGGGGATGTGTCCCGCAACCAAGGCAGATGCCCTTGCCTGGAATCAAACCAAAGACCCTTGAGTTGTCAGGCTGATGCTCTATCCACTGAACCACACCGACTACACTTGCTTTTTATGCATCAGATCTCTAGTATATATATATATATATATTAATATATTGTTATTGATTTCAGAAGAAAGAAAGAGAAAGAGATAGAAACATCAATAATGAGAGAGAATCATCAAATAGCTGCCTTCTGCATGTCCCAGACTAGGGATCAGAGCCCACAACCCTGGCATATGCCCTGACCCAGGAATGAACTGTGACCTCCTATTTCATGTGCTCGTATGTGCTCAGCCACTGAGCCATGCAGGCCAGGCTGATTACTATAAATTGATTGAAGTGCTCAATTCACAGAAGCAGTACTTCATTAGGAAGGGAAAAGGCTTAAGAAAAAGGAAGTTTGTTCAGTTGACAAAGCAGTTGACTCAAGTGTGCATTTTAAATTCATAGCCCCTGCTCAGACCAGCCAGTGCTCACACTGTAAAGAGTTTGTTTTTGAAAACCTTTATAAAGCCTTTCTCTGTTAATTGTGAAAGCCATCTGGTACTTGGCATGTATGAAATGTGCGGTTAGGAGATGCCAAGAGATTCTTCATACAAGCAGATAGCACAATCACAGCTCTGTCTGTTTTTCTGGAATAAAAAACAAGGCTTTGACTAGCTTGAAACGTACGTGAATAAATTAAGCTGATCAATACTTCAGGGACATTACACTTTCAGTAGTCAGCTTGCTCACCTAAATATATTTATAAACGTTTGCATTTGGAGAAGAAAACCTAAAAGGGCAGACACTGGTTCCTTTGATTGCATCTTATTTGTATTTAATACTTCTAAGAAAAACAAGGCCAGTGACCTTCTTTTGGAAAAAAAGTGTTATAAGGGTTCAACAGAGAAGTGTGTTGTGAAATCTCTTTTAATTTGGAAATCCCCACATCAAATAGGCTGTAAGAGTTTTATTACTGTGCGAAGGAGAAGACAGTATGTCTGAGAGGCATTTTCTGAATAATGCCCTTGAAAATGTTTTTACCTCAGCAGACATGTTTCTCACAAACCAAAGTCCAACATCTACATGCTGTTAGTGCTGCCTTGTTCTACCCTCGTCTTGATTCCTGTAGGTTTTCTGTGTGACAACAGTACTTTTGTAATTCCCTTTACTTTCTATATTGTTTTTATTTCATTAAAATTCATAAGATATTCATTAGATAAAGTAATTTTGTTAAGAGCAAATGTTAAGAGCTTAGGCCTTTTCTTTCCCCTCAGTACATAAAAATGTGCTTCTGCCATACAAGTAAATTTCCTCTCTCATTAGACATGAATAGCTTTGGAGAACAAATGCAGTCTGCTTTTGAAGGCCAGCTCTCTTAAAGTGCAGGGGACAATCTCGGTAATAAAAAAAAAAAATGTGTTTCTCGGCTACACAAGCTGTTGAATTTCTTTCCCAATTAGAATTGAATGGTTTTCCAGAACAACAAGGGAGAAGCTTGGCTTCCATTTTGCTGGCACTGGTTTTTCTTATGAGGGACTGCGAGTATCAACCGCCACTAATCTTTTCCCCTCTTTTCCTCTCTCTGAGCAACAGAATACACAGGACTCTGTTTTATGGTAGGCTGAAGTCCTTGGTGAATTCTCCACCCCAGTGAATTCATCTTCTTGGCCAGGACTGGCTCCACAGTGGGGGTTAGACCAACCAGCTAACTGGTAGCTGCTGTTAAAGCGGGAGAGGTCAAAGTTTATAAATACAACAAAAAAGAGTTGAAAATGCCATTGCTCTGTGGGGAGGAAGAGAACCATTGGTGGGAGAGTCTCTCCATGTGTTGCGGCTGGGGTATTGTTAACCCTGTTTTCCTCTGGGCCATTGGCAAAATGGGCAGAAGGGCCTCTCAAAGTGAAATAGTTAAATGCTTGAGGTGCCAAGTAACAAGCGGGGTTTCTAGATTGTAGGAAAGCAGAGGAGGAAATAAAGCCTACTGCTCCGAACATGAGTGGCAGCCAGAGAGACACAGAGTCGCCGGCAGGATAGTTCTGCAAAGCTATGCTAGTATTACTGGATTGTAGGGCAGCGGGTGGAGCGGGGGTAAGAGAAGGTTGTGTGTGTGGGGGAGGGTGCAAGAGTTGGTTCCAACAGGAAGTTTGATGAAGAACTTGACTTGCTAGATAACCAAACAATTCTGGAGATGGTCATTGCCAACTATGTCTTATCCTCAAGTCTTCCCACTAGTGTGTGTGGGAAGTATTCTCTGACCTTCTGAGAGTGCAGTAGCAGCAGACTGTTGAAACAGATTTAAATATTTATTTCCACAAGACCAATACTGTCAGAACATACAAAGCCATTGCCCACAATTATCCAGATTCCGCACAAGAAGTTAGTGTCTACAATATATGCTAACACATGTTAGTTATTTTCATTAATCTCTTCTTTCATTATCTTCCACCAATTTACTTCCTTTGGACTTTGGGGAATAAAAAAAATAGAAAAAATATTGAGTTGTTGCTCTCTCTATCTGCAAAATAAGCCATGGCCACACTCTTTTGCCAATTTGTTAAACCATACTTTATAGTTTGGAATGATTTTTATCTCATTTCATCTTTACTACTGTAAGCTTAGGTGATATGATTATGAGCAACATCCCCCAGTATTATCTACAAGGAAATGAACTCAGATAGCTGGACTAACTTTCCCCAGATCATATGGACTCCAGATCTTCTAGCTCCAAATCCAACCCTTTTTCTCACCCTCCCTCATCTTGAAGGGAGGATTTGCAAGTTCAAGATTTGTTTCTATTTCCTCTTCTTCCTCTCCCCATCCATCCATTTTTCTTTCAAGGAAGAGGTTTTTCCCAAGAAAATGCCAAAAGGATGTCAGGATCTTTACCTTAAAAAAAAAAAAAAAGCTTGATGTTCTTACCATTTTACAGGAAAGTTGAAGTCTAAGTTGTAGTAAGTACTTTTGGAATCAAGAAACTTCCTTCTCCTCCTTGTCCTGAATCTCCAATCCTTCTTTATCTCCTCTGTAATTGCTCTGTCCTCTTCTTTGTTTCCATCCTCATCCTTATTCTCCTTCTCATCATTATCATCATTACCATCATCATTGTCATGTGGTATCAGATTCCTCGTTTTGTTGGCACTTAGCATTCTACTACAAATAATCTATCTTTGAGAAACTCTCTCTGGTTATGATAATGTTCAATTTTAGCGTGCGTTAATGAATGCAATTGTACCAAAATTAAAGTGGCTCATGCAAAATTGAATTGAGAAACAACATAGTAATTTTCTTGGCTTAAACTATTCCTTTCTCTCAAAGTACCCACAATTATGATTGGATGTTTCACTCTCTCTGGGATTAAAAAAATTATTTTGTAGTTAAATACTGTTTCCCTCCAGGCCGCTTCTACAGCTTCTATGGGTATTCTCATAGAAACCAGAAAAGGGAACAAACTGGACCCTCAGGACCAGTTACTATTTTGAGGAAACTGAACATGAAAGCTTTGTACTTGCTCAGAGTCGGCAAATAATTCATTTTGGAATAAAGACTTAGACAAAGAGAGATGAAGACTAAACAGTTACAGATTTTGAAAATAGAACTTTCTCACATCAATTCAGTGGACTATTATCCAAGAGTACTAGTTATTGTAATAATATAGAAAAAAGTTATGGTGGATTCAAAAGAAAAGATTCAATGCAAAATGGTATGTATTTGATGAGGACTATAGCACAGAGAATGCATGGGGTTATTTGATCAGTTGTGTAGGATGATGGGTTCTAATTTCATTGCAGTGTCTTCAGAGAACACAGTCTGCATGGAGCCTAGTGTCTGGTATTTGTTGAGACTTCACTGGCTTTATTAGGTGGGCAATTTTTATAAATATTCTCTATGTGCTTGAAAGGAACATTTTTTACGAAATGCATTTTATATTGGCTGTTTGATTGAGCTTGCTGAGTTAAAATCTTTTAAATCTTCACTAATCTTTGCTGTGCTTGATATATTACATTAAGAGGCATATTGAAATCTCCCACTATGATTGTAGATTTTAAGTTCTATTAATTTCTGTTTCCTCTATTTGGGCCTCTGTTATTAATGTATGTACATGTTTAGGGCCACCATATTTTCTTGATGAACTGTTTTTTTCATCATTAGGTATTTTGTATCTTTAGACCTAGTAATTTTTTGTCTTAATCTATATTTGTCTGATATAGAGATAGTTATACCAATTTTGTTAGTATTTGCTTGACATAACTTTCATTTTTTGCTTTCAGTCTTTTTACAATTTTATATTTTACATGTGTCTGCTGTAAATAAGATACAGCTGAATCTTCTAACTGGCGAATTTGGTCAATTTACATTTCTAAATTACATATAGATCAGGACCATGTTTTTGGTTTTATATTATTGTGCTCTTTTTTAAAATTAATTTTTCTGTTTTTTCGAAATTGTGTGAGTATAAGCTTTTGATTTGATCTTTCTTCTTTCCTAATATAGGCACTAAAAACTGCAGGATGTCCCCTAAACTCTGTTTTAACTGTATACTATACATTTTGATATTTTGTGTTTTCATTTTCATTCAGTTCAAAATATTTATGATAAAGGATTTGTATCCAGAATATATAAGGAACTCATAACTCCATAATGATGAGCCACACAACCCAATGAAAAATGAGCAAAGAATCTTATATGATAAAGAGGTAATATGCAAATTGACCATCACTCCAATACACACGATGGCTGTTCCCATGTGGTCAAAGATGGTTGCGAGGCGCAGTGAGCGGGCAGCATGGTGGCCAGTCTGAGGCAGGCGCTGTGGGTGGTGGGACCCCGCAGACGCTGCCCCGGTCCACGCTATGAGGAAGAAGAGAAGGAGGAAATGGAGGACCAGGACGACGACAAGAAAGAGGATGAAGACGACGAGGTGGTGGGCGAGGGAGGGAACGTTGAGTTTGAAGTTCATTCCATCTCAGACAGCGATTGCGATGGAATTAAGAGATTGCTCAGCAGCTTTTCCTAAAGGCACCTGTAAGCGCTGAAGAGCTAAGGGAGCTCGTAACCCAGCAGCACCGCATCGGGAGTGTGACTAAGCAAACGGGTGTTTCAGAAGACAGTGGCGACGATGTGCACGAAGATGAGGGTTTTGGTTTCATAAGTCTTCTTTTTTTTTTCTTCTTCTTCTTAAATCAATCTTTATTGTTCATATTGTTACAAAGGTTCCTCATTTCTTCCCCCCTCCACCAGGTTCCCATCCCACCCTCCGCCCCCTCCCCATCCCCCATTGTCCTCATCCATAGGTGCAGTTTATGTTCAGTCTCTTCCTCCCTCCCTTTCCCCGATAGTAAATCCCTTTTTAGATAGTAAATCAGTTATTTAGCATTTTCTCATATCAATAATACCACCACATGCCCAATGATACATTTCACACAAAAGACATTTCCAAATAGGTCAACCAGCCTCATCCAGGCCCCACCCAAGGCACTCACAGATCAACACCCCAGCCCTATACTAACTCAACACATCCAGATCTAAGCCTTCATCACTTGATTCAGCAGACCCTCAAGTTCCCACAAAAGTTTCCAGCCATGTCTGAGAGGCAGCCGTGGGGCAGGGACAGGCGAGGAGCGAGCTGTTCCGGGCCTGGCTGCTCCGGGCCTGGCCTCTGTTGCTCTGGTTCGTTCCACAACCAGCTGCTCCGGGTCTGGTCACCGCTGCTCCCGATCTAGTTGCTCTGGACCTGGCTGCTGCTGCTCCGGGCCTGGCCGCTCCCAGCCTGGCAGCCGCTGCTCCAGGCCTGGCCACTCCCAGCCTGGCAGCCGCTGCTCCAGGCCTGGCAGCACCAGACCCGGCTGCTCCGGGCCTGGCCGCTCCCAGCCTGGCAGCCGCTGCTCCAGGCCTGGCCACTCCCAGCCTGGCAGCCGCTGCTCCAGGCCTGGCAGCACCAGACCCGGCTGCTCCGGGCCTGGCTGCTCCCAGCCTGGCAGCTGCTGCTCCAGGCCTGGCTGCTCCAGACCCGGCTGCTCTGGGCCCGGCTGCCCCGGGCCTGGCCGCTCCGAGTCTGGCCACTCCCAGCCTGGATGCTCCGGGCTTGGCTACTGCTGTTCTGGACCTGGCTGCTCCCAACCCGGCTGCTCTGGGCCCGGCTTCTCCGGGCCCGGCCACTCCGGGTCTGGGTGTTCCTAGACTGGCCTCCCTGGGCTTGGCTGCCTCCGCCTCAGGCCTGGCTGCCACTGCCCCAGGTCTGGCTGCTCCAGTGCTGGCTGTTGTTGCTCTGGTTCTGGCTGCTGCTGCTCTGGGGCCTGGCCGTTGTTGCTCCGGGCCCGGTTGCCATTGCTTTGTGCCTGGGCACTCTAGACCTGGCCGCCGCTGTTCCAACATTCTGTCCTTTTTTTTTTAAAACGCATTTATGTTACAATGTTGGCTGGTGAGTTGAGTTCTGACTTAGTCTTTAAATTTTCAAGATCTTCTTTGTATTCTTTCTTCAGTAATTTTACTATCTTTTGCTCTCACTTGATTTCTTCACATTGAGAACTTTGGTTTCTTCCTCCTTGTCCTGGGAGCTCAGCAGGTTGGCCTGTGGCACCCCTTTGTTCTCCGTGGGCTCCCGCGCTGCTCCAGCCTGTTGCCGGGGTCAGCGCTGCCCAGGAAGCAGCCCCTGGCCTTGGCTCTGTTGCCCAGACTCAGTGGTCGATGGCTCGGGGGCACCCCCCACCTGGGGGCCCCGTCGCCCGGCTCCCTGCCGGCGCCCGGCTGGCTGGTGTCCGGCAGGGGCTCCTGCTCCCTGTCGCATTCCTCCAGTCTGGAGCTTTTTTTTTTCTCCTTCCCGCTAGGGGAGTCCAGGATCAGAGTCAACAGACTGTCCTCTGCGTGCAGTGCACGCCACTCTGGGGGCTCCGCTTTTCGCCACTCCACTGGGATTCCGCCTCACAGCCCCATCTCCCCAGGGGTCCCCAGGGTCTGGTCCAGGACTGGGGTTCAGAGCAGTCCGGACTGAGGCTCAGTGCCGCCGGAGGCTTTGTTTTTTCACGCTAGGGTAATCCAGCATCAGAGTCAACATTCAGTCCTCTGCGCACAATGTGCGCGCGACTCCGGGCCCGGGCCCTGCTTTTCTCTGCTCGCTTGGGATTCCGCCTCACAGCCCCGTCTCCCCTGCCGGAGCCTGGGTCCCCAGGGTCTGGCTCATAACTGGGGGGCAGCGCTGCCGGTTCGGGGGTTCAGCCCAGGCTGGGGGTTTTATTTCCTTCCTGCTAGGGAACGCCAGGCAGCACCCAGCCCTCTCCTCCTCTCCGGCTGCGACCTCTCCGGGCGCGTGCGTGTGTGCGCGCAGCATGTCTCCGTACCTTAGGCTTTTTTTCAGCTCCTCTGATTTTCCTTCTGGTTTTCTCTTTCCTTCTTGTTGTAGAATTTTCAGTCAGTCGACTACCTGTAGCTCTGGGCAATGTCCACTCTACATTTTAGTTGTATTCCATTGAAATTGTTGTGTGCTGCTGCGGTTAGGTGTCTACCCGAGCAGCCATCTTGGATCCTCCTCTCATGGATGTTTCTCTCGTAAGTCTTCTCAGTCTAACTGGACGCAAGGGGACCCCTGTGCCGAGCAGATCACAGCGCCAAGAGCTGTGCGAAGAGCAGCGGCGCGGCTGGACCAGCTCCGGAACACCCGCTCCCCTGCGCCCTGAGCGCAGACCGCTGCACCCAGCTCCGCAAAGAGCTGGCGGAGGCACAGGACCAACAGGCCGTGTGGGAAGTGTCACTCTACCTTCTGATCAGCAAGACGTTTGCGGAAAAAACAATTCCAAAAAGAACCAGAGCAGTCAAAAGAAAGATGAGTTAATGTTTGCAAATGCAGAGGAAGAATTTTTCTACGAGAAGGCGGCCCTGAGGTTCAGCTACTCGGTGCAGGAGGAGAGAGACTCGTGTCTGGGCGGCCGGGCCCTTCGATAACGTCCGATGCAGCCGCTGCGCACCGTGATGCTGGTGCGTGACCGGATGGGCGAGGTCATGGCCGCGCTGGAGGAACACCTGTCTGTCTAGCCGCTCCCACCGAGGGGGTGCTTTTGCTTGTGAAACCACAGAACACCCAGGGAGCGTTACTGAAAAACTCAAGACTTTATTTAGATTTTGCTTCTCTACACAAAGTAGGATCCTGTCGCCTGTGTCTGTGACACATTTACAAAATAGTGTTTAAAATTTTTGGTCAAATTATGAATGGTTGGTTAAAAACCTTCCCCATAAGAAGAAAAATGTGGAATAGTAATTTAAAGAACTCAATAAAAACTTCTATATTTTATTTTTAAATTTAAAAAAAAAGATGGTTGCCCCATGTGGACACAAGATGACCACCACAAGGTGGCTGTCAGGGGAGGGCAGTTGGGAGGGAGGGACCAGGCCTGCAAGGGAGGGCAGTTAGGGGTGAACAAGCCTGTAGGGGAGGGAAGTTGGGGGACCAGGCCTGCAGGGAGGGTAGGGAGGGCAGTTGGGAGACCAGGCCTATAGGAGACGGCAGTTGTGAGGGGACCAGGCCAGCTGGGAAGGGCACTTAGGGACAACCAGGCTTGCAGGGGAGGGCAGTTGGAGTTGGAGGGGGTGGGGGTGGGACCAGGTCTGCAAGGGAGGACAGTTGGGGGTGACCAAGCCAACAGGGGAGGGCAGTTGGGAGGGACCAGGCCTGCAGGGGAGGGCAGTTGGGGGTTATCAGGCTGGCGGGGGGGGGGCAGTTAGGGGCAACCAGGCTGGCAAGGGAGGGCAGTTAGGGAGGGTGACGAGGCCAGCAGGGGAGGGCAGTTGGGGGCAACCAGGTCTGCAGAGGAGAACAGTTAGGGATGACCTGGCTGGCAGGGGAGGGCATTTAAGGGTAACAGGCCGGCAGGGGAGGGCAGTTAGGGGCAATTGGGTTGGCAGGGGAGTGGTTAGGGGGCGATCAAGCTGGCAGGCAGGTGAGCAGCTGGGAGCCAGCAGTCCTGGATTGTGAGAGGGATCTAAGATTGAAAAGGGTGCAGGCTGGGCTGAGGGACATCCCCCATGCATGAATTTTGAGCACTGGGCCTCTAGTTTAAATATAAGAATGGATAATAAGTACTTTGAAATGTGCTCAATATTATCATTTATTGGGGGAAATGCACATTGAACCACAGTGCTATCATCTGACATGTACTAGGATGCCATAAACCGAGAGACAATAGCAAGGGCTGTGATGATTTTGAGACATTTGAGCCCTCATACATTGCTGGAAGGAATGTAAAGGGATACAGTCAATTTGGCAAACAGTTGGGCAATTTCTTAAAAAGTTAAATGCAAATTGCTATACAATAGGCATGTCCACAAAGACTTGAATGTGAATGTTCAGAGCAGCATTATTTATTATTTATAAAACCAAAAATGGGAACAACCCAAATGTCCACCAACTGTTGAATTAATCTAGAAAATTTAGCATATTAGCATAGTAGAATATTGCTTAGCAGGAAGGAAGGAAGTACTATTACATGTTATAACATGGATGAACCTCCAAAAGGCTTAAAAATAAGCAAGACACAAAATACTATATATACGTGGAAGAAGAAGATGGTGTCAGAATAGGTGGGAGTTACACTCACCTCCTTCCAGGCCTACATTGTAATTGCAGCTAAATTATAGAGCAATCAACCAGAATAACCAGCTGAACAGAGTTTTATAACTAAGGATTTACTAAGGAAGCCACATTGAGACTGGTAGGAATGTGGGGGGTTGGGAGTGCACAGGGCTGGCCTATACCCACGTGCTGCAGCTGGGAAGCAGAGGGATGTCCCAATCACAAAAGTCCTCCCTGAGAAACATGTGGTCCCACCCCCTGCTCAGCTCCCAGCCCAGAGCCCAGAGAGGCTGCCAGGGAGCAATGGGAGTTTACTGGAAAGCCAGGTGACCTCTTAAAGGGCTAGAGCACAAAATCTCATTCACAGCCACTCACTTACCCTGGGATCCATGGAGGCAGGATGGCTCAGAATAGACTAGAGTCTGTGAAGATAGATGGGTTAGTGTGGCTCTGAGAAGAGAGCTGAAGCTACAGCCACCAGGTCCCTCTGCTGAGACCCTCTCCTATGGGGCCCACAGGCACCATCTTTTCTGGGTTGAGCACTCCCTTTCAAACTGCATCAGCCTGGGGGCACTGCACAAGCCCCATTCTCCAAGCCCCCTGTCAGCCTACCTGGCAGAGCTCATGCCCTATGGAGGAGTCTGCTGCCTGGGCCTGTGGCATAAACTTTTCTGAAGGGATCTGGAGATCAAGCTCAGGGAGAATCAGAGACAGAGTGTGTGGCTCTGGGGCGGAAACCACTGCCCCTTTCCCCACTGCACAACAGAGGGTCTGTGTGGGGTGTCCTACCTCTCTGTCCCCACTGGCAGGAGTAGCTGAACTGAGCACCCTGCCACATACCCAGGAGAGCCCTGCTTCCTGCAGATCAGAGGAAATCCACAAGTCCCACCAGGAGAGAACCATTAGTGTCACTCTCCAAACCCCAGGTAGCCCCTCTTCTGAGCTCGCACTCAGGCAATATTGTGAGTGGGCTGTGCCACCCTGGTCCCTGACGAAGGCTCCAGCGGGTTTGGGAAGACTCTAGGAAAAACTGAGTGGTGTGGCTATGGGGCAGAACCAACCCCCTCCCCCAAACCCTGCACCATTCCCACCTTCCTGCACAGAGCCCTCCCTTCACAAGGTCAAATCGTGGTCTGTTTGGGGCTGATGAACACTGCTGGCCTTACCAGGTGACTCCATGAGACCCTGCTCCACCACAAAGGCCCACAGGCACACAACAGGTGGCAGCTGACCGTGGTGTACTCTGAGACTGTTGTTGAGTGTCCTCAAACCCAGCACTGGTGCTGTATTTGAATCTGTATCAGTATGTGAACACCACTAGCCCCTTCCTCCTGCCTCACTAGAACCTCCCTTATGCAACTCCTGTGCTATCAGAGGCTCTTTCAGTGACAACCTAACGGGTAGCTAACAGGTGCAGGTGGGTCTCAGGGAGACTTGGGCCTTTTGCTGACCTGC
This sequence comes from Pipistrellus kuhlii, assembly GCF_014108245.1. Taxonomy (NCBI): domain Eukaryota; kingdom Metazoa; phylum Chordata; class Mammalia; order Chiroptera; family Vespertilionidae; genus Pipistrellus; species Pipistrellus kuhlii. The sequence goes on from NW_023425531.1 coordinate 737,480, forward strand.
CCCTGGGCTCAATGCTGGTGGAAACCAATTTGGTATGCAGGTAGGCCTCTCCCAGCACATCAGAGGGGGAAGAAAGAGAGCAAGGAATTGAGAAACTATTTGAAGAAATAATGACTGAAAACTTCCCTATCCTGGGTGAAGGAAACAGGTTTAGGAAGTATAGAGAGTCCTCAACAAGATCAACCCAAAGAAGCCCACCCCAAGACACATCACAAGCAGCAACAAAAAGACAGTTGCCTACAAGAGAGCTCCCATAAGATTGTCAGCTTATTTCTCAAAAGAAACGTTTCAGAAAGGTGTGGCATGAAATATTCAGTGATGAAAACCAAGAGCCTTCAACCAAGATTACTCTACCAAGCAAGGCTATCATTTAAAATTGAATGAGAAGCAAAGAGCTTCTGAGACAAGAAAAAGCTAAAGGAGATTATTACTCCCAAATCCGTATTGTATGAAATGTTAAAGGATGATGATGATGAAGAAGAAGAAGAAATCTATAAAGAGTAAAATGGCAATAAATAATGCCTATCAATAATCACTTTAAATATAAATGGACTAAATACTTCAAATTAAAGAACATAGGGCAAGCTAACTGAATAAGAAAATAAGACCCGTATGTATGTTATCTATAAGAGACCCACCTCACAATGAAAGGTACACACAGACTCAAAGGAAATGGATGGAAAATAATATATCATGCAAATGCAAATGAAAAAAAAAATGCTGAGGTAGCAACACTTATATCACAGAAAATAGACCTTAAAATGAAGTCTATAATAAGAAACAAAGAAGGCTGTTACATAATGATAAAGGGATATATTCAACAAGTGGATATAATACTTATAAACATTTGTGTATCCAACACAGGAGCACCCAAATGTATAAAGCAAATATTGATGAACATAAAGGGGCAGATCATTAGTAATACAGTCAGAGTAGGAGACTTTAACAGACCATTGACATCAATAGATAAATCTTCCAAACAAAGGGAAACAGGAAATAGTAGTCTGAAACAACACATATACCAGATGGCTTTAATTCATATTTTCACAGCAATTCACCCTAAAGCAGCAGAATACACATTATTTTCAAGAGCACAGGGAACATTTTATAGGATAGACCACATGTAAGGACACAAATCTTAATAAATTTAAGAAGATTGAAATCATTTCAAGTGTCTGCTCTGACCACAATTATATGAAACAAGAAATCAATTACATGAACACACAAATACATGAAGGCTAAATGACATTCTACTAAACAAAGAATGGGTTAACAATGAAGCCGAAAAAGAAATAAAAAGTTACCTAGAGACAAATACACAACAACTCAAAATATATGAAACACAGTGATGGCAGTCTTAAGAAAGAAATTCATAGCATTACAGACCTATCTCAAGAAGCAAGAAAAATCTCAAATAAACAATCTAACCTTACCCCTAAAGGAACTAGAAATAAAAAAAACCCCAAAGTGATTAGAAATGAGGAAATAAAAACTAGAGAGAAGCCCAATGGTTTTGATTTCAGGTCAGGGCATATGCCCAGGTTGCAGGCTCAATCCCCAGCAGATGTGCAAGAGGCAGCCTATCTGTGATTCTCTCTCATCATTGATGTTTCTATCTCTCTCCATCTCCCTTCCTCTATGAAATCACTAAAAATATATTTTTTAAAAGACTAGAGAGGAAATAAAGAACACAGAGACTAAAAAAAAACAAAACAAAACACAAGAAAACCCAAAATATTAGTGAAAACAAGAGCTGATTATTTGAAAAGATAAACAAGATTAGCAAACCTTCAACCAAGCTCAAAAAGAAAAAAAAGAGAGAGGACTTGAAAAAAATCAGAAATAAAAGGGAAGTGATAATGGCATCATAGATACAAAGGATTATAAGAAAAGGATTATATTATAAACAACTATGCCAACAAATTAGACAATCTGGATGAAATGGGTAAATTCCAAGAGACACAATCTTCAATAACAGAATGAGGAAGAATCAGATATCTGAATAGACCAATTACTACAATCAAAGCAGTATTCAAAACACTCCCAGCAGACAAAAGTCCTGGACTAGGTGGCTTCACAGATGAAATTTATAAAACATTCAAAGAAGAACTAAAATAGAGCCTTCTCATAATATTCCAAAAAATTCAAGTTTAGGGAGAACCCATAAGCTCATTCCAAACAAACAAACAAACAAACATAAAGACAATACAAAGAAATAAATATATATATAGGCCAATATCCCTGGTAAATGTAGATGCAAAAATACTCAACTAAGTATTAGCAAACTGAATCCAGCAATACATTAAAAAGGTCATACACCATGATCAAGTGGGATTTATTCCTGGGATGCAAGGTTGATATAATATCTGAAAATCAATTAATGTGACATGCTACATAAACAAAATGAAGGATAAAATCACACGATCATATCAATAGATGAAAAAAAGCATTTGACAAAATCCAGCACCCATATATGATAAAAATTCTCAGCATAACTCAATATTTTAAAGGTCATATATGAAAAACCCACAGCTAACCTCATATTCAATGGGGAAAAACTAAAAATGTTTCTCTTAAGATCCGATATAAGACAGGGATGTCTGCTTTCACCACTCTTATTCAACATGGTACTGGAAGTCCTAGCTACAGTAATCAGACAAGAAGAAACAATAAAAGGCATTCAAATTGGAAAGGAAGAAATAAAACTCTCATTATCTGCAGATGACATTATAGTATATATAGAAACTCCACCAAAAAACTACTAGAATGGATAAATGAATTCAGTAAAGTAGCAGGATAGAAAATTAACATTCAAAATTGGTTGCATTTTCATATAACAATAATGAACTATCAGAAAGGGAAATTAAGAAAACAATTCCATTTACAATTCTATAAAAAAAATACCCAGGAAAATACTCAGAAAATTGTATGGCACTGAAGAAAGAAATAGAAGATACAAATATACCATATTCATGGATAGAAAAAATTAATATAATTAATATGTTCATATTACCCAAGGTAATCTATAGAGTCAACACAATTTCTATAAAAATACCAATGGTATAGCCCTATGTTTTGGCTCAGTGGATAGAGCGTCAGCCTTCAGACTCAAGGGTCCCAGGTTTGATTCGGTCAAGGGCATGTACTTTGATTGCAGGCACATACCCAGAAGGCGGTGTGCAGGAGACAGCTGGATTGATGTTTCTCACTCATTGATGTTTCTAATTCTCTCTCCCTCTCCCTTCCTCTCTGCAAAAAAATCAATAAAATATATATATATATATATATATATATATATTTAAAAAAAACAATGGTGTATTTCACAGAACTAGAAATACTCCAAAAATGTATATGGAACCATAAGAAAACCCTGAATAGCTCAACAGTATTGAGAAAGAAGAATAAAGTTGGAGATTTCCTGCTACTTGTTATCAAACTATACTATAGGGACATAGTAATCAAAACATCATGGTACTGGCATAAAAAAGGACATATAGACCAATGGAACAGACTAGAGAGACCAGAAATAAACCCACACCTATGTGGTCAATTGATATTTGACAATGGAGGCAAGAACATAGAATGGGGTAAAGATGATGTACTCAATAAACGGTGTTGGAAATACTGTACAGATACATGCAAAATAAATAAAACTAGATCACCTTTTCACACCATATTTAAGAACAAACTAAAAGTGAATTAAAAACCTAAATGTAAGACTCAAAACCATAAAAATCCTAAAAGAAAACATGGGCAGTATCTCGGACATTTCTTATAGCAATATTTTTTTCTGATATGTCTCCTTGGGCAAGGTAAACCAAATGATAAAATAAATGAATGGGACTACGGCAAACTAAAATGTTTTTGCACAGCAAAGAAAACCAACAACAAAGTGAGAGATAGCCTAAATGAAACAGCATATTCACCAATGATACATCTGATAAATGGTTAATGTGCAAAATTTATAAAGAATGCTCACAACTCAACACCAAAAACAAACAAACAAACAAACAAACAAACAAACAAACCAATTAAGAAATGGACAAGGAACTTGAGCAAATACTTCTCCAAAGAGAACATACAGATGGCCACTAGACATACAAAAAGATACTCAATGTCAAATTAAAACTGCAATAAGATCAAAACCATAATGCAAATTAAAATCACCTCACACCTGTCAGAATGGCTAACATGAATAAATCCACAAATGATAAGTGCTGGTGAGGATGTGGAGAAAAGGGAAACCTCATGCACTGTTGGTGGGAATGCAGACTGGTGCAGCCACTGTGGAAGACAGTATGGAGTTTCCTAAAAAAATTAAAAATGGAACTGCCTTATGATCCAGCAATTCCACTTATGGAGATTTGTCCAAAGAAACTAAAAACACTTATTGGAAAGAATATATGCACTTTTATGTTCATTGCAGTATTTTTTATAATAGACAAAGTATGGAAGCAACCTAAGTGACCATCAATAGATGAATGGATAAAACGTTGTTATATTATATATATATATATATATATATATATATATATATATATATATATATATATTCTAATATATATATTAGATTATTACTTGGCCATAAAAAAAGAAGGAAATCTTACCATTTACAACAGTATGGATGGATCTAGAGGGCATTAAGCTCAGTAAGACAAGTTAGTCAGAGGAAGACAAATACCATATGGTTTCAGTTATATGTGGAATATAAAGAACAAAATAAATAAATAAAATTTCAGCAGATTCATGGACACAGAGAGTGAACTGGTTGTTGTCAGAAGGGAGGGGCGTTGGGGGTCTGGGTGAAAGAGTTGAAGGGATTAAGAAGTTCAAATTGGTAGTGACCAAATAGTCATGGAGATATAAGTAAAACATAGGGAATATAATCAATAATGTTGTAATAACTATGGCACCAATTGGGGTACTAGAAATACTGATGGGAATACTATGTAAAGTATATGATTGTCTAAATATTTAAGCTGTGCAACTGATACCAATACAAAATAAAGTTGGAAGAAAAAAAAGAATGTATTTTAAAAATCTAAAAATGTAGGTCAATACATGTTTTAAAAAAAAACCTGTATATTGTATGATTCCATTTATAGGGAATTCCCATGAAAAGCAAGACTGTAGGGACACTTAACAGATGGGTGGCCTCCTGAGCTGGGAGTAGGAATGAAGACTGAGTATAAGTGATCATGAGGGATATTTTGGGGTGATGTACATGTTCTAAAATTGGAATATGATGATGATTACACAACTCTGTAAATTTATGATCATTGAATTGTCTACTTAAAATCGATGAGTTTCACAGTATGTAAGTTGAACCTCAATAAAACAGCTGTAAAAATAGATCTCCCCAGGGAACTAAACTAGTTCTGAATTTTTTGGCAATTATTTTCAACCTTTTAAGCCTAGGTAACCAATATTATATTCAAGACTTGGGTATAAGTTCATGGAAAGTGAAAAATTAAATGTGTCCCCGAAACACTCCAGGTGAACGCAGCAGTCCTCTGCATTAACGCATGGCCGTTCCGGAAAGAAAGGGTCCAAGTTCAGTGCCATCCGTGTTCCTGGCGGCGGTCCAGGAGGGAGGCTGGGTGAGCTTTGCCCTGGTGACGCCCTCCTGGTCGCTGATTAACCAGCTCTGGAGGAAGCTGCTCCGCCAGCACCCTGCTCTGCCGCGGACACCTGGCCAGGCGCTGGTGAGCAGGAAACATGTCCTCTCGCTACCACCAAGCCGCCAGTGACAGCTACCTGGAGCTGCTGAAGGAGGCCACCAGGAGAGACCTGAACCTCTCGGACGAGGATGGCATGACGCCCACGCTCCTGGCCGCCTACCACGGGAACCTGGAAGCCCTGGAGATCATCTGCAGCAGAGGGTGAGCCAACCTCCAGTTCCCCGGAACCGCTCGCGCAGGATCCGGCAGCCAGCAGCCAGAGCGGGAATCTGAAAATACTGTATCTGCTTTCTAGACTGAACAACTGTCCTTTTAGAGGAAGGGAAAATCGCCTAGAGATGCTCTCTCTGCTCAGAGAACTGGCCGTGTGGGGCTGGCTCGTCCCCTGTGGGCGCATACAGGGGACCCTCCTGGGGGGGGCGATATTTTAATTCTGTGCCTTAAAGAATGCTGTCCATAACATACATGGTTGCCCTTTTAAAAAAGAGATCGCTGTTTTACTTGGTTTTAAGATGTCAACCCTGGCTGGAACCAATGATGTAATTTTATTTTATTATCTGTGTCATTAAAATCCCACAGCCTTCTGTGGACTCTTAATCCTAGGGCAGGACCATGATTCTCAGGTGAAGTTGCTGACTTTACAGGCTGTCGAAGGGACCTTAAATCTGTCTTACCTTCATTACCTCTCTGGCAGTCAGACACATACAGGCACGCCCCCTCCTGCCTCCTACAGATTCTGGCTCTGGAGCCAGCTGGCTCCGTTCTTCTGTGTGTTAGCAGAGGGGCCAGGCCGGGTTGGCAACTGTTAATAGCATGACATTTTACAACATTTTTCTTTTATAATTTTCGTGCAGGTATGTGATTTATTTTTAAATCACATATATGCACAAAAATTGATATAATTACCCAAGAGGGGTAAAGAAAGAAAGAAGTGCAATCAAAGGAGCCCAGTGAGCTCACACATGTTTATGTATACATGTCGGTATGTGTCAGCCACTCTGCTAGCTGCTGGGGATGCTGCCATCAACAGGATACATACTGTCCTCACGGGGATGGATTTGAGAGAGGAAGACAGAAAGTAAGTCATGTATGACATGTGCTACAAAGGGGGTGAGCAAAGGCTTTCCTGGGACATTCCAGCGGGGATTCGAAGGCTGAGCAGGAGCTGGCCGAATGGAGGAGGAAGGAGGAGTGTCCCCACGTGAAAGCACTGTGCCTTCTGGGAACTGAAGGAGTTGAGTACCGCTGGCCACGCTGTAGAGACAAGACTCAGCTCACAGGAGCCTCGCACGCTGTGATGGAGCACGGGCAGCACTGCCCAGGTCTGCACAGGCCGCCACCAGGTGTGCTCAGGCAGCTGTGCAGCCAGGAGAGAGAGCTGGCCTCTCCTCATGCTCCAGACGAGAGATGAGCTGGGGTAGGGCAGTGCTGACGGGAGACACAGATGGGTTTGATGAGTTTGGATGCGCAGCTCATTATGACTGGCTAGGTGTGGGGCAGGTGGATAGAGGAGCAGGAGGACCAAGGCCCCAGGTTCTGGCTTCATCTTGGGAGTGCCGGCACCTTCACTGAAGCGGGGGCACTTCAGGACAAGTTAGAAGATCTGGAGGCTGTGGACAGAGGTTCGAGCTGAGGACTGATTGAGGAAGTTCCCAGCCCTCTGCTGATGACACCCTGCCCCACCTGTCAATCAGCCGTCTCTGATCACAGCACCCTGCCAGCTCCCCCTCCCAACCTCCCAATGTTCTCCTCAACGCAGGTCCCCCCTCTGCTCCAAAACACAGGGGCAGCTCCTTCCCAATGCGGAGGCCCTTGCTCCCTCTGAGGTCCAACTTAAATGGCAACAGCAATGCCTAGTCCTCTATCTCCCTCCCTCCTTCCCTCCCATCTGCCCTCCCTTCTTCTCCTTTTCCCTCCCCATCTCTGTCTCTCTCCTTTGGTACACCTAAAACCTTATCATGCTCTTATTATTCTGCTAGTCTTTATTTATGACAAATGTAACTTAAGCTGAACCTAGAAAATAAATCATATACATGCACAAAAATTATAAAAGAAAAATGTTGTATAATGTCATGCTATTAAAAGTTGTGTTTTATATACATAGTGTATATAAATATACATGTATAGATATTATATAAATGTGTGTATATTTATACTCACACACAAAATGATATCTAAGTAGACATTTTTGGTAGTATCATTTTTTTTTAACACTCACTATATAATGACAATTTTTCTGTGCGACTATATATTCTTTTATAATTTAACTAGAGGCCTGGTGCATGAAGATTTGTACAAGAGTGGGCCTTCCTTCCCCTGGCTGCCTGTACCATCTTTGCCCCATCTGGAGCCTCCTTTCCACCTTCCCACGCTGCCTAGAGGCCTGGAGCAGCTGGGGGGATGTGGAAGGTGACAATGTAAGCATCCCACCCCACCCCCAGCTGCTTGCACCTGGGTATGTCAATTAACCTGCCATCTTTGTTGAGCTAGTTTGCATACACACTCCTGATTGGCTGGTAGACATTGTGAAGGTATGGTCAATTTGCATATTACCATTTTATTAGTGTAGATTTTCAGAAACTTGTTATTCAAGGTAATAAATATATTTCTTACTAAGTCTCTTTTTTGGATAAATAATGTTTCCCAATATGTAAACACTGTTGTGATGAGTACATTTGTACATAAATCTTTGCTCTAATTTTCTTGAGGATAAATTCTTCAAAATGAGATTTAAATAGTTTTTTGTGTATATCTACAAATAATTCTTTAGAAAGTACACATTTTTGTCAATATTGTAGGTCCAAAATAATATATCACAGTAACTTTAATGATCCTTTCTTTGGTTACAGTGAAGTTGAAAATTCTTTTTATGTTTAGTAGCCATATTTCTACTTTTGTGAAATGTGTTTATAACTTTCTCCCACTTTTTAAACAATTTTTTCCATTACTTTTCAGAGAGAGTGAAAGGGAGGGAAGGATGGAAAGAGAGAGAGGGGGAGAGAGAAAGAGACATTGATGTGAGAGAGACACATTGAGAGAGTGACGAGAGACACGTGCCCCAGCCTGGTGGGGAGGGAGCCCGCAAGCCCCCTGGGCCTGTCCTGTGTTTTTGTTGAGGTCTCCAACATTTCTCATTGATTTGTAAAGATTCTATTTAAAGTTAAAATACCAGTCTTTTGTCATGATGTTACCTATATTTTCACAATTCATAATTCACATTTTTACAAATATTTTAAATATAAATGAAAAATATATTTTTAGCAGTTTTTACATTTTATTTATTTTGTGAAGTATTTATTTTAAATACTTAATTCATATATTCTTTATTTTGATTTACGGCTTGAGGTTTTGATCTCACTATACCTTCCCCAAATAGTTAATCATTTATCCCAACACAATTTGCTATATAGTTCACCCTTCCCTCATTTATTTGACAAGGTAATTTCTCTCAATGCAATCTCAAAATCCAGCCCATTAAGTTATATTTATTAAACACTGTGGGCAAACAAATTCTTCTGACCCTACTTCTCCTAGTCCTTCCTTCTCAACTCTTATCTTCTGATTGGTTCTAGCACATATCAGATTCTGCTTCCTTTTCCCAGAAGCTTTTAAGACTTGTTGTGTTGAGTTGGCCTGGTATAAGCTGAAAAAAAAATGGTTTTTGAGGGTTTTCCTAAGTCACCTCCCATTTTGACCATAGTCAATCTTCAGGAACCTGTGCGAGATCCAATTGCCAATTAGATTTAAAGGGGATAAGAAGGGAAACCAATTAAAAATTGAATTTAGAAGTTAATCAGTCACTGAGGTCTATTCCAGTGTGATGATTTCAGTGTTTATCTGTCACTACCCAATTGAGACCATAGACCATGTGGTGACCACTAATATCCAAACTCTGCCTTTGTTAAAACTCTGTTTTCCTTTCTTTGTTAAATTTAATGATGGCAAGTAATAATTACATTTGTCATTCTATACTGGAAAGATGGTCCCAATTACACAAAATGTTACTTTGTTTTTAAAATGTACATGAACTTTTTTTAGTTCTGTTTCATTTTATAAAATGGAAACATTTCCTTCCTCTTTGATTTTTAAAGGAAAACTACTTATTGTAACATTTCCTATTCTATTGGAAATGTACATTTAATAAAATAAAAACCTGCATTAATCCTTACAGTCATCAAAATGTAAGTGTATGTCCTCCCAGACTTTTCCCAGTGAGAACAAGCCATACCCGTTTGCTCACCCCAAGAAGAGGACAATCAGATTATACAAACTCCTCTAAAACCTGCTTCTAACTGTTGGGCGATGCATCATAGACCACTTGCTCTTATTTTTAATGGCTTCCTGGTGCTTGTTTTATGACTTCCTCAGAGTTTGGTTACTCAGTTGCTTGTTCATGATGTTTAGTTTGAATCCAGTCTTTGTTGTAGATCATTTAGGACAAATCTTCTTCTTCTTCTCCTTCTCCTCCTCCTCCTTCTCCTCCTCCTCCTCCTCCTCCTCCTCCTCCTCCTCCTCCTCCTTCTTCTTCTTTAATAAACCTTTATTGTTTATATTATTACAAATGTTCCTCTTTCCCCCCCCCCCCTCCATTGCTCCCCTCCACCAGGTTCCCAACCTACCCTCTGCCCTTTCCCCACCCCCCATTGTCCTCATCCATAGGTGCACAGTTTTTGTTCAGTCTCTTCCCACACCCCCCACTCCCCTTTTCCGCAAGAATCGTCATTCCACTCCCCTTCCATACCTCTGATTCTATTATATTCACCAGTTAATATTGTTCACCAGATTTTTTAATTCCCTTGGATTTTGGTTTCACTTGTTGATAGTTATGTATTTGTTGTTCATAATTTTAATCTTTATCTTCTTCCTCTTCCTAAAGAACTCCCTTCAGCAATTCATATAATTCTGGTTTGGTGGTGATGAACTCCTTTAGCTTTTTTTATTTCTGAAGCTCTTTATCTGGCCTTTGATTCTGAGTGATAGCTTTGCTGGGTAGAGTATTTTTGGCTGTAGGTTCTTGTTATTCATCACCTTGAATATTTCTTGCCATTCTCGTCTGTCCTACATGGTTTATGTTGGGAAATCAGCTGACAATTGTATGGGTGCTCCTTTATAGGTAACTACCTGCTTTTCTCTTGCTGCTTTTAATATTCTGTCTTTTTAAAAATATATATTTTATTGATTTTTTTACAGAGAGGAAGGGAGAGAGATAGAGAGCCAGAAATGTCAATAGAGAGAAACATTGATCAGCCACCTCCTGCACACCCTCTACTGGAGATGTGCCCACAACCAATGTACAATACATGCCCTTGACTGGAATCGAACCTGGGACCTTTCAGTCCGCAGACCGATGCTCTACCACTGAGCCAAACCAGTTTCAGCATAATATTTTCTGTCTTTTGCTCTTGGAATTTTTATTATGCTGTGTCTTGATGTGGTCCTCTTTGTATTCTTTTTGTTTGGGGTTCTGTGCGCTTCTTGGACTTGTAAGTCTATTTTTTTCACCAAGCGGGGGAAGTTATCTGTCACTAATTCTTCCAATAGGTTTTCAGTATCTTGCTTTCTCTCTTCTTCTGGGACCCCCATAATTCTGATGTTGGTTCTGCTTGAAGTTGTCCCAGAGGTTTCTTAAATTATCTTCAACTTTCTGGATTCTCTTTTCTTCTTGCTTCTGTGGAGGAGTGTCATCTGGCTCTTTGTGTTCCAAGTCTTTGACTTGATTCTTGCGATCTTCCAGTCCGTTTTTAGGACTCTGTATAATTTTTATTTTATTTTATTTCAGACAATGTATTCTTTATTTTTAGTCAATCCCTTTCCATATCCTCAAAGGTCTCGTTTATTTTATCAGCCTTTTCTAGGAAATTCTTGAAAAACTTTCTAACTGCCGAAACCGGTTTGGCTCTGTGGTAGAGCGTCGGTCTGCAGACTGAAAGGTCCCAGGTTCGACTCCAGTCAAGGGTATGTACCTTGGTTGCGGGCACATCCCCAGTAGGGGGTGTGCAAGAGGCGGCTGGTCGATGTTTCTCTCTCGTCCATGTTTCTAGATCTCTATCACTCTCTCCTACTCTTTGTAAAAAATCAATAAAATATATTTTTTTTAAAAAAGAAAAACTTTCTAACCATGGTTTTGAACTCAATGTCCATTCTTTTACTTTCCTCCATTTTCATCCTTTGTGTCCTGCCTCTTCTCTGCATTTTAGCTGCTTTCCTGATTTGATGTAATATTTTTGTATGCTAGGTGTCCTGATAGAGCCCAGTAGCACAGCCTTCCCAGTTATCTGAGGTGGACAGTCTTGGTGCAGCCTGTTGTGGGCTGTGTGTGCAGTCTTGTTGTTAAGCCTAGCTTGTTGTTGGTATCACTGGGAAGCGTTGATGGTGCAGTCTTGGGGTGGGCAGACAAGCTTTGATTCCCCGTCAGTACCGCCTTAGAAAAGTCCTATTCGTAGTGAATCCCGCAAGATTGGTTGCAGGCGCACGCACCTCTTGGGTAAAGGCTGTTCTCAAGTTTTGTCTGCTCCCCGATAGCCAGTTTTTCCCCGGCTCAGAGTTGTCTCTCAGTGCAGTTGGGAATTTTTTTTTTTCTCCCAAAAAAGAAAGCCAGCCTTCAAGAGAGGGCTTCTGTGTTCCGCTTGGATGGAGCGGAGTCTCGGGGAGGTGCAGACAAGCTTTGGTTTCCCGTCAGCCCCTCCCTACCAGGGTCCAGTTCCTGAGTCCCCAGTAATGGCTGCTGGCTTCACCCACCTCCTAGAGAGCTTTGCCCACTGCCTGACAGTCTGTCTATCGGAGCAATAGTGCAGTTCTGTTTTCCTCCAGAACAAGAAAGCCAGCCGCACATTAGCTGTCCGCCCTCTCCAAGCGCTGGAGGTAAGCCAGCAGCGAACTCGACCCACCATCCCCACGCAACACGAGTAAGTCAGCGGCGAACTCAGTGACCGCCTTTTCTGCATGCACAGTTCTCTGAACCAAACCTTCACAGTTCCCGAGACTCTGCATCCCTTCTCTTCCCTTTCTAGATGGTAGAGCCTCCACTCAGCCAGCCGTCTGGTGTTTCAGGGCAATGTTTCCTCTGTTTTCCTGTTGTAAATGTAAAATTGTTGTGGTAGGCTGCATTTAGGTGTCTACTCTATGCCGCCATCTTGGTTTCTCCCAGGACAAACGTTCTTGATGTTCATCATTACATGAGGATGTGGTGTTTCCTTAGGAAGAATTCCCAGGGGCAGCTCATTGATTTAAGAGTGTGTCCGGGGCTGGAGGCTGTGCAGGTGCTGGGCTGGACGAAGGCCTTTGAGAGTCCTCCAGCCTGGTCATCCCCCTCCTGCCCAGGGGACTGCTGTTCTTAATTGCTGCCTGTCTGGTAGGCGCATACATGATAGGGCATTATTTTCATTTGAATTTCTTTCCTTATTAGTGAGTCTTAATTGTGGAAAAACACCTTTGAAAGAAATTTTTTTTTTTCTGAGAAAAAAATTCACACAAAATTAAATCATTTTCCAAAGGGGAAATTGAAATGGAACAAATGTTCACAGTAATTTAATATTTAGTGACAATAGGAGCAATCCAGCAGTAAAACATATCACCCCAATGCACTGATCTACCAAAGTGCAAGGGCAACATATGGTTATTTAAAAACCTTTTTGGTGAGTTTCTGTTTTAGAAAAAAAGGGGAGATAGGAAAAAATCAACATGACTAAATGCATCCCCAGGAAACCTTATAATATCAACATTGGATTCACTGAGGTGGGAGCAGTTTGTGAATTCCTGGATGGATGGTGAGAAATAGAAAGACACCCAGGGCTGAACGACAAAGACTGAGCTCTGAAGACCCCAGGAAACCTGTCACTAGAAAACATTTTGCTCTAAATTGCACATCCATTTGGAAAGTAGTTCATCAGTAGAATTTCTTCAAGTAGACACATCCGAATGTACTGAGACATGAGTCACTTCACTGACAGCTTCATCTGTAAATGTGGAATTTTGCATTCAAAATAGTCTAAACAGAAGACCCATTTTAAAAAACTATTGATTCCAGAGAGGAAGGAAGAGAGATAGAAAGAGAAATGTCAATGATGAGAGAGAATCATGGATGGCTGCCTCCTGCATGCCCCTACCCGGCATGTGCCCTTGACCAGAATTGAACCTGGGTCCCTTTAGTCTGCAGGCCAACACTCTATCCACTGAGCCAAACCAGCTAGTGCAGAAGACCCATCTTTGCTGTCACCTCAGGTTTTCTCCATGTTACTCCTCCTATCTTGAGAGGATCATTTAAAGTCCCTTGAGATGGAAAATTCCACTCCTCTATGGCTTGAAGTGTGTAGATTTAACCCAAGCTTCTTTGCTGTTAATTTTTGTTAATCCTCACCAGGCGCTATATTTTCCCACTGATTGTTAGGGAGAGTGGAAAGGGGGAGAGGAGACAGAGAGAGAACATTGGTGTGAGACACACCAGTTGGTTTTCTCCCACACGTGCCCCCACTGGAATTGAGGCTGTAATCCAGGAGGGTGCCCTTGACCAGAATTGAACCTGCGATCCACCAATCCGCAGACAGAAAGTCTAACCTCGAGCCAAACCGGTGAGGTCTAACCCGAGCTCCTTACTATCTTTAACCCCCCACCACAGCTCCTTCTCTCAATAATTTCTCTTAAAATTTACCCAATCCTAAGACTAATGTCAGACAAATTGCTCAGTATGCTTTTGTTATGTTTATGTAATGTCTTCAGCATTTCACCGTCTCTTTTTTGTCTTTTAAACGCTGTGTTTGGTTAAAGTAAATAACTGTGCTGCCCTTGAGAGGTTCCTTTGGTCCAAGACAAGTACCTGGGCTGTGCCCAGAGCCTCTGCCCCCAGGGAGGCAGCCACCAGCACAACTGTGTCATCTCCTCCTCCCTCCTCTCTGAACAGCTCCCTGCACTCTGCTTACGTGTAGGAAATGAGGGGTTCCCCCCATGCGGTAATGTCACCCGCGGGTGCCTGCTCCCAGGGCTCTCTGCTCAGGAGGCTGCCGGCCGCCAGCTTAGCCCAGAGATGGTTCTATTTGGACATCACTGTCTTTTCCTTTTCAATTTGAGCCAACATTTAAAAATCGAGAAGTCTCTCATGAAATCCTGGGTTTCTGGCTGGAACACAGGAAGTTCTGGCAACACTGTGCCTGCCACTCCCAAGTAGTGCTCAGCTCAGCCACAGCGTCTCCGGAGGGGGCTTGGCAGGACAAAGCAGCCCTGTTCTGCCTCACACCCCACTCTGCCTCTGCAGGGTGAGGCTGACTCCTGCCAGGAGCTGTGGATGCCTCAAAGGACAGAAAGACACAGGCCTGCCCCGGCCGGGCGGCTCACCAGGTTGAAGCATCACCCCCCGCACGGAAAGGCCTTGGGTTCAATCCCAGCCAGCGCAGTTCCCAGTGTCAGACCCCAGCCGCTCAAGAACTAGGCGGGTGCAGGAGCAGAGGGAGTTTGTTGGAGGGAATGGGGATGGAGCCACACCTGGCCGGCCAGAAGGTTAGGGCTCCGCTCCGCTGTCCTTGGGGTTGAATTTTATGTGCAAAAAACGCAAGGGACGGGACTGGGGATGAAGTGTTCCAGTCTGACTGGGTGGAGTTTCTGTCCTTCAGCCGAATGGGTGCGGCCGTGAGGTATGGGCTGTGGGGCTTGTCACCGTGGCCTCTGCTGGCCCCGTGCGCTGCCTCCTGTTGTGTGGGGATCCGCTGGTCGGGCTGTTCCACGAAATGAGGCCCTTTCTCCTTGGGGGCTTCCTAGTCCGTCTGAGACAAGTGTCCTCTGTTGGCTGTCACCCAGCTTGCGGGTTTGATGCCCTTTCACATCTCTCTCTCTCTCTCTCTCTCTCTCTCTCTCTCTCTCTCTCTCTCTCTCTCTCTCTCTCTCTCTCTCTCCTCTGCTGTAAAAAGGAAGAAAGTTTTACCTTTTGCAACAGCATAGATGAAAAACATTAATGTAGGTGAGATAAGTCAGCCAGAGAAAGACAAATACCATGTGATTTCATTCGTATGTGGAGTTAATGAACGAGCTGAATGAACAGCTGAACTACCAAGCAAAACAGAGACAGACTCATAGACAGAGGCAGGCAGGCAGCCCGGGGAGGGTTGGGTGGGAGGTGGGGGGAAGGGTGCTGGGGGATAGAAGTATTAAGCAAAAGTGAAAAAGAGAGAGAGGTGATTGTGGAATGAGAGGAGGGTAGGGGAAGAGAGAATAAATGTTGATGAAAATTTTAATTTAAAAAATTTTAAAAGCCAATAAAATAAATCAATAAAACCATATCCTTGGGCAAGGAGTGAAAAAAGAAAGAAACAAAGGGGGCCGCAGGCCTTGCCCGCTGAGGAGTGCTCTCTCCTTGGGGGCAGACACACACCTGACAGCGGCATCTGCGTGTGGAGAGCCCGGGCTGCAGGAGGCCCGGACCTGAGGGGAAGCTGGGCTCGGACGGCGGGGAAGCGGCCGCATCGGCCAGGAGTTCCGGGACCGGGCAGTGGCAGCGGGTGATGTTGCTGATGCTCACCTCTCTAGTGATTGGACATGTACTCACATGGATGCTGTGAGGAGGTCCTGCCATCCTCAGGCTGCAGAGGAGGAAGAGCAGCAGAGCCATCACTGGGAGCGTGGGAAGCTGAGGTGTGGGCAGGCCGCGTGGTGCTGGCGGTTCCCTCGCCCGCTCTTGTCTTGTCTCACTCCTCTGTGATGTCCTCCTCTTCCTGCTCTCAGAGGAAGGTTGGGCTGGTTGCTGGGGGGGCGGGACAGGCAGTGAAGGTATAAAAGCTTGTAACTGAAAGGCATGAAGAGTCCAGGGTTCTCACGTGGGAGCTGGGACTCTGACTCATCAAGTTGGTGGAACCTGGTGAGGCCACATTAACTAGCACAGCTCTTCTCAGCCCGCAGGGAGCTGGGATTGGGATCCAGATTCTCATCTAGGAAGTCAGGCTGGGGCCCGTCGGCCCCGCATGATCGATTTCTCTGCGTGAAGTGGGGCCAGGGCCGTGGGCAGCAATCGGTATCACTTTACCTTCCACTGGTACCTGTTTGTGACTGAGGCCCGGGGCGGGGCGGGGCGGGTGGGGTACCCGGTGCAGGACCACAGGAGGCAGCATCGCCTCCACAGATCTCCTGTGAGCACCTGCCATGCTGTCTCTGTGCCAGGATGGGTCCCTGGCCTGACCACCATCTCCTGGTGCTCCGATTTCACCTGCACCGCCGCGTGTGACATGTGACTGCACGGGGCATGTTCCTGTGGACAGTGGCTGCTTTGCTTTGTTCTGTGGACTTGGGGAGGGTGGGATGGTGTGTGGAAACCGCCTAGTAGCTCATGAAAGATGACTGCTAAGTTTCTGGGAAGTTTGAGAGTAAAACACAAACATTATTTAAAAAATTATATAAACCCAAATTTAAAGAATTATATTTAGAAATGCTAAAAATGATTTGTTTCCTAATTATTTTACTATTATTTCTTCTCTTAAGATTGCACATGCCTATTCTATCTCTATGGTGGGGACAACATATAGCGGTGTGCTACCGCACGTGCTCCAAATTCCCCGTCCAGGAATGTTGCATAAGTAGCTTAAAACTCACTCTGGCAGTTGTGTTTGCACCATGTAAATGGGCACACGCCATCAGTCAGGGCTTTGGTTGTTTCCTGCGAGAGCCAGTTGCGAAACGTTTGCTGGAGAAATCTTCATCTAAGTCACATGTCCCAGCTCTTTTCCTCTCATTAGGCACGGGACCCAATTCCGGCCAATGAGACACGAAGGCTGCTTTTTGAGGGAGTGTTTTGGAAATATTTTCGTGATTAAAATGAAGGAGACCCAGGTCAGAAACGGGCTCTTTCTGTGTCTGGCCATGCGACGCCCGGAGCTGACATGCCTAGACTTTCCGTAGTTTCCTCTAACGATGCCAAGGCGGGATTCACTATCTATTTATTTACTGGTTTGGACCTTACATCCTGAGAGAACAAAGCGCTGTATCTCTGACATTTTCTCTTCCAGGGGGGACCCTGACAGATGCGACATCTGGGGGAACACGCCCCTGCACTACGCCGCCTCCAACGGCCATGCCCCCTGCGTCTCCTTCCTCATCAACTTCGGCGCCAACATCTTCGCCCTGGACAACGACTTCCAGTCCCCGCTGGACGCCGCTGCAGGCAGAGAGCGGGGCGAGTGCGTGGCTCTCCTGGACGCGGCGGCCACCGCCCAGGGCATCATGAACCCCAGGAAGGTGGCCAGGCTGAAGGAGCAGGCACAGAAGAATGCCCGGCGGCAGGTCCGAGAGTGTGAGCGGCGCCAGCAGAAGCACCAGAGCAAGATGGCCCGCGCCCACACCAGGGAGGAGGCGGGCACGCTGTCCTCCTCCAGGGGCACGCTCTCCGGGGAGGCCCTCTCCAGCGCCTCTGGCGCCAGCATGCTCGGGTCGCTGTCCAAGGGCATTAAGGGCACCTTCAAGATGCAGTTCAAGAAGAACAAGGGCACGGCGCCGGGCGGGCCAGGCAGCCGGGACGGGCAGAGGAACGTGATGGAGGTGTTCGGCGAGGAGGAGGAGGGCACAGTCTCAGGGGAGGCCGGAGAGAAGCTCCTGGAAGAGGACAGCTGTGCCCAGCACGAGTCCATTCTCAGCCGCCCAGGTCTCGGCAATCTCGTCTTTAAAAGGAACAGGCTGGCGAGCCCAGAAGACATGTCAGACGACAGGAGGGAGCTGGGGTTTAACGTGGCCAGTGAGTTGTTTCGGCGACAAGGAGCGGCGCAGGCTGAGGACGCAGCCGCCGTTGAGGAGGGTGAGGAGGGGGACGGAGACAGCTGGGAGGGCGCCTTGCCGTGGGAGGAGGCGGCGGTGGAGTGGGAGGAGGAGGCGGTGGATGCCACGCCCCTGGAGGTGTTCCTGCAGTCCCACCACCTGGAGCAGCTCCTTCCGTTCTTCGTGAGGGAGCAGCTGGACCTGGAAGCTCTGCTGCTTTGCTCCGACGAGGACCTTCAGAGCATACAAATGCAGCTGGGCCCCAGGAAGAGGGTTCTGAGCGCCATAAACACAAGGAAGCAGGCGCTGCAGCAGCCTGGTCCACTGGTGGACACCAGCCTGTGATGGGGCGCTGGGCCAGCAGGGGGAGCCGCGGGGGGCAAGGCAGTGCCCCCTGGGTGCACCTGGCAGTGCCTGCTCTCCACTGAGAGCCACAGCTGGGGTGGTGCGGGTTTTGGAGGTGCCCACCTAAAAATTTGAGGCTAGACTGTACTCAGAGAAAGTCTCTAGAAATAAACCACCAGGAGAAACTCAAGGAGACCTGGGAATAAAAAACGGCATTTCTCTTCAGTTTTATTTTTAATATTTATGAATATGGAAAGGGTTAAATGGATGGCGGAAAAAAATACTTTACTTTTCCAACTCTAGATTTAAGATTACAACCCTCATCACACTGCTCTTTACTTTCTGACTCGTGGCCTGGGGATCCTAATTCCAGTTCTGTCCTTAGCCCTAGACATTGTTTATTGATGAAGATCAAAGTTCCTTCATTGGTGTGAGATCTGACACCCAACTGAAATGTGTCAGTGGTTCCCAACATGGGTACCTGCCCCACAGGGGGGCAATTTGATTTTTAAGAGGGGCAATTCGCGAATGAGTCATTAACAGTTTTTGCACTTCTATGGTTCTAGGGGCCTCATATACAGCATATTGTGACATATTTATGCATTTCAGTTCTCTATTACATGTTTTGAAACTGTATTTGCTATTTTTTCCATATCACATCATTAAACAATTTCTTAGTGATTTCTTCCTCAGTACCTCCACTGTCCTTTGGTTCTTTTATTTTTCTCTTTCATGGATGCCATGTTTGTTGGCAGCTTGTTTAGACCAAGTTCATGGTCGTTTAGGCTTCCTCCACGTGAATTCTTATTACTTTTTGAGTAATAAGAATTGTGTCACAGGGGCATCAGGATTTTAGAGATGCTTAGGTGGGACATGGCCAAAGAAAGGTTGGGAACCACTGCTCTAACAGAAGTTATATGCTTGCAAGTAAAGAAAGTGGGTCTACAATACTTCTGCCTGAGTAACCAGACAGGGTGTCAGGCAGGGAGAGTGAAGAGAGAACTAGAATATAGGGTACCTGCTATGGACTGAAATGTGTTTCCCCCAAATTCATATACTGATGCCCTACTCCCCAATGTGGCTGGATTTGGAGATAGGACCTTTATCAAAGAGGTAATGAAAGTTAAATGGGGTCATAGGATGGGGCCCTAGTCCCACATGACTGGTGCCCTTAAAAGGAGAAGGGAGAGACACCAGGGGTGCACACGCACAGGGAAGAGGCCCAGTGAGGGCACAGCAAGAGGACGGCCATCTGCGACCCAGAGCGTGGGGCCTCAGGAGGAACCAGGCTGCCGGCTCCGGGTCCTGGACTCCCAGCCTTCAGAGCTGTAGGAAATTCAAGTTGTGTCTACGCCGCCTGTCTGTGGCGTTTCATTATGAAAGCCTGAGCAAGAGGGTGGGAAGAGGGGAGAGAAATGCACAGGGGACAAAGGCTGGCTGATTTGATGGTTTTTCTAAGAGTGCTTACCCTCTGAAACATAAAAGGAAAAAATGCCTCGGTTCTCTGTGAAGAAAATTTGGTTATAAAAGTAAACTTTACATTTTCTTTCTCACTACCTGCCTCTTTCATGTCCTGCTATCCATCCCCGTTGGTGCATGTCTGAGTCCATGCAGCTACTGTAACTTAAGTGGGCAACATTGCTCTGACATTTTTGAGTGGCAAGCTCAAATTCAAACCAAAACCTTACTGAATAGTTAAGCTTCACCGAACTTTTATGGCCAGACTTACATCAGGTGACACTGACCGTGGATTAGTGTGAAGTGGAAACAGCGGTGTCTTCAGCGTGCTTCCTGGCTCACACACCGATTCGGCCTGGGTGTTTCGGGAGGCCCCGCTGAGGAGAAAGCACGGGGAGGGGTCCTGGACAGGTGGGTGAATTCAGGTGGGTGTCAGTCTGCGAAGGGATGGTGTTTGCAAATACTGCGTGTTGTCGGTCTGGAGCAAACTGATGTTGTATTTGCTTTCCATAACGTGCAGGAAAGCAGTGGCCGCCTGGACGGCACTCGCCCCGAGCCTGCCTCTGTGGGGACTTGAATTGCTGGTGCTGGAGCCTGCCCCCGGGTCCCCGGTTGTAGAGGGCCACCCGAGAAGGCACATGGAATCCTTTAAATTGTCAGCTGAGCCCGAGGCATGGCAGAGTCCGCGTCCCGTATACTCTCCCCCCGCCCCCCACGAAGAGGACAGGGGGGTGTTATTCCGTTTGACTCACCTTTGTCCAGGTGTCAGCAGGGGTGGGTCTAGACATGTAAATCCAGTAATGCTAGGGCCTAGTTAAGAATGCAAATAAGCTCATTTGACCCTATAAATAAACCTTCTGCGTGGCTTGGCTGCTCGCTGCCTCTCCATCAGACAGGTTGGCCCAGCTCGATGAATCTATTTCTGCCTCTTGGTCTCTTTCTTTCTTTAATTTCTTAATCCCCAGCTCCTCCACTCAGAAATCTGACTGCTTCCTTTTCCGTGATGGAGATGGACACGGAAAACAGAGAAACAGCCCCACCCCCCCACCCGATCTGCCGAGACCTGCTGCTGGGCGGTAGCAGAGGCGCTCGGCAATGCTGCTGCTGACAGACGGGCTCTCCAGGGTGTGCTGTGCACACTCCTCAGAGGTGGCATGAGCTGGGAGCCTCCTCGCCACTTGCAGAGTGGGACGCCTGGTGCTTGAGAGACGGAAAGGCAGGCAGTGGAATGCTGCTGGAACTCAGCCTGCGTGATTTTGTTCTGACTGCCTCGTCGAGGAGAGCCTTTCCAGCTGTGATTGTCGGTGCTGCCCTGCTGGAGGGAGGGTAGCAATTGGCTCAGCAAATATAGGGGGAGGGGGTGTATGTTTGCCCAGAACTGAATGCTCTCGCCTTGGTGTGGATTCTGGGGTGAGACAGGAGGGCATGGCCTGAAGCACACATGGGTTTCAGTAAAAACCCCATCCAGGAGCCGTTAGAAAGGGCAGTGTGCCATGGCAGTGACTGCCTGAGCCTCAGCGGCCAGGAGGGCATCAGTGTGTGTTCTGAACAGCTGCCTCTTCCTTCAGTTACAATGGCCCAGCCGGTCGAGTCCATGGGCTTATGGACTATTCCCTGAACTAAGGCTAATGCCACGTCTGTGTGACCACAACAGCATAGCCCGCTGGGCACAGCTCACCATGTATGAACAGAACTGTCAGAAGGAGCGAGGGCCTACATGTCAGGAAGTAAAGGGTTCCCTCTCCCTGTCAGGGAGGCGGGCCCGCCGCATGCCGGTGCAAGCCGTGCAGGACACTCGCCTCTCAGCCACGGTGCCGGGCTCGGACAGGCACGGGGCCGCCATGGGCCGGTGTGCCTCGGTTCTGGGGAAGAGCGTCTCTGCTGGGGCTGCTGGAGGGCCCCCCGGAGGCAGGTGCTGCCGGCCACTGCCTGTCCCCCGGGGACCTGCTGGTGGCGGTGCCAGCCCTGCAGGAGCCCAGGGGCAGCTGTGGCCGAGCATGGCCTGTGCCCTCCTTACCACACCTTCCACCAGCGCCATTCCATGTGCAGCACTCAGCGTACGGCAGCTGGAGTTGTGGTCTCCACCACGACCACCCAAGGAGTCCTGAGCAACGCAGAAGCTCAACTGTCCCCAGCCTTCGGCTGGAAGAAGCAAAGGCTGTGAGGTCTGCGCCCACTTACAGGACAGCCCAGAGGGCGGGTCCATGGGAGGGGACGCAGGCAGCGGTGGCCGGCGGGAGAGGAGGGTCTGGGTCTCCCTGGGCGATGGAAATGTCCCGGGATCACACGGGGGGATGGCTGATGGCTCTGTGACCACGGTTTCTATACGAACAGCCACTGACCTGTGCACTTTGGTTCTGTGGTGTCCACGCTGCACCCCAATGTAAGAAATAGAAAATACCAGGGGCCGTCACCGGCACGCCCCCGCCAGCGAGTGGGGAACTTGCTCCCCTCGCTTTCCTTGCCATGAGGGACAGAGGTACCGAAGCAAAAAACGGCAGGATAGGAAGTCGCTTTATTTCCAGGAGACAGAGCAGTGGGTGCCCGGGGAAGGGGTGCTGCTGCCACCACCTCCCCTCCCCCCTCCCCCAGGCCCCTCAGCCATGAACCCAGGAGGACTCCTGGCTGAGAGGAAGAGGCAGGACGAGCTCAGCAAGGCATGATGGCTCCCTCGTCTGATCTGGAAACCACAGGCGGCGGAGGCGAGGCCTGGGACTGCAGTGCCGGAGGGGGGGCCGCGCCTCGGCTATTTCCCAGAAGCCCAGGAATTGTACACTAACTTGGCCACGACCGCGTCCTCCACGGCCAGTCCTGGAAGGCACAGAAACTGGGGTCACTTTTGTCAGAACAGCTGGTCTGGAGCAGTCCGTGGTGCTAAGGGCGTCGGGCTGGAAGACCGCCAGGAGGCGGGCTGAGGGTCCGTGGGGCAGGCCTGGCGGGAACACGGTGCTCCGCGGGGAAAGCCGCCAAACAGCGTGCATGCCCCAGGCTCAGCTCGGGCCGGCCGTGCTGAGTGGGCAGCAGTGCGGACACGAGGACACGGGGAGCGGCCGTGCACCAGCCAGACTTCCTTGCAGACACGGAGTCGGAACTTCACGCAGTACTCAGTCCCGCAATCCCCCCGCAGCCCGAACACTGGAAAACGGAAACACCATCCGGGCTTTCAGACAAAGATGGGCGGTTTGGCCAGGCGGGCCCAGGCTGCAGAGCGCCGCTCCTCAGCACCCCCTCGGCTGCTCTGCACACTGGCCTTCGCCTCCAACGGCAGGGTGGTCTGCAGTGACCGGTAGCCCGTACAGAGCCTGGCACATCGCGGTGCGTAAGACCACCTGCCGAGTCCTGCCACGTGTGCCCGCGGAGAGCTGGCCGCGCAGACGCCAGCCCTGTGGGCCCCAGCAGTGGGAGAGCGGGCTCGCCTGGGTCTCCGCCATTCCCCCAGGCTCCCCTCCTCTCCTAACATGTCCTCTTTCCCCCACCGCCCACTCCGCAGCGGCTTCGGGAGGGACTGCTGGTGCGTGCTCTGTGCCAGCCACCCACACGCCCTTCACACTCGCCGGGCGCCAGGGGGGAGCCCTGTGTGGAGAGGGGAGGCCGGGCCCAGAGGCCCCGCCCGGGGCCGTGTCACTAAGACGCCTCAATAATGGCAGAGCCAGCCCTGGCCACCCGATGTCACCCCCCCCCCCTGCAGCCAGGTGACGAGGGGCCGGTTACCCAGAGACTTGAACACGGTGGTCTCCGTGCAGAGCGCCGGCTTCACGCCCGCCACCACCTCACCCAGCTCAGCGAAGATCTGCGCCTGCGGGGCGAGCAGGAGGAGGTGTGAGCCCGGGGGGTGTGAGCCCGGGGGGGTGTGAGCAGGAGGGGGGTGTGAGCCCGGGGGGGTGTGAGCAGGAGGGGGTGTGAGCCCGGGGGGTGTGAGCCCAGGGGGGTGTGAGCAGGAGGGGGTGTGAGCAGGAGGGGGTGTGAGCAGGAGGGGGGTGTGAGCAGGAGGGGGGTGTGAGCCCAGGGGGGTGTGAGCAGGAGGGGGGTGTGAGCAGGAGGGGGTGTGAGCAGGAGGGGGGTGTGAGCCCAGGGGGGTGTGAGCAGGAGGGGGTGTGAGCAGGAGGGGGGTGTGAGCCCAGGGGGGTGTGAGCAGGAGGGGGTGTGAGCAGGAGAGGGGTGTGAGCAGGAGGGGGGTGTGAGCCCTGGGAGGGGTGTGAGCAGGAGGGGGGTGTGAGCAGGAGGGGGGTGTGAGCCCGGGGGGGTGTGAGCCCGGGGGGGTGTGAGCACGGGAGGGTTTGGGCACAGGGGGGTGGGCCCAGGGGGGTGA
Organism: Pipistrellus kuhlii; assembly: GCF_014108245.1. NCBI lineage: Eukaryota > Metazoa > Chordata > Mammalia > Chiroptera > Vespertilionidae > Pipistrellus > Pipistrellus kuhlii. The sequence goes on from NW_023425531.1 coordinate 761,996, forward strand.
GAACGGGGGGTAGGCACAGGAGGGTGTGCACAGGGGGCTGGGCACAGGGGTGTGGGCCCAGGGGGGTTGGGCCCAGGGGGATGGGCACAGGGGGGTGGGCACAGGGGGGTGTGCACAGGGGGCTGGGCACAGGGGGGTGGGCACAGGGGGGTGGGCACAGGGGGGTGAGCCCAGGGGGCTGGGCACAGGGGGGTGGGCACAGGGGGCTGGGCACAGGAGGGTGTGCACAGGGGGGTGGGCACAGGGGGGTGAGAACGGGGGTGGGCACAGGGTGTGAGAACAGGGGGGTAGGCACAGGAGAGTGTGCACAGGGGGCTGGGCACAGGGGCATGGGCACAGGGGGGTGGGCACAGGGGGGTGAGCCCAGGGGGCTGGGCACAGGGGGGTGAGAACAGGGGGCTGGGCACAGGGTGTGAGAACAGGGGGGTAGGCACAGGGGGGTGTGCACAGGGGGGTGTGCACAGGGGGGTGGGCACAGGGGGGTGAGCCCAGGGGGTGAGAACAGAGGGGTGGGCACAGGGTGGTGGGCACAGGGGGGTGAGCACGGCAGGTGAGCAAAGGGGGTGGGAACAGGGAGGTGGGCACAGCGGGGTGAGCATAGGGCCCTGTGAACAGTGTGGCCAGGAGGACCCTCCCCCTCGACGGCTCGGCCCTCTGCCCGGGGCCCGTGACGCCCATGGCGGGGGCCTGGGACACTGGTCAGTGGGATGGCATTTCTGCTCTGACTCCCAAAGAGCGGGCAGGCTGAGGCTTATGTGGTTGGCAACCTTGGAGGTTTCTGGCTCAGCAGTCCATCCCCAGGCCCCTGTGCGGCCACAGCCTTTCTCCCGGGCCACCAGGGAATGGCCCTGTCACTCCAAAGGGAGTGAGGGGTTCAGGCTGTCCCCCCACACCGAGGTGGGTGGATGGGGCCTGGATCAGGCCAGCTGGGGGAGGGGAGCAGGCCAGCGGGGGGGAGGGAGGCAGGCCAGCGGGGGGGGGGGCGGGAGAGGGGCTCACTCCGGACAGCAGCACGTCCCCGGACTCCTTGAGGGCCGCCTCCCGGGAGTCCACGTACAGCACGGCCTGCGCCAGCAGCTGGTCGTCCAGCTCCCTCCAGTCCGGCCTGCTGGCCCCCACAGCTGAGAGACAGCAAAGCCGCCTGAGCCGGCAGCCCTCCCATCAGCAGGACTGCCTGAACACCTGGGACAGAGCAGGCCTGCTGCGCGGCCCTGCCCTGCCCTCCCCTGCTCCCTGAGGAGTGTGAGGCACGGGCGCCGTCCTCGGGGTCCGCTGTGTCCGGCCTCCGTTACAAGATACCCCGCGGAGGCTGAGGCTCGGCGCTCGCCGGGCACGTGCCTCCGTGTCCGCCCACGGCCCAGACAGTGAGGCTCCTCACCCAGCCTGGGGGCTTCCTCAGCCCTGCTGCCCGTCTGGCCTTTGCCACCCTGCCCACACCTCCAGCCACTAGTCTCCGTCTGTGAGGAGCCTGCTGCCAGGGTCTGGGAGAAGCAGACAGTGAGCACGCCCTCTGCAGCCAACCAAGCCTGCCCTAGGCCTGCCCGGCACCCTGCCGCCCAGTGTAACCTCGGAGCGAGGCGGCCAGGGGCCTGGGACGTGGAGACCCTGCGTGCAGCAGCAGCGCCCGCCGAGGCCCAGCCACCAGGGAGCTCGGCGAGAACACAGGCCCCCCTGGCTGTTCCACTTCCTTCTAAGCAGAGCGGGACCTCTGTTCTCAGGGACTATTTCTCAATTTTTTAGAACATTCAACGGCCCAAGCAAAGCACCTCTGCTAAGACAGCGTCACTGCCGCCACTCTCCCTGCTTCCCCCCCCTCCCGTTCTCCCTCGCCCTAATGTCAGAGTCAAACACGCGCTTCCTGACATGGCCTGTGAGGTCCTACACAAAGGCCTAAGGAAGCTCGGACAGGAGCCACAGGTGGCGGGACCCCGGCCTCTCAGGCCGCTTCTCACAGCTCTGCTCCTGTTCTGAGCGGGCTCAGCCCTCACAGGCCATGAGGCGGGGCAGACGGAGTGGGCCAGGCAGCAGAGCGGCGCTCAGGGGGCTCTGGCCCTGCTTCAGAGGGGCTGGCCTGGGGGGGGGCAGACCCTGGTTGGTGGGGTGAGAGTGAAAAGGAAATGGGAGAGGGGGAGCTTGCAGCCTAGCTCAGTACCTGATTGACGCTGCAGTCTGACCCCCCCCTCTGACCTGGCGGGGCTGGGGGCCCTGGGGGAGCTATAGAGGCCGGAGCCTCCTCAGGAGCTCAGGTCCACACTCAGGCCAGGCTTTGGAACCAGAACTGCCCTGGACCAGCAGCTCTGCGAGGTAAAGGTCAACGTTCCTCCCTCTGAGCCGGCTGGTCGCTCTCTGTGCATTCTGCCATGAAGGGCAGGAGCAGGGGGGTGGGGAGGCGGAGGCTGAGCCTGGCCCTCAGCCAAGCTGGGAGCCCGTGCCATCTGCTGGCTGCACCTGCCTGCACCCTCCCTGTGGGCCTCCCTGGCTGCACCACGGCTGTCGGCGGAGAGTGTCAGACATCCCGGCTCAGAGGCAGCTGGCCTTCCGGGGGGAGTCCAGTGTGAGAGGCTCTCAATGACTGGCTTGGAAGGTGGAGCGTCATGTGGCAGGGAAGGTGGTTTGCTTCCGGGAGCTGAGAAGGTCCCAAGAAGCAGACACCAGCTCCCCACAACGGAAGGAACCGCCCGCCTGCCTGGCAGAGGCCGCCCGCCCGTGTCCCGAGGCTGCAGCCTGGACAATGCCGGATTCCAGCGTGGGCAGAAGAGGGCCCGGTGGCCACACTTGGAGACCGAGTTCACAAGCACGCGCTGTTTTAAGCCGGAAAAACATCAAGTCTGCCTTGCTGAAGCTCGTGTTCATTTCACCAAGAAGTGGTTTCTCTTGTTTCCCAAATCCTTTCAGGAATGTTCCACTGCCCACAAAGCCAGGCTCTGTCCACCTGCCTACCACCGCCTGCTTTCCTGGGCCCACACCCTCACACCGGACCGACCGGCTCAGGCCTTCAGTTTGCTCTGCCCCTTCCTCACACCTGCGCGCTTGCTTTCCTTCACAGAGCTGTCTGCAGCATGACTACCTATTCACTGACTGTCCACTCTTCTGTTGTCTCTGTCCCCTCAGGAGAGCGCGGGGCCTCGGTGTGGTTCAGGGACAGCAGCCTCTGTGGCAGGCAGGGCACAGGGCGGGCTCCCAATGGCTCTGGCAGGTGAGTGTGAATCATGATGCTCGGCTCCTGCAGGCTCACCTGCCAGTGTGCACAGAGAGCTCAGGTCTGAGCTCACGCCTTGTGCATTTCACTAAGACGAGCACCGAGGGCCTGTTTAAATGCACCAGAACCCAGGCTTCTTCCTGACAACCAGAGTAGTAGTGAAGAGTCTCAGCTCGAATCCCAACTCGCCGCGAAGGACCTCCGACTTGGAGCACGTTAGCAATAGGCTTAATTTCTCTGTGCCTTAGTTTACCCACCTGTAAAAAGGGGATGTAATAATAATAGCTCCTGCTTCCTGAGGTGTTGAAAGGATTGAATGACAGCAGCACCATAAAGAGTTTAGAACAGCTCTTACCCCAGGGCCCTATGTTCAGAGACCACAGGAACTCCTATGCTTAATATTTATTTTAGTTAGTTATTCTTTTTTAGAGAGGTAGAGTGAGAGGGATAGAGAGAAACATTGATGAGAGAGAAACATCATAGATCAGCTGCCTTCTGCATACCCCCTACTTGGGATCAAGCCCACAACCTGGGTATGTGCCCTGACAGGGAATCGAACCAGTGACCTCCTGGTTCACAGGCTGACACCCACACTGAGCCACACCAGCCGGCCAGGCACTCTTATATTTAGAGTTGCACCTATCCAATCACATACGGGAGAGTATTCACATTTCACATTAATGTCTTCTGTGTTATAATTACTTCTTTTGTAGTTCTAAATGTTAAAGATAAATGAGCCATTTGGCTTTGTCATTTAAACTTCATTACATGAAAAAACTGAGCTGTGACTGGCCAATTGCCATACTGTCACGTTATGTAGAAATTCTACTAGTTTCCGGTTAGCAGATTTTGTTTGGTGTTTTGGGGTGAATACTGTCTTAGGGCCACACATCCCCGAGGGCTCGGAGGCGTCGCCTGTGGCAGAGCAGTCCTGCAGCTGTGGCCCCGGGCCGCCTCAGGCCGGCCCCGCCCCAGCCACCAGGACACCACACCGCTTACCATTGACGTGAGCCCCCGGCTTCACCCATTCGCCAAGCAGAATGGGCTCTGTTGCCATGGTGACTGTGATGATCACATCGGCACCGGTCACAGCCTCCTGGACGGATGAGCAGACCCGCACCTCTCCCGCCACGGTATCTGCAAACTTCTGGGCATTCTCCTTAGTGCGGTTCCAGATTCTCACCTTGTGGGGGCAGCAAAAGGGACACGGGTGCCATGATTGCCCGTCAGCCAGCCCAGACACCCAAGGAAAGGGGAACCCCTTGGGTCAGGCTGTGCTTATGTAAATCACCCCCGGAAGAAAGGCATTCATCAGGGAGGCAGCATTAACCTGGGCAGACACCCGGGCAGATGTTTAAGAATGACCGTCCTCCAGCCCTTCCTTCTTACAGAAGGGGAGTTGCTCTTTGTTTCTTTTCACTTGTTTTCTAGAGGCCCATCAGTGCACCAGCGGGCTCCCTCAGCCTGGCCTTGCCCTCTCACAACCTGGGACCCCTGCCTTGGGGGATCGGGCAGAAACTGGCAGTCCGACATCCCCCGCGGGACTTAGTGCGCAGAGCAGCCAGAGGCCGGGGAGCTGCCTTGGCGGCGGGAGAGGCTCACGCCTGCCACAAGCCGGGGTCTGGTGTCCATCAGTCAGGGTAGCAGCACTCCTGCTGTGGAGCTCACTGACCACAGGGGCAGCCCCTGCACTGAGCATCTGCGCCCTGGTGGTCAATGCGCATCATAGTGACCGGTCAGCGTAATTTAGGCATATATATATATATGTGTGTATGTATATATATATATATATATATATATATATATATATAGAGAGAGAGAGAGAGAGAGAGAGAGAGAGAGAGAGAGAGAGAGAGGGAGGGAGGGAGGGAGGGAGGGAGGGAGGGAGGGGGGAGATCTTTTTGTTGAGAGTATTACAGATGTCCCCTGTTTTAGGAGAGATGTTCTTCACGTCTACGTAGGACATTCAGCATCGTTAATGTGATAGCTACCACACAGCCCAATGATTAGCAGAGCAAGTTCTGGACCTAGTTAGGCGAAGACTCAACCCTGCTCCTCACGTACTTCCTGGAGCTACTCAGCCTCAGTCAGCCTCAGTTTCCATGTCTATAAAATGGGGTGATGAAGGAGTCGTGGCAGGTGCGGGCTGTCCGTGGCATGGCTTTGGGGGAATAACTTGATCTCTGAAGGGCCTGAGGGAGCTCAAGAGCAGAGGTCTGAGGATGGAGGTGTGGCCGATGGAAAGGGCCGGAGCAGTAGCTACAGTTAAATCCTGGTGGTGGGACTGGATAGCTTGCCTAGCAGACAGCCATGTCAGAGCGGGACTGGCAGCCTTCAGCTGAAAATGAGGCCTATGCAGTCTCTCATAAGGAAACGTAACGTAGAAACCTGTCTGCGTACCTTTATCAGCCAAGGTTCTGTGCACCCAAATGCAAACCCAATACAGCACGCCCGGTCATGAGAGAATGGCTAACCACACCGCCCCTCTGATAGAAAGCTATGCAAAAATTATGCAAAAAGGAAGGAATCTATGCAAGCAGTGATGTTAGAACATTCAATAGAAAGGCGGGATATGTAACTATATCTACCTAATAAGATTAAAACTTATAAAGTGCAGGTGAAGGAGGACTGGAAACTGTGAACTGTTGCTGTTTTTTAAAATAGACTTTTCTGTCGTCTTCTTCCTGATAGTCCACATTTCCCAATTATCCTAAAAACATCACACTTTAAGTCTGCCCCGGCCCTCACACACGTGTGCAAAAACCCAAATGGTCCTGGGAGGAAGGTGAGCCACAGCTGGGGAGAGGTGGGCCCACATCTGGGCTGTAGAAGGAGTGCTGTCAGCTCCTGTTCTCTAGGCCTCACTCCCAGTTCCTGAATCTATAACCCCGAAGACTTAGACTCCCAGGTCTCCCATGAGACGTGTGTGTGTGTATGTGTGTGTGTGTGTGTGTGAGTGTATGTGTGACTGTGTGGTGTGAGTGTGAGTGTATGTGAGTGTGTGTGAGTGTGTGTGTGACTGTGTGTGTGAGTGTATGTGAGTGTGTGTGTGAGTGTGTCTGTGTGTGAGTGTATGAGTGTGTGTGAGTGTGTGTGTGTGTGAGTATGTGTGTGACTGTGTGTGTGAGTGTGAGTGTATGTGAGTGTGTGTGAGTGTGTGTGTGACTGTGTGTGTGTGAGTGTGAGTGTATGTGAGTGTGTGTGAGTGTGTGTGTGTCTGTGTGTGTGTGTATGAGTGTGTGTGTGTATGTGTGTGAGTGTGTGTGAATGTGTGTGAGTGTGTGAGTGTGTGTGAGTGTGTGAGAGTGTCTGTGTGTCTGTAAGTGTGTGTGTGTGTTTGTGTGTGTGTGAGTGTGTGTATGTGTGTGTGAGTGTGTCTGTGTATATAAGTGTGTGTGTGTGTGTGAGTGTGTATGTGTGTGTGTGTATATGTATGTGTGTGTGAATGTGTGTGTGAGTGTGTGTGTGAGTGTGTGTGTATCGGGTGGGGGGCGGGGGCATACAAAAGGACAGGTGAAGGGCTTAGACCACAGATATCATAGAGCCCTTTAGACTAACTGCTAGGCTGGCCCCACCCTCAGACAAACCCTGTGAGCTGAGACACTCAAGAGGTGCCAGGCCTCCCTGCCTCTGTCTGTCCCGGGGATTCTGGGAAGTCATTAAAGGATGGTCATGATGGGACCCTCCCTCACTGTCCAGCACGCCCTGCTGCAGTGAGGAGCAGACCCCGGCCAGGTCCCCTGTGCCCAGCCCCCGGGACTCACCTCCTTGTAGGAGAACTGCTCCGTGAAGACCTCGTAGTGGCTGTAGGCCTGGACCCCGGCCCCCAGGATACACAGCACCTCACTGCTGGGCAGCTTCAGAAACTATGGGAGAGAAACGAGAAGAAAAGGCTCACGAGTGAAGAACACGGGCAGCTTGAGCCAGTGGCTCCGCCCCTTTTTGCTCCCGCAAGCTCCCGCTGGCAGCACCCAGCCACCCCCGGGAACCACCATTCAACGCTCTGTTCTCATCGGCATTTTTATATTAAGCCCTAGAGAGCTAACACATGGCACAGTGAATATAAACAACAACATGGTGTTATAATCAGCAAACTTGCTTAAAGACTAGAACTTAATCACTGTAACCACTGAAAAGAAAAGATCTACATATATAAAAGCCCAGTGACCAGAGCAGAGCGACTAGAACGACTGGAACAGCCGGTCACTGTGATGAGCACTGGTGCAGTCAGCCAGCCTGATCGGGCCCTAACTTCCACCCCAACCCCCCATGGCCCCTCCCTCCAGCTGGCACTACCCTGCCCCTGACTGGACCCCCTCCCCCTCCCGATCAGGGGCAGGGCTGGCAGCGAACCTCCCAACCGACCTCTCCTCCCAGCTGCCCTGGCCCCCATCGCCCCCACCCCCCATCTCCTACCCTAACTGAGGACAAGGACAGCCAGCCAACCTCCATGTCCCCTTCCACGCCCACCCCCCAGCCTGGCCCTGATGGCCCCCATTGGGGCAGGCCAGCCAGACCCCACCCATGCACAAATTCATGCACCAGGCCTCTAGTAACGATATAACACAATAGAGATGCTATCTATCGCTCAGGAGCTGGGTAATGTTCCTCCATGAAATGAACTGTTTTCTGTTCTCAGTTAATAGCAACCTCTTTCTGGGAGTCCACCCAGGCTTCAGAAATGGTTCGTGTACTGTAAACGTGACCCCCATCCTCTGAAACTAACTGTCCAACTTTGATCGGCTGTGGCTGGGAACCTAACAACGTCACTGGAGATAAAATGTAAAAAGAGCTAGCTGACCTTGAGGGCTCTGAATGGTCAGAGCTATTAACTCATTGTCTAGTTGAGATAGTGGTGCTGGAGGCAACTTTAATTTGTTAATCATATGTAAATGTAAATTCTTCTTGATTTTCTGTTGCTGGAACTTCCCACCTAAGAGATGTCTTTGTTTCAGAATCTCCAATAAAAGGAACGGTAAAAGGCCAGAGAGCAGTTAGTCTTCCCACTAGAGGTGGACTTCCCGCCTGGCCCCCATTTTCCCAAATTAACTTTTCCAGTCTCTCTCTTCATTTTAGTGTGCGGCCTTCTCCAGACACCGGACCCTGAGTGGGTCCTGAACCACGCGGGTCATGTTAAGGGATCCCACAGGCTGTTACCTTAAAGGTGATGCCATAACTGATAACATTTTGTAAACAGCATAACACTCATAAGACTTATTAAATCATAGCAGGATTTCCCACACCCTGTCTTTTCCTGTAAACATGTGGATAATTAAAAACACGTGTGTGAATCACTGCATTTCTCCCTCACAGAGCTGGCAAGCCTGTGCTCCATCTGCATTTGCCAAGGTCTCTCAACCTGGCCCTCCCACCTCCCCAGCCCCTCACGTCATGGGCGTCTGACCTCCAACCACTCCAGCTTCCCAGGCCCCTGTGCCTCTGACCCCCCAGGGCGGTTCCGCTCTCTTCCTGCCCCTTCCTTGCGAGGAATTCCTTTGCTCCTTCCAATCTCAGCCCAGAGACCCTCCCACAGGGAAAGCCCCCGAGCCCACGCCATCTTCCGCCCTCACAGCTCTCCCCCCTCCGCTCGGTGTCCGCAGGGCTGTGGCTCTGTGCATTAATGTCTGTCTCCCTGAGTGGACTGGAGCTCCGTGTCCACTTTTCCTTAACCACCGGGGCCGGGCGGAGCACAGGCCGGGCCCGGGGGCACGCTGACATCTGTTGAGCAAACACACACCAAGCCGAAGCCTTGCCGGTGCCACCTTGGGAACAACGCTAAAGCGTCTGGCGGCCTGAGCGCGCCAATGCGTCCCCCCCGAAGCGCTCAGTGAGGGCGGAGGGGAGGGAAGCGGGCTCTCACAGAGCATCGGCAGCATGACCCTGCGCTCCTCAGAGTGACCTGCCTGCCCGGGAAGAGCCAGGAGGCTTGGGCGCAGGGTTGCACCTGGCCCGGGAGGGGGCCAAGAGCCCTTTGGCTCCCAAGCCCAGCTCCCGTCAGCAGGAACCGGAGGCTTTTTGGAAGCGAGGTTCTCGGGCCGCCCTCAGCGAGGCGACCAGGACTCAGGGGACACGGCCCCGGCACAGCTTGGGCTGGACACCACTGACCGGGGCAAGACCCGGCAGCCTGGCAGGCCTACTGTGACGTGTGTGAGGGCCGTCTCCACCCTGTGACCTCTGCGAGGCCGGCGATGCTGGCTCTGCCCTCCTCACTGACCCCCGAGCGAAGGTGAGACAACGGGGGTGGCTTTGGAAAGAACCTGGGCAGTGGTCACTCTGCTCCGAAGTCAGCGGCAGGCATCGCCAGGGAGCCCAGGTGTCATTTCGGTTTGAATTGGGTCCGGATAGGATTTCTGGAAACCAGCTTAGCAAGGTGTGTACTCAGGTTCCTTCCTGTATGTACAGTGGCCAGTCAGTCCTCGCCTCTTCCCTCCGTCTCCACACGCCCAACCTGCATGCCCGGCCTCTGCCGGCCTGGCCGCTGCCAGATCCGTTTCCGTCACACTCGGGCTCCGAACCCGGTTCCCAGGCCTTTTCCCCTCCACGTGCCAGGCCCCACAGCCCCGTCCAGGCTGGCACCTCCCTCCAAACAGGCTGCTTTGGCTGTGGGGGCCCTGCAGCTGCGGGAACAGCGCCCACAGGGCCCAGGGCCCTCCTTTTCCTGTCCCTCACCGGGAACTCCCTTCTTTAAATCTCAGCTCAGGCCCCCAATACAGGAAAGCCTTCCCAATCCCCCCCCCCCCCCCCCCCCCCCCCCCCCCAGCTCCCTGCTTCTGCTTCCTTCAGTCTTCACCCCCATGGCGCCTCCTCGGTGAAGTCTTTTCTGGATAATTTAAACTGTCTGTAACCCTTCCCTGTAATGTTGGTTCTGCTTTAGTTTCAAATACTAATGCACTTTTTGTTGCCGGTGGCAGTGCTGTCTTTAAAGCAAATCCGGGCGTGTTGTTAAACTCAGAAGAGGCTCTTGTTTGCTCATTATCTCAACGCTCTCACTGTCTGTGTGCTCTGTGCTGCCACCACCTGCACAGGCACTTGCTCTCTGCTCCCTGGCAGCACTCTCTGCCCTCTGGGCAGCCTCAGGTTTGCCAGAGTTGGTGGTGCAGGGGCAAACGCAGTCTGGGGGGTTAAAGGGGTCAAGTTTTAAATTCTTTCTCTGCCACCTAGCAGCTCTGTGATCCTGAACAGCTCACACATCCTCTGTGAGCCACCTTCCTCACCTGGAGATGCCTCATCTGCTGGCAGGACTGAGGGGAGCATCTGGGACAGTGCAGTGGGCACCGGGGTCTGGCAGGCTCAGTGAGTGGTAGCTAATAACGTGTGGATCGCTGAGCTCACTGACACTCATGTCTGGCGTGCAGAGTCCCAGCTACGTTTGTGAGAAGACCAAGGTAAGACCCCACTTCTCCCGTAGACACATGAGCCTGAAGCACCACCCCCACGCTGCCTGGCCCAGCTCACCTTGGTGGCGATGGCGGACACAGCTGCCGTTCTCTTCGCGGTGATGACGTTTCCGTCCATGACCTTGGGAGGAAGGACAGCGAGCAAGCACGGAGCACCCGCCCACACGTACACCCTAAACCACAGCCCAAGCGGTGCCATCATGCCCACAGTGAAGGCTGTTACCCCTGGACCCGACTCTCCCACTTCTGAGAAATGCGACTTCGAAAGACACCTCACTCCTAGCTCCGCTCCTCTGCCCGCATCCCTCCCTCCTCACAGGCAGCTCCAGGGTCTTGTTTTACAGACAAGAAAGGAACCGCTACTGAGCCGGCCAGGACGGGTCTAGGCTTTGACCTGTGAGCTGGAAAGTCTAGACAGGTCCCGCTTCCCCAGAAACTACGGGGGAGGCAGCGTGGGATCAGCCCCATGGGACGGGCCAGATTCTCTTCGCAGGGGAGCAGGGAGCAGTTAGGTTCCTGTGAAGGTGGAGGTTCGGGGGAAGCTAAGGACCCAGGGCAGGTTTGGATGGACCATGGAGCGTCTGCTGAGGCCTGTGCTGCCTGCCTGGCATCACAGCGCCTGTGGACAGGGCATAGCCTGCGGGCCCGGGGCTGGGTGAGAGGCCCGCTCCACAGCAGGCATCGCTGGGTTTCTCAGTAACCGGCTGTGAGGCCTCAGACAGTGATCCCGACCTCAGTGGGACCTGGGGGGAGGGGGTTGGTATAACCAGAACCCCCGGAGGAAGGCGGCAGGATGCCTGCACGGACAGTCAGTGCTCAGTAGGTGGTTCCAAAGGCGATGAGGGACAGGCCCTGGACTTGCTCTGAGTGCCTCTGGAGGCCCTTATTGCCCCCTCTGCCAGGGAGGCTGGGCCTGGTGTCCAATGACTCAGGTTCCTCCTCTGCAAAACGGGGCCTTCACAGAAGGGTTCGAGTCACCAGTGGTGCAGGCGGGCTGTGTGGACTGGCGCCTGCACTTAGGGCACTCAGAGGGCCACCTCGGCCGGTGCCCCATGGGAAGCTGACAGTGGGCGGGTGTGCCTCACAAAGGCTCCAGGGGCACAGGACACCCTCCCCCCCACAGCCTCAGGCACACGACACCCCTCCCCCGCACAGCCTCAGGCACAGGACACCCTCCCCCCCACAGCCTCAGGCACACGACACCCCTCCCCCACAGCCTCAGGCACAGGACACCCCTCCCCCCCACAGCCTCAGGCACAGGACACCCCTCCCCCACAGCCTCAGGCACAGGACACCCTCCAGGGCACAGGGCGCAGGCACAGGACACGGACACGGGTACGGGCACAGGCACGGGCACGGGCACAGGCACAGGGCATGGGCACAGGACACGGGCACAGGACACGGGCACAGGGCACGGGCACAGGACACGGGCACAGGACACGGACACGGGTACGGGCACGGGCACAGGACACGGGCACGGGCACGGGCACAGGACACGGGCACAGGACACGGGCACGGGCACAGGCACGGGCACAGGACACGGGTACGGGCACAGGCACAGGCACGGGCACAGGGCACGGGCACAGGCACAGGACACGGGCACAGGACACGGACACGGGCACGGGCACAGGACACAGGGTACGGGCACAGGCACAGGCACGGGCACGGGCACAGGCACAGGGCACGGGCACAGGACACGGACAGGGTACGGGCACGGGCACAGGACACGGGCACGGGCACGGGGAGTCGCTCACCGCCAGGAGGGCTCCGGAGCGCGGCTCCAGCAGCAGCACGGTGGCCTGGTGCGAGGGCGCAGCGGGGGCAGCGCGGGGGCGCTCGTAGAAGGTGACCAGCTTTGTGGCCAGGGCGTCCTCCGCGGCGCTGTAGGCCGGCATGACCCCCAGGAACCTGCGGGGAAAGGCTTCAGGCCCCTGTGCCCCCCTCTGCCCTGCCCCCTCCTCCCCCCTCAGCCACGCTCACCCCCGGTGCGGCGCCACGGGCACCACGGAGCGCAAGGGCTGCGCCACACCACCCGCGGGGCCGCGGGAGAAGGCGGCCAGGGCGGCCTCCAGCGCCGCAAGGAGGCGGCCGCCGCCGCGGAGGTGGCGCTGGACCTCGGCCGCGCTCAGCAGCACGGGCGCCGCGCTCATTCCGCTCACCCCGCAGCCACCCGACTGCCCGACCGCCCGACCGCTGACCCCGTCCGCCCGCCCCTGCCCGGGTTCGCCCCGCGGCCCCAGGCGCTCCGGGCGGTCACTCCCCGGGGCGGGGCCGGCCAGTCCCACCCCCGCTGCCCGGGGCGGAGCCTCCCGCGGGGCCTGCGGAGGGCGGGGCGGGGCGGCGGGTCCGCCCTGAGGGACGGGCTCTCCAGGCCAGGAAGACCTCTAACCAAGGCCCCTCCACCCGCAGGTAACCTGGGAGGAGGGGTTGGACGGAGTATGAAGGAGGGTGAGCCAGGGCTACCTGTAAGCGAATAATGAGAACTCATTGAATATAAGTGAATGGTGAAAACTCATTGAATATAAGTGAATGGTGACGGCGGGGACGGTCCTGGCCTCCGCCCTCTGGGCTGGGAGCGCGCAGGAGGCTCCATGCAGCCGCCCTAGAGCCGCAGAGGCGGGAGCGTCCCTGAGCTTCCTCCCCAACTGGTTCCCAACACCACTGGCTGGCAGATGGAGGAGCGGAAGGCGCTTCCAGGCGGGGGAGCGGGTGGGTGGGGGGAGGCGTGTCGCCGTCCGATCCTCCGCAGCCTGTCCCGCCAGGCAGAGTTGGGCTGGAACTCCAGTTTCAGCTCCTCCTGCGCCGCAGCCCTGGCCGCCCCCTGCTGGCCAGACCCTCTCAGCACGGGGTGTGTGTGGGGGGTGCCAGAGCCCTGGGTTGAGGCCACTCAGGTGGGTGTGTAAAGTATCTCCTTGATTTAATTTGCATTTCATGTAGAGCGACTTTTCGTATGCTTATTTGCCATCTTCTTTGGTGAGATCTGTTCAAGCTTTGGCCCATTTTTAATTGTTTTTTTTTTCTTCTGTTGAGTTTTAAGAGTTGTTTGTATATTTTGGGTATCAGTCCTTGATCAGGTGTGCTTTACAATTCTTTTCTCCTGGTCTATGATTTGTCTTATCAGTCTCTTAACAGTGTCTTTGCAGAGTAGAGGTTTTAATTTTAATGACATCTAGCTTATTGGTGTGTCTAAAAGGTCATTGCCATGCCCAAGTCTGTCTAACATTTCCTACTAGGATGGCTTCCAGTTTCACGGTCTGCGTTGAGGTCTGTGATCCACTTGGATGGGGTTTTGTGGAGGAAGTACGTTCTGTGTCCTCCAGTTCATTCTTTTGTGTGTGAGTGTCCAGTTCCAGCACTACTTGTGGAGAAGACCATCTTTGCTCCATTGCAGTCTTTCTTGTCAGACGATATTTATGTGGGTTTTGCTCTGTCCCATTTATCTCTTTGTCTGACTTCCTGATACCCCACTGGCTAGATGTGGTGCTGTGCTAAGTCTTGCTGCAGGGTAGAGACAGTCTCCAACTTTGTTCTTCTCCTTCAACATCGTTTTCATTATTTCGTCTCCTTTGCCTCCAAATAACTTGCTAGGGATTGCATTGAATCTAAAAAGCAAACGGAGAATTGCATCTGCATATTCCTATCCACAAACATGGAATATTTCTTTTAATTTTGGGAAATTCTCAGGCTTATTGCTTCACATATTTTCTCTTTCTTTCTTTCTTTCTTTCTTTCTTTCTTTCTTTCTTTCTTTCTTTCTTTCTTTCTTTCTTTCTTTCCTCTTTTCAGTACTCCCATTACACACGTTATACCTTTTGTTGTTGTGCCATAGTAGTTGAATATTCTGTTTGGTTTTTACTTCAACCTTTGTTCTCTTTGCTCTTTGCAAAGAGGATTCTGATAACATATCCTCAAGCTCAGAGATTTCTTTCTCAGCTAATAATAAGCCCACCTACCAATAAGCCCATGAAAGGCATTCTTCATTTCTGTTATAGACTTCTTTTAATCTCTACTGCTTCTTTTCATTTTTTCTTTGGGATTTCTAGCTCTCTGCTTACACTGCCCACCATAGGGACCCCTAACCCAAGCCCCCGGGAGATGGTACCACTCGGGTGAAATGACTCACCTGGGAACAGTCCAAAAAGTGGAAAGAAAAGGGTGTCTCAAGACGTGTAACTCTGGTGACAGCAGAGAGACTGACAAATCTCAGAGGGAAGGTGGGAAGTAGGGGGAGATTAGCCAAAGCTTTCTCTCTCTTTCTCTCTCTTTCTTTCTCTCCTCTCTCTCTCTCTCTCTCTCTCTCTCTCTCTCTCTCTGGAAGGTGGGAAGTAGGGGGAGATTAGCCAAAGCTTTCTCTCTCTCTCTCTCTCCATATATGTATATATATATATATATATATATATATATATATATATATATATATCATGGACACAACCTGTGTGGTGAAGGCCTGGGTGGGGGTGGTGTGGAGTAGAGGGGATTTTTTAATCAATGGGGATTTAAAAAATACTGTAATTCTTTCAACAATAAAGATAAAAATTTAATAACTTTCAACAGAAGAAAATAGAGTTTTCTTGGCTCCACCTAAGCTCCTTCTTCCTGCCTGCAGCCTGGAAACTCCCTCATTGCCATAGGTGTGCACAATGCAGAGTGCTCTGAGGATAGAGCTGGGAGCACCATGCCTGCCTGTGCAGAAAAAATCACCAGGCACACCTCTGAGGAGACAGAGCGAGCATCTGCACCAGCCATGACAACAATTCTGGTGTTACCAGACTGGACAATTAAACTGTGATTACTATGCTAAGGCTCTAATGGAAAACGTAGGCAGCATGCAAAAACAGAAGGGCAGAGTCCCATTCCCATACTACCTCTGGCCGCCCAAAGCCATTTCAGTAACTGCAGAATCTGTCCCGGCTAGCTGCCTCTCAAAGGGAGAGAAGCTATTTAGTAGCTTTTGGCTCTGGTCTCCCAGTTGGCTTCATCACTGGCCCTTTAAGACATTCCTTTACCCTGGCGGTCCCTCGCACTGTCCCCCAGCTCTCTCTTCATCTTCCAGAAGAAACACAAAATCCTGTGCCTCAGGTCCTCTCTGAGCACCGCACAGGTTGGCCAAGGGGCGCAGGCAGAGCAGCCTGTGGCTGCGGGCGTCCCCAGGAGGAAGCAGGTGGAGAGGAGGTGCAGTTCTGGCTCCTCGGATGGGGATGCTGAGAGCCTGGGCGGCCTGTTCCCACCGGCCAGCACCGGCCATGCCCTCGGGCGGACGCAGGGCCTGGCCTGGCCCACAGGAAGCCCTTCTCGAGGTGGATGGAGATCAGAGGCAGGGGCCCTGCGTGGATCCCTAGGAGCCCGTCAATGGGGGTGGGACGGACCTAGGGAGGGGAGGAGGGATCGTGCCCAGGCTGCCTGGACCCCAGAGCAAGGCCCTCAGCAGCCATGGGGCCCGTCCGGCCTGCGCCCCGGCCTCTGGAGCCCGGCCTGGGAGCCAGAGCCCAGCGCCTGGCCCCGAGGCCCACATGGCACCTGCGGCTCAGCATTTGGACCTGAGCCCGGCCGTTACCCGCCTTCCTCCTCCCCCACCCCCCCAGGCGCCGTTGCGGACTTAGGGGGCGGGAGGAGGTGTGCAGGGGGCACCAAGCGGCGTTGGCAGAGGCCCAGGTGGGGCCTAGGGGTCCCATGGGGGATGAGGGGGTAGGGTGGGGGAGGGGGGCAGAGGGGAGGGGGCACGTGCTGGGCGGGGTGGGGAGGGGAGGGGGAGGGGAGGAGGCGGTGCCGTTGGGCTGGCAGTTGGGCGTGGCTTGCGGTGGGGAGGAGGAGGAGGAGGTGGAGAGGCAGCGGGGCCTGCGGGGCGAGGTGAGTGTCCAGACCTCCGGCCCCCCAGTTACCCCCCACCCCCGTCCTCTGCCCTGGCAGCCGTCCCCAGGCCCCCGGAACCTCCCTCCCGCAGACACCGGTCTCAGGGCTGATCTTGGCGGGTGAGGACCTTGGAGGCGAAGGTTCTGGTTCCAGTGTGAGTGATGCCCAGACCACCAGCTGCAGTCCGGAGCCGGAGCCGCGGGGAGGAGACGGGCGCCCCTCCCGGGCCGGGCTGGAAGGCGGCTCCTTCCGGAGGTCGCAGAGGAGGCTCTCTCTCTGGTCCTTTCCCGAGGGCGCGATCCACCATGTGGGCCTACCCTGATGCCCTAATCACCCCCAATCACCCTCATCACCCCCCAATCACTCCCCAATCACTTTCCAATCACCCCTACTCATCCCTAACTACCCCCAATCACCCCATCACCTCCCAATCACCCCATCACCTCCCAATCACCCAATCACCCCCCAATCACTCCCCAATCACTTTCCAATCACTTTCCAATCACCCCTACTCATCCCTAATCACCCCCAATCGCCCCATCACCTCCCAATCACCCCCATCACCTCCCAATCACCCAATCACCCCCAATCACCCCTCAATCACCCCCCAATCACTCCCCAATCACTTTCCAATCACTTTCCAATCACCCTTACTAATCCCCAATCAACCCCAATCACCCCCATCATCTCCCAATCACCCAATCACCCCCAATCACCCCTCAATCACCCTCCAATCACCCCAATCATCCCCCATCATCCCAAGTCACCCCCCCAATCACCCCCCAATCATCCCCATCACCTCCCAATCACCCCCAATCATCCCCATCACCTCCCAATCACCCCATTACCCCCAGTCACCCCCCAATCACCCCCCAATCACCCCCTAATCACCCCATCACCTCCCAACACCCCCAATCAACTCCCAATCACCCCCATCATCTTCCAATCATCCCCATCACCCCCCATCACCTCCCAATCACCCCTATCACCCCCAATCAACCCCCAATCACCCCCATCACCCCCAATCAACCCCCAATCACCCCCATCACCCCCAATCACCCCCATCACGCCCCATCACCCCCAATTACCTCCCAATCACTCCCATCACTCCCCAATCATTTCCCAATCATCCCCATACCCTCCCAATCACCCCCATCACCCCCAATCACCCTCAATCACTTTCCAATCACCCCAATCACTCCCCAATCACCCCCAATCACCTCCATCACCCCCAATCAACCCCCAATCACCCACAATCACTCCACAATCACACCCCAATCACCCCCCATCACCTCCCAATCACCCCCAATCACTCCCCAATCATGCCCCAATCACCCCCCAATCACCTCCAATCACCCCCCAATCACCCTCATCACCCACAACCACCCCACAATCACCCCCAATCACTCCCCAATCACCCCCAATCACCCCCATCACCCCCATCACCCACAATCACCCCACAATCACCTCATCACCCACAACCACCCCACAATCACCCCCCAATCACTCCCCAATCACTCCCCAATCACTCCCCAATCACACCCCAGTCACCCCCATCACCTCCCAATCACCCCCAATCACTCTCCAATCACTCCCCAATCACCCCCAATCACCCCATCACCTCACAATCACCCCCAATCACTCCCCAATCACTCCCCAATCACCCCCAATCACCCCCAATCACTCCCAATCACTCCCATCACCCGCAATCACCCCCAATCACCCTCATCACCCACAACCACCCCACAATCACCCACAATCACCCACAATCATCCCCATCACCCCCAATCACCCTGCAATCACCCCTAATCACCCCCAAACCCTCATCCTGACACCAGCACGTTGTTTTGGGTTTCTCACATAAGGGGGGGGGGGGGGAGAAAAGTTCAGGAAGAAACAGGACACTGCCACCTACTCAGGAGATCACAGGGGTCAAATGGCCAGAATCAGCACACATTCACTGGGGGCTGGAGGGTGAGGGGTTTGGTTCTGTCAAAGCTGAGGGAACAGGTGGACTGGGCGGGGCTCAGGGGGGCCCTGCAGGGCCCAGGGAGGGGGTGGGACTGGATGGGGCAGGAGGGAGCTTGCCTTGGGGCAGTTAATGGAAAGTCTGCTCTGGATCAGAAGCTGGGTGAGGAGAGCCATTTTTTTCTGTGACTGCATTTCAAACATCACTCCCAGGTCCTTGAGAAAGACATTTCTGGGTTGTAAACTGGGAAACAGGGCTTTTTAAAAAGCTGTGCTTTCTTTTAGTTGATTTCAGAGAGAGAGGAAGGGAGAGGGAGAGAGGAACCACCATCGTTTGCCTCTGAAATGCACCGACCAGGGACCCAGCCTGCAGCCTGGGTGAGCCCCTGCCAGGAGCACCAGGGGCCTGGTGCAGGGGGTGATGGTCCCTGGGCAGCACTGGCAAGGCAGGGAGGAGGGCATACAGAGTCCCATTCTCCCAGGGTTCTGGCTGGTGACAGGCTGTGGAGGAATTCACACCTGGAGGAGGAGAGTGTATTTTACTTGCCCGAAGGGACAGGGTCGCCCTGGCAGCAAGGATGGGAGTGGGCTGTTTGGCTGGAACTGAGCAGACACCAGGCTGCAGGTGTTCCTTCTCCAGGAGACGGCGGGCAGAAAGAGGGGAGCCCTAAGCCAGGCCCTGGCAGGACACAAGAGCGCCGGGGAGCCCATGGCAGGCAGCAGCTTTCCTCCTGAGGGAGCAACCGGGGGTCCGCTCCTGATTGGCCAGAGCCTGCGCTCCCAGTCTGTGCTATTGGCTACTTTAAAGGAAAAAGGGCAGGGTTGGCCTTTGCTGTAAGGAATGGTAAGCCATGGAGCCAAATGGTTGCTGCCTACACCCCCTTCTTTGACTGAAAAGATTACTGGTGTGTTCTCACAATTCCCCCCTTTTCATATTTAATTCTTTTCCTCAAACCTGATTTGCATTCGCTGCCTTCCATGCGCTGGGTCCAGGAGAAGGAGACTTTTGCTGTTTGGTCAGTGCGGTTCCATTACCCTCTGACAACACCCCGTGTGCATGATGGTCACATAGAACTGCTCTGGCCTGCAGAGGGTTTTTGTGTCTATTTGAGCCAAACTGTCCACAATGGCCAGGAAGCAGGGTCTCAAGGGTCTTTGGAGGATGGCGACTTCTCACTTTGTTCTGTACAATCCTGTCCAAGGAGGAGATGAAGGTGGGATACGAAATCCATTGGCAAGGGATGAGGGAGGCGGGAGAAAGCAAAATAGAGAGACCCCTGGGATTGGGTGAAAAGTAAAATGATTGGCACATGCTTTGTGGGTGCAGGACAGTCAACAGTCAGCAGTTAACACAATAACAACAACAATGAAGGGATTTGTGGTCTCTGTCCTGGAGCCCAGGGCATTTGGTTGTGCTCTGAGGACCCTGGGGAAAGGGAGGTTACAAGTTACTCTGACACTTCAAGGGCATCCATACTAATAATGGAGGCATAGGCAAATTGTCCAGGACTCCATCACAGTAACAGTAACACAAACAGCAGGCTGCCTGGGGCAACAAGGCCGGTGGGGTGGGGGGAGGAGGGGAGGGGGCGGTTAGTGAGGAACAGACCAAACGACTGAACAGTAGGCTGCTAGGGGCAACTAATGGGGGGGGGGGTGTAGTTAGGGGTAACTAGGCAGGCAGGCAGGTGAGCAGTTAGGAGCCAAAGGACCTGGATTGTGAGAGGGTTGTTCCACTGCCAGTTTAGGCCCGATCCTTAAACTGGTAGTCGGACATCTTTCGAGGGATCCCAGATTGGAGAGGGTACAGGCTGGTCTGAGGGAACCCCTCACCCCGTGCACGAATTTCATGCACTGGGCCTCTAGTGTTATAGATGCAAAAGGACAGATAGGCTCAGTTAAGGTAAAGAGTGACCTTGTCAGGGAAGACCCGACCACCACAGAGGCCTCCCCTATGCTGTCAGGTTCCCTGTGGCCCCTTTTGCCCACATCAATGTGGGAACAAGAGAAAAAAGTTTTTTATCTCATGCACCAGGTGGTTATTTATTCATCCCCATCTGAAGAAACAATTAGAAAATGACACCTAAGAGTTTGGGTCATATTTTTGTATCCATTCAGCTACTATATGTCTTTTGATTGGAGCACTGAATCCATTTACATTTAAGGCTATAATGCATAGGTACTTATTTATTGCCATTTAAATCTGTATGCCTAGTTTTCTCTTTATTTCGTTCTCTCATTACATCAGTCCCTTTAGTATTTCTGATATTGCTGGCTTGGTGGTGATGAACTCATTTAGCAAATCCCCCCCCCCCCCCCAAGCTCTTTATTTCACCATCTATTTTGAATGATAGCCTTGCTGGGTATAGTAATCTTAATTTCATATCCTTGCTTTCAGCTACCTTGAGTACTTAATGCTATTCCATTCTGGCCTGTAGAGTTTCTGATGAGAAATCAGGTGTCAGCCTTATGGGAGCTCCTTTGTAGGTAATAGTTTGCTTTTCTCTTGCTGCCTTTAAGATGTTTTTTCTTTACTTTTGGCATTTTAATTATGATGTGTCTGTGTATGGGTGTGTTTGGGCTCTTCTCGGTTGGGACTCTGTGCCTCCTGACCTTGTGTGACTTTTTCCTTCACCAGGTATGGGAAGTTTTTTTTGCCATTATTTCTTTAAACACCTTCTCTGTCCCTTTCTCCTTTTCTGTCTCTTCTGGCACACCTACTATGCGAATATTGTTATGTGTCATGTTGTCCCATGGATCTTTTAAGCTGTCCTGTTTTTTAATTGTTTTTTTTTTCTTTTAGCTTTCTGATTGAGTGACCTTTTCTAAACTATTTTCTAAATCACTGATCTGATCCTCAGATTCCCATTTCTGCTGTCTGTTCCTTCCAGTGTGTTGTTTATTTGTGCTACAATGTTCTTTATTTCTATTTTATTTTTTTATATTTTATTGATTTTTTACAGAGAGGAAGAGAGAGGGATAGAGAGCTAGAAACGTGGATGAGAGAGAAACTGTGCCAGGAGCACTTCAAACCTACTGCCCTCACCGTTTGCCAATCATCATGTTCCTGGCTTAGGGTCTGGACTGATGTGTGAATGCAGGAGGGCCTGTCACTCTGTTGACTTAGGTAACAGAGGATAGTGACAGCACTTCTTTTTTCTTTTTTTTTATTTTAAATATATTTTATTGATTTTGTACAGAGAGGAAGGGAGAGAGATAGAGAGCTAGAAACATCAATGAGAGAGAGTCATCGATCAGCTGCCTCTTGCACACACACCCCTTTTGACCAGAATCGAACCCGGGTCCCTTCATTCCCCAAGCAGACACTCTATCCATTGAGCCAAATTGGTTTCGGCTTTAATATATTTTTATTGATTTTTTACGGAGAGGAAGGGAGAGGTCTAGAGAGCTAGAAACATTGATGAGAGAGAAACATTGACCAGTTGCCTCCTGTACACCCCCCACTGGGGATATGCCTGCAACCAATGTACATGCCCCTGACCGGAATCAAACCCAGGATCCTTCAGTCCGCAGACCGACACTCTATCCACTAAGCCAAACCGGTTTCAGCAAGAGTTCGTTTAGTTTTGTAGGAAACCACCAACCTGTCTTCTCAAGTGGCTATACATGTCACAGTCCCACCAGCAATGAATGAGAGCTTCTGTTGCTCCAAATACTTGCCAGCATTGGTGTCAGGCTTTAGATTTTGGCCGTTCTGATAGTGGTCACATGGTATCTCATTGTTGTTTTAATTTGCATTTCCTTGATGACATATGATAAAGAATAGCACTCACCAACCTGAGAGGCCTAATGGGCCACCAGGGTCCACGGACTACCAGTTGGCAACTGAGATATAGAGCATTTTTTATATGCTTATTTGTTATCTGTATATCTTCTGTGGTTGAGGTGTCTCTTAAGGACTGTAGTCCATTTTAAAAAAAGTTTCCTGAACTTTTTAACTACATATATTTCTCCCTCCCCCCGATTTAATAGATATAATCAATTTATGTAAAAGCCTAAGCGACTATTATGACTAGAACGACTGGTCACTATGATGTGCATTGACCACCAGGGGAAAGACACTCAATGCAGGAGCTGCCCCCTGGTGGTCAGTGCATTCCCACAGCTAACCTCCATGGCTGGCCAAACTCCTGTGGTCTCTTCCCCCTACCCCCTGACCCTGTAAGGAACTTTTGCACAAGGTCTCTAGTTGACATATAATATTGTATAAGTTTAAGGTATACAATGTAATGATTTGAGGTATGTATATATTAAAAAATGATTTCCAAAATAAATTTAACACATATATTCCTCACATAGTTACAATTTTTTGTGTGTGATGAGAACTTTTAGATTTATTCCATTAGCAATTTTTAAACATACAATATAGTATAATGTACACTAATAAAAGAGTAAGATGCAAATTGACTGTACCTTTGTGATGCCCACCAGCCAATCAGGAGTGAGTATGCAAATAAACCCAACAAAGAGGTGGATTAATTTGCATATGCAGGCACCAAGTGGCTGGGGGCAGGGCAGGATGCTTGCATTTTCACCATACCAATGACACAGGTGTTCTGCACTGCCCCAGCCACTCCAGGCCTCTGGGCAGCATGAGAAAGCAGAAAGATAGCTTCAGGCCAGAGCAAAAAGGCAGCTCTGGCTGGAGTGAGGGTGGTGCCAGCAGTCAGGGAAGGAAGGCCCATTCTTGCACGAATCTTTCATGCTTCAGGCCTCTAGTTAACTATAGTCACCATTACTTATTAATCTTGTAACAGGAAGTTAGTACTTTCTTACCACTTTCACCCATGTTCCCTGTCCCTGGCAACAACCAATCTATATCCTATTTCTGTGAATTCAGTCTTTTAGATTCCTCATTAAATGATATCACACAGTATTTGTCTTTCTCTGTCTGACTTAATTCACTTAGCATAATGCCCTCTAGCGTTATACATGCTGTTGAAAATGGCAGCATTTCCCTTTTAATGGCTGATGGGTGTTCCACATGGGCTTTCCCTGTCGTGGCTAGGGCACGTAATGCTACAGTGAACGTGGCTGTGAGTGCATATGTCTTTTTGAGATAACCTTTCCCTTCAGTAATGTATGCTGCAAGTGGAATTGTGGCATCATTGGTAGATCTATTTTTAATTTTTTGAGGAATCTCCATACTGTATTCCATAAGGGCTGAATGAATTTGCCAACCTGCATAGATTGGGTAATAAAACAGACTCTATGGCCTTGGGCTCTCTGGCTGTGGACCCAAATCAAGCAGGACTGCCCACTGAGCTTGGCCAGATGGGGCCACCCTCTCAGCTCAGCCATGCTTTGGGGTTTTCATAATGGTGTCTTGTGTATGGAGTGTTGCTAGTAGATCACCTGAGGATATTTTTCCCCATTAATTTTTAGAGAGAGTAGAAGGGAGGAAGGGAAAGAAAAAGAGCAAGAGAGAAACATCCAAGTGAGGGAGACACATAAACTGATTGCTTAACACACATATCCCAATCAGGGCCTGGGATTGAACCTGCAACCTAGGTACGTGCTCTTAACAGGAATCAAATCATTGACCCTTTGGTGCACAAGCAAATAATATAACCACAGAGCAATACCACCCAGTGCTGTACCACAGCTTTTCTTTCATTCATCCGTGATGAGCACTTGGGCTGCTTGCTGATCTTTGCTATGGCAAGTAATGCTGCATGAACTTAAGAATGCATAAGACTAGAGGCCTGGTGCACAAAATTTGTGCGGGGGTGGGGGAATGGTGTGTGTCCCTAAGCCCAGCCTACACCTTCTCCAACCTAGGACCCCTCCAGGGATGTCCAACTGCCCATTTAGGCTGGATCCCAGTAGGATCGGACCTAAATGGGCAGTTGGACATCCCTCTCACAATCCAGGACTGCTGGCTCCCAAACGCACAACTGACTGCCTGCCTGATTTCCCCTAACCGCTTTTGCCTGCCTGCCTGATCATTCCCTAACCAGTCCCCTGCCAGTCTGATTGATGCCTAACTGCTTCCATACCAAGCTGATGGCCACTAACTGCCCTCCCCTGCCAGCCTGGTCACCCCTAACTTTTCTCACCTGCCAGCCTGGTCACACTCAATTGCCCTCCCCTGCTGGCTTAGTCACACCTAACTGCCCTCCCCTGCTGGCCATCTTGTGGCAGCCATCTTCAGTCTACATGGGGGCAGCCATATTGTGTGTTGAGTGATGGTCAATCTGCATAGTACTCTTTTATTAGATAGGATAGAGGCCTGGTGCAAGGTGGGGGCTCACTGGTTTGCCCTGAAGGGTGTCCAGGATCAGGATGGGGGTTGTCTTGGGGGCATGGGTGGTTTTCAGGTTGGCCACCCACCCTAACAACCCGAGAGGAGGCCCTGGTGTCTGAGATTTAGTTATCTTCTATAATTGAAACTTTCTAGCCTTGAGTGGAGTCCAGGGCAGGTCAGAGCAGGGGAAGCTTGCCCAGCTCCATGGCCACTGCCATCTTGGTTGGGTTAATTTGTATACTCTCTCCTGAATGGCTGGTGGGTGTGGCTTGTGGGAGTAGTGGCGATACAGACAATTTGCATGTTTTTCTTTTTTTAGATAGGATCTGCTTTATCTTCTTGGCCCCAAATTTCAGCTGTCCTCCTGGTAGCCCCCCAAAATTGGAGTTAAGTGTTCAAGGTCACACACATAGTGATAGAACTAGGAAATCAATCTTGGCTGTCTGTCCTTATATCTGAGATATAATAACCTACCAAGCCACCCACCCACACCATGAGGGAAGGGTTTCTTTGTTTTGTTTCCCGTTGTACACCCACACTTAACATGGCACATGTTAGATATTCAGAAAATATTCATTAAATGTAAGAATGAATCTGCTCCCATTAGTAATGTTGTTAATGTAGGTATTTCCAATCTCACAAATTATTTTATTCTTTTTTTAAAATTAAATTATTATCTGTGTACATATCTTACCATTGCCACCCCTCCCCCCCACTCCCATACATGCCCTCCCTCCCCAGAGTTTTGTGTCCATTGGTTGTACTTATATGCATGTGTCCTTCGGTTGATCTCTTATCTCCCCCAGATCTCCCTAGCCTCCCTGCTATAATTTGACAGTCTGTTTGTTGCTTTACTGTCTCTATATCTATCTTTTGGTTTATCAGTTTATAATGTTCTTTATTATTCATAAATGAGATGTTTCTCTTTCATTGACTGGCTTATTTCACTCAGCATGATGTTCTCTAATTCCATCCAGGTTGCTGCAAATGATGAGAATTCCTTCTTTTTTGTGGAAGCATAATATTCCATTGTGTAGAGGTACCATAGTTTTTTAATCCAATCATCTGCTGATGGGCACCTAGGCTGTTTCCAAATCCTAGCTGTTGTAAATTGTGCTGCTATGAACATAAGGGTGCATATATCCTTTCTGATTGGTGTTTATAGTTTCTTGGGATATATTCCTAGGAGTGGGATTACTGAATCAAATGGGAGTTCCATTTTCAGTTTTTTGAGGAAACTCCATACTGTTCTCCACAGTGGTTGCACCAGTCTGCATTCCCACCAGAAGTGCACAAGAGTTCCTTTTTCTCTGCAACCTCGCCAACACTTGTCGTTTGTTGATTTGTTGATGTTGGCCATTCTGACAGGTGTGAGATGGTACCGCATTGTTGTTTTGATTTGCATCTCTCTGATAATTGGTGACTTTTTCATGTGCCTCTTGGCCTTCCTTCTGTCTTCTTTTGAGAAAATACTATTTAGGTCCATTGCCCATTTTTTAATTGGCTCATTTACCTTCCTTTTATTTACTTGTATAAGGTGTAGATAGATGTCGGAGATTAAACCTTTATCAGTGATAACATTTGCAAATATGTTCTCCCATACAGTGGGCTTTCTTGTTGTTTTGTTGATGGTTTCTTTTGCTGTAAAAAAGCTTTTTATTTTGATGTAATCTCATTTGTTTATTTTCTCTTTAGCTTCCATTACCCTAGGGGCAGTGTCAGTGAAGAAGTGACACTTTGCTGCCTTTGGATGCCTCTAGTATTTTTATGGTTTTCCGTCTTATGTTTAAGTCCTGTATCCATTTTGAGTTTATTTTTGTGTACGGTGTAAGTTGGTGATCTAGTTTCATCCTTTTGCATGTATTAATATCTTTCCAATTTTCCCAAGACCATTTATTGAAGAAACTGTCTTGACTCCATTGTATGTTTGTGCCTCCTTTGTCAAATATTAATTGAGCATAGTGATTTGGGTTGATATCTGGATTCTCTCTTCTATTCCATTGATCTATATGTCTGTTATTGTTCCAGTACCAGGCTGTTTTGAGAACAGTGACTTTGTAATACAGCTTGAAATCTGGTATTGAGACACCTGATTTTTAAGTGGGTCTAGCTTTGATTATTTATTACACTAGGGTCAATTTGTGGTTTAGCCTCTGGGTGGCAATGTTTCTGGGTTGACTTCCAGGGCTCTAAAGCCTCTCTTGCTTTTTTTTTTTTTTTTTTCCTCTCTGTGACACTGATCTGTGGAGTGGGGGCAAGTCAGAGCCAACTGCACTCACTGTAATTCTCCGGATATGCCTTTGAGTCAGATCAAAACGTGTTGCTCTTTAGATATCTCCCCTATTAGGAGCCCCGTTCACAGTCACGGGTGATACCAGCCCAACAGCTCGGAGCTTCTTGTAAACACTGCCCCAGCCCTCCAGCTTCCACAAGCCCCCTCGGGGACCCACCCTATCTCCGTGAAATGTGACCTTTTTGTCCTGTGGTGGAGCGCTCCTTTGAGTCCACGTGTTCGTGCCGCCTGGGACCAGCGTTCTGGGGCTCACAGTTGCTCTGCGGTCGCTGTGGCTGTGGGTATTCAGGCCTCTGACAAGATCCACTCTTCCTTTAAAGATGGTGAGATTTCCCAGTCCAAGCCCGTAAGCGGGGACTGTGGGTGGTTCCCTGTCAGGGGCACCCTGATCAGCAGACCCCCACTTTCTCCTGGAGTTCGCCTGTCTCTTAGCTTGCTAATAAACACTCCCAGCGTGACCCTCAGCTGCTCTCTCTGCTTCGGGACAAGGCTCAGAACCTGTCCATCTAGTCTTTCACCATTTTGTCTCCTCCTGGATCCAATTTGAAATCTCACAAATTGTTGAGTGGCATGTTGGGCTTACAGGTGGGATATTATTTTATGTTTGCTTTTAATTTGCTTTTTGCTGATGGCGATGATTTGTTCAGTATTGTTTCTGAATTAGTATTTTCCTGAGAACTGGAAACTTGCATCAGTAACTCACTGACCATTTCTTGTACATTTTTAGAAGCTCAGCGGATGCTCAGTAAATTAAAAATGTAAGGAGAAACAACTTCTCGAATATTTCAAATGTTTTTTGTTTCTGTTGTCATTCTTTAAGACTGATGAGAAAATTAAGTATTTCAAATTTAAATTGTCTAAAATTTACCTTTTTTATAGAATCTTATTTTTTTAAAAAAACATTTACTTCTTCCTTAGAGTTGAAGAATGGATTCACCGAGGTTGAACAAACTTATGGCTCTTCTGTGGAAGAATTTTATTTTAAAGGTAAGTTGAGATATTTATAGGATTATTGCAACATCTAAGAGATGGTCTTGGGAATAATCTGACAGTCCAGTCACTGCCTTTCATTCATACTGTGGCAGCTTCTGGAGTGGGGTTATCTCTTGCACATAAGTGGGGTCCTCAGAGAGTGAAAGAACAGCTGAATGACTCATAGGAGGAGAGAAAAAGACAGTCCAGGAAACTGCTGCCAGTGTACTCGTATAATTAGTCTCTCCTCCCCTCCCCACCGCCATCTGTATCTTCTTTTACGAAGAGGCTGTTAATACCAAATAGCCGGTCATTTGCAAAGTTAGTATGCTCTTCCGCTAACAGTCTTTTTTCCTCTCGCAGCGCCGGCAGTGCTGTGCTCTGGTTGCCGAGCTCTTCCTGGTGGTCCTGCTTGTGGGCATACTTCTGGTAATGCGCAGGATGGCGCCTGTCAGGAAGAGTGGGCCCTTCAATTACTCTCAGCAGCCTGTTGATCAAAATTTGCCTGCATACATCAAAGAAGTCCCTTCTAAGATGTGGGAAATGGCTTTTGTACCTTCCAAAAGTGTTGTGGTGAAGGATATCGTTGAAACTGTGAAAAGAGATTTGCAGTACAATTTTAAAGGTTAGAAATTAAGGTTTTCTGGGTGAGGGGGTGTGTGAAGCATTATTAAATTGTTTCAGTGAAGACACACTTGCAACCTTTTCACTGGGCATAATCTTCCAAGTAAAACATTGTAGGATGTCATCATAACCAGGTAATAATCTCCTAAGTATAATAACATGGCTTGGTTAAACTTGAGAGTTAAATTTTCGGATAAAAATATAGTTTCCTAGATCTCAAAGCAAATAGTAGTATTTAAAAACTAGATGATCAATTTATTTTATTCTAGATTATTGTCTAATCCTGTGATACTCAGTCTTCCTTGTTTCTAGTTGTGTGGTTTAAGCCCTGGGAAGTATAACTCCGGGATGCATGATGGTGTGTCAAAGGGACAGCATGAGCAGCAGTCCTCCTCCTGGAACCATACAAAGTTGTCAGTTATATTGCCTGGGTCACAGAGAAATGCTATATAGAAGACTGACTATTTATAATAGAATTATTATAAAAGATCCCCATTCTTCACTTATCCTCACATTCTTTTTTTCTTTTTCTTTTTCTTTTTCTTTTTTTTTTAATCTGTTGATCTCTTATCTCTCCCAGATCTCCCCCCTTCCCACTGTAATTTGACAGTCTGCTTGTTGCTTTATTGTCTCTATATCTATCTTTTGGTTCTTCAGTTTATAATGATCTTTATTATCCATAAATGAGTGAGGTCATGTGGTGTTTCTTTTTCATTGACTGGCTTATTTCACTCAGCATGTTCTCCAGTTCCATCCAGGTTGCTGCAAATGATGAGAATTCCTTCTTTTTTGTGGAAGCATAATATTCCATTGTGTAGAGATACCATAGTTTTTTGATCCAATCATCTGCTGACGGGCACCTAGGCTGTTTCCAAATCTTAGTTATTGTAGATTGTGCTGCTATGAACATAGGGCTGCATATATCCTTTCTGATTGGTGTTTCTAGTTTCTTGGGATGTATTCCTAGGAGTGGGATTACTGGGTCAAATGGGAGTTCCATTTTCAGTTTCTTGAGGAAACTCCATACTGTTATCCATAGTGGTTGTACCAATCTGCATTCCCACCAGAAGTGCACGAGGGTTCCTTTTTCTCTGCAACCTCGCCAACACTTGTCGTTCGTTGATTTGTTGATGTTGGCCATTCTGACAGGTGTGAGATGGTACCGCATTGCTGTTTTGATTTGCATCTCTCTGATAATTGGTGACTTTGAGCATGTTTTCATGTGCCTCTTGGCCTTCCTTCTGTCTTCTTTTGAGAAAATTCTATTTAGGTCCATTGCCCATTTTTTAATTGGCTCATTTACCTTCCTTTTATTAAGTTGTATAAGCTGTGTGTAGATGTTGGAGGTTAAACCTTTATCAGTGATAACATTTGCAAATATGTTCTCCCATACATTGGGCTTTCTTGTTGTTTTATTGATGGTTTCTTTTGCTGTAAAAAAAGCTTTTTATTTTGATGTAATCCCATTTGTTTATTTTCTCTTTAGCTTCCATTACCCTAGGGGCAGTGTCAGTGAAGAAGTTCTTTTGGAATATGTCTGAGGTTTTGCTGCCTGTGGATGCCTCTAGTACTTTTATGGTTTTCCATCTTATGTTAAAGTCCTGTATCCATTTTGAGTTTATTTTTGTGTATGGTGTAAGTTGGTGATCTAGTTTCATTCTTTTGCATGTGTCTGTCCAATTTTCCCAAGATCATTTATTGAAGAGACTGTCTTGACTCCATTGTATGTTCGTGTCTCCTTTGTCAAATATTAATTGACCATAGTGATTTGGGTTGATATCTGGATTCTCTCTTCTATTACATTGATATATATATATATATATATATATATATATATATATATATATATATCTGTTATTGTTCCAGTACCAGGATGTTTTGAGAACAGTGGCTTTGTAAAACAGCTTGAAATCTGGTATTGAGATCCCTCCTACTTTACTCTTCTTTCTCAGGATTGTTGTGGCTATTTGAGGTCTTTTGTTGTTCCAAATGAATTTTTGGAGAATTTTGTCTAGGTCTGTGAAGTATGCCATTGGTATTTTAATAGGGATTGCATTGAACCTATAAATTGCTTTGGAAGTATGGACAATTTGATGATGTTGATTCTACCAATCTATGAACATGGTATGTTCTTCTATCCGTTTATATCTTCCTCTATCTTTTCTTTTCAGTGTCGTGTAATTTTCTGCGTATAGGTCGTTTACCTCCTTAGTTAAGTTTATTCCTAGGTATCTTAGTTTTTTTGGTGCGATGGTAAATGGAATTGCTTTTTTAGTCTCTGTTTCTGTAGGTTCACTGTTGGTGTATAGAAATACCATAGATTTCTTGGCATTAATTTTGTACCCTGCTACATTGCCAAATTCATTTATTAAGTCTATTAGTTTTTTGATGGAGTCTTTTGTGTTTTTTATGTACAATATCATGTCATCTGCTAATAAGGATGACTTTACTACTTCTTTTCCATTTTGGATGCCTTTTATTTCCTCCTCTTGTCTAATTGCAATGGCAAGTACTTCCAGTACTATGTCAAACAAGAGTGGCGAGAGTGGGCATCCCTGTCTTGTTCCTGTTCTTAGAGGGAATGGTTTTAGTTTTTGCCCATTGAGTATGATGTTGGCTGTGGGTTTATCATATATAGCTTTTATTATGTTGAGGTATGTTCCCTGTACTCCCACATTGTTGAGAAATTTTATCAGGAAAGGGTGTTGGATTTTATCAAATGCTTTTTCTGCATCAATTGATATGACTATATGATTTTTATCTTTCAATTTGTTTATGTGATGTATCACATTTATTGATTTGCGGATATTGTACCATCCTTGCATTCCCTGAATAAATCCTACATGGTCATGGTGTATAATCTTTCTGATGTTCTGCTGGAGCCAATTTGCTAGAATTTTGTTGAGGATTTTGGCATCTAAGTTCATAAGGGATATTGGCCTGTAATTTTCTTTCATTGAGTTGTCTTTATCTGGTTTTGGTATTAGGGTGATGCTGGCTTCATAGAAGGAGTTTGGAAGTGTTCCTTCCTCTTGAATTTTTTGGAATAGTCTGAGGAGGATAGGTTTTAGTTCTTCCTTGAATGTTTGGTAAAACTCTCCTGTGAAACCATCTGGCCCTTGGCTTTTGTTTGCTGGAAGCTTTTTGATGACTGTTTCAATTACTTCCCAAGTCACTGGTCTATTGAGGTTTTCAGATTCTTCCTGATTGAGTTTTAGAAGGCTGTATTTTTCTAGGAATATGTCCATTTCCTCCAGGTTGTTCAGTTTGTTAGAATAGAGTTGTTCATAGTATTTTGTTACAATCCTTTGCATTTCGGAGGGGTCTATTGTTATTTCACTTCTTTTGTTTCTGATTTTGTTTATTTGGGTCCTCTCTCTTTGTTTCTTGGTCAGCCTGGCTAGAGGTTCATCAATCTTGTTTATGCTTTCAAAGAACCAGCTCTTGGTTTTGTTGATCTTATATGTTGTTTTTTTTTCGTCTCTATGTCATTTATCTCGGCTCTGATTTTTATTATTTCTTCCTTCTGCTTACACTGGGCTTTTCTTGTTGCTTTTTTTCTAACTCTTTCAGTTGTAGAATTATATAATTTGTTACCATTTTTTCTTTGTGTGTTTTTTTTTTTTTTTTTTTTTTTTTTTTTTTTTTTTGCAATAGGCTTGTAGAGATATGAACTTCCCTCTCAAAACTGCTTTTGCTGTGTCCCATAGATTTTGGATTGTTGTGTTTTCATTGTCATTTGTTGCCAGGATGTTTTTAATTTCTTCCTTGATTTCTCTGGTAACCCAGTCCTTGTTTAATAGCATGCTGTTTAATCTCCATGTGTTTGATTTCTTTGGATTATTTTTATTGTAGTTAAATTCCAGTTTTATGCCACTATGATCTGAGAAGATGCTTGATATGATTTCTATCTTCTTGAATTTGAAGAGACTTTGCCTATGTCCCAACATGTGGTCTATCTTTGAAAATGACCCATGTGCACTTGAGAAGAATGTATATTCTGTGGCTTTATGGGGGAATGTTCTGAAGATTAATTCAATCTCGTCTAGTGCGTCATTTAGGATTGATATTTCTTTGCTGATTTTTTGTTTAGATGATTTGTCAAAGGTGACAGTGGGGTATTAAAATCTCCTACTATGATTGTATTGCTATTAATCTCTCCCTTAATGTCCTCCAGCAGTTTTTTTTATGTATTTGGGTGCTCCTGTATTGAGTGCATATATGTTTACCAGGGTTATTTCTTCTTGTTGGATTGCTCCCTTTAGTATTATGAAGTGGCCTTCATTATCTCTTGTTATGTCCTTCACTTTGAGGTCTAATTTGTCAGATATAAGTATTGCTACCCCAGCTTTTTTTTCATTTCCGTTCTCCTGGAAAACCTTTTTCCATCCCTTCACCCTCAGTCTGTGTGTGTCTTTTTTTCTGAAGTGGGTTTCTTATAGACAACAGATATATGGGTCTTATTTTCTTATCCAATCTGTTACTCTATGTCTTTTGATTGGAGCATTTAGTCCATTTACATTTAAAGTTATTATTGATAGGTACTCATTTGACGCCATTTTTATTCTATACCCCTGTGTTCCTTCTTCACTTCCTATTTCTTTATTTTTACAGTAGACCCTTTAGCATTTCTTGCATTGCTGGTTTGGTGGAGATAAATTCCTTTAATCTTTTTTTGTCTGTGAAGCTCCTGATTTCACCTTCAATTTTGATTGATATCCTTGCTGGGTACAGTATTCTTGGATTCAGACCCTTCTTTTGCATGACTTTGTATATTTCATGCCATTCTCTTCTGGCCTGATGGGTTTCTGTTGAGAAATCAGTTGCTAGTCTGATGGGGGTTCCTTTATGTGTAACTTTCTTTCTCTCTCCGGCTGCTTTTAAGATTCTTACTTTGTCATTGTTATTTGCCAATTTAATTATAATATGCCTTGTTGTTGCCTTGGTGTTGGTCTTTTGGGATTCATTTTGCTTGGGACTCTGAGAGCATCTTGGATTTGTGTGGGGTTTTTTCTTCTCTATGTCAGGAAAGTTGTCTGTCATTATTTCTTGAAATGCGTTTTCCATGTCTTCCTCAGTTTCCTTTCCTTCTGGAACCCCTATCATTCTAATATTGTTTTGTTTTGTATTGTCCCAAAGTTCTCTTAGGCTCTCCTCCTGCTTTTTAATTTTTTTTCTAGAAGCTGCTCTAATTGGGTATTTTTTTCCATCTTGTTTTCTATTTCACTGATACGGTCCTCTGCTTCTTCTATTCTGCTCTTGATGCTTTCTATTGAGTTCTTAACAGTAGCGATGTCATTTTCCATTTCTTCTTGATTCATCTTCATTTCTTCTTGGGTCTTACTCATATTGTCAAATTTGTCTTCCGTTCTTTTTAGCCATCTTATGATCATTACTCTGAATTCTTACTCTGGTAAATTGCTTGCCTCTAACTCGTTTACTTCCTTTTCTTATGATGCCTGCTTTTCTTTCATTTTTGTGCTATTTCTTTGTCTCCCCATGGTGTCTCTTTTCCAGATGTCTGGTTATGTAGATCTCTCTCTCCTGTGTTGATTTAAAGGCACAAAATACAACACAACCAGGTACAACACACAAAGCACTGAACAGAAATGTATTTGTGATATTAATAACCTCTAATAAAGGTGACAACTAGGGAAAGGCAAATTAGGGGATAGGAGAGAAAGAGGAAGAGTAAAAAGAGAAGAGGGAGGGAGCAAAAGAAAAAGATAGGAAAAAAATATATAAAAGGAGCGTCAAAATGAAATTGGGAAACAGGGACAAGAAAAGAGAGAGAGAGAAAGAGAGAGAGAGAGAGAGAGAGAGAGAGAGAGAGAGAGAGAGAGAGAAGAGACTAAGAGATAAAAGGGCAATAACATATATATATATGAGGAAAGAATTTCAATAGAACAACCACTAACCCCAGAAAATGCTGGCAGCAGTACCTGGAGAATAATACAACACCCCCTAAGGGAAAGGGAAAACCGAAGTAAAAAAAAAATAAACAAAAAGAAATCAAATAAGAAAATACCAAGCAACAGCAACAACAAAGGAATAAGCAAAATACTCTCACTAAAAAGCATAAAAATACAATATATTCAACATTCCCCCAAACAGCATGAAAAGGACAGTGAGGAAAACAATTTTATTTTATTTTTTGCTAGTTAATACAGCTCAGAGAGGGGTGTGTATGCACTTGGCACAGGGGATTAGAAATTATATATATAAGTTGGTTAGAAATTTTAGCAGGTGGGAGACAGAAAGAGTAGGGAAAATCTAAAGCCGGAAAGGGTTAAGATAAACAGGATAGCAAAAGGGGGAAGGTTAGAAAGAGAGTGATGGTGTAAGGGTTGTTTTGAGACAGGGTTAAACAATGTCAAAGGAGAAATGAAAATAAAATTAAGAACACTAATTCCAATGTAAAATACAGAGAAAATAAAATGACACTTAAAAAAAATTAAAGTAGCAGTAGTAATAATGTTAATTGAAAAATGTAATAAATAAAAAGTTAAAATCAAGTGAGGAGAAAAGGAAAAAATTTGTTTCTTAAGTAAAAGATGCAAATAAATGAAAATAAAAAATAAAAAATTTAGCAAAAAAAGTGTGCAGTTGTGAAGGCCATTCACTTCTTCTGTTATTCTGTTTGGCACGCCTGTTTCTCAGTACAGACAGTATTGCAGTTCCCTGCGTTCTGCTGCACCTCTGTGTTGTAAGGTGGCGATTCCTTAGTTTCTTGGTTTTTGATCAAATAAAAATAGTAATATATTAATACACAGTCAGTTTGTACTCCAGCCCCTAGATGGCAGTGTTTCTGGATTGATGTCCCCATCTTTTTGGCTGCTCTAGCCTTCTTTTTCTATGACACTCAATACCGTTTTGTTTTGTTTTGTTTTGTTTTGTTTGTTTGTTTTGTTTTGTTTTGTTTTTTTGCCTGGGAGCTGAATCCTGGATGATTTCTCCCTTTTCTGCTTCTCAGTTTCCAGAAAAGCAGATTCCCTGTGCTGTCTCTTAGGGTCAGCCAATCTGGGTGATCTCTCCTTTGTAATCAGAAGCAAAGTGTTGCAGGGGAACCAACCCAGGTGCGCGATTGGCAAGTCTCCGCGCACTTACAAACAGACTGCTTTCCAACTCCTATGTTCTCCCTCCGTGTGGGATCAGAATGGGTTGCTCCCTAGAGAACCCCACTATTAGCAACCTTGGGGACCCCCGTCCACTCTCTCCAATCACGCCGGCCCCAACAGCGGGGGGCTTCTGTGGACGCAGATTTGCGCACTTTTGCCTCTGCTGCCACAGTGGCCGCAGCTTCTGCGGCTGCCGCTTTCGCTGTTGGGACACAGACACCCCACGTTATCCCTGGCAAAATCCAGCCTTTCTGTGGAATCCGCGTGTCTGCACCGGTTGGGGCCCCCACAGTTGTGGTTTTTTCAGGTCTCAGATAAGATCCCCAGTTGCAGCACTGTTTACCTTGCTCCCATCTTCCAGGAAGCTACCCTCACATTCTTAACTCAGTTTCTCTCCTCCACCTCCCAGAAATAAAAATCACCACAAGTTTGATGGGCATCTCTCCAGTGCCCCACCCTTTATTCAGCAGCACATTTTTTTTCAATCTTTTTTGTTGTTGTTTGTTTGTTTCTCAATGGATTTGAGAGTCCTTGAGAGTAGGTGACATCTCAAAACATTTTTTATTAAAAAAAATACCATTGAAGCTGAAGAATGCAAATATACACCACAAATACTCTAATAAATTTGGTCTCTTACAGGCTACTCTGGGTTAACCCAAAATATTCTGAAATTCCCTTTCTGATTCCTTCTTTGATACATGGGATTTTTTAGAAGTATATTATTTAATTTCCACACATCTGGGGATTAGTTGTTATCCTTCTATTGTTGCTTTTATTTTAATTTCCTTGAATAAGAGCATACACTTTATAATGTCAGTTTGAAATTTAGAGAGTTGTTTATGGCTAGTTTATAGAGTATTTTGATAAATGGCCCATGTGCATATGTAACACTGTGTTCTGCAGCATTTGCTTGTGGTGTCCTATGAATGTCACCTAGTTCAAGTTGGTTAATCATCACGCTGTCCAAACTTCCTGTGTTCTCACTATTTTTTACCTATTTATTCCATTAGTGCTGAGGAGGGTATTACATTTTCAACGAGGTATCATTAATACTTAAAAGGTTATACATATTAAAATAATATTAAAATTTCCTTTCCTTTTTTGCTTATATATTTTGAAATTATGAGGTCATGGAATCTTTCTGTTGAATTGCTTTAAAAATATTTCTCAATGCTGAAATTTTCCATTTCTCTCTAAAAAATATTTTATTTTTAATTTATTAACTATAGTAACTTTAGAATCCCTACCAAAACGTTCTGATATCTGGATTACTTGTGTACATTTTTTTTCCTCTTAAGTCATTGAGTCCTGTTTTATAACATGCTAGAGGCCTGGTGCATGAAAATTCATGCACTGGAGGGGGGAGCCTCAGCCAAGCCTACCCCGTCTCACAGTCCAGGAGCCCTCAGGAGTGGGAGGATCAGGGGAAGGCGATGCCCTCATCACACCTCTGCTGCTGCCACTGCCGGCAGCACAAGCCTGGACCGGTCCTGGTTACCTGAGCATTGGGTGGCTTGGGCGGCTGTGCAGCTGCCTTCTGAGGCTTGCCAGCACCCTGGGCTGCCCCTGGGCAGCTGGGGGGCTGAGGAAGGTCTGGCCAAACCATGTTCCTGCAACCCCTGGCTGGACTGAAAGGACTGGGGGACTCCAGCAGGCCTGAGGGGACTGGGCACCACCATCTTGTGGCTTATGGACACTGCCATCTTTGTGATGGAGTGAGAGTCAATTTGCATATTTCCTCTTTATTAGATAGGATCTTATATGTATTTATTTTACTTTATTTATGAACATTTTTTATTTTATTGTTGACAGTATTACAGATGTCTCCCATTCCCTCTCCCCCTCTTATCTTCCTATATATCTTATATTTTAATGACAGAAATTGTGGGTCAAAAGTATTAGAGGCTTTTTAGGGTTTAAGTTTTCTTCTGGAGGGCTGTCAACTTGATTCTAGTGAAGACTGGCCTAAGTTCCAGTAAGGACTGCTCTATTCAGTTTTCTCTTTGCTCCTGAGGGACACCTCTTCTCCTAGGGTGTGGTCATTGCTCCTAGGGTGTGGCCTGCCTAGTGGGTAGCTGGAAGTCTGGATGAAGCCTGCCTACCTTAGTGAGGCGTGAACTCCGTTCTTGCTTTGAGCATTGCCCAGCTGCTGCAATGACTGCTCAGCATGGTGTACTGCCACCTGCTGGTTTCTTGCAATCTTACCCTGTACATGCCCAGGGTTGGAGCTGGCCATTGATTTCAGGGGAATATATTGGGTCGGCAACTAAGTAATTGCGTATTTTTAAAAGAAAATCAAAGACAATTTTTTCATGGAACTAAATAACTTTATTCTATAATGTATTGCCCATTTTGATCAATGACCTTTTCCCATCTTTCAGGCAGCATCATAATCCCACGTTCAAAAAACTTCTGGTTCTTATTAGCAAAAAACTGAATCAGGTACGATTTGACATCATCATCATTATTGAAATTTTTACCATTCAAGGAGTTTTGTAAAGATCGAAACAAAAAGTAATCAGATGGTGCAAGGTCAGGACTATATGGTGGATGTGGCAAAACATCCCAACCAAGCTCCATTAATTTTTGCCGAGTGACCAAAGATGTGTGTGGCCTTGCATTGTCATGATGGAATACAACGCCTTTTCGATTTGTCAATTCGGGCCGCTTTTCTTCAACTGCATTGTTTAATTTCGTTAGTTGTTCAATGTAGACATCAGAATTGATCGTTCGGTTGGGTGGTAAGAGTTCAAAGTAGACAATTCCTTTGTAATCCCACCAAACTGATAACAAAACCTTCTTTTGATGAATATCAGCTTTTGATGTTGTTTGAGTTGGTTCACCTGGCCTGCTCCACGATCTTTTCCGCTTGATATTGTTGTAAACAACCCATTTTTCATTGCCAGTTATCAGTCGTTTTAAAAATGGATCATTTTCATTACGTTTCTTTAGCAAATCGCAGCTGCTAATGCGTTGCGTTAACTGTGATTCTTTCAGTTCGTGAGGAACCCATGTATCGAGTTTTTGAACATAGCCAAGTTGTTTTAAGTGATTTTCAATGCATGTATGTGATACATGAAGCTTCTCTGCAATCTCACGTGTTGTACTGTGACAGTCCAAATTGATTATTGCTTTGATTAGGGAGTCATCAACTTCAACTGGACGACCAGAGCGTTTTTCATCTTTGAGTGAAAAATCACCAGAACGAAATTTGGCAAACCAATTTTGACACTGCCGTTCTTTTAAGGCTTCGTCACCATAAACAGCACATAACTTTTTATGAGCTTGCGATGCGTTTTTCCCTTTGCGGAAATAAAAAAGCAAAATATGACGAAAATGTTCCTTTTGATTTTCCATTTTTCAACGAACGCCAAACTAAAACTACAAAACAGATAAAAAAACTTTTTTTTTACTGATTAACAGCTGAATAGCCAACTATCAAATAACAAAATGTGTTTTACATTTGTACTACATCTGCAAACCTAAAAATTCAACTGAAGCCATATATGTGTGAAACCCGCAATTACTTAGTTGCCGACCCAATACATGCTGAATTTTCACCTCACTTCTCTGCTATTCTCTTCTCTTTGGAATTTTGCCTCTTGAGTCCCATCCATTTTGGCAGCCTGAACTCTCACCTCTTTTTCTTCAACTCAGTAAATCAGCAACATTTGGCAATTGCTTTCAGGGCAATTCACCTTGTGCATTTCAAGCAGTTTTATAGATTTTGTTCAACTTTTAGGCAATGGGAAAGTTTAATCTTATGTAAGCTACTCTATCATAGCTAGAATTGGAAGTGCTTATGTGAGAATTTTAAAATTTTTTGCTGGTTATTTCCAAGTATTTTACATTACTAGAGGCCTGGTGCATGAATTTATACACTGGTGGGGTCTCTCAGCCCGGCCTGCGAAACAGGCTCTCCAACATCCTCTGAGGCAGGCGTCCTCAAACTTTTTAAAGTGGGGGCCAGATCACGGTCCCTCAGAGAGCTGGAGGGCCGGACTATATGAACTACTAATTCCTACTGTAACACCTCAGCTGTGCTCACTGCCCAAAAAACCTGGCGGGCCGGATTAGACTCCTCTGCGGGCCGCATGTGGCCCACGGGCTGTAGTTTAAAGACCCCTGCTCTGAGGGGTCCTGGATTGTGAGAGGGCAATTCTTGGGTGACACACCTGGAATCAGGCTGTTGAAGCCTTTGTTTTCCTCTTCACATCAAAAACATGTTTACAGGCTCCTACTGGCCAAATCTGCAATAATTTAAGAAAAAAAAGTATTTACTCCTAAGAAAATGTTTAATGTACACAAACTTATATACAGATATTTAAAGGCCTAATTGTTATATCTTTGAACTACAATTGTAACATTAAAAGAATTTCAATTATGTTAAACTTGATTTAGGCTAAATTCCTTGATGGATGAGCTCAAATATTGAAACATAATTGTGGCAAATAAGGATCCAAAATGGTGATGGAGTAGGTAGAAGCTATACTCACTTCCTCTCAGGTCCAAACTGGAATTATGATTAAGTTATAGAGCCTGAATAACCAACTTGCTGAAGACTAGCTGAAAACAAGTCACTGATGCATCTGATAAGGGATTAATATCCAAAATTTATAAAGAACTTATAAAACTGAGCAACAAGAAAAACTAATTAAGAAATGGGCAAAGGACCTGAATAGACACTTCTCCAAAGAAGACATAAAATGCCCAATAGACATATGAAAAGATACTCAGTATCACTAATCATCAAAGAGATGCAAATTTAAAAACTCAATGAGATGTCACCTTACCTGTCAAAAGGGCTATAATCAGCAAATCAACAAACAAGTGTTGACAAGGATGTGGAGAAAAGACAACCTTCATGCACTGCTGGTGGGCATGCCAGCTGATGAAGCCACTGAGGAGAATAGTATGTAGTTTTCTCAAAAAATTAAATATGGAACTGCCTTGTGATCCAGTGAGTCTACTTTTGGAAATATATTCTAAGAAAAATGAAACACCAGTCAGAAAGAATGTATGCACCCTGTGTTCATTACAGGGTTCTTCAGAGCAGCAAAGATCGGGAAACAGCCCAGTGCCCACCAGGATATGAGCAGATGGAACAGCTGTGGGACATTCACACTGTGAAACACTCCTCTCTGTGGGACATTCACACGATGGAACACTCCTCACTGTGGGACATTCACACAGTGGAACACTCCTCACTGTGGGTCATTCACACAGTGGAACACTCCTCACTGTGGGTCATTCACACAGTGGAACACTCCTCACTGTGGGTCATTCACACAGTGTAACACTCCTCACTGTGGGACATTCACACGGTGGAACACTCCTCGCTGTGGGACATTCACACGATGGAACACTCCTCACTGTGGGTCATTCACACAGTGGAACACTCCTCACTGTGGGTCATTCACACAGTGGAACACTCCTCACTGTGGGTCATTCACACAGTGTAACACTCCTCACTGTGGGACATTCACACGGTGGAACACTCCTCGCTGTGGGACATTCACACGGTGGAATACTCCTCACTGTGGGACATTCACACAGTGGAACACTCCTCACTGTGGGTCATTCACACAGTGGAACACTCCTCACTGTGGGTCATTCACACAGTGTAACACTCCTCACTGTGGGACATTCACACGGTGGAACACTCCTCGCTGTGGGACATTCACACAGTGGAACACTCCTCACTGTGGGACATACACACAGTGTAACACTCCTCACTGTGGGATATACACACAGTGGAACACTCCTCGCTGTGGGACATTCACACAGTGGAACACTCCTCGCTATGGGACATTCACACAGTGGAACACTCCTCGCTGTGGGACATTCACACAGTGGAACACTCCTCACTATGGGACATTCAAACAGTGGAACACTCCTCGCTGTGGGACATTCACACGGTGGAACACTCCTCACTGTGGGACATTCACACGGTGGAACACTCCTCGCTGTGGGTCATTCACACGGTGGAACACTCCTCACTATGGGACATTCAAACAGTGGAACACTCCTCGCTGTGGGACATTCACACGGTGGAACACTCCTCACTGTGGGACATTCACACGGTGGAACACTCCTCGCTGTGGGTCATTCACACGGTGGAACACTCCTCACTATGGGACATTCACACAGTGGAACACTCCTCACTGTGGGACATTCACACGGTGGAACACTCCTCGCTGTGGGTCATTCACACGGTGGAACACTCCTCACTATGGGACATTCAAACAGTGGAACACTCCTCGCTGTGGGACATTCACACGGTGGAACACTCCTCACTGTGGGACATTCACACGGTGGAACACTCCTCGCTGTGGGTCATTCACACGGTGGAACACTCCTCACTATGGGACATTCACACAGTGTAACACTCCTCGCTGTGGGACATTCACACAGTGGAACACTCCTCACTATGGGACATTCACACAGTGGAACACTCCTCGCTGTGGGACATACACACAGTGGAACACTCCTCACTGTGGGACATTCACACAATGGAACACTCCTCACTATGGGACATTCAAACAGTGGAACACTCCTCGCTGTGGGACATTCACACGGTGGAACACTCCTCACTATGGGACATTCACACAGTGGAACACTCCTCGCTGTGGGACATTCACACAGTGGAACTCTCCTCACTATGGGACATTCACACAGTGGAACACTCCTCGCTGTGGGACATACACACAGTGGAACACTCCTCACTGTGGGACATTCACACGGTGGAACACTCCTCACTATGGGACATTCACACAGTGGAACACTCCTCGCTGTGGGACATTCACACAGTGGAACACTCCTCACTATGGGACATTCACACAGTGGAACACTCCTCGCTGTGGGACATACACACAGTGGAACACTCCTCGCTGTGGGACATACACACAGTGTAACACTCCTCACTGTGGGACATTCACACGGTGGAACACTCCTCACTGTGGGAAATTCACAAGGTGGAACACTCCTCACTATGGGACATTCAAACAGTGGAACACTCCTCGCTGTGGGACATTCACACGGTGGAACACTCCTCGCTGTGGGACATTCACACAGTGGAACACTCCTCACTATGGGACATTCACACGGTGGAACACTCCTCGCTGTGGGACATTCACACGGTGGAACACTCCTCACTGTGTGAGAGAAGGAAGTCTCAACCTTTGCAATTTCACCGAGAGAGCATTATGCAAGTGAAATAAGAGACGGAAAAAGAGAAGCACTACATGACCTCACTCATATTTGGAATCTAATGAGTAAACTGAAATAACAAAACAGGAATAGGCTAGAGAGCAAGCTGATGGCTGTCAGTGTGGGAGCTGGATGGTGGGCTGAGGGATTGGGAAAAAAGACAAAGAGCTCATGAACAAGAGTGTGGTGGTTGCCAAGGGAGGAGGGTGGGGAAGGTGGGGGACGGTAAAGGTAGAATAAATGGTGATGGGTGGAGACTTGACTTGGGGTGGTGAACACACAATAAAGTGCACAGGTAATGTGTTGTAGAATTGTACACCTTAAGCTGTATGATCTTGTTAACTAGTGTTACCTCGGTCCTCATATATAAAAACCCTCATATATAAAAAGGGTCATAACGCCAGTAATTACTGGAGGCTGACCAACTGGAAGTCGGTGCTGGCGCTGCCCCAAAGCAAGAGGAAAGGGGCAATCAGACAGGCAGGCAGAGGGGTTAGGGGTGATCAGGTAGGCAGGCCAGCAGTTAGAGGAGATCAGATAGGCAGACAGCCCCTTATTGGGCTGGCTCCGCCCCTAAGCAAGTAGTTAGGGGCAATCAAGCAGGCAGGCAAGTGGTTAGGGGAGATCAGGTGGGCAGACAGCCCCTCGCAGGGCTGACCCCAC
This sequence comes from Pipistrellus kuhlii, assembly GCF_014108245.1. Lineage (NCBI taxonomy): Eukaryota > Metazoa > Chordata > Mammalia > Chiroptera > Vespertilionidae > Pipistrellus > Pipistrellus kuhlii. The sequence goes on from NW_023425531.1 coordinate 805,557, forward strand.
CCCCAGCAAAGAAAGAGGGAGACCCAGTCCAGCCAAGCAAGCCATTGCACCCCAGCCTGCCACCTGCAGAAGGAGGCCACCGGTGGCAGAGGGGCAGGCACAGTGCTGCACAGATGGCAAGCAGTGGCAGCAGTGGGGTGGGGCCAGCTGCCTGCAGCCAGGGGAAGGAAAGCCCTGACAGGCCCTGACCTCAGGCCAGGACAAGGGACCCTGCCCAAGGGGTCCCAGATTGTGAGAGGTGCGAGCCGGGCTGAGGGTCCCCTGATGGCATAACATTTTGTGGACTGGGCCTGTAGTAAATTTAATAAAAAAGAAAATAAATAATTGCCTCAAATATTAAAACGATAAAGTGGTTTTATTCCTCTATTTCTATTTTTTATTTATATATTAAAAATCACAATAGTATCAGACTTTGAATAGATTGCATAGATAAATTTTGTTTATATTTTCCTTCAAGTTGGAAATTTCAAAACACAACATGAAACACCCTTTTCCTTACCATTTCTTCAATGTGCAGTTATAATGAGGAATTGTATTCTAAGTTTGTGATAAAACTTTGGCAACTCCTAAAAATTGTATGCACTCCAAATATGCATTAGTTCATTATACCAATGTTTTAGCAACAGTGGTTTGAAATTTATAATATTTTGATAGCCTTTCATCCATGTAAAGTGGTTTCCATTTTAAAGATAGGAAGGACTGTCAGACATTGTGCCTTTAAGTGATCAGCTTACATATTAGAGTTTTCTCTCTTTACAGTTCAAGGTTTTCCTAGAGAAAGAGATTTTGAAGATTATCTTATGCAAGATAATAACTCTGAAAGAGTGATGGTTGCTTTTGTTTTTGACCATGAGTTCGAAAATAGCTATGATCCTCTGCCACTTAAGGTAAGAAAGTTTTATGTAGAAACTCTATGGCTATAGTTTCCAGGGACTTAATGAAGTGGAAGTATTTTATAATCTGGGAGACTGTAATTTACCCAAGATCATGCTGCTTATACACAGCAGAGCAGGCATGCAGACCCAAATCTAACCACATCAGTGTCTCGGTCTTAATGCACCAGGGCTTTATGTTTGGGGGGAAAGATTTGAATTCACTGCCTACCAGGCCTTCATAAGTCAGCCATAGGCAACAATGGCCACTGAGGGGCCCCTCTTGCTGCTGTGTCTGGCTCAGCAGCAGCCTCCAGCTCTGCAGGTGGCGGTGAGCCGTGCACATATCCTAGGCAGGGGACTGGGTGACAGGTGCCGCTTGAGGTCAGGAGCATAGAACACAAGCAAGAAACTTCCCTCTTTCTTTTGAATGAGTCTCGTCATTTCTAAATCCAAACCTGGAAAACAGTACTAAGACTTAGGCAGGCTAACTTAGAATCAGGACATATGTAGACTCTGAAGAGGAGTCTGGTGCCAGTCCCCCAGGAGGAGAGGCAAGGACAGTGCTTTGAACTTAGTGTCTCTGGTGTTGAGAGAAATAAAGTGTCCATTTAAGACAGATGGTTGACAATGGAATGAAAAGTAAGGAAAGCCCCCAGGTGTGAGTAGGTTGTGGGAAGCCTTTCATTCTGTCTTCCCACCCCTCATCTCTTTCCTAGATGCCAACTTTTCTCATGCCTGAGTGCTGCATAGTTTAATTGTTAAATGAAAGGTAGTACTAATTCTGGAGAACTGCATGAACCTCTATGTAGGACACGATGCAATAGTTGAGCAGCAGGGTCAAGACACAGAAACCAGTAGAATCAGGAGGGGAAAGCAGAAGACATAAGTCAAGACCTAAGTCTTACATTACTGATACTGGTGCGGGCTTAGCAGCTTGCATAGAGCCTGCTCCAGTGTCTCGGTGTGGGTTCAAGCTTCCCCTTATGCCTTGGATACCTCCCTGACCCTACTGCTCTCACTTATCTGATTACTCTGACTTAACCTTAAGGTTGCTACCATGACTCACAGTACACTGTCTCTTCCAACCACACCCATTCCTTCCCTTCTTGGTACTTCCACATTTCCTATACATATCTCAGTCACTGATCTTACTATAGCATAAATAATACGTAATTTTCCTCTACTACTGTAGAATTTGAGCTCCTTGAGTAACAGGGGCTCTGTCTTAATCCTCCAATTCTATATAATAAGGAGATAATATGCAAATTGACCATCACACCCTCACAAAGATGGCTGCCTATGACCAGGTCATCAGGGGGGTTAGTGAGGGACAATCAGGCTGGTGGAGGGGGGGCAGTTAGGGGTGACCAGGCAGGCTGGCAGATGAATGATTAGGGGCCAGTGGTTCAGGATTGTCAGAGGCCCCTGGATCAGGCCTAAACTGGCAGTCGGACATCCCCTGAGGGGCCCTGGATTGGAGAGGGTGCAGGCTGGGCTGAGAGGACACCCTTCTCCCCTCTGCAAAATTTCGTGAACTGGGCCTCTAGTATATAAGTGCCTAAAACTTCTGTCTTGTTAACTGAACGTATGAATATTTACCTTGACTTATGTCTTCTGCTTGCCCCTCCTGATTCTACTGGCTTCTGTGTCTTGACCCTGCTGCTCAACTATTGCATCGTGTCCTACATAGAGGTTCATGCAGTTCTCCAGAATTAGTACTACCTTTCATTCAACAATTAAACTATGCAGCACTCTGTATTTACATTTGAATATACTCTTTAATCCTCAGGCAGGATTCCTTTAAAAAATATATATATATATTTTATTGATTTTTTCAGAGAGGAAGGGAGAAAGATAGAGAGTTAGAAACATCAATGAGAGAGTAACATTGATCATCTGCCTCCTGCACACCCTCCTACTGGGGATGTGCCCACAACCAAGGTACATGCCCCTGACTGGAATCGAACCTGAGACCCTTCGGTCCAAAGGCCAATGTTCTAATCCACTGAGCCAAACCCGTCAGGGCTCAGGCAGGATTCTTATGTTAACAATCATTTCTAGGAAAGGAAGGTTTTCCTCATAGGAAACTTACCAGGCATAATGGAAAGAGGAATTTACAAAACCTTTTGGTATATTTCCTGTCAGTGTGCAAGCAGCTGTCCATCTGGGGCAAGTCCATCCACAGCCTTGCTCCAGATTGCGCTTGCCTCTGACTGCCACACCCACTGCTGCTGCCTCAGCCTGCCTTCGGCCACAGGCTCCCATTTGCACTTTAACATTCTTTTATTTCTCATTCCTGCTTAATTATGTTTTTGTTTATGAATATTGTTTGTTTCCCTTTGCTCCTTGTAGGTAAAATATTATTTGCGTTTTAGTTCTCAGAGGAACAACTATTCGGAGACATCCCAACCTAAAAGATGGAAAACAGATACTCTCTTTCCAAAGCATTCTTTCGCAGGACCCAGAAATGAACTAGACCCAACGGGGGGGAGTCCTGGTGAGCAGAACTTTGACCACACTTACTTAAATAATGCTAATTTTACAGCGAGAACAATCTCTATTTGTACATACATTTCCTCAACTTTTTTCTCTTCTTTGTTTCTTGTTGTTGTTAATCTTCACTCTAGGATATTTTTCCATTGATTTTTAGAGAGGGAGGGAAGGAGGAAGAAGTGGGGAGAAAGAGAGGAAGAGAAACATTCATGCGAAAGACACATTGACCGGTTGCCTCCCGCACATGTCCTGAGTGGGGCTAGGGATATGTGCCCTCGATCTGAATCTAACCCAGGTCCCTGCAGTTCACGGGCTCCTGCTCCTTCCACTGAGCCAAACTGGCGAGGGCTATTTTTTTCAACTTAAATATATATATTATTGATTTCAGAGAGGAAGGGAGAGAGAGATAGGAACATCAATGATGAGAGAGAATCATTGATTGGCTGCCTCCTGCATATCCTCCTATTGGGAATTGAGCCCACAACCCAGGCATGTGCCCTTAACCAGAATCAAACCTGGAACCCTTCAGTCTGCAGGCTGATGCTCTATCTACTGAGCCAATTTTCAACTTTTGATAAACGTTATTTTTTTTTAACTTATTATACTGGTGTTGTTGTTTTTCTTAATTTAAAAATTTTAGTGTCCCAAAACTCATGAAAAATCCTATAGATTGGAACAATGCATTTTTATCCTTTCTTGATCATTATCATTGTATATCCTTATATTTTCATGTAGATTTATTTATGAAACTTTGATTTTAATGACTTACTATATACATTTCCAGATACTGACATAGAATAAGTAATTATAGCTATGTGGTATTCTGCTGAGCTGATGAAAAGTTTTCAGTATAGCTATTGTAATTTAAAATTTACTACACATACTACCATGTGGAACTTTGCTTTCACCAAAAATAATGCACATTTATTGTTAGGAAATTATTCAGCAAGAGAAACAAGCTGTAACCAATTTAGTATAATTCTTATTTGAAATATTTCCTTTAAAATATTTTAATATTATTTTTTATGTAAAAATATTTTTAATATTATTATTTTCTTTAAAATATTTTAAATATTATTTTTCAGTCATAAAATTTAAAGGGGAATCAGGTTTTTTTCAACTTATGTTACTTAATTATGAACTTTGGCCTAAGGTGTTACTTCTTAAGGATTAGACTAGCGAAAGACTTAGAAAGCTAGATAATGATGATAGTTTCCATGGATGTGACATATAGAAACCCAAATGCACTGCTTTAGGGAGGGCCATTCTGGGTAGCTGTCTGGCAATGGCGGTTGTCTTAGTCTGTTTGGGCTGCTATAACCAAGTACCACAACTAGGGAGTTTATAAATAACAGAAAATTGTTTCTCCTGGTTCTGGAGGCTGGGAAGTCTGAGATGAAGGCACTTATAATTTTATGGATTTATAAGTAAATTCCTGACATTGTTCTTTCTAGTGGCAGGAGTAGAAGGCAATCAGGACAACCAATTAGAAAGACTGGACTAGATTTATGCATAGCAGAGTACATAAAGTCTATAACTCAATTTCATTTACATAAAATGTATGCAAACAGAATGCTCGTATAAGTCTTAGAAGAACACATAAAACCGCATAAGGATACTCACTAAACACATTAGGAATGCTGCCAATTCTCAGATGACATGATATTTACATAGGAATCCCTAAAGACTACACTAAAATACTACTAGATTTAATGTGATTTTGGCAATGTAGTAGCATACAAAATTAACACCCAGAAATCAATGGCATTTTAAAACACCAATAATGAATTCTCAGAAAGATAAATTTTAAAAATGATACCATTTATCTTCGCAATGAAAAAAAAAAATTAAGATTCTTAGGAATAAACTTAACCAAGGAGGTAAAATACTTATACTCAGAAAACAATAGGATATTGAAAAAAGATATAGAGGAAAAATAAACAAGAATATACCATGTTCATGGATTGGTAGAATCATCATCATTAAAATGTCCATAATACCCACAGCATTCTATAGATTCATTCTAGTTCCTATTAAAATACTAACAACATATTTCACAGATCTAGAGCAAACACTCCAAAAATTTATATAGAACCAAAATATATCCCAAATAGCTACAGACTTGAGAAAGGAGAACAAAGTTGGGCGGAATCACAATATCCAATATTAAGTTAGACCACAAAGCCATTGTCTCAAAACAGCCTGGTACTGGCTGATAGAACAGGCAGATAGATCAGTGGAATAGAACAGAGAACCCAAAAGCCAAGCCATTACACTCAATATTTGACAAAGGAGGCAAGAGCATACCATGAAGTAAAAGACACTCTCTTTAATAAATGCTGTTGGAAAATTAGATAGGTACATGCAAAAAATAAAACTAGATCACCAACTTACACCATATACAAAAATAAACTCAAAATGGCTAAAGGACTTGAATGTAAGATGGGAAACCATAAAAATCATACAAGAGCCCTAACCAGTTTTGCTCAGTGGATAGAACGTCAGCCTGTGACTGAAGGGTCCCAGGTTTGATTTCAGTCAAGGGCATGTACCTTGGTTGCAGACACATCTCCAGTAGTGGGTGTGCAGTGGACATCTGATCAATGCTTCTCTCACATTGATGTTTCTAATTCTCTAACCCTCTCCCTTTTTCTCTGTAAAAAAAAATCAATAAAAATATATTTTAAAAAATCCTACAAGACACCATAGGCAGCAAAATTGCATACATATGTCATAGCAATATCTTTATAGACACAGATCCTAGGGCAATGGATACTAAGGAGAAAATAAACAAATGGGACTACTTCAAAAGCTTCTTCACAGCAAAAGAAATCATCAACAAAACAATAAGAAAGCCCACTGCATAGGATAATATATTTGCCAATGCTATTTCAAATAAAGGTTTAATCTCCAAAATATGCAGAGAACTCATACAGCTTAACAAAAGGAAGATAAATGATCTAATAAAAAAATGGGCAAAGGACCTAAATACTTTTCCAAAGTAGATATATAGATGATAAAGAGGCATATGCAAAAATGCTCAAAGTCACTGATCACAGAGAGATGCAAATTAAAAGGACAAAGAGGTGTCATATAACACTTGTCAAAATGGCTATCATCAACAAATCAGCAAACAAGTGCTGGTGAGGATGTAGAGAAAAGGGAGCCCTAGTACACTGCTGGTGGGAATGCAGACTGGTACAGCCACTGTGGAAAATAGTATGGAGTTTCCTCAAAAATTTTAAATGGAGCTTCCATTTATTATACCCTGTAATCCTACTTCTAGGAATATATCCTAAGAAACCTGAAGCACCAGTCAAAAAGAATGTATTTATCCCTATGTTCATAGCAGCACAATTTATAGTAGCTAAGATCTGGAAACAGCCCAAGTACACATCAGTAGATGAGTGGATAAAAATGCTGTGGTACATCTACACCATGGAATACTATGCAGCAGAGAAAAAGAAGAAGCTCTTCCCCTTTGAGACAACATGGAAGGACCTGGAGATTATCATGCTAAGTGAAATAAGCCAGTCCGAGAAAGACAAATATCACATGATCTCACTCATATGTTGAATATAAATGAACAAATAAACTGAAGGATGAAATAGATCCAGAGACATAGAGGCATGGAGCAGAGTGTAGGATCTCAGAGGGAAGGTAGGAGAGGGTGGCTGGGTGGGAAGAGATCAACCAAAGAACTTGTATGCATATATGCATCACCCATGGATATTGGGTAATGAAGGATTGGGGTGGGGGGTGAAGGTTAGCTATAAGGGGTCACTGGGGGAAAAGGAGGACATATTTAATCCTTTCAACAATAGAGATTTAACTTTAAAAAAACACAAGGATACTCATCAACCACATTAGAAATGTTGCCAATAGAAATGGGGCAAGGTAAAAAGGAAAATGAAAGAGTGAATCAATAAGAGGGTTAAGGGGCATGAACCAATCGTTGGGCCATGAACTGAATGAAGAGTATGATTAACAGTCTTCTGAACATGAAGCTAAAAATATGTGTGTGTGTGTGTGTGTGCGCGCGCGCGCGCGCGTGTTTATTTGTGTGAGTGTGTCTGTGTGCGTGCGTGCGCACAAACACACCAAAATATGTGCATGACATAAAACTAGAGATTGTTAAACACTCATTGATTAAAACATTTATGCCCTATTTTTATTCTTCAATTATTGACTTGTCTCAATAAAGTGTTATCTTTTTAAATTTTTATCTTTATTGTTAAAAGTATTATAGATGCCCCTCTTTTATCCTCCATTGACCCCTCCTCCCCATTCCCACCCTCTCCAGGCCTTCACCTGTGACCATGGGATTATCTATATATGCATAAAGTTCTTTGACTGATCTCTTTTCCCTCCCCCACTTCCCTCCTACATTTTACAGTCTGTTTTATGCTTCTTTGTCTCTGGATATATTTTGTTCTTCAGCTTATTTCATTCATTAGAATCCACATAAAAATTAGGTCATGTGATACTTGTGTTTCTCTGATTGGCTTATTTCTCTTAGCATACTATTCTCCAGGGCACTCCATTCTGTCTCAAAGGGGAAGAGACCCTTATTTTTACAGCTGTATAATAGTATTCCATGCTAAAAATGTACCACAGCGTTTTTATCCACTCATCTACTGATGGGCACTTAGGCTGTTGCCAGACCTTAGCTATTGCAAATAGCACTGCTTTGAAAATAGGGGTGCATATTTTTTTTCTAATTGGTGCTTCAGGCTTCATATATTTCTAGAAGTGGGATAGCTGAGTCAAATGGCAGTACCATCTTTAATTTATTGAGGAAACTACATGCTGTCTTTTATAGTGGATGTACCAGTCTGCAGTATGTGAGGGTTCCTTATTCTCCACACCCTCACCAGCATTTCTCGTCTATTGATTTGTTGATGACAGCCATTCTGACAGGTGTGAGTTGATACCTCATTGTCATTTTAATTTGCATCTCTCAGATGATTAGTGACTTTGTCTATTTTTTTTTAATTGGATTGTTTACCCTCCTTTTGTTAAGTTGTATGAGTTTCCTATAAATTTTGGAGATTAAATCCTTATTAGATGTAACATTGGCAAATGTGTTCCATGCAGTGGGCTCTCTTGTTCTGTTGATGGTTCCTTTGCTGTGCAGAAGCTTTTTATTTTATTTTTTAATATATTTTTATTGATTTTTTTACAGAGAGAAAGAGAGAGGGATAGAGTTAGAAATATCCATGAGAGAGAAACATGGATCAGCTGCCTCCTGCACATGCCCTACTGGGGAGTATTCTCTCTCATTATTGGTGTCTCTGTCTTTCTCTCCCTCTTCCTCCCTGAAATCAATAAAAAATATATTAAATAAAAGCTCATCTTTCCCCCCCCCTCTAATTCTATTACAAAGAAAGGAGCTGGCATATTCAACAAAATGAAACAAAAATTATACTTTCTTTTTCATATCTGGCATAAAATCCAAAATTACAAGATATGCAAAAAAGTAGGAAAATGTTCCCAAAATCAAAAGAAAAAATGAACATAAATGGGTGCATAAATAAACTATATATTGGAATTAGCAGACAAGGATTTAAAAAAATATTTTATTGATTTTTTACAGAGAGGAAAGGAGAGAGATAGAGAGCTAGAAATGTCGATGAGAGAGAGACATCGACCAGCTGCCTCCTGCATACCCTCCACTGGGGATGTGCCTGCAACCAATGTACATGCCTTTGACCGGAATCGAACTCTTTCAGTCTGCAGACCGACGCTCTACCACTGAGCCAAACCGGTTTCGGTAAGCAGACAAGGATTTTTAAGACACTTTATAAGTGTGATGAGCTGTTTACAAGAAAGAATGGCCACAGTGGGTGAAGAGATCAGATATTTCAGGGCAGAAATGCACAAGCTAAAACTAAAACAAGTGATAATTATAATAAAAACAACAACAACAACACTTAATTAGCCCTCCCGGGTGGGGTGGGTTGGAACGCCTACATCGTCGCCCTGGCAATAATGCAAGTGTCCTGGCCTGGCTGCTGCCAGCTGACCCTCAATCTGCATATTCCCCCTTATTGATTTGGCTGTAGGCCTCCATCTTAATTGTGGAGTAATGGTCATTTTGCATATTCCCTCTGTATTAGGTAGGATTATATAAGTGTCAAATCAATATATGAGTATCTTGCCTGACACCTGTGGCTCACTGGTTGAGTGTCGACCCAAGAATCAAGAGGTCACCAGTTTGCTTCCTGGTCAAGGTGCATGTCCAGGTTGCAGGTGCAATCCCCACTAGGCTGTATGCAGGAGGCAGCTGATGGGTGTTTCTCTCTCATCAATTTTTCTATTTCTCTAACCCTCTATCCCTCTCCCTTCCTCTCTCTCTCAAATTAAGAATAACATTTTTAAAAAATACATGATTTCTTGGCGTTAATTTTGTATCCTGCTACATTGCCAAATTCATTTATTAAGTCAATTAGTTTTTTAATGGAGTCTTTTGGGTTTTTTATATACAATATCATGTCGTCTGCAAATAAGGATAACTTTACTTCTTCTTTTCCAATTTGGATGCCTTTTATTTCCTCCTCTTGTCTGATTGCAATAGCTAGTACTTCCAGTACTATGTCAAACAGGAGTGGCGAGAGTGGGCATCCCTGTCTTGTTCCTGTTCTTAGAGGGAATGGTTTTAGTTTTTGCCCATTGAGTATGATGTTGGCTGTGGGTTTATCATATATAGCTTTTATTATGCTGAGGTATGATCCTTGTACTCCCACCTTGTTGAGAGTTTTTATCAGGAAAGGGTGTTGGATTTTATCAAATGCTTTTTCTGCATCAATTGATATGACTATATGATTTTTATCTTTCAATTTGTTTATGTGATGTATCACGTTTATTGATTTGCGGATATTGTACCAACCTTGCATTCCTGGAATAAATCCTATTTGGTCATGAATACTTTAAACTTTGTGTTTATTATATCTCAAAAACCCAACTGATTATAACCCTAAGAGCAAAATGAATCTCAATGATTCTATCCTATATAATAAAAGCCTAATATGCAAATCAACCAAACGGCAAAACAACCAGTGGAATGACCGGTTACGTTGACGCACACTGACAACCAGGGGGTAGATGCTCAATGCAGAAGTTCCCCCAGCCCTTAGGCCCCATGCCAGCCAAGGTGGGTGCCAGCAGAGGCCCCTCATTACCCACCGGTTGCCTCCCAGATTGGCCCTGATCACCAGCCAGACCTAGGGACCCTACCTGTACACAAAATTTCATGCGCCGGGCCTCTAGTGTGTGTGTGTGTGTGTGTGTGTATGTGTGTGTGTGTGTGTATATATATATATATATATATATATATATATATATATATATATATATATAATGGAATTATTAAAATAATAATTAGGAATGCACAAATATTCCTTACGGAGTAATTCCAAATAACATATGTAAATAACCACCCCCCCCTTTTTTCAGGAGATGTACCTTATTCATCCTTACTTTGAGTGTGGGCCAAACTTAATGACTTGTTTCCAAAGAATAGATTGTGGAAATTAGAAAACCATAACTTAGTAATAGAGAAAAATAGCAAACACCACTTTAACCAAATTGATGAAGTTTAACATCACTAGTGATATCATCTTGATATCAAATATTCTCTGATATAATTTGTTGAAGAAGGCACTTCACTTCCATGGTATTTTACCCCAAAACTTATAACTCTACTTTACTAATGAAAAAACATCAGACAAACCCAAATTGTGGAGCATTTTCCAAAGTACCTGACAAGTAGTCTTTAAAACTATCAAGGCCATGAAATCACAGAAGGAATGATAAACTGTTCCTGCTCAGATGAGACTATAGGATCATAACTGAAATCAATATGGTATCCTGGATGGTGTTTGGAACAGGGAAAAAATCAAAGAGAAAAAATGGTGAAATCCAAATAAGTTTGTATAAATTAGAAATTGTATTGTGTTCATGTTAATGTTTTAGTTTTGACAATGTACCATGGTAATGTCAGATGTAATATTAGGAAAGCTCAGTACAGGGTATATAGCAATATTCCTCAGTCAGTTTTTCATTGTTGCTCCTCTAGGGAAACTATTTAGACATTTTTTCCCACCTAACCATTCCCCTTATACATTTTTAATACCACTGATCTGGTAGATGTGCTTTATGTGCTATGGCCTGCTCAAGGTGATAATAAACCCCCAGAAAGAACTTACTGTGCAGCCTTGGCCTTTGTACTCAGTGGTTAGAGTGTTAGTCTGCAAACTAAGGGTCACTGGCTGGATTCCAATCAAGTTCACGTACTTGCGTTTAGGTTCCACCTGACCATGCATGTCGGAGGCAGCCAATTAATGGTTGCCTGGTGGCCTTTCTCACATCACAAAACATTCCTGAGAGAAAATTTTAAAACATCTAAACAAAAAACGAGATATATTAACCTCTTTGATTCAGTGATTCATAAAGTTGACATGAAAATTCTTCCTAATTGAATACATTGACAGTCAAAAATTCCAGCAAAACTTTCTTGAAGAAATTTGTAAACTTATTCTAAAATTTGTATGGAAATGCAAAGGATCTGGGGTTTGGATTAGTCATATAATATTGAAAAGGAATAACAACATTAGAGAACTTTCAAGACTTACTCTAACAACAACAACAAAAGAGATTGCCATATAGGTATGTGGATGAACAAACAGATCAATAGAAGGAATGAAGTGTTTGGAAGTAGATTAATACACAGTTATTTGATTTCCACGAAGTTGCCAATCTAACTCATTGTGAAAAGAAAATCTTATGAATAGCCTGTGATGGAATAACTTGATATATCTATGGAAATAATGAATTTTGATTACTAACTCATACCTACATAAAATTAGTTAATTCAAGATAATTATAAACATAACTGTAAAACCTAAAATTATAAAGCTTCTACAACAAAATTTATGAGAATGACTTTATGACTTTGCAGGTGGGCAGTCATTTATCTATATACTAGAGTCCTGGTACTAGTAATTCGTGCACTGAGGTGTGGGTCTCCTTACCACCTGAGTTCTCGCTGCCCTTTCTGCTGCTGTGGAGGCAGGAGAGGCTTCTACCACCACACTGCACTCACTAGCCGTGAGTCTGGCTGCTGGCTGAGTAGTGCTCACCCTATGGGAATACACTGACATGCTGAGCGTCTGCGCCTGGTGGTCAGTGCGCATCATACCAGCCAGTCTTTCTGTCGCTCCACCATACAGGTCCCGTAGGCTTTACTTCTCTACTAGAGGCCCCGTGCATGAAATTCATGCACTGGGGAGGGGGTCCCCTCAGCCCAGCCTGCCCTCTCTCACAGTCTGGGAGCGCTCAGGGGATGTCCTTTTGAAGGCTTAGGATGTCCTAAGCTGCAGTCTGGCCTCCCTCTGTGGGAGGCGACCAGGCTGATCAGGGGAAGGCACCACCCCATCACCCTGCTGCTGCTGCCACTGCCAGCCACCGCAGCCACTAAGGTGTTTTCATCACCATGAAAAAAGGACAACTTTCTTTAGGCATTTTCAAGATGTCTTTCATAGGATATGACATTTCTTTCTTTTTTCTTTTTTATCACCCGTGGATTTGTGTGTCTGCTGCTCTGGCCATAGCCACGGGGCTGGGCTGGCAGCCGCCCCCTGCCTGCTGTTCTCTCCATTTCTGAGGCTGGGCGTGGCTGCCCTGTCCGTTTTTCTCTCAGGCTCTGGGCCCACACCAGGCCCCTCCTCCTGAACTGTCGTGACCTTTACGGCATTCTGGCCTAATCTGCACATTACCTCTTTATATATAGACTAGAGGCCTGCTGCACGATATTCATGCAAGAATAGGCCTCCCTTCCCGTGGCTTCCCTCCTAGCCACCTGGGAGCTGCCAAGTCCTTGCTCCTGGCAGAGCACCACTCTTATAGCTCTCTCTGCTTCCTCCTTCCCCCTCATAGCAGGCCCCACCCCACCAGTCACTCCTCGCCTACATATGCAAATTAACCTTCCATCTGTGTTGGGTTAATTTGCATACTCCTGATTGGCTGTGGGCATAGTGGAGGTACAGTCAATTTACGTTTGTCTATTATTTCATAAGATACTAATAATAGAGGAATATGCAAATTGTCCAGGACACCATGATAGTAACAGTAATGACCGAACAGCAGGCTGCGTGACGTGACTAGGCCGGCATGGGGGTTAGTGAGGGACAATTAAACGATTGAATATCAGGTTGCATGGAGCGACCAGGCTGGCGGGGGGGTTAGTGAGGGATAGACAAATGACTGAACAGCAGGCTGCAGGGGGTGACCAAGCTGGCAGAGGGTAGTTGGGGGCCACCAGGCCAGCAGGGAGGCAGTTGGGGGTGACCAGGCTGGCAGGGAGGGCAGTAAGGGACAACCAAGCTGGTGGGGGAGGGGGGCAGTTAGGAATGATAAGGCAGGCAGGTAGGTGAGCAGTTAGAAGCCAGCAGTCTCAGATTGTGAGAGGGATGTCCGGGATCAGGCCTAAACTGGTAGTTGGACATCCTCTGAGGGGTCCCAGATTGGAGAGGGTGCAGACTGGGCTGAGGGGTCCTCCCCCTGTGCATGAATTTTGTACACTAGGCCTCTAGTATAGATATAAAAGCCTAAGTAACCGAACAACTGGTCAACCATTCGCTATGACGTGCACTGACCACTAGGGAGCAGACACTCAACACAGGAGCTGCCGTCTGGTGGCCAGTGTGCTCTCACAGCCAACCTCCCATGGCCAGACAACCTCCTGTGGTCCCTTCCTCTAGCTGACCAGCCCCAATGGGCCCCGATAGTGATTGGGTAGGCCCTGATTGGCCCTGATCACCAGCCAGGGCAAGGGACCCACACTAGTGCTCAAATCTGTGCACTGGGCCTCTAGTTTACTACAGAAGAAAAAATGATAAATTGAACTTTATTAAAATTATTAGGTCTAGTAATAATTAATGTCGTTTTTAAACATTCGTTTAAAATCTTGCTTGGCGTTGACTTGTATTGACATAACCTTCAAACACGTGGTATCTACAGAACGTGTGAAGTGCAATTAACAAGTTTTGCTTGAAAAAGTTTGTGTTTGGTTTGGTTTTTGTTGCAAAACTAGGGCTAAGAAGATGGCGGATGAAGAGCATATTCGGCACTGCATGCTTTACGAGTTCCAATTAGGAAGAAAAGCAAGTGAGGCTGCAAAAAACATCTGTAGTGCTCTTGGTCAAGATGCAGTTAGCGCCAGAAAATGCCAGCGTTGGTTTGAGAAATTTCGCAAGGGAAATTTTTCGTTAGATGACAAGAGTGGTCGAGGCCGTGTGTCCAATTTTGATCAAGAAGCTCTTCAAGCTCTTTTGGTGCAAAATCCTCAAATTACCCAACAAGACCTTGCGACAACTTTAAATTGTTCACAAAAAACAATTTCCAATCAATTGCGTGCACTTGGCAAAGTCCAAAAGTTTGGAAAAAGGGTTCCTCATGAGTTGACCGACAACAACCGTAATCAAAGAGTCACAATTTGCAGTTCGCTCCTCTCTCGTCAAAACCGTTTGCCATTTTTAGAGCAAATTGTTACCGGAGATGAACAATGGTTGCTGTATGTTAATTTGAAAAGGCGGCCTCAATGGTTGGACAAAAATGAGGCTCCGCAGCCCACGCCAAAACCTGACTTGCATGCGAAAAAAGTGATGCTGTGTGTTTGGTGGAATTTTAAAGGAATTCTTCATTATGAACTTTTTCCATCTAACCAAACCATTACAAGTGCAGTGTATAGTGCCCAATTGGAAAGGTTAGCCCAAGCTTTAAGAGAAAAAGAACCCGCGCTGATTAATCGGAAGGGCGTAATTCTTCACCACGATAATGCACGACTGCATACTGCAAGAATCACTGCTGAAAAACTGCGCCAGTTGGAATGGGAAGTTCTCCCTCAACCTGCATATTCTCCTGATATTGCCCCTTCCGATTACCATTTGTTTCGTTCTTTGCAAAACTTTCTTCTTGGAAAAAAATTTAATAATGAAGAATGCCTCAAAAATGCATTGACCGAATTTTTTGCATCAAAATCACAAGAATTTTACAACAGAGGGATTAAAATGCTTCCTGAGCATTAGGCACAAGTAGTAGAAAACAATGGCAACTATATTGTTGATTAAATTTTGTTGTATTGTTTAAATCGATTTAAAAAAGTATTAGAAAACGACATTAATTATTACTAGTCCTAATAAGTACTTATGATCATATGAAAGACTATTAAAAAATTAAAAAGCATCTTTCACAGTGGAGAAAATGACACATGATTTATATTTAAAGCCTTTAAAGGATTTATGTAGATTAATAGAAAGACCAGTTTTTAGATGTCATGGCAATGCCAAATTTCTATAAAAGTTTTTAAGTGTTTGCTTTTAATTTCTATAGTAAATTGGTCTACCAATAAGAGAGTATTTGCATACTGTGACAGATCTAAGGCTCACTGAGTAGCATTGCCAGAGTAGACATCAGTTCATATAACTCACTCAATTTGAGTTTCATTTACTTTTTCAAATGTCAAAGCACAGAATCAAAGTCTTTCCCTGTCCAGTAATTAATACAGTGCTCTTCACTTGATTGAAATTGCAGAAAGCAGCTCTATAATTACTCATAATATTTAATTCTGGGAAGCTGGAAATTAGGATCTTTTTTTTTAATATTTCATTGATTTATTTTATTTTATTATTTATTTTACAGAGAGAAAGGGAGAGGGAGAGAGAGTTAGAAACATTGATGAGAGAGAAACATTAATCAGCTGTCTCCTGCACACCCCCTACTGGGATGTGCCTACAACCAATGTACATGCCCTAGACTGGAATTGAACGTGGGAACCTTGAGTCCACAGCCAATGCTCTATCCACTGAGCCAAATTGGTTAGGGCAAATTAGGATCTTTAAAAAAAAAGTGTTATGTATTTGTATGGGGGAACCATGATAGCTGTGTGTACATTTTTTAAAACTCTTTTTTATTGTGGTAGGAGTCCTCAAACTTTTTAAAGTGGGGGCCAGATCACGGTCCCTCAGAGAGCTGGAGGGCCGGACTATATGAACTACTAATTCCTACTGTAACACCTCGGCTGCGCTCACTGCCCAAAAAACCTGGCGGGCCGGATCAGACTCCTCTGCGGGCCGCATGTGGCCCGCGGGCCGTAGTTTGAAGACCCCTGGTGGTAAAGTGTACATAATAAATGGAAATTTAGTACTTACTAAATAGGTTTTTATACATTTAGATTGGCAAGGGCCTCATCACAGCATTAACTTTGTTGTTTATCTTTGACATACTTTTATTGCCTTTTCCTTTGTTCAGCTTAACTATTTATTGTTCTGTTGTACTTAGTAACCCTTGTTTTCTTATTTAGGGTACATCTCTGAAGGGTTCCTGCTTATGCAACACGCCTTGGATAAGGCCATCATGAAATACCATAATCGCAAGACTGCAGAACAGTTGTTTAAAAATGTCCATGTATTTGTTCAGAGATTTCCATACCCAAAATATGATGATGATAGTTTCTATAAAATATTTTTTTATCTCGGCCCTTCATTAATCATAGCTCTCTTCTTTGTGAATTATATTACCATCATTCAGTCTGTTGTGTGGGAAAAGGAAAACCGATTGAAGGTAATTCCACTTTCTTGTGACATAGAGCTCTGTGGAAAGTGTTGGCTCTTTCAGGCAATGTTTAAAAATTTTTTATTGAATTTATTGGGGTGACATTGGTTAATAAAATTATGTAGGTTTGAGGTGTGCAGTTCTATATACATCATCTCTATGTTGTATTGTGTGTTCATCCCCCAAGTCAAGTCTCTTCCCATCATTATTTATCCCCCATTTCCCTCTCCTACCTGTCCCATCCCCTTTCCCTTTGATAATCATCACACTGTTATCTGAGTCCATGATGTATTTTTTCCTTAATCCCTTCACCTTTTTTTGCCTAAGACCCCTCCCCCCCAACAGCTGTCATTCTGTTCTCAGTATCTGAGTCAGTTTCTATTTTGTTTGTTATACTAAGTGAAATAAACCAGTCAGAGAAAGACAAGTACTATATGTGGAATCTAATGAAGGAAATAAACTTTTAGGAAAACTTTTCTGGAAGGTTGGATTATTTCTACCCATTAGTATTGGTGGGTGGTTATGATTCAGTAGCAGACAAGAAGTGAGCACTTACATCTTCAGGCAATTTCTTAAAACTTTGTCTTTATTGGAATTTTTGGTTTGGTGTTTAGTTTTAATTCTAGAAGACAACTTCACAAGAATATTGCAGATAGAATTTATATGCTAAATGTTCTAAAATATACCTGGAATAAGGTGAAATACAAATAAATAACTAATTTGGTTTGTGAAATTGTGTCTAGGTGAATTTAGATAAAATTCAACTTCAATAACTGTTTACTAATTTCTGACTTCTGAATTTTTGATAAATCTGTGAAATTATCAATGATAAATTAACACTTTTTCTTTTGGGTCCCCAGAACATGATACACAAACATCAACCATATGACTTAAAATACTGGTTCTCTTTTATTTTAAAATTTCTCATTGAAGTATAACATGCATACACCCAGAAAGAGTGTCTAAACTACATGTACATGTCAATCTATTCAGGCTGCTGTAACAAAAATACCACAAACAAGGTAGCTTATGAATAATAGAAATTTATTTCTTACAGTTCTGGAGGCTAAAAAGTCCAAGGTCAAGGTGCCAACATTATTGGTGTTTGGTGAGAACCTACTTCATGTTTCATAAGTAGCACCTTCTCATTGTGTAGCCACCAAGTGGAAAGAGCAAGAACAACTCCCAGGCCTCCTTTGTAAAAGCAGCATCACCTTGTTACCTCTCAGAGGCCCCGTTAGCGTGTCATCGCATTGCAGATCTGATTTTCAGATAGGATGCTGAGGGAACACAAACATTCCAGCTAGAGCAGAGTAGTTGAATGGATTTATCATAAAGAAACTAGGACCACTTTATCACGACCCTGCTAAGAGATAAAACACTGCCCACAATAGAAGGCTGCTTGTACCCTCAAAACACTTATTATTGGTTAATTTTATCTGTGTTTAAACTTGATATAAATGTAATCGTGCACTATTTTGTGTCTCTGTGATTCATTCTGCTACAGATGTAGCTGTAGTTCATTGATATTTGTTGAGTTTTATAAGTTTTAACATTCCATAGTATGACTATCACTATTTTTCTTTATTGTGTGGAGTGTGGGTATTATTAGTAATGCATCTATGAACATTTTTTATATGTAGGTTTTTGTTTGTTTGTTTTTGCAAAATGTTAGGTTATGCATATTTAGCTTTAGTAGATAACATGAAAGTTTACCAATAAAGCTCTACCAATTAAATTTCCTTATTTGAAAGTTTAGATTTTTGAAAGTTTCGATTTTTCTGTATCTTTACCAACACTTGGCAATTTTCAAAAGTTTGGTGAATGTGTTGGCCTGAAAAGTTGATTGAGTTTTCACTTTTCATTTGTACAAGTGTTTCACCTCACTGGTTAATTTCTAAGTATTTTATTATTTTTTATGCTATTGTAGATGAAATAATTTACTTAATTTCCATTTCAGATAGCTCACTGGTACTGCATAGTATTCATCTGATTTTTGCTTATTGACTTTGTATCCTTTTACTTTGATGAATCATTTATTAATTCTAACTTTTTGTGCGTGGAATCTTTATGGTTTGCTCCATACAAGATCATACCATCTACCAATACTTTTACTGATTCTTTTACAATTTGGATACCTCTGCTTTCCTAATTGCTCTGACTACAGCTTATAGAACTAGGCTGAATAGAAGCACCAAAGTCCGGCAGCATTGCCTTTTCCCCAATCTCAGGTGAAAGAGCTATAGTTTTTACATATGGCCTTTGTTATATTGAGGAGGATTCCATATATTCCCAGGTTTTTTAGTGTTTTATCGGTTTTTCAATTTCTGCATCAGTTGAGATGATAATGTGTTTTTCCCTAATTTTCTGAATGTGGTGTTTTATATTAATTAATTTTATATGTTGAACCCTTTTATATTCCATGAATAAATTCTACTTGGTCATGCTGCACAATCCTTCCAATATGTGGCCAAATTTGGTTTGCTATTATTTTGTAGAGGGATTTTGCATCAATATTCATAAGACATATTGTTCTGTAATTTCTTTGCCTGTGTATTTGTCTGACTTGGGTACCACAGTAATACTGATCTCATGGGATGAATTAGGATGTGTTCCCTCTTCCTCAGATTTTTGGAAGAGTTTGAGAGGAACTGCTGTTTATTATTCTTGAAATATTGGGTAGCATTCACCAGGTAAGGCTCTGGTCCAGGGATGTTCTTTGTTGGAAGGTTTTGATTAGTGATTTGATCTCCTTACTAATTACTAACAGATTTTCTGTTTCTTCATAATTCAGTTTGGCAGGTTGTGTGTCTCTGGAAATTTATCCATTTCATCGAAGTTACCCAATTACTTGGCATACAGCCATTTATAGTGTGCTCTAAGATCCTTTTTACTTTTGCAATATTAGAAGTAACATCTCCAATTTCATTTTTTATTTTAATAATTTGAGGTGTTTTTTTTTCTAATTTAATTATTTGGCTAAAATTTTGTCAATTCTGTTGGTATTTGTGTTTATTGATTTTCTCTATTGTTTATTATCTATTTTATTTATCTACTTTGAGCTTTATTATTTTCTTCCTTCTTCTAGCTTTAGCTTTAGTTTTCTTTTTTAGTTCTCGAAGGTGTGAACTCAGGTAACTGATTTGAGACCTTTCTTCTTGGTTAGTATAAGCATTTATGTCTGCAAATTTCCCTCTGAGACCTATTTTCACTGCCTCCTGTAAGTTTGTTGTGCTGAGTTTTTGTTTTGATTTGTTTCAAGGTATTTTCTCCTTCTGTTCTGATTATTTTTGACTCATTGGTTATTTAAGATTGTGTTGCTTCCAAATATTTGAATTTTTTAGTTTTCCTTTTGTTATTGGTTTCTAGTTTTAATACATTGTCTTTAGAAAAGATACTGTTTATGATTTATCTTCTTAAATGTAGTACAACTTATTTTGTGGCCTAGCATATTGTCTATCCCGAGGGCATATAGGAAATATTCTGTGCACACTTGAAAAAAATCTGTAGTCTGTTGTAATTGGGTAGTGTGTTCTGTCAGTAGCTTCAATTGATTTATAGTGTTGTTCAAGTCCTATATTAAAATATTTATATTTCAGAGAGGAAGAAAGAGATAGAAACATCAACTATGAGAGAGAATCATTGATTAGCTACCACCTGCATGTCCCCCATTGAAGATTGAGCCCTCAACCCAGGCATGTGCCCTGACCAAGAATTGAATTGAGACCTCCTGATTCATAGATTGACGCTTAACCATTGAGCTATGCCAGCTGAAAAAAGTCCTTTATTTTTAAATTAATCTTCTGTCCAGTTGTTCTGTCTATTATTGAAAGTGGTATAGTGAAATGTCCAGCTATTATTGTAGAATATTTCTCCCTTAATTCTATAATTAAAAAATATGTTTTATTGATTATTAGAAAGAGGAGAAGGTAGAGGGATAGAGTGACAAAAACATTGATGAGAGAAACCACATGCTCCCTATTGGGGATTGAGCCTGCAACCCAGGCATATACCCTGACCAGGAATAGAACCACTTGGTTCATTGATCAATATTCAACCATTGAGCCACAGTGGCCAGGCTAATCCTGTAATTTTTTATTCTTGTATTTTGGAACTGTGTTGTTGATGCATACATGTTATAATTATTATACCTTCATGATAAATTGATCCTCTTTTCAACATACAATTCTTTCTTTATCTCCTGTAGCAGTTTTGATTTGAGTATATTTTATCTGTTATTAGTATAGCTACCCTAGCTCTCTTGGTTACCGCTTGCATGGAATATCTTTTTCCATCTTTTCACTTTAATCCATTTGTGTTTTTGGATCTAAAATGAGACTCAACAATACTCTCAGCTACCTTAACCTAAGTAATGTTTATAAAAGACTATACTTGATAATAGCACAATACATATTGTTTTCAAGTGCACTGATAGACTATATACTTAAAGTTATAGAGAATAGTTTCTTATCAAAGTGGAATTGAATTATAGATTTAATAAATGCAGTACATGTAGAGAAAAAGCAAATATTTGGAAGTGGGCCATATGTTGTAAAAAAAACAAAACAACAAGTATCAAACTTAAAAGCAATGAAATAATACAAGCACATTTTAAAAATAATAATAGATGGAAAATTAAGACTCAGTAACTATGTTATCTAGCAAAACTCTAGTATTTGTGTAATTAAACAAACTTATAATTAATCAATAGCTCAAAGACTATGTTACAAAGAATTAGAAAATATTTCAAACTGAATAATAGTGAAAATACAACTCAAAATTGCTGATGTGCAGCTAAATCTGAGCTGTAAGGGAAATTTATAGCTTTTAATGACTATTATTAAAAATGAAGACAGGTAATCAATGATTTAAGCATCTTGTTTAAGAACCTATAGAAAGCCATTTAAAAGAAGAGAAAAGGAAGGAAGGAAGGAAGGAAGGAAGGAAGGAAGGAAGGAAGGAAGGAAGGAAGGAAGGAAGGAAAGGAGGGAGGGAAAGAAAGAAAAGGAGGAAGGGAGGGAGAGAAAAAGAAATAAAGTTTGTTTTTATTGAGGTATAATTGACATATAACATTATATTAGTTTTAGGAGTAGAAAAGTGATTCTGTATTGTATACATTGTGAAATGATTAACATTCATCACCAGACATAGTTACAAGTTTTTTTTTGTCATGTCATGAGGATTTTTAGGATCTACTCTCTAGCAGCTTTTAAATATATAATACAGCCTGATCAGTGTAGCTCAGTAGTTGAGCATCAACCCATGAACCAAAAGGTTACTAGTTGGATTCCTGTCAGGGTACATAACATAGTTGTGGACTTAATCCCCAGTTGGGGGTGTGTAGGAGGCAGTCGATCCATGAAGTTTCTTATCCATGTTTCTATCTCTATTCCTCTCCCTTCCTCTCTTTAAAATATCAATAAAGACATATTTAAAAATAACAAATACATACACAAAAACAAATACATATAAAACAGTATTATTATAGCACTCAGCTGTGCATCACGTTTCCATGACTTATTTACCGTATAATTGGAAATTGTGCCTTTTGATCCTCTTCACCCATTTCACCCA
This sequence comes from Pipistrellus kuhlii, assembly GCF_014108245.1. Taxonomy (NCBI): domain Eukaryota; kingdom Metazoa; phylum Chordata; class Mammalia; order Chiroptera; family Vespertilionidae; genus Pipistrellus; species Pipistrellus kuhlii. The sequence goes on from NW_023425531.1 coordinate 828,110, forward strand.
CCTCTCTTCTCCCACTTTTGGCAGCCACCAGTATGTTTTCTATCTGTGTGCTGGTTTTTGTTGTATCTCTTTTTTTTAGATTCCATATGTAGTTATCTTTCTTTGTTTGACTTAGTTCACTTAGCACAATGTCTTCAAAGTCCATCAAAACCGAGTTTTACAGATTCCCTATATTGCCCCCATACATGCATATTATCCACATCCCCCACCAGGGTGGTCTATTTGATGAACCTGCATTAACACATCAAAATAATTTATAGTCTGAGTTTAAATTAGCATTCACTCATGGTGGTGTATATTTCTTTAGTGCCATCTGGAAGAGGATGTAATTAATAGGAAGGAATTGTTGATCTAAGTAGTTTATAGTTTTGTTTAAGTGGTTTTTGTGTGTGTGTGTGTTTTAACAATAACCGATTCTGGATAAATCATGTCAGAACTTGTAAGCATCATTACATGGCCGTTCTGTAATCAAGCCACGTGACATTCTGAGCTTTGACTTCTGTCTCCATGAACTGGGCGTGATATCCCGTAGCCCATGTGTGGTTGTAGTGAAAAGCAAATCAGATTATGTTGTGAATGCATTTTATACAAGTACAGATTTTATACATTTGGTTTGTGTTCACTCTTCCACAGGAGTACCAGCTCATGATAGGAGTCAGCGATTGGATGCTCTGGGCTGCCTATTTCATCACGTTTCTCATTTTGTACATCATTCTCATCTGTTTGATATGCCTGGTTTTCTTTATAAAGGCAAGTGTCTGTTTGCTGCAGCTCACCTTTAAGAGGGAAACAGAGACCTGGGGTGGGCTGCTTGCATCGGGCTGCCAGAGAATGAGCGTTTGCCTGCTCCATCCCTGACCGAGTGGCCTTTAACCTAATGCGTGGAGCTTCCGTGCAGGGACTGTTTATTCTCCATCCCCCTGAGCGCTGCCACCAGGCTCAGCAGGACTGTTAAAACACTGACAGACTATGGAAACCGGTTTGGCTCAGCGGTAGAGCGTTGGTCTGCAGACTGAAAGGTCCCGGGTTCTATTCTGGTCAGGGGCATGTAAGTTGGTTGCGGGCACATCCCCCACATCCCCAGTCGGGGGTGTGCAAGAGGCAGCTGGTTGATGTTTCTCTCTCATCGATGTTTCTAGCTCTCTATCTCTCTCCCTTCCTCTCTGTAAAAAAAAAAAAAAAAATCAATAAGATATATTAAAAAACAAAACAAAACAAACAAACAAACAAAAAACCACTGACAGATGTTTCGTCTCCGTTTTTGTGTTGCCCTGATCTCTGAGGGTGTGACTAATCTGGCTTCTGGTTGTTTTGCTAGCTGGAACCTGCAGCGATCCTCCAGCACAGTGACCTGACCCTTGTTTTTGTCTTCTTGCTGTGTTTCGCCATCTCCACAATCCTCTTCAGCTTTATGGTCTGCACGTTTTTCAGTAAAGGTGAGTCTAACCCTCTGGGAAAGCTTCTCAGGGATCAAATGGGATCATATTTGGAAGCTCCTTCTGAATTTTAGTTGCAACCTCATCGAGAGCCTCTGTTCGCTGAAGTGCAGTATGTGAACTTGAAATGATTTGAGAAGGAATGAAGACAGCATTGAGGTTAATGTAGTGCAGCATTCGTGTGAAAAAGGATAAACATCAAAGTAAGACCATATTTGTGGTCTTTCTTTAGCTGCTAACTCATGCATGGCATATGTTCAAACATTACTCAGGAAGGGTTAAGATTGAGATGGCTTCTATGTGCTCTGCCACAGAGATTCAATTCTGCTGGATCTGGTGATGATTCTGTAGTATGTGCAAGAAGAAAACAACAAAATTGCTTCACTGAAAGGAAGAGTCCTTGCACTTAATGATATATTCTTATTGAATGCTATGTATTTGGAAAACAGTGTGTGCCTTATGGATCTGATATTGAATATCAATCACATGCTCAAAGATGATTTGACAGACATGCAGAGAGCAATGCAAATTAGTGGAGCATAATGCGCACATGAAAAAGGATTAAAATACTCCAACTTCAGATTGAAGCTAAGGTAAACCTAAGATGCTTGCTGTAGAGGTAGTTTTTAAACATTATTGAAGGATTGGGAGACTGGAATGGAAGTCAAGTCAAATGAGCAAGTATTCATTCATTCATTCATTCATTCATTCATTCATTCATTGATTTATTCATCCCTTCCTTTATGGTGGCATGTTATCTAATATACAAAGGCAAATAAAAATTGTTTCCTTGCATTATAAAAAATATTTTTATTGAAATCAAAGAGAAAGGGAGAGGGAGAGAGAAATAGAAACATCAATAATGAGAATCATTGATCAGCTGCCTCCTGCATGCTTCCTACTGGGGATCAAGCCCGCAACCCAGGCATGTGCCCTGACCAGGAATCCAATTGAGACCTCTTGGTTCATAGGTCAATGCTCAACCAGTAAACCATGCTAGCCAGGCTGTTTCGTTGCCCTTTTGAGTGCTCACATATCAATAGTAGACATGACAAATAGCTCAGTATATTATCATGAGTATTACTAATTGATTGGTCCTCGCAAGGCACAGGATTATACATAAAACCTACAAGCAGTCCCCCACCACAAAAAGGAACACCCAACCCCGGTGGTAAAGGAGTAATATGTCAAAGTGAGGCAGAATCTTTTACCGAAGAATAAAATAAGTAGAGAACAAACACTAATGTTTTCTATTTGGGACAACCTAGATATTCTGGACATTTTGGGTGTCTGCTGGCACATGTGAGAAACCACCTCACTCTTTACAAAGTTAAGAATGGGTTGCTGAGTCACAGTGCTTGTGAGTGTCTTAACTGACCCGAGGAAGTGGTGCCTCGCATGGAAGGGGACGAACATTCCCGTGGCTCCTCACACTCGCCAGTTTAGTGTTGTCAAACTTTCATTTGTGCTGCCCTAGAAATACAAACGTAACCTTATGGCAATTTTAAAATTTATTTTAAAGCTTTATTATTACAGTTGATATTCAACATTACTTTATTTTACTTTCATGGGTCTAGCATAATGGCTACACAAGCATATACTTTACAAGTGTTCCCTTAATATTTCTATTAACCAACTGTCACCATATGTAGGTCTGCCCATATTATTGACTATTGACCATATCATTAACTATATTCCCTCTACAACCCATGACTGTTTTCTAACTACCAAATTGTACTTCTGAACCCCTTCATCCTTGTTATCCAGACTCCCACCTCCTCTCTTCTCTGGCAACCATCAGTTTGTTTTCTTTATGAGTCTGTTTCCACTTTGGTTTTTATGTTATTGTTTTGTTTTTAGATTCAAATGTAAGTGAAATTATATGGCATTTGTCTTTCTTAATCTGGCATATTTCACTTAGCATAATCTCTCCAGATCCTTCATGCCATTGAAACTGGTAAAACTTCATTATTTTTAATGGTTGAGTAATGTCCCATTGTGTATATGTGCCAGCACTTTACCACTCATCTAATGATGAACACTTGGGGTTGTTTGATATCTTGGCTATTGTACATAAAACTGCAATGAAAATAGAGCTGCATATATCTTTTCAAATTAATCTTTTTGGTTTCTTATTTACCAGAAGTGTAATTGCTACATAATAAGGCAATTCCATTTTTAATTTTTTGAGGAAACTCCATATTGTTTTCCACAGTGGCCGCACCAGTCTGCATTCCCACCAGCAGTGCAAGAGGGTTCCCTTTTCTCCATATCCTCACCAGCACTTGTTTGTTGATTTATTGATGACAGTCATTCTGACAGGTGTGAGGGGTCATCTCATTGTGGTTTTAATTTACATCTCTGATGGTTAGAGATGTCGAGCATCTTGTCATATATCTATTGGCCACATGCATGTTCTTTTTGGAGAAATGTCTGTTCTGGTCCTTTGCCATTTTTTAATTGAATTGTGTGTTTTTTGGCATTGAGTTGTGTAAGTTCTTTTAAAAATTTGGGTATTAACTCCTTATTAAATGTATCATTCAGGACTATGTTCTCCTGTTCAGTAAGTAGTCTTTTTGTTTTGTTGATGGTTTCCTTTGCTGTGCAAAAACTTTTAAATTTTATTTTATTTTTCCCCATCACTATTTATCCCCTCTTCCACACACACCCCGCCCCCACAGTTATCACACTGTTCTCCAAGTCCTTGAGTTCCCTCTCTTTTTTTTCTCAATCCCTTTCACCTTCTCAACCAGGGCTGTCTGCCTGCACTCCCTCTATGAGTCTGTCTCTATTTTGCTTGTTTGTTTGATTCCACATATGAGTGAAATCATATGGCATTTGTATTTCTCTGACTGGCTTATTTTACTTAGCACAATACTCTGCTGGCCCTTGAAGCATTGTCCCATACACCACCACCACCAACACAAATTTTTTACTTTGATGTAGTCCAATTTGCTTTTATTTTATTTGTTTCCTTTGCCCGAAAAAATATTGCTACAAGAAATGCCTGATATTTTATTGCTTATGTTTTCTTCTAAAATTGTTATGGTTTTGTAACAGAAAACCTGAGATGAACAAAGCAACTCTTAGAGAGATGGAGTTATATTTATTATTATTGTGATGATGATGATGATGATGATGATGATGATGCATGGGCCCAGAGGAAAGTGTCTCTCAAATTCTGGGCCCCAACATGGAGGAACTTTCCCTACTTATATGTTTTTACCTTCTTTGAAAACATATAAATAGGGAAAGTTTCTGCCCCCTTTGCAAGTTCTTAAAGAGCCCTTATGTGCTGGGGCCTTGAGACCTCAACCAAAGGGTTGGCCTGGTGCCAGCACTGATAACTTCATCTGGAGAAGGTTTAATGCCCTTTCTGAAGTGGGAGTAGTCTTATTTTTCTTATTATTTAAGCAAGCAAGCATTTACAGAATCCAAAATAGCAGGGTTAAATTTTCAAACAGCAGTTTTTATAATAAGATGGATGCTGCTCTGTTCAAAGTCTTCCTCTTTATAGGTCCTGAATTCACTGTGTTCCATCCCAAAGAACTACTTTCAAGGCAGAAGCAAATGCAGTCCAGCAGGATGAGATTTTCCACCAAAACTAATCTCATAGACATGAGATGATAGAAATAGCAGTGGGGAAATAATAAGGCCAGAAGTAGAATGTTGGGGACTAGCTAGAATTGTGAGAAATCTTAATATTCTGTTCACTATGATTGCTTTGTTGATTAAAGAAAGCACATTTAACCTAGCTGGGAGCTCTCAGGAAATATGGCCCATCCTCCCCCCGGGAGCTGCCTGTTATCATGGGAAATTTAACAACCTTGGTGCAAAGCCCCAGCCCTTTGCATAGAGCAGCCCTTCTCAGCAGTTCTCTGATGTGCAAAGGGCAGCATAGCCATTTAAACTGATCTAACCTCTTTGCATTTTACAAAATTAAATAAAAATAAGAAGGCAATGCTTTTAATGTGCAGTGCATATTGGCATGTGCCTCATTACAATTTGCCTGCTTGCTTCTGTCTGAAAGATGAAATAGAGTGGGCCGAGAGACAGCGATGCCAGAACACAGGCTTTATTGAAGAGAAGAGTACCACTGCCAGCTGCTTCCAGAGAAAGAGAGGAAGAGAGCCAGGGCCTGGGTGCACCACCTTTTAAGGAAGATAGGGGACGGGGGGGGGGGGCTTAGGGCACTCAGCACACGCTGATTGGTGATTAGGGATTTGGCAGGTGCTGATTGGTGGTTCAAGCTCAGGAATGTCTGGCTGCAGGTGGAGTTTATGTCCATCCATCAGTTGGAGGAAGAGAGGATCTATCACTATCCAATTGCTTCTTTTGAATGTAGTGGATTTTCTCTTGCATTTCTTTCTTCAGTTATGACTTCAAATTTCTCAATCTCAGCCACATCAGGTTTGTCTGACACGGTTGCTGAGGAAGCAGAACGAGGTGCACCAGAGGAGTCCCATCTGCTCAATGACCACTGCTCAGTGCAAAATTTCTAATGGCAGAGTAGTATTCCATTGTAAATATTCACACATCATCTTTATCCAATCATCTGGTGAAGGACACTTAAGTTGTTTCCATATCCTGGCCACCTTAAATGTGCTTCATTTTCTCCACATCCTTGCCAGCACTTGTTGTTTGTTGATTTATTGATGATAGCTATTCTGGTAGGTGTGAGTTGATATTTCATTATGAAATAATGATTAGTGATGAAGAGCATTGTTCTTTCTTTTTCTTTTTCTTTTTTTTTTATATGTCTCCTGGCTATCTGTCTGTCATCTTTGGAGAACTGTCTATTTAGGTCCTTTGCCCATTTTTTTAAAAAAAAATTGGATTGTTTGTCTTCCAGCTGTTGAGTTGTATGAGTTATTTAAGTATTTTGGAGATTAACCCTTATCAGATGTATCATTGACAAATATGTCCTACGATGTAGTGGGTGTTAGGTCCCTGAAGGAGTAATGCATGAGGCCAGAATGGTGAGAGATTAGGAATTTATTTGATCATCCACACACCAGGTGGCTGAGCCTGGATGGCTCCAGCCCCCAGTGCCAGGAGTCAGCAGCTTTTACAGGACTTCTGGCGGGCTTTTTCTGGGAGGAGACTTCTGTGTGCAGACTGGAGGGGAGAGAGTGGAATGTGGTCACCACAAGTGGAATGTGGTCTCTGCAAAGAGACTGTCATTAGTGAAATGACCTGAGAAGCCAGTTCCCAGGGTAGTGCTATCAATTCAATTGCTCAATCAAACCTAACAGTGGACTTTCTTTTCAGTTTGTTGAGTGTTTCTTTTGCTGTGCAAAAGCTTTTTAGTTGGGAATAGTCCTATTGTTTATTATTCCCTTTACTTCTCTTGCCCTAGGAGATATATTGGCAAAAATATTGCTTTGAGAGTTGTCTGAAGTTTTGCTACCTATGTTTTCTTCTAGGATTTTTATGGTTTCATAACTTACATTTAGGTATTTTATAGGTTTTCAGCTTATTCTTGTGTACGGTGAAGTTGGTGCAATTTCTTTTTGTATGTATCTGTCCAATTTTTCCAACACTAATTACATTTAGTATTGAAGAGACTGTCTTTAGACCATTTATGCTCTTGTCTTCTTTGTCAAATATTAATTGACCATATAGGCATAGGTTAATTTCTGGTCTTTCTGGTCTATTCCATTGAATGTAATATTGGAAGTCCTAGCCACAGTAATCAGACAAGAAGGATAAATAAAAGGCATTAAAATTGGAAAGGAGGAATTGAAACTATCATTATTCATTCGTGACATGATATTGTACATGGAAAACCCCGAAGACTCCACCGAAAAGTTACTAGACTTAATAATTTGAGTTCATCAGAGTAAGAGGATATAAAATTAATATCCTCCAACAGTGAGTTATAGAAATAGACACTAAGAAAATAATCCAATTTACTATTACAACAAAAATAAGGTATTCAGGAATAAATTTAACCAAAGTGGCAATAGACCTGTACTCAGAAAACTATAGGACATTGAAGAAAGAAATTGGGGAAGATACAAATAAGTGGAAGACATTCTTGGCTCATGGGTTGGAAGAATTAACATAATTAAAATGTCCATTCTACCCAAAGTAATTTATAGACTCAACACAATTCATATTAAAATACCAATAGCATATTTCACAGAACTAGAACAAATATTCCAAAAGTTTTATATGGAACCAAAAAACGACCCGAGTAGCCTCAGCAAGAACAAAGTTGAAGGCATCACAATATCTGATATCAAACTATACTACAAGGCCACTGTAATAAAAACAGCCTGGTACTGCCATGAGAACAGGCATATAGATTAATAAGGTTGAACAGAGAACCCAGAATTCTCTATACTTCAAACCTTGGTTCTCAAACATCTCTCATCTTGAACAATTTCATTCTTGACGAAGTTGTTCATGGAAAATGTCTCAGTTGTTGAACAAAGCTTCAGTTCTCAATCTGACAACCCTTTCATGCTGATACCTATATGGTCATCCACAAATCTCTCAGGCAACAAACAAAGGAGAGAATGTGCTAGTATGAGTCAGTTTACTGCTAAACCTTGCATTGTTAATATCTCAGGAAATTGTATCATGAATGTTTTCTTTTTGCTTTTGTCGCTGCTTATTATTATTAAACTGGTGATCTGGTGCATGAATTTGTGCAAACTGAAAGGAAATTGATTAGAAGGTAGTCAGTGGGACAGGACTGCACAAGATGGGCCAGACATGACCTAGAGCCAACCTCCTTCAGTCCCTCCCCACTGGCCACACCTGGGTGGCACCACAGCTCGAAGGGCATCTGTGGAGTGAGTGGGGTCTTTTGGGCTGGCCTATGGGGATCATGCTGAAACCAACTCTCTAACATCCTCCGAGGAGCCCCAGATTGTGAGAGAGTGGTTCTTGGGTGACGCACCCCTGAATTGGACTCCCTCCTCTCTGGTTCCAGGGTGTGCCACTCAAGAATTGGCACTGCCAAGTCACTGCAGCTCAGCAGCTTCCTGCATTAAGTGTCTGCCCCTTGATGGTCAGTGCTCATCATAGCTACTGGTCAGAGCATCTTCCCCTGGTGGTCATTGCATATCATAATTACCAGTTGGATCGTAGGATGGTCGCTTAGCCTTTTAACTTCTATACTAATAAAAGGGTAATATGCTAATTAGACCAGATGTCTCTGGACATCCTTCTGGACAAAGCCACGGGGTCCAAGGCAGAGGCAGTTAGGGGCGATCAGGCCAGCAGGGGAGGGCAGTTAGGGAAATCAGGCCAGCAAGAGAGAAGTTAGGGGCATCAAGCTGGCAGGGAGAGGCAGTTAGGAGTGATCAGGCAGGCAGGCAGGTGAGCGGTTAGGAGCCAACGGTCCTGAATTGCGAGAGGGATATCTGTCAGTTTAGGCCCGGCCTGTGGGATTGGGCCTAAACCAGAAGCAGGATATCCCCCAAGGGGTCCCAGATTGGAATGGGTGCAGGCAAGGCTGAGGGACACCCCCCTCCAGTGCACAAATTTTATGCACTTGGCCTCTAATGTTTTTGTGTGTGCGTGTGTGCGCGTGCGCGTGTGTGTGTGTGTGTGTGTTTATTTGTGTGTTTGTGTGTGTTTGTGTGTGACTAACTATATATATATATATATATATATATATATATATATATATATATGGTGACTAACTAATATATATAGTTACCACTAGTTCTAAGAAGGTTAGCAATAGTGAAAAATGTGAGAACAATGCTAGAGTTTAGGCATGAACTGTATGTAAGAATTAAAACAAGGAATCATTTTGCGGTTTAATGGATTAATTCAATATTATTTCTAATGGAAAAATGATTACATTTTTTAAATAAATCACTTCTTGAATTACCTTTTGGAATGAATTAAGTTCTAGAACTTAATTGTATATATCTTTGATTTAACCTTTTATTTATTTTTTGATTCAGACATTTTTAGTAGAATTTTATTCAATCTCAACATATTTGTGTATTTTTTCCATTTACCTTTTGTATTTGATTTCTAATTTCAAAGCATTGTCGTCAGATAATGTGCTTGGTATGATCACTGTTCTTAAGTGGTTGAGGCTTGTTTTGTGTAACAACATATAGTCCATTCTTGAGAATGCTTCATGTGGACCAGAGAAGAACGTGTAATTTGATGCTGTGGGATGAAAGGCTCTGTAAATGTCAAGTATGTTTATTTGGTCTAAGGTGTTATTTAGGGTCAATATTTCTTTATTAATTTTAAGTTTTGATGATTTACCTATAATTGTCAATGGCATACTTAGGTTCCCAACTGTGATTGTGTTTTGGTGTTTCTTTAATTCTGTAAGTAGTTGTTTTATATATTTTGTGGCTTCATGACAAGGTGCATAGGTATTAAGAAGTGTTATGTCTTCTTGATGTAGCATTTCTTTTACCATTATAAGATGTCCACCTTTTCTCTTATTACCTTTGAATTTATTTGTCAGATATAAGTATGGCTACGCTTTCTTTTCTGTGAATGTTATTTGCTTGGAGAATAATTTTTTACACTTTGATTTTGAGGCTCTATCTTTGTAGCTGAAATGTGTCCTGAAGGCAGCAAAACCATTGGGTTTTGTTTTGTTTTTATCTAAGTGTCTATTCTGTGCCTTTTATTGGTGAATTCAGTCCATTTGCAGTTAGGGTAGTTGTTGATGAATGAGGATTTCCTGAAGCCATTTTATTTTTTGTTTTGGTGTCGTTCTGTGTCACTATTAGATCTTTTTCTTTGTGTTTCTGACTGTTGTTTTGCTTTGCTGGTATTCCATATATATTTTTAATTATGTGTCTTTGTGTGTGTGTGTGTGTGTGTGTGTGTGTGTGTGTGTGTGTGGTTACAATTAGGTTTATGTAAAAGAAAGTTTCAGGTATTCAGTAGTCCTTTTACTTTTGAATGCATCTTATCTCTATACCCCTTTGTAACAATCAGGCCTTTGCTCTCTTCTCTTTTTTATATGTTCATTGTCACAGATTTTCATTTTTAAAAAAATATATATTTTATTGATTTTTTATAGAGAGAAAGAGATAGAGAGTTAGAAACATTGATGAGAGAGAATCATTGATCAGCTGCCTCTTGCACACCCCCTACAGAGGATGTGCCCACAACCAAGGCACATGCACTTGACTGGAAATGAACCTGGGACCCTTTAGTCCGCAGGCCAACACTGTATCCACTGAGCCAAACCAGTTTTGGCAGATTTTCCCTTTTTATTCTGAGTTTTTTGATGAAATTACTCAGTCAGCATGGGACAAAGTAGTGAACATGTGAAACACAAGAGTTTATTTTGTATTATTATTTATTATTGTGTTATTTTCCACACAAATACCTATAACCCTACTTTTACCCTATCCATTGGTTTGGTGATCTTTTGTTCTTTGTTTCAGGTAAAATGACCTCCATGAATAATATTTCCTACAATGGACAATTGGTGGCAAATTCCCTTGCTTCTGTATGTCTGGAAAAGCACTTATTTCTCCTTTATATGTAAAGGCTAATTTTGCTGGATGTATTATTTTTGGCTGATAAATTCTATCTTTCAATAGTGGGAATATTTTAAAAAAATCTTTATTGTTGAAAGTTACTACAGAGGTCCTCCTTTTCTCCCCATTAATCTCTTCCAGCCAGCTCCCATGCCTCTGCCCCAGGCCCTCACCAACTAATTGTCTGTGTCCATGGGTGATGCATATGTGCTCACAAGTTCATTGGTTGATCTTTTCCCACACAACCTCTTTTATCTTTGCTCTAAGGCACACATGTCAAACACAAGGCCCGCGGGCCAAATCCGGCCCGCCAGGCCTTGCAATGTGGCCCACACTGCGCTGTCATCACTGCACTCCGCTGCGTTCCATCACAATGACACGCGGTGACATAGGAGGCTTGTGATCTAGCCGGCCGCCTCGCCGGCTGCTGTACTTGCTATCTATTATGCATGTGCATAGATAACAAGTCACGCGAGATTCAGGAGGCGTGACCTATAGTCCGGCATCCGATGTGGTTGTGCGGGTGGCAGAGCAGAGGAGAGAGTGAGTGTGCGGGCATAAAAAATACACAGCAGAAGCTGCCAGTTCCTGGCATAAAGTGCAGGCATAAAAATCGCAACAGAATCTGCTATCTGTACCCAGCCAGGCATTTATTGATTGACTTTTTTTTTCTCCACTCCATCTGCCAAATCAAGCTATCCCTGTGCAGTTTTCAACTTTTTCCTTCTAATGCAGATTTCCAATAAACTACATCTTTTACTGCCAATATTGATCCCAAAATGTCCAGGAAAAGAAAAGTTGACGGTGAAGGCAGACAATTTAATGACAAATGGGAAAATGAATACATGTTTGTGCTTAGAGAGGGCAAACCAGTGTGTATATTGTGTTATGAGACAGTGTCGGTGATGAAAGAGTACAATATACGTCGTCATTTTGACACCAAACATAATGTTAAGTATGGCAAATATACTTTGGAAGAAAAGCACAAAATTGTTAAAGAACTAAAAGGCAAACTACAATCACAGCAGCAAATGTTTACAAAGGCTACAGCGAAAAATGATGCTGCAGTGAAAGCAAGCTTTATAGTGGCTGAAGAAATTGCCCGTACTTCAAGGTGTTTTTCAGAGGGTGCCTTTTTGAAGCAATGCATGCTAAAAGTGTGTGAGCAAGTATGCCCAGACCAGATACAGAGTTTTCAAAATGTCAGTTTGTCAAGAAACACCATTGCAGATAGAGTTCAAGAACTCTCAGGAAATCTATCATCACAGCTGGCCGAACAGGCATGCAGTTATCTCGCTTTTTCACTTGCTATTGATGAAAGCACAGACAACACTGATACAGCGCAGCTGTCCATCTTTATACGTGCTACGAAGACCGACCTCTCTGTCACTGAGGAACTTTTGGATGTAGCTGCCATGCATGGGACGACGACTGGTAGAGATATATTTGAGGCTGTGGAGAAATCTATAAATAATTTTAAATTACCCTGGGAAAAGTTGGTGGGGCTAACTACCGATGGCGCACCTTCAATGTGCGGAGAAAAGAAAGGCTTGGTTGGACTAATGAAGGAAAGAATGCAAAAAAGTCACTGCCACACACCCTTGATTACTTATCATTGCATTATCCACCAAGAGGCTATGTGTGGAAAAGTTCTGGACATGAATGACATAATGACCACAGTCATTAAAACTATTAACTTTATACGGGCACGTGGCCTGAATCATCGCCAGTTCCAGCAATTTTTACAGGAGGTGGGTGCAGAGCATGGAGACGTGCCATACCACACAGAAGTAAGATGGCTGAGCAAGAGCGCAGTCCTCAAAAGATTTTTTGAGCTCAGAGAACAAATTGCTCTTTTCATGGAAAGTAAAGGAAAGCCCTTGCCTGAACTGTCGGATCCCGCCTGGCTATGTGATTTTGCTATGATGTGTGACATATGCGAGCATCTCGCCCAACTGAATCTGAAGCTGCAGGGACGCAAACAAGTCATCACGAAGATGTCTGACATGATCACAGCATTCCAGCGTAAACTTCAACTATGGAAGTCCCAACTGGAACAGGACAATCTTGCCCACTTTCCCGTTTGTTTGAGTATCTCAACCACTATTTCTGGTACTTTTCCTTGCAGTCAGCTGGCTACCAAAGTTAGCCGTTTACTAAGTGAATTTGAGTGGCGCTTCTCTGACTTTAGAACACAGCACTCAGGCTTTGACATCTTTGCCAATCCTTTTACAGTTGATGTCAACAATGTGCCCCATCACCTTCAGATGTAGATAATCGAGCTTCAGTCTGACAGTGGCCTGAAATCAAGGTTTCAGGATGTTGAAATTGAGGACTTCTACCCTCTACTGCCCCCTGACTCAATGCCAGAGCTCCGACTTCATGCTGCCCGTATTCTACCCATGTTCGGGAGCACCTATCTTTGTGAACAGATGTTTTCAATAATGAATCTGAACAAAAACAAGCACAGATCACGCATTACCGATGACAATCTCCATGCTGTTTTGCGGGTTGCTACAGCCCAAGAAATAAAACCGAACATTGACTCATTGATCTGGGGAAAACGGTGTCAGACATCTAGCCAGAAAACAAAACAATGAGCATTTTAGGTACATTCCAATATTACTGTTTTGCTTGATACCAATATTACTGTTTTGCTTGATAGCATGTGAGTTGGTTAACAGCACTGTTAAGGAAAAGATTGTTCCACTCATTTTAAATTCACATTTCTGGTTAACATTGTCAGTTTATGACTGTTCAGTAAACCATTCGGCCCGTGATTTAGGCTGGATTTTAGATTTTGGCCCCTTCTCTGATTGAGTTCGACACCCCTACTCTAAGGTTCAAAAAGTCTGTTCATGTTTCTATGTCTCTGGATCTATTTTCGGTCATCAATTTATTTCATTCGTTAAATTACACATATGAGTGAGATCATGTGATATTTATCTTTCTCTGACTGGCTTATTTCATTTAGCATAATGCTGTCCGAGTCCATCCAGGCTGTTGCAAATGGTAAAAGTTCCTTCTATTTTACTGCAGTGCAGTATTCTATTGTGTAGATGTACCACAATTTTCTAATCCACTCATCAGCTGATGGGCACTTAGGCTGTTTCCAAATCTTAACTAAGGTGAATTGTGCTGCTATGAACATAGGGGTGCATATTTCCTTTCTGATTGGTGTTTCTAGTTTCTTGGGATATTTTTCTAGAAGTGGGATCACTGGGTCAAATGGGAGTTCCATTTTTAATTTTTTTAGGAAACTCCATACTGTTCTCCACAGTGGCTGCACCAGTCTGCATTCCCACCAGCAGTACACAAGGGTTCCTTTTACTCCTCATCCTCGCCAGCACTTGTTGTTTGTTGACTTGTTGATGATAGCCATTCTGACAGCTGTGAGATGGTACCACATTGTCATTTTGATTTGCATCTCTTGGATCAATAGTGTCTTTTAACATGTATTCATGTCTCTTGGCCTTCTGTATGTCCTCCTTTGAAAAATGTCTATTTAGATCTGATGCCCATTTTTTGATTGGGCTATTTATCTTCCTTTGGTTGAGTTGTATGACTAAACCCTTATCAATGATAATATTGGCAAATATGTTCTCCCATGCCATGGGCTTTCTTGTTGTTTTGTTGATGATTTCTTTTGCTGTGAAAAAGCTTTCTATTTTGGTGTAGTCCCATTTGTTTATTTTTCCCTTTATTTTCCATTGCCCTTGGAGCTGTATCAGTGAAGATATTGCTATGTCATATTTCTGAGATTTTGCTGCCTTTGAATTCCTCTAATATTTTTATGGTTTCCCATCATATGTTTAAGTCCTTTATCCATTTTGAGTTTATTTTTGTGTATGGTATAAGTTGGTGGTCTAGTTTCATTTTTTTTTTTTTTGCATATACTGTCCAATTTTCCCAGCACCATTTATTGTAGAGACTGTCTTGACTCCATTGTATGTTCTTGCCTCCTTTGTCAAATATTAATTGAGCATAGTGGTTTGGTTTGATTTTGGGTTTCTTTATTCTATTGCATTAGTCTATATATCTGTTCTTGTGCCAGTACCAGGCAGTTTTGAGAACAGTGATTTTGTAATACAGCTTGAAATCTGGTATTGAGATCCCTCCTACATTGTTCTTCTTTCTCAAGATTGCTGCAGCTATTTGGGGTCTTTTTTTTTTTTAATTCTAGATGAATTTTTTTGAGAGTTCTTTCTAGGTCTGTGAAATATGCTGTTACTATTTTAATGCGATGTGCATTGAATCTATAAATTGCTTTGAGTAGTATGGACATTTTAATGATGTTGATTCTACCAATCCATGAACATGGTATGTTCTTCCATCTACTTATGGCTCCCTCTATCTCTTTTTTTCAGAGTCCTGTAGTTTTCCAAGTATACATCTTTTACCTCAATAGTTACACTTCTTCCTAGGTATCTTACTTATTTTGGTGCAATGGTAAAGGGGATTTTTTTTTAGTCTCTCTTTCCTTAAGTTCACTGTTGGTGTATAAAAGTGCCATACATTTCTTGGTGTTAATTTTGTATCCTGCTACATTGCCAAATTAATTTATTAAGTCTAATAGTGTGTTTTTTATGGAGTCCTTAGGGTTTTTTATGTACAGTATCATGTCATCTGTGAATAATGACAGTTTTACATCCACTTTATCAAATTTGGATGCCTTTTATTTCTTCTTCTCATCTAATTGCAATGGTTAATACTTCCAGCACTACGTTGAATAAGAGTGGTGAGAGTGGGCATCCCTGTCTTGTTCCTGTTCTTAGGGGGAAAGGTTTTAGTGTTTGTCCATTGAGTATGATGTTGGCTGTGGGTTTTTCATATATGGCTTTTATTATGTTGAGGTATGATCACTCTATTCCCACTTTGCCGTGAGTTTTTATCAAGAAAGTGTGTTGTGTTTTCTCAAATGCTTTTTCTGTATCAATTGATATGACTATATTATTTTTATCTCTCAATTTGTTTATGTGATGCATCACGTTTTTTGATTTGCGTATATTGTACCATCCTTGCATCCCTGGGATAAATCCTACTTCATCACAGTGGATGATCTTTCTGATGTACTGCTGTATCCAATTTGCTAGAATTTTGTTGAGGGTTTTGGCATCTATGTTCCTGAGGAATATTGGCCTGTATTATCTTTCATTTTTTTGTCCTTATCTGGTTTTGGTATTAGGGTGATGCTGGCTTCATAGAAGGAGCTTAGAAGTGTTCCTTCCTCTTGGATTTTTGGAATCGTCTGAGGAGAATGGCTTTTAGTTCTTTAAATGTTTGGTAAAACTCCCCTGTGAAGCCGTCTGGCCCCAGGCTTTTGTTTTCCAGAAGCTTTTGGATGACTGCTTTAATTTCCTCTATAGTTATCAGACTATTGAGATTTTGAGATTTTTCCTGATTGAGCTTTGGAAGGTTGCATTTTCCTAGGAATATATCCATTTTTTTCCAGGTTGTCTAGTTTTTAGGAATAGAATTGTTCATAGTATTTTTAACAATCATTTTTATTTCTGTGGGGTCAGTTGTTATTTTGCCTCTTTAATTTCTGATTTTGTTTATTTGTGTCATCTCTCTTTGATTTTAAGTGAGTCTGTCATCAATTTAATTTATCCTTTCAAAGAACCAACTCTTGGTTTTATTGATCCTTTGTGTGTGTGTGTGTGTGTGTGTGTGTGTGTGTGTGTATAGTTTCTTTATTATTGATATTTATTTCTGCTCTGATCTTTACTATCCTCTTCCTTATGCTCATAAAGGGCTTTTCTTGTTGCTTTCTTTCTAAATTTTTAAGTTTTAGAGTTAGGTGATTTATTACCATTTTTTCTTTTTTTTTTTTTTTTTGTGTGTGTGTTTGTTTTTTTGTTTTTGTTTGTTTGTTTGTTTTTGAAATAGGCTTGTAAAGCTATAAACTTCCCTCTCAGGACTGCTTTGACTGTGTCCAATAGATTTGTGGATTATTGTGTTTTCATTGTCATTCATTTCCAGGATGTTTTTTTAATTTCTTCTTTGATCTCTTTGGTACCCAATCATTGTTTAATAGCATTCTATTCAGCTTGCAAGTTTTTGAATTTTTTCTTTGTAGTTTATTTCTAATATTATGCTATTGTGGTCTGAGAAGATACTTGATATGATTTCAATCTTCTTGAATTTGGAGAGACTTTTCCTGTTACCCAATATGTAGTCTATCTTTGAAAATGTCCCATGTGCACTTGAGAAGAAGATATATTCTGTGGCTTTGGCTGAAATGTTCTGAAGATATCAATTAAGTCCATTTGATCTAGTGGGTTATTTAGGATTCCTGTTTTGTTTTGTTTTGTTTTGTTGTTTTCTTTTTTGTCTAGACTCTAGGATTTATTCAGTGATATCAGTGGGGTTCTAAAGTCTCCTACTATGATAGTATTATTATCGATCTCTCCCTTGATATCTTCCAGGTTTTTAAAAAAATGTATTTGGGTGCTCCTGCATTGTGTGCATATATGTTTATCAGGGTTATATCCTTTTGTTGTATCAACCCCTTTGGTATTATGAAGTGGCTTTCCTTATCTCTTGTTATGACCTTCACTTTGAGGTCTTTTTTTGTCAGATATAAGAATTGCTACCCCAGTTTTGTTTTTCATTTCTATTTGCCTAAAAGATTTTACCTTCCATTCACTTTCAGTCTGTGTGAGTCCCTTGTTCTGAGGTGGGTCTCTTGTAGACAGCATATATTTGGGTCATGTTTTTTTTATCTGTTCAGCCACTCCATGTCTTTTGATTAGGGCATTTAGTCCATTTATGTTTAAAGTTATTATTGATAGGTACTTATTTGTAGCCATTTTTATTTTCATTTCTGTATTCCTTCTTCCCTTTTTATTTCTTCTTTTTACACCAGTTCCTTTAGCATTTCTTGCATTACTGGCTTGGTAGCGATAAACTCCCTTAGCATTTTTAAATTTTATTTTCTTTGTCTGTGAAGCTCCTTATTTCCCCTTCAATTTTGGGTTCACATTGTTTATTGTTCTTTTTAAAATAAATCTTTATTGTTCAGATTATTACAAATGTGTTCGTCTTCCCCCTCCCCTCAATTGCTCCCCTCCACCAGGTTCCCACCCTACCCTCTGTCCTTTCCCCATTCCCCATTGTCCTCATCCATAGGTGCACAGTTTTTGTTCAATCTCTTCCCGCACCCTGCACCCCCACTCTCCTTTTCCCCAAGAATCATCAGTGCACTCCCCTTCCATACCTCTGATTCTATTATATTCAACAGTTAATATTGTTCATCAGATGTTTTAATTCCCTTGGTTTTTAGTTTCATTTGTTGATAGTTATGTATTTGTTGTTCATAAGTTTTATCTTTATCTTTTTCCTCTTCCTAAATAACCCCCTTCAGCAATTCATAAATTCTGGTTTGGCAGTGATGAACTCCTTTAGTTTTTTATTATTTGTGAAGCTCTTTATCTGGCCTTTGATTCTGAGTGATGGCTTTGCTGGGTAGAGTATTTTTGGCTGTAGGTTCTTGCTATTCGTCACCTTGAATATTTCTTGCCATTTCTGTCTGGCCTGCATAGTTTCTGTTGAGAAATCAGCTGACAATCATATGGGCGCTTCTTTATAGGTAACTACCTGCTTTTCTCTTGCTGCTTTTAATATTCTCTCTTTGTCTTTTGCTCTTGGGATTTTAATTATGATGTATCTTGGTGTGATCCTCTTTGGATTCCTTTTGTTTGGGGTTCTGCGGGCTTCCTGGACTTGTAAGTCTATTTCTTTCCCCAGGTGGGGGAAGTTTTCTGTCACTATTTCTTCCAGTATTCTTTCGGTATCTTGCTCTCTCTCTTCTTTTGGGATTCCCATAATTCTGATTTTGGTTCACTTGAAATTGTTCCAGAGGTTTCTTACACTATCTTCAACTTTCTGGATTCTCTTAGCTTCTTGCTTCTGCGGAGGAGTGTCCTCTGGCTCTTTGTGTTCTAAATCTTTGTCTTGATTCTTGCAATCTTCCTGTCTGTTTTTAGGACTCTGTATAATATTTTTTATTTCAGACAATGTTTTCTTTATTTTCAGTTGATCCCTTTTTATTTCTAGTTGATCCCTTTTCATATCCTCATAGGTCTCATTTATTTTATGGGCCTTTTTTAGGATATTCTTGAAAAGCCTTATAACTGTAGTTTAAAATATATATATATATATATATATATATATATATATATATATATATATATATATATATTATTGATTTTTTACAGAGAGGAAGGGAGAGAGATAGAGAGTTAGAAACGTCAATGAGAAAGAAACATCGACCAGGGGATGTGCCCGCAACCAACATATATGCCCCTGACCGGAATTGAATCTGGGACCTTTCAGTCCACAGACCGATGCTCTACTGAGCCAAACCAGTTTTGGCATAACTGTAGTTTTGAACTCAATGTCCTTTCTTTTCTTCCATCTCCTTCCTTTGTGTTCTGCCTCTTTTCCGCATTTTAGTTGTTTTCCTGATTTAATGGAATAGTTTTGTGTGCTAGGTGTTCTGGTAGAGCCCAGCAGCACAGTCTTCCCAGTTACCTGTGGTGGACAGTCTTGGTGTAGCCCTTTGTGGGCTGTGTGTGCAGTCTTGTTGTTAAGCCTTGCTTATTGTTGGTATCACTGGGAAGCATTGATCTCCAAGCCAGTTGGCTGTGAGGATCAGCAATGTCTCAGCTAGGAGGGCTTCTGTACTCCACTTGGATGAGGCAGAGTCTCAGGGTGGCGCAGACAATTTTTGGTTCCCTGTCAGTCTCGCCTTAGAAAAGTCCTGTTCCCAGTGAGTCTCACAAGATTGGTTGCAGGCGTGTGCACCTCTTTCGAAAAAGGCACAGACAAGCTTTGGATTCCAGCCAGTCCCTGCTTAGAGAAAGCCAGCTTCTGGGAGAGCTTCTATGCTCAGCTTGGATGGGGCGGAGTCTCTGGTTGGTGCAGATAAGCTTTGTTTTCTGGTCAGCTCCTCCCCAAGTTCTGAAGTAATGGCTTCTGGCTTCACACACCTCCAAGAGATTTCTGCCTGCTGTCTCACAGTCTGGCCTCTCCCTTACTGGGACCATCTATCAGAGCAATAGGGTGATTCTGTTTTCCTCTCGCACAAGAAAGCCAGTCGCGCATTAGCTGTCCACCCTCTCCATCCATGCGCCAGGAGTAAGCCAGTAGCAAACTCAGCCCAGCCCGCCCTCTCTGCACACCCAGAGTTGGCCAGCAGCAATCTCGGCCCGGCCCCCCTCTCCACATACCGGGGTGTGTGTGTGTGTGTGTGTGTGTGTGTGTGTGTGTGTAAACCAGCGCCTTTTTGCGCACAGTTCTCCATACCTTCACAGTTTCTGAGGTTCAGTGTGCCTTCTCTCTCCTTCCCAGATGGCAGAGCCTTCTCTCAGCTAGCCATCTGGTGCTTCAGGGCAATGTCTCCCCTGTTTTCCAGTTCTAAATTCAAATTTATTGTGGTAGGCTGTATTTGGGTGTCTACACTATGCTGTCATCTTGATTTCTTCTCTCCCCCTTCAATTTTGAATGATAGCCTTGCAGGACAGAGTATTCTTAAACTCAGTCCCTTCCTTTGCATCACTTTGGGAATTTCATCCCATTCCTTTCTGGACGGATGTATTTCTGTTGAGAAATCATTTGATAATCTATTGGGAGACCTCTTGTATATTATGTTCCATCTCTGTCTTGCAGCCTTTAAGATTCTCTCTTTGTCCTGAATGTTTGCCACTGTAATTACGATGTGTCTTGGTTTGGGTCTTTTGGGTTCATCTTGTTTGGGACTCTCTGTAGTTGTGTCACTCTTTTCTTCCCCACATTAGGGAAGTTTTCTGAAATTTCTTTAAACAGGTTTTCTAATCCATATTCCTCTTCCTGTCATTCTGACACCTCTATTATTCATATGTTGGTTCATTTCATGTTGTCCCAAAGCTCCCTTAGGCTCTCCTCTTACCTTTTAATTTTACCCCCTCCAATTTATTGTAAGTTAAGTTTGGGTGTGTTTTGCTTCCCCATCTTTTAATTCACTATTTCAGTCTTCTGCTTCTCCTAGTCTACTGTTGAAACTTTCCATGGTATTTAAAAAATACATATTTTATTGATTTTTTACAGAGAGGAAGAGAGAGGGATAGAGAGTTAGAAACATCAATGAGAGAGAAACATCCATCAGCTAACTCCTGCACACACCCCAACTGGGGATGTGCCCACAACCAAGAGACATGCCCTTGACCGGAATCAAACCTTGGGACCTTTCAGTCCACGGGCTCTATGCACTTAGCCAAACCGGTTTCGGCTCCATGATATTTTTTAATTGCAACTATATCATTTTTTATTTCTTTTTGATTCTTAAGTTGTTGATTTTTTATCCATCTGGTTTATAAAATGTTTGACTCTTTTAAAAAAATATATTTTTTATTGATTTTTCACAGAGTTGAAGAGAGAGGGATAGAGAGTTAGAAACATCGATGAGAGAGAATCATCGATCAGCTGCCTCTTGCACACCCCCTACTGGGGATGTGCCCGCAACCAAGGTACATGCCCTTGACCAGAATCAAACTTGGGACCTTTCAGTCTGCAGGCCGATGCTCTATCCACTGAGCCAAACTGGTCCCGGCTTGACTCTTATTCTGATTCTTTTTCTGATATATGTACATATGGTGCCATAAACTGGATATCTTTCAGTAATTATTTCAAAGGTTAAAAATGTTGGTCCCTCAGCCATTTTGTCTACACACTGCATTTATACATTGTGAGCAATTTGCGGCAAAAACGTCCCCAGAGCTATATGAAGTATTATCAGATGTTATTAAAATTATAAATGCAATTTGACACAAAGTGCTCGAATCTTGAATATTTGAGGCACTTTGTAAAGAAATGGGTTTTCAGTATATTCACCTTGTTCTTTATGAGGAGGTGAAATGGCTCTCAAGGGGCCCAACTGTTCGCCCTGCCGAAAGTAAAAATATTTTTCCAGGAGCAAAATAATCTGAAATTACAAGAACTCTTTGAGTAGCCTAGCTTGCATACCAGGCAGATGTTTTTTTGTTTTTGTTTGTTTTTTCGCTATTAAATGTATTAAATATATCTTTGGAAGGACAACTGAAGGGTATGTTCACACTATGAGGTAAAATGGATGGTTTTCAAAATAAAATATTACTGTGGCAAACGCAATTGACTGAAGAAGATCTGCAAATGTTTTCAACTTTGAGGAATATATGAGAGAGAAGGATGTCAATCAGCAGGTGGCAACCATTGTTCAACGGCACTTACAATCACTCACAGAATATTTTGGTAGTTATTACCCAAAGAAAGAAGATCCCAGAAGTGGCAATACATAGGTAATAGATCCATTTGTGGCAAATATCGAAAATAAAAATTTCAGCATTAATGAAAAAGAAAGCCTCACCGATCTATCATCCAATGATGGTTTCACAGCTAAATTCCAGCCATCTTTATCAAGACCCCATTTTTGTATCTCCATTAAAAGTGAATACCCATTGCTGAGTGAAAAAGCAATGAAAATTTTTATTAAATTTTCAACAACATATTTGTGCAAAAAAACATTTTCATCACAGAAATTAAAACTCAGAACCAGTCTCAGATTGAAATAAATATGGCTCTCTGTCTTGCAGTAATGTCTTTCGAGCCAAATATCCATAAACTTATTTCAAGGAAACAAAAGCAAATATCACACTCTAAAATTTTGTAATACTTAAATAAGCTTCAATTATTTTGTAAAAATTAAACTTACTTTAACAAATTTGTTACAATTAAACAATCTTTGAAGATTTTTATTATATTTACTTATAATGTTATATCAAATAGGTGCATTTCATATTAATAAAATGGAAGTTCTCTGATCATTATTTTACAATGTATTTTTTTAAAAATCATATTAGTGGTCTTCAAGATATAAAATTATTAATTTAGTGGTAAGGGAGGTCCAAAAGGTTAGTGACCACTGACCTAGGTATTTTCTGATTATGCCAATGATAATATTTATAGTATTTTATGTTGAGTGATATTAAACATGTAAATTCCCATTAAAAGCTGCAAAGAAAAAGTAGTGTTTTAACTTTTATCTTTTATTCATTCAAAAAATTAAGCATTTAATAAGTGTCAAACATTTTATAATGTGCTGAGGAAGTAGTGGCAGAAGTAGTGGTGAGCCAAGTAGACCCATGTCTATCTTCAATGTGCTTCTTTTAGGGCACTCATAATAAAACCAAAATATTTGTATTTCAACTTTTCAGTTGTTTAACTTAATCTTGTTATTTCTCTCCTATTGGCAGTATACTTTGCTTCATCCGTTGGAAGCATAATTTACGGTCTCAGCTACCTTCCAGCTATTTGGATCTCTTCAAGTTTTGCAGAGATGACACTCTTGGAGAAGCTGGCTTTTTTCCTCTTCTCAAACACTGCAATGGCAATTGGAAACAATTACCTTATCGAGGCAGAAATAGACAGTGAGTGTTAACCTTGTAAATATTGCCATGTTCTCATAGGATACTTACGGTTTTAATATTTTTGTCCTAAAAAAAAATTCACACTACTTTATACCAGTACTTATAGTGCATGAGTTTGCACATTCTCTCCATAAATTTACTCAGGTCTTTAAAAAATGTTTAATGTCTTTATTGATTTCAGAGAGAGGAAGGGACAGGAAGAGAGTGATAGAAACATCAATTATGATAGAATATCATTGACAGGTTTCCTCCCACACTGCCTACTGCAGATTCAGCCCCAATCAGGGCATGTTTTCTGACTGGGAATCAAACTGTGACTTCCTGAAACATAAATCAATGCTCAACCACTGAGCCACACTGGCCAGGCCGCAGATCTTTTAGGGTCTCTCCATACTCCTTTTGGAGTTGTCACCTTCTTTTTAGGGGTAGGAATAAAAACATGGGTCTGCCTTTTAATAACTTCCTTCTTCCCTTTTCCATCAATGCAAAACTATGCAAAATCCCCTCTAGTCTGTTCTACCCCCTCATTCGTCACTACTGTGCAATGACAGCATTTTTCCAAAATTACATACGTCAATGTGCCATGCCAGCAACAGCCAAGGGTTCAGTGAGCCTGAGGGAGGGCCAGTGAAGGATGAAGAATAAAGATATACAAGAGAATAAGCTGGGTCTAGGTGGATCTTCTGTGCCTGGCTGAAGCCACAGAACAGATCAAACTGAAAAGCTGATGCTTTATTTATAGTCAGGGGCAAACAAGGTAATTTATTAATACAGTGTTATTGTAAGTTTCACTTGTTTTGGCAGCACTTGCTGCCCCTCCCGCAGTCCATTAGCTACTCAGGAAAGATCTAGTGAGCAGTCACAAGATCAAGCTTTATGCTTAGAGGACTGTGCCCTCTAAGCTGGTACTTGTTTGCGACTTTGCCAGCAGGTCAGTCTGAGGCTTAACCCTATAACCATTTTCTACATCTCACCCTTTCTTTTAATTTTAAGCTAATAATAATGGAAGTAAAACTTAAACAGCAAGAACAAAGTTCTGACTATTAAAACATTAATAAAACAATGCCAATGCAAAACCCAATAACAAAACAATGCAAATGCAAAACCCAGACATGGCTATTAATAAAACAATGTCAATGCAACATAAAAATAAAGAAATCAAACTACAGTAACATTTTTCTACTAAATGAAAATTTCTTTTGCTAATTTACTCAAGATTCCTTGGACTTGGCTGCGCAAGAGTTTGAAGACTGGCAGCTAACCATTACTAGGATGGGCAGAAACATGGTTGAGGGAGTAGCTTCCACTTCTTGCTTTTCTGCCATCTGCTGGGCCTCAGTTCTTCAGCTGAATCTATATTGGCACCTCAGTCTCTTGCGCAACCTTCATCATCTTCCTTTTCCACTTTGCTGTCATCGGGGCAACTTTCAGTCTTTTGAATGATGGGACAAGGAGCTTCTCAGGGTCCATTGTGGTGATGCACGTAATACTCTGGCACCCAAAGTGGCTGTACTGCTCCTTCTGGAAAGATACAAACACAGAGGTGAGTGCATGAACGACTTAGCTCCGCTGCCACCAGCTGGCTACAGGCTCCCTTAGGGGTGCAGACCTCTTGGAATTGCTCCCTCTTGGAGTTGCTGTCTGTGTCCGGCAGTAGCCCCTGATCCAGCGCTCCTCTCTGAAGGCAATAGGGAAACCTGAGGATTTCATTGAGTGCCAGCTACATGCCTCTCCCCGCCTGCCTCTCAGTATGCAAGCAGTTGATTTGACCAGAAAGGCATAAGACCACCAAAGAAGTAGCTTTTAGGTTTTGCAGCAGGAGACCACCAGGAACAGTCCTTAGACGAGATATTGGTGAAGGGGATGAGTTTATGGCCAAGGCACTCGAGTACACAGGTGAAGAAACAAAGGCAACAAACACAGGGGATACACTGAGGAAGGAAGTAGGGAGAGAGAGAACTATATAACCAGACATCCTGAAAAGAAAAATCAGGGGGAGACATAGAAACAGCCAGCATATGAAAGAAAAGCAGGCATCACCAGAAAAGGAAGTAAATGAGTTAGATGCAAGAAACCTACCAGAGCAAGAATTCAGAGTAATGATCATAAGATGGCTAAAAAGAATGGAAGACAAATTTGACAATATGAGTAAGAACAAAGAGGAAATGAAGAAGAACCAAGAGGAAATATAAAATGACAGCACTACTGTTAAGAACTCAATAAAAAGCATCAAGAGTAGACTAGAAGAAGCAGAGGACCTTATCAGTGAGCTAGAAGACAAGATATGAAAAAAAAAAAAAAAAAAGACCCAATTAGGAAAGCTTCTGGAAAAAAAATTTAAAAAGCAGGAGGAGAGCCTAAGAGAACTTTGGGACAATACAAAACAAAACAATATTAGAATAATAGGGGTTCAAGAAGGAAAGGAAACTGAGGAAGACATGGAAAACGCATTTCAAGAAATAATGACAGAAAACTTTCCTGAGATACAGAAGAAAAAACCCACACAAATCCAAGATGCTCACAGAGTCCCAAGCAAAATGAATCCCAAAAGACCGACACCAAGGCACATTATAATTAAATTGGCAAACACCAACAACGAAGTAAGAATCTTAAAAGCAGCCAGAGAGACAGAAAGTTACACATAAAGGAACCCCCATCAGACTAGCAACTGATTTCTCAACAGAAACTCACCAGGCCAGAAGGGAATGGCATGAAATATACAAAGTCATGCAAAGGAAGGGTCTGAATCCAAGAATACTTTACCCAGCAAGGCTATCAATCAAAATTGAAGGGGAAATCAGGAGCTTCACAGACAAAAAAAGACTAAAGGAATTTATCTCCACCGAATCAGCAATGCAAGAAATGCTAAAGGGTCTACAGTAAAAATAAAGAAATAGGAACAAAGAAGGAACACAGGGGTATAGAATAAAAATGGCATCAAATAAGTACCTATCTATAATAACTATAAATGTAAATGGATTAAATGCTTCAATCAAAAGACATAGGGTAACAGATTGGGTAAGAAAACAAGACCCATATATCCGTTGTCTATAAGAAACCCACTTCAGAAAAAAAGATGCACACAGACTGAGGGAGAAGGGATTGAATAAGGTTTTCCAGGAGAATGGATATGAAAAAAAAAGCTTTGGTAGCAATACTTATATCTGACAAATTAAATCTCAAAGTGAAGGACATAACAAGAGATAATGAAGGCCACTTCATAATACTAAAGAGAGCAATCCAACAAGAAGAAATAACCCTGGTAAACATATATGCACCCAATACAGGAGCACCCAAATACATTAAAAAATAAAATAAAATAAAAAACCAACCAACTGCTGGATGACATTAAGGGAGAGATTAATAGCAATACAATCAAAGTAGAAGATTTTAATACCCCACTGTCATCTTTGGACAAAAAATCATCTAAACAAAAAATCAGCAAAGAAATACCAATCCTAAATGTCTCACTAGACCAGATGGAATTAATTGATATCTTCACAACATTTCACCCAAAGCCACAGATGGGTCATTTTCAAAGACAGACCACATGTTGGGACATAGGCAAAGTCTCTTCAAATTCAAGAAGATAGAATTCATATCAAGAAACTTCTCAGATCATAGTGGCATAAAACTGGAATTTGACTACAATAAAAATAATCCAAAGAAATCAAACACATGGAGATTAAACAGCATGCTATTAAATAAGGACTGGGTTACCAGAGAAATCAAGGAAGAAATGAAAAACATCCTGGCAACAAATGACAATGAAAACACAACAATCCAAAATCTATGGGACACAGCAAAAGCAGTTTTGAGAGGGATGTTCATATCTCTACAAGCCTATTGCAAAAAACAAAAAAAACAAAACAAAAAAAACACCAAAAACCAAAAAACAAACAAACAAACAAAAAAAAAAAAACAAGAAAAAATGGTGACAAAATATCTAACTTTACAATTGAAAGAGTTAGAAAAAGAGCAACAAGAAAAACCCAGTGTAAGCAGATGGAAGGAAATAATAAAAATCAGAGCCAAGATAAATGACATAGAGACCAAAGAAACAATACATAAGATCAATAAAACCAAGAGCGGGTTCTTTGAAAGGATAAAAAAGATTGATGAACCTCTAGCCAGGCTAACCAAGAAACAAGAGAGAGGACTCAAATAAAAAAAAAATCAGAAACAAAAGAAGTGAAATAACAACAGACCCCACCGAAACACAAAGGATTATTACAAAATACTATGAACAATTCTATTCCAACAAACTGAACAACCTGGAGGAAATGGACATATTCCTAGAAAAATACAACCTTCCAAAACTCAATCAGGAAGAATCTAAAAATATCAATAGAGCAGTGACTTGGGAAGAAATTGAAACAGTCATCAAAAAGCTTCCAGCAAACAAAAGCCAAGGGCCAGATGGCTTCACAGGAGAGTTTTACCAAACATTCAAGGAAGAACTAAAACCTATCCTCCTCAGACTATTCCAAAAAATTCAAGAGGAAGGAATACTTCCAAACTCCTTCTATGAAGCCAGCATCAGCCTAATACCAAAACCAGATAAAGACAACTCAATGAAAGAGAATTACAGTCCAATATCCCTCATGAACATAGATGCCAAAATCCTCAACAAAATTCTAGCAAATCGGCTCCAGCAGAGCATCACAAAGATCATACACCATGACCAAGTAGTATTTATTTGGGGAATACAAGGATGGTACAATATCCGCAAATCAATAAACATGATACATCGTGTAAACAAATTGAAAGATAAAAATAATATAGTCATATCAGTTGATGCAGAAAAAGCATTTGATAAAATCCAACACCCGTTCCTGATAAAAACTCTCAACAGGTGGGAGTACAAGGAACATACTTCAACATAATAAAAGCTATATATGATAATCCCACAGCCAACATCATACTCAATGGGCAAAAACTAAAACCATTCCCTCTAAGAACAGGAACAAGACAGGGATGCCCACTATCACCACTCCTGTTTGACATAGTACTGGAAGTACTAGCCATTGCAATTAGACAAGAAGAGGAAATAAAAGGCATCCAAATTGGAAAAGAAGAAGTAAAGTTATCCTTATTTGCAGATGACATGATATTGTACATAAAAAACCAAAAGACTCCATCAAAAAACTAATTGACTTAATAAATTAATTTGGCAAAGTAGCAGGATACAAAATTAATGCCAAGAAATCTTTGGCCTTTGTATACACCAACAGTGAACTTACAGAAACAGAGACTAAAAATGCAATCCCATTTACCATTGCACCAAAAAAATTAAGGTACCTAGGAATAAACTTAACTAAGGAAGTAAAGGACCTATATACGGAAAACTACACGACACTGAAAAAAAGAAATAGAGGAAGATGTAAACAGATAGAAGAACATACTGAGTTCAAGGATTGGTAGAATCAACATCATCAAAATGTCCATACTTCTCAAAGCAATCTTCGGTTCAAAGCACTCCCCATTAAAATACCAACAACATACTTCACAGACCTAGAACGAACTCTCCAAAAGTTTGTTTGGAACAATAAAAGACCTCAAATAGCCACAACAATCTGGAGAAAGAAGAATAAAGTCGAAGGGATCTCAATACCAGATTTTAAGCTGTATTAAAAAGCCACTGTTCTCAAAACAGCCTGGTACTGGCACAAGAACTGACATATAGATCAATGGAATAGAATCGAGAACCCACATATCAACCCAAATCACTATGCTCAATTAATATTTGACAAAGGAGGCACGTATATACAATGGAGTCAAGACAGTCTCTTCAATAAATTGTCTTAGGAAAATTGGACAGATACATGAAAAAAAAAACAAAAAAAAACCTAGATCTTTCAGAAACGAAAAAGGTGAAATAACAACAGACCCTGCCGAAACACAAAGGATTGTTACAAAATACTATGAAGAATTCTATTCCAACAAACTGAACAATCTGCAGGAAATGGACATACTTCTAGAAAAATACAACCTTCCAAAACTCAATTTTTTTATTTGCAGATGACATGATATTGTACATAAAAAACATGGAAGGACTAACTTACACCATACACAAAAATAAACTCAAAATTGATACAAGACTTAAACATAAGACGGGAAACCATAAAAATACTAGAGGCATCCACAGGTAGCAAAATCTCAGACATATGCCAAAAGAACTTCTTCACTGATACTGCCCGTAGGGCAGTGGATGCTAAAAAGAAAATAAACAAATGGGATTAAATCAAAATAAAAAGCTTTTTTACAGCAAAAGAAACCATCAATGAAACAACAAGAAAGCCCACTGTGTGGGAGAACATATTTGCAAATGATATCACTGATAAAGGTTTAATCTCCAACATCTATGTACACCTTATACAAGTAAATAAAAGGAAGATGAATGATCCAATTAAAAAATGGGCAATGGACCTAAACAGAATATTTTCAAAAGAAGACAGAAGGAAGGCCAAGAGGCACATGAAAACATGTTCAAAGTCACTAATTATCTGAGAGATGCAAATCAAAACAACAATGCGGTACTATCTCACACCTGTCAGAATGGCCAACATCAACAAATCAACAAACAACAAGTGTTGGCGAGGTTGCAGAAAAAAAGGAACCCTCGTGCACTGTTGGTGGGAATGCAGACTGGTGCAACCACTGTGGAGAACAGTGTGGAGTTTCCTCAAAAAACTGAAAATGGAACTCCCATTTGACCCAGTAATCCCACTCCTAGGAATATATCCCAAGAAACTAGAAACACCAATCAGAAAGGACATATGCACCCCTATGTTGAAAGGAACACAAGCTACAATATCTAGGATTTGGGAACAGCCTAGGTGCCTGTCAGCAGATGATTGGATAAAAAAACTATGGTACCTCTACACAATGGAATATTATGCTTCCACAAAAAAGAAGGAATTCTCATCATTTGCAGCAACCTAGATGGAATTGGAGAACATCATGCTGAGTGAAATATGCCAGTCAATGAAAGAGAAACACCACATGACCTTTCTCATTTTTGGATAATAAAGAACATTATAAACTGATGAACCAGAAGATAGATACAGAGACAGTAAAGCAACAAGCAGACTGTCAAATTACAGTGGGGAGGGTAGGGAGATCTGGGGGAGATAAGAGATCAACCGAAGGACTTGTATGCATGCATATAAGTACAACCAATGGACACAAAACTCTAGGGAGGGAGGGCATGTATGGGATTGCGGGGCTTGGGGCAATGGTAAGATATGAACATAGGTAAAAATTTAATAAATAAAAATAAAAATAAAGACACTAAACTATAAGAAAACAAACAAAAAAATAAAAAGTTACAAACACAACCTATTCCTCACATCATTACTGCATCTGGTCCAAACCATTGTCCAGTTTGTGTATCCTTCCATGGGACTAATCCCCGGGATGCTATTGTACAGCAGGCCCGATGCCTTTTGGCTGCTATACAATTCAAAAAATTGTATCACAATTCAAAAAATTTAAAGTATAAAGAACACGAATGAGCTTGTTTTGAGGTGACACATGAACCCGTCTCCCCCTTTCTGTGTTAGTAATTTCAATTTAAGATTACGATTGACTCACTATTGCTTCACCTTGATGGTTGTAATTGATACAGTTTTATGACAAGTTTGATATTGCTGACAAAAATGCTGAAAAACAGAACTAGGGTATGTGGGTCCATTGTCTGTCTTTAGCTCTAAGGGAGGATCTGGTACCGCAAAGGCAGCTAGGCAATGATTAATTACATGCTTGGCACTCTCTCCCGTTTGGGGAGTTTCAAAGATAAAGCGGGTGCAGGTATCTACATTAACATGTACCCATCTTTGCTTACCAAACTCCAGGATGTGGGTGACATCCATTTGCCAAATTTGATTAGGTTTAACAGCCCTAGGACTAACCCCCAATGATTGTACACTGAGAGCACTGCTTAACAATTTGATGAGCTTGTTCCCAAGAAATATGGAATTGTTTGTGTAAGGCAGCAGCCTTTTGATGATACAAAGCATGGGAGGACTGGGCAAGAGAAACCAGGGTAGCCTCTTGCATTACAGCAAGGAGGTGATCAATAACATCATTGCCTATAGCTAATGGACCAGGGAGACCTGAATGAGATCGGATATGATCGATAAAGCAGTAAAACTGTCATTCTCTAATGACTTTTTGAAGGTTGAAATTACCACATTTTTCAAAGATTGTTCCTGGCAGGAAATTAGATTACCTGTCTGCTGGGGGAAGGGCGCCTACCCTTCCTCCATTAACAAGGGCATAGCCAGCCCTCACCTGGGCTATTTAGATTTTTTAAAAATAATTAATACATTATTTATCTATATTCAACAATTTATTTGAGATTCTAGAGTCAATTATAATTATTTTAAAGCATTTACTTTGGATAAATTCTATAACAGAGAATTTACTGGTTTTCTTGAAGGCCTTAAAAGTTAACTTTTTAATAAGGTTCATTAGTATTTTGAAAAATACTCTTTATTGTGGAAATGCAAATCCTATTGCTGGAATTAGCTTGAATTTCTTCAGAGAAGACTTTTTTTTTGCCATTTTGCTTAGGAAAGAAAAAAAAGTAAGGTCTGGGTTTTTCATTTTCTATAGCTTTTGCAGAGAGATTCCAGCTTAAAACAATCTAATTGTCCGAAATCAGACCATGTGCACATTTTGTCTTACAGCTAGGTTCTCTCCCCATGTGCACAGAAATTCCAGACACATTTCTAAATTTTTAAGACTTTTTCATGGCAAAAAAGGAAACCTTAAATTAGCCTATTGAGAGAGTGGGCTTCCATATTGGATTACCATGTGTTTCCCTTCCCCCACATCCTGCTTACTTCGAAGGAAGTTTCAACAGCAGATCTTGCCGAATTTCTTTTTCATGCTTAATAGATAAAGACAGATTTTATTTATTTTTTTGCTTTCCGAAGTAATAACTAGTCACACAATTTGGCCAAGATTTGCATTTCCCTGCCCATTCCTCCACTCCCCTTCTGGAGTGGGCTCTAGACAGTCCCCAATCAGGGACCACAGACTGAAAGTAGATTCCTCTGGATCTTCAGCTATATGATGATTGTGAAGTTGTTTTACTTCCTTCTCCCATGCCTCTATATTTACCTTCCCTTCATCAGAAAACCATGGGCAGGTTTTACTCACAAAATCCAAAAACTCGAAAAGATGTTCATACCTCACAGAACAGCCCCTTGCTTTGAGCATAGCTTTAAGCATAGATACGCATACATTCTTTCCCTGTGATCCTGAATTTCCCATGCTTTACACGAAGCCAGTACTACATCCCTACCTTACTCACTGTGTGTGCACGCCTTAGGGCCTCGTTTCACCTGACAATTGCAGTTCTCTTACACTCAGGTCTGCACTGAGTGCCACTGGGGCCGGACTCAGCCCCACATTGGGCGCCACTGTACTGTGCCAGCACAGCCAAGGGTTTGGCGAGTCAGAGGGAGGGCGGTGAAGGATGAAGAATAAAGATAGACAAGAGAATAAGCTGGGTCTAGGTGGATCTTCTGTGCCTGGCTGAGGCCACAGAACAGATCCAGATTGCAAAGCTGATGCTTTATTTATAGTCAGGGGCAAACAAGGTAATTTACAATGTTCTTGTAAGTTTTACTTGTTTTGGCAGCACTTGCTGCCCCTCCCACAGCCCACTAGCTACTCAGGAAAGATCTAGCGAGCGGTCACAAGATCAAGCTTAATTATGCTTAGAGAGGACTGTGCCTTCTAAGCTGGGACTTGTTTGTGACTTTGCCAGCAGGTCAGTCTGAGGCTTACCATATAACCACTTCCTATATGTCAATGAACATTTTGTATGAAGATGTGGTGGGGAGAGGAGCCAGTGTCTAAACCAAGAATGACAAACTCAAAGGCTAACACAGGTCAAATAAACAAGTTTTAACTTTACATGGGCCTCAAAAAAACAAAAGCTTCAATTTTCATAGAAACATAGGTTTATTTTAATAGAGACATGCCGAATACAAAGGGCTGAAATAAATGAGTCATTGTTAACATAAAATAATAGAACATTTTAATAAAAATTAATATTTTTTCATGAACATTAACTTACCAGCCACTGAATACTTACACAAATTAATAAGCATAACACAAATAAACCTATTTTTCTTGTTCTCCGTAAGCAAAATATTTCCTGTTGTGTACACCAAACTGGTCAATCCAAGACTAATGATGTAGCAATTGGCTACTAAAATATTCCCTGCTAGTATTAGTGGAGAGAAATGGTTTGCCTGTGAGTAAGGTGTGTAAGGGAAATAAATGCAACACGATTATAGTCATCAGTCATTAGTGAACGTTGTAGTTCATTATTAATAATTCTGTATAACAGGATATTGTAAAAATTAAGTTATGAAATTTTTGTTAAAATGTTTCTTACATACCGTTATATTGGCTGGGTCATGAAAATATTCATTGTGGGCCTCATGCAGCCAGTGGGCTGTGAGTTTGACATTCTTGGTCTAAACCTATTGGTCTGCTTATTTTTCATAAAACTTAGTTTCCAGACATTTTAGTATGTGTTATTTTTGTTTATTTTATTACTGATTGTTTGTCTTTGTTATAGTAGGAGGCATATTACATGATTATTTGCTCAAATGTTCTAAATTCTAACAGTATAATAAAGTAGTTGAATATAATAGTAATCTCTAGGAAACATAAACTTTTTTCACTCTTTCATTATGATACACATAAATAACTTTGTGTCAGTTGCCACCTAAATTTAATGTCTCCTGTTACCTCTTAGAAGTTGGAATTAAATGGACTAACATCTTCTCACCAAACACGGTGGATGACTTTATCTTTGCCTATATACTGGGAGTACTTTTACTGGATGCTGTCCTGTACGGCTTTGTGGGTTGGTACGTAGACGCTGTCTTTCCCGGAGAGTATGGTGTGCCCAAGCCATGGAACTTCTTTTTGCTGGTAAGTTGTGCTGCTTCTGTTACTGAGAGAGACCACAGTGCTTATGGATATGACTTGTAATTTATATGAAAGGCAGCAGTAGTTAATTTTCCCTGTCTATAACTGAGTCAATAGGTCAGGTGAAAGAATCAATCTAATTACTTGAGGCATATGAATTCACTAACCTTTCCTAAAACACTAGAAAGCCTCTACTGCATATGTAACCTGTAGTTCACAGCCTGCCATCCAAAACTTTACAATTCTTAATAATCCGTCACTTTGCAGGCTAGTGTTTCATAAGGGATTAAACTCCAGCATAAGAAGTTAGCATAATATAGGGTCTTTGGATACTAACACGGAGAAGTTATGTTCTATATCATGGCGCTCACCACATTTGGTTAGCCACATTTCTTCATAGCTAGAGCCATAGCAAAATGGGCAGCATGTACATCTTGTCTCCCTTCTTTTTTCCTCTTATTATCACTGGCTTACATATAGCTAAGAGAAGATATGGCGGAGTGAGGTAATATGTTCTGCTTTGACCTCATTTTGCAGTGATTTCCTCTGGTTTCTCTCAGATATTTTATGATTAAACTAGAGGCCCAGTACACAAAATTCATGCACAGGGTGGGGGTGTTCCTCAGCTCAGCCTGCACCCTCTCCAATCTGGGACCTCGAGGGATGTCCCTCTCACAACCCAGGACTGCTGGCTCTCAAATGCTTTCCTGCCTGCCTTTCGGATTGCCCCTAACCACTTCTGCCTGCCAGCCTGATCACCCCCTAACCACTCCCCTGCCAGCCCGATTGATGCCTAACTGCTCCCCTGCCAGCCTGTTTGCCTCTAACTGCCCTACCCTGCAGGCCTGGTCACCTCTAACTTCCCTCCCCTGCAGGGCTGATCGCCCCCAACTGCCCTCCCTTGCAGGCCTGGTCCCTTTCAACTTCCCTCCTCTGCTGGCCATCTTGTGGTGGCCATCTTGTGTCCACATGGGGGCAGGATCTTTGACCACATGGGGGCAGCCATATTGTGTGTTGGTAAATCTGCATATTACTCTTTTATTAGATAGGATAGAGGCCTGGTGCATGGGTAGGGACCAGCTGGTTTGCTTTGAAGGATGTCCCATTTCAGAGTTGGGGTTCCCTTGGGGCGTGAGGTGGCCTGGATGAGGGGCCTGTGGTGGATTTCAGGCTGGCAATGCCCTCTGGTAATCCAAGTATCTGGAATTTATTTAGATCTTTTACAATTGAAACTTTGTAGCCTGGAGTGGAGCCAAGCCTTCTGCCCCAAAGTGGTGGCAGCCATTTTTGTTGGAATTTATTTACTTTCTATAATTAAAACTTTAGGCCTGGGCTGGCCAGGCTGCAGAAAATTGGCTTCCTCCATTGCCAGGGGCAACCCTAGCCTCCTGCTCTCTGCAGCTTTATGGCTGCTGCCATTTCTGTTGGGATTTATTTATCTTCTATATTTGAAACTTTATACCCTTGAGTGGAGGCCTGGGCCTGCCAGGGTGTCTGGAAAGCTTGGCTTCCTCCATTGCTGAGGAAACTCAAGCCTCCCTCCTGCTCTCTATGGTGGCATCACCTTGGTTGGGGTTAATTTGCATACTCACTCTGATTGGGTGGTGGTCATGGCTAGTGGGTATAGTGGAGTGATGGTTAATTTGCATATTATTATGTAGGATAGAGTCATCTCTTTTTATGCCTTGGGGATTCAAATTATAGCCAATTAGTTCTAAAACTTAATCCCAAGAAATGTTCTGCCTATGTCAATATAAAGGTTAGCAGGCTAAATGACATTCTACTGCTTTTTCTTCAGTAATGTTTTCAATGATTTCATTTTATTCTCTTAGCACTCTTATTGGTTTGGGGAAAAAACAAAGAAAACAAATGGAACAAAGAAATTTTATGAGAAAATTGAAAGCAAGTATTTTGAAGTTGAACCTACTGGTTTGGTGGCGGGTATCCAGATCCAACATTTGTTCAAGGTATTTTTCACACATCTCTTTTTTTGATGAAACTGATACTTAGTTTACAATTCATTGTAAATGTTTGCTATTAGAAATACCAAGAAAAAGATCACATGATAAAAGGTTATGGGCATTCTGTTTACTTCCTTTGAGAAAGATATAAATGAAACTTATACAAAATATAATCAAATTTTCTCCTTTCTCCAAAATAGTATCAGGCTTTCTGTAAACTATAATTGTGGTCTTCTATGAATATATTCATTTTAAAATGTAGGGTCTAGAAGTGCGATTTTCAACTGGTGTGCCACAGTGTTTTAAAATGTGATTATTTAGGGGTGCTATCTCTTTTTTTATTAGATTGTCAAATAAAAATTACAATAGCCAACACACAAAAATAGCCAGCCAGTGTGAATTAATCAAAATTACACCTATTTTAATCAGATCAGCAAGAATTGTATTTTTTGGTGTGCCACATAAATTTTAGTAATTTAGTTGGTGTATGTCATGAGATGAAAGGTGAAAATCACTGATCTAATTTCTGTTCACAAGGTTTTGCACTTGTCTATCTGTATTCTCCTCTCTCAGGGGAGGAATTCTTGTATCTCTCAATCTATCTGGATCAGTTGCAAGCATGTAGCATACAGGTATTCTGTATACTTACTGGCAATACATTGCCTCTTGAAGGTCTACCTACCTTAATTTGATTTCCTAACCCTACAGCTTTGGGAATCACAGATCTTCCCATGCAAATTCAGGTTAATTTTGGAGGTGTTTGTACTCTAGTGTGCTACATGCAGGTCTCTCTTTTGGTTATGTGGAGCCAAATACAAAATTTGTGTTTTGCTCCTCAGGATTGCTTTGGCTACTTGTTTTTCTGCTTTTGCTTGTGTGTGTGTGTGTGTGTGTGTGTGTGTGTGTGTGTGTGATCCATACAAATTTGGTAATTTTGTGTTCTGTTTCTTTTTTAAAAGCCATTGCAGTTTTTATGGGGATTGCATTAAATCTGTATACTGTTTTTGAATAATGTGGACATTTTAACTATCCTGATTCTTCCAATCCATGAATATGGAATATCTATTCATTTCTCTGTATCTTCTTCAATACTTTCAGTGTGTAAGTCCTTCATATACTTTAAGTTTATTCCTAAGTATTTTATTCTTTTTGTTTCAATTATAAGAGAAATTTTTCCCATATCTTTTTCTGAAACTTCATTGTTAGTATATAGGAATGCAATGTATTTTTGTATATATATTTTTGGTATTCTACAGCATTACTATATTTGTTTATTGTTTCTACTAGTTTTTTGGTGGTCTTTAGGTTTTCTATATACAGAATCATGTAATCTGCAAAAGGTGACACTTTTACTTCTTTATTCCGAGTTGGGATGCCTTTTATATTTTTCTCTTGACTGATTATATCTTTCTGATTTCTCTGGCTAGAACCTCCAGTACTATGTTAAATAAGAGAGGTGAGAGTGAGCATCCTTGTCTTGTTCCTGATCTTAGAGAAAAAAAGCTTTCATGTTTCACTATGAAGTATATTAGCTGAGGGTTTGTCATATATGGCCTTTATTATGTTGAGGTACTTTCCTTCTATATTAATTTTATTGAATGTTTTAATAATGAATGGATGTATCTTGTGAAATGCTTTTTCTACATCTATTGATGGGATCATAAGATTTTTATCCTTTATTTTGTTAATGTGGTGTAAGACATTGATTATTTTGTGTATGTTGAACTATCCTTGCCCTCTAAATCGTGATGTTCTATCTTTTTAAATTATTATTGAATTCAATTTGCCAGTATTCAGCATTTTTACATTTGTATTCATGAGAGATATCAGTCTGTAGTTTTGTTTTGTTATTGTTATATTTGCCAGGTTTTGTATCAAGGTTACGATGGCCTCATAAAATGTGTTGGGAAGTGTTGCCTTTTTTTTAGTTGTTTGGAAGAATGTGAGGACAGATATTAAATCTTCTTTCTCTGAAAACATGGCTACTGTGGATGGTGGCCACCCTCCCAACAATAACCTCAGCTGAACAGTCACCTCACACAAAATGAGGCCCATTTTTGTGTGAGGTTGTCTTTGTTGTGACTATACAACAAGCCAACTCTTCTCTCTCCCAAATCTGCATTCTTCCTATTCGCACACAGGTGCTGATCTCAAGAGCATTCATACACACAAATTTCTATCTTACATATACTTCCTGGATGCTAACTCCTATCTTAAGGTGTACTTTCCAGAAAATTTCATTGGTGATTATCTGTACTTGAATCAACTGAGAAAGCAGATGAGAAGATGAGAGGTAGACTCTAGTATAAGGAAGCAGCACAGTGTCAATATGTGGTGAATTAAGATGGTATTTAAGGGAAAATAAATTTTCCTTTGGTGTCATGTTTCAAGCATTTGAAAAAAAAATGTGAGGAAAGTAATATAGGGAATATGGAAGTGGATGGATATTGTTGAGGGAACTGATACACTGGAGATGGCAAATGACAGGCTATATGAGATTACCCATTAGAGGCTAGCTAAAATCTGATGAGATGACCAGGAAGCATATGACAAGATTTTTCTCTCCAGAAACCAAAGAGCATAAGAGCTGAGAACAGTGCCCTTTACTGAAACATAGGAACAGCAGAGCTCTACAGAAGGTTGAATGCCTAATTAAGCAAGTCTGCTGTCCTCGGATGGGGTGAGGTCTTTCTTGTGAAGGAACATAACATAGAGACATAGGATAGGAAATGTAAGATGCAAAAATCTTGTGTTTCAATTCCCCCTGAGCCCTCAGTCTGCCAAAATGGCTCACTCCCCCCATTTAGGGGCTAATACTTCTTTCTCTCTTCCTTAAAAATGATACAGTAGCCTCTGCCCCACAAGACAATTCACACCTCCTTCTGGCAACTGGGAATATAACTTGGGTGATGTCACCAAAGGTGGTAGGCAGCCTCTAAGAGGACTTTCAGTGACCCACATCTCTTGATTTTCATGCCATTTAGTAGGCTCTGTAGAATTAAACACTACACAAGTGACAGACTGCCTCCAGGGCTAAGTCACAGAAGGGGAAATCAGATTCCAACTTGTGAGGATACTCAAGCAGTCACCTAAATGACTGAAGAGAGTCTCACATGGGATGAAATGGCTCCTTCTCTCAGCAACTAGTACCGACTGCCAGCCTTGTGAGTAAGCTACTTTAAAGTGGATCCTTCAATTTTGATCAAGCTTTTAGATGATGTTTTAAATAAAAAACCATGAGACAAAGCTGCCCAGCTCGGCATTTCTGAGGCCAGAAACTATGACAAAAAACACATATTTATTGTTGCTTCAAGCCTCTTTGTTTTGGGTCATTTATTACTCATCAATAAACTTTAAATAGATTTGGTACCTAGAAGTAGGATGCTGCCATCACAAGTAACTAATAATGTGGGAGTAGCTTTGGAATTGGGAAGTGAGGGAAGCTGGAAGAACCTTGAAGAGAGTGTTGGTGAAGCTTAAAGAGCCTAGAACAGACTGTTAGCAAAAGCCCAGTGGAGGTGACTGCCACTGAAGACTTAGTGGAAGTGAGGAGCTGCTGTTTAAACTGGAGGAAAGAATACTCCCATTATATAACAACTAGTGGCCTGGTGCACAAATTCTCACACAATGAAAGGAAATTAATTAGGATAAATAGTTACTCGTCCTTTCTCTATAAGAGTCAGAGGTGAAAGAAAATTACTAAAATGTACATGAAAATAATATATAAATTAATGAATAAACAAACAATAACAATATGATATAACAACAACAAAGACCTGATAAGAAAACAAAAACAAGACATAAAAACAACAAAATGATATGAAAGCAACAAAAACATGATATAAACACAATGTTAATACAATGTTTGATAAATTGATTAAACTTATTCTAATATCTCCCTGTACACCACATTAAGAGTAAAAGCACTTTCAGAGTGCTTGACTAATTTCCTTTGTGATGAAGTATTTACAACTTTAACTTTAATTACACATGCTCTTCAAACTCAAGAGAAAGCAATATACACCGAGTGGCCAGATTACTATGATCTCTGAATGCGTAATAATATGGCCACTCAGTGTGTATCCTATATAAATAAAGGCTAGTATGCAAATTGTTCCCTCGACCAGAAGTTTCACTAGCAGGCAGGCTGGCCAACCATCCATGTCTCTTCCCCCTGGCCAGGCTGGCCTGACCCCACCCTTGCACAAATTCATGCACCAGGCCTCAAATACATATATACTCACTGAGTGGCCCAATTATTATGCTTTTAGAGATCATAATAATCTGGCCACTCAGTGTATTTGAATGGTTTTCCCAGCTTGGTGAGTTGGCTTAAAGTTTGACTACTACATTTGTGGTCCACTGATTGACTTTACTGTGCTGATAGGTGTTGCCACCAATAGCACTTTCTATAGCTTTTTCACAATGTTGCTCACTTCATCAACAACAAAAGTAGTCTCTTCCGCACTCTGGTA
This sequence comes from Pipistrellus kuhlii, assembly GCF_014108245.1. Lineage (NCBI taxonomy): Eukaryota > Metazoa > Chordata > Mammalia > Chiroptera > Vespertilionidae > Pipistrellus > Pipistrellus kuhlii. Next base: position 868,869 of record NW_023425531.1, read on the forward strand.
GTCCAGCCCTGCCCTTCTCCACGGCCCTATCATTAATTGTTTTAAATGTGCTGGGTATTCTGGAAAATTCATATCATTTGGAAAAAATGTTGCCTTTGCTACAACATGGAGTAAATTTTCCTTCAGATGGCTTTTCATTGGAGAAATTTAGGGATAGGCAAAATTGAAATGTCACAGTTATTCTGCCACAACTGTGTTCAATAATTTCATCCTTGTTTACCTCATATTTGCTATGAAGGCAGTTTCTACCACTATTGGTAGTATGTGTCAATAACTGTTCTTCAGACATATTCTGTCGAGGACGCCACTTTCTTTCAGCCTCAGAGGTATGTTATGGCAATAGTTGGTCTTCAGACATATTCTGTCGACAATTTCAACTTTAGGATGTCAACAAAATTGTGACATCATTATCAGCACCCACAGCCATCCTTTGTGGGCTGGGCTGGGCTGTAGGCCACATTTCATGCCATGGCAGCATAGGCTGCAATTTGGTGGGCTGTCACTCCGGGGTGGTGGCGGGGCCTGTGTCCCACTTGGGGGAAGCCAAGTGTTGCTTTGTGGCAGTAGGTCCAGGGTGTCATTTCTCTGTGTGCATCACAGCAACTCCTGTATTGAGTGCCCCATGGTGGTCAGTGCATGTCACAGCAACTGGTTGAAAAGTGGTAAGGACACTTAGCATAGTAGGCTTTTTTTTTTTATATATAGATACCATCACCTGCAATAACATGGAAATAGAAAGAAAATGTACCTCACGAACTGTTTGAGCTAAAGATATTTTCAGGCATATTAATGAAGGAACTGCCTGCATTTCTGTTGCCTTAAGTAAAATGTAGTTTATGAGAGGAAAGAGAAGCAGAAGAAAGGACTGTTTAACATAAAGGAGACAGGTATTGGTTTTGATAGTTATTAGTCTCTGTAGATGGCAAGTGATGTTGAAATTAAGGAGTGGCTTCCAATCAAGGAGAAAATCCAGGTCATTGTCAGAAAAACATTATATAACGTTGAAGCCAAATGGTGAGTAAAAACCTTTGCTTTTAAGATAGAAGAAGGATCTAAGGCAGTGCTTCCGAGAGCTTTTCAATCAGACAGCATTGTGGGAGCCTCAGCAGAAACCACAGGTAGAGAAGAATTGTTTCAAATTTATTTGTGGGCCTGGATATTGTCACTAGAGTGAGTGCAATGTTTTAAATAAAACTTTACCAGAAGAAATACCAGCAGCTTATACTAAGACAGAGATAGTAAAAAGAGGACTTTGGATCACCAAAATCTAAAAATAGAAAGCAAGCTAAAAATAAAACTCAGCTGTAGACATCAATTGCCTTTCATGGAAGCATGATTCTGAAGGCAGAACTGGCCACCGGAGGAAGAGCCAAGAGCCTTCTAGGAGGATTCTCTTGTTTTGAGACCTAATCAAGGAACTGTCAACATTCCAATTAGTGGATTTCAATCTTTTCCACTTATTTTGGAGGGAATGTGTGCAGTGTAACCTATATGTATACTACCATTTATGTTGGATTTGTGGGGAAGGATGGGGGATGATAGATTTCATGTCTCTTTGGTTCCCAGGCTTTCAGTTATGAAGTAATTATACTTTAGGTGTGTTCTCTAGAAACTTGACCACAGAAGTCTTATTCACACCTGGACTTGATTAGATGACAAGACCCTGGAATTTGAACTGATCTTATTAAAGGATTGAAACTGTGGAACTGGGAGCAGTTGAAGGCATGTTTGGGAAGAATATGAATCATTGCAGACATCTGGTGAATAATTGTTGGCAGCCTTCATGATGGCTTCCAGCGATTCTCACTTCCTTGCATTAACATCCTTGGACAGTCCGCTCCTTCACTGAATATGGCTGACTCAATTATATTGAATAAATAATATTGTAGAAATGAAGTATGGGACATCCAGGACTTGGCAGTCATTGTGACTTTTTCTCCGGTCTTGAGTATCACGCTCTGAAGATGGCTGCCATGCCATTCAGACTGCCATGTAGAGCAGCTGATGTGGGTGAGAACGAAGGCTTCCCACACACCCAATACAAACTTAAGAATCCCTGCTTGGCAGTGAATGCCCCGTCTCAGCCAGGCCTGCAGATAGCTGGAGCCCTGCTTGTCATTGTGATTGCAGCCTCAGAGAAACCTGCACCAGTCCCACCCATCCAATGTACTACATGTCTATGCTTCGCTGGTAAGCCCAGAAGACATGTATTAAAGCAATAAAGAAGAAATGTGTAGTGAGAGGAACACCAGCATCACATAACTGCTGGAAGTAGAAGCTACTTTTACAGAACTGGACTCACTGCCGGGACCGGTTTGGCTCAGTGGTAGAGCGTCGGCCTGCAGACTGAAAGGTCCCGGGTTCGATTCTGGTCAAGGGCATGTACCTTGGTTGCGGGCACATCCCCAGTGGGGGTGAGAAAGAGGCAGCTGGTTGATGTTTCTCTCTCATTGACGTTTCTAACTCTCTGTCCCTCTCAATTCCTCTCTGTGTAAAATCAATAAAATATATTAAAAAAAAACAAAACAACTGGACTCACTGATAGCAATGGAGATATGACTCCAAAATAATCAAAGCCAATTGGTTTTTAATAAGTGGCAAGTATGGAGTGCCAGTCTGGGACATCTAATCCACAAATGATTGTTTAAAAATCACAGTTTTCTTGAGACAAGATAGATGGATAGCCAACAAGGGTATTGCTCAAGCCATACAAATAAAAAAAAAGAAAAGATAGATTATCAAGAGTTGAGGACAGGTGCCCAGTGCAAATTAGTGGTCTCTTTCACAGTTTCCAGTGTTCAGAGCTGAGGACTCCCATTGACCGAAGGAAGAGCTGGGTTGCTAAGTGAAACACTCTGCAACATCATTGAAAATGTACACGATAATGACTACACACATTTTGCAAAGGGACTTTAGCCATTTATTTGAGTAACCATATTCAGAGATCAAAATATCACCATGGTCCTCTTACGAGAGCAGGGGTATATGCATGCTAGGTAATAATGGAATTCTGGTCCTTGTCTGGCATATAGTGGGTACACTGGGACTATAGACATTCACAGTAGTCGAATGTATAATTAGAAATGACATACTTCGTAGTTATATTAACCCATGCATTGGCCCCCTGGCCTCAAGAAGAGCTGTCATACTGGGAATAACCAAAAGCAGTGTCACATTCTGGGAGGAGAGAGGCAGAGATTAGAGTGATATGAAGAGCAATACCATATTATATCTCCCTCCATTTAATTAACCACTTTAGTTTTTTGCAAAAATCTATCCAGATGGATCCTAGGGGGTGACAAATACCACAAACTCAAGCAAATAGCACTCAGTTACAGCTGTTGTGCCAGATGTGGTATATTTCATCTTTGGTAGGAGATAAACACAGGCTGAGAACATGATATTGGGCCATTAAGACGGCAACTTCTTTTTTTCCATCACCATCAGAAATGAGGTTCAAAAACTTGTATACAGCCTGCACCGGTTTGGCTCCAGTGGTAGAGCGTCGGTCTGTGGACTGAAAGGTCCCAGGTTCAATTCCGGTTAAGGGCATGTACCTTGGTTGTGGGCACATCCCCGGTAGGGGGTGTGCAGGAGGCAGCTGGTCAATGATTCTCTCTCATCGGTGTTTCTGACTCTCTATCCCTCTCTCTTCCTCTCTGTGAAAAATCAATAAAATATATTTTTTAAAAAAACTTGTATTCATTTGAAATGAGCAACAACAGTACTCAAGGATTTGTCCAGGGCAATAAATTCCTTGGCCCTCTATTCTAATATGATTTGAACAGACCTGGACTTGCCATTCATCTTGGAGAGTGTCACTATGGTCCACTATATGATAGTTGGACCAGATAAACAAGAAATGACTAGTATGTTGGAAGCCTTGGTAAGACACATGTATTCTAAGAAGGGGACAGATAAAGCCTATAAAGATTCAGGGGGCTCATTGCATCAGTAATATTTTAGGAGTTTAGTTGTCTGGGACCTGCCAGTTATCCTTTCAAGAGTAAAGGAGTACTTAGTGTAGTTTACACCTCTTGCCATGAAAAAGGAAGAATAATGCCTAGTAGGCCACTTCAGGTTTTGGAGGCATATTGTGTACATGAGGACACTGCTTTTCCCCATACTAAATGGTGTGAAAATCTGCCACTTCTGAGTGGAGTCCAGAGCACGAATGAATGCTGTAGCAGGTCCAGGCTGTAGTAAAAGCAGCCCTGCTGCTCGGACATCACAACCCAGAAGGCCCTGGTATTAGAGGTGTCATGCTGGGAGAAAGTATGCTGATTTCATAGCAAGCTTCAGTGGGAGACTAACAATGCTGATCTGCAATTGAAGCTGAGAACTATACCTTTCAAAAACAGTTCCTGGTATGCTGTTGGGCTTGATGGAGATGAAGTATGAGGCACCAAGTAATGCTTTGTGTCCAGAAATGGCCATTCTGAGAGGATTTTAAGATCATGGTGGAGTAGGGGGAAGCTATACTTACTTCTCAGGATCAATCTGGAATTACAACTAAATCTATAATAATAAAAGTGTAATATGCTAATTAGATCAGACATCTTTCCAGATGTCCTTCGGAACAACCTTCCGGGTGAAGCCAAGGCTGTGAGGGAAGCCTGGATCTCAGGTGCCAGAGGGAAGTCGGACCTGGCAGCTGGGGGAAGGAAGGCCTATTTTTGCATGAATTTCATGCATCAGATCTCTAGTTAAAGAATAATCATCCTGAATAACTTACTGAAGACTAGCTGAAGAGAAGAATTTTAACCAAGGATTTACAGTAAAGAAGCCATATCAAGACTGATAAGGAAGGGTGGGGATGTGAAAAATGCTTGGTCCCACTCCCATGAGTGGCAGCTAAGGTTCTGGAGGGTTATTTCAGCTGCAGGAAGGTTCCGACTGAGAAGGTGGATGCTAAGCTGTGAGCCTGAATCCCCAGAACCAGGAAGAGGTGCCCACATAATACTCAGTTGTGAAAAGCAGAAGTGTTTCTGTCCACCATCAGAAGACAGAGTCCTTTAGAGACACGGGCACCATTCTGAGAGGATTTCAAGATCATGGTGGAGTAGGGGGAAGCTATACTTACACACAGAATTTTGTTCACAGCTATTCATCCTGGGCTCCAGCAGGGAGAGGGTGGACTAGAATTTCCTGAGGAGAGTTTGAGATTTGTGGTGCTGAGGTGACAACCCCATATAGCAGATGCGAACTTGTTGGGTGGAGCACTCCCCTCTGTAATGCATCAGCCTTGGGAAAAACAATTGCCTCACCTTCTGGACATCCTCTCACCCCACCCTGCGAATTCAGGCCCTACTGAAGACTGAGTTGCATTGGCCAGGGTGTTAGACGTCTGGACAGACTCAGGGGGTGTCAGTGCCTGAGTTGTCTGGTTTTGGGGTAGGGTTCATTTCCTCCACTTTCTTGTGAATTTGACAGGCACTTTCTCCTCATGGAAAATCTGACTGAACCACCTTCTTGGGTTCTGGCAAACCCAATCTCCGGGCTTCAGAGACCCCATCCACCTGACTTCTAGTGCCTCCACCTGGATGAGGTCAGGGCAAAATTTGTGCAACACACTCATGATTCTGGGGCAGGAACCACACCCACTAACTTCCCTGAAGCCTGGCCAGCACCTTCCCCTCACAGGAGATCCTTCTGACTCCACCAGAGGCTTTTTCAGTGACTGGACCTAACAAGTATCCAGCAGGCAAAGGCAGGTGGAAATGGATTGTGGGAACTCCTGGAACATTTGCTGACTTGCCTCTGGCCCAATGCGGGATGAAAACCTTGGTGCACAGCTTGGTCCTTCCTAAATACCCCTAGCCCAGCAGAGGTAATCACAAACTGTGAATTGCTATAGTTCCAAACAGGTTACTGAAGGCCAGTCACACACATGTCTGACATTAACCTCCCTGCAGTCCCTCCTAAGAGGCCCAGAACCAACACACCCAGTGGCCAGCATCAGACAACACTGGAACAGGATTCAACAACTTCACAAGCAGCATATTCAAAGGGAGATATCAGCAGGCACTAAACCTGCTGAATTCTGCTTCATGTGGTCAGCACTTGCACAACAGCTCACATGCTGTAGGCATGGTTGAGCCTCATAGGCAGCCAGCCTGAGTGCCAATCCCATGCACAAAGGGGCTAATAGCAAGCAAGACTCAATTACAAAAGGATGGCCCACATAACATACACAAAGGACATTCCTAGAGCACCCAGCTCAGGAGAACTAGGGAATGTGTGACATGACACCTACTACTAAAGCCACCCCACAAAGACTGGGAATCATAACAGATCTACCTAATACATAGAAACAAACACAAAGAGGCAGCTAACTGGGGACCCAAAGTGAAAGAACAGGAAAAATATCTAGAAAAAGAGCTAAGTGAAATGGAGGCAAGCAGCTTATCAGATATAGAATCCAAAATAATGGTCACAAGGATGCACAAGGAATTTAGTGAGAACTACAACAGCATGAACAAGGACATATAAAACATATAAAAAGGACCAGAGAGAAATGAAGAATACAATATATGACACCAAGAATACACTTTAAGGAATAGAGTAGGTTCAATGAAGCAGATAATCTACTCGATCAATATGTAAGACAAGTTAGGAAATAAAACCTTCTATCAGAGCAGGAAAAAAGATAACTAAATAGAATGAGGATAATTTAAGGGACCTTTGGGATAATATGAAGCTTAACAGCATCTGCATTATAGTGATGTCTGGAGAAGACAGAGAGCAAGAGATCTTGAACTTGATTAAAGAAATAATAATAAAAAACTTCCCTAATCTGGTGATGAAAAAAGACACACAAGTCTAGGAAGCACAAAGAGTCCCATACAAGATGAACACTAAGAGGCTCAAACCAAGACACACAATATGCCAAAGATTAAAGACAGAAATTCTTAAAAGCAGCAAGAGAAAAACAGTTGCCTACATGGGAGCTCCCATAACACTGTCAGCTGAAATCTCAACAGAAACTTTGCAGGCCAGAAGGTATTGGCATAAAATACTCTAAGTCACATGTGTCAAACACAAGGCCCGCGGGCCAAATCCGTCCCGCCAGGTCTTGCAATGTGGCCCGCACCGCGCTGTCATCACTGCACTCAGCTGCGTTTCCATCACAATGACAGTTTATGACTGTTCAGTAAACCATTCGGCCCGCGATTTAGGCTGGATTTTAGATTTTGGCCCCTTCTCTGATCGAGTTCGACACCCCTACTCTAAGTGATGAAAAGCAAGGACCTACAATCAAGACTACTTTACCCACCATGGTGGCAATAGTTTAATATTGAAGGAGAAATAAAAAGCTTCCCATGCCCTGGCCAGTGTGCTTAATGGATAGTGTCAGCCCATGCACCGAAGGCTTGTGGGTTTGATTCCCAATCAGGGGCACATAGCTTTGTTGCAGATTTGATACCCAGTCCTGGTTGGGATGCATGCAGGAGGCAACCAACTGATGTGTCTCTCTCACATTGATGTCTCTCTCTCTCTCCCTCTCTCTCTCTCTCTCTCTCCCCTCCCCCTCCCCCTTCCTCCCACTCTCTCTAAAAATTAATGAGAAAAAAAAGTGCTCAGATGAGGATTAACAAAACAAAATAAAAAAGCTTCTCAGACAAGAAAAAGCTAAAGGCTTTTTGTTACCACCAAATTTGTATTATGAGAAATGTTCAAGGGCCTGCTTTACTAACTAGCACTATTATTATTATTAGCAGTAGAAGAAGAAATAAAATGGAGGAATATAATTTCAAAACTAAAATGGCAATAAATATATACCTATCAAGGTTCACCTTAAATGTAATTAACATAAATGCTCAAATGAAAAGACATAGGGTGGCTGAATGGATAAGAAACAGTATCCGCATGCATGCTGTCTCCATGACCCACCTCAGAACTAAAGATACATACAGACTCAAATTAAAGGGATGTGAGAAGATATTTCATGAAAATGGAAATGAGAAAAAGCTGGGGTAGCAATACTTATATCTGACAAAATAGATTTTAAAAGGCAATAGTAAGAAACAAAGAAGGATACTACATAATAATAAAGAGAGCAATCCAACAAGAGAACATAAAGTTTGTACACATTTATGCACCTGAATATAAAAAGCAAATTTTGATGAATATAAAGGGATAAATCGACATTGATACAGTCATGCTAGGGTATTTTAAGACCCACTGACATAAACAGAACTTCCAGAAAGAAAATCAATAAAAAACAGTGACTTTAAATGACATATTATACCAGATTGGTTTAATTGATATCTTCAGAGAATTTCACCCCAAAGCAGCTGTATATACACCCTTTTGAGTGCACATGGACAATATTTTTAGGATAAACCAAATGTTAGCACACAAAACAAGTTTCAATAAATTTAGGAAGATTGAAATCACATCAGGCATATTCTCTGACCATAATAGTATGAAACGAGAAATCAATCACAAGAAAAAAAAACCTTAAAAATACACAAAGATATGGAGGCTAACGAGCATGTCACTAAACAATTAATGGGTAAGCAATAAGATCAAAAAAGAAATAAGAAACCTTGCAACAAATGAAAATGGGAACAGAACACAACAACCCCAAATCTATGGGACACAGAAAAAAGCAGTCTTAAGAGGGAAATTCATAGTATTATAAGACTACCTCAAGAAACAAGAAATATCTCAAATGAACAATATAACTTTACACTTAAAGAAATTGGAAAAAGAACAATAAACAAAGTCCAAAGTGAGTAGAAGGAAGGAAATAGTAAATATCAGAGCAGGGGTAAACAAAATAGAGTCTAGAAACAATACAAAAGATGTGGAACCTAGAGCTCTTTCTTTGAAAAGATAAACAAGATCAACAAACCATTAATCACACTCTAAGGAAAAAGAGAGGACTCAAATAAATAAAATTAAAAATAAAGAAAGATATAACAATGGACATAAAAGATATACTAAAGATTGTAAAAAAAATATTATGAACAACTCTATGCTAAAAAATTGGAAATCCAGAATAAATAAATTCTAGGAGCATACAATCTTCCAAACCTGAATCAGGAAGAATCAGAGAATCTGAATAGGCAGATTATAACTAGTTAAATTGAAGCAGTAATTTAAAAATACATTTAGTAAACAAAAATTCTGGACAGGATGGCTTCACAGTTGAATTTTACCAAACATTCAGAGAATAACTAACACCTATCCTTCTCAAACTATTGCCTTATCAAGAGGAGGCAAGACTCCCAAGCTGTTTTTATGAGGGCAACATTACTCTAATTCCAAAACCAGATAAAGACACTATAAAGAAAGAAAATTATAGGCCAATATCTCTCACAAGCATTGATTCTGAAATACCTAACAAAACATTAGCAAACCAAATCCAGCAATACATTAAAAAGGTCATACATTGTGATCAAGTGGGATTTATTCCAGGGATGCATTGTTGGTGTAATATCTTCAAATCAATAACTGTGATATACTGCATAAACAAAAATGAAGGATAAAAATCACATGATCATATAATAGATGCAAAAAAAAGCATTTTATAATATCCAGCACACATCTACACTATTAAAAGAGAAGCATGCAAATTGGCCGTCCCTCCGCTATGCCCACAAGCCAATCAGGAGAGAGTATGCAAATTAACCCAACAAAGATGGCAGTTAATTTGTATACACAGGTGCAGAACAAAGGCTGAGATAGCATAGAAGGAAGCCAAATACTGCAGAAGGGACCAAAGCAATAGAGAAGGGAGAGGGCGAGGCAGCGGAGAAGGGAGGAGGGTGAGGCAGCAGAGAAGGGAAGCCCGCCCACTGGGCTTCACTCTCTTCTCTGCTTCTCTCAGGCCGCAGGGAGACCTATTCTTGCAGGAATCTTCCTGTAACGAGCCTCTAGTTTATAATATATACATATATATATATATATATATATATATATATATATATATAATTTATTTTTTTTTTTTTTAGTAAAGTGAGAATAGAGTGAGCATATCTCAACAGGATAAAGGTCATATGTGACAAACCCACAGTCAACATCATTCTCGATGGGCAAAAGCTAAAAACATTTCCCTTGAGTTAGAAACACAACAGGGATGTCTGCTTTCAGCAGTTTTATTAAACATGGTACTGGAAATCCTAGCCACAACTATCATCAAGGAGAAAAAAAAGGCATCCATTGGGAAAGGAAGAATTAAAACTGTGATTATTTGCAGATGACATGATATTGTATATAGGGAACCCTAAAGATTCCACCAATATACTATTAGAACTGATAAATAAAAGTTGGAGGATAGAGAGAAATATGTAAATTGACCATCACTTCCTGATGCCCACAGCCAATCAGGAGTGAATATGCAAATAAATCCAGCAAAGATGGTGGTAGCTCCACCCGCCAACTGCTCTGGGCCTCTGGGCAGCGAGCCTCCTCTGGGCCTCTCTGCCACACTCCACACATGCCAACCTGTGGCCCAGCACCTGGCCTCAGAGGCAACCCTCTGGTGCCTAAGGTAGCTCCCAGTGTCTGGCATCTCCCTCTACCCACCCCTGCCCAGCTGCTCTGGTAAACAAAACCCTGGCATTGGAGCAGCCCCATAGGTGGGGACACACAGCCTGCTCAGTGCACAGTTAGCGTGCCCAGGAGCCCCAGGCCAGCCAAGGGGTGATGGTGGCAGCCAGTAGAGGCAGGCAGCAGGCCAGGCAGCTCAGCTTTGTTTTGTATAGATGAAAGAAGCCACCTACACAGTAACAAATTATCAGATCTCCCTTCTCCCTATCTCGCCAAATCAAGAGGACAGGACGATGGGCATGGAGGGAGGGTCGGGGGGGGGGGGGCAGAAGGCAGAAGGTGGAGGAGGAAGGGGATGAGAAAGGGGGCCAGTTGCATCCCACTTTCACTATGGGAAAGTGAAACGCACCAGCATACCCAACTCTCCAGTCCTCCCTGCCTGCCTTGCTCCCCCACCTCTTCCCCTCCATGGCTCCATGGGAGAGCCAGCATTGCACAGAGGAACTCTTCAGAGAAGGAGGGCTAAAAGGAAGCAACACCAGGAGCGAGCCCGAGGCATGCTTGCAGCCAGGGGAAGGAAGGCCTATTCTTGCAGGAATCTTTGTGCATTGAGCTTCTGGTATAATATAAATATGCAGAAATCAGTTCCATTTTATACACCAATAATGAACTATCAGAAAGGCAAACTAAGAAAACAATCCCATTTGCAATTGCTTAAAAAACATCAACCTAGCAGTGATTTAACAAAGAATGTATAAAACCTATACTTGGAAAATTATAAGACACTTGGTAATACTTGTATTCTATTTTTTAAATATTGGGCAATTATTATAACTATAGGAATTTATTAAGTAGAGGGACATGATCTAATTCAGGTTTTGAAAAGACCACACTGGCAGCTGCAAGGAGTTTGAATGGAAGGAAGAAAACAGATTGGAGGCTTTTCTAGGAGCATGAGTAAAGGATGGCAGCAGGGAAGGTTTGTGGGAGAGGAGAACAAATTATGCAGATTCAGAACATGTTCTGGAGTTAGAACTGAAGAAAACTTGCTCCTCAGTCCGATGTACAATTGAGGGAAAAGGAGGAAATTACAGTGGCTGTCAGTTGTGGCTTGAGCAAATTGGAGGTGTACTGGAGCAATTTATGGATGCTGGAGACACTGGGGGAGAATTTGAAATTTGTTTGGTTAAGTTTGAGAAACTTTGGGGAATTGAGAGCTTAACAACATCTTAAATGTTCATCCAAGAAGAGATTTCAAATAAGCAGTTACACAACAATGGTGTTCAAGTTAAGGGAAAAGGCAGAATAAGGACACCTAGGGAGAAAACACCCACTGCCATTATACAAGATGGTTTGTCTTTATTCACCATCAGTGGCATGTGTTGGAAGGAATATGTAGTTAAAGTCTGAATGAAATGTGCTTGAATACCAACTATCCCATTAAATATTGTCTCTTAAGCTGTCTTCACTTCATTATAATTAAAAATTTAACTAACATTTTCTCACTAGTTTTTATAGTGACTATTTTTGCTCCAGGTAAGCAAATATTTATATACCATGTCTCCTTGAAGACATCTATGTTTCCTTAAATTTAAAGTTAGTTGTCTGAAAAACTCATCTCTCTGAGGGGTTCAAGTGAAGTTACGATTTTGCATTTTACTTACTAAGTACTTGCTTGCTAGAGTGAGAATGATGCTCTTTCCATATTTTTGCATTAAACAGAAGTGCTGCAAGCCTACACATAAGACATTTGAGATGCTGATAGAACAACTACGTTTTACATGTTTTAACTAAATTTTCAATTGTCCTATCTATATATTCAAATTAGGACCAAGGCATTGAATTAAAAAACTTATAGCTTTATCAACTTCAATATAATTATTGAAACAAAGCAAGAATGGATGAGATTGCTCAAGGGGTATTTATAGATTTATTATGAAATTCTAAAACTTTTGTTATGCTATCACATTTCCCCCCCTTTTCACAGTTTTTACTTCTTACATTTTGATTTTTCCATCTCGTGAGCTTATGTGGTTTGTTTCTTCTATAGATAATTCACATAAGTGCTTGTTCTTCCAAAGTGATAGGTGCAGATAAAATTAGTATTTTTTTTTTCTTCACAGGAATTCCGAGTGTACAACACTACCAAGCTAGCTGTAAAAGACTTGTCTTTGAATTTATATGAGGGGCAGATCACTGTTCTTCTAGGACCTAATGGGGCAGGAAAATCTACTACTCTAGCTGTTCTCTCAGGTATGTATTTAACTCTGGTCAGAGGGTGTGCTCACATAGACACTGTAGACTAAGCTTCCACATTTTTATGAATCCATTTAATGTTAATAGTTTAGTCATTAAATGATATATAAATTTGTTTAGTAACACTCCATCTTCTTAAGTTGTGAATGACTTGAGAGAGATACCAGGTGTCAGATTTTGTAAAGACATCAAAGTATCCATTATAAACGTGTTCAAAAAACAAAGAATTTATATGCATATATGTGTAACACATGGACATAGACAATAGTGCAGTGAAGGGTGGGGTGGGCAGGAGTGGGGTGGAATGGGTCAATGGGGTAAAAAAAGGGGATATATGCAAAACTTTAAAGAATAAAGACAATTAAAAAGAACTAAAGGAAACTTATTAAAGAAATAATGGAAAGTATGAAAAATTCTCATTAAGTAGAAAGTATAATAGAAAAATTGAAATTATTTTTATTTTATTGTTAATCCCCGCTTGAGGATATATATATATATTTTTTTATTGAGAGAGAGAGAGTAGAATAGAGGGAAGGGGAGAGAGAGAAAAACATCAATGTGAGAGAGACACACTGATTGCTTACGTACTACATGCACCCTGACCAGGGCCAGGGGACAAACCCACAACCCAAGTACATGCCCTTGACCGGGAGTTGAACCTATGATCCTTTGTTTCACAGGCCAGTGCTCTAACCACTAAGGAGCATTGGCCAGGGCAAGAGATTATTTTTAAAAAACCAAGTGGATGGAGGTAGGGGAAGAGATCAACCAAAGGACTTGTGTGCATACATTTGGGCCTAGCCAGTGGCCATGGACAATGGGGGTTGGAAGGGATGCATATCTAGGGAGGGGTTTGGGATGGGAATGGGGAATAAGGACAATTATGTGAGACCATAATCAATAATAATTTAAAAAATCAAATAACTAAATAAATAACTAAATAGATAAATAAATAAATAAAATAAAAACCAAGTGGAGATTCTGGAGCTTAAAAGCACAATAACAAAAATATATTAAGAAGCTTATCGATAGATTAGAATTGTCAGATAGAATCAGTGAACTTGAAGATAGACTGATAGAGGTTATACAGTCTGAAAAAAAAAAAAAACAGGGAAAAAGAATTAATAAAAATTAACATAGGTAAGAGATCCAAAATGGCAGTGGAGCAGGTGGAAATTACACTCACCTCCTCACAGGAATGAATTGGAATAACAGCTAAGTTATAGAACAATCAACCTGAATATCTAACTGACGATTAGCTGAACAGAAGTCTTATAACCAAGGATTTACAGAAGAAGCCACTTTGAGACTGTAGAAGGACAGAGATATGAAAAGATCTGGCCCTGTAGCCACATATAGCTGCTGAGAATCAGGAGGGATATCTTATCAGCAAAGGTGACCCCTAAAGATTGTGGGGTCTCAACCCCATGTAGAGCTCCTCAGCATAGAGCACCAGAACTGAAAGAGGAGACCGCATAAAATCTGGCTGTGAAAATCAGCAAGGATTCTGTCTTCCAGGGAGAGAGAAGGGAGTCTGCTTGAAACCCAGGCAAACTTTTAAAGGGCCAGTGAACTAAGTATCATTTGTAGCCACTCACCCTGGGCTTTGGTAGAGGGAGAGTAGTTCAGAATGGGTGTGAGTCATACAAAAAGGAAATGGGTTGAAGTTCCAGGGAGAGAGCCGAAAGGACAGCCACCAGGGTCTGTTCTGAGTTCCTTCCCCACACCACCCACTGACACCATTTTCCCTGGGACAAGGACTCCTCCCCAAATGACATTAGCCTGGTAGAATGCAATAGTCACTCCTTTCCTATTCCCTGTTGCCCTGCCAAGCTCATGCCCTGCAGTGGAGACTTTTCTAATGGCTTCTTGAGGAGGTTTAGACAAACTTACAATGTATTAGAGACTTAGTTGTGTGGCTCTGGGGTGAGGTCCATTTACTCTCCCATATACCTGACTAGTGTCTCCCCCTGCCAGGGCATAGATCCACTATTCTCACCTTCTCAACTCCTGGTGGCCTGCTGATCTCATGCCCTTCAGAGAAGTCTGATGAGTATTGCCAGCCTGGCTTTGTGATGCAGACTTCATGGAAGACTCTCAAGGAGGTCAAAGCAAAATTGCAGCAGACTGAGTTGTGTGGCTTTAGAGCAGGGGCCATTTATCTCTTGCACACACTACAGGTGCCACTGTTTCTGTACAGAGCCCCTCCTCCATGTGGGCAAATCTTGGTCTGATAGGGCCTGATGAACTCTGCTGGCTTCTCCTGAATATGTCTCTGAGACCCTTCCATACCACAAAGTTCTGTGGATACCCAGCAGTTGATGAGTAGCATTATTGTAATCTTGGCCTCAGACCAAGCTCTGGCTTCATATGTATCAGTCTGATGACCACTATTCATCCCTACCTGGTGATTTACTGAGAAACTGCCTCATGCAACTCATGTACCACCAAGAAGCTCCTTCAGTGATGGGGCCTAACAGGTAACCAGTAAGCTGGTGCCTTGGGCCTTTTTCCAACTTGTCCCCAGGATTGGTGCTGGGGGATGTGAACCATGGTGTGTAGCTTGGTTAATCTCATGCATAGCCATGCACTGCAGAGGCAACCAAAAACTGTGGATCACTTTATAGTACTCAACTAATAACTGAGGGCCAGTCACAGGCAGTTCCTAATGTTGAACTGCATCAGAGTCATGGCCAAGATAACCCAGAGCCAATACACCTGATGGTATGCTTCAGACCACAGAGAGCATGACCGATGTATCTCCACAACATCACAAAAAGGAAATATCAGCACGCACCATATCCTGCTAGGGACAATTCTGTTTCATGTGGTAGCCCTGGCACAGCAGTTTGCTCACCATGGTTGGGGTTGATGATCATAGTCAATTTGCCTGAGGGTTGGCACCACATCACAGAAGAACCAAAAAACAATCAAGACTTAATTACAACACGAGAGCTCTCATAACCCACACAAGGGACACTCCTAGAGCACCTAGCTCAGGTGATAAGGAAGATTTTAATGCTGAGCTCCACTACATACCTGCTACATAAGACTACCATGCCAAGACTAGGAGACACAACAGATCTACCTGATATACACAAATGAGTACAGAGAGGCAGCAAAAATAGGGAGACAAAGAAACATGAGCCAAATGAAAGGACTAGAGAAATCCCCAGAAGAAGAACTAAATGAAACAGAGGTAAACAATGGCTGATACAAGTTCAAAGCAATGACTATGAAGATTCTCAAGAAACTTAGAACTTAGAGAGAATTTCACCAAAGAGGTCGTAATCATAAAAAAAGGACATAGAGAGAAACCAAGATGGCAGCATAGGTAAACACATGAACTGCTGCCTTGCACAATTTCTAAACCACAAGTAAAAGACAAAACAGACATCATCTAGAACCACAGGAATGAGAATCTATATCAAATGAAATTATACAACTGTAAGGGAAAAGAAAAGCACACTGAGAACCACAGGAGTTGTGGAAGTACAGAGGTACAGAGGCGCACACATGGAGAGAGGGCTGGTAACTGAGTACACGGCTGGCTTTCTCAATCAGGAGGGAGACACAAGCTCCCAACTACTCTGGACTCCAGTTCCAGATGAGACTCTAGGGACCCAGTCTCATACAGGGAGAAACTGGACTCTCTCTGGTAGTGGGAAAAACTCAAGGGCAGCTTTCTCTCAGAGGTGCTTGCAGGTATTACCATGGACACTGAGACCAATGGGCCTCTTAAGGAAGTGTTGACAGGAAGCCATTGCTGTTTGCTCCACCCTGAGACTCTGCCACTTCCAAGCTCAGCGCAGATGCTTTTGCACATGAATGGACTGGTCCTTTGAATTCTAAACATACCTAACAAACTGCAGCTGAGTCAGTGAGACCCAGAACATCTAAAACAAAGCCCAAGGCCCCACAGCAGCTTGCACTGCTTCATAACTGGGCCTCATCTGGGCACCTCCGAAAACCAAACAAAGAAGAGGAATCTGCAGATCTTTTCATAACTCCTGCTGGGTGGCCTCAGGCAGAGGCTAAATTAGCACCTCCTTGGAGATCCAAGAGCCAGTGTACCCAGGGGTCAGAATAGGACCATCCAGATTACAACTTCTCAGATCCATAAGGGACACACTCAGGGGGCAGACTCAGTGAGCACCGAAGCCCCACTGAAGCAAGCCCTGCCCCATGAGGGTGTCTCCAGCACAGAAGTTCTCCCATCATAGACACAGCTGATTCTCACTCTCAATTGGCCTGGAGGTCAATTCCTCCCAATGATACCAACAACAATCAAGGCTTAACTACAGCAAGATTGTGCACACAGCCCACAAAGGGATGCACCAAGAGTGTCCACCTCAAGTAACTGGAGAGGCTGACCACTGGGCCCTATAGGACTTTTGGCACACAAAACCACTCTGTCAACTCAGGAAAGCAGCCAAAATGCAGAGACAAAGAAGCAGGTCACAAATGAAAGAAATGTAGGAAAACAAATGACTGGATATAGAGTTCAAAACCACAGTTATAAGGTTTTTCAAGAATTTTCTAGAAAAGGCTGATAAAAAAAAGTGAGACCCTTGAGGATATGAAAAAGGACCAACTAGAAACTAAGCATACACTGACACTGACTGAAATAAAAAATAATATACAGAGATCCAACAGCAGACTAGAGGATCGCAAGAACCAAGTCAAAGATTTGAAATACAAAGAAGCAAAAAAACAAAACAAAACACCCAACTGGAAAAGAAAAAAGAATCCAAAAATATGAAGATAGTGTAAGGAGCCTCTGAGACAACAAGCATACTGAATTACGGGAGTGCCAGAAGAGGAGAGAGAGCAAGATACTGAAAACCTATTTGAAGGAAAATTGACAGAAAACTTCCCCAACCTGGTGAAGAAATAGACTTACAAGTCCAGGAAGCACAAAGAATGCCAAACAAGAGGAATCCAAAGAGGACCACACCAAGACACATCATAATTAATATGCCAAGAGCAAAACACAAAGAGAGAATATTAAAAGCAGCAAGAAAAAAACAGTTAGTTACCTACAAGGAATTACCCATATGACCATCAGCTGACTTGTCAACAGAAACTATGCAGGCCAGAAGGGAGTGGCAAGAAATATTCAAAGTGATGAATAGCAAGAAACTATAAATAAGATTACTATACCCAGCAAATCTATCATTCAGAATTAAAGATCAGATAAAGAGCTTTACAGATAATAAAAAGCTAAAGGAGTAATATATGAAATGCTGAAATGTATTCTTTAAGAAGAGGAAGAAGAAGATAAAAATTATGAACAACAAATACATATATATCAAGAAGTGAATCTAAGAATCAAGTGAATAAAAAATCTGATGAACAGAATAAACTGGTGAATATGATAGAATCAGGGGTATAGAAAGGGAGTGGACTGACAATTCTTGGGGGAAAGGGGTGTGGGGGGTGTTGGAAAAGACTGGACAAAAATACACCTATGGATGAGGACAGCAGTGCGGGGGTTAAGGATAGAAGGTAGGGTGGGAACTGAGTAGAGGGGAGCTATGGGGGCAAAAAGAGGAACAATTATGATAATCTGAACAATAAATATATTTTTAAATGACATAGAACCCTGGTTACAGTGTCATTCCATACACCAAATCATCGTGGGTTCAATTCCCAGCCAAGGGCATGTACCTGGGTTGTGGGTTCTTTACCTATCCATAGTCAGGGTGCATGCAAGAGGCAACCTATCAATGTGTCTGTCACATTGATGCTTCTCTTTCTCTCTCTCTCTCTCTCTCTCTCTCTCTCTCTCTCTCTCTCTCTCTCTCTCCTGCCCCTTTCTCCTTTTCATTCTCTCTGAAAATCAATGGGAGAAAAAATACCAAGCTGAGGATTAACAACAACAAAATAAATAAATAAATAAAAAATTAATGTAAAACTATAAAAAAGAATTAGTCAGAAATAAAATAATAACTGAAATAAAGAATACAATGGAAGAAATCAAGAGATGATTAAGCAGGGGTTCAAAATAGTAATTTAGAAAGTAGCAGAAAAATCCCAATTAGAGCAGCAAAAATTCAACAGAATTTTAATAATGGAGGATAGTTAAAGGTATCTCTGGGACGATAAGTAGTATAACAATCCTATCTAATAAAGAGAATATACTAATTGACCATCACTCTGTCATAAAGATGGCTGCGCCCACAGCTGAGGCCAAGTTCTCTTAAGGAGCCTTAATGAGCAGTCAGCAGGGACCTGAGGCCACGCCCTCCCCTGCCCCCGTGGGGCCTGACGGGGGACCTCAGGACATGGCCCCCGTTCTGGATTTAGCCTGCGGGACCTCAGCCTGCACCTCCTGCCTTGGCACCAGCCTGGGGGACCTCAGGTCATGCTTCCGACCTGGCAGGGCTTGACTAGGGACCTCAGGAAGTGTTCCCTGCCCTGGAGTCAGGCTTGGGGACCTCAGGTATTGACCCCTGCCCAAGTGCCAGGCCAGGGGACCTCAGGCCACAATCCCCTGCCTAATGGGACTTGGTGGGTGACCTCAAGGTGCACCACCCATCCTGGTGCTGGACTAGGGGACCTTAGGTTGCTTCCCTCATTCCAGCACCAGGCCGGGGGCCTCAGGCTATGCCCCACACCAAGTGGGACTTGACAGGGAACTTCAAGCTATGCCCCCCATCCTGGCACAAGGCCGAAGTCCTCAGGCCACAACCCGTAGCCCAGCACCAGGCCAGGGGACTTGAGGCTGCACCCCTTTGCCTGGTGGGGCTTGACAGGGGACCACAGGCCATTCCCCCCATCCTGGAGCTGGGCTAGGGGTCCTGAGACTCTGCCTCCTGCCTGTCGGGGCTTAACAAGGGTGGGACTGGCAAGGTCTGGAACCAGCCCAATGGGGCTGGGCAGCCAGGTCTGGATTTCACACGATTTTGAGGAACATGTGGGTAGGCAGGGACTTGACTCTGTGTCCCCTTTTAATTTGCACAAATTCCGTGCACCAAGTTACTAGTATCCACATGATAGGGATTCCAGAGGAGAAGACAGCAATGGAATGAGAATCTATTTGAAGAAATGACAGAACTTTTCTAACTGGGTGAATGAAAATGGCATTCAAGTCAAGGAAGTGTAGACAGTTCCAAACAATATTAACTGAAAGAGGACCACACCAAGATACATAATAATAAAAATGGCTACAGTTAAAGACAAAGAACATCTTAAAAACAGAAAGTGAAGTCAGTTATCTACAAGGGAACTCCAGTAAGACTATCAGCTGATTTCTCAGAAAAATTTAAGGCTGGGGGATTAGCACAAAATATTCAAAGTGATGGAAAGCAAGTATTTAAAACAACACTAATCTAGTCAGCAAGACTATCATTTATAATTAAAGAAAAAATAAAAAGATTTTCAGACAGGAAAACCTAAAGGAGTTCATTACCACCAAGTAAGCATTATGAGAAAATTTAAAGAGGCTTCTTTAAGAAGGAAAAAACAAACAAAAGGAACATAGTTATCTATACATAATAAAAGAGTAACATGCTAATTGACCATACCTTTGTGATGCCCACCAACCAATCAGGAGTGAGTATGCATATTGACCCAACAAAGATGGTTAATTTGCATATGTGGGCACTGAGCAGCCAGAGGAGAGGCAAGATGCTTGCTTCATTACCATGGTGACAACACAGCATTCCACCTCACCCCAGCCACTCTGAGCCTCTGGGCAGAGTGGGAAGGCAAAAGGTGGCTCTGAGCCAGAGGGGAAAGGAAGCTCTGGGTTGGAATGGAAAGGCGGCTCCTGCCAGAGCAAAGGCAGTGCTGGCAGCCAGGGGAAGGAAGGCCCATGCTTGCATGAATCTTCATGTATCGGGCCCCTAGTAAAGAATAATATGGCAATAACCACTTTAAAGATAAATGCTCCAGTCAAAGCATATGTAGCTGAAAGCATAAGAAAACAAGCATCTTATATATGCTATTTATATGAAGGTATTTCACAGAAGTGGAAATAAGAAAAAGCTGGGACAGTAATATTTATATCAGACAAAGTAGACTTTAAAACAAAGGAGCAATCCAAGAAGAGAATTTAATCCTTGTACACACTTATGTACCCAAATATATAAAGCTATGCCTCATGGACATTTGGAAGAGATCAACAGTAGTACAATCATAGTTGGGGATTTCAACACCCCATTTAATCAAAAGATAGATATTGCAGACAGAAAATTCACAGGGAAACAGCAGTCTTAAATGACATACTATTACAGTTAGAATTAATTAATATCTTCAGAGAATTTCACCCACAAGCTGCAGAATATACATTCTTTTTAAGACACATGAAATATATCTAGTATAGAACATATATTAGCACACAAATCAAGTCTCAATAAATTTAAGAAGATTGAAAACATTTCAAGCATTTGCCCTATCAACAATGGCATAAAACTAGAAATCACAAGGAAAAAAAACCACAAAAAAACAGCACACTGAAAACCACATGGAAGTTAAATAACATGTTATGCTCTAGCTGGTTTGGCTCACTAGATAAAGCATCAGCCTGTGGACTGAAGGGTCCAGGATTCAGTTCCAGTCAAGAGCACTGGGTTGCAGGCTCAATCCCCAGTTGGGGGCATGTATGAGGCAGTCAATCAATGATTTCCTCTCATCATTGATATTTCTTTCTTATTCTCTGAAATCAATAGGAATATATTAAATAAATAAATAGATAAATAAATAGATAAATAGATAAATAAATAACATGTTACTAAACAATGAATGGATTAACAGTGATGTCAAAGGAGAAATCAAAAGATACCTTGAAACAAATGAAAATGAAAACACAACAAGCCCAAATCTATGGATACCAGAAAAGCAGTCTTAGGAGGGAAATTCATAGCATTACAGGAAGAAACAAGAAAAACTAAAGAAACAAGAAAAACCTCAAACATCTAACCTTACACCTAAAGTAACTAGAAGAATAACAACAAACAACACCTAAAGTGAGTAGAAGAAAAGAAATGATAAATATCAGTGCAGAAATAAACAAAATAGAGTCTAAAAAAAACAAGACAAAGGTAAATGAAACTTTGAAAAGATAAACAAAATTGACAAACATTTCTTCTTGACAGAGTCTTCAAGAAAAAATAGATAGGATCAGAAATAAAAAATGAGAAGTAACTGACCACAGAAATACAAAGGATTATAAGAAAAATATTACAAACAACTATATGCCAACAAATCAGAGAATCTGGAAGAAATGGATAAGTTTCTAGAAACATACAATGTCCCAAAACTGAATAAAGAAGAAAGAGAAAATCTGGGAGGAGCCAAGATGGCAGCCAGCAGGATGGCAATGAAGGAGAGAGTGTGAGTGAGGGAGGGAGTGAAAGGGGAGTGTGTGGAGGTATTGTGTGTGTGTGTGTGTGTGTGTGTGTGTGTGTGGCAGTTAGATCCTGTGGGAGTCTCAGCGACTGGCATACTTGGCTCTCCTAGATAAGGAACCCCCACTACTGCTGCAAACACTCCTGGGGATCTGGCACTCACACAGAAACCATGTCATCTTGAAGGATTGAGCTGCTGTGACTAGGAGCCCAGCCTCATTATCACCCAGACTGGCCTCAGACGCAACCCAAGACTCTATGGCCACTCTGGCTATGATCTGCTACTGTAGTTACAGACCCATGGAAACCAATACTTCAGCCTTCTTGGCCACAAGCTCCTGTGAGTCCTAGAGTGCATTCCCCTCCCACAAACCTAGCATAGCATCACAAGCCCTATGTGTCCTGGCTCCTGGGCTCTCCCATGACTCTTGGTATGTGTGAGGCTCCTGCTGACTCACTGTAGTCATGTGTCCTGGCACCTGAGCTCTCCCATGATTCTTGGCATGTGGGAGTCTCCTGATGACCCACTGTGGCCACACATCCTGGTACCTGAGCTCTCCTGAAACTCTTGGGATGCATGATGCTCCTGCCAACCCACCACTGTGGCACAAGCCCCACATAACTCAGCACCTGGAGCCTTTGGTGATAGTAAAAATGGGGAAGACAAAGAAAAACATCTAAAGGAAAGAAAAGGAGGAATTGTCAGAAAAGGAACTAAATAAAATGGAGGCATGCAATATGTCAGAAAAATAATTCAAAGTAATGGTCATACAGTTCATAAAACAAATGTATGAGAAAAATCAACAGATTATGTAAGAATCAAGAGGGGCTCACCAATGTCCTGCCTTGCTGCCTGCATGCCCTGCCACTGCTCTGAAGAAATGCTTCGATTACACACACTCCTTTGCCAGAGTAGGCCTGTGTCCAGGACATTGGCTCCTCATTTCACTCAGGCTTATGCCAAGGATGTAAAATTTGGTGCAGAGGCTCGAGCCATAATGCTTCAAAGTGTAGATCTTTTAGGCAATGCTGTAGCCATTTCTATGGAGCAAAAGGGAAGAACAGTGATTTTTGAACAGAGCTGGGGAAGTCCTAAAGTAACAAAAGATGGTGTAAGTGTTGTAAATTCCATTGACTTAAAAGAGAAATATAAATATACTGGAGCTAAACTTGTTCAAGATGTTGCCAGTAATGAAAATGAAGAAGCTGGGGATGGAACCATGACTGCTGCTGTGCTGGCATGTTCCATTGCCAAGGAAGGCTTTGAGAAGATAAGGTGCTAATCCAGTGATGTTAGCTGTTGTTGCTGTAATTTCTGATCTTAAGCAGCAGTCTAAACCTGTGAAACAGCTTAAGAAATATCTCAGGTTGTTACAATTTCTGAAAATGGAGACAAAGAAATTGGCAACATAATTTCTGATGAAATGAAAAAGGTTGAAGGAAAGGCATAATCACTGTAAATGATGGGAAAACACTGAATGATGAATTAGAAATTATTGAAGGCATAAAGTTTGATCAAGGATATATGTCTTTATACCTTATTAATACAGCAAAAGGTCAGAAATTTTAATTCAAAGATGCATATGTTAAGTGAAAAGTGAATATCTAGTGTTCATTTCATCGTACCTGCTCTTGAAATTTTCAGTGCTCACTGTAAGCCCCTGGTCATAATTGCTGAAGATGTTAATGGAGAAGCTTTAAGTACATCAGTTTTGATTAGGCTAAAATTGTTCTTTATTAGCTTGTAGCAGTCAAAGCTCCAGGTTCTGGGGACAATAGAAGAACCAACTTAAAGATATGGCTGTTGCTACTGGTAGTGCAGTGTTTGGAAAAAGATTGACTGTCAATCTAGAAGACAGTCAATCATGGCTTAGGAAAAGTTGGAGAGGTCATTGTGACCAAAGATCATACCATGTACTTGAAAGGAAAAGGTGACAAGGCTCAGATTGAAAAACATATTCAAGAAATTATTGAGCAGTTAGATATCACAACTAGTGAATGTGAAAAGGAAAAACTAAAGGAATGCCTGGCCAAACTCTCAGATGGGGTAGTTGTGCTGAAGGTTGGTGGGACAAGTGATGTTTAAGTGAGTGAAAAGAAAGACTCAAAGATGCCCTCAACGCTACCAGAGCTGCTGTGGAGGAAGGCATTGTTCTGGGAGGGGGCTGTTCCCTGACTTGGTGCATTCCAGCCTTGAACTCATTAACTCCAACTAATGAAGATAAAAAATTGATGTAGAAATTATTAAAAACTGAAATTCCTGCAATGACCATTGCTAAGAATGCAAGTGTTGAGGGATTGTTATTAGTTGAGAAAATTATGAAAAGTTCCTCAGAAATTGGTTATGATGCCATAGCTGGAGATTTTGTGATTATGGTGGAAAAAGGAATCATTGTTACTACTAAAGTTGTAAGAACTGCTTTACTATATGCTTCTGCTGTAACCTCTCTGGTAACAACAGAATAAGTTGTGGTCACAGGAATTCTTAAAGAGGAGAAGGACCCTGGGATTGGTGGGATGGGTGAAATGGGAGGAGGGATGGAAGGTGGCATGTTCAAGCCCTGGAATAGTGCTTTACCAACATTACTGAGAACTGAGAAAAAGCTTAGAGCATCTCCTCTCCTATAACTTCAGAGAAGTCAGTTGAAGGAAATGATTGAAGAAAATCCTGGCTGTTGTTCAAGAAAATCACTCTAACCATCAGTTACTGATTTCAGTTGACAACATACAATAGTTTACTTCTGTAATTGGCCATGCCTACAGATAATTTATTTTGAATTTTTGAATAAAAATACATTTGTACATTCTTGATAATAAGAGCCGTGTATCAATGTACTGCTTTCAACTTAAATCACTGAGGCATTTTTACTACTGTTCTGTTAAAATCAAGATTTTAGTGTTTGTCATCACCTGATGAGAAGTAAAGACAGCAATATAGCCTTTCTGTGGAGAGTCAGAATAATTGTGTGGAAAGCAGAGAAATATCCAATTACGTGACCTCTAATAAAAATTTGTTTAAAGTTAAAAAATAATCAAGAGGAAATCAAGAATGATACAGCTACAATAGAAAACATTATGGAGTGTGTCAACAGTAGAATAAATAAATCAGAGAACCATATTAGTGGTTTAGAAGACAGGGCAGAGAAACAAGCCCAATATGAATACCAACTGGAGAAATAAATTAGAAAGCAAGAAGAGAGCATAATGGAGCTTTGGGGGAAAAATGAATTAAAGTAACATACATATAATAGGAGTGCCAAAAGGACAAGAGGAGGAGCAAGGATTAGAGAACCTATTTGAAGAAATACTAACAAACAGAAAACTTCCCTGATTTGGGGAAGAAAAAGTCACACAAGCACAGGGAGTTCCAAACAAGATGAACCCCAAAAGACCTATATAAAGACAAGTCATAATTATAATGGCAAATATCAATGACAAAGTAAGAATCTTAAAGGCTGCAAGGGAGAGACAGAGAGTTACCTACAAAGGACATCCCATTATATTATCAAATGATTTCTTAACAAAAACACATCAGGCCAGAAGGGAATGGAATGAAGTATACAAAGTGATGAAAAGCAATTCAGCAAAGCTATCATTCAAAATGGAAAGGGAAATCAGGAGAGTCACAAACAAAAAAAGGTCTGAGAGTTTATCGCTACCAAGCCAAAAATGCAATAAATGCTAAAGGGACTGTTGTAAAAACAAGAAATAGAAAGGGAAGAAAGAACATAGGCATAAAGAATAGAAAAGGCTACAAATAAATACCTATCAATAATAACCTTAAATGCGAATGCTCCAATAAAAAGACATAAAGTGGCTGAATGGATAAGAAAACATAACCCATATACATGTTATATACAAGAGACCCACTTCAGAACAAGGGACTCACACAGACTGAAAGTGAAGGGATGGAAAAATATCTTTCAGGAAAATGGAAATGAGAAAAAAAGCTGGGATAGCAATACTTATATCTGACAAAATAGACCTCAAAGTGAAGGCCATAACAAGAGATAAGGAAGGCCACTTCATAATACTAAAGGCATCAATAAAACAAGAGGATATAACTCTGATATATATATATAAAATGCAGGAGCAGCAAATATTTAAAAATAATAATAAACTCTGGGAGATATGAACAGCAATATAGTCATAGTAGGGAACTTTAATACCCAATTGACATTACTGGATAAATCCTCTAGAAAAAAAAAATCAGCAAAGAAACAGGAATCCTAAATGACTCACTAGATCAGATGGACTTAATTGACATCTTCTGAACATTCCATCCCAAAGCTACAGAATATACATTCTTCTCAAGTGCACATGGGGCATTTTCAAAGACGGACCACATATTGAGACACAGGATAAGCCTCTTCAAATTCAAAAAGACTGAAATCATATCAAGCATCTTCTCAGATCACAATGACATAATATTAGAAATAAACTACAATAAAAACAATCACAAATTTCAAACACTTGGAGGCTGAATTGAATGCTATCAAACAATTAGAGGTCTGGTGCACAAATTTGTGCATGGGTGGGGTCCAGCTGGCCTGTGCCAATCAGAGCCAAATGGATCAGGCTGGCCTTGGGGAGGGGTTGTATTGTTGGTGCTAAACTTGAGGAGTTGGCTGGCTGGCCCTGTGCACAATAGGTGTGTGGGGGCTAATTAGGGGTGGGGCCAGCTGGGGATAGGGGCTGTGGAAAGTTGGCTGGTCTGCCCCACACCCGTTTGGTGTGGGGGGTCAATTGGGGGTGGGGATGGCCAGGAGTAGGGGCTGTGGGCAGTTGGCCAGCTGGCCCCAGCCTCTGGTCATTCTCCTGGTGTAAATCCTGGTCAAACACCCAGTCAAGAGGATAATTTACATATTAGCCTCTTATTATATAGGATGATTGGGTTACCAAAGAGATCAAAGAAATTGTCCTGCAAACAAATGACATTGTAAATACAACAATCCAAAATCTATGAGACACAGTGTAAGCAGTCCTGAGAGAGAAATTCATAGCATTGCAGGCCTATGTCTAGAATCAAGAAAAACTGGTAATAAATTATCTAACTGCACAACTTAATGAATTAGAAAGAGAGCAACAAAAATTGCCCAGAGTGAGCTGAAGGAAGGAAATAATAAAGATCAGAGCAGAAATAAATGACATAGAGATAAAAAACAACAACTAAGGATTAATGAAACCAAGAGCTTGTTCTTTGAAAGGATAAACAAGATTGATAAACCTCTAGCCAGGCACACCAAGAAGCATAGAGAGAGGACTCAAACAAAATCAGAATGGAAAGAGGAGAAATGA
This sequence comes from Pipistrellus kuhlii, assembly GCF_014108245.1. NCBI lineage: Eukaryota > Metazoa > Chordata > Mammalia > Chiroptera > Vespertilionidae > Pipistrellus > Pipistrellus kuhlii. The sequence continues at coordinate 896,276 of NW_023425531.1, forward strand.
CAGACCCCACAGAAAGACAAACTATTGTTAAATATATATATATATATATATATATATATATATATATATATATATATATATATATAATGAACAATTCTATTCCAACAAACTGGTTAACCTGTTCCTAGAAAATGTACATGTTCCTAGAAAAATATGACCTTCCAATACTCAATCAGGAAGAATAAAAAAAATCTGAATAGGATGATAACTACGGAGGAAATTGAAGCAGGAAAAACAAACAAACAAAACAACAAACCAAAACCTCCCAGCAAACAAAAGCCCTGGACCTGACAGCTTCACGGGGGAGTTTTACCAAACATGCAAAGAATTAAAACCTATTCATCTCAGATTATTAAAAAAAAAAAAAAAATTCATGTGGAAGGCACACTTCCACGCTCTTTCTACAAAGCCAGCATTACCCTAATTCCAAAACCAAATAAAGACACTACGAATAAAGGGAATTACAGGCCAATATTCCTGATGAACATAGATACTAAAATCGTCAACAAATCTTAGCAAATTAGATCCAGCATTACATTAGAAAATCATAGAACATTTTGGGGATGCAAGAATGGTACAGTATCCACAAATCAATAAATGTGATACATCACTTAAACAAATTGAGAGATTAAAAACCACATAATCATATTATGTTATGTTTGACAAAATCCAACACCTTTTCTTAATAAAAACTCTCAGCAAAATGTGAATAGAGGAATCATACCTCAATATAATAAAAGCCATAGATAACAAACCTCCAGCCAGCATTATACTCAATAGGCAAAAGCTCAAACCATTTTCCCTAAGAATAGGAACAAGAAAGGGGTGCCTACTCTCACCACTCCTTTTCAACATAATAATTGAAGTGCTAGCAATAGCAACCAGACACGAAGAAGAAATAAAAGGCATCCAAACTGGAAAAGAAGTAAAATTGTCATAATTCACAGATTATATGATATTGTACATAGAAAACCCTAAAGACTATATTTAAAAATTACTAGATTTATTAAATCAATTCATTATTGTAGCAGGATACAAAATTAACAACCAAAAGTCTTTGGCTTTTTTATACACCAATAATGAGCTCACAGAAAGAGAAACAAACAAAAGAACCCCATTTACATTGCTCCATAAAAAATTAAGATATCTAGGAATAAACTTAACTAAGGAGGTAAAAGACTTATACTCAGAAAATTATAGGACATTGAAAAAAGAGGTAGAGAAAGACATGAACAAATCTAAGAACATACCATGTTCATGGACTGGTAGAATCAACATCATTAAAATGTCCATACTACCCAAAGAAATCTATAGATTCACTGCAATCCCCATTACTATACCAATGGCATATTTCACAGAGGTGAAACAAACTCTCTAAAATTCAAATGGAATAAAAAAAATAATCACATGAACAGACACATTGACCAGTGGAACAGAACAGAGAATCTAGAAATTTACACAAGCCATTATGCTCAATTAATATTTGACAAAGGAGGCAAGAAAATACAATGGAGTCAAGATAGTCTCTTCAATAAATGGTGTTGGGAATATTGGACAGAATATGCACACAAAAAAAAGAAACTAGACCACCAACTTATACCATACACAGAAATAAACTCAAAATGGATAAAAGACTTAAATGTAAGATATGAAACCATAAAAGTCCTAGAAGAATCCATAGGCAGCAAAATATCAGACATCTCTTATAGCAATATCTTTACTGATACAGCTCCTGGGCAATGCAAACTAAATAAATAATAAACAAATGGGACTACATAAAAATAAAAAGCTCTGTACAGCCAAAGAAACCATCAACAAAACAACAAAATCCACTGCATGGAGAACATATTTGCCAATTTTATATACAATAAGGGCCTAATCTTTATAATTTATAGGGAACTCATATATCTTAACAAAAAAAGGTAAACAATCCCATAAAAAAATTGGCAAAGGACAAAATAGACACTTTTTGACATACAGAAGGCCAAGAGACATAAAAACACGCTCAAAGTCACTAATCATCCAATAGATATAAATCAAAATGGCAGTGAGATACTATTTCACACCTGTCAGAATGGCTACCATCAACAAATCAACAAATGGAAAGTGCTGGTGAAGATGTGGAGAAAAAGGAATCCTCATGCACTGCTGGTGGGAATGCAGATTGGTGCAGCCACTGTGGAGAACAGTACGGAGTTTCCTCAAAAATTTAACAATGTAACTGCCATTTGACCCAGTGATCCCACTTCTAGGAATATATCCCAGGAACCCAGAACAACCAATCATAAATAATATATGCACCCCTGTACAGTTTACAATAGCCAGGATTTTGAAACAGCCTAAATGGCAGTCAGATGATGAGTGGATGAGAAAACTGTGGTACATCTACACAGTGGAATACTGCGCTGCTATAAAAAAGAAGGAGCTCTTACCATTTGCAACAGCATAAATGTAACTGGAAAGCATTATGCTAAGCAAATTAAGCCAGTCGGTGAAAGATAAAAAACAAATGATCTCATTCATTTATAGAATATAAAGAACATTATAAACTGATGAACAAATAAGATACAGAGACAAAGAAACAACAAACATACTGTCATACTACAGTGCAGAGGCAGGGAAAAGTTGGTAGGGAGATAAGAGATCAACTAAATGACACATATGCATGCATATAAGCATAACCAATGGACAGAAGACACTGGGGGCAGGTAAGGCCAGGGGTATGGGAAGCTAGGGGGAGGTCAATGGGGAAAAAAAGAGACTACTATTTGTACTACTATTTGTAATACTTTAAACTAAACTAAACTAAACTAAACTAAAATAAACTAAAATAAAATAAAATATAGTGTAAGGAGCTTCTGAGAAACATCAACAGTACCAATATTTGCATTATGGGGGTACCAAAAGGAGAAGAGAGAAAGATATTGAAAACTTATTTGAAGAAATAATGACAGAAAACTTCCCCTACCTCAGGTGTGTGTGTGGGTGGGGGGGGGGGGGGGGTGGGATAGAAAGCAACCAAAGTCCTTATATGCATACATATTAGCAGAACCAATGGACACAGACCCTGGGGAAGTTGGGACTTGTCTTGGGTGGGAATGGCTAGGGGCATGGAGGGGAGGGTTTACTGGGGGAAAAGAAGACTTATGTAAAACATTAGACAAAGAAAGAAAGAGAGAGAGAGAGAGAGAGAGAGAGAGAGAGAGAGAGAGAGAGAGAGAGAGAGAGGGAGAGAATGAAAGAAGAAAAGAAAAGAAAAGAAAAGAAAAGAAAAGAAAAGGAAAGAAAAGAAAAGAAAAGAAAAGGAAAGAAAAGAAAAGAAATTAAAGAAAAAAGAAAACCTACCCTACCTCGTGAAAGAAATAGACTTACAAGTCCAGGGAGCACAGAAAGTCCCAAACAAGAGAAACCCAAAAAGAAGCATACCAATACACATCATAATTAAAAGGCCAAGAGGTAAAGACAAAGAAAGAATCATAAAAGCCACAGAGAAAAGCAGTTAGTTACCTTCAAGGGAGCACTCTTATGACTGCCAGCTGATTTCTCAACAGGAACTTTGCAAGCCAGAAAGGAGTAGCAAGAAATATTCAAAATGCTGAATAGCAAGATCTACAACAAATATTACTCTACACAGAAAAGCTATCATTTAGAATTGAAGATCAAATAAAGAGCTTCACAGACAAGGAAAAGGTAAAGGAGTCATCACCACCAAACCAGTATTACATGAAATGCTGAAGACTATTCTTTAAGAAGAGGAAGATTAAAAAATATGAACAATAACATGACTATAAATACTTATCTATCAACAATTTAATCTAAAAATTAAAAATAAACAGGGAATCTAATGAACAAAAATAAACTGATGAGTAAAATAGAACTGGGGGTTGAGATTACCCAAAGACTTGTATGTATATATGCATTACCTATGGACACAGATAATAGGGTGGTGAAGAGCTGGGGTGGAGTGGGAACCCTATGGAGGTGTAAATGGGGGGGGGGGGGTGATATATTTGTAATACTCTCAACAATAAATATTTCTTTTGAAAAGAAAATTAGAACATATAGTTAATGAAATAAAAAAAATCTTTCTAATCTCTTCAAAGGTAACAATTTATGTTTTCTAGCATTTTCCTTTGTTTGAGGTATTCCTAATTAGTTTTTAAAGTGGATCACATAAGAGAATTTATTATACTGTTCTTGCAACTTTTCTGTAGTTTTTTTTCAAATAAAAACTTAAAAACATGAAAACAAAATGCCTCTCTTAAACGTACCACAAAAGCCTCAATTTTTTTTAAACCCAGTCTTCAATAGTAGTTTATTTTTTTATTTTTTAAACCCAGTCTTCAATAGTAGTTTATTTTTTATTAAATATTGTTTAATAACAAATTTCAGGTATACAGCTTTATAATACACCTGTATACTCTGATGTATGCTCACCACCTATAGTCTAGTCCCCTGCCATCATCTTGTATTTATTTCTTTTACCCTCTCCATCCTTTCCTCTCTCCCCTTCCCCTCTGGTAACCATCATTTTATTGTCAGTATCTATGCATTTGTTTGTTGCTTTTTGTTTTATGTCCTTCATATAACTGAAATAATAAAGTTTCTATCTGATTTACTTCACCTAGCACAAAATTCTCTAGGTCTATCTATGTTGTGGCAAATGGTAATATTTCCTGTTTTTATTTTACTTATTAAGTTGATTGGAGTGATATTTGAACATGAACATATGGGCTTCATGTATGGGTTTTGATATTACAAGACCTGTATATATTGCTCTGTGTGCCTACCACCCAGAATCAAATCTTCTCCTGTCACCTTATATTAGGACCCCCTTCTTCCTTTATCCCCTTCCCTCTGGCAACCAGTGTCACCCAAATCAACCACTATTTGTGTTACATACCGTGTTTCCCCAAAAGGAAGACATCCTTCGAAAATAAGACCTAGCACATGGAAAAATAAGACATCCCCTGAAAATAAGATCTAGCTCATCTTTGGGGAAAAAAATTAGTATAAGACACTGTCTTATTTTGGGGGAAACAGGGTATTTTTATTTATATACTAGTGGCCTGGTGCATGAAATTTGTGCACAGCGGGGAGGGTGTCCCTCTGTCCAGCCTGTACCCTCTCCAATCTGGGACCCCTCCGGGGATGTCCAACTGCTGGGGGATATCCCTGTGGGATTGATCCTAAGCCAGCAGTCGACATCCCTTTCACAATCCGGGGCCACTGACTCCTAACTGCTCAGCTGCCTGCCTGCCCAATTGCCCCTAACCACTCTGTGTGTCGGCCTGCTCACCTTCAAATGCCCTTCCCCGCTGGCCTCATGGCCCACAACTGCCCTCCTGGCCAGAGGCCCATACACCCAGGTGTGGAAAACTTGCCTCATCACCATGGCAATGACACACCATTTCACCCTCTACCCCAGTTGCTCTGTGCCTGCTTTCCAAAGGCCCTCCATGGCTGGGGTGGAATGCTTGCCTTGTCACCACAGCGATGAAGCAAGCATTCCACCAGGCATCTCACACTGTCCACTGTCAGCGGCTGCCCCTCTCCCAGGTGCTGGGGAACTCTGGTGGGGCTGAGAGGACTGGGCGCCACCATCTTGTGGCCATGGGCTCCACCATCTTTGTGATGGAGTGATGGTCAATTTGCATATTCCTTCTTTATTAGATAGGATATGTATCATGTCTTCCTTAATCAAACACTGAAGATCTCTTGAGTTGTTTCCATGTGTTGTCTATTGTAAATAATGCTACAACAAACATATGTATCTCTATTTATGAATAATTATTTTCAAAATTGTCAGGTAGATACTTGGTAAAAATCTTGCTGGGTCATATGGTGGCTCTATTCTTTAAAAAAAATATATATATTTTATTGAATTTTTTATATAGAGGAAGGGAGAAGGATAGAGAGCTAGAAACATTGATGAGAGAGAAACATCGACCAGCTGCCCTTGACCAATGTACATGTCCTTGACCGGAATCAAACCTGGGATCTTTCAGTCTGCAGACTGACGCTCTATCCACTGAGCCAAACCGGTTTTGGCTGTTAGCTCTATTCTTAATATTTTTAGAAAGCTTCATACTGTTTTTTCAGAGTGACTATACCCACCAGCAGTGTACAAAGGTTCTCTTTTCTTCATATCCTCTCCAACACTTATCGATATTTCTTGTCTTATTGATAATAGCCATTCGAACAACTGTGTGGTACTGAGATATTACTGATTCCATTGAGTAATCTACAAGTATATTTTGAAGTTCATATATGAATGAACAGTTTGTTGTTCTGTTCCCTCATGAAAGCTAAGCTTCTGTGTGTCTTCTGCTTGATTCTAGGTCTTTATCCTGCTACCAGTGGAGAGGCCTATGTTAATGGATATTCCATCTCGAAGCACATGGTCCAGATCAGGGAGAGCTTGGGCCTGTGTCCCCAGCAGGACTTGTTGTTTAACTACTTGACAGTAGCAGAACACCTTCATTTCTATTGCGTGGTAACCAAACACATGTTGCTTTATTTCCACTCTATTCCTGTACGTAACATAGAGTACCTACTATCAATATTCTTATTCTTAGAAAGTTAAAAAATTTACTTTTGGTGAATTCTTCTTTAAACATAGAGAGAGGCAAAGGGAAGAAAACACTGTAGATGGTCTAAGACACATGTGTCAAACACAAGGCCCGCGGGCCAAATCCGTCCCGCCAGGCCTTGCAATGTGGCCCGCACCGCGCTGTCATCACTGCACTCCGCTGCGTTTCCATCACAATGACAGTTTATGACTGTTCAGTAAACCATTCGGCCCGCGATTTAGGCTGGATTTTAGATTTTGGCCCCTTCTCTCATTGAGTTCGACACCCCTAGTCTAAGAAAAGAACTGGTGAAACATGTTTCTGATGATGAAGTTGGAAGCACCATATAAAGTCTGCCTTCTTTTTCTAGATGAAAGGAATCCCTCGAAAGATGCACGCTAAGGAAATTGACCCTATGCTGTCTGCTTTAAACCTTGAGGAAAAGCGAAATACATTTTCAGTGTCACTGAGTGGAGGGATGAAGCGCAAACTCTCCATCAGTATAGCACTCATAGGGGACTCCAAGGTAAAAGCAAAGTAAAAGCTAGAAATGGACCCCCACGGAAGCAGGGCTAAAGCTGACACAAACCCATGGACTGATATGTAGTATCTAACTCTAGAGTAGCCTCCCAAATCCCCGATGTGCTTGCCTGTCAACCTTGTTGGAATAAAGTGGCCATAGGTTTGGAATCAGTCCAACATTGCTAAGTCAGTCTCAGTCTAAGCTCATCATCTTAGCTCAGTTTGACAAGTGACTGGAAAGAACCCAGTGCACCAATCCGTCGTGTGTAACGTAGTCATGGAGTTGTTCTTCTGGTCTCCAGGTGGTGATACTTGATGAGCCCACAGCTGGCATGGACCCTACCTCGCGAATGGCCACCTGGGACCTCCTCCAGCAGTATAAGCAGGGCCGGACAGTCCTACTGACCACCCACTACATGGATGAAGCTGACATCCTGGGCGACCGCATTGCCATCATGGTGAAGGGATCCTTGCGATGCTGTGGTTCTCCACTTTTCCTCAAAAAAATATATGGTCTCTCTCTTTTTAATAATTCTTTTGATATTGATGACTTAATATTATTCTAACATAACTTTTATGGATATTGATATCTTAATAATATTATTTAATGTAATTTTTGTGTGTTTTTTTTTATATCTACCAATCACTTCAGTGATTCCCTCTATTCTTTTAATTGGGTTCAACTATGAGCCCTTTGAAATAATGGTCATATTTAAATTTTTTTAAACTATTGCATTTTCCAAATTTCATGTTTATTTCTTTCATATGACATCCATTTAAATTGTAATTTTCCCAACTGCAGTTGGGCCTTTAATGAAATAGCTATATCAATAAATAGATGATAAGTGGTAGACAGTAGATGGATGGTGAATAGATAAATCTATTCATGAATTCTATGAAAAATGTAGGGAATAAGTTATCTACTCCTTGCTTAAATCAGTATAAAATTGCTTCTGTATGTGCAGAATATTTTATTCTAATTTTGAGAAAACTTTTTCCTAAACATAAAACTGCCAAATATGTCTTAATAGCTTCCTTACTTCTTTTAGGTAATTATTTGAAATTATCTATATATCCGTTTTCTTTGCCCCCCCCCCCTTAATAAAATTTTAGTGCCTTATCTCCAACTTTTCATATTTCTATCCATTTTTTCCTGAAGCACTAGCTTAATAAAATATGTAATTTATTAATTTACCTTGTTTATTATCTGTTTCTCCTCTAGAGAGGAAAAATTTTTAATTGAAGTGTAATTTATGTGGAGTACAATGAATAGATATTCCTTGCTCAGTTTGATGAGTTTTTACAATTGTATATGCCTATTTGACTCCAAGTAAAGCAAGATACAGAGTATTCCTATGACTCCAGAAAGTTCCCTTTAACCTCTTTTCATCAATTCCCTTTCTCAAAAGCAATTGCTTTCTCATTTTTATTACCATACATTAATTTTGCCTGTTCTTGAAGATAACATAAATGAATCATACACAATGATTTCTGGTTTCTGGTTTCTTTACCTCAGCACAGTAGTTTGAGATTTATCTTTGTTGCTGCATGTATCAGTAGAACACACGGTCTACTCTTCATGGATTTTTAGGTTGTTTTAGGTCAATTCTATATAATTTCCAAATATCATGAAGAAATATGTTGTAAACTTGCTTGTAAAAATTTCTGTTGGATAAAAATTTATCTTGAGTGAAAATACATAGGAATGTAGTTACTTGGTCAATTATGAAGTGTACATTCGGCAAAAGAGTCTTTAAAGTGCTTGTATTATTTTACAACTACCAGCATGTTTGAGAAATCAATTTGCTCTATATCCATACCAGTATTTTAGTATTGTATTTGGATTTTAGCTGATCTAGAGAATGTGAAACAATATCTATTACTCTAATTTTCATTTTCTTAAGAATAAGAATATTTAGTACATTTTCATGTATAAATTAATTCTTCGTATAATTTACTCTGTGAAGTATAAATATTGGGTTTGTATCTTTTTTGTTGTTAATTTGCAATTCATATATTCTGAAAGTTCCCTTGTCAGATATTTGTATTGTGAATATTTCCTCAAATGTGTTTCTTGCCTATTCATTTTTTGCTAGTATCTTTTTTATTGAACATAACCTTTTAATTTTGAAAAGCCCAGTTTATCAATTATTTTCCTTTTTTTGGTCTATGCTTTTAAGGAAACCTTTACTTATGTAAAGGTTGCAAATATAATCTTACATTTCGTCTAGATTTTTTATGGTTCTAGCTTCTAAAAGTTTGTTATCTATTTTAAATTAATTTTTGTGTGAATGATGTTAGGTAAGTTGTTGATGTTGATTTTTTCCATGTGAATATCCAAAATACATTTAACTATTTTTTCCTGTTGAATTGGCACTTTTGATGAAAATCAGTTGACTCTTTATATGTAGGTCTACTTTTGGATTTTCTATTCATCATAGAGAGCGATCAAACTCCCAATCTTCTGGTTGAACTCCTGAGGGGACACTTTGCATTGTAGGGTTTTTATATATATAGACTAGAAGCCTTATGCATAAAATTCATGCATGGGTAGAGTCACTAGGCCTGGCTGACGATGAGGGCCAATCTGTGGGATGACTGGCAGAATATTGGGGGCCCCCACTGGCACCTGCCTGGCTGGCCTGGGGCCTGCAGGCTGGGGCAGCTCCTGTGTTGAGTGTTTGCCCCCTGGTGGTTAGTATACATCATAGTGACTGGTTGTTCTGCCATTTGGTCGATTTGCATATTAGGCTTTTATTATATAGGATTATTGGCTATATTCCCATCCTTATTTCAACCACCCCCTCCCGACTCCTTCTGGTAACCATCCCTTTGGTTTCTGTTTCTATGAGTCTGCTTCTGTTTGTTTTGTTTTAGGTTCTACATATAAGTGAAATCACATGGTATTTGTCTTTCTCTGACTGACTAGTTTTAAATTTTGAGGAACCTCCAAACTGTGTTCTACAGTAGCTACACCATTTTGCACCCCCACCAGTAATTTACAAGGGTTCCAGCTTTCTCACATCTTCCCTACCACTTGCTGTTTTTGTTTTTTTAGTATTTGTCCTAATAGGTGTGGGGTGGTATCTCATTGTGGTTTTGATTGGTAATGTTGAGCATCTTTTCATATACCACATGACCACTTCTGTGTCTTTGAGAAATGTTTATTCAAATCTTTAACACATTTTAAAATAATATTAGTCTTTTTGCTATTGAGTTTACTACTGAATTGGGGTTCCTTATATATTTTGGAAATTAATCCTTTACTTGTTATAGTCTTTGCAAATACTCTTTCTCATTCCACAGGTTTGCCTTTCTATTTTATTGATTGTTTTCTCTGTGGTGCAGAGGGTTTTTAGGTTGAGGTAACACACTTGTATATTTTTGCTGTTGTTACCACTGCTTTGGAGTTAATTCTAAAAAAATTACTGTCAAGATCAATGTAAAAAAGCTTTTACCCAATGTTTTCTTTTAGGAATTTTATGGGATCAAGTCTTGTGCTTAAGTCTTAAATACACTTTGATTGTATTTTTTGCAATGATGTAAAATTTTTGTGTGTAATGTAAAATATAGGCCCATATTCAGTCTTTGGTGGGTGAATATCCAGTTTTCTCAATATAGTTTGCTGAAGAAGCTATCTTTTCTCTATCGTGTATTCTTGGACTATACATGTGTTGATTTATTTCTGAACTCTATTGCAGTGGTTATCAATCTTCCTAATACCATGACCCTTTAATAAAGTTCCTTGTGTGGTGGTGACCCCCAACCATAAAATTATTTTCGTTGCTACTTCATAACTGTAATTTTTCGACTGTTATGAATCCTAATGTAAATATCTGTGTTTCCTGATGGTCTTAGGTGACCCCTGTGAAAGGATTGTTTGACCCCGAAAGAGGTCACGACCCACAGGTTGAGAACCACATGCTCTATTGTATTACATTGATCTATTTTTTTCTAATTTTATGCCAGTACTATACTGTTTTAATTACTGTTGCTGTATAATATATTTGAAGTCAGAAAGTGTGGATGCTTCCAGTTTTGTTCTTTCTTGAAAAATTTTGTTGTTGTTGTTGTTGTTGTTGTTGCTGTTGTTGTTACTCAGGGTCTTTTGTGTTTTCAATTAATATTAGGATCTTCTTTTATTTCTATAATAAGTGCCATTGGAATTGCATTGATAGGGATTGCATTAACTCTGTAGATCACTTAAGGTTCTATTGACATTTTAGCTATATTAATTCATGAACACAGGATGTTTTCCCATTTGTTTGTCTTTATTAATTTTTTATTAATGTTTTTATCAATGCATTTTAGTTTTCAGTGTACAAATATTTCATCTCATTACTTAAGCTTAATTCTTATTCTTTTTAAATGTTATTGTGTGATTATTTTCTTTTTGGATAGTGCAGTGTTAATATGTGGAATACAATTTATTTTTGTATGATTTTTTGATGATTTTTTTTTATCCTACCTCGTATATTAGCTACAACAGTTGTGTGTGTGTGTGTTTTGGAGTCTTTAGGGTTGCCTATATATCTCATCATGTCATCTGTAGACAAAGATCATTTTTTTCTCTTCCTTTCTAATTTGGATACCATTGTTTTCTGTGCTTAATTATTCAAATAGAACTTTCAGGATTTGACAAATAGAAATGGTAAGAATGGTTACCCTTGTCTTATTCTTGATCTTAGAAAAAAAGCTTTTAGTTTTTCACCATAGAGTATGATATTAGAAGTCATTTTATCTAATATGACATTGATTATGTGGAGCTAAGTTGCTTCTATATCAGAATTATTGAGAGTTTTTATTATGAATGGGTATTACATTTTGTCAAGTGCTTTTTCTGCACCTACTAATACCATCATGTAATTTTTTTCTTTTATACTGTACATGTGTTTCTTTTATTGATTTGTACACCTGGAACCATGTTTGTATACCAGGAATAAATCTCACCAGTCATGGTATTTTTCTTTTAATGTGTTCTTTGATTCAGTGTGCTCAGAATTTGTTAATGATGTTTACATCTATGTCTAGCAGTGTTATTGGCCTGAGGTTTTCTTTTCTTGGGCTGTCTTTTTCTGAGTTGGTTATCAGGGCAATGTTTGACTCATAAAGTGAGTATAGAATTGTACTGTACTCTTCAATATTTTTTTGAATTATGAAGAATTAATTCTCTTTTAAATGTTTAGTAAAGTTTCTCAGTGAAATTATCTCCTCTTGGTATTTTCTTTATCAGAATATTTTGATTATTGATTTAGTCTCCTTTCTAGAGATAGTTATGTTTAGACTATTGCTTCATGATTTAATCTTTGTAGATTGCGTGTTTCTAGAATTTTACCAATTTTACTAGATTAACCAATTTGTTGCTATATACTTGTTCACAGAACTTTCTGGTCATCCTTTATTACTTTTATGATTTTAATTGTAACGTCTCATCATTTCTGTTTTATATTTAATTCTTTTTCTTCTATATGCTAAATTCTATAGCTGTTTGTTTATGTTTTTAAGCAACCAACTCTTAAAAAGAAAAACTCATGGACAGAGACAACAATATGGGGATTGCCAGAGGGAAGGGTATGTGAGGGTAGGTTGAAAAGGTAAAGGATCGATGGTGATGGAGAAAGACTCGACTTGGAGTGGTAAACACACAACAGAATATACAGATGATATATTGTAGGATTGTATACCTGAAACCTATATAATTGTATTAACCAATGTCACGACAATAAATTCAATTAAAAACATGGGAAAAATAAGTTTTGTAAATTGTTTCTATGGTTTTTATATTATCTGTTTTATTTATTTATGGCATATTCTTTACTATTTTATTCCTCTGGTAACTTTACAATTAGTTTGTTCTTTTTCCAGTTCCTTGAGTTATAAACTTAGGTTGCTTATTAGAAATCTCTCTTCTTTTTAAAGTTGAGGTTTATCATCATAAACTTTCATCTTAGTACTGCTTTTCAGAATTCCATAAATTTTAGAAATTATTTTGTAAATACATTTTTATTGATTTCAGAGAGGAAGGGAAAGTGAGAGAGGGAGAGAAACATCAATGATGAGGCAGAATCATTAATTGGTTGCCTCCTGCACATTCCACACTGGGGACTGAGCCTGCATCCGAGGCATGTGCCCTGACCAGGAGTCGAAACATGACCTCCTGGTTCATAGGTCAATACCCAACCACTGAGACACACTGGCCAGGCGGTATGTTGTATTTATTTAAACCTGGCCCAACATATTTTCTAATTTGATATCTTCTTTGACCCTTTGGTTGTTCAAAATGTGTTGCTTAATTTTGAATTTTTCTGTTTTTCTTCTGCTATTGCTTTCTATTTTTATTCTATTATGACCAGAAAGGTTACTCAGTATCATTTCAATCTTCTTAAATTTGTTAAAACTTGTTTTTTGATAGGATATTTGATCAAGTCTGGAAAATGTTCTATGCACACTTAAGAAAAATATATATTCTGCTACTGTTAGAATTATTTATATATTTTTGTTAGGTCCACTTGATCTATACTATTGTTCAAGGCCTCTGTTTCTCCGTTGATTTTTCTCTCTGTTTAATCTGTCCATTATTGATAGTGGGATTTTGAATTCTCCTATTTTATTGTATGTCTGGTTATTTTATCCTTCAGCTCTATCAACATTTGCTTTATATATCTTTATATATTTAGGCTTCTGATATTGGGATATACAATTTTCATGACTCTTACACCTTTATTTTGAATTGATCGTTTAATCATTATCAATTTTGGGTTGCTGTTGTTTTTGTCTCTCTTGGCATTTTTTTTTTTTTTTTTTTTTTTTTTTTTTTTTTTTTTTTACCTAAAGTCTATTTTATCTGATATAAGAATAGTCACACCTGTTTCTCTTGGTTATATTTTTATGGAGTTGTTTTTCTATCTCTTCGTTTTCAACCTGCATCTGTCCTTAAACCTAAAGCACATTTCTTGTGGGCAGCATCCAGTTGGATCTCACTTTCTGTCTATTCAGTTACTAAGTGTATTTTATTTAATTTGTTTACATTTAAAGTAATTGTTTTGATAGGGAAGGATTTGTTATTATTATTTTGTTAATTTTTGTCTGTCTAATAGTTCTTGTGTTCCTCTTTTTCTCTCCATGTCTTCATTCCTTTTTATTATTTTTAGTATTGATATGCTTTGATTTCTTTTTCCTTTTCTTTTGTGTATTTTCTTTTTGGTTACCAGGGAGGTTACATAAAATACATTATAGTTTTAATTGCCTGTCATATGTTAATAAAGGTAAACTTCCATTGCATATATAAACCATTCTTTGTATCTTCCCTATCCCACATGCTTTAGTTATTAATGTTACAACTTATATCTATTTGTGTTGTGTAACTTATCTTAAGCTATAATTTCTTGTAAAAATATAACGTTTTAACTATTACTATTTTAATACTTCTGTCTTTTCACTTTTATGATAGAATTTAAAGTAGTTTACTCACCACAGTTACAATAATACATTTTGTCTACATATTTTCCATCACCTGTTAGTTTTATACTTTCATATGCTTTTGTATTATTCTCTGGCATACTTTCTTTTCAACTTAAAGAAAGAAAACCCCATTGCCATTTCTTATGAAGTTGTTCTAGTTTTAATGAACTCTCTCAGTTTTTAATTGTTTAGAAAAATCTTTCATCCTTTTCTAAAAGCCCAGTGCACAGATTCATGCATGGATGAGGTCTTTTGGCATGGCCTGCAGGGATTGGGCTGAACCCAGCAGTCCAACACCTCCTTCTGCTCCTGCCTTCCACTGCCACTCATCCCGGCCCCACTGTGTCTGCTGCAGACTCGCGCCCAGTCAGTTCTGATAGGGAGAGGCTTGCCTCACTGCATCAGTGCTCGCCAGCCATAAGCCCTGTGTCTGGCACCTGCCAGTCAGCTGAGCAGTGGTCCTGCTGTGGAAGTGCTCTGACCATCAGGGGAAGCTCTGGCATTGAGCATCTGCCCCTGGTGGTCAGTGTGCATCATAGTGATCAGTCGATTGGTTGTTCCATTGTTTAGTTGTTTAGGCTTTTATATATAGAGAGATTCTTGAAGGACAGTTTTGCCAGTATAGTATTCTTAGTTGGAAGATTTTTCTTTAAGCACTTTGAATATATCATCTAACCTTTAAGGTTTCTACTGAAGAATCTGTTGATAGTCTAATGCAGTGGTCAGCAAACTGCAGCTCGTGAGCCACATGTGTCTCTTTAGCCCCTTGAGTTTTTAGCAAAGGCCAGCTTAGGAGTACCCTAATTAAATTAATAACAATGTACCAAACTATTTAGTTTAAGTTTTAAAAATTTGGCTCTCAAAAGAAATTTCAATCATTGTACTATTGATATTTGGCTCTGTTGACTAATGAGTTTGCTGACCACTGTCTAATGCATTTTCTTAAATTAAAATATTTTTTATTTTTATTTTTCAATTAAAGTTGATATATAATATTATAATATTATTTTGGTTTCAGGTATACACCCTAGTAATTATACATTATATAAATTAGTGATCATCCTTGTATGTGACAACTTACTTGTTTCTGTCTGCTTTCAAAATTTTCTCTTTGTCTTTGATTTTTGACTATCTATATATATATAAAAGCCCAAGTGACTGAACAACTGGTTGGTTGGTTGCTATGATGAATACTGACCACCAAGCGGCAGACGCTCAATGCAGGAGCTGCCCCCTGGTGGTCAGTGTGCTCTCACAGCAAACCTCCCAGAGCTGGTCCACCTCCTGTGTCCCCTCCTCCTGGTCAACCTGATTGGCCCTGATTGCTGGCCAGGCCAAGGGACTCCACCTGTGCACAAATTCATGCACCATGCCTCTAGTTTGATTAAAATGGAACGCATTGTGAATTCCTTTGAATTAATCTTGTATTCTGTGCTTCCTGAATCTTCATGTCCATTGCCTAGGTTGGAAAGTTTTTTTTAGCCATTATTTCTTTGAATAACCTTCTTGTGATTTCTCTCCCTCTTTTCCTTATGCAACGCCTATAATGTTTATATTGCTCTATTGATGGTATCCTATTGGTCTCCTAGGCTTTATTTAGTCTTTGTTCTTATTTTCTTTCTGATCCTCTGAATGAATAATTTCCAGTGCCTTAACTTAGAACTCACTCATTTATTAGTCTGATTTTTACTCCTCTGAATTTTTCAATTTATTTAATCATATATTTTTAGCTCTATGACTTCTTTTTAGTGCTTTAAGTTTTCTCTTTCTTTGTTGAAATTATCATTTTTCACATGTATTATTATCCTAACCTTGGTGAGCATCTTTATGATGGTTATTTTGTGTTCTCTATTAGGTAAGTCATATGTCTCCACTTTATAGAGTTGAATTCTCATGACATATTTTTCTATTGTTCGAAAAATACCTCTGCTCCACTTCTATTTATTTTTTCATTATATTTCGGGTTATATTTTCTTCTTCGCATGTTTTGTAACTTTTATGATTGTCACTGTGAATAAAATAACAGTAGAGAATAAAGTAATTGATATTTATTCTCAGGAAAGGATATGCTTTGATATGTTGGCCACTATTGTAGTAGACAACTGAATAAATATGACCTGCATTTGAGCAAATATTGGGATGTGTTACAACTTTACAGACAGTCCTCAGGTTACATTGGATGTAAAGTACGTTGTTTCGTGGCTATGTCACCATCTCCCACTTATTTATATATATATTAAAAAAAAGTTCCATTATTTCGATGTATGTACATATGTGCTTTATGTTTTTTTATTAATTATTTACCACAAGTAAAGGTAAGGAATTGTTATCTTTCTTTTAAATTTATTTTTAATCTTTCACTTCATTACTGCTGTGTATGTGCTCCATGTGAGTGACATAGGTGCTTGTGTAGCTGGGTTCCAACTTACGGTGAAAATCGTGTTACATTGCACCATAGGAATGGATCTCCAACATAACTGAAGACCTACTGTATTTAGATTCTGATCATAGCTCTCTTCAAACATTTTAAGAATGGGATTAGGATTTTGCTTTTAGCAGAGGTTGAGATCTGTGCATGAATGAGATTATAAAGTTCTCTTTACAGTCTAGTTCCCAGTTGTTGTTGTTTTTGTTGTTGTTGTTTAGTTTTTTTTTTTTTAATCTGACACATCCTCTTTGTTATCCATCCCTGCAGAGTTTTACCTGAAAAGGTTTCTCTCTACCATAATACCCTCTCCCAAACTTTTGAAGGGCTATTTCAGTGAAAGACTAGTGAATCCCACAGCTATTTCTCAAACCTTATTGTCATACCCTGAGCTATCAGAATGCTCTGCAATGCTTTCTACAAATTCCTGTAGAACCTTTGAGGGATTTTTGTCACTACCCATTTCCAACTTCTGGAAGGCTTGTGCAGTGGATCTAGTAAAAGTACAGAATACTCTGGAAAGATTTCTGAGGTCTTTGAAGGATAGGAGTTTTAGCTGGTTTATTTACTTACTTGCATATAGTAGGCACCCAATAAATATGTGTTTAATAAATATAAATCTTGTTCTCTCAGATTTCAGTGTATATAATACAAGAGGCCAGATAACAGAAGCTTTTCTTTCTATCTCTTGTCTATTAGTCTGTAAGAAAAATAATAAAATTACAGCCCAAACCGGTTTGGCTCAATGGATAGAGCGTCGGCTTGGGGACTGAAGGAACCCGGTTCGATTCTGATCAAGGGCATGTACCTTGGTTGCGGGCATATCCCCAGTAGGGGGTGTGCAAGAGGCAGTTGATCAATGACTCTCATTGATGTTTCTAACTCTCTAACTTTCTCCCTTTCTTTCTGTAAAAAATCAATAAAATATATTTAAAAAAAAGAAAAATAATAAAATTACAAAAGAAGCATTTATTAGACTTTTTAGACTTGTAATCTAATTTAATTGTGGCATGCCATACCTTATTATTGCTCATCCAAGTCATGAAAACCTAGTGGAGTCTCACTAGAATAAGGGAAATAACTAAGTTGTGTGTTGTTTTTTTTAATGAATTTTCTCAGGTGTGGGATACCACTTAGTCATAGTGAAGGAACCTCATTGTAATGTTGAAGAAATCTCAAAATTGATAAATTATCATATACCATCGGCCACTTTGGAGAAGAGTGTTTTGAATGAAGTATATTTTATTCTACCCAAAGACTACACACACAGGTACGGATTAAGAGAATGCTAATGTTGATGTTTAGATAACAGGAAATTTTTGTTGCTTTTCCTGGTTTCTTCAGGCTTAGCAAGTAGAGGTCATTCAACAAGCCAAATCTCCAGGCCTTGCTGCCACTTGCACTAAAGAGAGGGATGTAACCTTATGGTTTGTAGTGGGCTGGTTTCAATTGGTGATGATGGGTGGTATTTGTATGTAGAATAAAATTGTGTGGTGAGTAGAGTGAATGGAAATATTAAGATAATGAGAGAAAAAAATGCTCATAGTGATGGCACTTGAAGTCAGGGTGACAAGAAACCAGAGGAAAGAGGCAGTTTTACTGCATTAGTTAGCTAAGTTATTACTCATCAGAGGGAGTCACAAAGAATAAAAACATGCCTGGATGGTGTAGCTCAGTGGTTGAGTGTCAACCCACTGAGGAAGTCAGAGTTTGCTTCCTGGTCAGGGTATATGCCCAGGTTTTAGGCTCAATCCCCTTTAGGGGGCATGCAAGAGCAGATCAATGATTCTTTATCATCATTGCTGTTTCTATCACTTCTTCTCCCTTCCTCTCTCTGAAATCAATAAAAATATATTTTAAAAAACAAAAACTTTAGTGATAACCATACAAAAAATTTGAAATTAAAACTAAGAGTACTCATCAATGACTTTCAGAGTACTTATCTTTATTTCTTGTCATACAAATAAGTACTTAATTTGTTCTTTCCTAGAATCAAGCCAGTTGTCACAATCAAGAAGAATATGAAGTTACTTTCTGCCTCCTTAGAAAAGGAGGAATGTATCAAAAAGATTAAAAAAGGGAAAAAACATGATTTTAACTATTATTTTTCTTTCAATTCTTAATGTAATATAATTTTTTAAAGATCACATTATATACAAGGAACTCCATTTAAAAGTATATTCAATGTGTTATAGAAAGTGCTTCTTTTAAACAAAATTTCCTGTATTGTTAAATAAGCAGATCAAATAAAGATAAGTACCACATGATCTCAATCATATGTGAGCAAAATACTCTAATGAACAAAATAAACTCATGAATAAAATAGAACCAGAGACATACAAGCATGGAACAGACTAAAAAATTTCAGAGGAAAAGTGAGAGTGTGAGGCTGGAAAGGAGAGATTAATTAGGAACTTATATGCATATATGCATAATCATGGACACAGACAATGTGAAGGTCTGGGAGAGGTGGGTGCAGGATGGTGGTGGAGGGTCAATGGGAAAAAAAAACACACTAAAAAAACAAAGGCAACATCTGTAAGACTTTCAGTAATAGAAATAAAATTTAAAAAATAATAAAGAAAATAAATTTTAAAAAAGTATTACAGTTCACACCTCCCCCCCCCCCCCCCCTGTAGACCTCTTCCATCTTGCTCCTGCCCCTCCCCAGGCCTCTGCTGACTATTGTTGTGTCCATGGGTTATGCACAAATACATACAAGTTCTTTGGTTAATCTTTACTGCCTTCTTCCTTTTGAGATTCATCAGTCTGTTGCTCATGCTTCCATGTCTCTGGATCTATTTTGTTCATCAGTGTATTTTGTTCATTAGATTCCACATATAAGTGAGATCATGTCTTTCTCTGATTGGTCTTTTTGCTTAGCGTAATGATCTCCAGATCCTTCCATGCTGTTGCAAATGGCAAGAGTTCCTCCTTTTTATAGCTGCATAGTATTCCATTGTGTAGATGTACGTCTTTATTATCCACTTATCTATATAGCTAAGATCTAGAAATAGCCCAAGTGCCCATCACCAGATGAGTGGATTTTAACTTTTTATTTAGCAATCTGGAAGTTATCGAAAAGCAGTAGCATGAAACAATGGGATCAGTAGAAGAATAGAATCCAGATCCTTAACGTAAACAGGAATGAAAGAATAAAGAATCATGGAGACTTGGAAATAAAATTCTATATATGAATCCCTAAACAACCAGAAACCAGGTGGGAGCTTTGGCCCATCATGATGGTTGTGATTCATGTGAAGCTGCAGGAATTTCTCTGGAGACTAAGACAAAGCACTTCTTTAAACTATCACACTCCCCACCTATCCTCACTCATGTGGACACGTGACATTCTCAAAAATGAAAAAGGAAATTAAACTATTTAGAAGCAGGCAATGTTTTCCCTTATATCCTTTATATTTATCATGTTGTCTTCATATTTTATCACATCTTCACATTTGGAAGCAGATGATGTTAATCTTATCCCCTACCAATCATTTGGACCTGGAGGAAAAAAATAAAAAATAGACAGATATAGAGATAGAGATAGAGATAGAGATAGAGATAGAGATAGAGATAGAGAGAGAGAGAGAGAGAGAGATCTTAGAGGTAAACAATTAATTGTAGATTGCCATACCATACATCCAGATTTGGAATGATAGACTCACTAGAAATAAAATAAAAATCATGAAATTAGGGTAGAATGTCTTTTCTCTAACACGGAGAGGTTTTTTTTGTTTGTTTTTTGTGTTTTTTTTGTTTGTTTGTTTTGTGTGTGTGGGTATTTGTTTGTTGTTGTTGTTTTTTTCTTAAGGGGGGAGGATTGTAAGAAAAAGAAATACCTATGGATCCACTTATTTCAGAGATTCTTAATGATTTTCATTCCAGCTATAGTTTGGTTAGCTAATAGCAATTGAGCTCTTTTTACCAGGCATTGATCTAATATACACTTATTTACCTAATTAAACATCAATCTACTTTCATAAGGATGAAAGAAAAATGAGCTATAGGAAGGGTACTGAATTTGAAAATAAAAGGATCACAAGAAATGCCTACTTTTAAAACAAATGTACTGAAACTTAGAACCTCGCTTTCATAATGTGAATTCAATTGAAGAGGACACTGTGAGTCTTTCAGAGGGCTCTGTGAAGAGGGAAAATGACATAAAGTGAAATAAAATTCCTGTTTGACTAATAAATATTTGACCAATAATTATGGCAGAAAAGAGAAACAATGAAAGAGAAAACTGTCAAGAATTTTTCCCAGAACTATAAGCAACATTTTAAAGAATGAAAGATGAATATATTGCCACTACACATCCATGAGAATGGTTAAAACTGAAAGGACATGTAACCCTAGCAGTTGAATCTCACTGCTGGGGGAAGGAAGTGTAAAATGGTAAAATGGCTTTGGAAAACGTTTGGACATTTTTACTAAGCTAAATTTGTGCGCATACTATGACTCAGCAATTATTCCTATTGTATACCTCAAAGAATGGTGATCAAAGATATCTCTATATAAAGTAGTATATATACATATATATATATGTATGTGTGTATATATATATATGTGTGTGCATATATATATATATAATAAACTTGTTTAATTAGACCTACTTTCTGATGTGGCTAAACTTTTAAAAAATATTTTTTATTAAATTATTATATGTGTACATATATTAACATTGCTCCCCCCCTCCCATACATACCCTCCCTCCCCAGAGTTTTGTGTCCATTGGTTGTACTTATATGCAATGTATACAAGTCCTTCGGTTGATCTCTATCTCCTCCAGATCTCCCTACCCTCCTGGCTGTAATTTGACAGTCTGCTTGTTGCTTTACTGTCTTTATATCTGACTTTTGGTTCATCAGTTTATAATGTTCTTTAATATCCATAACTGAGTGAGGTCATGTGGTATTTCTCTATCATTGACTGGCTTATTTCACTCAGCTTGATGTTCTCTAGTTCTATCCAGGTTGCTACAAATGATGACAATTCCTTATTTTTTATGGCAGCATAGTATTCCATTGTGTAGATGTACTATAGTTATTTGACCCAATCATCCACTGACAGGCACATAGGCTGTTTCCAGATTCTAGCTTTGTAGACTGTGCTGCTATGAACATAGGGCTGCATATATCCTTTCTGATTGGTGTTTCTAGTTTCTTGGGATATATTCCTAGGAGTGGGATTACTGGATCAAATGGGAGTTCCTTTTTCAATTTTTTGAGGAAACTCCACACTGTTCTCCAGTCTGCATTCCCACCAGCAGTGCACAACGGTTCCTTTTTCTGCGCAACCTCGCCAACACTTGTCCTTTGTTGATTTGTTGATGTTGGCCATTCTGACAGGTGTGAGATGGTACCGCATTGTTGTTTTGATTTGCATCTCTCGGATAATTGGTGACTTTGAGCATGTTTTTATGTGCCTCTTGGCTTTCCTTCTGACTTCTTTTGAAAATATTCTATTTAGGTCCATTGCCCATTTTTTAATTGGATCATTCATCTTCCTTTTATTTACTTGTATAAGGTGTACATAGATGTTGGAGATTAAACCTTTATCAGTGATAACATTTGCAAATATGTTCTCCCACACAGTGGGCTTTCTTGTTGTTTCACTGATGGTTTCATTTTCTGTAAAAAAGCTTTTTATTTTTATGTTTATTTTCTCTTTAGCTTCCATTCCCCTAGGGGCAGTATCAGTGAAGAAGTTTTTTTAGCATATGTCTGAGATTTTGCTGCCTGTGGATGCCTCTAGTATTTTTATGCTTTCCCGTCTTATGTTTAAATCCTGTATCCATTTTGAGTTTATTTTTGTGTATGGTGTAAGTTGGTGATCTAGTTTCATTCTTTTGCATGTATCTGTCCAATTTTCCCAACACCATTTATTGAAGAGATTGTCTTGACTCCATTGTATATTTGTGCCTCCTTTGTCAAATATTAACTGAGCATAGAGATTTGGGTTGATATCTGGGTTCTCAATTCTATTCCATTGATCTATATGTCTGTTCTTGTGCCAGTACCAGGCTGTTTTGAGAACAATGGCTTTGTAATACAGCTTGAAGTCTGCTATTGAGATCCCTCCTACTTTACTGTTCTTTATCAGGATTTCTGTGGCTATTCAGGGTCTTTTATTGTTCCAAATGAACTTTTGGAGAGTTCTTTCTAGGTCAGTGAAATATGCCGTTGGTATTTTAATGGGGAGTGCAATGAACCTATAGATTGCCTTAGGAAGTATGGACATTTTGATGATGTTGATTCTACCAATCCATGAACATGGTATGTTCTTTTATCTGTTTACATCTTCCTCTGTCTCTTTTTTCAGTGTTGTGTAGTTTTCCGCGTATAGGTCCTTTACTTCCTTAGTTAAATTTATTCCTAAGTATCTTAATTTTTTTGGTGCAATGGTAAATGGAATTGCTTTTTTAGTCTCTGTTTCTAGAAGTTTGCTGTTGGTGTATAGAAATTCCATTGATTTCTTGGCATTAATTTTGTATCCTGCTACATTGCCAAATTCATTTATTAAGTCAATTAGTTTTTTAATGGAGTCTTTTGGTTTTTTTACGTACAATATCATGTCATCTGCAAATAAGGATAACTTTACTTCTTCTTTTCCAATTTGGATGCCTTTTATTTCCTCTTCTTGTCTAATTGCAATGGCTAGTACTTCCAGTACTATGTCAAAGAGGAGTGGCGATAGTGGGCATTCCTGTCTTGTTCCTGTTCTTAGAGGGAATGGTTTTAGTTTTTGCCCATTGAGTATGATGTTGGCTGTGGGTTTATCATATATAGCTTTTATTATGTTGAGGTATGATCCTTGTACTCCCACCTTGTTGAGAGTTTTTATCAGGAAAGGGTGTTGGATTTCATCAAATGCTTTTTCTGCATCAACTGATATGACTATATGATTTTTATCTTTCAATTTGTTTATGTGATGTATCACGTTTATTGATTTGCAGATATTGTACCATCTTTGCATTCCTGGAATAAATCCTACTTGGTCGTGTTGTGACCGATTTGCTAGAATTTTGTTGAGGATTTTGGCCTGTAATTCTCTTTCATTGAGTTGTCTTTATTTGGTTTTGGTATTAGGGTGATGCTGGCTTCATAGAAGGAGTTTGGAAGTGTTCCTTCCTCTTGAATTTTTTGAAATAGTCTGAGGAGGATAGGTTTTAATTCTTCCTTGAATGTTTGGTAAAACTCTCCTGTGGCCCTTGGCTTTTGTTTGCTGGAAGCTTTTTGATGACTGTTTCAATTTCTTCCCAAGTCACTGCTCTATTGATATTTTTAGATTCTTCCTGATTGAGTTTTGGAAGGTTGTATTTTTCTAGGAATATGTCCATTTCCTCCAGGTTGTTCAGTTTGATGGAATAGAGTTGTTCATAGTATTTTGTAACAACCCTTTGTTTTCGGCGGGGTCTATTGTTATTTCACCTCTGCGTTTGTTCCTCCATTAAACTACAAATGCAGGGTGTGGTGTGCTGTGAGTAGGAAAGTCTGTGCTTAGGGCGTTTTTTGTTTGTTTTTCTCTTTTCCTGCCCTGTGGCTGCTGGGATCACTAGCTCCTTTCAAGAAAAATGCCATTTCAGTTTGGGGCCTATGACTTTTTCCAGTCTCCCTTGACTGCTTCCCACCCAGCCTCCCCTTTAGCACCCGGAGTAGTTGTAAACGAAAACTCCTGTGCTCTGGGTTAAAAATAAAAACAGCCAAAAATGGAACTGTGGCTTTCTTTCTGACCAGCTGTGGTCTGCCAGCTCCAGACTCCCCGCAGCCAGCAGCCCTGCCTCCCTTAACACTGGGTGTATGTGGGCTGAGGGGCGTGGCTCTGGTGCTCAGGGCTGTGCCGCCAGCCTAGGCTCTGGACCTTTTATCTTCTAAGCCTAGCAAACAGACCCTCCCATAGCCCAGCGTTCCTCTTCCCTCTGCCCGCTGCCTGCAGAACCTGGGAGCGGGGTCAGCTCCTCCCTCGACCTTGCCTACCCATCTCCAGGTGTATTCACCTTCCAGACTCCCACGCTATGACACCCACTGGTGCCAGGCCAGCCAAGATGGGTGCGATGCGATTGGTCGAGGGCCTGGCCATTGCCCCATGATTGCCCTACAGAGGGAGGGCCAGGCCACCGGCTGGCAGGACAATCGATCAATTCGGGGGTTCCATGATTGCCCCAAAGAAGGATGACCAGGCCACCAACTGGTGGGCTGTGGTGGGTGGCCAGGGCAATCCATCACAAAACCCCAGTCAAGTGGGCAGGGCCTATCTCTTTGGGGCGATCGATCATGGGACTCCTGGACTGTGAGAGGGCACAGGCAGGCTGAGGGACCCCCCAACCCAGTGCGTGTATTTCATGCACAGGGCCTCTATTATATAAGAAAGCCTGTATAATTAGAAAAATAGATATATGTTCTTCACAATATGATTGGTTCTTATTATAATTTGTTATTAATTTATCTATTATATTTATTTTGTTTTATTACTAATTATTTTACCACTAATGAGTTTGCTAATCTACATATGATGACAAGATTGAAAAGCTTATTTATTTCTGGAGCATATGAATTAGAAAGCAAAACTCTCCTACAACCACTCTCCCACACTGGGAAAGTTTATGTTTTCCCTGATCATGACATGTATCCATTGACATGGGTACTAATTAAAATAATTAGTTTTATAGAAATGAGATCTTATTATAATGTTCTGAATCTTGTTTTGTTCCCTTATAAGCATTTTTCTGTCCACTTTCTATAAGACTTAGGTTTTCATTTGTAAGATGACTGAAAAAAAATTCATTTTAAATTAAAAATGAAACTCCCATTTGACCCAGTAATCCTACTTCTAGGAATATAATATACCCCAAGAAATCAGAAACACCAATCAGAAAGGATATATGCACCCTTATGTTCATAGCAGCACAATTTACAATAGCTAAGATTTGGAAACAGCCTAAGTGCCCATCAGCAGATGAGTGGATTAGAAAACTATGGTACATCTACACAATGGAATACTGCGCTGCTATAAAAAAGAAGGAACTCTTAACATTTCCAAGAGCATGGATGGACCTGGAGAGCATTATGTTAAGTGAAATATGCCAGTGGGAGAAAGATAAATATCATATGATCTCACTGATTTGTGTAATATAATGAACAACATAAACTGATAAACAAATATAGATATAGAACAACAACAAAAAACAGACTATCAAACCTTAGAGGGGCAGAGGTGGGGATAAGAGATCAACCAAAGGACTTGTATGCATGCATATGAATATGACCAATGGACACAGACAATTAGTGGGGTGAGAGTATGTGCTGCAGGAGGGGAGTGGGTGCAGAGAAGTTAATGGAGGAGAAAGGAGACCTATGTGACACTTTCAACAACAAAGAATTAAAAAGTAAATAAAAATCCCATTTTAGTTAGATCTTATTGTATCATACATTCATATTATAATGTATGAACTTATTTACTAAACTGTTGATGGCTTTTCATCTTCACTTTGTGCTTTATTAATACACTTCAAAGTATCACACAGTGTAATTCTAATTTTGTCATACATTGTGTAAAGCCAAAAAAATCTAATAAATGTGTGAAAGTATTCATGTATTAGCACTGCTTATCTATGAAGGATATTCTAATTTTTATATGTATTCATTTTCTGAATTTTGTACAATGCACTCATATTAATTTCTTAGGTAATATAAAAGCAGCAGAAGAAAATATGGGTGAATCCTAGTGGCAAAACCATACATTGGGAAGGATGAAACATAGAAAGAGATGGAATTCATACATGTGAATGGTTATCATGTAGATAGATATATCTGATTATGTAACTTAAAGGTGCCAGCTGAGAACCAATGTGAAAAACTACATAGACTTGAATGGAACACAATTTAAGCTCAAATATGAAGCTTAAATCTTAATAGATATTACAAAAGGGGAAATTTGACTTCTTCAACACTGAGAATGAACAGAGAGGTTCAGTTGTTCCTACTGGGAATATAATAAATGATCTTGAGTACCTGGAGGTCTCTGGCAAAGACGATCCTTTGAATATGAAA
Organism: Pipistrellus kuhlii; assembly: GCF_014108245.1. Lineage (NCBI taxonomy): Eukaryota > Metazoa > Chordata > Mammalia > Chiroptera > Vespertilionidae > Pipistrellus > Pipistrellus kuhlii. The sequence continues at coordinate 923,308 of NW_023425531.1, forward strand.
TACCATAAAATCTCAAAGAAAACTTCTTTAAAAGCCTTGATGTCTCCACGTTTCATCTGTCTCAGTTTCTACAGATTTCCTTGGCCGTTGAAGCACGTTTCTCTCTACATCTTCATCTACTGAACCTGATCCACTTTCTATTTTCTGTGTCTTTTTACCACTATTAACTTGAGTCTGATTTTCTACCATGATTTACTAAGTGATTGACTAAGGGACCATATGTATGATAAGTCAACTATGTCAATTTGATAGAGTTTTAACATAGATAGAGTCTCTTGATATATTATAAGAAGACCAAAATTATGTGTACCCACATACAAAGTAGAGTGGGAAGCAATTTGCTATAGTAATTTGCTAGTTTCTTTTTTTTTTTTTAATCAATTTTTCCATCGTTTTGATTTACCAAAGGCATGAAATTATAACGAGCATTGAAGAATGATCTACATTTTTCCAATGCTTAAAAAATGTTAGTTTAGAATAAAAATACACAACTAAGAAAATCTTCTGATTTGGTACTAGCATTTTCTCCTCATTCTTACTCTTAATCATATTCTTGCTTTAGGTTTGAAGCTTTGTTTACTGATCTGGAAAGGAGACGGGCAGAGCTGGGCATTTCTAGCTTTGGTGCCTCTGTCACTACCATTGAAGAAGTCTTCTTTAGGTGAGCAGCAGTGTATAGGAAACACCAAAACAATGAGTGGGGAAAAGACCACCTCTTAGTTCCCTTTGTAAACTCACCACACTTTCAGATGCACACATTAAAAATTTAAGAAGTGTAGGGGAGGGGCCTCATGCAATTTCTTTTACAATAAGAACATTGAAAAAATATCATCACCATCATTTTATAAAGGAACTAGAGGCCTGGTGCATGAATTTGTGCATGGATGGGGTCCCTTGGCTGGGCCAGCAATTGGGCCAATGATCAGGTCAATGATTGGGCTGATGGGGGGGTGGCCATCGTGAGGTTGGCCAGGATGAGGGGTTGTGGGAGGTTGGTCAGCCAGCCCAATCTGGGGCATGGGGTGGCTAGCTGGGGGAGGGGCGGTGGGAGGTTGGCTGGCCAGGGGGTGGGGCCGCAGGAGGTTGGCCTACTGAGGGAGGTTGGTTGTGGGAACCAACTGACCACCAGGGGGCAGCTCCTGCATTGAGCGTCTGCCTCCTGGTCGTCCGTGTACATCATAGAGACTGGTCTTTTGGTTATTCGCTCATTCGGTCATTTGGTTGCTTAGGCTTTTACATTGTATGTATAGATATTGTAACTTCTTCAAAGTAGGAGTTAGACCTTAATATTTAACTTGAATGAGTTCCACTTAGTGAAACATTGTGTTGCCCTTGTTTTTCCAGCTTGCCCTTGGTCTGGCAGCAGTTCTATAAGTAGTGCTGGGGAATCACTTGCTCTGCCATATTGCTTTCATATTGCACTCCTTCCAGTCAGCAAGCAAACCAGGAAGTCTTCTGAGCTGGGTGTTGTAACACATTCTCCAAACAAGATGTATTGGGATAAAGTAAAAATGTAATATTTTGTACTTTTTAAATATAGGGTCATTAATATGGAAGATTCACAAACAGACATTGCATCTGCCCAACCTCAGCATCTCTCTCAGATGAGTGAAGCATCAGTCAAGAACCAAAATAGGAATATGTCAAGAAATGAGGGAGCAGATTCGTTCACTGTGAATGAAAGACCTGCTGTTATGTTTAATACTGGGGTGAGGACCTTTACAGAAAACTGATATATATTCGCTTGGGCACAAGAGGTACATTTTGAAATACTTGGACAAAAGGAGTGTGGAATTCTCAGGCACTGCAGACCCAACCAGATATGGAGCACCCTGTACCATGATCTAATTAATTTCTTAATGCAGAGGAATGTTTTCTAGATAAAGATCTTAATAGTTATTTCTCAGTTGTTTTTGTTTTCTGTTTTAGACTTCTTTTGTTTTTTCAAGTCGATAATCCAGAAATTTGTTAGCTCATTGAAGCTAGTATGAGTTGGAGTGAGCATGATTCTTAATAGTCAAGCATGCACAATATTTTAATTTTTTTTGCAATGGTAATTGATATTATATAAGGAATTGCTATTTAATCACTATGGTTTTCAGTGTGGTAAGTCTGTTTGAATTGCCAAATATTTCTTTTATTCTCCTATTTATCCATTCTTCCCATAAAACACTTTGGTTTTCCTGACTATAAGAAGACTGAGGAAAATCATTTTATTGAGCCGTTTAAGTATGCTATATCAAAATCCAGAACATAAATATCTTATTTAATCCTTATAGCAGAAGTTAGAAAACTTTATGTGAGATGATAAATATATAAGGCTTTGTGGGCCTTATGGTCTCTGTTGCAACTACTCAGCCCTGTCATTGTAGCAAAAAGCAACCATAAATGATACAGAAATGAATGGGTATAATTGTGTTGACCCCTACCTTATACAGACAAAAGGCTGTACATACTCTTGTGCATTATCATTCTATGTTTGAATTATATCCCAAGTATTTAGAAATTTTATGTATGTCTACCATAAAATCCCAGTGTTCATCTTTAATTTCAATTGATTGACCTGTTTAGGTCTATAATGTTCTGTTTCTCTTTCTCTCTTCTTTCTTCAGTGTTCCCTCTACTACCAGCAGTTCTGGGCCATGTTCATAAAAAGGGCAATATTCAATTGGCGCAACAAGGAACTAATTATTCTGCAGATACTTCCACTTCTAGCATCATTTTTCCTTTTGTCAAGGAATATTTTGTATACACGTAGTAATGATGATGAGACGTCTAGACTAATGAATTTGAATCAATATGGTCAAACCATTGTGCCTTTGTCAATTTCTGGGAATTCTAATTTGACTCCGATTTTTTTAAAGCATCTTAAAAGTATGCTAGAGCCCGACAAGCACACACTTAAGGAAGTGCAAGGTAAGGCTCATCAAGACAAAGCTTGTTCTTAGATGAAGATATGGTTGTGCAAAGAAGAGTCTTAACTGTATGTGTGGCTTCCTCTTCATTCTTTTCCTCTTCATTCTTTTCACCAATTTTATAGAGGTGGCTCAGAGTCAAGAAATTCGTTCTTTAGGGCTACTGGCCTCACAATGTTAATTATTAGTGGAGGCCTTTTATTTTAGCTGTGGGTTGCTTACATGACACTTGTGCTTTTGAGTAAAAAAAGTATCAAAGTGCCATGAAATTAAGCATGAATTTTGTTTTGTTGTTCAATATTTGGTCAGAATGTAATGTATCACATGACTCTAGGCCTTTCAGAATAGAATGGAAGCTATTCTTCCATCTCCCTCCCGCATCTTTTCCACCATTCGTGTCATTATTTTTTATTTTAGCCATTCTGGTAGGTATGTAGTAATATTTCATTGTTGTTTTAATTTGCTTCCCTGATGTGAGCATCTTTTTCATGTGTTTATTTTTCAACTGAAATATGTGTTCATGTTTTTTGCTTTTTTAAAATATATTTTTTATTGATTTTTAGAGAAAGAGGCAGGAAGAGGGAGGGGGGGGGGGCAGATGTGAGAGAAACAACGATGGCTGCCTATTGTACATATCCCAACCAGGAACTGAACCCGCAACCTCCATATGTGCCCTAATCGGGAATGAAACTGATGGCCTTTCAGTACATGAGAAAACACTCACCCACTGAGCCACATGGCCAGGGTTCTTTTACTTCTTTTAAAAATATTGGTGTTTTCTCTTACTATTGAGTTATGAGAGATTTTTATATGTTTTCTCTTATACTGTCAACTGTATTTTCATCATCATAATCAGTTTTCCAGAAAAAAGTTTTATTTTGATGAAGTCCAATTTGTTAAATTTTTCTTTTATGGGTTGTGTATTTTGTGTCAAGTCTGATTTTCTGCATAGCCCTAAATAATGAAGACTTTTCTCATAAAAATGTTCATAGTTTTCTAAAATTCTTACAATTTTATATTTAAGTTTATAATCCATTTTACATTAATTTTAGTATAATGTATACGATGTGCATCAAGGTTAAATTTTGTGCCTATTGCCATCCAATTGCTCCTGCAACATTTGTTGAGTGATGATATCCATTTAATATTTTTGTACCTTTATCCAAAATGAGTGGGGCATATGTAGGTCTAATTTTGGGTTCTCTATTCTACTCTTTAATCTATGTCCCTGTTAATTCACCAATAGTGTGCTTAATATATAGTAGACTATTCCTCCTACTTTATTCCTATTTTTCAAAATTGTTTAGTTCCTTTGATTTTTCCATATAGATTTTGTTCCATACATATAAAATAATTTGTGGGAATTTTTATAAGAATTTAATTATATCAATTTGGAAGAATGATTATGGGTTTCCAATTCATGAACATAAAATGTGTCTTCATTGAATTAGAACTTTTAAATTTCTTTAATCAATGTGGTATACTTTTCATCAATGAATCCTGTGCATATTTTCTTAAATTTATAGCTAACTATTTCCTTTTTTGAACAGACTTAAATGACATTGTATTTTTAATTTTGGTGTCCATACATTTATTCTAATGTATAGAAAGCAATTGGTTTTTATGCTTATCTTGTACCCTGCAACCTTGGTGAACTCACCTATTAAAGCTAGAGTTTTTTTGTTGATTCCTTGAGATTTTTCTTGAAAGTCAGTTATGTCATCTGAAATTAATAGTATTATTTCTTTATTTATGGCCTATATGCCTGTTTTATTCTGTTCATCTTTATTGCACTAGACACAATCTCGAGCACAATGTTGAATCAGAGTGATGAAAGTGGACATTATTTCCCTGTTCTCAGTCTCGGGGGAAAAGTAGTTTTTCACCATTAAGTATAATGTTAGCAGTAGAGATTATGTACATGTTCTGTATAAAGTTGAGGAACTTCAGCAATATTGCCATATTCTTATCACGAGTGAGTATTGAGTTTTTTCAAAAGTTTTTTTTTCTTCTGCATAGGTTGATATTATTATGTAATTTTTATTCTTCAGCCTATTAATACGGTGAATGACATTGATTGATTTTAAATACAGAACTGCATCTCTAAAGTAGATCCCACTTGGTCATGGTGTTTTATTCTTTTTTTATATTGCTGAATATTTTTTGCTAATATTTTTAAAGGAGATTTACACCTATATTCATGAAAGATACTGGTCTGTATTTTAATTCTTGTACTTTTGCATGGTTTTTCAGGGTATTACTAGCTTTATAAAATAAATTGAGAAATGTTCCCTTCTTCTCTGTTTCCTGAAACATATTATCTATAATTAGTGTTTATTTTTCCACAAATATTTTTTAGAATTCTCTAGTCAAAACATCTGGACCTGATAGTGCTTTGGAGCCTGCCCATCCTCCACATGCCCAGAGTTGTATTGATACCCCTTAAGTCACAGTAAAATCTTGCCATCACATTAAACAACATATATCCAGATCTGGATATTCATTTTGGGGGAAATTTTTTAATTTATAAATTAAGTTTCCTTAATAATTATTCATTAATATCTATTATATTGGGAGAGGTAAGCAATAGTTTATGTTTTGAGGAAGTAGTACATTTCATCTAAATGTGCATACAGTTGTTCATAGTATTACTTTATTATCGATATGTGAATATCTATAGTGATTTCCCATGTCATTGAGAATATTGTTAACTAATGTTTTCATTCTTATTTTCCATTATGTTTCTTCTTCATTTTTTTATTGTGCCATTTGCTTATTTTTTTTGAATCAACCTATCTTCTAGTTTCCTATCTACTCTTCATTTGTATCCAACCAATATAAGTTATATGTTGAATCCTTAATTGTAATTAATATGTGTTTTTCAATGCTAACATCAACATTTATTCATTCTATGCACACTAGTTCTCTTGTGAATTTCCTATTTCTAACGCCTAGTTTACCTGTGGATCTGCTTCTCTTATTTGTGCATTTTTCTTGGTTCTGTTTTTTGGTATAGCTAGAAATTTTCTTATTGTACACCAGATATTGTGTGTGAAGGCTATAAATAATCTGAATGAAGTTGTATTCTCCTGAGGAAGTTTACTTTCTGATGGCTAGTAAGATTAAGGACAGATTAAATCCAATCATGGATTTAAGCGATTTGATACTGTATTGAAATTGCTATAAGGACTCTATTTTTTACTCAGCCTTACTCCTAAGCTATAGCTCTTCATGAACTCTATTGAGAACTAGAGGATTTACCACAAGGCACCACCACCATTAACAGCTCTAAAGTGCCTTAAAAGGAAAAGGCACAGAAAATGAATGAATTTTCATTCCTTCCAAGGTCTTGGACCCCAAATGTTTATTTCTTTCCTAGATATATGATACCTTAAAATAGGTGATTTCTCATTTCTTTTATCCATTTTCTCACAGGAAGTTTTTGCTGAAAGATAAGCAATAAAATCTATAAGTGAAAGTACTCATAGATAAATTTAAGACAGATAAGTAAGTATAGAGAGTCTATACAGGCCAACTGTGTTTTCTCATTGAAGTAGGAATTTAGATTATGGACAATTAAGTGATTAAAGAGAATGGCAAATATTTGAAATAATCACTTTTAAGAAAACTGAAAGGGATAATAACCAAGTAAAATTAGTTGCTCTTCTTCCTGAACATATATTGCACTTTGGACAAACTGACCAGTATTACATCCTTATCCTAGGTGACCTACTAAAATATTTGATGGAAAATGAAGATTGTATTCACTTATGCATCGTTGCATTTTCCATTGAGGTGGAGAAAGATAAAATAACATTTACTGGTCTGTTCAACAATAAAGCATACCACTCACCATCCCTGTCCTTGGCAATGCTAGACAATATTCTTTTCATGTCAACTTCTGGCCCCGATGCTTCCGTAACAGTCATCAATAAACCTCAGCCAAACTCTGCTTATGAGAAACGCAAATCAATGTATGTTTTTCTATTCATTAGAATAAAATTTTATACCTAAATGTTTTTATACAATGTTGATGATATCTCTATGATTAAAAATAGCAATTGATAGAAATTTATATTTTCTGCTGTTGACTTTTTTATTTATATATCTACGTTTGTTCCTTCTTTTCTAGGCTTTCAGATGGAGATGAAGTGGCCGACAATTTACATTTTGGGATGGCATTTTTGCTCAGTGGCTTTTGTATCCTGACAGTGACTGAGAGAATCACTAAGGCAAAGCACATCCAATTTCTGAGTGGTGTCCATGTCCTTGTATACTGGCTTTCTACTCTACTGTTGGATCTCATCATCTTCTTCATTGCCTGCTGCCTACTGCTGGTGAGTGTTAAATAAAGATTTTTTTTTTTTGAGAGTTTCTTTATTTTCTGTACTCTGTGGAAATTTGCTACTCTCCAATTATATCATAAACCTAACTCTGCTCATTATCTTAGAAAACATATTGAAATGTGTACCATATTTTCCGGTGTATAAGATGACCTTTGAAATGAAAAAAGGTCAACCGAAAATCGGGGGTCGTTTTATAAGCCGAGTATATCCCAAAAAACATCTCTATATGCCACTAAACGAATTTTCCAACTGCACCCTGCACCAATCACTGCAAGCTGCTCGGACCGCCTCTCTAACTCAGCCAATCCAAGCAGGCTTTTTATGAATGCAAATTATACATGTTCTGTACCCGAAGCTACACTGTGTTCTAGTAAAAAGCCTGCTCAGATTGGCCAGAGTCAGAGAGGCTGTCTATTATAACCTTTGAACCTTTGCTTGTTGTGATTGGCTCACCGTGGTACATACAGTTGCAGCACAGGAACATTCTGTGTAGCCAAAGCTGCTGTATCAGGACACATACAGTGAGTTAAAAGGTACCGTCATAGAACATTCTGTGTGTAGCTGAAGCTACAGCACTGTATAACCCCGGCCTAAAAGATTAGTGGGTGTACAACAAATGGCTTGTAGAAAAGAACTCATCGTGGCTCCAGCAAGAAGAAGGAAATTTATAGCCAGTTTCAAACTGAAAGTTATAAACTTTGCCAAGGAACACAATAACTGTGCTGTGGCAAGACAATATGGAGTAACAGAAAAGATGGTCCGAGACTGGAAAGCAAACGAAGATGCATTAAAGAGTATGCCAAGGAGTAAGTGTGCATTAAGAAGAGGCACCCCTTATTGGCCAGAACTCGAAAAGCATGTAGCAGACATGGTTCTTGAGCATCGTCAAAATGGTTATGTAGTGACACGAAACAAAATACATATGTTTGCACTTCAGTGGGCCAAATCTAACCCAGATAACAGCAAAGGATTTAAGGTCACTGTGTCCTGGAGTACTAGGTTCTTGGAAAGGCACAATCTGGTACTGAGGCAAAAGACCAAAATTGCACAAAAATTACCTCAGATCTTGACGGCAAAGTAAGTCTTTTCCATCAATATGTAATACAACAGTGCAAGAAACATGGCTATGCATTAAGTCAGATCGGAAATATGGATGAAACTTCTATGAATTTCGATATGGTTGGAAATAAAACTGTTAATCCAACAGGTGAAAAAACAGTGTTAACTAAAACAACAGGACATGAGAAGTCCAGTTTTACAGTGGTACTCACATGTATAGCTGATGGTGCCAAACTAAGACCAATGATTATTTTTAAAAGAAAAACAATGCTGAAAATCAAGTTCCCTGTTGGAGTTTTTGTACATGTGAATGAAAAAGGATGGATGGATGAAGAAGGGGTAAAACTATGGCTTGATAATGTATGGAGTAGGCAACCAGGTGGACTTCGTCAAGAACGTAGCCTACTGGTGTGGGATATGTTCAGGGCTCATTTAACTACCAGCACAAAGAACAGGCTGGCAAGAAAAAACACAGATGTGGCAGTTATTCCTGGAGGATTGACATCATTGGTACAGCCACTGGATGTGTGCCTAAACAAGCCATTTAAAGATCGCATTAGAGAACAGTGGAATGAGTGGATGGTTAGTGGCGAAAAGTTATTCACAAAAGGAGGAAACATGCGTGCGCCACAATTGGATGTTTTGTGTATCTTTGTCATAAAAGCCTGAAATGATATTACTGAAGAAACAGTAATCAGGTCTTTCAAGAAGTGTGGCATATCAAATTCTTTGGACGGTATGGAGGATGACTCCTTGTGGCAAGATGAAGGGGAAGCCGAAGCTGAAGCCACACCATCTGATTTGGAATTTGATCCATATGATAACTGTCTTACAAATGTACCACAAGAGGTCATTGATGAACTTATGATGTCAGAATAAGAACATGATGAGGATTTTGAAAGATTTTAAGCTCACAATGCTCCTCTGCCTAGAAAAACCTCTTATCATCACAGTCAGTCACAAACAAGCGTTTTCTGCAAGTTCTTCATGTAATTTTCTTTCCAGATGATGCCATCATTGTTAATGTTCTCTTTTGGATTTCTTGTTTCTCGGTCAAGTTCATGGCATTGCCGTTTGTGAAGAGAGCTTCCATTTATTGTATCAATGTACGGTATATTACGCTATGTTTGAAAAATGTCAATCATTAAAAATTTAATTAAAAAAAGAACTGGTGTTGCCTCAGAAGTGGGGGATAGTCTTATGCAGCGAATATAGGCCTAAACCTATGTTTTAACTGTAAAATTAGGGCGTCATCTTATACACCGGAAAATACAGTATAAATTTTAATTAAGAGGCATGTGAAAGAAAATCTTTGGAACTCATAAACGATTTTTATCCTCACCTAATGATATGCTTATTGGTTTTAGAGAGAGAGAAAGGAAGAGATAGAGAGCTAGGGAGGGAAGGTGGAGGAGAGAGAGAGAGAGAGAGAGAGAGAGGAGAGAGAGAGAGAGAGAGAGGGAGAGAGAGAGAGAGAGAGAGAGAGAGAGAGAAGTGAAACAGAAACATCAAGGAATTACCTGTCATATGCACCCTGATCATATTAAACCCGCAGCCTAAGTATGTTCCCTGACCAGAAATCAAACCCATAGTCATTTGGTGTATAGGATGGCACTTAATCTGACTGAGCCACCAAGCCAGGGCCATAATAATTTTATTAGCTAAATTATATCCCCCAAAATTTATATGTTTAAGTTCTAAATACCAGTTCTTTAAAAATATAACTATATTTAAAGATGAGGCTTTCAAATAGTTATTGTTTGCATTTAAAATTCAAGTTAAAATGAAGCAGTTATAGTGGGTCCCAATTCAATCTGATTGATGTCCTTTTTATGAAGAGAAAATTTAAATATACAAAAAGACAAGGTAGTATAAACCATCCAAGCACTGCAGCAACTAGAAAGAAAAATTAAAAAGCAGGAGGAGAACTAATGGAGCTTTGGAACAATACAAAACAAAACAAAACAAAACAACAACAACAAATCCACATAATAGGGGTTCGAGAAAGGGAAGAAGTGGAGCAAGGAATAGGAAACCTGTTTGAAGAAATAATGACAGAAAATTTCCCTGCTGTTGGGAAGAAATGAAAAACCACACAAGGCTAAGAAGCACACAGAGTCCCAAACAAGATGAGCTCAAAAAGACCAACACCAAGACATATCATAATTAAATTGTTAAACATCAATGACAAAGTAAGAATTTTAAAGGCTGCCAGAGAGAAACAGAAAATTACCTACAAGGGATCTTTGATTAGACTATCAACTGATTTCTCAACAGATACACATCACGCCAGAAGGGAATGGGATGAAATATATGAAGTGATGCAAGGCAAGGGACTGAATCCAAGAATACTATACCCAGCAAGGCTATCAAAATTGAAGGTGGAATCAGGAGCTTCACAGACAAAAAGGGACTGAGTTTATTACCACCAAGCCAGCAATGCAAGAAATACTAAAGGGACTACTTTAAAAAGAAATAGAATTGGAAGAAGGAAAAGAGGCATAAAGAATAAAAATGGTGACAAACAAGTACCTATCAATAATAACCTTAAACATAAATGGATTAAATGCTCCAATCAAAAGACCTAGGGAAGCTGAAAGGTTAGTAAATACTCCCAAATACATAAAAAATACTTCTGGCAGATATCATGGGAGAGATCAACAGCAGTATAATCATGTTATGGGACTTTTTAATACCCTATTGACATCACTGGATAAATCCTCTAAATAAAAAATCAGCAAAGAAACATCAATCCTAAATAACTCACTAGATCAGATGGAACTAATTGATATCTTCAGAATATTTTACTCCAAAAGCTACAAAATATACATTCTTCTCAAGTGCACATGGGACATTTTTAAAGATAGACCACATATTAGGACATAGGCAAAGTCTCTTCAAATTCAAGAACTTTGAAATCATATCAAGCATCTTCTCAGATCCCAATATCATAATATTATAAATAAACTACAATAAAAACAATAAAATTCAAACACTTGGAGGCTAAATATCATGTTATTAAATAATGATTGGGTTACCAAAGAGATCAAAGAAGAAATAAAAATATTTCTGCAAATAAATGACAAGGAAAACACAACAATCCAAAAATCTATGAGACACAGTGAAAGCAGTCCTAAGGGAAGTTCATAGCATTATAGGCTTACCTCAACCCTCCCCCTCCCCCACCCAACCCGAAAAAAGACCAAGGAAAACGGATAATAAATTATCTAACTCTACAACTTAAAGAATTTGAAAGAGAGCAACAAGAAAATCCTAGAGTGAGCAGAAGGAAGGAAATAATAAAGATCTGAGTGGAAATAAATGACATAGAAACAAACAAAAAAAAAAAGACAAAAAAAAAACTATACAAAAAAATCAATAAAACCAAGTGCTGATTCTTTGAAAGGATCGAGATGAGTAGATTGAAAACCAGTGGTATATCTACACAATGGAATATTATGAGAAGGAACTCTTACCATTCACAACAACGTGGATAGATCTGGAGAGCATTATCCTAAGCGAAATAAGCCAATTGGAGGAAGATAATTATCACATGATCTCACTAATTTGTGGAATATAATGAACAAGGTAAACTGATGAACAAAAATATAACCAGTCATAGAAGCATGTAACAGACCATCCAACCTAAGAGGGAAGGTAGGGGAGGGAAGTAAGTGATCAACCAAAGGACTTGTATGGGTGCATAACCAGTGGACACAGACAGTAGGGGGTGAGGGCATGTGCTGGGGAGCGAGAGTGGTTGGAGAGAAGTCAATGGGGGAAAAGGGGCACTTACTTTAAACAACAAAGAATTTAAATGAAGTGGGGAAAAATAAATCTCATCTCGGGTTGTCTGACAATGGTGCAAGTTGTGGTGTGCTTGTGTTCTGGCTCTTGTGCTCTTGTGGAAAGGGGCGCTTGAGGTCTCACTGGCCTGCACTCACTGTAAGATCCCAGAGTCCATGGCCTGGGAGGAAGGGGGTCTCTGGGCCTGCGGTAGTGTGATTCTGGCCAGTGTGGTGTGACTCTTGCTGGGGTAATGTTACTCTGCAAATCACTGTGAGGGTCCCAGAGCCTGTGATGGTGGGAGGAATGTGTCCTGTAGTCTATGGATGCTACAACGGGGACTCTGGCCAGAGTTATCTCACTTTGCGAATCACAGGGGGAAGGAGGGTAAAAGGGGAGAGGGGACAGGAGCCAGCAGCTGGGAATGCGGGAATCTTGGAGTCTGTAGCGGAAACAGCACAACCTTGACCAGAGAGGCAGCACGGGAGGGGCAAGTCATGGGGTCTGCTGCTGGAGCCTTGTATCCTCAGCTGAAGAGGCACACACTCAGCAACTCATGAGGGGCCCAAAGTCCAGAGGCCTGGGAAGTGGTAGTGGCAGGTTCTACAGCTGAAGCCGTGTACCCTTGCCTGCAGAGATGCACACTCAGCAACTCATCGATAGGCCCAGGATCCAGTGGCCCAGAAAGCAGTATTCTTGGTATCTGTTGCTGGAGCAGCCTGCTTACAGTGTTCAGAATCCAGCCTGGGAGGGGAAGTCGTGGGCCTTGCTGGGATGGGGCAACTGTGGTGGTCAGGAGCCATGAGCCAGGAGGTAGACGTCCTGGGGTCTGCAGGTATGCACTGAGGCAGCATGAACTTGGCTAGGGTGGCTGTGGTGTCCAAGGCAATCTGGGTGGTGGTGAGGCTGGGTTCCTAGTGGAGGCCATTCTCCCCTTCAAAATGGCATGGGCTCCATGCCCGAGGCCCATATCCCAGGGAGTGCCCACAGCAGTGGCAGGGGCTCCCCGTCCATGAGAGCCTGGTCTGCCATCCCCTGAGACTTGAGATATCTGTCTCCCCCAACACACACCACACATGTCCACACACGCCCCTTTCACTCCCTCATTCACAACCTCTCCCTCACTGCTGTCCTGCCAGCTGCCATCTTCTCATCTCCTACAAAGCATCATTAAAAGAGATTGCAGAAAAGCCTGATCAGTGTTGAGAATTGGCCTATGAACCAGTAGGTCATGGGTCAATTCCTGGTCAAGGCACTTGCCCCAGGTTGTGGTCTCGATCACCAGTAGAGGTCATGCAGGAGGCAGCCAATCAGTGATTCTCTGTCATCATTCATGTTTCTATCTCTCTCTCTCCTACTCCCTTCCTCTCTGAAATAAAGAAAAATCTATTTAAAATTTTTTAAAAGGTTGAAAGAGATAGAATTAAATGAGAAGATATTCCATGTTCATGGATTGGAAAAATCAACATAGTTAAATCTACATATAGATTTAATGCAATCCCCATGAAAATCCCAATTCCAGTTTTAAAAGAAATAGAACGAAAACATAATCAGATTTGTAAGGAATCACAAAACAACCCAAGTAGCCAAAGCAATCCTGAGAAAAAAGATGAAGCTGGAGGTATCACAACTACCTGACTTCAAATTATACTAAAGGACAATGATAATCAAATAGCATGGTATTGGCAGAAAAACAGATACACAAAGTAATGTAACAGATTTGGGAGTGCAGAAATAAAACCATATGTATATCGGCAAATAATTTTTTATAAGGAGCCAAAACATACAATGGAGTAAGGAAAGCCTCTTCAATAAATGGTGCTGGGAGAATTGTAAAGATACATGCAAAAGAATGAAAGTAGAATATAGTTTGTCTCCATGTACAAAAATTTATTCTAATGTCCTAGCCCGTGTGGCTCAGTGGATTGAACATCATCCCACATACCAAAAGGTTCCCTGGCCGGGGCACATGCCCAGGTTGTGGGCTCAAGACTCAATAGGGGGTGTGCACGAGGTGGCAGATTGATGATTCTTTCTCATCATGGATGTTTCTATCTTCCTTTCCCCTCCCTTTATGTCTATCTAAAAAAATCAATAAAATCACATTTTAAAAAAAGTTAGAAAATTTACTCAGATGAATAAAAGACCTAAATATACGATCTGAAACAATAAATTATATGGAAGAAAAGATAGGTACTAAATGTATGAGCCTTGGTCTTAGAGAAAATTTTACGAATTTGACCCCAAATCAAGGGAAGTAAAGGCAAAAAGAATGGATGGGACTATATCAAACCAGAAGCTTCTGCACAGCAAAGAAACTGCCAACCAAACAAAAGACAACCAGCAAGATAGAGGAAGATATTTGGAAACAACAGCTCTGACAAGGGGTTAATATCCAAAACATATAAAGAGCTCATACAACTCAACACCAAACAAATAACCCAATTAAGAAATGTGCAGAGAACCTGAACAGACACTTCTCCCAAAAAAACATATAAATGGCCAACAAATATATGCAAAGATGCTCAACTTCACTAGCTATTAGATAAATGCAAATCAAAACTACAATGAAATGCCACCCACACGTGTTAGAGTGGCTATTATAAGCAAGACAAGTAATAAGTGTTGGAGAGGTTTTGTAGAAAAAGGAACCTTCCTTTACTGCCTGTAGAAATGTAAACTGGCACAGCCACTATGGAAACCAGTATGGAGGCTCCTCAAAAATTAAGAATGTGGTCACTGTATAACCCAGCAATGCCATATCTTCTTTATCCAATCATCTATGGAAGAACACTCCAGTTGTTTCCATGCCTTGGCCACGACGAATAAGGCTGCAGTGAATATAGGGGTACATATATCTTTTTTAATAAATGATCTCAGTTTTTTCTTGTGGATATTTATGGGATACTACTCAGCGATAAGAAAAGATGAAATACTTCCGTTTGCAACAAAATGGATGGGTCTTGAAAATATGCTAAGCAAAATAGGTCAGAGAAAGCTAAGAACCATATGATCTCACTCAGATGTGGGTATAAAGTTGAAACTCATAGGCACAGACAATACAATGGTGGTTACCTGAGGGAGGTTCTTTCGAATTAGAGGGCAACGGGTATCAAATACACAGTGATGGGCACACCATGTAATATACAGATCATGTGTCATAAACATGTGATACATGATATCCATATAATGTTAACCCAAGTCACCCCAATACATTTAATTAAAAAAACACACGGGCATGGATACTAAGAAAAGCCAATTGTTGCTACATGTAATTACTCTGTACAATGAATTATGGGGTGGGGAGTGAAAGACAAAATAAAAAGCAAAAAGTGTAATCACAGGAACATATGAGAAAACATGGGAGTGGGCATTTGGAGTGCCAGTGAGGCAACTTTTAAAGAGCGCGGAATTTGGAAACAAGAACCCCAGCTGCTTTGGAGTCTGCCGCCTCCCGCAAACCGCTGAAATGGTCTGTGAAGTGAGAATAATGACACAACCTTGCTTATCTCACTGGTTGCTGAGAATGATGCTGTAAAGGGAAAAGTACCAATTTGAAAAAGAAATGTAGAAAGAAGTCCCAGAGTTGCAAAAGTGCATGTGATGGAGTATGGGAGTAGAATAGAACCAGGAGACAGTTTAAAGGTGGATGGCATGATAGGTTAAGGCATGTAATGAAGAGGAAAAATATTTAAAGAAATAGTTTCTCTTTAGATAAATATTCTACTTTCTGGGAAAGTTGAGAATTAGGATTATTTTTGGGGAAAATACTGATTCTTTTTATGAATTTAAAAAACTTTCCCAAGTGAAAATTAATAATAATAAAGGAAATTACAGTGCATCTGTCTCTGGACTGCCGTTGGAAAAGAAGAAGCAAGTAGGGCTATTATTATTATAATTTTTTTTCTTTTGCAAAATAATTATTCAGTGCTAAATTAATGAGTATTCTGTGCTAAATAAGGACAGGTCTTGCTATTTCCTTCTGTAAGTGTTCTAGCTTCAATTATTTTTGCACTTAGGTCTCACTTGCCTTTATCACTGTCTATTGTGTGTTCCAGTATGTGTTCAAGTTATGCAAATTGAACGTGTATCTCATAGACTACCGCTTCCTGGACACAATGCTGATCTTCATGCTGTTTGGCTGGAGTGCCATCCCCTTAATATATCTGCTGAGCTTCCTGTTTTCTAAAAGTTCTTCTGCCCAAAACGGGCTTTTGTTGATAGTCTTGTTTTCAGGCGTTTTGAGTATGTTCATTGATTCCACATTACAGTCTGGTAAGTGTAAATAAAAGGACATGAAGAAACAATTATGTCCCAGGGTTGGTAATATCCTGAACTTGATGTAAGTCAATAAAAATTACTTTGAGCCTGGCCAGTGTGACTCAAGGGTTGAGCTGAGGTCATGGTCCCAGGGCACATGCTCAGATTATAGTCTCAAATCCCAATAGTCCCATGCAGGAGGCAGCCAATCAACAATTCTCTCTCATCATTGATGTTTCCCTCCCTCTCCCATCCTCTCTGAAATAAATAAAAACTTACTCTAAGAGCCTGTGAACCCACTCCAGGTTTGCTGGAATGGGGTCTTCCTGTTGAAATGATGGGACTGAACCCGATATATGGTTCTTTGACAAGATTCCTCCTCCTTCCCCTCACATCCAGTAACACTAGTACGTGACTTAAGGAACCTGTTTTGCACAAGATTTTGGACATTTTAGGAGCATTTGTTTCTGAAACTCATTTGTCAGAAGCAGAAAACGAGAGTAAATAAAAACAAAAGAGCAGCTTTCTTCTTAAAAGGATAGGCCCTCAGCAAGTTACAATAAATCATATCAAAAACACATTTGACAGTAGACCCTCATTATTTTTTAAAGTGTTATCCTTTATGTTGGGGCACTTTATTTATTTTCTATTTTATTTTATTTTATTTTATTTTAAATATATTTTATTGATTTTTTACAGAGAGGAAGAGAGAGAGCTAGAAACATCAATGAGAGAGAATCATCGATCAGCTGCCTCTTGCACACCCTCCTACTGGGGATGTGCCCACAACCAAGGTACTTGCCCTTGACCGGAATTGAGCCCGGGACCTTTCAGTCCGCAGGCTGACACTCTATCCATTGAGCCAAACTGTTTTTGGCAATGTTGGGGCACTTTATAGTGTGGTGATGAGAGGGAGGAGTGGAGAGGAATCCTGAATTCTTGAGAGAGGCCAATAGTTTCATAGAGGAAAGGTTGTATGGTGCAGCTATTCTTCCCTAACTTAAAGACGCTCAGTAGCCAAATATGATTTTCCAGAAAGAAGAAAAACTGAATGCACCTGACATCCTTACAACCAAGCATTCTCTTTCCTTACCGCACATAAACCTGGCTTCTGCAGTATTCTTACATTTATATTTCCCCCATCCTTCCTTCTCCAACAAGAGTTTGAACTGGCTTGAGCACTTGACCACTTCATTTCTCCCTGTTATCGCAGAGCACAGGCTTCCCGCCTCATTCCCTGTCACAAAAAAGTATTTCACATGAATAAAACTTAAACCTCTGGATAGCAGACAAAAAATGTTAAGAGATATGCCTTAGCACTAATTCTCAAAGCAATCCCAAATTATGGAAAGCGATATCTGTATATGCTGCACAGCTCTTTTAAGAGAAATATTGTGCTAAGTGGGGAAGACTCCCCTTAAAGCATTTGAGTTTGTGAGTTTATATATATAAACACATAGGCACAGACAACATGTGGTGTTAGCCAGAGGAAAAGGGTGGGGGGGGGGGGGGGAAAGGGGAAAGAAATGGGGACAGAAAGATTATCCTTTGAGCAATAGGTGCATGAGGTGGTGTGCAGATGATCTTTTGTTGAGCTGTACACTTGAAACCTGTTTGGTTGCTGAACTAATGTCACCCCAATAAACATCCTATCTAATAAAAGAGTAATATGCAAATTAGACATCACTCCGCTACAAAAATGACAGTGCCCATAGCCACAAGATGGCGGCGCCCAGTGCTCTCAGCCCCACCAGAGTTCCCAAGTCCAGCCCCTCCAGAGTCCCACAGTCTGGCTGGGAGGCACCTGGGGTGTCCAGCCAGGGGTCATGTGGCATGTGCCCACTCCAGTAGTGGATCAAGCCTGGCTGCTCTGTGACCTCTGGAGTGTCTGGGGCTGAGCAGTGAGGCTGGATTTCTTGGGCCTATAGGCCTGGCCAGGGGCCCTGGGGACCAGGTGGACAGGCAGGATCCGCTTACTCCAGTGGCAGATCCAGCCTCTCTGCTCCCAGCCTCTGGCACGTCTGGGCCTGTCAGCCCATCCATGAGACTGGGACACACAAGTGAGCGGGGAGTTGACTCTGGGTCTTCTGGCACAAGGGGACTTGATGCTGTGTTCCAGTTTGTGCTGGCCCAGACTCTGACAGCAGGGAGGAGGAAGTCCCATTCCCACAGAATCAGCCATTTGTCAGACAGCTCTCAGAGGTCTGACAGCCATCTGACAGCAGGGAGGAGGAAGTCCCACCCTTAGAGAATTGATCATTGGTCAGACAGCTCCCTGCCACCTGACAGCCAGAACTCTCATTCACCTGACAGCAAGGAGGTGGGACTATGTCTAAATATCTATTATTGATATGAGGTAGCTCTGCAACTGAAAAAAAGCCAGCAGGGGAGGGCAGTTAGGGGTGACCAGGTTGGAAGAGGAGGGAAGTTGGGAGCAAACAGGCTGGCAGGTAAGCAGTTAGACATCATTCAGGCTGGCATGGGAGTGGTTAGGGGGTGATCAGGCTGGCAAGCAGAAGCGGTTAGACTCAATCAGGAAGGCAGGCAGGCTAGCAGTTGGAAGCCAGTAGTCCTGAATTGTGAGAGGGATGTCCAACTGCCTATTTAGACCTGATCCAGGTGGGATTGGGCCTAAACCGGCAGTCGGACATCCCTCGGGTCTCAGATTGGAGAGGGTGCAGGCTGGGTTGAGTGCAAAGTTTGTGCACCGGGCCTCTAGTACTATTTAATAAAAAGCTAATATGCAAATCAACCGAATGGCAGAATGACTTATCGCTATGACATGTACTGACCACCAGGAGGCAGATGCTCAATGCAGGAGCTGCCACCTGGTGGTCAGTAAACTTCCACAGGGGAACGCCACTCAGCCAAAAGCTGGGTTTGTGGCTGGTGAGTACAGCAGTGGTGGTGGGAACCTCTCCCGCCTCCACAGCAGTGCTAAGGATGTCCAACTGGAGCAGGCCTAAGCCAGCAGTCAGACATCCCCTGAGGGCTCCTGGACTGCGAGAGGGTGCAGGCCAAGCTGAGGGCTCCCCCCTGCCCCCACATGCCGAGTATACAAATTTCATTCACCGGGCCTCTAGTAATAAGAAGAATTTACTGTTTCAGAAAGTTTTTACGTGTCCTTGAAGGCAAGCAAATATTAAAGGTATCTCTGACATGTGCTTATTAACAGAATCTGGTTTTCTTAACTTTACATTTGCTCAGGTAGTGAGTAACACTGAGGTCAGAATAGGAAGCATAAAGCACATGCAACTAAGGTTTTAGTCGCTTCCTATCTAAAATTGGAAGTTAGAGGCCTTCATTATAAGGTTTAACAAAACTTAACTAATGCCACGATAGGACACAGAAAGGAAATTTAGAAAGAAAATTTATAAAATTTGAATTTGGTATTGGAATAAAGAATAGTAATTTCCCTTTTAATTTGTAACCACAGGCAAGTCCACATACTGGTTTGTTTCTTGAAATCATAGTACCTATGTAAGCCAAAAACATAACCTGATCATTTATTTAAAATAACCTCAATTGATTGTGTTCACAGGTGAGTGGCAAAGGTGTACACAATTTCCAGACTTCAAAGTATTCCCACAGTAAATTATCTAGAGAAACAGAGATCCGCTTAAAATTACAAAGGAAAAAACAAAAAAGAAGGACCTAAGAGCAAATGCTACCAGAAAACACAAACTGTAGAATAAGGATCAGCTGGCAGCATTTAAGATTTGAGGATTTTTAGAATAGAATATAAAATATGTATTTTTAAAATATTTAACTAGTAACAGAGTGTCAGGACTATGAACATATAGAACATATTATATACATATATTGCACATATGTGTATACTATAGATACACATGTATGAGCATTATATATATATATATATATATATATATATATATATATATGGAGAGAGAAAGAACAAATAGATTTGAAAAAGATCCAAATAGAATCTTGAAAAATGAAAAAAATAATAATTTAAATAAGTACTTAATAGACAGAAATATCAGAATATTAAACATAATTGAAACAGGTGAAAAGAGAATTGGTGGTTACGGATGAATATAAAAGAGTCATAGTCAGTCTTGCAGCTGATCAACCTGGGTAAATCCCTACTATTGAAATACCAACAGCAATCAAGACTCAACTACAATAAGAGGGTGTACATTCCACTGGGCCCTACAGGACACCTACTACATTAGGCCATGTTACTAAGCCTGTGAGATATATCACCTTTATCTAATACATAGAAAGAAACACAAGGGGGTGGGGAGCTGTTGAAATGAGGAGACAAAGAAACATGTCCCAAATGAAACAAGAGAACAAAAGTCCAGAAAAAGAACTAAATAAAATGGAGACCAGCAAACTACTAGATGCAAAGTTCAAAACACTGGTTATATGGATGCTCGAGGAACTTTGTGAGGACCCCACCAACATAAAAAAGAACCAGTTAGAAATTAAGGCCACACCAGCTGAAATAAAAAATAATTTACAGGGATTCAACAGTAGAGTAGATGAAGCTAAGAATCAGTCAGTAATGTGGAATATAAGGAAGCAAAAACACTCATTCGGAACAGCAAAAAGGAAAAAAAAAAAAAAAAAAGAGGATAGCGTAAGGAATCTATGGGACAACTTCAATCATACCAACATATGTATCATGGGGTGCCAAAAGGAAAAGAGTGAAAGCAAGAAATTGAAAACATATTTGAAATAATGACAGAAGATTTCTGTAACTTGGTGAAGGAATCAGACATAGTAATCCAGGAAGCACAGAAAGTCCCAAACAAAGTTAACCCAAAGAGAGACACATTGAGATATAGCACAATTAAAATGCCAAAAGTTAAATAAAAATTAAAAAAGAGAAAGAGAGAAAGAGAAAGAGAGAGAGAGAGAGAGAGAGAGAGAGAGAGAGAGAGAGAGAGAGAGAGAGAATCTTAAAAGCAGCAAGAGAAAAGCAGTCAGGTATCTATAAGGAAGCATCCATATGACTATCAGCTGATTTCTCAAAAGAAACTTTGTAGGCCAGAAGGGATTGGCAAGAAATATTCAAGGTGAAGAATACCAAGGACCTATAAGCAAGATTACTCTACCCAGAAAAGCTGTCATTCAGAATTGAAGGTCAGATAAAGAACTTTCCAGACAAGAAAAAGCTAAAAGAGTTCATCACCACCAAACCAGTATTACATGAAGTGCAAAGGGTCTTATTTAAGAAGAAACGAAGATCAGAAACAATAAAATGGCAATAAATACATATCTATCAACAATGGAATCAACAAGCAGAACAGAAACAGACTCATAGATACAGATAATTTTTTTTGTTGTTGTTGCCAAATGGGAGCGAGCAAAAATGGCAAAGAGATTACAAAGTACAAATTGATTGTTAAAGAATAGTTATAAGGATATAAAGTACAGCATAGGGAATATAGTCAATAATATTCTAATAACTAGTCATGGTGATGGATAGGTATAGGATTTATTGGGATAATCATGTATTAAATTATGTGATGTCTGGTCACTGGTATACACAAAATTTTTATAAAATACAATTAAAAATAAATAAATAACACTTAAAAAGATGGATGCAAAGGACATATGAGATAACAAGATGGAAAATGTTAAAGAAATGTGAAAAACCATGGAGGATAGAGTGAGGAGATCTCATATATTGGTATATAAAGAATTAGTGGAAGAGGAAGTAGTGTTAGAAAGATAGTGGCTGAGAATTTCCAGAATTATTAAAAGTCAGGCATCCTAAGTTTCAGAAAGCCCATTAAATCATTTTTAAAAATTACTAGCCTATACATATCACCATAAAACTTCAGAACAGCAATGCTAAAAAGATATTTGAAGGAGCCAGAGAGAAAAGTTACATAGGCATGTTTGAATATTCAGTGTAAACACTAAAGGAATATTTTTAAAGTATAATTTCCAAAACACAGTGAAGAAGAAAGGAGAAAATAAATTCAATCACATCCAAAAAGCAAGAGGATAGAAATAAAAATGAAATAAAAATAATAAATAGCAAAGAAATATGATGATAGTAATTAGTCCAAATATATCAGTAGTAAAAATAAATAACAAGATAAAAGTCTTATCAAATAAATGACAAAGACTGCTGTTTTGGATCAATTTTAGCTTTATTCTCTTTATAGGAGATGCTGTTAATAAATAAAGACACAGAAAATAAAAGACTGCAAAAAGATATATTAAACAAGTGCCCACAAAATACTGGTATCAGAAAAAAAAATACTCTTTGATTTAAAAAGTATTACTAGAAATAAAGAGGCTCACTACATGATAGCAGATTCATTTGCATATTAAGTTGTAACAATTACAAAATTTATTTACCTAGTAATATTGTCTAGAAGTATATTTAATCAAAATTTCTAGAGTTACTTGAAATAGGCAAACTATATATCATAGAGGCGATGTTAGCATACCTCTCTTGTAACTAAAGTATTAAGCAGGAAAAGAAATTCAATAAATGATATCTATTGAATAGTGCAGTTAATGAACTTGAGCCAATGAGTATATAGAGAACATAGAATTCCAAACACATGTTTTTAAACACACATGAAGTCTTCACAAAACTGATTAGATGATACTCAATGAAGA
Source organism: Pipistrellus kuhlii (assembly GCF_014108245.1). Classification (NCBI taxonomy): domain Eukaryota; kingdom Metazoa; phylum Chordata; class Mammalia; order Chiroptera; family Vespertilionidae; genus Pipistrellus; species Pipistrellus kuhlii. The sequence continues at coordinate 946,283 of NW_023425531.1, forward strand.
CTAATTAATGACACATTCAATATCATTTTGCAATTAGAAATTAGTAACAAAAATACACAACTGGGAATTTTAATACAAGTTTTTATATAATTAATAAACCAAAGAGGGAATCATAACATAAATTCGAGAATATTTAGAACTGAAGAATAACATAAATACTGTGCTAGATATTTTATAGCTTTAACTATTACCATGAAGAAAGTTAAAACTTAACAAACTGTCCAACTTAATAAGTTATAAAAAAAAGCATAGTAAACACTTGAAATAATGAGCAAATAACAAAAATCAATCAAATAGAAAACAAATATATAATAGAGAATACCAACAGCCCCATGAATCAGCAGTTGGAAGAATTAATAAAATTTAGTTAAATACATATATATATATATATATATATATATATATATATATATAGAGAGAGAGAGAGAGAGAGAGAGAGAGAGAGAGAGAAAGAGAGAGAGGAAATATATATATGTTTGTTACTGACAAATAAGAGGATATAATAAACAATGTTAGGACAAGTCTAAGAACTTTGAACAAATTGTTATATTTCTAGGAAAAAAAAGAAATTCACTAAATCTCATTTAAGAAGTATTAGAAAATTCAAATTGTACTACAAGAATCTAAGTAGTTAATAGTTTAAATTATTTAAAAAAAGAAAACATAAGGCCTAGATGACTCATTTTGAGTCCTGAATTGTCTTCCAGGTGATACAGAAAAGAATAAGATAACACTTCCAGCCCCTTCTAAAAGACTAGCAAAAGCCTCATGCCAAAAACTGACAAAATAATCATAAACTAATTTCATTCATAAACATAGATTCAAAATTTGTAAATAAAATATTAACAAACAATATTAGAAGGTTGTTTTTTACATTAGAAAAATCTATAAATAAAATTCCCATTTTAATGGGTTAATAGAAGAAACAATTATCTGAATAGATGCAGAAAAATAAATGATACTTGATAAAATTTCTTAGAAAATGGAATTAGGGGAGAAAATGCCTAACTTTATAAAGGGCAAAACTCTATAACTTAATATTTATGACTCACTAAAAGTATTTCCTTTACAAATGAAGAGCTGAATAATGTGACTGCTATTGTCACTTGTGTTAAACATTATACATTAGACTTATTGTCACTTGTGTTAAACATTATACATTATACATTATACATATTTACTTTTCTTCTGCATTGCAGAAGAAAAGTAAATAAAACAAATGCAGAGTGGACAGAAAGGAACTACCATAATTTTAAAACACTACAAACCAAGGAACTGCTACTAGATTATATAAAGCAAATGCTGGGGCTGGAAAATGAGCACATAAAACATGCCTTTGCTGGGAGTCTCTGGGGAAGTGGCATCCCACCCATACACGTCATGTCCCGATGGCCACACCAGGTGTAGAGCAGTTCACAATGTAGTTGATTTATAGTGTGTTCTGAACAGTCAATGCCCATGCTGAACTCAATGATAATTATTTTTAGTAACACATTTTTGTCAGTTTTTTCTCTTTTCTCTTCCCTAAAGAGTCATCATTTTGCCAGATAAGATACTTTGTTTCTCTTCCTCACCTAAGATCTTTCTCTACTCTTTGGAAGAGAAGATACTCATGGTTGCTACAGGGCAAGTCCACAAGATATCAGACTATATCTGAACTGTGAAATATGATAGCCATTAGCCACATGGGGCTTTTTAAACTTAAACTTATTGAAATTAAACACAATTTTAAAATTCAGTTCCATAGCCACACTAGCCCTTTCTAGCCCTCAATAGCCATACTTATATCTGAGCGCAGCCATAGAGCTTTCCATGATTAGATATATTAGATAGTGCTAGTTTATAAAATTAGTGCCACTTTTTGCATTTGTTCAGGTGGACAAAAAGCAGAATTCTCCAATCTGGATCAGTTGTTTGCCTCTGTATCACAGGACGGGATCAGCATGGCTTTGGCACTGCATGGGCACCTCTTCTTGCTCAAAGTGTCTTATGTAAACTTTGTGTTTGGGCCAGCCTGTATCTTCTTCCCCAAGAACGGAATTACCAAAATTTTACAATGTAAATTCATAAGTTAAACATGTTCATATCTCCAGGAATTTAGTCTAATTATTATTCATATCCAATACATTCTTTAGAGAGATACTAGTTACACATCAACTGTTGTTTTTTTTTTTGAAGATTTTCCTACTCTCAAATACATAATAATTTTCCTGTATGTTCTCTACTGGTGAATTCTAGGCTGTATCTCATACTTTTACCTCCCTTATTTATTTGATACAGTTAGAAATGTGGAAAACAGACTATAGCTGTTTTCTGTTCATAATGGTGCCAGGAAGATTTATGCTGGCTTCACTTCATCAGAGAGCTCTTCAGTTTTCAACACAAACTGTCCTTAGGTGTTCTCGACAAACCCATCGGGAAAGAGTGTTCTTCAAGCATAATTATCTGACTTTGGATTCCCTGAGTTTGGTTTGATTATAAATTGGGTGTGGCTCCCTCCCCCCTTACCCCCCAGGGATAGTTCATTTCCTATAATGAAACCCAATCTTATCATCTTTTTAGAAATTAAAGCTATATCAAATTTCACCAAAACCTTCATACTGAGATCGTTGCTGCTTCTTCCCAACTACAATATGGGGAAGTGCTTCAGTAACTATTTTGTTTTCTACGAAATGAAAAAGTTGTGCTCCGCAGAACATCCTCCTGCCGTATTAAACTGTGAAGAAAGTAAGTATCTTGGGAGTCCCTAAGCATCTTGGAAGTTAGTTTCAGGGTCAGCCCATGAGACATGCGGGGTCTGCCCATATTTCAAACGGGTCGGGCTACCTGTATGTAGGTCATTTTAGGAGGCTGGGGAAAAGAACATTTAAATACAATGAGCCTCAAAAGAAAATCCAAGGTAAGTGTGAAGTTGTCATCAGAACTGAGAGCTGCTGACAATCAACCACCTAATAACTTTACATACATTATCCTAAATCTTCACAAACTCAAGCTACCTTTTTAAAGGTCACTCGAGGAAAGTGCTTGTGCCACTCTCACACAGCTTTCCTGGGCTAGAGCTGGGTTTCAAAGCTCTGTTCTTTCCTGTGCGAGTACTTCCTCTCTGACAGGGATGGGGAACATCCGGCCCAGGGTGCCATAGGCCTGCAAAATCACGTGGTCTGGCCCTGCCAAGGCATTAGGGGAGAGTTATTTCAATGTTTGACCAAATACAACAGGCTAATTTTTAAGCTGATAATTTTGTGTGGCCCACAAATGTTGTTATAAATATCCAAGTGGCCCATGGCAGAAAAAAGTTTCTCCCCTCCTGACCTACGGGAAAGACCTCCAGGAAAAGGCTTTGTATTATAATTGTATTATATTTACTTGTATTCCCCCAAACACCATCACCACTCAGAATCACACATTAGTTGGCACATAACTTATTTCAAGGAATGAATTATTTGGGTATCCTATGAATAATTTGGGAGCCCTAGCCAGTTTGGCTCAGTGGATAGAGCATCAGCCTGCAAACTGAAGATGACCCACAGTTTGATTCCAATCAAGAGCATGTACCTCAGTTGCAGGCTCCTCCCTGGCTGGAGCATGACCAGAAGGCAACCAATCAATGTGTGTTTCTCTCACATCAATATTTTTCTCTGTCTTTCCCTGTCTCTTTTCCACTATTAAAAAAATCAATGGAAAAGTATCCTCAGATGAAGATTAAACATAAGCAATAATAATGATAATAATGATAATAATAATAGTAATTTGGAAAGAGGCATTATAGAATTTTTTAGGATCATTTAATTTACCTACATTTTAAAATTTATTGGAGTAAACTTATTCATAATATATTATGGTATTTTAACAATTATAAATTTGGATAGTGATATTGCCATCTACATTGTGATATTCTTAATCTTTCCACTTATTTTTTTCTTGATAAATCTTACCAGAAGTAAAATTTTTATCAGTTATATTAGTCTTTTAAAGAAACGAGCTTTTACATTTATTTATTCTTTCTATTTTATCTTTGTTTTCTAAATTTTTAATTGATATTATTTTCTTTCACATTCTCCATTTTGGGGGATTAATTTTCTAACATCATAAGATGGGTTCTTAAATTATTTATGGTCAGTCTGTTTTCTTTTCACTACTAGGATATCTCTCACTGAGGCTGGGAGGTTTGTATTTTTCTTAATTAGATTCTTTGAACTTCTTGCCTCTGTGATTTGATGTCTCAATATTTTTGGAAAATTCTTATCTTGTGAAGGCAACACTTTTGAGAAGAGCAACTTGAAAGGCTGAACAATCCCTTAGAGGACTGATATATAAAAAGGAGACAAGAGCATAAGTTAAAAGTACTGCAGAAACAAAGGGTTAAAGGGGAACAAGAAAACTTCATACACCCCACCACTAGCAGAAAAAATTTATTAAAGAAATTTTATTTTGACTTACCAACAGAAATAGCTTTCATATAGTAGGCAACCAAGTAATCAATCCCAAGCCATCATCACCACTCCATAACATTGTTGTTTTGATTCTGCAACAGAAAGAGACAACCAAGAGCCATGCAAAGTTGACATGACTATAAAAATATAAAAAAATATATAAGAAATTAATCTGTTAAAAACCATGGAGTCAAATTAATTAAAAATCTACATTTGGTGGGGGTAGGTATGGGGAGGAAATATGGCTAAAGGTTTAGATGCTAGGTGGAGGAAATGGTCTTTAATATACAATTCAATTTCACTTCATATTAGAGATTTTTTTAATGACAGCATCGAGTAGGTATACAAGATAGCAGCAGAAGTTACAAAAGTTCCAAATGGAATTACAGAGGAGTCAGCAGGGAGAAGCCAGGACCCAGTGACCCGAGGCCACAGACAAACTGCTGGGATAAGATACTCTCAGACACATGGGCCTGATGTTGCAACCTGTTGTGCCTGAACCATGGCTCTGGGCTTACCGGTCACGCTGCCGAGGCGAGTGCATGCCCAGAGGCATGGATCTGATTTCCTGACCTGGCAAGCAAACTCAGTGCCAGTGGATGATTGGTCCCGCTGCCTTGACATAGCGCACCTGGCCCTGTCACTCTGACTCAATGACCCCGGACGCAGGGTCCTGCCATCAGAACCCATTGTGCCTGACCCGGTGCCCCCAGATGACCAACCAAGCTGCCTTGAGACCGACCCTGCAGTTATGACCCAGTGTTCCCTGCATCCATGACCTGATGCCCCTGGACATATGGACTTGCCACCATGACCCAGCACACCTAACCTGGCACCTCCAGAAAACAGGACCCACCACTGCCAGCCAATGCGGCCCATCATCCCCAGATGCACAAACCTGCCCCTGAAACTGGCCCACATCACCTGGTGCCCCAGACAACTGGGCAGCTAAAATGGGAAGACAAAGACATAATTCCAAAATATCAGAAAAGGAGGAATCATGAGAAAAGGAATTAAATGAAATTGAGGCAAGCAATTTGTCAGATAAGAACTAAAAGTAATGGTTATAAGGGTGCTCAAACAACTTAGAGAACTACAAGCAACTTAATGAGAACTATAAGGAACCTAATGAGAACTACACCAGTATGAAAAAGAAGTAGAAAATGAATAAGAATCAAGCAAAAGATTCTAACACGGCAGTTGACAGAACTGGAGTGAGGAAGAGAGTGTGAGGGCATGAATGTTTGGACGTGTGTGTGTGTGTGTGTGTGTGTGTGTGTCTGTGTGTCTGTGTGTCTGTGTGTCTGTGTGTGTGTGTATGTGGAACAGGAGTGAGGAAGAGAGTGTGAGTGCGTGAATATTTGGACGTGTGTGTGTATGTGTGTGTGTGTGTGTGTGTGTGTGTGTGAGAGAGAGAGAGAGAGAGAGAGAGAGAGAGAGAGAGAGAGAGAAAGTCTTATGGTGCAGGAGTCTTGGAGTTGGGGGGTTTGGACTCTCCTGACCAAAGAGCCACTGCTATTGTCACAGGCACTCCCTGGGTGTGGCTCTGGCTCAGAAACCATGCCATCTTGAAGAATTTACAAAGTCCTCCTTGGGAAAAGGCTGCAGCCTGCTGCAGAGGCTTGGCACTCAGCCAAGCTGTAGTTGAGGCCCAAAGCCACATGTACCCTGCCTCAAAACCCACACACACGTGTCCCAAGGACAGAACCCAGACTTAATGCATGCCAGCCAAAGACACTGCCAGACAGTGCACCTAAGTGAACACCACCTGGGCCCTGTGTGTGCCCACCACAGGCACCACTGGGGCTGTGCACCTAAGTTAACATCAGCCTGGACACCATTCCAGTCCATGCAGCTAAGTGAACATCAGCCGGAACCTGTGTGCATCTGCCACAAACACCTCCAGGACCAGCTCCATGAGGGAAGGGAGTACTGCTCAGAACAGGGACAATGAAGACCTAACCTCAGGATTGAGGATTCCCTGTCTGCTGGTCTATTAGGTGCTTGAATCTCTCAGACCTCAATCAGGTTGCCCAGAGCCAGAGAGGAACAGTGAATCACACTCACCTGCACCAGAGAAGCTCCCAGGAGGCCCAGGATAGACACACCAAGGACCAGACTCAAGAACATCAGAGCAGCCGAGACCGGTTTGGCTCAATGGATAGAGCATCGACTTGGGGACTGAAGGGTCCCGGGTTCGATTCCGGTCAAGGGCATGTACCTTGGTTGCGGGCATATCCCCAGTAGGGGGTGTGCAAGAGGCAGCTGATTGATGACTCTCTCTCATCAATGTTTCTAACTCTCTATCTCTCTCCCTTCCTCTCTGTACAAAATCAATAAAATATATTTAAAAAAAAAAAAAGAACATCAGAGCAAAATGCAGTGAACAAACAAATTATGTGCCCAAGGATTGTGTGTGTGTGTGTGTGTGTGTGTGTGTGTGTATGTATTTTTTTTGTGTGTGTGTGTGTGTGTTTTTTTTTTTTTTTTGCTTGTTTGGTTTTTTCTCCTTTTTTCCTCTCCTCTTTTTTCTTGCATCTCTCAAATTTCTCTCTTCCCATTGATTCTATTCTACTTTTTTCTATTATTATTAATTTTTCTTATTTTATTTTGTTTTTCTCCTTTTCCCATTTTACTTTTCTATCTATATCTTAACATCTCAATTATTATTATGTTTTAAATTCATTATTATTAATTCACTAGAAGCCTGATGCATGAAGATTCGTGCAAGAACAAGCCTTCCTTCCTCTGGCTGCCAGCACCATCTTTGCTCGGCTGGAGCCACTTTTTGTTCCAGCCCGGAGTTGCCTTTCCACCCTCCTATGCTGCCCAGAAGCCTGAAGCGGCTGGGGTGGGTGGAATGCCTGGCCCTGGCTGCTTGGCACCTATGTATGCAAATTAACCCACCATCTTTGTTGGGTTAATTTGCATTATCAGTCCTGATTAGCTGTGGGCATCACCAAAGTATGGTCAATTTGCATCTTACTCTTTTATTGGTGTAGATTTATTTTTGGTTTCTTTTTTTTTCTTCCTCCTATATTAGCTTTTTAAAAAATATTCCTCCTTGCTTCCAAATAGCCATTTTTGGTCTCCTCCTTTCTCTCATTTTCTTTACAAACTCTCCGAGTCTTAGGTTGAGTGTTTTATAGTATTCTTTTTATATTTTCTTTGCTTTCCTTTCTCTTGTTTTTTCTTCTTAGTTTTCCTGTTGTTGCATTGAGTGCCTTGATTTTCATGGTGTGATTAGTTTGATCCAGTTGGTTCTTATTCTGTTCTGTCAGCACTTGTATGACAGCTGGTATGATGACATTGGGGTTGAATCTCACTGGAAGAAAGTCAGAGGAGATATTTCTCCTACAAATAGGACATCAACAATCAGGACCCAATTACAACAGGAGTGCCCAAATACTATACACAAGAGGCATTCCTAAATATCAAGTGCAGGTGAACAAAGATACTCAAGACACTTTCAACAGAAGGCCATCCCCAAAACACTTGAAGGCATAGCAGTTTTTATCTAATATATAGAAGCAAATACAAAGAGACAGTTACAAGGGAAAAATGAAGAAATAACCCCCAAATGAAGGAGTCTCCAGACAAAGAACTAAATAAAAGAAGGCAAGCAACCTATCACACATAGAGTTCAAAGTAAGGTTATAAAGGTGATTAAGGAGCTTAGTGAAAATTACAAGGAACTCATTGGGAATTAGAGCAGCATGAAAAATGAAATAGAAACCATGAACAAGAACCAGATAGAAATGAAGAATGGTATATATGACACCAGGAACACACTGGAAGGCATTACAAGTAGGTTGGAAGAAACAGAGGATGAAATTAGTGATTTGGAAGACAAGGTAGAAATTAATACCCAAATTAAAGCAGCAAATAGAAGAAAAAATGAAATAGCAGGAAGGTAGCTTAAAGGAGCTCTGGGATAGCATTAAACATAACAACCTCCACATTATAAGAATACCAGGAGGGGAAGAAGGTGAACAAGGAACAGATAACCTATTTAAAGAAATAATGACATAAAATTTCCTTAACCTTGTGAAGGAAAATATCACACAAGTTTAGGGGCCAAAGGGAGTCCCAATAAAAATAAACCCAAAGATACTCTTACTTAGACACATCACAATTAAAATGACAAATGTTAAAGAAACGATTTTAGGGGTAGCAAGAGAGAGACTGAAAATTATCTACAAAGGAGTTCCAATTAGAATGTCAGCTGCCTTTTCAATAGAAACACTTCAGGCCAGAATGGAGTGGAATGAAATATTCAAAGTAATGAAAAACAAGGCTCTAAATCTAAGACTACTGTATCTAGCAAGACTATCATTTAAAATTAGAGGCCTGGTGCACGAAATTCATGCACGGGGGTGGGGGGAGCCTCACCCAGCTCTGACCGCACCCTCTGAAATTTGGGACCCCTAGCTAACCTCTTCACATTAAAAAAAAAAAATTAACTGAAATATCACCTACTCTAAGAAATCCTCTTTGAACAAATGTCTTTACAATCTGTATTCTGTATTAAGTATTTTCATAGTATACCTTTCTTTTTCTTTAACAGCTACTTAGAGTGGATGCAATGTGGTTTTTATTCTTGCATCTGAATTTTTTCTTCTTGCTCTTGTAATAGTAAAGCTTATCCAATTTACACTTTCCCTTCAAGGGCTTATATTTGGTTCAGTTTCTAGTTAGCTCCCTGCTTTTTTTCAAGCAATAAATTTGGGTTGTGATAGTAAGCCTCACTTATAACCAAGCTTATAGGTCTCTCTATCTGAATACTTCTGTAATACTTATCACTTTACCATATCAGAGATTGTGTTCATTTATAGAAAATAACAATAAATGTCACCTGATCATTTGATCTACTAGTAATATTTTATAGCAGGGTGCATTATTCTAGTAATTTAACTATTACAAAACTGAGGCATACAGAAATAAATTATGTCGAACAATAAAGAATGACTCAAATATCAAAGCATAGTACACTTAGGGCCTCCCTGTCCTGTGCCTCAGATATAATAGCATAGTACACATGGAACTCAGCTTCCTTTAAAAGAGAAAGGGATGCCATACTCATGAAGCAGCTGATTTTTATTTAAGGGGCCTCACTTGTTCTGGGCCTTTACAGAAAGGTGAGTAGAGGCTGAGGGAATTTGAGGAAACCCAGAGAGAATTTCCCTCCTAAAAGATTTTGCTAAGCTGGCGCTCTGGACACCAGGCATTTGTCGAATTAAAACCTGGACACACAGCAATAACAGAGGCACTGGTCTTCTACTGCTAATGCATGAGGATCAAACCCCAGCCTGCAGGAACTCACCCTGCAGTCAGGACCAGGCCGCTGGGTAGACCTGGGCTGGTGCTCCTAACTCTGGAAAGAGGGAGACTTCACATGGCTGCAGGCCAGAGGGGAACAGGTCCCTAGTGCAGGTTGGTCAGCAGAGGGCTTCTTTGCCTGGGATTGCAGGGCAGCTTGGCCAGGCTCTGTTCACCCCATGATCACAGGTCAGCTTGGCCTGTTTTGTTCTCCCCATGATTGTGGGCTGGTTCAGCCTGGCCTGTTCACCCTGTGATTGCGGGCAGGTTGTACCCTGGCTCTTCACCCCGTGACCACAGGGTGGCTAGACTTGGCCTGTTTGCCCCATAATTACGGGGTGGCTTGCACCACAGCTCTTTGCCCCACGATTGCAGGATGGCTTGGACCTGGGCAGGTGGTGTGGCAGCTTGGACCTGGGCAGGTGGCAATGCCGCCTGCCCGGGTTCCAGCTGCCTGACGCTGCCTTCCTGGGTCCCCATCGCAGCTTGGATCCACTGGTGGCTTAAGGCGCTAGCCCCCAGCTGCCTGCCCAGGTCCCCAACTCCATCAGACTCATAGGGCTTCTGTCTCTGCTGCCTGCATATGCAAATTTACCTTCCATCTTTGCTGGGTTAATTTACATATCACCCCTGATTAGTTGTGGGGGTAGTGAAGGTATGGTCAATTAGCATTTTTCTTTTCTATTAATATAGTTTGAAGGTGAAATAAAAAGCTTTCCAGACAAAAAAATGTGAAAGGTGTGTATTACCACCAAACCAGCAATGCAGGAAATGTTAAAGGTACTGCTTTAAGAAGAAGAAAATGAGAAAGGATCATAGGAATAAAGAAAATAAAAATGGTGATAATAAATACCTAATAATAATCCTAAATGTAAATGGATTAAATGTTCCAGTCAAAAGACATAGAGTGACAAAATGGAAAAGAAAGCATGACCCATATATTTGCTATCTACAAGAGACCCACCTCAGGATAAAAAATACACACAGACTGAGAGTAAAGGGAAAGAAAAATAATATTCCATGCAAATGGAGTGGGGGAAAAAGGTGGAGTAGTAATACTCATATCTGACAAAATAGACTTCAAAACAAAGGCCATAGCAAGAGAAAAAAAAAAAAAGACACATCCTATATAATAAAAGGCTAATATGCAAATCGACCAAATGGCAGATCCACTGGTTGCTATGACACCCAGTGACCACCAAGGGGCATATGCTTAACACAGGAACTTCCCCTTGGTGGTCAGTGTGCTCTCACAGGGGGAATGCTGCTCAGCCAGAAGCCGGGCAACAGCTGGTGAGTGCAGTGATGGTGCTGGAGCCCCCCCCCCCCCCCCCCACCTCCTTGGCTGTGCTAAGGATGTACAACTGACAGCATAGGCCCACTCCCAGTGAGGAGCAGGCCTAAGCCATCAGTTGTACATCCCCCAAGGGCTCCCATACTGCAAAATGGCACAGGCCTGGCTGAGGATCCCCTTCCCCCAACCCCAAGTACACAACTAGCATGTAACAGGGCTCTAGTAATACATAATATTAAAGGGAATGATTCAACAAGAAAACATAACCCTTGTAAATATGTATGTACCCAATATAGAAATACCCAAGTACATAAAAAACAAAAACACAAAAAAAACCCTCTCAATTGGCTTTAAGAGAGAGATTGATAACAATTATAGTCAAAGTAGCAGATTTTTAAAAATATATTTTATTGATTCTTCACAGAGTGGAAGAGAGAGGGATAGAGAGTTAGAAACATCGATGAGAGAGAATCATCAATCAGCTGCTTCCTGCACACCCCCCACTGGGGATGTGCCCACAACCAAGGTACATGCCCTTGCCCGGAATCGAACCCGGGACCTTTCAGTCTGCAGGCCGATGCTCTATCCACTGAGCCAAACCGGTCCTGGCCAAAGTAGCAGATTTTAACACCCCAATGACATCACTGGATAGATCTTCCAGACAAACAAAATTGACAAGAAAATAGATGCCTTAAAAGACACAGTAGATCAGATAGATGTAACTAATATTTACAGAATACTTCACCCCAAAACAACAGAATATACATTCTGCTCAAGTGCACATGGAACATTCTCCAATATAGGCCATGTGTTAGGGCCCAAAACAAGTCTATACAAATTCAAGAAGATTGATATAATACCAAGAATCTTCTTGGATCACAATGGCATGAAGTTAGAAATTAACTATACCAAAAAAAAAAAAAAAAAAAAAAAAAAAAAAGCTCAAATATATGGAGGCTGAATACCATGGTATTAAATAATGAGATTTAATTATCAATGAGATCAAGCAAGAAAATAAAAATTTCAATGATATCAAGCAAGAAAATAAAAATTTCCTAGGAATAAATGACACTGAACACCGAACCACTCAAAACCTATGGAACATAGCAAAAGCAATCCTGAGAGGGAAGTTTATAGCACTACAAGCATACTACAAGAACCAAGAAGAAGCTTGAGTAAATTATCTAGCCTACAACTAAATGAATTAGAAAGAGAAAAGCAAAAAACAAAAACAAACAAACAAAAAACCCAGAGTAAGTCGAAGGAAGAAAATAATAAAGATCAGAGCAGAAACAAAGACTTAGATTCTAAATAAAAGTTTACAAAAGATCAATGAATCAAAGAGGATGTTCTTTGAAAAGATAAACAAGATCAATGAATCCCTAGCTAGACTCACCAAGAAACAAAGAGAGAGGGCACAAATAAATAAAATCAGAAATGAAAGAGGCAATATAACATCAGACTCCACAGAAATACAAAAGATTGTAAGCAAATACTAAGAACAACTATATGCCAACAAACTAGACACCCTGGGTAAAATGGAAAAATTCCTAGAAGCATACAATTTTCACAAACTGAATCAATAAGAATAAAAAAAAGAAACTTGAGTAAGCCAATAACAACTTGATGAAATTGACTTAGTAATTTAAAAATCACCAGCAATCATAAAATTTGGTCCAAATGGATTTACAGGAGAATTTTTCCAAACATTCAAAGAAGAACTAACACCTATCCTCCAAAAACTATTTTTAAAAATTCAATAGAAAGGAAGACTTCCAAGCTCTTTCTACAAAGCCAGCATTATCCTAATTCCAAAACCAGGTAAAAACACTACAAAGAAAGGAAATTACAGGCCAATATCCCTGATGAACACAAATGCTAAAATCCTCAACAAAATGTTAGCCAAATCAGATCTAGCAGTATATTAAAAAGATTGTACACCAAGATCAAGTTGGATTTATTCTGGGAATACAAAGCTGGTATAATATCTGCAAATCAATAAATGTGACACATCACATAAACAAACTGAAAGATAAAAATCACAGGATTCTATAAATAGATTCAGAAAAAGCATTGGACAAAATCGAGCACTCTTTTTTGTTAAAAAAAAATCTCAGTAATATGGGAATAGAGGGATTATACTTTAACATAATAAACGCCATATATGACAGCCAACAGCCAACAGCCAACAGAATCCTCAACTGAAGGCCAACAGAATACTCAATGCTCAACAACTGAAAGAATTTCAGTTAAGAATGGGAACATGACATGGATGCCAACTTTCACCACTCTTATTCAACATAGTATTTGAATCCCTAGCCACAGAAATAAGATAAGAAGAAATTAAATGCATTCAAATTGTAAAGGGGGAAGTAAAACTATCATTATTTGTAGATGAAATGATATTGTATAAGGAAAATCCTAAAATTTCACAAGGGAACTACTAGACTTAATAAATGAATTTTACAAGGTAGCAAGATACAATATCAACAACTAGAAATCAATGCCATTTTTATACACCAGTCATGAACTCTCATTAAGAGAAACTGGGGGAAAAATACCATTTACCATTGCAATGACAACAAAAATATCTAAGAATGAACTTAACCAAGGCAATAAAAGACCTGTACCTGGAAAATAATAGGACATTGGATAAAGAAATAGAGGAAGAACAAATGCAAATGTATAACATGTTCATGGATTAGAAGAATTAACATCATTAAAATATCTATACTACCCATAGCAGTCTATAGATTCAATGCAATTCCTATTAAAATACCAACAGCATACTTCACAGAACTAAAACAAATACTCCAAAAATTTATATGGAACCATACAAAACCTGAATACCTGTAGCAATTCTGAGAAAGAACAACATCAAAGGGATCACAATATTGGATATCAGACTCTACTACAAAACCATCATAACCAAAACAGCCTGCCACTGGCACAAACACAGGCATTGGATCAGAACACAAACCCCAGAAACTGATCCACATGATTATGATCAATTAATATTTGACAAAGAAGGCAAAAACAATGGAGGGAAGATCATCTTTTTAACAAATGGTATTGGGAAAACTGGACAAATACATGAAAAAAGATGAAACTAGACCACCAACTTACACCACACACAAGAATAAGCTCAAAATGGTCAAATGAATTAAAACCATAAAAATCTTAAAAGAAAAAAGTAGGCAGTGAAATTTCAGACTTTCTCATGTAGCAGAATTTTTGCTGACACACCTTCTAGGACAAAGGAAACTAAGGAGAAAATGAACAAGTGGGACTATATTAAAATGAAAATCTTCTGCATAGCAAAAGAAATGCCATGAAAATGAAAAGGGAATCCACTGTATTGAAGAGCCTATTTACCAATGATACATCTGATAAAGGGTTAATATCCAAAACATATAAATTACTCATTCAATTCTACAATGTAATTTAGAAATGGGCAGAAGACCTGAACAGACATTTCTCCAAAGAGAACATATAAATGGCTAAGAGACACATGAAAAGATGCTCAAAGTCACTAATCACCAGAGAAACTCAAATTAAAATGACAATGAGATATTACCTTACACCTGTCAAAATGGCTATCATTAAAAAAAAAATCAACAAACAAGTTCTGGAGAGGATGTGGAGAAAAGAGATCACTAGTGTACTGCTGGTGGGAATGCAGACTGGAGCAGCCACTATGGAAAACAATATGGAGTTTCCTCAAAAAATTAAAAATGAAACTTCTGTTTGACCCAGTAATTCCACTTCTGGGAATATTCTCTAAAATACTGAACACCAATCCAAAAGGATATATGCATCCCTATGTTCATAGCAACTATATGCCAACAAACTAGACAATTACAGGCCAATATCCCTGATGAACACAAATGCTAAAATCCTTAGTTATTTATAATAGCTAAGATTTGGAAACAGCCAAGTGTCCATCAGTAGATGGATGGATATAAAAGCTGTGGGACATTTACATAATGGAATACTAAACTATTGTAAAAAAAAAAAAAAAAGAGGGGTATATTACTCTTTGGGACAGCATGGATGGACCTAGAGAACATTTGCTAATTGAAATAAGCCAATATGATCTCACTTATTTGTGGAATCTGATGAACAAAATGATTTGACCAACAAAATAAGACCTGAATAATGGAGGTATGAAACAGACTGACATACCTTGATGTTGGGATGGGGGACTAGAACAGATAACCAAAGTAGTTATATACTTACTACTGTAGTAGCCCTGCACACAAATCCGTGTGCCAGTAGCCCTCTGCAATTGGCCTCTAGTATAAATACGATATAATAAAAAACAAAAGAGGTGAAGTAACAACTGACCCTACAGGTATACAAAATATTATGAGCAACTATATGCCAACAAACTGGACAACCTGAATGAAACGGACAAATTCCTAGAAAAATACAATCTTCTAAAACTACAATAAATCAGAAATAACCAGAAAACCTGATAGGCCAATAACTACTGATGATGTTGAAGCAGTAATAAAAAAATAATTCTCAGCAAACTAAAGCCCTGGCTCAGATGGTTCACAGGGTAGTTCTGCCAAATATTAAAAAATCTAACACCTATATGCCTCAAACTATTCAAAAAATTCCAAACTCTTTTAACAAGGCCATCATTACTCTAATTCCAAAACCAGATAAACACAAAAAAAAGAATTACAGTCCAATATCCCTGATGAACATAGATGCTAAAATCCTCAATGAAATATTAGCAAATCTGATTCAGCAGTATATTCAAAAGATCATACACCATGACCAAACGTAATTTATTCCAGAGATACAAGGATAGTACAATATCTGCAAATCAGTAAATGTGATACATCACATAAACAAGTTGAAAGACAAAAATCACAGGATCGTATCAATAGACACAGGAAAAATTGGACATATTTTATCACCCACTCTCAGTAAAGTGAAATAGAGAAAACATACCTCAATATAATAAAGGCCATATATGACAAACTCATAGCTAACATCATACTCAATGGGACCAAAGTAAAAGTATTTTCCTCAAGATCAGGAACAAGACAGGGTCATCCACTTTCACCACTCTTATTCTTCATAGTAATGGAAGTCCTAGCCACAGCAATCAGATAAAATAGGAAAGGAAGATGTGAAACTATGATTATTTACATATAGTATTATACAGTATTGTACGTAGAGAACCCTAAAGAGTCCACCAAAAAACTATTAAAACTGATAAATTGATTTAGTATATAGCAGAATACAAAATAAATATTCAGAAATTGGTTGCATTTTTACACACAAAAATGAACTGTTAGAAAGGAAAACTAAAATATATTCTCATTCACAATTACATAAAAAAATACATAGAAATAAACTAAACCAAAGAGATAAAAAAAAAACAACATCTGTGCTCAGGAAATTATAAGACACTGAAGAAAGAAATGGAAGAAGATTCAAATAAATGGCAGCATGCACCATGCTCTTGGATAGAAAGAAATAACACAATTAAATCTACCCAAATAAATCTATAGATTCAATGCTATTCCTATCAAAATATCAATGGAGTATTTCACAGAATTAGAAAAACTGAAAAAAAATTTTTATGAAATCAAAAAGTCCTTAAATAGCCTCTGCAATCTTGAAAAAGAAGAACAGAGTTGGAATTATTATGCCACCTGATATAAAACTATACTATAAGGACAAAGTAATCAAGACAGCATGTTCCTGGCATGTGAATGGACACATAAATTAATTTAACAAAATAGAGAGCCCAAAAACAAGTCCATGGTCAATTAGTTCACAAAGGAAGCAATGTAGTAAAGACTGTTTATTCAATAAATGGTATTGGGAAAATTGAACAGATATGTATATATATAAAAAAACTAAACCAGATCACCTTCTTACACCACACACAACAATAAATGCAAAATGAATGAAAGACTTAAAATGTAAGACTCAAAACCATAAAAGTCCCAGGAGAAAACACAGGCAGTAATATCTCAGGCATTTTTCTTAACAGTATTTTTTCTGATATGTCTCTTCATGCAAGAGATAAAGAAGAAACTAGTGGGACTACATGAAGCTAAAAGAACTTTACACAACAAAGAAAATCATCAACAAAATGAAGTCAGCTGACTGAAGGGGAGGAGATATTTTCCAAGGTTAAAAAAAACTCCTAATACTCAACACCAAAAACAAAACAAACCAACAACAATTGCCTGCAAGTATGTGGAGGAAAAGGAACCTCATGCACGGTTGGTGTGAATGAAGACTGGTCTGGCCACTGTGGAAAAATAGTATAAAGGATCTTAATAAATTTAAAGTGGACCTGCTTCATGACCAAGCAATTCCACTTCTGGGTACATATACAAAGAAACCCAAAGCATTAATTCAAAGGAATATATGCAACTAAGTGCCCACCAATAGACAAGTGGGTAAAAATATGGTAGTACATGTATACAATGAAATATCACTCAGCCATAAAAAGGAATGAAATCTTACCACTTGTGACATGGATGGACATGAGGGTTTTATGCTAAGTGAAAAAGTCAAATACCATATGATTTTACTTATGTGGCTCTAAAGAACAAAACAAACAAACAAAAAAATTTAAACAGATTTATAGACACAGATAAAAGAATGATGGTTGCCAGCAGGGAGTAAATTGGGAACCTGGGTGGAAATGGTGAAGGGATTAAGAAGTGCAAATTGGTTGTTACAGAATAGTTATGAGGATGTAAAATACAGCATAAGAAATATAGTTAATAATATGCAATAACTATTCATGGTGTCAGGTGGATACTAGCCACCATACTATAAACCTGAAACTAATCTACACTAATAAAAGAGTAAGATACAAATTGACCAAACCTTCATGATGCCCACCAGCCAATCAGGAGCGAGTATGCAAATTAATACAACAAAGATGGTAGGTTTATTTGCACATGCAGGTGCCAAACAGCCAGGGGTGGGGTGGGACACTTGCATCATTGCCATGGCCACCCCAGCCACTCCACATCTCTGGGCAGCATGGGAAGGCTGAAAGGTGGCTCTGGGCCAGAGCAAAAAGGTGGCTCCAGCCAGAGTGAAGACGATGCAGGCAGCCAGGTGAAGGAAGGCCCAGTATTGCATGAATCTTCATGGCATCAGGCCTCTAGAACAAAGTAATGTTGAATGCCAATTGTAATTGACAAATATTAAAGATTAAAAATAGAGAGATCAGAAAAAAATAACATGGAGTAACAATAGATTCCAGAAGACCACATAAAGTATACTATTTCTATGATCTTCCTTCCCGAATCCCATGGACCCATTAGACTTGTCTAATTATTAAAAAAACAAACAAACAAACAAACAAACAAAAAAACAAAAAAAACAACAACAACAATTGGCCAGTACCACTCAAAACTGTCAGTGTCATCAAAAATAAGAAAACTGTCACAGCCAAGAAGTACCTAAGGAATCATGACTACTAAATGTAGTATTCTGAATTGGATTATGGAACAACAACAAAAGAAAATTACATTATTGATTTAATTTTGGGAGAGAGAGAGAGAGAGAGAGAGAGAGAGAGAGAGAGAGAGAGAATCTATTTATTTATGCTTCATTGAGTGTGCCCTGACTGGTGATGGAATCCATAGCATTGGCTTATCAGGATGACACTCTAACCAACTGAGCTCCTGTCGAGGACAAGAACATTACATTGTTTTCAAAACTAGAAAATCCAAATAAATTTTGAATGTTAGTTAACAATGATGTATTAATATTTGTTCATTAATTGTAACATGTACCACACCAATGTATGCTGTTAATAATAAGAGAAACTGGATGCAGAATATATGGATTTATTTCTCTGTATTATTATTTTATTATTATTATTTTGTTTGGTAAATTTAAAGCCATTCTAATTTATTTTTTTTAATAAGGGGCATTTGCAATCCTATATAATAAAAGAGTAATATGCATATTAACCATCACTCCACTGCACCCACAAGCCATGCCCACAAACCACGCCCACAAGCCAATCAGGAGTGAGTGTGCAATTTAACCCAACCAAGATGGCTGCAGCCACAGAGAGAGCAGGAGAGAGGCTTGGGTTTCCCCAGCGATGGAGGAAACCAAGCTTTCTGCACATTCTGGCTGGCCCAGGTCTCTGCTTAAGGTTACAAAGTTTCAATTATAGAAGATACATAAATCCTAACAGAAATGGCTGCTGCCAAGGAGCAAGCAGAAGGCTTGGCTCCACTCCAGGATACAAAGTTTCAATTGTAGAAGAAAAATAAATCCCAGATACCAGGGCGTCTGCTTGGGTCGCCAGTGGGCGTGGCTGGCTGTAAAACCATCACAGGCTCCTCGCTCAGGCTGCCCCATGCCCCAAGGGAACCCACACCCTCATCTGGGACACCCTTCAGGGCAAACCAGCTGGCCCCCACCCATGTATCAGGCCTCTATCCTATCTAATAAAAAAGTAATATGTAGATTGACCATCACCCCAACACACAATAGCTGCCCCCATGTGGACACAAGATGGCCAGCAAGGAAGGGCAGTTGGGATAGACCAGGCCTGCAAGGAAGGGCAGTTGTGGGTGATCAGGCCAGCAGGTTAGGGCAGTTGGGAGGGACCGGGTCTGGAAGGGAGGGCAGTTGTGGGTGATCAAGCCTGCAGGTGAAAGCAGTTAGAGGTGACCAGGCCTGCAGGGAAGGGCAGTTAGGAGTGACCAGGCTGGCAGAGGAGGGAAGTTAGGGGTAATCAGGCTGGCAGAGGAGTGGTTAGGAAGTGATCAGGCTAGCAGGCAAGCGGTTTGGAGCTAGTAGTCCTGGATTGTAAAAGGGGTGTCAGACTGCCCGTTTAGGCCATCTGGCAGTCAGAAACCCCTCAAGGGGTCCCAGATTGGAGAAGGTGCAGGCTGGGCTAAGGGGCACCCCCGCCCTTGCACAAATTTAGTGCACCGGGCCTCTAGTTCTATTATAACAATCATTCTGTTCTTTTTACTCAACTTTCTTCTTAAGAAAGTTCAGGCCCTGGATGGTGTGGCTTAGTTGGTTGGGCATTATCTATGCCCAGAAAGGTTGCCAGTTCAATTCCTGGGCCATATAGTCTCAATTTCTAATAGGGGCCTGTGTGCAGGAGGCCAATGATTGATGTCTGCTTTCATATTGATGTTTCTCCTTCTCTCTCCCTCTTCCTTCCTCTAGCTCTAAAAATCAATAATCTATTCTTAAATTAAAAAAGAAAAAGTTCACAAATGTCAGATAATGGTTATTTTATTTATTTATTTATTTATTTATTTATTTTACCATTTTAAAGCATAGTAAAAATAAGTAAAAATAATAAAGCATAGTGTGTTATCTTTTTCACTAGTATTTACACTTTAATACCTTCTCCTAATTATCAATGTAAGATTTTACACTTCTGAAAGTATTTAAGGAATATTTTTATGGCATGCAATAATTATGTAACATATCAATTAATATGTCAATAGCCATAGGCTTATTTGATTATCATATATTACACGCTTGAAAATAAGCTTTCAGGTTTATTATTCAAATGGTATTTGTGTAGCAGAACAATCGCTTTTCACACTCTAAATTAGGGGTGTCGAACTCAATCAGAGAAGGGGCCAAAATCTAAAATCCAGCCTAAATCGCGGGCCAAATGGTTTACTGAACTGTCATAAACTGTCATTGTGATGGAAACACAGCGGAGTGCAGTGATGACAGCGCGGTGCGGGCCACATTGCAAGGCCTGGCGGGACGAATTTGGCCCGCGGGCCTTGTGTTTGACACATGCGCTCTAAATGCTCTTCAACTTAGCCTAACATTTCGTTTTAGCCTATATTTCTTCCTATTTGTTGTTTTCTTAGACTGTATTCATTGTGTCAGTGTCCTGTAGTAAGCTCTCTTTCCTTCCCCTCCACTCTCTCTCCCTTTACCATTCTCAGATGCTGTAAAGTCTGTTTATTCTTTGGAAGATAAAATGATTGGACTATATGTGGTGATGATGAGTACCACGGGCCTTGCTTACCTTCTCTTTGTTATCTTTTTGGACACAGCTTGGTGGAAAGTAAAAGCACTTCTCTATCGATACATTTACTTTGGTATCTATAAGAAGTACCACAAGGTGAGTAATTAAGCCTTAATAACTCTAAAAAAAATGTAACATTAGTCCTGACTGGCATGTTACTTCATATAACTACCTCAGTTACTAGAGAAAAGAAAACACTATGTCCCCAGAAATAGATATTTTTAAAATAAAAATTATTGAGGTATAATTTACCTGCAGTAAACTATTCATTTTGCTGATGACTTCAAAGAATTAAAATTTGTCTATTAATTTGCTCTATTATTTACTATTTTCTCTTTTGATGATTTTTTTTGTTCTTTATCATTTCCTTCCATCTATTCCCCATTGTTCTAGTTTCTTTAAGTGAAACCTAAAGCTATAGCATTTATCTCTTTCTTCTTTTCTAATATAATCATTGAATGCTAAACATTTCCCTACAAGGAGTACCCTGAAAAAATGTTATTTCTTATATTCTTATTATCATTTAAATGTTCAAAGTATTTTCTAATTTCCTGTATGATTTCTTTTTTGACATATGGACTGTTTAAAAGTTTGTATATTAATTTCAAAATATTTGGGAATTTTCTAGATATATTGTTGTTATTGGTTCCTAATTTAGTTCCTCTATGGTCTAGTATGTAATTTTTTATTTTATTTTATTTTATACTAAAGGCCCATGCATGAATTCATGCATGGGTGGGGTTCCAAGGCCTCAGGACTTTCTTTCATTCCACACTGCCCCTTGGTGGTCAGCGCATGTCATAGTGAGTGGTCAAACTCCCAGTTGGTCGAACTCCCAAGGGGGAAATTTTCATATTAGCCTTTTATTACATAGGATTATATAGGATTTTAAATTCTTTATTGTTGAAAGTATTATATATGTTAGTTGTCCTCCATTAATCTCTCCCAGCTTGCCCTGACCCCCCCAGCATAGGTATTCATTCCCCTATTGTCTGTGTCTATGGGCCATGCATATATGCATACAAGTTCATTGGTTGATCTCTTCACAACTGTCTCTCGCTCCTGCCCCGCTTCACCCTGCATCCTCTGCCTTCTCTCAGTTGTGACAGTCTGTTCAGTGCTTCTATGTCTCTGGTTCTATTTTTTGTTCATCAGTTTATGTTGTTCATTATATTTCACATATGAGTGAGGTCGTGTGATACTTATCTTTCTCCAACTGGCTTATTTCATTTAGCATAATAGTCTATAGGTTTATCCATGCTGTTGTGAATGGTAAGAGTTCTTTCTTCTTTACAGCTGCATAGTATTCCATTGTGTAGATGTGCCATGTTTTTTAATCAATTTATCTGCTGATGGGCACTTGGGCTGTTTCTAAATCTTAGCTTTTGTAAATTGAGATGTTATGAACATAGGGGTGCATACATTCTTTCTGGTTGGTGTTTTTGATTTCTTGGGATCTATTCCTAGAAGTGGAATCACTGGGTCTACTGGGAGTACATTTTTAATTTTATTTTTAGGAAACTCTGTACTGTTCTCCATAGTGGCTGCACCAGTTTGCATTCCCACCAGCAATATAGGAGGGTTCCTTTTATCCACATCCTTGCCAACACTTGTTGTTTGCTGATGGTAGCCATTCTGACAGGTGTGAGGTGATGCCTCATTGTTGTTTTGTTTTTAATCTTTTGGATGATCAGTGACTTCGAGCATTTTGTCATATGCCTCTTGGTCTTCTTTATGTCCACTTTGGAGAAGTGTCTATTTAAGTCCGTTGCTCATTTTTTAATTGGAATGTTTATCTTCCTTATTTAAAATATATTTTATTAATTTTTTACAGAGAGGAAGGGAGAGGGATAAAGAGTTAGAAACATCGATGAGAGAGAAACATCAATCAGCTTCCTCTTGCACACCCGCCCCTGGGGATGTGCCCACAACCAAGGTACATTCCCTTGACCGGAATCGAACCTGAGACCCTTTAGTCCACAGGCCGACGCTCTATCCACTGAGCCAAACCAGTCAGGGGTATCTTCCTTTTGTTAAATTGTGTAAGTTCCCTATACATTTTAATGATTAACACCTTTGCCAATGTGTCATTGGCAAATTAGTTCTCCCATGCAGTGGGCTCTCTTGTTATTTTTATGATTTTTTTTTCTGTGCAAAAGCTTTTTATTTTGATGTAGTCCCATTTGTTTATTTTCTCCTAGGAAATGTACTGGTAAAATATAGTGCTATGAGAGATGTCTGAGATTTTGCTGCCTATGGATTCTTCTAAGATTTTTATGGCTTCCCATCTTACATTTAAGTCCTTTAACCATTTTGAGTTTATTTTTGTGTATGACATCAGTTGGTGATCTAGCTTTATTTTTTGCATGTACCTTACCAAATTTCTCAACACCATTTATTGAAGATTGTCTTGACTCCATTTTATGCTTTTGCTTCCTTTGTCAAATATTAATTGAGCATAATGGCTTGAGTTGATCTCTGGGTTCTCTGTTCTATTCCATTGGTCTAAATGTCTGTTCTTGTGCCAATACCAGGCAGTTCTGAGAACAGTGGCTTTGTATTATAATACAGCTGATATTTGATATTGGGATCCCTCTAAGTTGTTGTTCTTTCTCAGGATTGCTGCAGCTATTTGGGGTCTTTATTTTAATCCATATGAATTTTTGGAGAGTTTGTTTTATATCTTTGAAATATGCTGTTGCTATTTTAATGGGGATTGTATTGAATTTATAGATATATCTGGGCAATGAGGATTATTTAATGATGTTGATTCTACCAATCCATGAACACGATGTATTCTTCCATTTATTTATGTCTTTCTCTATATTGTTTTTCAACATCCTGTAGCTTTCTGAGTACAGGAGATTTTTCATCTCCTTAGTTAAGTTTATTTCTAGGTATCCTAATTTTTTCTTTGCAATGGTAAATGGGATTGTTTTTGTTTTGTTTAGTTTCTCTTTGTATGAGTTCATTATTGATATATAAAAATGCCATAGATTTCTGGATGTTTATTTTGTATCCTGCTACATTGCTGAATTCATTTATTATATCTAGTAGATTTTTTAAGGAGTCTTTAGGTTTTCTATGTACAATATCATGTTACCTTCAAATAATGACAATTTTATTTCCTCTTTTCTTATTTGGATGCCTTTTATTTCTTCTCGTCTGATCACTGTGGCTAGCATTTCCAGTACAATGTCAAACAGGAGTGGATAAAGTGGGCATCCTGTCTTGTTTCTGTTCTTAGGAGGGATGGTCTTAGATTTTGTCCATTGAGTTGTACTTAAATGTTTTAAAATAATCATATTTGTTCTTTGGCTCAACATATGATCCATCTTTGAAATATTCCATATGTACTTGAAATAAATGTGCATTTTGATTTATTAGTTGTAATGGTGATTAATGGTATTGCTTATATCACTTAGTCTTTAACTGATATTTTTGTCTGGTTGATTATTGATTGCTAACAATAGGGCTTATAACTATTTATTTTTAAAAAATATGTTTTATTGATTTTTTACAGAGAGGAAGGAAGAGAGATAGAGAGCTAGAAATGTCGATGAGAGAGAAATACCAACCAGCTGCTTCTTGCACACCCTCCACCGGGGATGTGCCTGCAACCAATGTACATGCCCTTGACCGGAATCGAACCCGGGACCTTTCAGTCCGCAGACTGACACTCTACCACTGAGCCAAACCAGTTTCGGCAGGTTTATAATTATGAATTTCTCCCTTTAATTCTGTGAATTGTTCCTCTCTATAGTTTAATCTCTATAATTATTTCAATAATCATTTATTATTATATATCTTCCTGGTGAATTGGCTAATGAAATGTCAACCTATATCTCTGGTAATATTTTTGGTCTTGAAGTCTAATTCCTTTGATATTCAAATGGCACCTTCAGTCTTCCTGTACTTACTATTTATTGTACAGTATATCATGCACACCCATTTATTTTCAAACTTGTGCCTTTATATTTTAAGTGGCTTGCTCTAAATAACATGTAATTAGTTCCTAACTTTTTATCTATTTTGATAGTTTCTGACATTTAAATTTGAGCATTTAGTTCTTAGTTGATATGGTTGTATGATTATTTGTCTTCTCTTTGTCTCTTCTTTTTTTCTATGCCTTCCCATTCCTGGCTTTCTTTGGGTTACTTTAATAAACTCGGAATTCTATTTTAATTTCTCAGTTGACTTTTTAGCTATACTTCTTTGCATTAGCTTTAGTGATAAGTGTAGGGTTTATAAAATATGTACATAATTCCATAGTCTTTTTAGAGTTAATCTTTTAAACTGTAGAAGACTGAAACCATAAATGTCCATTTCTACCCTTCCTTGGTTATAATGCTATAGTTTCCATATATCTTATATGTCTATGTCATTGTGTTATGTATCCTATATAATAAAAGGCTAATATGCAAATAGATGAACTATTATGCACACTGAACACCAGGGGGAAGTTGCTCAATGCAGAAGCTGTCCCCGGTGGTCAGTGCCCTCCCATTGAGAAAGCACTGCTTAGCCAGAAGCCAGGCTCACAGCTGGCAAATGCAGCGATGGTGGCAGGAGAGGCAGCACTAAGCCCATTCTCCACGGGGAGTAGGCCTGAGCTGTCAGATGGACATCCCCTGAGGGCTCCTGGACTGCGAGAGGATGCATGAATGTCGTGCACCAGGCATCTAGTGATAAATAATACTGTAGGTGTGGTTCTGCTTTCCACTACAGTAACCATGTTCATATTCTTTTTGGTGATAGAAAGCTGTGGTCACATATTTCAAAGTATTGTAATTAATAGGAAAATGCTTTTATATTTATCTAGATATATTGCATCTTTGGTGCTGTTCATTTTTCCTCTATATGTGAGTTTGCCTTTGCTATCATTTCTTTCTAGACTGAAGACTTTCTTAAACATTTCTTAAGTGAAAAACTTGAGAACTATCTTAGTTTCTTTTATATGAAAAATATTTGCCTTTATTCTTGAAGTACATAATTTTAAAAGTCTGGATTTGTAGGGGTTTTTTCTGCCTTTTTTCTTTTTTTCTCAACACTAGCAATGGCACTGTACTTTTCTGGTTTTTTAAAATTTAAATGGGAATAAATTATTACTCAGATCATTTTTTCTATGCAATGCATTGTGTTCTTTGGCTTTTTCCAAGAGATTCTCTTTATCTTTAGTTTCCACACTAGTTTGATTATTATGTACCAAGGCATGGTGCCAGCATGGCTAAAGCTGGGTTTTCCAGAACCCCATTCCCTGCATTATTCCCGTCTAGAGTGGTGGTGAAGAATTCACATGAGATTGCGAAGACAGGACTGAAGCAGCACAGGGCGCTCATTGTGGTCAGTGGCAGTGAAGACAGATGCAGAGGGCTGTGGAGTCCAGCCTGAGTGTGCTCTCCCAGCCTTCCTTCACTCCTGACAGCTTGCCCCACCTGGCAGCGGTCACCCAGAGCATCTCTATCCACTTTCTTCCAAAGTCCCACCCACCAGTTGGAAGTGGCTGACTTTCAAATTCCCTGGCAGGTTCTGAGCTTTCTACCTGCACTGTCGCTACAACATATCTGTTAGTGACTTTTCTCTGCTTCTCCAGTGTTTCCGCTTGCTTTGCTCTAGGTCTATTTTCTTCCTTCTTGAGTCAGTTTTAGTAATTTATGTCTTTGAAAAATGTTACAATTTCATCTATCTAATTTATTTGTCTGCACTTGCTTATTCCTTTATAAGCCCTGTATATATGGGTATATATACACAAATACACATACACACACACACATCAGTAATAACATCCTTTTTCTTATTTCTAATTTTAGTAGCTTTAGTATACTCTATTTTTGTCTTAAAATTGTAAATAAAAGCTTTTGGATTTTGTTCATCTTTTCAAAGAGCCAACTTTGATTTTATTGATTTTCTTTATATTTCTTTATATTTCTTTATATTTCCACTATATAAAGCAGCCCCTGCTTTCTCCAGAGGAAGTCCTATCTAATTGGCATATTATGCTTTTATTATTATAGTTTTTGTATTTCACTAATTTCTATTCTACACTTGATCTTAGCCAAAAGGCCGAGAAGCGATTCACTAATTTCTATTCTAATGTTTATTTTCTTCTTCTTTTTTTGCTTTAGGTTTAGTATGCTTTGCTTTTTTTTCAGTGTCTTTAAGTGGCAGGTTATGAAGCTGATTTGAGATCTTTCTTCTTTAAATACAGATGCTTAGAGTTATAAATTTCCCTCTAAGCACTAATTTAGCTGCATTTCAAAAAGTTCATTATCGTGTGTCTTAATTTTCATTCATCTCAAAGAATATATGGGATGCATATATTCTTCTAATTTCTTTGTACCTTCTTAGTAAATCTGTTAGGGTGATATTGATTAATAACAGATTTGGGATGTACAGTTGTATGATACACCATCTGTACTAGTGTTGTGCATTGTGTGTTCATCACCCCAGGCCACGTCTCCTCCAGCACCATTTATCCCCTTTGCTCTCTTCTTCCTTCCCCCAACCTTTCCCTCTGAGAATCACCATACTTTGTGTCTATATTTTTTTTTCCTTTTTTCCTAATCTCTTCATCACTTTTTAATCTACTTGACTATTGATGGAAACTTGCATTGCTTTTATATCTTTGCTATAAATAATGCTGAAGTCAACATGGGGTGCACATATTGTTTTAAATTAGTGTCTTGGGATCCTTCAGATATATACCAAGGAGTGAAATTGCTGGATCATAAGCAGTTCCATTTTTAAGAACTTTCACACTTTCCCCCCATGATGTTGCACCTATTTGAATTCCCACCAACGCTGCACTACGGCTCTCTTTTCTCTACATCATCATTAACACTTACTTGTTTGTGGATTTATTGGTGATAGCAATTTTGACAGCTGTGAAGTGGTGTTTCATTGTGGTTTAATTTACATTTCTCTGATATTTGGTGATGTTGAGCAAATTTTGATATGTCTATTGACCATCTCTATGTTCTTCTTGGAGAATTACACAGGTTTTTTTGCCTACAATTTCATTGGGTTGTTTGTTGAGTGTGTGCATGTATGCATGCATGTGTGTCATTAAAATTTTTGGATTAATCCCTTATTGACTCTATCATTGGCAAATATGCTCTCTCATACACTTTTTACCTTTTTGTTTGCTGATGGTTTCCCTTCCTGTGCAAAAAAAATTAGTTTAATGCAGTCCCATTCTTTTTGTTACCTTTGCCCAGAGAGATATATCAGAAAAAAATATTGCTAAGAGACATGTTCGAGATTTTACTGCCTATGTTTTCTTTTAGCAGTTTTATGGTTTTGGTCTTACATTTAAGTTATTAATCCATTTTGAGTTTATTATTGTATATGGTATGAGAAGATGATCTAGATTCATCTTTTTTGCTTCTATTTGTCCAATTTTTCAAGACCACTTATTAGATAGACTTTTTATTAAATTGAATGTTCTTGATTTCTTTGTCAAATATTAATTGACCATGTAGTTTCTATCTAGTTCCATTATCTATGTCTCTATTTTTATGCTGGTACCATGCTGTTCTGATTATTAGGTTGTAGTATAGGTTGATATCAGGTAGTATGATATCACTTTCTTCTTTTTCAAGATTGCTGCTGTCAGTATTTGAAAAGTTTTGTATTTGCATGCAAATCTTTGGATTATTTGTACTAATTCTGTGAAAAATATCATTGGTATCTTGATAGGATTTGCATTTTTATCCAATCATTCATCAATAGACACTTAGATTGTTTCCATGTCTTGGCTATTGTTAACAATAGTGCAGTGGACATAGGGGTACATGTATCTTTATAAATAAGTGTTTTTATATTTCGGGAATAAATACCCAGAAAAAAAATTTCTAGATAATATGGTAGTTCTATTAAGTTTTTGAGAAACCTTGATACTATTTTTCATAGTGGCTGCATTAATTTATATTCCCAACACTGTACAAGTTTTTTATTTGTTCCATATCCTCAACAACACTTATTTCTCATCTTTTTTACAATAGCCATTCTGAAAATATGAGGTGATATCTCATTGTGATTTTGACTTGCATTTCACTGAGGATTAGTGACATTGAGTATCTTTTATTTTTTACTTTTATTGTTAAAAGTATTACATATGGCCCCATTCCCCCCATTGGCTCCCCATAGCCCATCTCAGTTCCCTGCCCCACACCTCCACATCCTCTTCTCTGTGCCCATGGGTTTTGCATATATGCATATAAGTTCTTTGGTTTATCTCTTCCCACCCACCCACTCCTGCTTGTTGGCCATTTGTATGCATTTATTGGAAAAATGTCTGTTCCAATCTGCCTATTTTTTAAACCAGATTGTTGGATTTTGCTACTGAGTTTTAGGAGATTCTTATATATTTTGAGTATTAGCTATTTGTCAGCTACATGATTCAAAATATTTTCTTTCATTTCAGTTTGTCTTTTCAATCCATTGATGATTTTATTTTCTTGCAGAAATTTTTTAGTTTGTGGTAGTGATGTGATAGGCGGGGGCAGAGAAGAAAAGATGGACCGAGTGCAGGTGGTCACAAAGACTGAAAGCCCCAGGTGCCTGGCAATGGGCAACATTGGGAAAACAAGGACTGCCCTCTGAGGTGACCTTTCTTCCTTTAGCACGTTGCCAGTCATGTGGTTTACATCCCCTGACCTTTCCTCCCCTGGCATACTGCCAGTCATGTGGTTTTAGACCCCTTTAGAGGGAGACTGTTTCACAGGCCTCCCATGCAAGTCCTTGCACAACCACTCCCTTACCACATCAAGCGCCCCATCAGTCACTGGTCTGGAAGACAAAACAGGCTGGGCGCTGAACTTGTTAAACATGAATCCCTAGGAACACCAGCGAGGCCTCAGGTGTGTTTCAGCTCCAGGCCCTGAAAAGCCACAAAACCAGACAAGTGATGCCATGACTGACATGAGGACCAGCGGCATTGATAATGACCCCTGCCCTGGCAATGACCAATAAGTGGAGGTCATGATCCTGACCTTGAAAGGACACACCTGGAAAGCTGATCCTTAAAAGTCCTTAGGACTGAGGGCCCAGTCCCATCCCTCTCCCAGGAGCATGCTTTTGCCTTTCCCCTCGCCCTCTTCTTCCTCACAAGTGTGTTACCTTTACCCTTTTCTCTCTAAGCTCCAAGAGCCCTTGTTTTGCTTCTGTTTCCAGAGCCCATTTTTTCTTCAGTCACTTCTACTACCGCTGTGACTTTCTAAATAAACTTTCTCTTCTAGTTTGAGCCTTGGCTCTGAATTATTTTTTTGACAGAAACCAAGTACAAGGTTGCTGAAACAAGGTCCAATCACTGGCAACATTTTGGTATTGTTTCGCTGCCAACAGTACAGCTATTTGTTAGGGTCGCCAAAGGAGGAATGCATGAGGCCAAATGTAGTAAAGGATTATATATTTACTAGAGGCCTGATGCACAAATTCATGCAGGGGGGCAGGTGTCCCTCAGCCCAGCCTGCACCCTCCACCCTCTCCAAACTGGGATGCCTAAATGGGCAGTTGGACATCCCTCTCACAATCCAGGACTGCTGGGTCCCAACTGCTCACCCGCCTGCCTTCCTGATTGCTCCTAACTGCTTCTGCCTGCCAGCCTGATCACCCCCTAACCACTCCCCTGCCAGCCTTATTGATGTCTAACTGCTCTCCTGCCAGCCTGATTGCCCCTAACTTCCCTCCTCTGCTGACGTGGTCACCCCTTACTGCCCTCCCCTACAGGCCTGATCACCCACAACTGCCCTCCCTTGCAGGCCTGGTCCCCCTCAACTGCCCTTCCCTGCTGGCCATCTTGTGGTGGCCATCTTGTGTCCACATGGGGGCAGGATCTTTGACCACATGGGGGCAGCCATCTTGTGTGTTGGAGTGATGGTCAATCTGCATATTACTCTTTTATTAGATAGGATAGAGGCCTGGTGCATGGGTGGGAACCAGATTGTTTGCCTTGAAGGGTGTCCCAGATCAAGGTGAGGGTTCACTTGGGGCATGGGGTGGGGCCCGAGTGAGGGGCCTGTGGTGGTTTGCAGGCCAGCCACACTTCCCCCCCCATTTTTCCCCCCACCCGTGACCCAAGTGGAGACTCTGGTATCTGGGATTTATTTACCTTCTACAATTGAAACTTTGTAGCCTGGAGTGGAGCCAAGCCTCCTGCTCGCTCCATGGCGGCAGCCATTTCTGTTGGAATTTATGTATCTTCTATCATTGAAATTTTGTAGCCTTAAGTGAAGGCCTGGGTCAGCCAGGGCTGCAGAAGCTTGGCTTTATCCATCACCAGTGGCAACCCTAGCCTCCTGCTCTTCCAGCTCTGTGGCTGCCACCATTTCTGTTGGAATTTATTTATCTCCTATAATTGAAGCTTTGTACCCTGCCTGGGCCAGCCTGGGTGTGGGAGGAAAATTTGACTTCCTCCATTGCCAGGGAAATCCAAGCCTCCTTTCTGCTCTCTGTGGCTATAGAATTCTTGGTTTCAGTTAATTTTCATACTCACTCTGATTAGCTTGTGGGTGTGGCTGGTGGGCATGGCTTGTGGGTATAGTGGAGTGATGGTTAATTTGCATATTACTATTTTATTAGATAGGATTAGGTCTCTTGGAAAACCAGATGGAATGAGCCCCCAAATGGCACCATAAGCCAGTGACAGAGAGGAGAGATTTTAGAGGACTCCAGGTGGGCTTTATCTGGGTGGAGAATTCTCTGGGAGGGTCCAGGTCTCTAGGAAGATCTGGAGGGGAAAGGATAATGGTCTTAGCAAGTGGAATGTTGTCTAAGTAAAATAGAATGTGGTCTAAGCAAAGGGAATGTCGGTTATGAAGTGGCCTAAAGGTCAGTCCCCAAGGAGCTAACGGTTATTTGGCAATATATATCTTGAAAATATAGAGTATATGGATCCAATGAAAAGGCTAGAAATATAGAGCACAGGGAGCTTAAGAAAAGTCTACTTAAGTCTTGCTGATTTTTTTTTTTAGCTCCCACTGTTTCTTTTTGGCAAAATTGATTTATTATTAAAAATTTATGACTGTATTTTTTTTTAGAGTTTTTTATCCTCTTGAGATAACTTACTTCTTAAGGATCTGAGTGATAAAAACAAAACATTTACATTTCCATTTACCTGAATATTTTAAATTCTGTCTTTGAAAGATTTAAATTAACACAAATTAGCATGTTAATTCACACTCTTTCTAGTATATGAACTCCTCTGGGTCACCCTTCATTCTTGTGATGAACTATTTGTTATTTAAAATTTAGTCAAGGTGTACATGAGATGCTGAGCTGATATCCAGAAATTTCTTGAATTGACTCAAACCTTCAGTTTTGGCACCTTTGAGATTATCTTCCAGTTTAGGTTTTATGCAGCCATTCAGACTAGACCAGAGGTCTAAAGGGTATCCATTTCTGTAATTTTTGTCTTGAAAATATAGGAGGAAGTGTCCAAAGAGTTATCTGGAGAATGTCAAGATGAAGATGTAGAAAATGAAAGAAAGAGGATCTTGGGGCAGCCACAGGAGCTGCTGGCTTCCTCAGTGACTATAAAGGAGCTCATTAAGGTAACATCCTTCACTGTCCGGTATAAGCTAGCTCATTGCTACCCCAGAGCACGCAGTTGGTGCCCAGGGTTCCCTGTCCTTCTTTGGGATCTGTGTCCATTTCCCAGTGTAATGGAAGAATTTTTATTGTCTGAAGACAGTGGTCCATGGGGTTATTGTACTTAACCTACAAATATTTTTTACTATATTCCTTTTTAGATATATTTTAAATATCCAGTCATTCTGGCTGTGAGAAATATCTCTGTTGCAATCCAAAAGGGGGAATGCTTTGGATTGCTTGGATTCAATGGAGCTGGAAAAACTACTACCTTCAAAATTTTGACTGGAGAAGAGATTGCTACCTCTGGGCATGTGTTCATTGATGGCTTTAACATCACTAACAATATCGAAAGGGTAAGACACTATTACTGTCTGAGATGTGAGGTGCATGATGAGTGGGGTAATGATAACAGGCAGATGGCAGGAGAGAATAGGTAGTAATTATGGTAGTAATTGATATGATACTGTTGACACGGTAGATTCTGGAAAGATAGTGAAGCATCAAAAGCAAAATCTAAAACAAGAGTATATTTGAAACTGTTAGCGGAAAAGGTAAGTTATGTCAATATCTAACATATGCCAGACAGGGTGCTGTAAGGAAGGAAAGACTGGCCAGAAGGAGAAGGTGACCTGAAGTTGAGTTGCAAACTGCAGCTTTGATTCCCATTGGGATGGAACAGGATGGCCTGCCTGAGCAATTCAAAATTGAAACAAGATAGCTGGCCTCTGTCTCCCTGAAAGGCCAGCCATTAGCTACACATGCTACATAAGAAAGAGGACATAACCTTGAAAAGAAACTAAGTGGGGAAAACATTTAAGAAGGAGAAAATGGTCAAAGATGTCAAGTTCAAGGAAGTCTCAGGCAAGGTAAAGCCCAAATAGGTTCTACTGACTCAGTAACTAGAACTGCACTGAGGAACCAGGTGGTGATGGGAGCCTGGGTGGTGCATTCTTTCTTTTCCAGTTCACTGAACACTGCCATCATAACATCAGAAGACAGTGTTCAGGGGGCCTGCGTACTGTAGGACAAGCATGCCAAAGTCAAAGGCCAACACGGGCCAAATAAGCAAGGTGTGAGTGCAGGTGGACTGCAAAAAAGCAAAAGCTTCCACTTTCATAGAAATGTAGGTTTATTTCCATAGAGATATGCTGCTGAGATAAATGAGTCATCGTTAACATAAAATAATAGAACATTTTAATAAAAGTTAAATGTTTTTCTTGAACATTAACTTACCAGACACTGAATAACTGGCACAAATTAATAAGCATAATAAAGCAAATAAACCTATTTTTCTTGTTCTCCAAAAGCAAAATATTTCCTGTTATGCACACTAAACAAGTCAGTACAAGACTAATGGCATGGCAATCAGCTGCTGTAATATTCACTGCTGGTATTAGTGGAGAGAAATGGTGTGCCTGTGTGTAAGACGCATAAGGGAAATGAGTGCAACATGATTGTAGTAATCAGTCATTAGTGAACATTGTAGTTCTTTATCAATAATTATGTATAACAGGACCTTGTAAAAATTAAGTCACAACATTTTTATTGAAACGTTTCTTACATACCGTTACATTGGCTGGGCCATGGAAGTATTTGTTGTGGGCAGCCTGCAGGATAGGATAAACAGTAGTCTGGTAACAAAAGTGAAGCTGAGAATTTGGATTATAGTGTGAAGAAAGTTATCTGTGAGACAAAGGGAAGTCTTAAAATTTATTCAGAGTTATGAGACTAAGAAGGGCAAACTTATACATTGAGCCATTTGATCCTGAGACTGGAGGAAGTTGAGGAACTAGAGGAAGGGTGATAGATGATGAAAAAAGGCGAGTGGGTCCTGTCAGGTGGTTCTTGGATAGAAAGACTCATCCAAGTGTCCCCATCCACACCCCTTAGCAAGTCCCCTGGGGGGACATATTTTATGAGGAATGACAGAGAATCAAATGAAGATGGTGTCACACAGAAAAGCTAACTTGGGAGCAAAAGAGATAGTCCACATAAAGGGTCAAGTTTAAAGAGATGAAGTAGACAAGTAGGAGCCTTTTGCAATGGCGCATACATTGAGTTTGAGAGAGCTTTTCAATCTTCAAGGAATCTCTCCAAGTTGGCACATCTGAAGCATGACAGATGATCTTTTCATTTCTTTGGGCTTTAATAATGTTTCTAGCATTGTCCATTTTATTGTGGCAAAAATATGTTATGGAAAATTTACCCATTTTAAACATTTCTGAATGGGCAATTCATGGGCATTTAGGACATGCACATTATTGTGCAAACTTCACCACTATCCATCTCCAGACCTTCTGCATTTTTTCAAAATGAATGTCTACCAGTTACACAGTAACTCCTCGTTCCCCTCTGTCCCCTGGTATCTGAAAGACCAGGACTCCAGGATTTATTAGAGGAGAAGGACCTGCCGGGCTGCCTCACAAGGGGAGAACAGCAACTCCTGCAAAGGTGAACACACCCTTTGAGGGAAGGAATGGAAAGGAATGGGGCTTAGTGTACTCGGCATGCGCTGATTGGCAGTTTAATGTATGGTCATGTAGGGACAAAGGCTTAGGGTATCTGGCAGGTGCTGATGGTGGTTCAATGTAGAGTCCATATAAGGTGCCGGGTTAGGTGCTCAGGATGTCCAGGCCACTGGTCACATCATACTTTGCCCACCGGCTGGGGAAAGGGAGGATCTATCAGCATCCACTATTCTACTTTCTGGTTTTATACATTTGACTATTCTAGGTACCTCATATCACCAGAGTAATATTTAATATCTGACATTTTATCTAGCATAATCCCTTCAAGGTTCACATACTGGTATGTATCAGAATTTTATACCATTTCAAGGCTGAATAATATTCCATTATAACAGGTCCACAGCTTGTCCATTAACCTATTGACAAACTTTGGGGCTGTTTCCCCCCTTGGCTCTTGTGAATAATGCTATTCTGAACATGATTGGACAAATATCTTTCCATTATTTGGGATATATTTCTAAAAGTAGACTTTAAGCATATAAGGTAATAGGTTTAATTTTCGGGGGAAATGCCACCCAGTATTTTAAAGTGGCTGCACCATTCTATATTTTCACCAGCAATCCACCAGAGTTCCAACTTCTCCACATCATCACAGACACTTGTTTGTTTTTTTGTTTGCTTGTTTTTTATCGATAACACCCATCTTAATGGGTGTGAAGTGGTACGTCATTGTGGTTTGACTTGCATTTCTCTAATGATTCTGATGTTGAGCATCTTTACATGTGCTTATGGGCCATTTGAATATCTTCTTTGGAGAACTTCCTCCTCAATTGAGTAGTAACATTTTAAATTTGGATTGTTTGATTTTTAATGCTGGAAAAGTTCTTTATGTAATCTGGATAATTATCCCTTACCATATGTATGATTTGCAAATATTTTCTTTCATTCTGTTGGTTGCCTTTCCAATATTCTTTGATGCACAAAATCTTTAAATTTTGATGAAATACAACTTATATACTTTTTTTGAAAATGTACTAAAATTTAATCATTCATAAAAGCTTTAATTTAATCTGACAGTAAAACACAAGAAGCAATATTAGAATTGGTTTAGTATATTATATATTTTAGCTTTGAAAGCCATAGAAATCAGTTATCTCAGTTTTTTTCCTATAAAAGACTCATTTTTTCCAAAGCATTATGCACAAACAATTTTAATTAGAATATAATGACAGAATGACATTTCATAATTTTTAAATATAAAATGAAGTCAATGACTCCAAAAAGTTATCTGCGGTAATGAGTTTGAGGGCAAATTTCATCATCTATATCATTACAGATATAAAGTATAATGGTTCAACATTTAGTGCCTGACGGGCGGAATCATGATAAAAAGGTCAATATTGAAATCATTTGATTATAGTAGCAATATCTACTATATTGAAATGCATCCATGCTCTTTTGTATAATCAAATTAGAGTCAAATATATTTATTTTCACATCTATTATAACTGCTATTGCAAATGAGAAATACTATTGTCTTATTTTCTGAGAGATATACACAGAGCAATTTTTTTTTCTCTCCAGGAAACTTGTGCAAACCAATATAAGATCTAAATTCTTCACATAATATATAAAACAGGAGAAGCCGCTTCAGATTTATTTTTTGAAGTCTGGAATGCTGGCACTTTCCAATTAGGCAACAGTTCTTCATTCCTGTAATCTGGCTCAGAGCTGCTGCTCACTGTGGGCCTAAAGCAGCAGGCAGGATTTCTTTTTAGGCTTCTTCTTTTCCACTGGTGTTTTCCTACTGATCTGTCTGACCAGGTCATAAAATATCTCATTAACGTTGATCTTTGACTTTGCAGAAGATTCTAAAAAGGCACAGTTACAACACTGTCTTGCTAAATTCTGACCCTGTTCTTTGTCAACTACTCGCTCATCTTCCAGGTCACATTTATTGCCAACCAAAATCATCGGAACATCTTCTGTGTCCTTAACCCGTAAAATCTGTTCCCTCAGGTCCTGGAAGTCATTAAATGTGGAGTGAGCTGTGATAGAATATACCAGTGCAAACCCGTGGCCATCCCTCATCGCTGTAAATTGCTCCGTTCCCGCTGTGTCCAGGATTTCGAGCATACACTGTTGGCAATCTACTTCACCTTGCTTTCTGTAGGAATCTTCTATCGTTGGGTCATATTTCTCAACAAAAATTCCCTGAACAAACAGAACTGTCAGAGCAGACTTCCCCACGCCTCCTGAACCAAGGACCACTAGCTTGTACTCACGCATGGTGTGGTCTGTTTAAATGCTGACAATCCCCTGAGTCCAGCGCCTCCTCGGCCTCCTCCTCTTCCTCCTCCCTCCTCTCGGCCGTGGCTCCGGCTCTGGCTCTGCGCGGCGAAGGCGCCTCCAGAACGCGCACGGCTATACTTTTTTTTTTTTTTTAATTGCCTGTGCTTTTGGTTTCATATCCACAAATCATTACTAAATCCAATATCATGAGCTTCTCTTATGTTTTTTTCCTAAGATTTTTATAGTTTTAGAACTTACTTTTAGGTTTTTAATCCATTTTAAGTTAATTATTATATAGTAAAAGATAAGGGTCAAAATTCAGTCTTTGCACCCTGGCTGGTGTGACTCAGTTGATTGGGCATTGTCCAGTGCACTGAAAGGTTGTCAGCTTGATTCCTGGTTAGAGCATGTGCCCTAATTGTGGGCTCAATCCCTGATAGGAGGCATGCACAAGGCAGTTGATTGATGTTCCACTCTCACATCTCTGCCTCCCTCTCCCTTCCTCTTTCTCTCTCAAATACATCGTTTAAAAAAAAATTTTTTTAAATAAGTCAGTCTTTGCATGTGAATATATAGGAGTCGCAGCACCATTTGTTGAAAAGACTATTCTTTACCTCATGAGTGTCCTTGGCACCCTTGTTGAAAATCATTTGACTATTTTTGCAAAGGGTCGTTTCTGGGCTAACTTGTTTCATTGTTCTACATATCTGTCTTTATGCCAGTACTACAGTAGCTTTAAAGCAACTCTTAAAATCAAGAAGTGAGTTCTCTAAATCTCTTCTTTTTTGAGATTGTTTTTCACTAATGGGCAATTCATTGGCATTCAGGACATGCACACTATTGAACTAGAAGAAGAAGTGATGGATTATAAGAAAAGGTGAGTGGGTCCTGTCAGGTGGTTTGGGGGATAGAATGGTGAGTGGGGCCCATCCTAAGTATCCCCACACTAAATTTAAGGATGGGTTTTTCTATTTCTGAAAACAAAATCATTAGGATTTTGCTAGAGATTGCATTGAATCTGTAAATAATTTTTGGTAACTTTGACATCTTAATTTAAGTCTCTCAATGCATGAACATTGGATGACTTTCCATTTATGTATGCCTTCTTTAAGTGTTTTGTAGTTTTTAGTGTACATGCATTTTGTTATTTTCTTTTAATTCTCACCCAAGGATATTTTTTCCATTGATTTTTAGAGAGAGTGGAAGAGACAGAGAGAGAGAGATTGATGTGAGAGATACACACCAATTGGTTGCCTCTTGCATGCAACCCCCCTGGGGCCGGGATCGAGCCTGCACCCAAGGCATGTTTTTGACTGGAATTGAATCCAGGATCCATCAATTTGAGGGCCAATGTTGCCAAACTAGCCAAGGTTAGTGTACATGTATTTTGATTCCTTGGTTATTCGGAATATTTCTATTATGAAGTTTTTTTTATGTTATTGTAGATTTAATTATTGTTTAATTTCCTCTTTGGATTTTTCATTGTTAGTGTATATAAATGTGACTGATTTTTGCATATTGATTTTGTATTTAATAACTTTGGTAAATTTGTCTATTATAATTGATTTTGTGTGTCTGTTGACTCTGGGGTTTCCTACATATGGGATCATATAATCTGTGAACAATGATAATTTTACTTGCTTTTAATTTGAATGTTTTTAATTTATTTTTCTTGAAAATGTCTCTGTATAGAATTTCAATCTTCTGTTCAATAAAAGTGGTGAAAGCATGCATCCTTGTTATGCTCCTGATCTCTGAAGGAAAACTTTTAGTCTTCAACCATTGAGTATAGTGATAGCTATGCATTTTTCAATATTTACTTTTTTATGGTGAGAAAGTTTCCTCTCTAGTTGATTGTGTGGTGGACACATATTTCATCATGGACACATATTAAACTTTGTCAAATGCTTTCATCATGGACACATATTAAACTTTGTCAAATGCTTTCTCTTCATAGATTAAGTTGATAATTCATTCTGTTAACGTGGAATCTTAAATTGACTGATTTTCATATGTTAAACCATCCTCACATTCCAGAAATAAATCCCACTTACTCATTGTCTATAGTCCTTTTAACAGGCTATTAATTATGTTTTGTAGTAGGTATTATGTCAAGGGGTATTGCATCATTGTTCACAAATAATATATATAGGTCTGTTGTTTTCTTTTTATGGCTTTGGTTCTAGGGCATTGCTAGCATCGAAAAAATGAATTAGAAAGTGTCCTTTTTCTTAAAATTTTGGAACAATTTAAGGAAGATTGGTGTTAATTTGTAATCAGACAATCAGTGTGTCCGGGCTTTCTGTCACTTCTTGAGCCAATTAAGCAGAGTTGGATAATTATGAGAGTTTATTCCAATACTGCCAGCAGCGTGGGAGAACAGCAGGTCATCTGCTCTGCCCCCCATCATAAACTGGCTGTTTATATTGGTAGAAGTACACAGGAAAGTAGGCAAAAGGGTAAATGAGCAGGATACAGATATGCAAAAGAGCTGGGGTCTTCAAAGGGCTGGAGGTTTGCAGCTCAGAAGGGGGAGGGCGGATTATATGATCCCATATGCATTTCCCAGTGAGCAGCCAGTCCCCAGTGTGTAACTGCCAGCCAGGTTAGAACTTGCCTTCCTCAATCAGAGCACAGCCACCGCGGCTAACTGAGCAGGGGCAATGTTTCTCACAGTTCTAGCTGGTTCCCCACATTCTATTTTTGCCCCTATCAAATTCTTCTTGAAGTGTCTGGTAGAATTCACCAGTGAAATCATCTTGTTCAGGACTTTTCTTTGTTGGGAGGTTTATGATTAGCGATTGGATCCCTGTTCTAGTTATCAGTCTATTCAGATTTCCTATTTTTTAAAATTCAGTCTCAGTATTTGTGTCTCTAGGAATTTTCCCATTTCATCTGGGTTATCCAGTTTGCTGCTGTGCACCACTCATGGTAGTGCCTCATAATCTGTCCACCGGGGTGGTGTCAGAGTCAGCAGCAAGAGCACCACACAGCGCTGCTGGACTGACTGGCTCTGAGTGGCTGAGTCCATGTGTTCTTCTAAATTCTCCCATCCCACTACACCAGGGCTGGTCCCTCTGAAACCCTGCCTACTGACTCTGGGGTTTCCTACATATGGGATCATATAATCTGTGAACAATGATTGTGGTAACTTAGTCCACGTTTCTCCTTTATCCTCTGCTCACTAGTCATGGGTGCTGGGTCCAAGCCCCTTTGCCAGGGGCTGGACCTCCAAGGATGCCGGGTCAGAAGAGTCTGTGGGTGTGTAAGGATGCGCCTTGATTGCAAAAGCCAGTGGCCACAGAGCAGTCAGACAGAAGAGTCCTCACAGCACAGTCCACACAGGCAGACAGCGGACACTGGCTGGTGAAGGTAGATCTTTCCCACACAGCAGCATCCGTCCCTGAACCCACAGCTGGTACCTGAGCAGCCACACACTACCTCCTACACTCACCGCCTCACATTGTAGTGTTATCTGAGCCCTCTGGCTCAGCTGCTTCTCCTGTCTCTCCCGCCCAGCTCCTCTCTCTAGCAGACTTCCTCACACACTCCATCCCAGCTGCTCTTTCTCCACCAACAGACTTCTTCTCACTCCTGCCTCAGCCAACGAGACTGGTCAGTAACCTACTCTTATGCCATTTAGACAAAGAAGGCTTCGTGACAACAGTGATGTCAATCCTATTGGCTCTGAAGGGCACAGGGGACCTGGCAGCCTGGCCCTGCTCATGTATCTTGGCTGATTGGGTTTCCAGACTCAGAGTCCCGGGACATCCCATTTAGGCTCATGCCCAGAGTGGCCTTTGGTCCTCCTGGTGTATTGGTAACAAGGTCTCTGTGCTCCCACCGGCCTTGGCCGTTCGGAGACCTGGTGTGGCTCCCACAGGTGGGCGAAAGCATGTAATAATTAACAAATTACACAGGAACAAACTCTGTGTTTCACAGATTCACAACGGTAAGCTTACTTTTGCCCACCCCATATTTGTATAAAATCAGTAGTGATGTTCACACTTCTGACTTTAGTGATTTATGTCTTTTATTTGTTTTCCTAGTCAATGTAGTAAAGGTTTGTTAACTCTGTGATCTTTTCCAAATACTAACTTGTAGTTTCATTGATTTTCAGTGTTATTTTAATCTCTATTTTACTTATTTGCTTTATTCTAATCTTTATTAAGTCTTTTGTCAACTGATGGTCACTAGCAGGAATTCAAGGCCATCAGGAATTCACAATTTGGGGTGTGATGAAGAAGGAAACTGTTCAGTGCAAAGCAGCTCAGTTGTGATAGAGCAGGGTGTAAAAACAGCACAGTTGTGAGGCAGCCTGGCCAGGCCTGAGGCCAGACAGCTCTGTTCTGCTCCATGACGGTCGACTAAGCACTGTGCTAGTTTAGTCTGCTCTGCTCTTTGCCAGTCTGTCCTGGCTGGCACTGGTCTGCTTCACTCTGCTCCAGTGAGACAACCTCAGTGTTTTAGCTCAGCCAGGGGGGGTGAGTCTTCAGTCTTGAATGAAAGTACTCTCGAGAGCCAGAGAGGAGCTGGCTTCCATGGACAGAAGTCCTCACCTCTGGCCCCTGGTTGGATTGAGAACTTTAAATCCTTGCAGTTGATTGATCCAAAAGGCACTGTCCTGATTGGCCTGTTAACATAAAAAAAATAATAATAAAATTTAAAAAAAACCACACACATTGAAACCTGTAAAGAATTTTGTGAGTTTATTTGAGCCAAAATGTTGACATATGCCAGGAAACAGAACCTCAATGAATTGAAATAATGCTCCAGAGAATGGTGGGTTACATTTGTGTTTATTGCAATAAAAGGAGGGGCATAGTTGGATTACATGAATTCCATTGGTGATGGATTAAGGAAGTGAGATAAAGCCAAGTGGGGGTGGGGAAGTAGGACAGAGGGTGAAACCCCTGGGATTAGATAAAAAGTAAAATGATGGACACACACTTAGGTGGGTCCAGGAACAATTAACATGGTAATGAAGGAATTTGTGTCTATGTCCTGGCAATCACCACATTTGGTCGGGCCCAAGGGGCTCCAGAAAAAGGGAAGTTACAAGTTACCCAGACATTTCAAGGGCATGTTATCTTAGATGCAAAAAGACACATAAGCTCAGTTAAGGTAAAGGTTGACCTTGTCAGTGAAGGTATCAGCCTAGGATGTAACTGCCCACCATAACTGCTTTAGTTAAAGTTTGATTTCAGACCATCCTTTGTGGTACTTTAGGTCTCTGAGTTTGCAAGACCGCCATGCAGGCCTGCCCTGAGCTTGTCAGGTCAGCACGTGGCCCTTTTCGCCCACAGGCCAAAATAAGGCCACTCTGGTTGGTCAGAGCTGTGCAGGTCTGGTTGGATGGGAGAAGCCTTCATCCTATTAGTTGAAATCAGATTCCAAGAACTCCCTCATCAGGGCTGGCTCAGATGCAGAAACACCATGCAGTGGACAGTCTAGTGGGGAAGCAAGAAGTCCAGGGCAGGCTGCTCCCTGAGGTGCACTCAGTGTGAGGTCCTCTGTCTGGGAATGGCTGCTGGGTTCTGCTTTTTGTTTTTTTCTGAAATGAGCCCAGTTAGCCACAGGAGCCCTTCTTAGGAGGTATCTTCTTTCTCGGGGTTCACACCTTTTTCCTGCTCCATTTGCGTTTAGATTATTTTTTTATATAGACTTGTTAAAGATGTAAAGTTTGATTATTGATTTGAGATTTTCCTTTAAAAATAGTTTTTTTTTTTTTTTGTTTTGTTTTTTAGAGAGAGAGGGGAAGGGAAAGAAGAGGGAAACATATATGTGAGAACAAAACATCTATCTGTTGCCCCCTGCACCCCCATCATAAGAGATTGAAACGCAGCCCAGACATGTGCCCTGACTGAGAATTTCCTTTCTGTGCACAGATGACACTAAAAGGGCAAAATATTTCTTTTTCAATGTTAGCATTTATAGCTATAAAACGTTCCTCTTAGTACTGCTTTCAATGTATCCCATAGCTTTCGATGTGTTGTTTTATGTATTTTCTAATTTCTTTTGTGATTTCTCCTTTAACCAATTTGTTGCTAAAAAAAAAAAAGTTATTTAATTTCCACATATTTGTAAATTTTCAAGTTTTTCTCATGTTATGATTTTCAACTTAATCCCAATGTGGTCATGAAGATGTTTTGTACATATTTTTAAATCATTAGACTTGATTTGTGGCGTACTATGTGGTCTCTCCCAGGAGTACCTCATATGCACTTGTAAACTATGTGTATCCTGTTGTCGAGTATTCTGTATATGCCATTAGGTCCAATTGGGTTACAGTCTTGTTCAAATTCTCTATTCAAGACTCTAACTCCTATTATTCAGTTGTCTATTTCTCCCTTCAAATCTGTTACTGTTTACTTCATATACTTTGAAGCTCTGATGTTTGATGTACATGTGTATAACTGTTATATCTTCATGGTGAATTGGCCCTTTTATCAATTTATAATGTTGTATTTGTTCAGTTCTGGAAATTTATTTATATTTTTCAACTACAGATAATATTATCTTGTATTAATTTCGGGTGAACACATAGTGGTTAGACAATCATATACTTTACAAAGTGATTCCCCCAATATTTCAAACACCTACCTGGC
Organism: Pipistrellus kuhlii; assembly: GCF_014108245.1. Classification (NCBI taxonomy): domain Eukaryota; kingdom Metazoa; phylum Chordata; class Mammalia; order Chiroptera; family Vespertilionidae; genus Pipistrellus; species Pipistrellus kuhlii. The sequence continues at coordinate 990,313 of NW_023425531.1, forward strand.
ACCATACATAGTTATTATAATACTAGAGGCAGCTTGCAGGAAGATTCTGCAATAGGCCTTCCTGCTGGATCTCCGCTGCTCGCCCGCTTCTCTCCCTTCTCCCCCGCCCCGCTTTCTTGTTTCTTCGCAGCTTCTCTCCCTTCTGCAGTGCTTGGCTTCTTTCTAGCTGTCTTCAGTCTTCACTCTGGCCTGGATATGTAAATTAACAGCCATATTGGTTGGGTTAATTTGCATACTTTGCCTTGATTGGCTGGTTGGCGTGACTTGAGGGTGTAGTGAAGGCACAGTAATTTGCATGTTTCTCTTTTATTAGAGAGGATTGCTTACTTCCTTATGCTATAATTTACATTCCTATGACTACCAATTTGTATTTCTTAATCCTTTCAACTTTTTCACCCAGATTCCCAATGCCCCTTCATTCTATTGTTCTCTACATCAAGGAGTCTGTTTCTATTTTGTTTGTTTATTTTGTTCTTTGGATTGCACAAATCATATGGCATTTGTTCTTGTAACAGTTATTGACTTAAATTCTATTTTGTCTAATGATAGTGTAGCCATCCAGATCTTTTGAGCACTATTTGTATAGATTTTTTTTTGTTATTTTACTTTCAACAAAAAACATACTTATTTATGTCCTTAAATTCAGTGAATCTCACTGAATATCATATAGTTAGATCATTTTGTTGTTGTTTTTTTTACTTTCTTTTTGCCAATATGTGGTTGTTGAATGAGATATTAAATTCATTTGCATTTAAAATGAATACTGCCTTGCCAGTTTGGTTCAGTGGGGTTGAGCATCAACCTATGAGCCAGGAGATTGCAGTTCTGGTATTGATCTCCAATGGAGGGAATGCAGGGAGCAGTTGTTCAATGACTCTCTTTCAACATTGATGTTTCTATTTCTCTCTTCTCCTTTCCTCTCTCTGAAATCAATTTTAAAAACATATCAGAGTAAATACTAATAGGGAGATACTTATTTTAGCCATTTTGTTGTTTTATATATGTCTTGTTTCCTTCTTTCCATTATAAATTATTTTTTTGTATATACATGTTTTGATACTTTTCTTGTTTCCTTTCATGTGTATTCAAAGATATTTCTTTGTGATTACTTGAGGAACTCATATAACATTCTAATGTTATCATAATCTATTTTGAATTGATACCAACTAAATTTCAATCACATATGAAACTCTGCTCTTATATAGCTTTGTTTCTGCCTCAACACTTTGTCATTGTTGTCACAAATTACAACTTCATACATTGTGTACCCACTAAAAACTAAAATTTTTATTCATTTTCCTTTTTAAATCCTGCATAAAATACAGTTGAGTATAAGTCAAAATTACACAATTGTATTGGTTTTTATATCTGCCAATGCACTTAGCTTATCTCTGCATATGGCTTTGATTTACTGTCTAGTGTCCTTTAATTTCAATTTAAAAGACTCTTTTTAGCATTTATTGTAAGGTGGATCTAGTGGTAATGAATTTCCTCAGCTTTTATCAGGGAATACTTTTGTTCTATTTTTGAAGGACAGTTTTGTTGGTATAGAATTATTGGTTGGCAGGTGTGTTGTTTTCTTACAGCACTTTGTATCACTTCACTACTCTACAGCCTCCAAAGTTTCAGCAGATGATCATATTAAGAATCCTTTCTTTTGTGATTGCTTTTCCTTGCTGTTTTCAGGGTCCTCTCTTTTATTTAGTTTTCCACAGTGAGATCGTTATTATTTGTTTCATTGTAGATCTCATAAGCTTTTCTTAGAATTCATAACTTTCTTAAATTTGTAAATTTATGTATTTAATTAAATTTGGGAAGTCTCTTTCAATAACCTTTCCTCCTCTTTCTTTCTCTTACCTTCTTCTGGGACACACTAAAATATATATATCGCTCTCATTGATGGTGTACCATAAGTTCTTTAGGCACTCTTTTCTTTATTCTTTTTTCTTCTTAAAAATCATACTGAATAATCTTAAATTTTCTATATTCATGTTCACTGATTCTTTATTATACCTGCTCACATGTGATGTTGAACCCCTCTAGTGAATTTTAAATTTACTTATTATATTTTTCAGGTCCCAATTTTCTCTTTGTTTTCATTTTATAATTTTTATTTGGTGATTTTTCATTTGTTTATATATAATTTTCCATATTTTCTTTAGTACTTTGTTGTTTTCTTTAGTACTTTATGCATATTTAAGAGAGTTATTTTAAAATCTTTATCTAGCCAAAACCAATTTGGCTTAGTGAATAGAGTGTCAGCCTGCAGACCGAAAGGTCCCAGGTTTGATTCCAGTCAAGGGCATGTACCTTGGTTGTGGGCATATCCACAGTAGGGAGTGTGCAAGAGGCAGCTGATCAATGATTCTCTCTCATTGATGTTTCTAACTATCCCTCTCTGTAAAAAATTAATAAAATATATTTTAAAAATAATAAAATCTTTATCTAGTAAGTTTGATGCCTGTGCTTCTTAAGGAATGGTTTCAGCCAATTTATTTTCTTCAATTGCTTGAGCTTATTTTCATGCTTATTTACATGTCTTGAAAATTGACTTTTGAAAATTAAAAATGGAACTGCCATTTGATTCAGTGATTCCACTTCTGAGAATATATCCAAAGAAAATTGAAACACTAATCCAAAAAAATATATATGTATTCCTCTGTTCATTGCAGCATTATTTACAGCTAGAGGCCTGATGCATGAAATTCATGTAAGAGTAGACCTTCCTTCCCCCGGCTGCCGGCACCAGCCTCCCTCTGGCACCGGGACCTGGGCTTCCCTCCAGCTGCTGGCAGGCATGCGGGGCTCGGGCTTCCCTCACAGCCCTGGCTTCATTCAGAAGGTCCTTCAGAAGGGTGTTCAGTCTAATTAGCATATTACACTTTTATTATTATAGATATCCAAGTTTTGGAAGTGCTCATAAGGAGCTGAGTAGATTTAAAAAGCTGTGGTGCATTTACACAGTGGAATATTACTTGGCCATAAAAAAGAAGGAAATCTTATATTTTGCTATAGCATGATGGACTTAGAGCAGTGGTTCTCAGCCCTCCTAATGCTGCGACCCTCTAATACAGTTCCTCATGTTGTGGTGACCCCCAACCATAAAATTATTTTTGTTCGCCCCACAGGTTGAGAACCACTAGCAGGGTCACCTAAGATCATTGGAAAACGTAGATATTTACATTATGATTCATAACGGTAGCAAAATTACAGTTATGAAGTAGCAACAAAAATAGTTTTATGGTTGAAGGTTACCATAACATGAGGAGCTGTATTAAAGGGTTGCGGCATTAGGAAGGTTAAGAACCACTGACCTAGAGGGTACTATACTAAGTGAATAAGCCAGTCAGAGAAGAACAAGTACTATATGATTTCATGTATCTGTAGAATCTAATGAACCAACCAACCAAACAAGCAAAATACAAACGTATTCATTGATACAGAGAACAGACTGACAGCTGTCAGAGGGCAATGGAGAGGCGGGGGGTGGGAAGGAGGCTAAGTGAGAGATAAGGGGATTAAGAAAAGAAAACACTTATAGACACAGGCAGCTGTATGCTGATTCCTGGGAATGGGGGTGGGGCAGGGAGAAGAAGTTACGTGGGGTATGGGGTAAACAGTGATGGAAGGGAACTCAACTTTGGGTGGTAAACACACAGCACAATATACAGATGATATATTATACAACTGTGCACTTGAAACCTATATAATTGCATTAATCAATGTCACCCAATAAATTCAATACAAATTTTTAAAATTGGCTTTTGAAAACAAGTCCCCTCTCCCATCTTTTCAGACTGGCTCTGTGCCAAGGATTTTTTCACTATTTAGCTAAATATGTTCCAACCCTTCACTATTTAGCTAAATATGTTTTAAAGCTAGGGATTGGCTCTAGGAAAAAATGTATATTATTCTCATGTCCTTTCTGTGCATGCAGCTTGCTTGTGCCTGTTTGTGTGGGTTTTCATATTCTTCTATATACATGGCTTTTTAAAAAATGTCTTAATTTATTAAAGAGTGTCATGCCTGCTGGTCTTTGGGAACTTAGATGTTCTAATGTCTGTCTTCACCCGTGATCTCGTGGCTCAGGAGTCTGCAGGTCCGTAGTCCCCCTGCAGCTTCCATGGGAAGTACCCTCCGGTTTGGGGCCTTGGTAAAAGGAACACCAGTCCTTCCAGCACTCCCCCGCCAGGTCAGGCCACAAAAACAAGGCTGGCGTTCCTTGTGGTTTGAAGGAGGCCATAGGAAAACGGGCTGCTGCTCCTCCCACACGGCTGTGAAACAGGCAGGATGTGGCCCGGGTGAGCCAGCATGCCACATGTCTCCTAACATGTTGGAAGTAGCTTTTTCTTGATTGGATGCTCACTTGGCTGCTGTAAACGTGAACTGTGTTCTAGGGTTCCCACGAAGTTATTTCAGTCCCTTACTGGTGTTTCAGAGGTTTCCTGGGGGAAAGGACTTGGAGCTTCCTTGCCTTCCACTTCACTGGTGCCGCTCTGTAACATGCAATGCTTCGTAAATCTACTCCTGACGTCTTTTGCAATTTAGCAGATTTATTTCCTTGAACCTTTCATACCTTACAGATTTTGTTTATGCTCTTAAGGCTGTCTTTTTCAAATCATATTTTAAATTACTAGTATTTAGGAATATTATTGAATTATGCATACTGATCTTATTATCCAGAAACCTAGATCAACTAATTTTCTAATTAGTTTTTATAGTTTTTATACAGATTATTTTGGCTTTCCTAGATAGATAGACTTATCTAAAAATAATGACAATTTTTCTTTCTTTTAAATTGTCAAACTCCATTTCTGACACTATTGCATAAAGTAGGACCACTGGTACAATACTGAATACTGCTGACAATAATAGATATCTTTTTTTTTTTTTTTTTTTTTTTTTTTTTGCTTCTTGAATGGAATACTTTTAAATTTCTTTTTAAAATAAATACTGTATATTATATTTGGTAATACCCATCATCGGTTTAAGAAAATTCATTCCTATGCCTAGTTTGCTACAAGTTTTTAGCATAGTAAAATGTATCCGTTGTTGGTATCACATGAAAATATTATAGTTTTCTCTTTTAATTAATTGCTACCTATTGTTAATGTAAATATTCATTTTTAATCAATTCCAATGTAAACTACCATGTTGACTTTTTAAAAAATATATATATATTATTGATTTTTTCAAAGACGAAGAGAGAGGGATAGAGAGTTAGAAACATTGATGAGAGGGAATCATCGATCAGCTGCCTCTTGCACACCTCCCACTGGGGATGTGCCCGCAACCAAGGTACATGCCCTTGACTGGAATCCAACGTGGGACCTTTCAGTCCGCAGGCCGATGCTCTATCCACTGAGCCAAACCAGTTTCAGACATGCTGACTTTTTAATTACAGATTAGTCTCACTTATTTTTTAATATTTTGAATACTGTATACTTTTCCTGACTTCCTTATTCCAATATAATGTCTCTAAGCATCATCTATATTGTCACTTATAATGGTAGTTTATTTATTTACATTGTTGTATAATATTTAGTTGTATGAATCTATTACAATATATTTATTTATTCTAAGTTTGAGGAATATTTATATTGTTTCAGAATTTTATTATTAATTTGCCATGATGGTTGCTTAGCATGTATTTTGGTACAAGTATGTACACATTTATGCTAGGTATATACTTTAATATATAATTGCTGGATCATAAAGTATGTGAATATTCAACTTTAGTGAATACTTCCAAGTGGTTTTATACAGTGATTTGCACTATTTTCTCCCCCACCACCAAGTATGACAATTTCCATCATTCTACATCCTTGGCAATATTTGGTGTTGACAGTTTTTTAGACTTTTAATTTTGAACATTATGTGGGGATTTCATAATTTTTATTTTTTCTTTGATAATGTATGAAGTTGAATAGATCATCAAATATTTAGTGAAAATTTAGATATTTAAATTATTTGCCCATTTTTCTATTGAATCATCTGTCTTCCAGTAATTATTTGAAGAAATGCTTTGCGTATTTTTTTTTTGCAAGCTATAAGGTTTTTATTTTTTTTATTATTTTTTTAATTTATTATTTTTATTTTAACATTGCCCCCCCTTCCCATACATACCCTCCCTCCCCAGAGTTTTGTGTCCATTGGTTGTACTTATATGCATGTATACAAGTCCTTTGGTTGATCTCTTATCTCCCCCAGATCTCCCTACTCTCCCCACTGTAATTTTACAGTCTGCTTGTTGCTTTACTGTTTGTCAGTTTATAATATTTTTTAATATCCATAAATGAGTGAGGCCATGTGGTATTTCTCTTTCATTGACTGGCTTATTTCACTCAGCATGATGTTCTCTAATTCCATCCAGGTTGCTGCAAATGATGAGAATTCCTTCTTTTTTATGGCAGCATAGTATTCCATTGTGTAGATGTACCATAGTTTTTTCATCCAATCATCTGCTGACAGGCACCTAGGCTGTTTCCAGATTCTAGCTATTGTAGATTGTGCTGCTATGAACATAGGGGTGCATATATCCTTTCTGATTGCTATTTCTAGTTTCTTGGGATATATTCCTAGAAGTGGGATTACTGGGTCAAATGGGAGTTCCATTTTCAGTTTTTTGAGGAAACTCCACACTGTTCTCCACAGTGGTTGCACCAGTCTGCATTCCCACCAGCAGTGCACGAGGGTTCCTTTTTCTCCACAACCTCGCCAACACTTGTCATTTGTTAATTTGTTGATGTTGGCCATTCTGACAGGTGTGAGATGGTACCGCATTGTTGTTTTGATTTGCATCTCTCGGATAATTAGTGATTTTGAGCATGTTTTCATGTGCCTTTTGGCTTTCCTTCTGTCTTCTTTTGAAAATATTCTATTTAGGTCCATTGCCCATTTTTTAATTGGATCATTCATCTTCCTTTTATTTAGTTGAATAAGCTGTTTGTAGATGTTGGAAATTAAACCTTTATCAGTAGTAACATTTGCAAATATGTTCTCCCACACAGTGCGCTTTCTTGTTGTTTTATTGATGGTTTCTTTTGCTGTAAAAAAGCTTTTTATTTTGATGTAGTCCCATTTGTTTATTTTCTCTTTAGCTTCCATTGCCCTAGGGGCAGTATCAGTGAAGAAGTTCTTCTGGCATATGTCTGAGATTTTGTTGCCTGTGGATGCTTCTAGTATATTTATGGTTTCCCGTCTGATGTTTGAGTCCTGTATCCATTTTGAGTTTATTTTTGTGTATGGTGTAAGTTGGTGATCTAGTTTCATTCTTTTGCATGTGTCTGTCCAATTTTCCCAACACCATTTATTGAAGAGACTGTCTTGACTCCATTGTATATTCGTGCCTCCTTTGTCAAATATTAATTGAGCATAGTGATTTGGGTTGATATCTGGGTTCTCGATTCTATTCCATTGATCTATATGTCTGTTTTTGTGCCAGTACCAGGCTGTTTTGAGAACAGTGGCTTTGTAATACAGTTTGAAGTCTGGTATTGAGATCCCTCCTACTTTACTCTTCTTTCTCAGGATTGCTGTGACTATTTGGAGTCTTTTATTGTTCCAAATGAACTTTTGGAGAATTCTTTCTAGGTCAGTGAAATATGCCATTGGTATTTTAATGGGGAGTGCATTGAACCTATAGATTGCTTTAGGAAGTATGGACATTTTGATGATGTTGATTCTACCAATCCATGAACATGGTATGTTCTTCCATCTGTTTACATCTTCCTCTATCTCTTTTTTCAGTGTCATGTAGTTTTCTGCATATAGGTCCTTTACTTCCTTAGTTAAGTTTATTCCTAGGTATTTTAATTTTTTTGGTGGGATGGTAAAGGGAATTGCTTTTTAGTCTCTGTTTCTATAAATTCGCTGTTGGTGTATAGAAATGCCATAGATTTCTTGGAGCTAATTTTGTATCCTGCTACATTGCCAAATTCATTTATTAAGCCAATTAGTTTTTTAATGGAGTCTTTTGGGTTTTTTATATACAATATCATGTCATCTGCAAATAAAGATAACTTTACTTCTTCTTTTCCAATTTGGATGCCTTTTATTTCATCCTTTTGTCTAATTGCAATGGCTAGTACTTCCAGTACTATGTCAAAGAGGAGTGGCGATAGTGGGCATCCCTGTCTTGTTCCTGTTCTTAGAGGGAATGGTTTTAGTTTTTGCCCATTGAGTATGATGTTGGCTGTGGGTTTATCATATATAGCTTTTATTATGTTGAGGTATGATCCTTGTAATCCCACCTTGTTGAGAGTTTTTATCAGGAAAGGATGTTGGATTTTATCAAATGCTTTTTCTGCATCAATTGATATGAATGTATGATTTTTATCTTTCAAATTGTTTATGTTATATATCACGTTTATTGATTTGCGGATATTGTACCAACCTTGCATTCCTGGAATAAATCCTACTTGGTCATGGTGTGTGATCTTTGTGATGCTCTGCTGAAGCCGATTTGCTAGAATTTTGTTGAGGATTTTGGCATCTATGTTCATGAGGGATATTGGCCTATAATTATCTTTCATTGAGTTGTCTTTATCTGGTTTTGGTATTAGGGTGATGCTGGCTTCATAGAAGGAGTTTGGAAGTGTTCCTTCCTCTTGAATTTTTTGTAATAGTCTGAGGAGGATAGGTTTTAGCTCTTCCTTGAATGTTTGGTAAAACTCTCCTGTGAAGCCATCTGGCCCTGGGCTTTTGTTTGCTGGAAGCTTTTTGATGACTGTTTCAATTTCTTCCCAAGTTACTGGTTTATTGAGATTTTTAGATTCTTCCTGATTGAGTTTTGGAAGTTTGTATTTTTCTAGGAATATGTCCATTTCCTCCAGGTTGTTCAGTTTGTTGGAGTAGAGTTGTTCATAGTATTTTGTAACAATCCTTTGTATTTTAGCGGGGTCTGTTGTTATTTCACCTCTTTCATTTCTGATTTTGTTTATTTGGGTCCTCTCTCTTTGTTTCTTGGTTAGCCTGGCTAGAGGTTCATCTATTTTGTTTATTCTTTCGAAGAACCAGCTCTTGGTTTTGTTGATCTTATGTATTATTTCTTTGGTCTCTATGGTGTTTATTTCCGCTCTGATTTTTGTTATTTCCTTCCTTCTGCTTACACTGGGCTTTTCTTGTTGCTCTTTTTCTAACTCTTTGAGTTGTAGAGTTAGATCATTTGTTACCATTTTTTCTAGTTTTTTGCAATAGGCTTGTAGGGATATGAACTTCCCTCTCAAAACTGCTTTTGCTGTGTCCCATAGATTTTGTATAGTTGTGTTTTCATTGTCATTTGTTTCCAGGATGTTTTTAATTTCTTCCTTGATTTCTTTGGTAACCCAGTCCTTGTTTAAAGCATGCTGTTTAGAATCCATGTGTTTGATTTTTTTGGATTTTTTCCATTGTAGTTAATTTCCAGTTTTATGCCACTATGATCTGAGAAGATGCTTGATATGATTTCTATCTTCTTGAATTTGAAGAGACTTTGCCTATGTCCCAAAATGTGGTCTATCTTTGAGAATGTCCCATGTGCGCTTGAGAAGAATTTATTCTGTGGCTTTGGGGTGGAATGTTCTGAAGATGTCGATTAATTCCATCTGGTCTAGCGAGTCATTTAGGATTGAGATTTCTTTGCTGATTTTTTGTTTAGATGATTTTTCAAAGGGTGACAGTGGGGTATTAAAATCTCCTACTATGATTTTATTGCTATTAATCTCTCCCTTAATGTCCTCCAGCAGTTTTTTTTTTATATATTGGGGTGCTCCCATATCGGGTGCATATATATTTACCAAGGTTATTTCTTCTTTTTGGATTGCTCCCTTTAGTGTTATGAAGTGGCCTTCATTATCTTTTGTTATGTCCTTCACTCTGAGATCTAATTTGTCAGATATAAGTATTGCTACCCCAGCTTTTTTTTTCCATTTCCATTAGTCTGGAAAAACTTTTTCCATCCCTTCACCCTCAGTCTGTGTGCATCTTTTTTTCTGAGGTGGGTTTCTTGTAGACAACAGATATATGGGTCTTGTTTTCTTATCCAATCCGTTACCCTATGTCTTTTGATTGGAGCATTTAGTCCATTTACATTTAAAGTTATTATTGATAGATACTTATTTGATGCCATTTTTATTCTATACCCCTGTGTTCCTTCTTTGCTTTCTATTTCTTTAATTTTACAGTAGACCCTTTATCATTTCTTGCATTGCTGGTTTGGTGGAGATAAATTCCCTTAGTCTGTTTTTGTCTGTGAAGCTCCTGATTTCACCTTCACTTTTGATTGATAGCCTTGCTGGGTACAGTATTCTTGGATTCAGACCCTTCCTTTGCATGACTTTTTTATATTTCATCCCATTCCCTTCTGCCCTAATAAGTTTCTATGGAGAAATCAGTTGCTAGTCTAATGGGGGTTCCTTTATATGTAACTTTCTGTCTCTCTCTGGCTGCTTTTAAAATTCTTTTTTTGTCGTTGGTGTTTGCCAGCTTAATTATAATGTGCCTAGGGGTCAGTTTCCTGGAGTTCATTTTGCTTGGGACTCTGCGAGCATCTTGGTTTTGTGTGGATTTTTTCTTCTCTATCTCAGGAAAGTTTTCTGTCATTATTTCTTGAAATACGTTTTCCATGTCTTCCTCAATTCCTTTTCCTTCTGGAACCCCTATTATTCTAATATTGTTTTGTTTTGTATTGTCCCAAAGTTCCCTTAGACTTTCCTCCTGTTTTTTAATTTTTTTTTTTCCAGAAGCTGTTCTAATTGGGTCTTTTTTTCCATCTTATCTTCTAGCTCTCTGATGCAGTCCTCTGCTTCTTCTAATCTACTCTTGATGCTTTCTATTGAGTTCTTTACAGTAGCGATGTCATTTTTCATTTCTTCTTGGTTCTTCATTTCCTCTTGGTTCTTACTCATATTGTCAAATTTGTCTTCCATTCTTTTTAGTCATCTTATGATCATTACTCTGAATTCTTGCTCTGGCAGATTGCTTGCCTCTATCTCGTTTACTTCCTTTTCTGGTGAAGCCTGCTTTTCTTTCATATGCGGGCTGTTTTTTGGTCTCCCCATGATCTGGGATGTCTGGTTGTGTAGTTCTCTCTCTTCTTTTTGCTGAGCAGTGGGGCACTCCTGTGAGGCCAGGTGTTCGCGCCACCTGGGATCCATGTTCTGGTGGTCACAGCTGCTTGGTGGTCGCTGCGCCTGTGGATATTCAGGCCTCTGACATGATCCTATCTTCCTCTCAAGATGGCGAGGTTTCCCCGTCCAAGCTGGTGGGTCTCTGCAAGCCCCACCGCCGCCGGAGGCTGAGAAAGGCAGCGTGGCTGGCACGGAACCAAGGAGGAGGCGCTGCCACCGACTTCCTCCGTCTGAGGTAGCCTTGTATTTAGACTGAAATTACTAGTACTGCAGGGAACACCAGGAGGTGGTGGTGGCTCTCCCCGGGCAAATCGCCTTGAAGGCACACGCGTCCTCTCACTGCCTCTGCTCGCAGAGTGGCCGCCGCGGAAGAACACCGGAGTTTTTGAGTCGCACTCGGCACCTGAGCTTGTGACCACTGCTCTAAATTTCAATCAAGTCTCTTTTTTTCTTTTGCTCATTGTATTATGGGTTCTGTTTAAGAATTTCTCACTGGTCCAATATTTAAATTAAATATTAAACATCATTTGTTCTTGTGCATAATTTTATTGCATTGCATTACATTTCACTTTCAATATTTAAAAAAAGTTTATTGATTAAATATTACATTATGTCTCCTTTCCCTGCACTGTCCCTCTCTGCATATGCCTTCATTCCCCTTGTTTCTGTGTCCATTGGTTATGTTTATATGCATGCATACGAGCCCTTTGGTTGATCTCCATCCTCTCCCCCAATCCTTTCTTGCCTTCCCTCTGAGATTTGATGTTCTGTTGCTTTTGCTATGCAGAAAATTTTTACTTTGTCTCATTTGTTTATTTTTTCCTTATTTTCCATTGCCTTAGGAAGTTAAAAATATCTGTAAAGATATTTCTATGACATGCATCTGATATTTTGCTGCCTATGGATTTCTCTAAGATTTTTTATGGTTTTCCATTTTATTTGTAAGTCCTTTATTCATTTTGAGTTTATCTTTGTGTATGGTGTAAGTTGGTGTTCTAGTTTCATTTCTTTTTCCCCCCATGTATTTATCCAATTTTCCAAACACCATTTATTGAAGAGACTGTCTTGACTCCATTGTATGCTCTTGCCTCCTTTTTCAAATATTAATTGAGCATAATGGCTTGGGTCAATTTCTGGGTTCTCTGTTCTGTTCCATTGGTCAATATGTCTGTTCTTGAGACAGTTTTGAGGTCAGTGATTTTGTAATATAGATAGCTTGATATCTGGTATTGAGACCCCTCCAACTTCAGAATTTCTGTAGCTATTTGGGGTATTTTTTTATTCCATAAGAATTTTTGGAGTCTTTGCTGTAGGTCTGTGAAATATGCCATGGTATCTTAATGGGGATTGCATTGAATTTATAGATTGCTCTAGGGGTAGTATGAACATTTTATTTTTTTTATTTTTTTTATTTTTTTTATTTTATTTTTTTTCTGTATTTCAATTTTATTGTGACTTGTATGACACACATTTTCCACTCTAGGCTTCTTTACGTAAACAATATAGGATTCAGTATGAACATTTTAATGATGTTGATTCTACCAATCCATAAACACAGTTTAGTCTTCCACTTGTCTTTTTTTTTTTTTCAACATCCTGTAGTTTTCTGAGTAGAGATCTTTTACCTTCTTAAGTTTATTACTAGGTATCTTAATTTTTTGTTGTTGCAATGGTAAATGGATTGTTTTTTTAATGTCTCTTTAGGTAGATTCACTATTGGTGTGTAAATATTCCATAGATTTCCTGCTGTTAATTCTGTGTCCTGCTACATTGTTGAATTCATTTATTACATCTAATAATATTTTTTTTGGAGTCTTTAGATTTTTTATGTTCAGTATAATGTCAACTGTGAATCAGTTTTACCTCTTCTTTTCCAATTTAAATACCTTTTATTTCTTCTTCTTGTCTGATCTTTCTGGCTATGACTTCCAGTACTATGTGGAACAGAAGTGGTGAGAGTTATCATTCTTGTCTTGTTTCTGATCTTAGATGAAATGCTTTTTAGTTTGTGCCCATTGAGTGTGATGTTGGCTGTAAGTTGGTCACATATGGCTTTTATTGTGTTGAGGTATGGTCCCGCTATTCCAACTTTGCTTTTTATCAAGAAAGGGTGTTGGATTTTGTCAAATGCTTTTTCTGCATCAATTGATATAATGTGATTTTTGTCTCTCAATTTGTTTATGCGATGTATCATGTTTATTCATTTGCGGATATTGTACCATCCTTGCATACCTGGCATAAATCCACTTGGTCATGCTGTATTATCTTCCTAATATAATGCTGGATCTGATTTGCTAGAATTTTGTTGAGGACTTTAGCATCTATGTTCATGAGGGATATAGGCCTAGCATTATCTTTCTTTATATTGTTTCTATCTTATTTTGGGATTAAGGTAATGCTGTTTCATAGAAAGAGCTTAGAAGTATTCCTTCCTCTTGAATTTTTTTTGAAATAGTCTGAGGAGGACAGGTTTTAATTCTCCTTTGAATGTTTGGTAAAGCTCTCCTGTGAAGATATCTTGCCCTGGGCTGTAGGTTGGTTTGCTGGAAGCTTTTTGATCGTTGCTTCAATTTCCTCCTTAGTTATCTTCCTATTGAGATCTTAAAAAAAATTTTCTGAATGAGTTTTGGAAGGTCATATTTTTATAGAATATATCCATTTCCTCCAGGTTGTTTAGTTTGTTGGAATAAAGTTGTTAATATTATAGTATTTTTTTTTACAGTCTCTTATATATCTGTGGGGTCTGCTGTTAATTTTGCCTCTTTCATTTCTGATTTTGGTTATTTGGATCTTCTCTCTTTGCTTCTTGATGAGCCTGGCTAGAGGTTCATCAATCTTATTTATATTTCAAAGAACCAGCTCTTGGTCTCATCGATCTTTTGTAGTTTGTTTGTGTGTGTGTGTGTGTGTGTGTGTGTGTTTGTTTGTTTTGTTTTCTCTATATCATTTGTTTCTGCTCTGATTTTTATTATCTCCTTCTTTTTGCTCAGCCTGGGCTTTTCTTGTTACTCTCTAATTCTTTAAGGTGTAGAGTTAGATCATTTATTACTAGTTTCTCTTGGTTTTTGAGGTATGCCTGTAGTGCTATGAACTTCCCTCTCAGGACTGCTTTCATTGTGTCCCACAGATTTTGGATGTTGTGTTTTCATTGTCATTCATTTCCAGGATGTTTTAAATTTCTTCTTTGATCTCTTTGGTAACCCAGTTACTGTTTAATAGCATACTACTCAACATCCAAGTATTTGGATTTATTTTATTGTTTTTTTATTGTAGTTTATTTCTAATATTGAGCCATTGTGATCTGAGAAGATGCTTGATATGATTTTAATCTTCTTGAATTTATAGAGACTTTGCCTGTGACCCAATAGGTGTTCTATCTTTGAAAATGTTCCATGTGCTATTGAGAAGAATGTATATTCTGTAGCTTTGGGTGAAGCTGTTTTGAAGATGTTTTGTTGATTTCAACTAAGTCCATTTGATCTTGTGAGTCATTTAGGATTGATGTTTCTTTGCTGATTTTTTTGTCTAGAGGATTTATCCAGTGATATTGATGAGGCATTAAAGTTCCCTACTATGATTGTATTGATGTCAATCTATCCTTGACATCTTCCAGATATTTATTATGTATTTGGGTGTTCCTGCATTGGGTGCATATATGTTTACCAGAATTAAATCCTCTTGTTGTATTGATCTCTTTAGTATTATGAAGTGGTCCTCCTTACCTCCCGTTATATCATTCTCTTAGAGGTCTATTTTGTCATTTATAAGTATTGCTACCCCAGCCTCTTTTTTCTTTTTCATTTCCATTTGCCTGAAAGATATTTTTCCATCTCTTCACTTTCAGGCTGTGTGAGTCTCTTGTTCTGAGGTGGGTCTCTTGGAGGTAGCATATATGTGTCATGTTTTCTTATCCATTCATCCACTTGATGTCTTTTGATTGGAGCATTTAGTTCATTTACATTGAAAGTTATTATTGATAGGTACTAGTTTGTAGCCATTTTTATTTTAGTGCCTGTGTTCCTTCTTTTCTTTAAATTTCTTCTTTTTACGAGAATCCTTTTAGCATTTCTTGCATTGCTGGAAATAAAGTGATAAACTCCCTTAGCCTTTTTTTTTTTTTTTTTCTGTGAAGCTCCCAATTTTCCCTTCAATTTTGAATGATAGCCTTGCTGTATGGAGTATTCCTGGGTTCATCCCCTTGCCTTGTTTCACTTTGTATACTTCTTTCATTCCTTTCTTGCCTAATGTGATTCTGTTGAGAAATTATTTGATAATCTAATGGGAGATCCCTTAGGAGTAACATTCTGTATCTCTTGCAGCCTTTAAGATTCTCCCTTTGTCATTAATGTTTGTCATTGTGTAAATATGGTGTGTCTTGGTGTGGGTCTTTTGGGGTTCATCTTGCTTGGGACTCTATGCTTGTGTGACTTTTTACTTCCCCAAATCAGGGAAGTTTTCTTTTCTTTCTTTTTTTAAAAAAAATATATATATATTTTATTGAATTTTTACAGAGAGGAAAGGAGAGAGATAGAGAGCTAGAAATGTTGATGAGAGAGAATCACCGACCAGCTGCATCCTGCACGCCCCCTACCGGAGATGTGCCCGCAACCAATGTACATGCCCTTGACTGGAATCGAACCCAGGACCTTTCAGTCCGCAGGCCAATGCTCTATTCACTGAGCAAACCAGTTTCAGCAGGGAAGTTTTCTGACACTATTTCTTCAAATAGGTTTTCTAACCCTTACTCTTGTCATTATGGCACCCCTTATTATACATATGTTGCTTGTTTCATGTTTTACCAAAGATAGAACACCTATTGGGTCACAGGCAAAGTCTCCTTTTAATTTTTTTCTCCAATTGTCATTCATGTTGGGTGGGTTTTGCTGCCCTGTCTTCTAATTCACTAATTAAGTTCTCTGCTTCTAATCTAGTGTTGAAGTCTCCCATGGTGTTTTTTTGTTTGTTTGTTTGTTTGTTTGTTTAATATATTTTATTGATTTTTCACAGAGAGGAAGAGAGAGGGATAGAGAGTTAGAAACATCGATGAGAGAGAATCATCGATCAGCTGCCTCTTGCACACCCCCTACTGGGGATGTACCTGCAACCAAGGTACTTGCCCTTGACCAGAATCGAACCCAGGACCTTTCAGTCCCCAGGCTGATGCTCTATCTACTCAGCCAAACCGGTCCCGGCTGTTTTTTGTTTTTAATTTCCATTTGATTCTAACATAAATTGTTGATTTTCTCATTCATCTGCTTTGTGAGCTATATGAATTCAACTTATTATGAATTCTTTTACTGACATATTGCATGCCTCTGTTTTATTTAGTTCATTTTCTGGCAATTCTTCCTTTTATTTTCTTGATTGGTTATTTTTTGTGTCCCTATTTTTGCTCTCACCAAAGGATCTAGGTATTGGGTTGCACAGTCATGACTCCTGGGTCAATTTGTTGGGCTTGGCTGCAGGTCGCACAGTTGTGGCTCCTAGGGTCAATGCATTGGGCTTGGCAGTTCTTCGCATGATCACCAGGTTAAAACTGTTGGCTTGGCTTGAATAGTCGTGGTGGTGCCTCCTCATGTGGCTGCTCCTCGGGTATTTGCAGTGGCAACTGCTCATGTGGCTGCTTTTGTGGTTGCGGTGGCAGATGCTTCTTGGGCATTTGCAGGCAGCAGCTTCTCCTCCACTTCTTGTGATGATGGCTGCTTATGCAGTTGTGGCAGTAGCTGCTGGTGTGGTTGCAATACCTGGGCTAAAGCTTTGAGCCAGTGGCAGGGAAGCATGCTCCAGAACTCATAGGAGCCTGCCTCTGGGGAGGAAGGAGTCCTGGCTGTGGGTCCACAATCAAGGCCTACATTTCACGTTTAAATCTGTTATTCATCTGCATACTGTCCATAAGGGTAAATATTCATTTTTTCCCCTAATATATAATCAGTTGACCAGCACATTTTGGTGAGAGATTATCATTGTTCCAACTCCTCTACAATGTCAACTTTGTCAACTATCAAGTGTTACCTAAATATGAGTCAGTTTCTGGACTATGTTGTTTTTCATAGGTTTATTTATTTTAGCCTTTAGCCATTATTATACTTTCTTAATTATAGTAGCCTTATAATAAGTCATACTATTTAATAGTGAAACGTTTGTTCTTCATTGTTACTTTGGTTATTCTTTAACTTTTAAAATTATGGATATGTTGAGAAATATTCTATCTTTGCATATATTTATTGAGACTTTGAGTGTGCATTTCAGAAGAATGACAAAATTTATAGCACATATGTCATTTCCATAAATTTGTTTCTCAATAAGTGCCTCAGAATAATAGTTTAATAGTTGTGCATGGATGTTACACTGATAAGAGAAGTCAGCTTATTATGTACAGTTCATTTCAATGTATTTTGTTTTAATATTAACTTAAATGATTTTATTTTTTATGCCTTATTGATGGTCTATAGTAGTACAATAGACTTTTAAATTCTGAACTTGTTCAACAAAATTGCTAAATTCTCTTAATTCTAATATTTATTTATAAATTATATTAGAATCTTTACTTACACAATCATGACCACCTGCAAATAGCCAAGTTTGTTTTCCTTCCCAATCCTATGCTGGTTTCCTTGTTTACAGTGAGGGCTAGAGCCTCTACTCTGCATTGAATAGCAATGGCAATTGCAGGCAGTTTCTCCATCTCAATCTCAGGGGAAAGCCTTTTATTATTTGTTTTCACTTTCTTTCTGCAAATGCCATTAATTCACCCTCACTGGAAAAAGGTATTTTCACTGTGTGTAGAATTTGAGGTTTGCAATTACTATTATTTTTAAAATATATTTTTATTGATTTCAGAGGGGACAGGAGTGGGTGAGAGAGATAGAAACACCAATGATGAGAGAGAATCATCCATTGGCTGCCTCCTGCATACCCACCACTGGGGATTGAGCCTGCAACCTGGGCATGTGTCCTTGACCAGAATCAAACTCTGGATCTTTCAGTCTGTAGGCCAATGCTCTATCCACTGAGCCAAATCAACTAGGGCTGCAATTATATTTAATGAGCAAATTATTATGTTGTTTCACTATCACCTAGCTTCCACCACTGCTTTTAAGAAATCAGCTGTCAGTATGACATATTATATTTTTTCCTCTATGGGCTGCTTTATAATTTTTCTCTTTGATATACATAAGCTTCAATATGAAGCACTTAGATGTGGATCTTCAGATTTTTATTCTCTTGGAAGTTAATGACATTCTTGAATTTATTTTTTAATTAGTTAAATTAGTTCTGTATAAGTTTTATTAGTTTTCACATATTTCTCTTGTTCCCATCTTTTGGTCCAGCTGCAATTCTGGTTATCCAGATCCGATATTTCTAGTTTATCATCCTAATCTTTCAATGTCACTTTATTCGTTCCACACTTTTTATTTTTGTGCTGCATTCTATAAACTTTCTTATGATCTATCTTTATCAGATTAATTTTTTTCATTGTAACTAAATTCAACCCATTCACAGAAATTGTAATATGACTCTTTTTTTTTTTTCATTTCTAGATGTTTAGATATATGGTTCATTTCTAAAAGGTCTACATGACTTTATACTTTCCTCTTTTATCAAATATTTTTAAACTTTAAAAATTTATTTAAATATAATAAGTACTATCATTGTTTTTATCTGATGTACTAATCCCAATACCTGTAGTTATTACAAATGTTTCTGATATTGGCGTTCGTGTTATTTTTTCCTTGTTTGTTGACTTATCTTTGCATATAGCTCATTTATGTTAAAAAATAATATGAGAGAATAATTTCATACCTAGAATAAAGAGTTTAGTTAATTTCTGCCAAGAGTCTAGGATCACTGTAAGTGAATTAATAAAACCCCACAGAAAAGCTATGAATTTTAGTTATTTAAAATAACTTTATTTAAACTGTTTAATTAATTTTAACAAACTAATATTCATATCTTTTCTCTGGATATCTAGTCTATGTACATCTGAAGACAAATATATAAAAGGCTTGGTTAATTGATAAAGGAACTCATTGAATTAGCCTGAATTTGGGAGTGGGAAAGGCTTGCTTCCAGTTCACCTTCCTATGAAACGAGTTCTACAATGACTGCAACCTCGTCAGAGCAACAACATCCCTTGTGGCCATGCACCTTGGAATTCTTCATTAATGGGGGTAGAATCTTATATTCTAATGCTCCAAATTTAGTGGTGCTGTAGGATTTTATTTCTAACTTCTTCATCGTCCAGATCATTAAAACTAAATTGGGGAATCTGTTATTTTAATTTGTGACAATAGATGCACTTGTCATAACTTTGTAGTTTTTAGAAAAGAAAATCCTTGGTACTACTCTTAGAAGCATATCCTGGAGAACTGAAGGTCTTCTATCTCCTTAAAAAATGCTCAGTGGGACTGATGACTTGGGTCCTTATCAAGGCAATTCTTATAATCAGGTGAAGTCAAGAATTGGCTATTGTCCTCAGTCAGATGCCTTGCTGGAATATATGACTGGTCGGGAAACAATGATCATGTTTGCCAGATTATGGGGAATTGTGGAGTCCCAGATTCAGCTGTATGTGAGCAAACAGTTGACTGCACTGCAACTGGAGTCCCATGCTGACAAGATTATCAAAACCTACAGGTGAGTCAATATACTGATTTTTCATTGTGGCTGATAATGTTGTGATGCTTCTCTGTGCTTCTGATGTTTGAAATAAATGCCTACAACATCACCTAATTCTTTTTATCACACAGTTATTTAATTGTGAAACTGTCTAGTGAGATGTTAGGTTAAAACGAAGTAATAAGACAGATTAGTGTAGTTCCATGTCTCTCCTATACAGAGATGAAACTCAAAATCTCAGTTATGATTGAACCATAGCCTCTGAATATCAAAGGGAAGCATCTTATTCTTCCTACTGGCCATGTGGTTGTGTTCCTACAAATTATAGTAGGGATTTATGTACCTGGAAAATCAGAACACCCTAAGAACTAAGTAAGTAAATGTCAGTGATAATATTGCTAAAATCAGTTACATAACAGTCACTCCTTTCCATTTCAAATGAAACAAGTAATTGATATATACATCTGTACTTGAGCCTGCTATCTCTTTGAAGCCACATTTAACCAGCGCTGTGCATATCCATGTTTTGTGCTTGCTGAGACTCTCAACATTTGAAATGTTACTATCCTATAAGCAACTGATTTATATATTCTCCCCTTTCCCTGCATTCTCTCTCCTTCTATGACCATGAAGTGGAGGAAACAAACGTAGGCTGAGTACTGCTGTTGCCCTGATGGGAAAACCCACAGTCATTTTTCTGGATGAGCCATCAACTGGCATGGACCCAGTAGCCCGACAGCTGCTCTGGGAAAATGTGGCACAAACACGTCGAAGTGGAAAAACCATTATTTTCACCTCCCACAGGTGTGACTCACTGGGAGGTTCAGAAGACAGTTGGCAAGCATTGTAGTGGTGGTGCAAGAGAATTTAGCAGGGGAGGAGCTAGAAATATTGAACAGCAAACTTGCTTGAGAATGTGAGCTCCTCATTAATCCTAATCAGTGGAAGAGTTAAGAATCCTTTAAGTTATGTTATAAAGAGTGGGGAGAAGACAAGGAGTTCAGATGTTCTATGGGAGGGTTTCATACTCATTATTTGAAAATTTCCACTTCTCAAGTATGAGCTTTATGATTGGCAAATTCTACTTTCCTATAAAATCTTGAATTATAGAAGGCCTTCCAACAGAGAATGTTTCAATTTTACATTATTCTGATATTTTATTTTGCTAGAATAGAGGAATGCGATGCCTTCTGTACCAGACTGGCCATGATGGCGAAGGGAAAGTTTGTGTGTCTGGGCAGCCCGCAGTACCTCAAGAACAAGTTTGGCAATTTTTACATCCTAAAGGTCAAGTTCCAGATTGATACACAAAAGGATAAATTAAATGATTTTAAAAATTTCATCACAAAGACATTCCCAGGTAAATTAGATTGGGCTATTTTGTTCAAGATGTATTAAATCATATTTGTTATTCTCACTAACTGTTTCCTATGGATTACCAATATAATTCCTTTTCTGACTGTTGTTTTGATAACTTCTTGTGACTGGTTATGCTAAGAAATTTTACACACACACACACACACACACACACACACACACAAAAAGGTTCACACCAAATTCCTGTATCATTTTAATAAGATTTGGGTTTCTTCTGTCCATGTAAATTGTATCTCTAAGTCATAATTATCATCATAATTCTTATATATAATAAATATAATAAATATAATAAATATAATAAATATAATAAATATAATAAATATAATAAATATAATATAATATAATATAATATAATATAATATAATATAATATAATATAGTGGTAATATGCAAATTGACCATCACACCATCACAAAGATAGCTGTGCCTACAGTGGAGGCAGAGTTCCCGTAACACAAGATGGCTGCACCTGCGATGGAGGCGGGGTTCCTGTAACGAGCTGTAATGAGCAATCAACAGGGACCTGAGGCTGTATGGCGCCCAGCCAGGGCAGGGGACCTGAGGTTGTGCCCCCTGCCTGGTTGACGGGAAAATTCAGACCGCATCCCCCACTCTGGTACCAGGCCGGGGGACCTGAGGCTGCAACCCTCCCCCCCCCACACACACACAGTGGGGCTTGAAGGGGTGGGGCTGGCCAAGTCTGGATCATGCTCAATGGGGTGGGGCCAAAGAGGGCTAGGTCTTGCATGATTTCCAGGTGCATGTGAGTGGGCAGGGACTTGACTCTGGGTTCTGAAGTGTGCCCAGACTCTTGACAGGAGGAAGATTTTCATATGCATTTTATGAATTTTCTTTCATCTCTGATACTTCTATTATAGAGAAAGGGCAAATATCAATATTAAAATGCTAGAGACCCAATGCACGAAATTTGTGCATGGGGGTGTGTCCCTCAGCCCAGCCTGCACCCTCTCCAATCTGGACCCCTAGAGGGACATTCCTCTCACAACCCAGGACTGCTGGCTCCCAACTGCTCACCCGGCTGCCTGCCTTCCTTATTGCCCCTAACCACTTCTGCCTGCCAGTCTGATCATCCCCTAACCACTGCCCTGCCAGCCTGATTAATGTCTAACTGCTCCCCCGACAGCCTGTTTGCCCCCCAACTTCCCTCCTCTGCTGACCTAGTCACCTCTAACTGCCCTCCCCTGCATGCTTTATTGCTTCCAACTGCCCTCCTTTGCAGGACTGGTTCCTCCCAACTGCCCTCCCCTGATGGCCATCTTGTGGTGGCCATCTTGTGTCCACATGGGGGCAGGATCTTTGATCACATGGGGGCATTGGTCTTGTGTGCTGGTGTGATGGTTGATCTGCATTTTACTCTTTTATTAGATAGGATAGAGGCCTGGTGCACAGGTGGGGGCCAGCTGGTTTGCCCTGAAGGGTGTCCCAGATCAGGGCGGGGGTTCCCTTGGGGTGTGGGATGGCCTGGGCAAGGGGCCTGTGGTGGTTTGCAGGCTGGCCATGCCCCCTGGTGACCCAAGTGGAGATCCTGGTATTTAGAATTTATTTACCTTCTACAATTGAAACTTTGTAGCCTGGAGTGAAGGCCTGAGCCCGCCAGGGCTGCAGAAGCTTGGCTTCCTCCATCACCCAGGGCAATAATAGCCTCCTCTCTCCAGCTCCGTGGCTGCTGCCATTTTTCTTGGGATTTACCTTCTATAATTGAAACTTTGTACCCTTGAGTGGAGGCCTGGGCTGGCCAGGGTGTGTGGAAAGCCTGGTTTTCTTCCATCGCTGGGGAAACCCAAGCCTCCTTCCTGCTCTCTGTGGCTGCAGCCATCTTGGTTGGGGTTAATTTGCATACTTGCTCTGGCTGGTAGGCATGGCTGGTAGGCATGGCTGGTGGGCATGGCTTGTGGGTGTGGCAGAGTGATGCTTAATTTTCATATTATTACGATAGTTAGGATTTTATTAGTTAGGATTTCCTCTAATTCCCTTTTAATATGAACAAATTTTGTGCACTGGGCTACTAGTGTGTGTATATTAGTGACTCGGTGCATGAAATTCATGGATGGCAGGGGTGGGGTTCCCTCAGCCCAGCCTGCAATCTGGGACCCCTCAAGGGATGTCCAACTGCCTGTTTATGCCAGATCCCCTAAATGAGCAGTCAAATATTCCTCTCACAATCCAGGACTACTGACTCCCCACTGCTTGCCTGCCTGCCAGCCTGATCAGCTCTAACCACTCCCCTGCCAGCCTGATTAACACCAAATTTCCCCCCTGCTGGCCTGGTTACCCCTAACTGCCATCCTGTGCCAGCCTGCTCACCCCCAACTGCCCTCCTCTGCTTGCCTGGTCACTCCTAACTTCCCTCCCTTGCCAGCCTGGTTGCCCCTAACTGTACTTGCCTGCAGACCTGGTTGCCCCAACCTCCCTTCCCTGCAGGCCTGTTCACCCCAACTGTCCTTCCCTTCAGGCCAGGTCACCCCTAACTACTCTCCATGCAGGCCTGATCATCCTCAACTGCCCTCCCTTGCAGGCCTGGTTCGTCCCAACTGCCCTCCCCTGATGGCCTGATCACCTACAACTACCCTCCTTTGCTGGCCATCTTGTGGCAGCCATTTTTGACCACATGGGGATGGCCATCGTGTGTGTTGGAGTGATGGTCAATTTACATATTAGCTCTTTGTTATATAGGATATATGCCTAAGTGATCATTACAGCAGAATGACCAGAATGAACGGTTGCTATAATGCACATTGACCACCAGGGGGCAGATGCTCAATGAAGGATCTGCCCCCTGGTGGTCATTGCACTCCCATAGGGGGAGCACCACTCAGCCAGAAGCCGGACTCACAGCTGATGAATGCAGCTACCATGGCAGGAGCCTCTCCTGACTCCACAACAACATTGAGTGGCAGAAACAGACACCACAGGCTGGGATGAATGTGACTGGCATGGCACCTAGCCCTGATTCAGGCTCCTCTTTGGCTGCCTGCCACTTGATGCACTGCTAATCCCCCAATGGGTCCTGGACTGCAAGAGGGATGTCCGACTGCTGGCTTAGGTCCAATCCCGGTGCCACTCTCTGTAGGAGGCAGTCAGTCCAGTCAGTCAGAACAAACCAGTGACTCAGGGAAGCGCAGGGAACTCAGGGTGAGCTTGCCTCTGCATTTGACTCACCTAGTTGATGGTGTTTGCTGGCCAAACAGTTTGGTGTTGACCAGGGGGCGTGGCTGTCCTGCAGACAACCACAAGCCCCTTGTCAGGCCACCCCGCACCCCAGTGACCCAGCCCCTGCATGTGCAGCAACTGCTGAAGTTCAAGCAGCAGGCCATGCAGCAGCAAAAGGCCATCCAGCCACAAGCCGGCAGGCAGACATCCCCCAAGAGGTTCTGGACTGTGAGAGGGCACAGGATAGGCTGAGGGACCCCTGCTCCAGTGCACAAATTCCATGCACCAGGCCTCTAATTTTTATATAACATCATGTGAAGTTTGAAGGCTTTTTCCCTCCAGCTGAGCATGTAACTGTGGTCTTTGGTATCAGCCAGGACATGATATTACAGTACAAAGAAGAAGCAATAGGCTTTTCTCTCCTTTCAAGAACAGATCTGTTGGCAGGGGGCAGGGAGCAGGGGGCAGGGGGCAGGGGTAGGTAGAAGGGGTCCATGTGAAATTATTTCAACAATAAATACTTTTTTAAAAGAACAGATCTGCTTCTGTATGCTAAAATCAATAAACCTCTCTCTGCCTACATGGTACAATACCAGAGATAAAAACTCTTTCTCTCCTTTGTTGCTCTTTCCTAAACATAAAACAGGGACATGGCAAGGCTCTTAATAATTCTGTTTTTTTAAATCTTAGTTTCTAATTTTCTAGGTTGAGCAAAATATCACAGAAGTTCCCATTGTGTGTCAGCCTAAGGAGTCAGAAGTGTATCTCTAGACAAGGGGAAATAGTATGATTAATTACACAGTAAAAATGGGGATCAGAAAATTTATATGAAATGGATGGTAAAGCAGATGTGGAGAACATATATATGGGAAAACAATTCCTCACTGCTGGTCATAGGGACTATGAAGTGCCTATGACATCCAGGCTGGGGAGCTCATGCTGAGATGGCCATGTGAAGGGGTATCTAGTGAGTGGTCAGTAGCACCCTCTAATTGCAAACAGGAGCACACAGCAATCTTCTGTCGAGAAGATCATCCCTAATTTAGGTTTGGACTGAGGCAGATAACAGAAAGTACCAGAGAAAGGTCTACACTGAGAAGTCATATGACTTAATACAACCCAGAACACTCTAAAGAGGGAACCCTACAGTACAAATCCTAAAGCTAAAGTTTTTCTGGGGTCTAAAATGGAAGATTATGACTAAATCTACAGCTATGTATGGAACAATTTCTGCTGAAAAAGACTAAAGCCTAGCTGGAAAGCTTTTCCACACAAGGAATAAAAGAGCCACATTGAGATGTGTGGGAGAGGCAGAGTCACAGTCACCGAAACCAACCCTGGTGCAGGGATTCCACAATGGGGAGGATCCCCATGCGCAGAGCTTCTGCCTGAGGAGCAAGAGGCTGAGCCCACACTGAGTTCTCCAAGCCTTGGGACCTGCACTGAAGAGAGGAGACCTCCAGAACATTTTACATTGGAAACCAATGAGGCTATGTCTAGGGGGTGGGGTTGTGGGATCTAAGATACTTCTTTTGCGGGACCTGGTGCAAAGGCAGCAGCAGTTTGAGAGGTGTGTGGATTATGTGTGAATATTTATTTGTAGTGTGTGTGTGTGTGTGTGTGTGGCCTTGGAATTAAAGTGTTCAGGTCTCAGATCTGCTACCTTCATTGGTGTCTTTAAACAAGTCACTTATACTCTCCTTTGCCAGCCTTTGTTTCTTTATCTATAAAAATATAAATAATTATTTTAAGCATAAAATTATTATGAGGATTAACTGAAATGATGTGAGTAAACGAGTTGGGCAATACATGCACTTTATACAAGGATAAGGTTTTATAGCATCAAATATTATATTAATAATGATATAATTCTAGGCACTATGGTAGACTGTGGCCTTCCTGTGGCCACTCCCTTTATTCTAGAACATGTTCTAGGCAAAAATTGATCTTACTAACGTGTCATGCAATGGGTGAAAATTGATGCTTATTGGATTTTTCCAAGTATAAGTACCAAAACCATGACCACAATAGAAGAATGAAATCAGCCTAGTCCAGGTAAGTGTCTGTAACAATTCCTAAAGGATTTCTTTAGTTCTGAACTTTACGAAGTGAACAAGAGATAGTTGAGAAGGAAGTATCCAAGTCTACACAGAATCCATTGAAAGAGGCTGGTAAATAGTGTTTACAGACAAGGATCAGGAAATTGCTGGCAAAACTAAGTCAACTCATCACAGATTGTGCAGTGGATTTTTGATTCCTACTAATATTTCTTAATTCCATCTACTTAATTGTAATCAACATCTAGACAAATATTGAAGGAAAGTTGAGTTGAGTGATACCTCCACTTTTGCCTCCTTTCTCCCAATAGAAATGTTCTTTGTTCAGTGCCCAGAAGGATCTGGTCAACTATATATCCTGGAACTTTCTCATGAACATCTCTACCCATCATTTAGATAGTCCATTAATATTCCAATAAAATGATTTTAAATATAATAATATTATATGCAATAAACATTAATATTTTACAAAAAATTTAATATTACCAAAACTGTACTAACATGGTATAATATCATAAAATTTATAGGAAATATAAAAAAACCTGCAAATAACAGGATTACTTCTATTATATTCTAAAATATTTTTTTCCTCTGGCACTGTTTTTGTTCATCAGCTAATTTAGTCATTATATTCCCCAAATGAATGAGATGATGTGATAGTTATCTTTCTCTGAGTGGTTTATTTTGCTTAACATAATGCTCTACAATCAACGCCAAACTCAATGGGCAAAAACTAAAACCATTTCCCCTAAAAACAGGAACAAGACAGGGATGCCCACTTTCACCACTCCTGTTTGACATAGAAATGGAACTGCTAGCCATAGTGATCAGACAAGAAGAAGAAATAAGAGGCATAGAAGTTGGAAAAGAAGACGTAAAACTGTCATTATTCACAAATGACATGATATTGTACATTTAAAAAAAAACACTCCATCAAAAAACTATTAGACTTAATAAAAGAATTCAGCAATGTAGCAGAATACAAAATTAACACCCATAAATGTATGGCTTTTTTATACAACAATAATGAACTTACAGAAAGAGAAACTTAAAAAAAAATTCCATTTATCATTGCAACAAAAACATTAAGATACCTAGGAATAAATTTAACTAAGAAGATAAAAGACTTGTACTCAGAAAACTATAGGACACTGAAAAAAAGAGATAAAGGAAGATGTCAACAGATGGAAGAACATACCATGTTCATGGATTGGTAGAATCAATAACATTAAAATGTCCACACTACCTAAAGCAATCTACATATTCAATGCAACCCCCATTAAAATACCAACAACATATTTCACAGGCCTTGACCAAACTCTCCAAAAAATTTATCTGGAATAAAAAAAGATCCTGAATAGCCTCAGCAATCCCAAGAAAGAAGAACAAAGTTGGTGGGGTCACATTACCAGATATCAAGCTATTTTACAAAGCCACTGACCTCAAAACTGCCTGGTATTGGCATAACACATATAGACCAATGAATAGAACAGAACAGAGAACCTAGAAATAAACCTAAGCCATTATGCTCAATTAATATTTGACAAAGGAGGCAGATGCATACAATGAGGTCAAGACAGTCTCTTCAATAAATGATGTTGGGGAAATTGAACAAAAACATGGAGGAAAAAAAAAGAAAAGAAAAGAAAAGAAAGGAAGGAAGAAAGGAAGAAAAGAAACCAGACCACCAACTTACACCATACACAAAAATAAACTCAAAATGGATAAAGGACTTAAACATAAGATGGGAAACAATAAATGTTTTAGGAGAATCCATAGGCAGCAAAATATCAGACATATGTTGAAGCAATATCTTTGCTAGCACAGCTTCTAAAACAATAGAAACTAAGGAGAAAATAAACAAATGGGACTACATCAAAATAAAAAGCTTCTGCATAGCAAAAAAAAAAACCCAAACAAACAAACAAAAAAAACCATCAACAAAATAATAAGAAATATGAGAGAACATATTTGCCAATGCTATCTTAGATAAGTGTTTTATCTCCAAAATTTACAGAAAAGTCAAAGGAAGATAAACAATCCAATCAAAAAATGGACAAAAGACCTAAAAAGACACTTTTTGAAAGAGGACATACAGAAGGCCAAGAGACATATGAAAACATGCTCAAAGTCACCAATCATCCAAGAGATGCAAATCAAAATGACAATGAGATACCATCTCACACCTGTCAGAATGGCTATCATCAACTAATCAACAAATGACAAGTGCTGGCGAGGTTGTGAAGAAAAAGGAACCCTCATGCACTGCTGGTGGGAATGCAGACTGGTACAGCCACTGTGGAGAACAATATGGAATTTCCTCAAAAAACTAAAAATGGAACTCTCATTTGACCCAGTAATCACACTCCTAGGAATATATCCCAAGAAACTAGAAACACCAATCAGAAAGGATATATGCACCCCTATGTTCATAGCAGCACAATTCACCATAGCTAAGATTTGGAAACAGCCTAAGTGCCCATCGGCAGATGAGTGGATTAGAAAAGAAAACTATGGTGCATCTACACAATGAAATGCCACTGCTGTAAAAAAAAAAAAGAAGGAACTCTTACTATTTGCTAATCTTAAAGCACTAGAGGGTCAGTGGCCAGTTGAGATTTGCTTGAAAGTGGAGGTGATGAAAGTTGCCACTTTTGTGCTCTCCCTCTCCCTGCCAGCCCAGGTGGGAGTGCAGGCCAGGCATGTCTTTTTGGTGCTGTTCCTCTGCATCGTGAAGGCTGTGGGCACCTTTCTCCAGCCTCAGTGAATCTGTGGATTCAGTCCACACAGGGACTTCCCTTGATCACACTATCCTGGTGACCATAGGAGCTTGAGTTCCTGGGCCCCTAGCCTGGTGACTACACCCAGGGCAGGTGACCACACCTAAACACAGATAGCAGACAGAGACACACCCACAGTCTGCCTGTGAAAAAGACTCCTTTAGTTATCCTGGAGCTCAAACCTGAGGTCAGACTTCACATCAGGAGGCTACAGTTTGATTCCTGGTCAGGGCACATGCCCAGGTTGTGGGCTCGATCCCCAGGAGGGGGCATGCAGGATGCAGCCAATCAATGATTCTCTCTCATCTCTGATGTTTCTATCCTTCTCTCCCTCACCCTTCCTCTCTGAAGTCAATAAAAAAGTATTAAAAAAAAAAAGAATAAATCAGATTAGTAAAATAATCACAAAGGTTGAAGAGACAGTCAAGAGCTAGGGCAAGGTTGAATGATAAGGTTTATCTCCTACACAAGGCCATTCCTTAAAGAATGAAAGATGTCACTGTTTTCCAAATACATAGAAATAAGCACAGACAAGCAAAAAAAGGAAGCAAATGAATACATTCCAAACAAAAGCAGACAAAGAAACATCAGAAAAAGACTGCAGTCTTTTGGAGATTAATATTCTTATAGTTTCAGTGGCTAAATGAAAAATAAATTGTGGAATATTTAGAAGCCAGATTATAGTTTAGAAAGGAAAATAAATTAATTATAGCAAGATGCAACCACACAAATGAATCTTACACACACTGAATGAAAGAAGCAGAAAGAAGAGAATATATCCTACATGATCCTATTCATATAAGGTTCAGCCTGAAGTTTTAGGGGCACATGCATAGATAAAAAGACATTTAAAAAGAAGATTAAAAAAGAAGAGTTGTAATGGCAGTGACAGCATTGGTTGTTTTTACGGGGCCGGAGGCTTGGAAGTGGCACATGGAACTATCTGAGTTCCTATTACTTGACCTAAATGAGGTGGTTTCATCAGCATTTGCTTTGAATAGCTCATTAAACTATCTGAAGTATTTCAATGGGCAAAAATAGAGCTTTATGTGATCACGGTGACAATACATGTGTTAACATTCTTATTAAGAAAAGCCACACATCATTGTAAATATGTATTTTTTCACTTTAACACATTTTAATTCCAGTTAATCCAATTTGCAATAATCTGCAAGTATGCATTAAGTGGGAATATCTCAGTTAGTAGTTCTAAATTAGAAATGGTTTCTTACCTGTAAAGGAAACAATAAGAAACAGTTACAGCCTCGGGTGGGTGGTGTACATGAATGACTGCCCCTCCCACATGGTGTGTAATCATAGCAAGGAGGCCTTGTCCTGCTCGCCTCCCCAGCGAGCACACTGAACCCCACTCGTCCTCCTCACACAGACACACTGCACACCCTCCAGGCCCATATGCTCAGCATCATGTTTAGAAATGAAGTCTACTAGTAGTAACATTAGGATTTCTGAAGGCTTGGTTTCATTCACTGGGTATGTGAGCTGATATTTTTTGTGTGTGTGACTATAAGCCACCATTAATTATTATAAACTTAACATGATAAAGGTATTTCTTAAGGAACAAATCTGCTGAAAGGAATGAACCATGTCATATAAGTCAAAGAGAGTGGGCTATTTGATCATATTACCTTTGTCATAATGTCATCTATTATATATAACTAAATAAATGTAGCAATATCTTGGCAATTTTAAATTAAATCTGCAAGATTACTCACTGATGTGTAATATATTTACTTTTTTTTAGGTAGTCAATTAAAGCAGGAGAACCAATGGATCCTTACCTACTACATTCCCAGCAAGGACAATAGCTGGTCAAAGGTGACTGTAGAACTCATGCCATTCTAACATCACATGTTAAGAGAACACTAATGATGGGGAAATATTTGCCAGCCAAGCATGTGTAATGGCTGTAGAGACCGCGGGTACTGTTCAGACACCCTCGATTTTAATTGCTTCCATTTCTGCTCCCTATATCCCATTGCTAGCCCATGTCCATCCACCGAATGGGACAGAGAACTGCTTCCTCTCAGGTTCTCAGTATGATGTTCTTCCAAGTCCTCATGGCCCCTCTGTGCCTTTCCCCAACATGAACTTCGCAGCGGCTGGTGGTAGAGGAGAGGCTCGTTTGGGTGGGGCCGGAGGGGAGAACAGCAAATGGTGACGGCACTTTTCTGTCCTTGAAGGTGTTTGGTACTTTGGAGAAAATAAAAGAGCAATTCAACTTGGAAGATTATTCTGCCAGTCAGATAACACTGGATCAGGTCTTCCTGACCTTTGCTCACCAAGATAACATTTGACGTGATGACCACAAGGAGGTGCCATGAGATTCAGTTGCATCCGCAGCCCCTGTCTTCTTAGGCCGCTCTCTTCTGGACACTAGAGGGCGTTCCTGTGCGTGTGCATGCTGGTGTAAATGTGTTTATGCAATAAAGAGCCCTCAAAGGACCACATGCCCCTTCTTCATAGATTTACCTGGCAGCCTGTGAGTCCAGCATGTGCAAATCACATGTGGTGATCCCATGTTCTCTCCCCTAGAAATATATGTAAGACCAGCATTCATCAAGGTGGGGACAAGCTATTTCTGAGAATTCTGCATGTTTGAACAGAAACATTCAGAAATGATGGAGCTGTTATATGGGACAGCTGGAAGACCATGAGATTTATTTTTTGAGTTATGAGTAATAGAAGAATGCCTGGAACAACATGCGCACACACACACACTCACCAATCTTATACCAAAAATAAGATATTTGTACTAAGACTATTTAGAGTCCAAGAACATAAAGCAAAACATTCTTTGAAAATAGAATGTTTTCCTTTCTACTCTTGCCTACCTCTGATTAAGAAGGAAAGAGGAAAAACTGGATTGTTAGGTAGGATAGATAGATACTAAGGCGGGAGAGGGGGCTTATTATTACCCGAAAGTAGTCCTGAGGCCTGCCAAGACAGATTAACAACACTCAGTGACAAGGGGAGCTCGAAACCTTGCATGCTAAGCCAAATACCAGGCGAGGGGTACCTTGAAACTTGCAACAAAATGACCGATAATCCTTACAACGCCAATGGGTGGGGTGCTCAGACTAGAGAGTTGCCTGTTTGTGCTTCATGCTAAGTATCCTATATAATAAGATCCTAATATGCAAATGACTGAGGGGTGGAATGACCAGTTGCTATGATGCACACTGACCACCAGGGAGGCAGACACTCAACACAGTCTGGCTTGTTGGAGGTTTTCATTGTCTCAGTCTTAGAGTATAAGACGATATCCAAAAGGTATTCTCTTCTAGTTTTTAGCTGAATAGCAACTCGTATGAGTCCCATTCCCATACTACCACTGGCCGCCCAAAGCCATTTCAGTAACTGCAGAATCTGTCCCGGCTAGCTGCCTCTCAAAGGGAGAGAAGCTATTTAGTAGCTCTTGGCTCTGGTCTCCCAGTTGGCTTCATCAATGGCCCTTTAAGACATTCCTTTACCCTGGCGGTCCCTCGCACTGTCCCCCAGCTCTCTCTTCATCTTCCAGAAGAAACACAAAATCCTGTGCCTCAGGTCCTCTCTGAGCACCGCACAGGTTGGCCAAGGGGCGCAGGGCAGAGCAGCCTGTGGCTGCGGGCGTCCCCAGGAGGAAGCAGGTGGAGAGGAGGTGCAGTTCTGGCTCCTCGGATGGGGATGCTGAGAGCCTGGGCGGCCTGTTCCCACCGGCCAGCACCGGCCATGCCCTCGGGCGGACGCAGGGCTTGGCCTGGCCCACAGGAAGCCCTTCTCGAGGTGGATGGAGATCAGAGGCAGGGGCCCTGCGTGGATCCCTAGGAGCCCGTCAATGGGGGTGGGACGGGCCTAGGGAGGGGAGGAGGGATCGTACCCAGGCTGCTTGGACCCCAGAGCAAGGCCCTCAGCAGCCATGGGGCCCGTCCGGCCTGCGCCCCGGCCTCTGGAGCCCGGCCGGGGAGCCAGAGCCCAGCGCCTGGCCCCGAGGCCCACATGGCACCTGCGGCTCAGCGTTCGGACCTGAGCCCTGCCGTTACCCGCCGCCTTCCTTACCCGCCCCCCTCACGCCCCCAGGCGCCATTGGGTGGGGTGGGCCCGGTCTGTGGACTTGGGGGGCGGGAGGAGGTGTGCAGGGGACACCGAGCCGCGTGCGCAGGGGCCCAAGTGGGGCCTCAGGGTCCGATGGGGTCAGGGTAGGGGTGGGGGTAGGGGTGGAAATGGGGGTGGGGGAGGGATGAGGGTGGATGTCAGGGAGGGGCGGGGGAGGGCACGTGCTGGGAGGCATGTCCCAGGGGTGGGGCGGAGGGAGATGTGCAGTGCGTTGGACTGGGCGTTGGTGGAGGAGCTCGAGCCCTGCAGGGGTAGCCTGTTGAGAAGTTCAAGGGGTGAGTGTTCCTCCAGCCCCATCTCCGGTCCTCCATCTCCGGTCCTCCGTCTCCCGGTCCTCCGTCTCCCGGTCCTCCATCTCCGGTCCTCCATCTCCGGTCCTCCATCTCCGGTCCTCCATCTCCGGTCCTCCAGCCCCCGGTCCTCCATCTCCCGGTCCTCCAGCCCCGGTCCTCCATCTCCGGTCCTCCATCCCCGGTCCTCCATCTCCGGTCCTCCATCTCCGGTCCTCCATCTCCGGTCCTCCATCCCCGGTCCTCCAGCCCCGGTCCTCCATCTCCGGTCCTCCATCTCCCGGTCCTCCATCTCCCGGTCCTCCAGCCCCGGTCCTCCATCTCCGGTCCTCCATCTCCCGGTCCTCCATCTCCCGGTCCTCCATCTCCGGTCCTCCATCTCCCGGTCCTCCATCTCCGGTCCTCCATCTCCCGGTCCTCCATCTCCGGTCCTCCATCTCCGGTCCTCCATCTCCGGTCCTCCATCTCCGCGTCCTCCATCTCCCGGTCCTCCGTCTCCCGTCCTCCAATCTCCGGTCCTCCATCTCCCGGTCCTCCATCTCCGGTCCTCCATCTCCGGTCCTCCAGCCCCCGGTCCTCCATCTCCGGTCCTCCATCTCCGGTCCTCCATCTCCCGGTCCTCCATCTCCGGTCCTCCATCTCCCGGTCCTCCATCTCCGGTCCTCCATCTCCCGGTCCTCCATCTCCGGTCCTCCATCTCCCCGTCCTCCATCTCCCGGTCCTCCATCTCCGGTCCTCCATCTCCGGTCCTCCATCTCCCGGTCTCCATCTCCGGTCCTCCATCTTCCGGTCCCTCCATCTCCGGTCCTCCATCTCCGGTCCTCCATCTCCCGGCCCTCCATCTCCCGATTCCCTCTCAGCTCCCGGTCCTCCATCTCCGGTCCTCCATCCCGGTCCTCCATCTCCGGTCCTCCAGCCCCCGGTCCTCCAGCCCCCGGGCTCCTCCAGCTCCCGGTCCTCCACCCCCGGTCCTCCATCTCCGGTCCTCCATCCCCGGTCCTCCATCTCCGGTCCTCCATCTCCCGGTTCTCCAGCCCCGGTCCTCCATCTCCGGTCCTCCATCTCCCGGTCCTCCATCTCCCGGTCCTCCAGCCCCGGTCCTCCATCTCCGGTCCTCCATCTCCGGTCCTCCATCTCCCGGTCCTCCAGCCCCGGTCCTCCATCTCCGGTCCTCCATCTCCCGGTCCTCCATCTCCGGTCCTCCATCTCCGGTCCTCCATCTCCGGTCCTCCAGCCCCCGGTCCTCCAGCCCCCGGTCCTCCATCTCCCGGTCCTCCAGCCCCGGTCCTCCATCTCCGGTCCTCCATCCCCGGTCCTCCATCTCCGGTCCTCCATCTCCGGTCCTCCAGCCCCCGGTCCTCCAGCCCCCGGTCCTCCATCTCCCGGTCCTCCATCTCCCGGTCCTCCAGCCCCGGTCCTCCATCTCCCGGTCCTCCAGCCCCCGGTCCTCCATCTCCGGTCCTCCATCTCCCGGTCCTCCATCTCCGGTCCTCCATCTCCGGTCCTCCATCTCCGGTCCTCCATCTCCGGTCCTCCATCTCCGGTCCTCCATCTCCCGGTCCTCCATCTCCCGGTCCTCCATCTCCGGTCCTCCATCTCCCGGTCCTCCATCTCCGGTCCTCCATCTCCGGTCCTCCGTCTCCCGGTCCTCCATCTCCCGGTCCTCCATCTCCGGTCCTCCATCTCCGGTCCTCCATCTCCCGGTCCTCCATCTCCGGTCCTCCAGCCCCCGGTCCTCCATCTCCGGTCCTCCATCTCCCGGTCCTCCATCTCCCGGTCCTCCATCTCCCGGTCCTCCATCTCCGGTCCTCCATCTCCCGGTCCTCCATCTCCCGGTCCTCCATCTCCCGGTCCTACAGCCCCCGGTCCTCCATCTCCCGGTCCTCCATGCAGAGCCCTGCCCCGAACCCTGGCCCAGGGCTGCCCCTCTAACCCCTCAGAGCAAAGCACCCTGAAGTGTGTACCCCATCCCCTCACCACCTGAAGCAGAGGAGCACAGGGACCCCCAACCCTGCCTTTCCCTCCAACCATCACCCCAGACATCTTTTAGGTCCTGAGGCGGAGCTGGCCGCATCCCCCCATTCCCATCCTAAACCCCTCCCCACATATGCCCCACCTCCCTGTTGTCCATGGGCACTGGCCAGGCCCATATGCATGCACACAAGTCCTTTGGTTGATCTCTTCCCCTTACTCCCACACTCCCCTACTTTCCCTCTAAGGTTTGAGAGTCTGATCGCTGCTTCTCTTTCTCTGAGTCTGTTTTTGTTCATCAGTTTATGTTGTTCATTATTTCCTCTAGATGTGTGAGATCATGTTATCCAAGAAATACCCTTGTAAGAACTGAAACTGAGACAAGCTATAATGGTTATGCTGAGAGGCAAATGAATCAGTCTGT
Source organism: Pipistrellus kuhlii (assembly GCF_014108245.1). Taxonomy (NCBI): domain Eukaryota; kingdom Metazoa; phylum Chordata; class Mammalia; order Chiroptera; family Vespertilionidae; genus Pipistrellus; species Pipistrellus kuhlii. Next base: position 1,026,222 of record NW_023425531.1, read on the forward strand.
AGTGAGTTCCTTTCTGGGCCAACAGTTCTTTTGAGTCCCAATTTCAATGTCAAACAGTTCCTTATGTATACATGTCAGCCATGATATTTCAGATCTGGTTGGTAGACAAATGGTGGTGATGCAGGTCCGACCATCTCTGGTTTGGTCCTGGGCATCCTTCAGCAACACGCAGCTGCTGTTTGCTGGTGTGGTGAGGGGTTGTCAGCGTCTTTCATCTCTGAATTGTTTCTCTTCTGTTTTCATGGCTGGAGCACTTCTGTCTATTCCTCTCTGTTACAAGAATCCAGATGGTCTCGGAGCTGTTTTCTGAAAATATACAAACATATTCTCGACCAAAAGTTAATAAAGGGATTTTTTCTATAAATTTGACTTGGGATCTTTTTTCATTCCCCCCCCCCGCCCCCCCCGCCAAAATGATTTTCCTCTGGCTTATTTTGACACCATGTGTGTATTTTCATGGGTATCTTGCTGTTAGTGTTTCGAATGAAGGTTAATTTCCTAAAGTACAAATTTTTAGATGTTATTTACTCACGGGATATTTTTCTTCACATGATATTCTTCCACTGTCACCCCCTTTTTTAATTTAAATAATAGGAGGCTTTAGGAAATTTTATAATGTAGTCTTGATAGCTTTTACATTTTAATTATTTGTGCTAAACTATGACTGCTTTAGGTTCATTACATGTTAAGCAAATTTTACCATGAGACGCTCTGCCAATAAGAATTTTTGTTAACACTTTAGGAACAGCTTTTTGTACAGTATAGTTTTTTTCTAGAATATTCATTTATTTCCATTAGCTGTATATTTATTTACCATGTGTGTATTAGTGGAAATGATTATTTGCCTTCTTGAGAAGGGCCTGAGCATTCCTGGTACTAGGCTGGATTTAGATATTAAAAACCCTCTTTTCTATACCATGGGTACCAGACCTCTCAAACAAGTCTTGCTGCAGTGAGAGGGCAGCTTCTGTCAGGCAAGTCTCTTTCTGTTACCTGGTTCCCGATTTGAGCTGTGCATGGGAAGCGAAGCAGCTATGGGGGCAGGAGACCTACCTCAGAAGGGGTGAAGGTTCAGGCGCCTGCCACGTTGCAGGGGCAGGTGGTAAGGGTCTGTGCCCCACCTCTGTTTACCCCCAAGTTCTCTCCTGATGGCCCCTCTGCAACTGTGCCTGTCTTAGATTGTTTCTTCTCTGAGAAATCTTACCCGTCTCTGGCTAACCAGCCATCCTCCGAGGCCAAGCAAGGTGATGTGAGGTTTAGTTCTGTCTCCTTGGTAGCCTATGCCCCATGGGCTCCATGCCCGGCACCTGCCTCAGGAACCCCTCACCTGCTGGCGAGGCCCGGGCACTGATCTCATATTTATTTATTTTTCCTAATTGGTGGAGTTTTTAGGATTTTCTTTATACAGAATCATGTCATCTGCAAAAAGTGACATTTTTATTTCTTCATTCCTAATTTGGCTACTTTTTATTTCTCTTGCATGATTGCTCTGGCTAAGATTTCAACAACTATTTTATCTAATAAAAGAAAAACATGCAAATTGACCATACCTTCCCTATTCCCACAGCCAATCAGAGTGAATATGCAAATTAACTCAAACAAAGATGTCAGTTAATTTGTATATGCAGGCACTGAGCTGCCTGGGTCCGGGAAACATCCTCTGGACCCAGGCCACTCCTAACCTGTAGGCCCGTAGGGGTCCTAGAATGCCCCCTGGCCGCTTGGAGCCTATGGGTGCAGGCACCAAGCGGCCCATCCCTCCCCCAGCCACTTGCAAAGGCTCTCGCAGGAAGCAGCAGTTTGGGACCATGCCCCCAGCCAGGCGCTCATGACCGGGAGCTAGCTGCTGGCCACTGGGGTGTGCGGAGACCCTGGCAGCCACCAATGGATGGCAGGGACATCCCCCTAGCCCAGTGGACACAACCCAGGGGCTTAATGAGCTGCACAAGATACACCTTTTTAAATATATATATATATATATATATATATATATATATATATATATATATATATATAGTATTGATTTTTTTTTTTTTTTTTTTTTTTTTTTACAGAGAAGAGGGAAGAGGGATAGACAGAAGTATCAATGAGAGAAAAACATCCATTAGCTGCCTCCTGCACACCCCCCACTTGGGGATGTGCCTCCAACCAAGGTACCTGCCCTTAACAGGAATCAAATCTGAGACTCTTCAGTCTACTGGCCCACAATCTATCCACTAAGCCAAAAACCAGTTTGAGAGTAAATACCTTTTCTGACAGCTCATTGGCTAAGCTCCCTATAGGCTGCCACTTGCGGTGTTCTTGGTAATTTGGGTTATAAGAATCCAAGAAGGTGATCTAGGGTTTTTCCACCACACTCCTGGAGGAAAAATATAAAGGTCCCTTGAAGGGTCCCAGATTGGAGAGGCTGCAGGCTGGGCTGAGGGACAACCCGCTTCCTCACCCCCCTTGTCTTGTTCCTGATCTTAGAAGCAAAACTGTTTTCACCATTGAGTATATTAGCTGAGGATTTGTCACATATGGCCTTCATTGTGTTGAGGTACTTTTCTTCTATTCCTATTGAGTATTTTAACCATAAATACATGTTGTATTTTGTCAAATGCTTTTTCTACATCTATTCTTATGATCACATGATTTTTATCTTTCATTTTGTTAATGTGGTGTATGACATTGATTTATTTGCATATGTTGAACCATTTTTGTGATCCTGCAATGAATCCCACTTGATAATAATGTATTATTTTTTATGTATTGCAATATTTGATATGCTAGTATTTTGTTTAGGATATTTATATCTGTATTCATGAATGATATTGGTCTGTAGTTTTATTTTTTAATGTTATCCATGTCACATTTGGCTATCATGATTATGCTGACCTCATAAAATGTGTTAAGAATTATTGCCTCTAATTTAATTTTTTGGAAGAGTTTGAGAAGGATAGGTATCAAATCTTCTTTGAATGTTTGGTACAATTCACTAGTGAAGCCATCTAGTTCTGGTCTTTTACTTGGAGGTTTTTGATGGTTGTTTAAATTTCTTCATTCTTAATTGATTGGTCTATTTAGATTTATCATTTCTTTATGATTCAGTTAAGATGGTTATACTAGTATGTTTCTAGGAATTTACTAATCTCTTCTAGGTTGTTGAATTTGGTTGCATATAGTCTTTCATAGTAGTTGTTGTATGATGCTCTGTTTTTCTGTGGTGTCTGTGGGTAACCTCTTTCATTTTTGGTTATGTTTATTGGAGTCTTTTATCTTTTTTTCCTAGCCAGAGATTAGTCTATTTTATTAATCTTTTTAAAGTATTACCAGTCACCACAAGTCAGGCCTTCAGTGGGTATGCCTCAGGCTAGCCTTTAGTATGTAGGTTCTTGATTTTGTGTAGGGAAGATTTCACAACACGATTCTGGGTGATTTTGAGAATATGTTTATTAAAGCTGGGTAGAGGAAAACAAAGGAAAGACTTAGGGTAGAAGAAGCAACAGGAGAGTGCCGAGATTGTGTTTTGCTTTGGTAAAGAAACGTTATAAGACAGAAGTGAGCTGGATAGTGACAGTCCCAGTGGCAGAAGTAGTGAGCCAAGGGAGGTGCTTTTAGCTCACTGGAAAGCCAAAGAAAACGGGGTTTGGAGGCGGGGTCAGGGAGTGAGCCCAGAATGAGCTGCTGCTACCTGCTGCTGCCCTGGTTACACATCTCATGGGGACCCTTAGAGTTTAGGAGAAAGTAAGAAGTTCATGCCTGAGAAGGGATATGGTTTTCTCTATACTGAGCCCACCCCCCATCTTTGCCTTCAGGGTTTTTATCTCTTATGTGGTTGAGAATTTTAGGGTAAGGTTTCCACAGGATATTCATTAGCTTTTCAGGTGCATTTTTAATATACTGATGCATCAAAATGAGCATATGGGGAAGTTTGGGATTACTCTTTCATCAGCTTTACTGTTTTATTTTTATCTTGGGCCTGTCTGGCTCTAATCAGGTTTTTACTACTTGTTCCCCTAATTTCATCAGTGCTTGGGTTTAACTGGCACAAATGACATTAATTGGGTCTCTATTCTCTATTTCCCAGACTTGAGGTGATTTAAGTCAGTGGTTGCCAACCAGTGGTCTTTAGACTACTGGTGATCCAGGAGCTTGAGAGGTTGGTGACCATGATGTCAGCTGTGTATTCTCTGGTTAGGAAGGAGAGGCATGCATTATTTGCTCTTAAGAGTTGTTGGCTAGGCAAGATAAGGTCCTGTGATTCACTAGCTGGCTATAAGTTGTCCAAATTGTTTGTATTTGTTTCATTTTCTCTATTTTACTTGTCCAGGAATTTTCATAGCTTTTTACTGTCCTGCCACAAAGGTACTAGCTTTGTTGCACAATTTTTAGTATAGTCTTTTTGTTCTATATTTTCTTTAATCCTGCTCTAATTTTTGTTATTTCTTTTTTCTGTTAACTTTGGGATGCTTTTGTTTTTCTTTTTCTAGTTTAAGATGTAATGTTAGGTTGTTTACTTGGGAATTTTCTTGTTTCTTGAGATAGTGCTCTAATGATATAAATATCCCTCTCATTGCTGCTTTTCCTACATCCCAGATATGTTATATTGTCATTCTCATTTGTCTCTACATCAACTTTTTTGTTGTTGAAGCAATTAGATTGTACAATTGATGAAAAGCAATGTTTGCTATGAAAAGTTCAACTTAGCAGTCTTCTAGATTTAATAGCCATAGAATTGTCTGTGAGAAGAAAGATTAAGACAAGCATGTATGGACTAAATATGAGAAGAATCTCATCAGAAACAATTATATACAAACTAATAAACTCTCAATATCATTTAAGTTTATGTGCACAAATTGATTATTCAAGTTAATTTTTATAAATATATTTTAGCCACTTTGTTCCTCTGAATATAAAGATGATTATATCACTAGAAGCCCAGTACACAAAAATTCGTGAACTTGCGGGTCTGGGATGGAGGGGAGGGGTAGGCTGGGATACCTCTCAGCCCGGCCTGCACCTCTCACAATCCAGGACCCTCAGGTAGGGTCCCTAGGCCTGGCCTGAGATCAGGGCCTATCTGGGCTTCCCTACCCCTGGCTGCAGGCAGCTAGCCCCACCCCACTGCTGCCACTGCTTGTCACCTGTGCAGTGCTACCCCCATGGCCTCCCTCTGCAGGTGACAGGCATGAGGTACAATGGCGTGGCTGGCCTGGGACTTCCTCTGCAGGGCAATTGCTGGCCAGCTGCACACCTGCCACAGAGTTAGCGCTGGTGGCCTGGGCCTCCTTTTTTCTTTTCTGGGGGGGGCAGGGCCAGCTCTGTGAGGGATTGTCTGCCTACCTGATCACCCCTAACCACTTGCCTGCTTATCTGATCACCCCTAACCACTGGTATGCCTGCCTGATCGCCCCTAACCACTTGTTTGGGGTGGGGCCAGCCTGATGAGGGGCCATTGTGGTTCTGGTCTCTGGTTGTTCTGGTCATTATGCTTATGGTGGATGGCCTTTTATTATATGCAATATATAGAATACCTGCTTTGCTGTTGATGCCATTTGTTTGGAGAATCATTTTCCAACATTTCACTTATAGTCTGTATTTTTCTTTGCAGCTGAGATGTATCTCCTGAAGGCAGCATATGGTTGGTTGTTTAAATTTTATTATTATTAAATCTGCTACTCTGAACCTCTTTATTGGTAAGTTCAGTCCATTTATAGTGATTATTGGTGAATGGTTATTTAGTGTGATTATGTTCTGTTTTCCTGTAGGTTTGCCCTCCATGGTAATGAGGATTGGCAGATGTCTTTAGCCTCCTCTTTGTATCTATACCCGACCTTGAGTGGGATTAATCACAAAGTGCACCTCTTGATAAAAACAAAGAAACAAAAAAAAACCCACAAAAAAACAGTTTCTATAGTTTCAGTTCTTAGGTTTGCAAATAATGTGCTCTGCATGTGGGCCCTCTGGTAGGACTGAGAGGCTGAGGTGAGGTGGCCAGGCTCTGTGGCTTTCTTTTCTTTTTTTTCCTGTTTAGAATGGCAATTGCAAGACAATCATTGCTGCATCTCTGTGCTTTGTCTCTCTCTAATTACCGGGTTCAGTGCAATGCATACTGACTATTCCCACAGGAAGGACCACTGCCTGCTTCTCCCAGCTGAAAGGAGTGTTAGCAACAACCCGATTACTACTCTCTATGGGTGGAGGCGTGCTGTGAGCTATGTCTTGTGAGTTTCTGGCTGAATCCCTGGCAATGTCTTAGCTCTTCTCTCTTCTAATCTCCCAGGTCAGCTCCCAATTTGTTGCCATATAGTTGTTCATGGTTTTGGGTTGTTTTTTTGTGTTTTTTGTTTGTTTGTTTGTTTGTTTGTTTTTGTGTGTGTGTTTATTTACAATCCTTTGTATTTTAGTGATGTCCGTTGCTACTTCAAATCTTTTATTTCTGATTTGGATTCTCTCTGTTTCTTGATGAGTCTGGCTAGAGGGTCATCAACCTTGTTTATCATTGCAAAGAACCAGCTCTTGGTTTCATTGGCATTTTCTACTGTTTGTTTAGTCTCTATGTCATTTATTTCAACTGTAATTTTTATTATTACCTTCCTTCTACTTTGGGCTTTTCTGGTTGTTCTTCCTAATCATTTTAGTTGTACAGTAGATTGTTTATTTGAGCTTTTTCTTTTCTCCTGAGGTAGGCCTATAGTGCTATGAACTTCTTAGGACTGCTGTGTCCCATAGATTTTGGGGTTGTTGTGTGCTCATTTTCATTTGTTTCCAGGAAGTTTTTTCATTGCTTTATTGATTTTATTGTTTAATAACATACTACCTAGCTTCCATGTTTTTGAGTGTTTTTATTGTAGTTGATTTCTAGTTTCATGCCATTGTTATCTGAGAAGATGATATTGTTTCAATCTTCTTGTATTTGTTAAAGCTTATTTTGTGTCCTAACATATAGTCTATCTTTGAGAATGATCTGTGTGCACTTGAGAATAATGTATATTTTGCTACTTTTGGATTAAATATTCTGTAAGAATCAATTAAATTAATCAGATCTTGTGTATCATTTAAGGCCATTGTTTTCTTGTTAATTTTTTTGTTTGTTTAAAAGATTTATTCAGTGATGTCAGTGGGGTGTTAAGGTCCTGATACTATGACTGTATTTCTGTCTATCTCTCCTCTAAGGTCCATCAAGAGTATTTTTATATATTTCAGTGCTCCTATATTGTGTGCATGTATGTCAACAAGGAATATATTTTCTTGTTGGATTTATTCCTTTAGTTTTATGTAGTGATCTTCTTTGTCCCTGTATGACCCTCCTCTGTTCCTCAGTCTTTTATTATCTTCTTAAAGCAGTTTATTTAGCATTTCTGTCAATGGTGGTTTGATGATAATGTACTCCTTTAGTCATCTTTTTGGTCTGGAAAGCTCTTTATTTTTCCTCCAAGTTTGAATGATAGCTTTGATGGGTAGACCAGTCTTGGATTCAGTTCCTTGATTTTCATTACTTTGTATATCACATGCCATCCCCTTCTGCCCTGTTTTTCTATTGAGAAATCAGCTGACAGACTTAATGGGACTCCCTTGTAGGTAACTTCCTTCCTCTCTGTTGCAGCCTTTAAGATTCTTTGTCTTTAACGTTTTCTATATTACCTTTTGATATGGGTCTTTTGGGGTTCATCTTGATTGGGGAAACTTTAAAATACAAAAAAAAAAAACAACGTGTTTTTTTTTTTTTTTTTCTTCACCAGGTTAGGGAAGTTTTTTGTTATTATTTCTTCAAAGAGGGTCTCCATTCCTTGCTCAGATTCTTCTCCTTTTGGTAGCCCTATAATGTGGATATTGTCATGTTTCATGTGTCCCAAAGCTCCTTTAAACTGTCCTCCTGCTTTTCAAATTTCTGCTCTGTTTGGGTGTTTTTTTCTATCTTGCCTTATAATTTGCTGATTCAATACCCAAATTCTTCTCGTATACTGTTGATTTCTTCCAGGTTATTCTTTTTTCAGCTATCATTCTCCATTTCTCATTCATGGTTTCTACATCTTTGTTCATGCTTATATAGATCTCATTTAGTACCTTGTAGTTCTCAGTGGGTTACTTGTAGTTTTCTGAGCATCTTTATAACAATTACTTTGAACTCTATAACTTGTAAATTGCTTGCCTCCATTTCATTAAGATCTTTCCCAGTGATTTCTCCTTTTCTTTCATTTGGGGGTTCATTCTTTGTCTCCCCATTTTAGCTGCATGTTTTTGTTTGTTTCTATGTATCAGATAGAACTACTATGCCTCCGAGTCTTCATGGCAAGACCTTATGTAGACAGTATCTTGTGGGGCTTAGTGGTGGAACCTCATTGATCTCTGAGTTGGATGATCTAAGAATGTCCCTTATGTGTGTTATTTGGACTCTTCTATTGTTGAGTCTTGATAGCTGATGCCCTGTTTGATGGTGGGGTCTCCCCTCAGGTTTGCTGACTATAAGTTTCAATCCTGACCACATCTTGCCAACTGTTATACAAGTGTTTGTATCTGCTGTTTGTGGAGCTTGCTGGATTTTCCTTTGATGTTGTTGACTCTGGCCTCTTGTTGTGTTGCTCCCAAGCTCCCCTCCCCTTCCCCCCCGCTGAGGTTCTCTGATGCAGGCCAATGTGAGTCACTGTCTGAGCAGTCTAGGAATCCAGGTTAAAGTAGCTAATTCGGGCATCCAGGGGCACTGAGTCAGCAGTGTCAGATGCAGTCTTCTGGGTGCACCCAGTCATGGCTGCAGGCTGATCATCCAGACTGCTGGGTCAAGTACTGGGTCACAGCAGCAGGTAGATATATATGGGGGCTTTGGTTCATGGTGGTGGGGCTGAGCACTCAGGGTTGTGATGTGGATCCACACATCTAGGTGTACCAGGCCACAGTTTGGGGCTGGGGGCTAGGCACTCACCGTCATGACTTCAGGGCCTGTCTTTTTAGGGTGCCTGGTTGGTTCAGGGTGTGGCTCCTGGCTAGGGCACCAGGGTGCAATGGCTGGGCCAGTTGTGTCAGTCTTAAGCCTCAAGGTGCTGGGTCTTGGCAGCTCCCTACAACCTCCTCCCAAGGAGGATCCTGTGAATATTCCAAAATGGCATGCTCTCTAACCCCAAGCTGCTGTGGCCAGCAGCTGCCCTTCAGGAGCACCCAAACAGGCAGATCCTAGTCACTGCACCCACAGACAGATGCCCCCCACTCTCACATGCACACATGCTCTCTCTTGCACACGTTCACCCACTCACACTTGCACCCTCATCCTGGTCCCACTCTCCATCATGTTGGAATTCCTCAAGCGGGTATCATAGTTTTTATCTACTCATCTACTCATGGGCACTTGGGCTGCTTCCAAATCTAATCTAGTATAAAAAAATAATGCTGCAATGTAGATTGGAATGTGAATATTCTTTATAATTCTTGTTTCATTTTTCTTTGGATATTTTTCCAAAGTGAAATCACTGGGTCATAAGACAAGTCCATTTTTAATTTCTGTGAGGAAACTCCATACTGCTTTCCACAGTGGCTGCACCAGTCTGCATTCCCACCAGCAGTGCACAAGGGTTCCCTTTTCTCCACATCCTGGCCAGCACTTGTTCTTTGTTGATTTATTGATGACAGCCATTCTTATAAGCATGAGGTGATATCTCATTGTGATTTTAATTTGCATCTCTTTTATGATCAATGACATTGAGAATCTTTTCACAGTCATTGGGCATCTGTATGTGCTCTTTGAAGAAGTGTTTATTCAGGTCCTTTGCTCATTTTTTAATTAGATTGATTTTTTAGTGTTGAGTTTTGTAAATTCTTTATAAATTTTGGATATTAACCCCTTTTTGGATATATCATTGACAAATATGTTCTCCCATTCAGTGGGTTGTCATTTCATTTTGTTGATGTGCAAAAATGTTTTAGTTAGATGTAGTCCCATCCTATCTAATAAAGAGGGAATATGCTAAGTAATGCTCATGCCATGGCAAAGATGATGGTGCCCACAGCCAATAAAAAGGGAATATGCTGACTGCCATGCCCTCAAAGATGGCAGTGCCCACACCCAATAAGGAAGGAATATACCAATTGACCGCCCCATTCTCAAATATAGTGGTGCCCACCGTCACAGATGGCCAGCATAGGAGGGAAGTTGTGGGAAACAAGGCCAGTGGTGGGTGGGGGGGGGGGGGCATTAAGGTCGGAGGGGACCAGGCCTACAGGGGAGGGCAGTTAGGGGCAACCAGGCTTGTAGGGAAGGGTAGTTGGGGGTGAGTGGGCTGGAAGGGGAGCAGTTAGGCATTGATCAGGCTGGCAGGAAAGCAGTTAGGCACCAATCAGCCTGGCAGGGGAATGGTTAAGGGGTGATCAGGCTGGAAGGCAGAAGTGGTTTGGAACCAGCAGTCCTGGATTGTGAGAGTAATGTTCAACTGCCAGTTTAGGCCCAATCCCTAACTGAGGGGTCCCAGATTGGAGACAGTGCAGGCTGGGCTGGAGCACCCCCCCCCCCCCAGTGCACAAATTTCATGCACTGGGCCTCTAGTTTGTTTATATTTATTTATTTTTGTTTCTCTTGACTGAGGAGATATATAAAAAAAATATTGCTATAAGAAATGTCCCAAATTTTACTGCATATGTTTTCTTCTATGCTTTTTTGTGGTATTAAGTCTTACATTTAAGTCTTTAATCTATTTTGAGTTTATTTTTGTACACAGTGTAAGTACATGGTCTAGTTTCATTTATTTTGTACATATCTCTCCAATTTTCCCAACATCATTAAATGAACAACAGACTGTCTTTATCACATTGTATATTCTTGCCTGCTTTGTCAAATATTTTTTAAATAAATCTTTATTGTTCAGATTATTACAAATGTGATCCTCTTCCCCCCCCCCTCAATTGCTCCCCTTCACCAGGTTCCCACCCCACCCTCTGTCCTTTCCCCATCCCCCATTGTCCTCATACATAGGTGCACAGTTTATGTTCAGTCTCTTCCCACACCCCCCACTCCCCTTTTCCCCAAGAATCATCAGTTCACTCCCCTTCCATACTCTGATTCTATTATATTCACCAGTTAATATTGTTCATCAGATTTTTTAATTCCCTTGGTTTTGAGATTCACTTGTTGATAGCTACGTATTTGTTGATCATAATTTTTATCTTTATCTTCTTCCTCTTCCTAAATAACCCCCTTCAGCAATTCATATAATTCTGCTTTGGTGGTGATGAAATCTTTTAGCTTTTTTTTATTTGTAAAGCTCTTTATGTGTCCTTTGATTCTGAGTGATAGCTTTGCTGGGTAGATTATTTTTGGCTGTAGGTTCTTGCTATTCATCACCTTGAATATTTCTTGACATTCCTGATCGGCCTGCATGGTTTCTGTTGAGAAATCAGCTGACAATCTTATGGGTGCTCCTTTATAGGTAACTACCTGCTTTTCTCTTGCTGCTTTTAATATTCTCTCTTTGTCTTTTGCTCTTGGGATTTTAATTATGATGTGTCTTGGTGTGGTCCTCCTTGGATTCCTTTTGTTTGGGGTTCTGCGGGCTTCCTGGACTTGTAAGTCTATTTCATTCCCCAGGTGGGGGAAGTTTTCTGTCACTATTTCTTCCAGTGTTCTTTCGGTATCTTGCTCTCTTTCTTCTTCTGAAATCCCCATAATTCTGATGTTGGTGAAATTGTCCCAGAGGTTTCTTACACTATCTTCAACTTTCTGGATTCTCTTATCTTCTCCCTTCTGCAGAGGAGTGTCCTCTGGCTCTTTGTGTTCTAATTGTTTGTCTTGATTCTTGTGATCTTCCAGTCTGTTTTTAGGACTTTGTATAATATTTTTTATTCCAGACAATGTTTTCTTCATTTCTAGTTGCTCTCTTTTCATATCCTCATAGGTGTCATTTATTTTATCGGCCTTTTTTAGGATATTGTTGAATAACCTTATAACTGTAGTTTTGAACTCATTGTCCAATCTTTTCTTTTCCTCCCTCTCCTTCCTTTGTGTCCTTCTTCTTGTCTGCATTTTAGTTGTTTTCCTGATTTGATGGAATAGCTTTGTGTGCTAGGTGTTCTGGTAGAGCCCAGTAGCACAGCCTTCCCAGTTACCTGCGGTGGACAGTCTTGGTATAACCCTTTGTGGGCTGTGTGTGCAGTCTTGTCGTTAAGCCTTGCTTATTGTTGGTATCACTGGGAAGCGTTGACCTCCAAGCCAATTGGCTGTGAGGATCAGCAGTGTCTCAGCTAGGAGGGCTTCTGTACTCCACTTGGATGAGACAGAGTCTCAGGGTGGCGCAGACAATCTTTGGTTCCCTGTCAGTCTCGCCTTAGAAAAGTCCTGTTCCTGGAAAGTTTCGGTAGATTGGTTGCAGGCGCACGCACCTCTTTGGTAAAGGTGCAGACAAACTTTGTATTCCGGCCAGTCCCTCCTTAGAGAAAGCCAGCCTCTGGGAGAGCTTCTGTGCTCAGCCACAGATGGGGCGGAGTCTCAGGTTGGTGCAGACAAACTTTGTTTTCCCTTCGGCTCCTCCCCAAGTCCTGCAGTAATGGCCTCTGGCTTCACACACCTCCAAGAGACCTCTGCCCTCTGCCTGACAGTCTGTCCTCTCCCTGTCTAGGGCTGTCTATCAGAGCAATAGGGTGATTCTGTTTTCCTCTCGAACAAGAAAGCCAGCTGCGGGTTAGCTGTTCGCCCTCTCCGAGCAGAAGGAGTAAGCCAGTAGCGAACTCAGCCCTGCCCGCCCTCTCTGCGTGCCGGGAGTAACCAGCAGCAATCTTGGTCCGGCCCTTCCTTTCCGCGTAGAGAGTAAGCCAGCGCCTTTTCACGCACACAGTTCTCCGTACCTTCACAGTTCCTGAGGTTCAACGTGCCTTCTCTCTCCTTCCCAGATGGCAGAGCCTCCTCTCAGCTAGCCTTCCAGCGCTTCAGGGCAATGCCTCCCCTGTTTTTCAGTTCTAAATTCAAATCTGTTGTGGTAGGCTGCATTCAGGTGTCTACCCTATGCCACCATCTTGGTTTCTCCTGCTTTGTCAAATATTAATTGACCATTTCTTTATTGAGGTTGGGTTTATTTTTCTGCTTTCTATTCTGTTCCGTTGATCAACATGTTTGTTTTAATTATAATAATATGCTGTTTTCATTACTACAGCCTTATAGTAGAGTTTGATATCAGGTAGCATGATTTCTCCAATTTTGTCCTTCTTTTTTAAAACTGTTATGGCTATTCAGGCTCTTCTGTGGTTCCATATAAATTTTTGGAATATTTGTTCTATTTCTGTGTGATGCCGCATTGGTATCATGATAGGAATTGTATTGAATCTGTATATTGCTTTGTGTATTATGGAAAGTTTGTTATGTTATACTAGTATGCTCCAATGCATACATGGTACATGCTTCCACTTAATTGTATCTTCATTAATTTCTTTTTTCAGTGTCATAATTTTCTGAATACAGGTCTTTTACATCCTTGTTTAAATTTATTTCTAGGTATCTTTTCTGATAATTGGGATGATTTTCTTAGTTTTCCTTTCTGATAGTTTATTATTAGTGTATAAAAATCAACTGACTTCTGGCTACTTATTTTGTATCCTGCTACTTTACAGAATTCATTTATTTGCCTATTGCTTTTATGTAAAGACTATGAGCATTTTTCATAAATATTTCATGGGTGTTATACAAATTTTTGTGTAGGGAAAAAATATATATATATATATATATATATATATATATATATATATATATATATATATGCCAAGCAACAGGAATGACTGGAACGACTAGAACAACCTGTCACTCTGATGTGCACTGCAGCAGCCACTTGGCCGGATTGGGGCCCCAATCTACGCTCCAACCTCCCACATCCCCTCCTCTCCTATCCACTCACTTGGCTCTGATCAGTCCCCATTGGAGTGAGCCAGCCAGACCCCACCCATGCATGAATTCATGCACCAGGCCCCTAGTGTGTGTGTGTGTGTGTGTGTGTGTGTGTGTGTGTTATAAAAGGACAGTGGCTATAGAGCCATAACGCCATAATGACCAAATAACTGGTCACCAGGAGATGCATTGATGGGTCTTGCGGCACTGTGGGTCTGGGTCTCGCAAAATTTTGTGCACTGAACCATATATATATATATTCATGTCTATGTGTATATGTATGTCTGTATGTATAATACATACATGTTCATTATGTTGTGTTTGGACCTTCTTATTTTTCATGATATTTTTTTGTTCCACAGGTCTATGTATTTGTTTTTCTGCCAGTACCATCCTATTTTAATTATTGTAGCTTTTTAATATATGTTGAAATCAGGAAGTGTGATGCCTTCAGCTACCCCTCACCCCCACTGCCTCCCCAAGATTGCTTTTTCTATTGAGCCTCTATGTATACTTTAGGGTTGTTTTCTATTTTGGCTTTAAAATTGTTGGAATTTTGATAGGGATTGTATATCATTTGTAGATCCCTTTAGGTAATATGGACAGTTTAACAATTACAATTTTTCCAATACATTATTATAACACAGGACATCTTTCCACTTACTGATGTCAGCTCTGATTTCTTTCATCAGTTTTATAATTTTCAATGTACAAAATGTTCACTTCTTGGGTTAAGTTTTTTTTCTAAATATTTTATTGTTTTTGATGCTAATGTGAATGGGACTGTTTTCTTAATTCCCTTTTCAGTTATGTTATCAGTCTCTAGAAACTCAACTTTATTTTTCTAGTTAATTTCTGTCGTATAACTTTGCTGAATTCATTTAATTAGTTATTTTAGTTTTATTAGTTCTAATACTGTGGGGGGTTTTTTGTTGTTTTTCTTTTGTGTGGAGCGTTTAGTGTTTTCTGTATAAATGATTATGCCATATGAAACAGAAACAATTTTACTTATTTATTTGGATGTATTTGATAATCTTCCATAATTGTTCCTATCTGGACTGCTTGTACCCTGTTTCCCCGAAAGTAAGACAGTGTCTTATAATAATTTTTGCTCCCAAAGATGCGCTACGTCTTATTTTCAGGGGATGTCTTATTTTTCCATGAAGAAGAATACGGTACACATTTATTGTTAAATGAAAATAAAGGAAATTTATTACCTGTATATGGTACGGTAGTACGGTAGTTGTCAACACAAACCAGACAAACTGTGAATCCTACACTATCAAGAATTTACTCATTTATTCAATGACAATCATGTCCTCATCTTCTGGAACATCATCATAACAATCCAATTCCTGAATTTCCTGATGAGTTTCTTGTGACTCCATTTCTTTCAGAATCAGTGGACCAAATCTCTCATGTTTAGCAATAGCACTGTCTTTAAATGAGTACTTCTTGTCAAGGTAGCCTGCTCGCAGTGCATTTGCAATGCAACTGTCAGTGATTTTCTCCCATGAATTCTTCACCCAAGTCACAGCTTCTTGCAGTTTAGGTTTCACAAAGTTTCCACGCTGATTTCTCTCCATTCTATTTTCAGTGTAGTCATTAATTTCCATGCGCAAATTGTCTTTGAATGGCTTGTTATTGCAATATCAAGAGTCAGGCTGGCAGGAGATAGGCCGTCATTCCTGCAGGAATCATTATCTGATCTATTTTTCTTTCATGAAGAAGTGTCTTCATGTCTTTAGCACGGTGAGTGCTGGCTGCATCCCAGACTAGCAGACCTCTTTGGCTCCCTCGCATAACAAGCGGCAGCATTAAATTGACCCACTTCCTTATAACTGCTTGTGTGGCCCAGGCTTTTTCAGTTTCAAGAATAAAAACCTCCAAAACATGTTCAATCTTTTCCTTCTTGCCCTTAGAAATGATTAAAGGTGGGATTTAAGTGCCATCTAGACGAATTGCCAAAATACAGGAAACACATGCACTTTCTTAAGCAGTAGAGGGAATGTACACTAAGGAGGCACCCTGCTGTTTAATTGTTTGAGATGATTGGCCTATAAACACTGCAGTTTAATCCCTAGCAATCATGTTGGAAAGATTGTATTTAGAGAAGTCAGCATCATCAATAAAGGAATTAAATGCAAGTGCTCGCTTAATAACTTGAGTATCTTCCAACCTAAACAAAGTTGTACCAATAGATCTTCTTAAAGACACTTCACTTCGCTGAAGGAAATTATCCAGCCAGCGTTGTGATGCTTTGAAGTCTTAGGGGCCTATGTCAAACTGTGGTTCCATTGCAAGGGCAAATTCTTGAATCTGAGCCCTATTCACAACCAAAGCCTTTGCTCTCCTGTCAACAGCCCATTCACAGATCAGGTCTTCCAGCTCGGAAAATAATGGTTGCTATCCTGATCCACAATTGTGCTTTTTAGCATTTCCCTTGTCCAGTTATTCAATGAGGTTACCGTACTCTGCTCGCCATTTTCGGACCAATCGGATACTCAACATCTTCTCTCTGCAGAAAGCAGTAAGATTTTGGCCCCAAGAGTCTTCCACGATTCCTTTCTTGTACTCCACAGAGTAGCTTTTTCTTTTTGCGCTCATTTCTAGGGGTAAAAAAAAAAATAAAATTGGGGTATCAGGTGGGGGGAGTGGGATCACTTAAAATGACACAGGGGGGATCAGAGGGGAGAATCAAAATGGCACAGGAGAATCAGAGGGGGGATTACCATTTTATTAACCCCTTTTGATCCTCCTGTGTCCTTTTGATTGCCCCCTCTGATCCTCCTGTGTCATTTTAAGTGATCTCCCTCCCTTCACTCCTGTGCCACTGAACACCTTCACCAGACATCCCCCCTCCCTCTTTATTAGACATTTACCCCCTGGTACCTGCCTGGGGACTGTCACTGGGCTTGCTGGGGCCTGGATCTAGGCTGGAGCAGAGTCTGCCACTGACTGAGAACTTTCAGTCATTATGAGGGTGGCAGCGAGCATCAGGTAGTGTCACCAGAGACAGACCAGCACTCACCACCTTCGCCAAGTCCCGTCCACTCTAATCCTCCTGTTCTTCTACAAGCATCTGCAAAAGTCTCCTCCTCTCTCCTGCCCCACGCTTACTGCTCACTCAGACCTCCACTCACCTCCACACAGCAATGACGTCAGGACTCCGTGTAACTTCACTGGTTGCTAGATGCCAGTCAGGGTGGCCCTAGCGACCAGTTTATGGTAAATTAATTTTCATTCTGAGACAGAGCCTAGGGGGGGCCTTATTTTTTTTTTGGGGGGGGGCCTTATATTTCACTCAGAAGGAAACCTGTAAGTAGGTCTTATTTTCAGAGGATGTTTTATTTTCGGGGAAACATGGTGTTATGTTCTATAGAAGTGGCAAAGTGGGCATCCTTGCCTTACTTTAGATCTACCAGGAAAAAGCTTTCCGTTTCTCACTTTTGAGTATCATGCCAGCTGTGAGCTTCTCATATATGACCTTTATTTTGCTGAGGAATTTTCTTTGTATATATAATTTGTTGAATGATTTTATTCTGAAAGAGTGAATTTTGTCAAATGCTTTTCTTTTGCATTTATTGAGATGATTAGATGATTTTAAATCTTCATTCTGTTATGTGTTATATTACATCTAATGATTTTCATAGGCTGAACCATCCTTGCATCCCAGAGATAAATTTCATTTGATCATGATGTATGATTTTAATGTACTGTTGACTTCAATTTGAATACATTGAGGATTTTTCATCTGTGTTTATCAGAGATATTATATTAGCACATTGTTTATTTTTCATGTAGGGTCCTTGTCTGGATTTGGTATCAATATAAATGAATTTGGAAGTGTTCTTTATAATTGTTTTGGAAAACTTTGAAGAGGATTGGAATTAACTGTTATTTAGATGTTAGGTAGAATTCACCAATGGTTCTATCTGGTCCTAGAAACTAGGATAGGGAACATCAGGTTCTGGAGAAATTGAACCATTTCTTACTGTTATTTCTTTACTGTCTTGTGTTTTAAACATATTGGAATTTCATTAGATATTAAGTAAATTAATAGGTAGAAAAAAATAAACAATATAATTTTCTTTATCTCAAATATATAATTGTTATTGTATTAATCTTTAAGTCTGAGTAAGGAGAAAATTGGGAGAAAGGAGTAATGCTATTATTTGCTTGATCTTCACATTATTAGGTAACTTAACATTAAAAAACATTTTCTCCATACTTGAAGTTGAATATACACTCTTTGTGGAAGAATGGATTTCATGGCATTCAATCAATTTGTCATGCTTTTATGGAAAAATTTTACCTTAAAGGTAGGTAAAAGCATTCATGGAAAATATCTATAAATGCCAGCCTGTTGCAATTCAGGATATGTGTGTTTTTGTGTTTTAAAAAATCAATTTAATAGCTGTAGGTAGTTCTTCCAAACCTACAAAACTATATTAATCAATAGTATAGCCTGATCTATAAGAAGATTGGTAATGGAGAGGGATGGGGATGGTACAAGAAAGACCAGGAAACCCTAGTATTTTCTAGTGTTAAATTAGCAGAATATATTAATAATAAACTATTCATAAGCATTGAATGTGCACTCTTCATTAACACTATCTTTTGTTCCTCTTCTAGAGAAGGCAATACATTAATTCATTATTTGAAGTCCTAACAGCAGCAGTATTTCCAATATTGATTTTGATAAGCTGTTCAATTAGGAATATAAACATTTTTGGACCTCGATATTATAATCCAATTCCCGTCAGTGATCTGCCTTCTTTCCTCAAAAATCCTCAAGAGTGGGAATTGATTTACGTGCCTTCTAATATTAATGCGATAAATGAGATCATTGAGAACACGAAGAGGAATTTAAACATCAGTATAAGAGGTTAGAAATTAAGATTATCCTTAATTTTTATAGAACTAATGTAAAAAATAATAAAGTTAGAGGAATTAACCTTAAAATTACAATTTTAAGACATAATTGTAGCTATAAAGACACTGTGCTTTTGGTAGAGAAATAGACACATAGAACAAAGAGCCCAGTAATAGACCTACACAAATAGCCCAAAATATTTTTTATAATGGTGCAAAAGACTTCAGTGGAAGGATAATTATTCAACAAATGTGCTGAACAATTGGACATCAATAAACAAAACAATAAAAATTGCATCAAGCTGAAACCAGTTTGGCTCAGTGGTAGAGCGTCGGTCTGCGGACTGAAAGGTCCCAGGTTTGATTCCGGTCAAGGGCATATGTACATTGGTTGCGGGCACATCCATGGTAGGGGGTGTGCGAGAGGCAGCTGGTCGATGATGTTTCTCTCTCATCCACATTTCTAACCCTCTATCTCTCTCCCTTCTTCTCCATAAGAAATCAATAAAATATATTAAAATAAATAAAAAATAAAAAAAATTGCATCAAAATTAATCAGTTATAAAAGTAAAATGATACAAAATTTTGAGAGAAAAATCTTTGCAACTTAGAGTTAGTTGAAAAATTATCAAATATGACACCAAATGTATAATCCATGAAAGAAAAAATGGATTAGTTACACTTCTGATATATATGGTTGCTCTTGGAGTTAAAATATGCATACTTACTTTTTGCACTCTGCCTAGTTTACCACTTATCATAATGTTAAATGACTTTATATATATATATATATATATATATATATATATATATATATATATATAGTTCCCTTTATATATTTCTCTTTATGTTGCAGTTTCCAAATCTACGTAAGTTGAAAACATTACCAGGAAATGTTATAAAATGTCACACACATTTTAAAGAACTTAAGAAAACTATTTCTCACATATTTACCATGGCTGTGGCTCTTCCTTCATCCTCAAAGTTCCAAGTCTTCTTTTGATATAATTTTCCTTATTTTTAAAGAAATTTCTTAAAGCAGGTATATTAGTAACAAAATATCTTTTTTTTTTCCTTCATCTGAGAATGTATTTATTTCAACTTCATTGTCTTGAGGTTATTTTCATTTGTTATAAAATTCTGGATTGACAGTTTTCCCTTTCAACATTTAAGACAAATATTTGCCACTTTCTTTTGACCTTGGTCTCAGGGGAAAAACAAAAACAAAACAAAACAAAACAAACAAACAAAAAAAACCCTGTGATACTTTGAATCCTTATTTTTCTATATATAATGTGTCATTTCTCTCTAGGTGCTTTTAAGACATTTTCTTTATTTGTCAAAAGTTAGATTATGATATGTAGGAGCATGGGTTTGATTTATTCTGTACAGAGTTCACTGAGCCTTTTGAATCTAGAGAATTTTAGGCATTATGTCTAAAAATTGTTTTTCAATATGACCTTTTTTCTCTTCTCTTAGGACTATGAAGACATAAATGCTTCATACATTTTGTATTTCCCAAAAGAGGCTCTATTCAACTTCTTTTCAAAAATTTTTCTCTCTTGTTTCCATTAGGTAATTTCTGCTGATCTATTTTCACTGACTCTTTTTTCTGGTATTTCAATACAGTTATTGATCCACAAACAATGTTGTTGTTGTTTTTTTAGCATGCTTTTAAGTTATCTCCATCTTCTGATTTACAAAAAAAAAACACAAAAACACACAAACACAATAAAAAACACAAAAAAAAATCAAAAACCTAGTAACTTTTTTGAGAATTAATGCACATACCATTTACTCATTTAAAGTGTACAATTCAGTGGCTTTAGCATATTTCCAGAATTATGAAACCATTACTTCAGTTAGTTTTAGTGCATTTTTTTTTCATCAAAAATAAGTCCCATAACCTTCAGTCATGACACGACTATTTCCTATCTTCACCAAGATTAGGAAAACATCTACTTTCTTTCAAAATACATTTGTCTATTATAAACCTTTTATATAAAATGTTTATATATATCCTTTCTATATTGATTTTATATAAATGCAATATGTAATTTTTTGTGATTGGCTTCTTTGTTTTTTGTTTCTTTTAAATATATATTTTATTGATTTTTTACAGAGAGGAAGAGAGAGGGATAGAGAAATAGGAACATTGAGGAGAGAGAAACATCGATCAGCTGTCTCCTGTACACCTCCCACTGGGGATGTGCCCTCAACCAAGGTACATGCTCTTGACTGGAATCGAACCTGGGACCTTTCAGTCCACAGGCAGACGCTCTATCCACTGAGCCAAATCGGTTTCAACATGATTGGCTTCTTTGACTTAGTATAATGTTTTCAGAGTTTATCCTTTTTGTAGCATGTATCATTACTTCATTCCTTTTTGTTGTTAAATGTCCCATTGTGTGAATATACTGTATCCAGTTGGTATATCCTTTATTGTTGATTGGCATTTGCATTTTTTATACAGTTGAGCTCTTATAAATTGTACTTCTGTGACTATGCATCTGTTAGTTTACTGTAGACATATGTTTTCATTTATTTTGGGTATACACCTAGGAGTAGAATGACTACCTCATGTGGTAACTCTGTGTTTAACTTTTTGAGGGACTGACAGGCTTATTTTAAAGTACCATTTTATATCTGGTCAGCAGTGTATGGAGGAACCAATATTTCAACATTCTCAACAGCACTTGTTGTCATCTATCTTTTTTATTGTAGCCATCTCAATAGATATGAAGTGGTATCTCATTGTGTTCGTGATTTGCATTTTCTTGTTGAATATGACTTACCTTTATACAGGGGTGGGCAAAACTAGGTTTACAGTTGTGAGTACATGAAACACAAAGTTTATTCTTGTATTATTATTTATTAACAAGAAGCCAATGCAGGAAGATTCGTGCTAGAATGGGCTTTCCTTTCCCTGGCTGCCAGCACCACCTTTCCACTCCGGCCCAGCCCCTTTCCTCTCCTGCCCCAGAGCTGCCTCTTTCTGCTCCAGCTCCGCCTTCCCACGCTGCCCAGAAGCCCTGAGAGATTAGGGGTGGGGCAGAACGCCTGCATCCTGCCCTTCCTGTCACTTGGCGCCTTAAATGCAAATTACCCATCATCTTTTTTGGTTTAATTTGCACATCATTCCTGATTGGCTGGTGGTGTAGAGGAGATATGGTCAATTTACATGTTTGTCTATTATTAGGTAAGATTATTGTATTATTTTCCATATGAACAATTCTAAACCTGCTTTTGCCTACTGTATATGCTTTATAATTATTATTATTTAAAATTGTAGTAGAACTTTATAAAATACCTAAAATTGTGTTGAACCCCGAATCCCATTAAGTAGTTATGATAGCAATATTTGAGAAACAGTGTTTTTAAACTTATAATATTTTGACAAAATTTTGTCCCTGTGAAGTAGTATCTCCCCCCACATGAGGGATTATCAGACATTTTTAAGTGAACACTTTTCCTCTCTACAGTTCATGGCTTTCATGCAGAAAGTGAGTTTGAGACGTACTTGAAGTATGACTATAGATCTCGAAATGTGCTAGCTGCCATTGTTTTTGACAATGACTTCAACAACATCAATGACTCTCTGCCACTTCAGGTGAGGTTTTATTTAAAGTTTTCTAATAGCTGAAACCGGCTTGGCTCAATGGATACAGTGTTGGCTTGGGGACTGAAGGGACCCGGGTTCGATTCCGGTCAAGTGCATGTACCTTGGTTGTGGGCATATCCCCAGTAGGGGGTGTGCAAGAGGCAGCTGATCGATCACTCTCTTTCATCGATGTTCCTAACTTTCTATCTCTCTCCCTTCCTCTCTGTACAAAACCAATAAAATATATATTTTTAAAAATAAAATAAATAAAGTTTTCTAATAATTGCCCTTTTAGTTTCTAGAGTTTTAGAATTTGACAAAATTAACTCTATTTTATAAATGAAGAAATGATTTTTTTTAAAAGGAAACTATTAATATACAACAGAACAAGAATATAAATCCAGATCTTTAATCTTAGATTCATGGGAAATTTGGACTGCTCAAGCAATGCTTTTAGTTCTGAAGCATGATGGTGCAATAATAGAGCAGATGCATTTTCACTAATAGATAACCAGTCATGGGGAAAATCCTCTTTCTTTTAATGAAACAGAATTTGAGTCCTTTTATAAATCTCTAGGGAAAACTCAAAGGCTTTGCCACACTGATTTAGAATTAGGACATCTTTAGGCATTGAGAATCTTATTATAGCATAGCCAATGGGAAGGAGAGAGAAAGGTTGCCTTGAAATTGTTAACTCCTAACAAGATCCTATAGAGATTATATTGGTGGTGTTGATAGAAATAAATGGTCAACCTGCAATACATAAATATGGAACCAAATTCTGTGTTTAATATACAGATGCTTGTCAGTAGAAGGCAAGATTAGTAAAACCACTACTAGAATAGTACATGTTACTTCTGTGTGTCCCATCCTTTCATGACTATTCTGTGCCAACTTCTTTCCATTTATGGAATCAAAATTATCTATGCTTATATGGATTTAGGCTCAACAATATACATTGGCTTAAAGTGTATTCAGTGCCATTTCAAGTTTCATTTTTATCACTGATTGTGCTATGTCCCCAAATATTTGAACTAGGTTCCTGACACCAAAATTCCTCAAATTATTTTCTCAGGTGCCTGGCCTTCTCCCCCAGTTTTATTTAGATATAATTGACATGTAATATTGTATACGTTTAAGATGTACAATGTAATACAAGTATATATTGCCAAATGTTTACTCAATAAGATTAGTCACATATTCATCCACTCACAGAATAACCATTTTTTTTTGTTTGATGAGAGGAATATACATATATATACATATATATATATATATATATACACACACACACACACACACACACACACACACACACACACATATATATATATATATATATATATATATATATATATATATATATATATATAATGTGTGTGTATTCTTTATTGTTTAAAGTATTACATATAGTATTATGTATGTCTCCCTTTCCCCCCATTGACCTCTCCCTGGCCACCCCCATACCCCAGCAAATGCCCTTGCCCTCCTAGTGTCTGTGTCCATTGGTTTTGCTTATATGTATGCATACGTGTCATTTGGTTGATCTTTTACAACCACCACAACCCCCCTTCCCTCTGAAGTTTGACAATCTGTTCCATGCTTTTCTGTCTCTATTTTTATTCATTAGTTTATGTTGTACATTATATTCCACAAATGAGTGGGATTATGTTATAGTTATCTTTCTCTGATTTATTATGCTTAGCATAATGTTCTCCATGTCCAACATGCTGTTACGAATGATAAGAATTCCTTCTTTATTATAGCAGCATAATATTCCATTGTATAGATGTACCATAGTTTTTGAATCCTCTCATCTGCTGATGGACACTTAGGCTCTTTCCAAATCTTAGCTATTGTAAATTGTGCTGATATGAATATAGGAGTGCTCATATTTTTTTTCTGATTGGTGTTTCTGATTTCTTGGGATATACCATATTCCTAGAAGTGTGATAACTAAGTCAAATGGGAGTTCCATTTTTAGTTTTTTGAGGAAACTCCATACTGTTTTCCACGGTGTTTGCACTAATCTGCATTCCCACTAGCAGTGCACAAGGATTCCTTTTCCTCCACATCCTCTCCAGCACTTGTTGTCAATTTATTGATGGTAGCCATTCTGACAGGTACCTCATTGTCATTTTGATTTTCATCACTTGGATGATTAGTGACTTTGAGCATGTTTTTATATGTCTCTTGGCTAAGGTGACTGTATTTTAACATTGGTAAAGCGGGACACCATTGACTGGGGTGGGGGGGGGTCTTGATTTAAAATTTGGTCTATATGGAGCAACAAAAATTTTCATAGAAGGCAAAAATAGTATTGTAATATATTTTTTAAAATTTCAACATAAGTACAATTTACAAATATAATAAATAAAAATATGTATAGTATTATTTTATTCTTTGGCAAATTTCTCATTTGAGTGAATTTTTTTAGTAGATTGCTGTCGTGTGAAAGGTTATGAAATTTTTCACAAGAATTTATTAAATTATATATTCACACATAAAATGGCTTTCAAAGTCTCAACACTTAATTGTCATATAAGTTGTAAATGTCACTTTCAAGACCAGCGCTAGACTTTTTGCCATCACTATAAAATGTAAAAATACAAGTACTGTCTGCTAAATTCAAGAAAATTTATGTATTTATGAAATAAACAAATTACTTACCTAAATTGTCTGAATAGCTGATTTGTAATGACATCACTTGTTTAACTAGCTTACTAGCATGCATTACAATGTATATCGTCTGAGAGAGAGTTACAAAATGTTTTCATTGTTGCCAATCCTGAAAAATGCCATTGTTCATTAAGTCCAAACAATGGTGGTCAAATTCTAACAAGTGATCAACAAGGAGAACTTTGATAAGCAGTTCTTGATAATCAGTTCTCAACAATTATTTGTTATTATTAAAGTTTAACATTATAAAATTAACAAAAATAATATAAAACTCATATACTGGCTAAATAGCCACATGGCCACCGAAAACCGTATATTCCCTTCCTGTTCTCCCACCATTACCTAGCTTGTCATGCATTCTTTCCAAAAATCAGGACTTGTTTAAAACGCTGCGGGAGGCGGGACAAATTGTTAAAAATCGGGACTGTCCCGCCAAAAGCAGGACGTCTGGTCACCTTACTCTTGGCCTATTGTAGGCCGTCTTTCGAAAGTGTCTATTTAGGCTCTTTGCCTATTTTTTTCATTGGATTTTTTAAAATCTTTTATTAAGTTGTATTTTATCTTTTATTAAGTTGTAAATTTTGGAGATTAGAGATTTAAAAAGACACAATGAAATGGAAAAATCTTCAGTGTTCATGGTTTGGAAGAGTCAACATAGTTAAAATGGTCATATCGGGCCTAGTAATAATTAATGTCGTTTTTTAACATTCGTTTAAAATCTTGCTTGGCGTTGACTTGTATTGACATAACCTTCAAACACGTGGTATCTACAGAACGTGTGAAGTGCAATTAACAAATTTTGCTTGAAAAAGTTTGTGTTTGGTTTGGTTTTCGTTGCAAAACTAGGGCTAAGAAGATGGCGGATGAAGAGCATATTCGGCACTACATGCTTTACGAGTTCCAATTAGGAAGAAAAGCAAGTGAGGCTGCAAAAAACATCTGTAGTCCTCTTGGTCAAGATGCAGTTAGCGCCAGAAAATGCCAGCATTGGTTTGAGAAATTTCGCGAGGGAAATTTTTCGTTAGATGACAAGAGTGGTCGAGGCCGTGTGTCCAATTTTGATCAAGAAGCTCTTCAAGCTCTTTTGGTGCAAAATCCTCAAATTACCCAACAAGAGCTTGCAACAACTTTAAATTGTTCACAGAAAACAATTTCCAATCAATTGCGTGCACTTGGCAAAGTCCAAAAGTTTGGAAAATGGGTTCCTCATGAGTTGACCGACAACAACCGTAATCAAAGAGTCACAATTTGCAGTTCGCTCCTCTCTCGTCAAAACCGTTTGCCGTTTTTAGAACAAATTGTTACTGGAGATGAAGAATGGGTGCTGTATGTTAATTTGAGAAGGCAGCCTCAATGGTTGGACAAAAATGAGGCTCCGCAGCCCACGCCAAAATCTGACTTGCATGCGAAAAAAGTGATGTTGTGTGTTTGGTGGAATTTTAAAGGAATTCTTCATTATGAACTTTTACCATCTAACCAAACCATTACAAGTGCAGTGCATAGTGCCCAATTGGAAAGGTTAGCCCAAGCTTTAAGAGTAAAAGAACCCGCGCTGATTAATCGGAAGGGCGTAATTCTTCACCACGATAACGCACGACCGCATACTGCAAGAATCACTGCTGAAAAACTGCGCCAGTTGGAATGGGAAGTTCTCCCTCAACCTGCATATTCTCCTGATATTGCCCCTTCCGATTACCATTTGTTTCGTTCTTTGCAAAACTTTCTTCTTGGAAAAAAATTTAATAATGAAGAATGCCTCAAAAATGCATTGACCGAATTTTTTGCATCAAAATCACAAGAATTTTACAACAGAGGGATTAAAATGCTTCCTAAGCATTGGTCACAAGTAGTAGAAAACAACGGCAACTATATTGTTGATTAAATTTTGTTGTATTGTTTAAATAAATTCGATTTTTAAAAAAAGTATTAGAAAACGACATTAATTATTACTAGACCTAATATTACCCAAAGTAATATACAGATTTAATGCAATCCCCATCAAAACCCCAACGAGAGCCCTGTGAGGAGTTTCCAGTAGTTAGAGCATTGGCCTGTGCATTGAAGGGTCACAGGTTCAATTCCTGGTACCTAGATTACAGGTTCATCCTTGGTCCACTGGGATTGCACAGGTGGCAACCAATTTATGTTTCACATCAGTTTTTCTCTTACTCTCTCTTTTCCTCCTCCTCTTTTTCTCCCTCCCTTCCACTCTCTCTAAAAAGCAATGGAACCATAGCTTGCTTGACTTAATGGGTAGAACATTGGCCTGTGTACTAAAAGGTCCCAGGTTCAATTCCAATCAAGGTCTCATTCCTGGGGTTGGAGGCTGGGTCCCCAGTAGAGTCATGCAGGAGCCAGCCAATGGATGATTCTTTCTCATTATTGATGTTTCTATCTCTCTCTTCTTCTCCCTTCCTCTTTGAAATGAATTAAAATATGTATATTTAAACAGCAATAGAAAAAATATCCTACAGTGAGGATTAACAACAATAAAAAATATTCCAATTACATACTATAAAGAAATAGAACAAAAAATCATGAGATTTGTATGGAGCCACCACGAAGAAAAAGAAAAAGGAAAAGGAAGAGAAGGAGGAGGAGGAGGAAGAAGAAGCTGGAGGTATTATATTCCCTGACTTCAAATTATACTACAAAGTGACAATAATAAAAATGGTATGGTATTGGCAGGAAAGCAAACACACATAAATAAAACAGAATTGAGAGCCTAGAAACAAAACTACATATATATGGGCAAATAATTTTCGACAAAGGAGCCAAAAACATATAATTAAGAATAGAAAGCCTTTTCAATAAAACATGCTGTGAAAATCTGAAGGCCACATGCAAAAGAATAAAATTAGACTTCTTTTTGTTCCCACATGTAAAAGTTGACTCAAAGTAGATCTAAGGCTTAAATATAAGGCCTGAACAATAAATCATGTAGAAGAAAAATATAAGCAATAAATTTGACCTTGGTTTAAGATAATATTTAAAGAATTTGAACCCAAAGGCAGGGGAAGTAAAGGCAAAAATAAATGAATGGGACTATTGAACTAAAAAACTTCTGTACAGTAAAAGAAACTGCCAACAAACAGAAAGGTAACCAAGCAAATGGAGAAGATATTTGAAAACAGCTCCAACATGGGTTAATGGCGGGACTGTACAGCAGACCCTGAGCAACGGATGAATGATTACTCTCACGCATTTCTGTGAAAGAGAGGGCTAAGGGACTGCCTAGCTAAAGGAATCAGACAGCCCTATTCTCCTGCCTCCTTAGGCTTTTATTGTAGCAACGGTTTGAACTAAAATTTAGATACTATCAGAAGGGTTAGTCTCCTTGTAGTGTCTTCAAAACAAGGACGTTTTGAAATCTAGACATAAAGGTTCCAGTAATACACCCAGGGGCTCAGACTTGTTTGAAAAAGTCAAGGGATGGTCTTCCACCTTTAGCAAGAATCTCCTAAAGGCCTCCAATCTTTCAGAGAATCCTCCTTACAGACTTTCCAACCAAGTCCCATGCTTCCCCACAGGTTAATATTCAAAATATGTAAAAACTCATACAACTCAACATCACAAAAATAAATAATTCAACTAAAAATGGGCTGAAGACCTAAATAAACACTTCTCCCAAGAAAACATACAAATAGCCAAGATATATGTGAAAAGATGCTCAAGTTCACTATCAATTAGGAAATTCCAATAAAAAAATAAAATAAAATGAATTTAAAATAAAAAATGATAATGAGATACCACCACACACATGTTTGAATGGCTATAATCAATAACAGTAGCAATTAATAAGTATTAGAGATGTTGTGGAGAAAATGGAACCCTCATTCACTACTTACTGCTAGTGGTTCAGCCACTAAAAAAAGCAGTGTGGAGGTTCCTCAAAATATTATGAATAGAGTTACCATATGACCCAGCAAACCCCTCTTCTGGGTATAAATTTGGAAATCATTTATGCACAATGATATATGCACCCACATGTTCATTGAAGCATTACTAATAGTAGCCAAGACTTGGGAAAAAATAAAAGTGGTATATATATATATATATATATATATATATATATATATATATATATATATATATGGTTTGATGAAGAAGAATGGTACATATATACAATGGAATACTACCCAGCCATTCATAAAGATGAAACATTGCCATGAACAACATCGGTGGAGATTGAGAATTTCATGCTAAGCAAACTAAGTCAGAAAAAAAATCAAGAACCATATATGATCTTACTCATAAGTGAAATATAAAACTGAAAGCAACAAATTAACAAACAAGAAAAACAAAAACTCATAGACTCAGACAACAGCATGGTTACTAGATGAAAGTGGGGAGGATGGTAGGAAAGGATAAGGGGGTCTAATGTATGGTGATGGAAGACTTGACTGGCTGGTGGGCACACAGTGCAATACACATAATCTGATGTATGATAGAAATGTACACTTTCTAAATTCACCAATGTCACCCCAATTCGTGTAACTTTAAAAAAGAAAATTAAACTAAAAAGATACCATCTGTGGAATAAAAAGCAATACACAGAATGAAAGAAAATATTTGCTACTTATATATCCGATGAGAGATTAATATTTAGAATATATAGAGAACTTCTAAAAGTCCCAACAAGAAAAAATTTTTAAAAAATGAATTCAAAGATAGGCAATGGACATTTCTTTAAAATAGTTAAATAAGTGGTGAATAAGCACATGAAAATATGTTCAGTACTACTAATCATGAGGGAAATATGCATCAAAACTACACTGAGATTCCATCTCACATCAGTTAGGACAGCTACTATCAAAGCATGGGAAATAGGTGTTGGTGAGAATGTGGAGAATGAGAGCCTTAGGGACCTTGCACTTTTGGTGGTAAAATGGTATGGCAGCTGTGGAGTCACATGGAAGTTCTCAAAAATTAAAAATAGATTACTACATGACCACACAATTCCACTTCTGGGTATATAATTAAAAGAATTGAAAGTAAATCTCAAAGAGACATCTTTTTACACCAATATTTATAGAAGCATTATTCATAATAGTTTCAATGTGGAAGCCACCCAAGTGTCCATGATGGGTGAATAGATTAGTAAAATATGGTTTATACTTATAGTGGAATGATATTCAGGCTTAAATGAAGGAGATTCTGATACACAATGCAACATGTATGAATCTTTAGGATATTATTTTAAGTGAAATAAATCATAAAGGGACAAATATTGCATGGTTCTACTTATGAGAGGTATTTAGTCAAAATCTTAGAGACAGGAAACGTAATGGTGATTCCCTGGAGCTGTGGCAGGGGGAAGAATGGTTATTTATTGTTTAGCCAGAAGCCTGGTGCCCAAAATTCATGCACTGCGGTGGAAGATGAGAGTGTCTCAGCCTGGCCTGTGCCCTCTTCCAGTCCAGGACCCCTCAGGAAATGTCTGCCTAAACTGGCAGTCAGAAATCCCTCTCTCAACTGTGATCCCTCGCTCCTTGCTGCCCACCTGCTTACTCCTTACCTCTCAGCTTGCTGCTCCTGAGTACTGCTTCAGAGGCAGAAGAGGCTCCTGTCACCAACAAGGTGTTCACCTCCATGAGCCTGACTTCTGGCTGAGTGGCGCCCCCCTGTGGGAGTACACTGCCCACCATGGGGCAGCTCCTCCAATAGCAAAATTTGTGCACAGGTAGAGTCCCTGTGCCTTGCAGGAGACAAGGGCCGATCTGTGAGGTGAACAGCGGGATGATTGGTGGGCCCCCATTGGCACCTGCCTTGACCAGTTTGGAGCCTGCAGAATTGGGGCAGGTCTGGTAGTTAAGGTCTGGTTGTTCTGCCATTTGGTCAATTTGCATATTAGATTTTTATTATATAGGATAGGTATAGTTTCAGTTTTACAAGATGAAAACAAGTATAGAGATGAATGGTGAAGATGGTTACACAAAAATGTGATTATATTTAAAACTACTGAAGTGTGTACTTATAAATGGTTAAGATGGTAAATTTTGTTATGTGTATTTTATCATAAATTAAATCAATAATCACGCACAACTATTTAGCTAAATTTCCAGAAAATTATGTGGTTTGAAAAAACAATTTCAAAATTTTAATACTATGCCGAAACCAGTTTGGCTCAATGGATAGAGCGTCGGCTTGGGGACTGAAGGGACCTGGGTTCAATTCCGGTCAAGGGCAGGTACCTTGGTTGCGAGCATATCCCCAGTAGGGGGTGTGCAAGGGGCAGCTGATTGATGACTCTCATCGATGTTTCTAGCTCTCTATCTCTCTCCCTTCCTCTTTGTACAAAATCAATAAAATATATTTTAAAAAATTTTAATACTATGATTCCACTTATATAATATTTTTAAATATATATTTTATTGATTTTGGTTTTTTTTTACAGAGAGGAAGGGAGAGAGATAGAGAGCTAGAAACATCAATGAGAGAGAAACATCGACCAGCTGCCTCCAGCACACCCCCTACCAGGGATGTGCCTGCCACCGATGTACATGCCCTTGACATCAAACATATGTCATCTTTACCATTATAGCACCTAGGGCAAAAATAAAATAAATAAAATTTATCTCTAAAATAAAAAAGGTGGGGAGGTTTCAGGGAATAACTATCAGAAAAAAGGAGTGCTTGAATGTTTTGTATCTTGAACTTTCACATCTGATAAAGTTGTGTAGAATATAATACACATGACATGTGAGTACAAGTAAAACTAGGGAACTCTAATAAGATTTGTATCAGTGTCAATACTCTAGGTATGGTATTATGTTATAGTTTTTTGAAATTTTGTCCTTGGGAGAAATTAGATTATACACAATCTGTTTATTATTTCTTACAACTGCATGTAAATTTATAATTGTCTTACATCTATCTTGCATTATATAGCCCAGTGCAAGAAATTTGTGCATGGGTGTGTGTGTGTCCCTCAGCCAAGCCTGCACCCTCTCCAATCTGGGATCTCTCAGTGGGATGATGCCTAAATGAGCAGTCAGACACCCCTCTCACAATCCAGGACTGCTGGCTTCCAACCCCTCACCTGCCTACCTGCCTGCCTGATTGCCCCTAACCACTTCTGCCTGATCATCCCCAAACAAGTTCCCCGCCAGCCTCATCCACACCTAACTGCTCCCCTGCTGGCTCAATTGCCCAAACTGTGCTTCCCTGCCAGCCTGGTTGCCCTTAACTGTCCTCCCCTACAAGCGTGGTCGCCCCTAACTGCCCTCCCCTGCCGGCCTGGTTGCTCTTAACTGTCCTCCCCTGCCGGCCATTTTGTGGCAGCCATCTTGTATCCACATGAGAGTGGCCATCTTTTACCATATGGGGGTGGTCATCTTTGACCATATGGGGGCAGCCATCTTGTGTGTTGGAGTTTTATTAGGATAATAAAAGCCTAATATGCTAAGCGTCCATATGGCCAGTTGCCTGTTCAACCAATCGAAGCTTAATATCCTAATGATATGCTAAGGCTGCTCAACTGTTCACTATGATGTACCTGATCACCAGGGGGCAGACACTCAACGCAGAAGCTGCCCCCTGGTGGTCAGTGCATTCCCACAGAGGGAGCGCTGCTCAGCCAAAAGCCAGGCACAGGCAAGAGCAGCAGCCAGGCGGGAGCCTCTCCGGTCTCCACAGCAGTGCTAAGGATGTCCCACCAATGGCTTAGGCCGCTCCCCTGCAGTCAGAGAGACAGCCCCCACGGGCTCCTGAACTGTGTGAGTGTGCAGTCTGGGCTGAGGGACCCCTCCCCTCAAGTGCACAAATTTAATGCCCCAGGCCTCTAGTATGTTATATTACATTCAAAATAATTGTTTTCTTGATTGAGAAAAGGACACTAGATGCAAAATTACAATTTTGATAGTTGGAAATTGCCAATTATTTTGCAGTACTTTATTATATTGGGTGTCTTATCTTTCTTGGGTTTTTAGTTAGCTAATGAATCAATATATTAGCTAACTAATACGTTAGCTGTTAGTTGAGATTTTACATAGCTTGCATTTTACTTCTTTGGATCTTTGTTGTTTCTATTAACCCATGGCATTATTTTAATAAATGTTATTCTACCAACCTAAAAAAATTACAGTTGTTTTAATAAATATTTAAATTACTTAAAAATATTTTAAACTACATCAATAAAATGAATTATCAAGGCATAGTGTTGGAAAATATATATATATATATTTTGTATATATAACAATGTATTAGCAGCCAAGATATTTATTTATTTATATATTTGTTTATTTTAAATCTTCATTTATGAGAGTATTACAGATTCTCCCAGTTTTCCCCAGTTGCAGTTTCTGCCATGCCCCAGGCCTTCATCACAATATTGTCTGTTTACATTACATAGGTAATGCATATAAGATCTTTGGTTAATATTTTCCCCCTTCCCCTTGAGATTTATCAGTGTGTTCCATGTTTCCATACCTTCAGTTCTCTTTTACTTATCAACTAGAGGCCCAATGCATGAAATTCAGGCATGGGTGTGTGTGTCCCTCAGCCCAGTCTACAACCTCTCCAATCTGGAACCCCTTGAGGGATGTGCGACTGCCCTCTCACAATCCAGGACTGCTGGCTCCCAACTTCTCACCTGCCTGCCTTCCTGATGGCCCTTAATGGCTTCTGCCTGCCAGCCTGATCATCCCCTAAACATTCCTCTGCCAGCCTGATTGATGTCTAACTGCTCCCCTGCCAGCCTGATTGCTCCTACCTGCCCTACCCTGAAGGCCTTGCCACCCCTAACTGCCCTCACCTGAAGGCCTGGTCCCATCAACTGCCCTTCCCTACAGAGCCGATTGCCCCCAACTTCTCTCCTCTGCAGGCCTGGTCATCCATAACTACCCTCCCCTGAAGGCTTGATTGCCCCCAACTGACCTCCCTTGCAGTCCTGGTCCCTCCCAACTTCCCTCCCCTACTGGCCATCTTGTGGTGACCATTTTGTGTCCACATGGGGGCAGGATCCTTGACCACATGGGGGCAGTCATCTTGTGAGTTGGAGTGATGGTCAATATGCCTAAGTAGGACATTGGGTCCTACTACACAAGGCCACTCTACCAATTCCAGGAGTCATAACACTGCTACCTAATGCATTGAAACAAACACAGGGAAGCAGCGAAGATCTGGTGCATGGGTGGGGGCTTACTGGTTTGTCCTGAAGGGGTCCTGGACCAGGGTGGGAGTTCCCTTGGGGTATGGAGTGGCCTGGGCAAGGGGCCCATGATGGTTTGCAGGATGGCCACGCCACCTGGCAACCCAAGCAGAGGCCCTGGCATCTGGGATTTATTTATCTTTTACAATTGAAACTTTGTAGCATTGAGTGGAGGCCAGGGAAGGCCAGGGCAGGCAGGAAGCTTGGCTTTCTCCATAACCAGGGGAAACCCAAACCTCCAGCTAGCTCCAGCTCCGTGGCTGCCATCATTTTTGTTGGGATTTACTTATCTTCTATAATTGAAATTTTGTAGTCTTGAGCAGAGGCTAGGGCCAGCCAGGGTTAGCAGGAAGCTTGGCTTCCTCTATTGCTGGGGAAAACCTAAGCCTCCGGCTGGCTCCAGCTCCATGGCCACCACTATATATATATATATATATATATATATATATATATATATATATATATATATATATATATATGACATTAATTTGTTTTATTATTTTGCATACTCACTCCTGATTGGCTGGTGGGCATGGCTGGTGGGTGTAGTGGATGTACAGTCAATTTGCATGTTTCTCTTTCATTAGGTAGAACTTACATTCATCACAGTCCATATTCATTTATTTTGATTTGAGATCCACTTATTGATAGGTATGTATTTATTGCCATTTTATTGTCTACTAGAGGCCTGGTGCACAAAATTAATGCACTCAGGGGAAATCCCTCAGCCTGGCCTTTGCCCTCTCACAGTCTGGGAGCCCTCAGGGGATGTCCAACTGATGGCTGACAGTCAGACATTCTTAGTGCTGCCATGAAAGCAGGAGAGGCTCCTGTTACTCCTGCTGCACTCACCAGCTGTGAGTCTGGCTTCTGGCTGAGTGGTGCTCCCCCTGTGGGAACACACTGACTCCACTTACAGCAACTGTCTGTGCTTCCTGGACTTGTAAGTCTTTCTGAACTATTTCTTTCACCAGGTAGGGGAAGTTCTTTTATCAATATTTCTTCAAATAGGTTTTCAATATCTTGCTCTCTCTCTTCACCTTCTGCCATCCCCATAATGTGAATATTGGTATGCTTGATACCAATTGGTATGTTTGAAATTGTCCCAGAGGCTCCTTACATTATCTTCATATTTTTGGATTCTTTTTTTCATTCTGCTCTTCTGTTTGGGTTTTTTTTTTTCTTCCTCATATTTCAAATTGTTGATTGAATTATCCACTCTACTATTAAATCCTTGCAAGTCTCACAAAGTCCCTTGAAGCTCTCATTAATTCCTGTGAAGCTCTTCTTAAGATTCTTGACCATCCTCATAAACATAATTTTCAACTGTGTACCTAGTAGTTTGCTTGCTTCCATTTCATTTAGCTCTTTTGTTGGAGATTTCACCTGTTCTTTCATTTGTGACAGTTTCTTTGTTTCTGTATTTTCGCTGCTTCCCTGTGTTTGTTTCAATGCATTAGGTAGCAGTGTTATGACTCCTGGAATTGGTAGAGTGGCCTTGTGTAGTAGGACCCAATGTCTCAGCCTGCCTAGTCTCCAGAGTGGGCACTCTAAGTGCAAACCTTTGTGGGTTATTATGCACAGCCTTGCTGTAGTTGAGACTTGATTGTTGTTGGTGTCATTGGGAACAATTGACCTCCAAGTCAATTGGCTGTGAGGAACCAGCTGTGTCTATAGTGAAGAGCTGCTAAGAAGATTTCCCTATGGAGCAGTATTTGTTTCAGTGAGGCTTTGAATGTGTCTCTTGTGGATGTGTAGAGTTGTAATCTGGTTTGGTCTGAAGCTGTCCACCAGGTGCACTGGCTCTGGGGCCTCCCAGGAGGTGCAAAGTCAGCCGCTACCATAGCCATCTGGCAAGAGCTACAGAGCCCTTTGCAGATGGCTGCTGCCTGTACTGGGTCTGAAAGTGTCGAGGCAAGGCTGAGCTGTGAAGGAAAGAAGGCTGCTGCCAGTGCTGGGTCTGGACTCTCTTATTGATAGGTATGGGGCACACTGATGCCAACTACTACTTGTTTGAGAGATTTTAGAAAAATCTGAAGACTGATCCAGGACAGGCCATTCATATGGACAATTTGGGTGGGTCTGAAAATTGGATGGGGCCAACGAGAAATACCAAATTTCCCGTTGGCTCCATCCAATCATCATCCTGGTGATTTCCGGAGACCAAATAAGGTCTCCAGGAATCACCAGGGTGGGGTGGACAGTATGAGTCAGGCTGATGGAGACTCAGATATGGCTGCCAGACAGCTAGCTCTGCAACAGGAGGTTACAGCATAAGAACAATGACCCTATTTGGGAGAAAGCTGTCTCCAAGTTCTTTCCCTGATGCCAGACAATCCAGTTCATCCCGAGTATCCCAGGTTCCTTTTAAACCACTGCCCCAGGGCTGGAGCACAGAGGGAGCAAGTCTGACTAAGACCCTGTGCTGGCCCTTTATGAGGAACTGCTGGGTCTCCAGCAGCCTCAGTGTTATTCAGCCACAATCCCCGGTGGTTTTTAAAGCCTAAAGTTACAGGGACCTCTCTTCCCATCTCTGTAACCTGAGGTGGGGGCCTGGGGTGGGGCTGGAAACCCTGTGGCCTCCGCAGTGGAGATAGCCCTCCTGGTTAAAATCATGATGCAGGTGGGTGTTAGACCAGCTCCTTCTGCACCTCTGTCCCTCCTACCAGACTCAGCATTCTTTCTTCTTTGCTTCTCTATTTGTAGGACTTCCATTCAGCCCGATTTCAGGTGCTTCTGAGTGATGGTTGTTCTGTATGTTAGTTGTAATTTTGATGTGGTTGTGGGAGTTAGCAAGTATCGCCATCTTGGTTATCCCAATATATTTTTAAAAGTCCTACAACTCAATAATGAAGAGACAAGCATCCCAGTTTCAAAAATAAACAAAATATTTAAATAGTTTGTCAAAGCAGTTATATGAATGGCCAATAAAGACATGAAAAGTATGCAATGTCATTATACATCAGGAAAATACAAACTATGAGACACCTCTACCCTCCACCAGGAAGGCAAAAATTAGTCTGTTGATACTGCTAGGATGTGAAGCCACTGTTTGGTGAGACTATAAAATGGTATGATAAAATTAGAAATATGTCTGCCATTTGTTTGCTCAAATAAGTCCAACACACATCTGTTCTATATGATTCATCAGTTGTACTCCTATGAATTTACCTTAAAGAAGGAAAACATATTTTCACAAAAGGTATGTGTAAGAATGTTCATAACAGCATTATCTATATTAGCCAAATAATTATTGGGAACAGATAGGTAATTTTTTTTTTCTTGACTTCTTGCTTTCTCTTGCATCCCACAAGTAATTTATTACCATATCTTGTTAACTTTACCTTCAAAATGTGTTCAGAATCCAATCACTTACAACTTTCACTGCCAAAAGCATATATATAGATAGATAGTATGCTATATTACATTTATGTTTTAATGCATATACTAACAAAAAAGAATTTTAGATTCAAAAATAGTAATTAAAGATTATATATACTCTTTCCTCT
Source organism: Pipistrellus kuhlii (assembly GCF_014108245.1). Taxonomy (NCBI): domain Eukaryota; kingdom Metazoa; phylum Chordata; class Mammalia; order Chiroptera; family Vespertilionidae; genus Pipistrellus; species Pipistrellus kuhlii. The sequence continues at coordinate 1,063,871 of NW_023425531.1, forward strand.
TGAAATATCTGGTTATTAGACTATACTCTCTATTACTTTATAGGAAATATTATCAAATAACTATATTCTATTTTCCAATTTAAAAACAATGTTTCATTTTAGGTTTGTTTTTTTTTAATTTAAACCTTCATCATGCTATTGTGATATGTAGAAAACAGAAGGAAGAAATATTCAAATGTTTGGGTTTGTGGAGTTTTGTTTTTTGCATTTATAGCTCACATTTTTCTTTTTCTTTTTTTTTCTTTTTTTTTCTTTTTATTTATTTATTTATTTATTTATTTATTTATTTTTACATATTTTATTGATTTTCCCCCCCTCCCTCCCTTCCACACATCCCCAACCAGAAAATTAATGACCTCTATTATATTTACACTATGGAATATTGCTCAGTGACAAAAATGAATGAACTACTGAAAAAAAAGCAGTTACATTAATGAATCTTATTCTTTCTGATAAAAGAAGCCTTATGGAAAAAGAGTATAACACTTGTGAGTTTTATTTATAGGAATTTCTATTACAGGCAATATTAACCTATGGTGAAATCAGAAAAAAATGTATCCCTGAGGGACTGAAGTGAGGATCCACTAGAAAGGGCATGAGAGGAGTTTCTGGGGTTGAGGTTCTTGTTTATCTTGTATGTGGTTTGGATTACAAAAACTATTCATTTGTCAAAATATATGTACAGTTAAGCAGATATATAGTTAAGATTTGTCCATTTTAATGTATCTAATTTTATCTCAAATAAGAACTATAAACAAGTATTGTATTCTAGTAAATGCTAAAGCATTTTAGTGGAAGTGTGCTGATATTTCCAATCTCTTTTGCAATGCATCCAACGATTAGATGCATTGATAAAATATAAATTACATATGTATTATATATAAATGTATGGAGATGTATACATTTAAATTAATATGTTATATAGTATAGATTGCATATGTATGCCTCATTTTTTATGTATACTTGTCAGTAAGTCTCTTTTTGAGCCATAAATCCATTATTTCACTCTGCCCTTTGATGCTGTAGGTACACTTTTTTTTTTTTTTTTTTTTTTTTTTTTTTAGCCAGCTCCATATAAGATTCTACTATTAAAGCACAGGGCTTGGGGAAGAAATTTGGTCTTTCTTGTTGGCTTTCTGTCTGCTTGTAGTTCCTATGAGTGACATCCCAGCAACACTTTTTTTGGCAGCAACACTTTCTTCCCTTAGCAGCAGCCAAACACAGTTTGCAGATTGTCCAACAGCTTTCAGAATCAGCCTCCTCACAGCCTCTCAGAGCTTGCCAGAAGAGATGGCTGGAGCCCCTCAGAAACCTAGGTTCAGTCCCAGAGGACTTCTCTCATGCTGGATTGTGCCTTCTCCTCAGAAGTTTGGTTTTCAGCCTCCCAGGACCTCTCCTCCAAGTTTATAAGTATTAGTAATTGTAAACTCTTGCTTTTGTTCCCTTAGTCCTAGGGCTGGTTACTGCTTTTTGCTGTTGCTACCTGACACCTTAGAATTTTTCTACCCTTTCTATATAGTATGATTTGTTTTCTGACTATACCTTGAGCAGATACGTAGCTCTATATTGTGTTCATATACCATAGTTTATGCAGTCTCCTATTTAAGAGCAATTGATTTCAATACACTTCCACCACAGACAATATTAACAACAAACTTGTATATACCTTTTCTTCTTATTGTTGGCGATATATATTTCAAGTCTGTTCCTGGAAGTAGGATTGCTGAATCAAACAGTATATGCATAAGTAATTTTGTTATACATTACAAGATTCTCTATTACAGTGTGCCATTTTGCATCCTACAAGCAATGAATTAAATTTCCTTTTGTCTATAGCCTTGCTAACAGAATGCGTGGTTAAGCTTTTTTATTTTTTCAGTGTGATAGGTAAGAAAAATATCTCTGTCATTTTAATTTGCATTTATTTCATGTGTGACAATGAGAAACTTTCATGTATTTATGGACCATACATATATCTTGCTTTTGTGAACTGTCTGCATTTTGAGAGGACTTCAGATGTAGATGAGATTGGAGCATAAATATTATGTTGGGAGAAACTGCCATTTCCAGGCATTCAGCATCATGTTGACATCAGATGAGTCTCCTCTTTCAAATCACATGGTTTTCTTTATGTTCTTAACTTTCCTTTATTTCTAATATTTGCTTTACAGTTTGTTCAGTTTTAAGCATAGTTTGTTTCCTATTGCTACTTCTAGGTAAAATATCATCTACGTTTTGTTAGGAAACAAAGGACTTTTCTACCTACACAAGCAGGCTGGAAAACAGAATTTCTCTTTCCTAATCTCCCCACTTTTAGACCCAGGAACCCAGAAGACAATGATGGAGGGAGTCCTGGTGAGTAGATATTTAAGCAAACTTATTTTTTTTATCCCATTTGAGATACACACACACACACACACACACACACACACACATACACACATATACAGACACACACACACGATTTTATTTGTGTATATACATAAACAACTATCCTATATAATAAAAGCTTAATATGCTAAGTGTCTGCTCATCCAGTCATCTGTTTAACCAATCAAAGTGTAATCTGCTAATAATATTCTAAGGCTACTCAACCACTTGCTATGATGGGCATTGACCATGCGGGGGCAGATGTTCTGACCAGTAGGTTAGCTTGCTGCTGGGGTCTGGCCAATTGGGACTGAGCAGGATGGGCCAGACTTGCCCTGGAGCCCTCCTGTGGTCCCGTCCCAGCTGGCCACCTCCCGCATCCTTCTCCAGCCCTGATCACGCCCTGGTGGGTCCCTCAGCCTGGCCTGTGCTCTCTCGCAGTCCGGGCTGAGGGACACCTCCATGAGTGCACGTATTGTGTGCACTGGACCTCTAGTCCGTAATAAGTTTGTTTATTCTTGTGGTAATTTTAAAAATTAAACTTATATTCTATGAAGACCACTTTTCAATCCCATATATTAGACAAACTTAAAAAATATACATAATATATCTATACCATGCTTTATTCTCTTTAGATTCTTACAGCAGTATATCTATCTTTATATAGTTGTGGTTTAGTATTATGCTTTACAAATACACATATTTTCATTTGTTGGCATTGCTTGCCTATTTATGTCTATATATAATTTTATTGATTTGATCTACAAGTTTTTACATTGTGATGGTAATTTTTAAGTCAAATTTTTCACTTGGTATATTATCATATGTGAAAAACCCTTAATGAAAAAGTTACATTTGCTAGATATCTTGAGATTATATCTTTGACAAATATTAAATAGAAGGGAAAACTACACACATTCTAGTATTAGCAACAAAAATTAGAAACAGCATAACTAGTAAGAGAATAGACAAACCTGTTAGGCAGTCATTAAAAATAATCTTTTGTGGTGTAATCTGTTGAGAAAAAAAGTATTTAAGTTGAATCTATAGGAGCCTGCATAACTAGCTAAATTCAGATGTATAGGGTTATTCCAGGCAATGGAAGTAAACTCATGAACACATGTAGGACAGGAAGCCACATTCAGGGAGTTACATGGCCTTCTGTTTATTTTTTAATAGCTAGCATGGAGGGTGCCCATGGGAGACTATTAGAGATGAAGCTAAACAGAAAATAGGTCATTAAAGATCTAGTTTGTAAAATGAAAAAGTGAAATTTCTCCTGGAAGTTATGAGAGAGAATCAGAACAATATTTAGCATGAATAAAAGAAATGATATGATGTGATAGTGGATGCATCTCTCCAAGTTTTTATTTGTACCTAAACACAAAACAACTTGAAATGAGAACAGGCATATAGATCAATGGAACATAACAGAGAATCCATAAATCAATCCACATCTTTATTATCAATTAATATTTGACAAAGGAGGCAAGAGCATTCATATATCTCAAAGGGCAAGGGAAACAAAGGGAAAAAGTGAACAAATGGGACTCCATCAAACTAAGAAGTTTCTGCACAGCACAAGAAACCGTGAACAAAACAAAAAGACAACCAACAAAAAAGGAGAAAATATTTACTAACAATAGTTCTGACAAGGGTTTAATATCCAAAATGTATAAAGACCTCATACAACTCAAATAATCCAATTAAAAAATGGGAAGAGGACCTGAACAGGGTGACATACAAATGCCCAACAGGTATATGTAAAGATACTCAACATTAATAGCTATTAGGGAGAAGCAAATAAAAACTACAATGAGCCCTAGCTGCTTTGGCTCAGTAGAGACAGTCTCACTCTGTGGACTGAAGGGTCCTGGCTTTACTCCTGGTCAAAGGCACCTACCTCAGATATGCAGGCTCAGTCCCAAGCCATGCAGGAGAAAACCTGTAGATATATGTCTCTCACATCCATGTTTCTCTCTATCTCTCCCCCTCCCTTCCACTCTCTCTAAAATTCAGTGGAGAAAATATCCTTGAGTGAGGATTAACAAAAAACTACAATGAGATATTACCTCACACTTTTAGAATGGCTATTATAAACTAGTGACCCAGTGCATGGATTCATGCACATTGAAAGGAAATTAATTAGAAGGCGGCCATGGGGCAAGATGGGCAAGATGGGGCCAGACATGCGCTGTAACCAACCTCCCATGGTCCCTTCCCAACTGGCAGCACCTGCTATGGCTTGAAGTACATCTATGGAGTTAGTGGGGTCCCTCTGGCAGATGGGGTCCTTTGGCCTGGCCTGCAGAGATCAAGTTGAAACTGGCTCTATGACATCCCCCAAGGGATCCGAGAGTGTGAGAAAGGACTCTGCAAAGTTGCTGTCATACACGGTGTGAAATACAAATGCAAGTGAGCAGTAGACCAGATTCAGGGCCTAAAGTGCCCCAGCAACAACATAACCCATGGCCGAAGGTGGAATCTGTGGCTCCAGTGAGGAATTGGGTTCCCTCCTCTCTGTTTTTGAGGTGCATTACTGAAGAATCACCACTGCCAAGTCACTGCAGCTCAGCAGCTCCTGTGTTGAGCATCTGCCCCGTGGTGGTCAGTGTGTGTCATAGTGATCGGTCGAATGGTCAGACACTTAGCATATTAGCCTGTTATATATATAGACTGGAGTCTTAAACGTAAGACGGGAAACCATAAAAATACTAGAGGCATCCACAGCCAGCAAAATCTCAGACATATGCCAGAAGAACTTCTTCACTGATACTGCCCCTAGGGCAATGGAAGCTAAAGAGAAAATAAACAAATGGGACTACATCAAAATAAAAAGCTTTTTTACAGCAAAAGAAACTATCAACAAAACAACAAGAAAGCCCACTGTATGGGAGAACATATTTGCAAATGTTACCACTGATAAAGGTTTAATCTCCAACATCTACAGACAGCTTATACAACTTAATAAAAGGAAGATGAATAATCCAATTAAAAAATGGGCAATTGACCTAAATAGAATATTTTCAAAAGAAGACGGAAGGAAGGCCAAGAGGCACATGAAAACATGCTCAAAGTCACTAATTATCCAAGAGATGCAAATCAATATCATACCTGTCAGAATAGCCAGCATCAACAAATCAACAAATGACAAGTGTTAGCGAGGTTGCAGAGAAACAGGAACCCTTGTGCACTGCTGGTGGGAATGCAGACTGGTGCAACCACTATGGAGAACAGTATGGAGTTTCATCAAAAAACTGAAAATGGAACTCCCATTTGACCCAGTAATCTCACTCCTAGGAATATATTCCAAGAAACTAGAAACACCAATCAGAAAGGATATATGAACCCCTATGTTCATAGCAGCACAATCTACAATAGCTAGAAACTGGTACATCTACACAATGAAATACTATGCTGCCATAAAAAAGAAGGAATTCTCATCATTTGCAGCAACTTGGATAGAATTAGAGAACATCATGCTGAGTGAAATAAGCCTGTCAATGAAAGAGAAATACCACATGACCTCACTAATTTATGGATATTAAAGAACATTATAAATTGATGAACCAAAAGACAGATATAAAGACAGTAAAGCAACAAGCAGACTGTCAAATTAAAGCGGGGAGGGTAGGGAGATCTGGGGGAGATAAGAGATCATCCGAAGGACTTGTATACATGCATATAAGTACAACCAATGGACACAAAACTCTGCGGAGGAAGGGTATGTATGGGGGGGGGGAGCAATGTTAAAATATGTACACAGATAATAATTTAATTTAAAAAATGCAAAAATAAATAAATAAATAAATTCCCCCCAAAAAAATAATAAAATAATTGTTGTAAACAATTCAGACATTTTCATGTTTTTGAATGTGGCTTTCCAATTTTCCTAGCACTCTTTATGGAGAAGCGTTCTCTTTTAATCATTGTATATTTTTGTGTTTTTTTTTATCTAAAATTATTTGCCATATACATGGTGTTATTTCCTGGCTCTCTGTTCTGTGTGTCTGTTTTGTCTGTTTGGCCAATGCCATGCTGTTTTTATGATTGCTGCTTTATAGTCTAGTTGAAGTCAGGGAATGTGATGCCTTCAGCTTCATTTGTTATTGTTATTGTTGTTGTTTCCCCACGCAGGATTGCTTTGACTATTTCAAGTTTTTTGTGGTTCCATACAAATTTGTTGATTTTCCAGATCTTGGCTTTTGTAAATAATTCTGCTATAAACAAAGGGGTGCATGTATCCTTTCTGATTGCTATTTCAGAACCTTAAGGATATTTACTCAAAAGAGGAATTGCTGGGTCAAAGGGCAGTTCCACATTTAACATTTTGAGGAAACTGCATATTGTTCTCCACAGTGGCTGCACCAGTCTGCATTCCCACCAACAGTGCACTAGATTTTCTCCACATGCTGTCCAGCACTAGTTGTTTGTTGACTTGTTAATATTAGTCCGTTTGGCAGGTTTAGTTTTAATTTGCATCTCCTTAATGATTAGTGACCTTAATCATTTTTTCACATATCTGTTGCCTATCTGTATTTCCTCTTTGGAGAAGTATCTATCCAGATCTTTAGCCCATTTTTTAAATTGAATTGTTTTTCTTTTATTAAGTTGTATGAGTTCCTTATACATTTTGAAAAGTATCCCCTTATCAGATAAATCATTGGCAAATATGTTTTCCCATGCAGTGGGCTTCCTTTACATTTTGTTGATACTTTATTTTCTGTGCAGAAGCTTTTTTTTTTATTTTTGGAGTCTCACTTGTTTATTTTTTCCTTTGTCCTAGAAGATGAACCAGCAAACATATTGCCACAGGAGATAACTGAATTTTTTTTGCCTATGGTTACTTCTAGGATTTCCATGGTTTTGTGACTTACATTTAAGCCTTTTATCCATTTTCAGTTTATTCTTGCCTGCCTGCCTCCCTTCCTCCCTCCCTTCCTTCCTTCCTTTATTCTTTCCTTCCTTCCTTTCATACCTGTCCAATTTTCCCAACACCATTTTTTGAAGAGGACTACCTTTATTCCATTGTATGCTCTTGCCTCCTTTGCCAAATATTTTTTTAAAATATATTTTATTGATTTTTTACAGAGAAGAAGGGAGAGAGATAGAGAGCTAGAAACGTCGATGAGAGAGAAACATCGACCAGCTGCCTCTTGCACACCCCACAACCAATGTACATGCCCTTGACCGGAATCGAACCTGGGACCTTTCAGTCTGCAGACCGACACTCTACCGCTAAGCCAAACCGGTTTCGGCATCCTTTGCCAAATATTAATGGGTTTGGATGGACTTCCGGGTTTTCTCTTCTGTTCCATTGATTTATATAGCTGTTCTTCTGCCAGTACCAGACTGTACTGATTACAGTGGCTTTGTAGTATAATGTTATATATGGTATTGTGATCTCTCCTATTTTGTTCTTCTTTTTCAAGAGTGCTGGGGTTAAACAGAGTCTCTTTTGGTTCTATATAAGTCTTTTGAGTATTCATTCTAGATCAGTGAAATGTGTTGTTGATGTTTTATTGGGGTTTGAATTGAATATATAAATTGCTTTGGGTAGTATGGGCATTTTAATGATGTTAATTATTCCAATCAATACTTCTTTGTATCTTCCTCTATTTCTTTTTTCTTTGTCCTGTAGTTTCCTGAGTTCAGGCCTTTTACATCCTTGATTAAGTTTATTCCTCAGTATCATAGTTTTTGTTGCAATGGTAAATGGAATTGTTTTTTTAGTTTCTCTTTCTGAGTATTTATTTATTATTATTTTTTATTTTATTTATTTATTTTTAATTAATTTATTTATGATTAAGGTATCACATATTTGTCCTCAACCCCCATTCCAATCCCCCACCCCCCACTCATGCTCCCACCCCTCTATTGTCCTTGACCATTGGTTAGGCTCATATGTGTGCACATAAGTCCTTTGGTTGATCTCTATATTATCATTTTTAATCGTATATATCTCCTTTTCCCCCCATTGACCTGCTCCCTGTCACATGCCCTCCTCCACCCACAGTGTCTTGTGTCCATTGGTGTGTTTATATGCATGCATACAAGTCCTTTGGTTGATCAAATTCTTTCCCTCCACAATGCTTCCCAGCTTTCCTGCTGTAATTTGACAGTCCGTTTGGTGCTTTACTGCCTTTGTATCTACCTTTTTATTTATCAGGTTATAATGTTCTTTATTTCCCATAAATGAATGAGATCATATGGTATTTTTTTTCATTGCCTGGGTTATTTCACTTAACATAATGTTCTCCAGGTCCACCCATGCTGTAGCAAATAGTAAGAATTCCTTCTGTTTTATAACAGCTTAGTATTCCATTGTGCAGATGTACCATAGTTTTCTAATCCAGTCATCTGCTAATGAGCATTTAGGCTGTTTCTAAATCTTAGCTATGGTGAATTGTGCTGCTATGAACATAGGGGTGCATATATCCTTTCTAATTGGTGTTTCTAGTTTCTTGGGATATATTCCTAAAAATGGGATCACTGGGTCAAATGGGAGCTCCATTTTTAATTTTTTTAGGAAACTCCATAATGTTCTCCTCAGTGGCTGCACCAGTTTGCATTCCCACCAGCAATGCGCAAAGGTTCCTTTTATTTCACATTCTCGCCAGCACTTATCCTTTGTTGATTTGTTGATGTTGGCCATTCTGACTGGTGTGAGATGGTACAGCATTGTCATTTTTATTTGCATCTCTCGGATAATTAGTAATTTTGAGCATGTTTTCATATGTCTCTTGACCTCCCTTCTGCCTTTTTTCAAAAAGATTCTATTTAGCTTCATCGCCCATTTATTTATTGGATCATTTATCTTCCTTTTATTAAGTTATCTGAGTTCCCTTTAGATGATGGAGATTAGACCTTTTTAAGTGATAACATTTGCAAATATGTTCTCAAATACATTGGGCTTTATTGTTGTTTTGTTGATCGTTTCTTTTGCTGCAAAAAAAAAAAAGCTTTTTATTTTAATGTAGCCCAATTTGTTTATTTTCTCTTTAGTTTCCATTGCCCTAGGATCAGTATCAGTGAAGAAATTGCTTTGACTTATGTTTGAGATTTCTCCGCCTGTTGATTCCTCTAGTATTTTTATGGTTTCCATCTTATGTTTAAGTCCTGTATCCATTTTGAGTTTGTTTTTGTGTATGGTGTAAGTTGGTGATCTGGTTTCATTTTATTGCATGTATCTGTCCAATTTTTCCAAGATCATTTATTGAAGAGAATGTCTTGACTCCATTGTATGTTCATGCCTCCTTTGTCAAATATTAATTGAACATAGTGGTTTGGGAAGGTATCTGGATTCTCTATTCTTTTCCACTTGTCTATATGCCATTTCTTGTGCCAGTAGCAGGCTGTTTTGAGAACAGTAGCTTTGTAATACAGCTTGAAATCTAGTATTGAGATACAACCTATTTTGTTCTTTCTCAGGATTGCTGTGGCTATTTTTTTATTCCACGTGAATTTTTGGAGAGTTCTTTTTAGGTCTCTGAAATATGAGGTTGGTATTTTAATGGGGAGTTCAATGAATCTATAGATTGCTTTGTGTAATATGGACATTTTAAAGATGTTGATTCTACCAATCTATAAACATGGTATGTTCTTCCATTTGTTTAGGTCTTCCTCTATCTCTATTTTCTGTGTCCTGTAGTTTTCCCCATATAGGTATTTTACCTCACTAGTTAATTTTATTCCTAGGTATCTTAATTTTTTAGATGGGATGGTAAATGGGATTGCATTTTTTTAGTCTCTCGTTCTGTAAGTTCACTATTGTTGTATAGAAATGCCATAGATTTCTTGGCATTAATTTTTTATCCTGCTACACTGCCAAATTCATTTATTAAGTCTATTAGTTTTTCAATTGAGTTTTTTTTTTTAATGTACAATATCATGTCATCTGCAAATAAGGATAACTTTACCTCTTCTTTTCCAATTTGGATGCCTTTTATTTATTCTTCTTGTCTAATTGCAATGGCTAATAATTTCAGTACTAAGTCATACAGGAGTGGTGAGAGTGGGCATCCCTTTCTTGATCCTGTTCTTAGGGGAAATGGTTATAGTTTTTGCCCATTGAGAATGATATTAGCTCTGGGTTTATAATAAAAGCTGTAGCTTTTGGAGATATGATCCTTCTATTCCCACCTTGCTGAGAGTTTTTATCAAGAAAGGGTGTTGGATTTTGTCAAATGCCTTTTCTGCATCAATTGATATGACTATATGATTTTTATCTTTCAATTTGTTTATGTGATGTATCACGTTTATTGATTTGCGGATATTGTACCATCCTTGCATTCCTGGAATAAATCCTACTTGGTCATGGTGTATGATCTTTACGATGCTCTGCTGGAGCCGATTTGCTAGAATTTTGTTGAGGATTTTGGCATCTATGTTCATGAGGGATATTGGCCTGTAATTCTCTTTCATTGTGTTGTCTTTATCCGGTTTTGGTATTAGGGTGATGCTGGCTTCATAGAAGAAGCTTAGAAGTGTTCCTTCCTCTTGAACATTTTGGAATAGTCCGAGGAGGATAGGTTTTAGTTCTTCCTTGAATGTTTGATAAAACTCTCCTGTGAAGCCATCTGGCCCTGAGCTTTTGTTTGCTGGAAGCTTTTTGATGACTGTTTCAATTTCTTCCCAAGTCACTGGTCTATTGAGGTTTTCAGATTCTTCCTGATGGAGTTTTGGAAGGTTGTATTTTTATTTTTATTTTCGTCAGTGTATGTTTAATTTCTATTTGGTCATTTTTCATATCCTCAAGGGTCTCATTAAATTTGTCTGCCTTTTCTAGAAAATTCTTGAAGAACCTAATAACCGTGATTTTGAACTCTTTTATTCTCCTCCATTTCTTTTGTTTGAGATCTCTTTCCTTGTCTTAGCATTTTCGCTGCTTCCCTGAGTTGGTAGGGTGGCTTTGTGGGTTTGGTGTCCTATATGATCTGGTGGGTCAGCCTCCGCAGTTACCTGTGTTAGACACTCTTGGTGCTCAAAAGAGTGTACAGCCTTATTGTAGTTAAGTCTTGATGGTTGTTGGTATCACCGGGAGGAATTGACTGCTAGACCTACTGGATGTGAGTATCAGCTGTGTCTACAGCAGAGTACCTTCTGTATTGGAAACAGTCTTATAGGATCAGACTTGCAAAATTGCAAAAGCCTCTGAGCTCAGCTTGGATGGGGTGGAGTCTCAGGGCTGGGCCTCCAGTCCTGGCTTCCCGCCAGTCCTGCCCTTGTCAGTCCTGCCCTTGTGCATGCGCCTCAGACCTCTGCCTTCCACAGATCCCCTGAGTTTCTGCCTGACAGTCCAGATTCTGCTTGTAAGAGTGTGGATGCCCCAGGGACTCGCCCAGAATTGGGTTTCAGTGCTCAGTACAGTCGGAGCTGGGGATTCAGTGCAGTTTGAATCTTCTGACTCCTTCCGCTATGGAGAGGCCACAGCAACCTCCATGGATAGACCTCTCTGAGCACTCTCACTCGTGCACTGCAGCTTTGGTTCCCCTGGTCTCCTAGTTTGGTCATACCTCTCTGTGCACACTCACTAACGTGCTGCAGCTCCCAGCACCCCACGTCTCCTAGACTCTGAGACTTTGGGTGCCTTTCACAGTCCAGACTCCACCCATTTGAGCCTGGGTCCACAGGGCTTTGGCTGGGACTGGGGTTCAGTGCAGTTGGAACTGGGGTTCAATGCAGTTGTGGGCTTCCTTCCCCCTCCCACCAGCCCAGCCCTCAGTAGCCCTTCCTCTCTGCGTGAGCGTCTCCCCACCTCAGTGCTTTTCAGATCTAGATCTGATCCGTGAGCTTCTCTTCTTCTTTCTAGTTGTGCATTTCCTGCTCAGCCAGCTTTCCTATGGTTTTGGATGATGTCCGTTCTGTCTTTTTGTTGTTATTTGAAATTGTTGTGCGAGGCGGCAGTTTAGGCACTTACCTAGGCCACCATCTTGGTTTTCCTCCTGTGTCCCATAGATTTTGGATTGCTGTTTTCATTGTCATTTGTTGCCAGGATATTTTTTATTTCTTCATTCATCTCTCTGGTAACCCAGTCATTTTTTAATAGCATGCTGTTTAGTCTCCATGTGTTTGATTTATTTGGAGTATTTTTATTGTAGTTGATTTCCAGTTTTATGCCACTATGATCTGAGAAGATGCTTGATATGATTTCCATCTTCTTGAATTTGAAGAGACTTTGCCTATGTCCCAACATGTGGTCCATCTTTGAAAATGACTCATGTGCATTTGAGAATAATGCATATTCTGTGGCTCTGGGGTGAAATGTTCTGAAGACGTCAATTAATTTCATCTGGTCTAGTGGGTCATTTAGGATTGATGTTTCTTTGCTGATTTTTTGTAGATGATTTGTCCAAAAGTGATAGGGGGGTATTAAAATCTCCAACTATGGTTGTATTGCTATTAATTTCTCCCTTAATATCCTCCAGGATTTTTTAAAATGTATTTGGGTGCTCCTGTATTGGGTGCATATATGTTTTACCAGGGTTATTTCTTCTTGTTGGATTGCTCCCTTTAGTATTATGAAGTAGCCTTCCTTATCTTTTGTTATGTCCTTCACTTTGAGATCTAATTTGCCACATATAAGTATTCCTACCCCAGCTTTTTTTTTTCATTTCCATTTGCCTGGGAAATCTTTTTCCATCCCTTCACCCTCAGTCTGTGTGAATCTTTTTTTCTGAAGTGGGTTTCTTGTAGACAGCAGATATATGAGTCTTGTTTTCTTATCCAATCCATTACCCTATGTCTTTTGAATGGGGCATTTAATCCATTTATATTTAAAGTTATTATTAATAGGTACTTATTTGTCACCATTTTTATTCTATACCCCTGTGTTCCTTTCTCATTTCCTATTTCTTTTTTTATTTTTACAGCAGACCCTTTAGCATTTCTTGCACTGCTGGTTTGGTGGTAATAAGTTCCCTTAGTCCTTTTTTATCTGTAAAGCTCCTGATTTCTCCTTCAATTTTGATTGATATCCTTGCTGGGTACAGTATTCTTGGATTTAGACCTTTCCTTTGCATGATGTTGTATATTTCATTCCATTCCCTTCTGGCCTGGTGAGTTTCTGTGGAGAAATCAGTTGCTAGTCTGATGAGGTTCCTTTATGTGTAACTTTCTGTGTCTCTCTGGCTGCTTTTAAGATTCTTACTTTGTCATTGGTGTTTGCCAGTTTGATTATAATATGTCTTGGCATCTGTCTTTTGGGGTTCATTTTCCTTGGGAGTCTGTGAGCTTCTTGGATTTGTGTGGGTTTTTTCTTCTCTATATCAGGAAAGTTTTCTGTCATTATTTTTTCAAACAGGTTTTCTATGCCTTCCTCAGTTTCCTTTCCTTCTGGGACCCCTACATACGAATATTATTTTGTTTTGTATTGTCCCGAAATTCCCTTACGCTCTCCTGCTTTTTAATTTTTTTTTCCCATAGAAGCTGCTCTAATTGGGTATTTTTTCTATCTTGTCTTCTAGCTCACTGATGTGGTCCTCTGCTCCTTCTAGTCTAAAATTGATGCTTTCCATTGAGTTCTTAGCAATGTCATTTTTCATTTCTTCTTGGTTCTTCTTCATTTCCTCTTGGTTCTTACTCATATTGTCAAATTTGTCTTCCATTCTTTTTAGCCAACCTATGATAATTTCTCTGAATTCTTTCCCTGATAGGTTGCTTGTCACTAATTTGCTTACTTTCTTTTCTGGTGATGCCTGCTTTTCTTTCATATGCAGGCTGTTTCTTTTTCTCTCCATGGTCTCTCTTTTCAGCGTGTCTGGTTATGTAGTTCTCTCTCCTGCGTTGATTTAAAGGCACAAAATACGACACAACCAGGTACAACACACAAGGCACTGAACAGAAGTGTGTTTGTGATATTAATAACCTCCAATAAAGGTTAGAAAAGGGCAAATTAGGAGATATGAGAGAAAGAAGAAGAGTAAAAAGGGAAGAGAAAAAGAAAAAGAAAAAGGATTGTCAATATGAAATTTGAAAACAGGGGGAAAAAATAAGATAGACAAGAATGAGACTAAGAGAGAAAAGGGGTACAAACTATATATATGGTGGGAAAATTCCAATAGAAGAACTACTAATCCTAGCAAATGCCAACAATAGTACTTGGAGATTAATACAAACTACAACAGCCACTAATATCAAGTGAGGTAAGGGAAAACAGAAGAAAAAAACAACAAAGAAAAACAAAGCAAATAAAAAATACCATGCAACAACAACAACAAAAGAATAACCAAAACAATCTCACTAAAAAGCATAAAAATTCAATATAATCAACATTCACGCACACAACAACAAAAGGACCTTTAGAAAAACACAATTTATTTTCTTTTCTTTTTTTTTTAATTAAGACAGCGAAGAGAGTGGTGTGTATGCACTTGGAGGAGGGGATTGGAAATTAGATATGAATAAGGAAAATCTAAAGCAGGAAAGGGTTAAGATAAACAGGACTTCAAAAGGGGAAAGGTTAGGAAGAGAATGATGGCATAAAGGTTGTATTGTTACAGGGTTAAATGATGCTAAAGGAAAGATGAAAATAGAATGAAGAACAATAATCCCAATGTAAAATAAAGAGAAAATAAAATGGCACTTAACAAAAAGAAAAAGGAAACAAAAAAGGTAAAATAGCAGTTGTAATAATGGTGATTGAAACTAAAAAGGTAATAATTAAAAAGGTAAAATCAGTGAGGATAAAATGGGAAAAATTGTTTCTTAAGTAAAAGGTGCAAAAAATGAAAATAAAATAAAATAAATAGCATAAAAAAATGTGCAGTAGTGAAGGTCATTCACTTCCTCTGTTATTCTGTTTGGCACGCCTGTTTCTCAGACCTGACAGTATTGCAGTTCCCTGTGTCCCACTGCACCTCGGGGTTGAAAGCTAGTCCTTATTTTTAAGTATGGGGTTTTTTTATTTCTTGTGTTCTTTTATTTTTGATTAAATAACACTAATAATAAAACGTCAGTTTGTAATTCAGTCCCTAGGTGGCAGTGTTTCTGGATTGACTTCCCCATCTTTTTGGCTGCTCTAGCCTTCTTTCTCTTTGTCATTCAATACCGATTCATGGTCGTGGGCTGCCTCCAAGCTGGCTCTCACATGGTCTCTCCCCCCTCTGATCCCCAGTTTCCAAAAAAAGCAATTTCCCCCTGAAGTCTCCCAGGCTATGCCAAACTGGGTGGTCTTTGCTTGATAATCAGAAGCAAGGGGATGAAGTGGGAAAAGCCCAGGTGTGCGAAAGATGGGTCTGTGTGCAAGTTCAAGCAGACTGCACATCTTTCAAATTCTTATGCTCTCTCTCCGTGTCAGATCAGAATGGATTGCTTTTTAGAGATAGATTCCGTTAGCCACATCGAGGAACCCCTTCCACATTCACAGATCACGCTAGACCCAATAGCTGGGGACTTTTGTGGGCACAGACTTCCCTGATCCTCAGGGTCTTGCAGCATGGCTTTTCACTCTGCCACCACTGCTGCCTCCACCGCAGCCACCGCTTCCACTACCCAGATAACTCACATTATCCAGGCAAAATCTGACCTTTCCATGCTGGTGAAGAGCTCCCTTTAATCCCTGTGTTTGTGCCGATTGGGGCGTCACAGCTGTTCCATGGTCTCTAGAGTTGTGGGTTTTTCAAGCCTCAGATAAGATCCACTTTTCCTTGCAAGATGAAGTAGTTTTCCCTCTAAGCCCATAGCTCCAGGAGAGGTCTCAGCTGCAGTATGGACTGATTGGTCAGGGAACCTCGATCCCCACCTTCTTTTAGAGTTCTGCTATCCCTTAGCTTGCCAACAAACTCTCCCCAAGCGACTTTCCATCACTACTTCTATTTGTTCCGGGACTAGGATCAGAACAAGTCTGACTATTCTGCCACCATTTTTGCCCCTCACAGCCTATTTCTTCTTTTTACAACAGACACTTTAGCATTTCTTGCATTGCTGATTCAGAGGTAATAAACTCCCTTAGTCCTTTTTTGTCTGTGAAGCTCCTGATTTCCCCCTCAATTTTGATTGATAGCCTTGCGGGGTATAGTATTCTTGGATTCAGATCCTTCCTTTGCATGAGTTTGTATATTTTATTCCATTCCCTTCTGGCCTGATGTGTTTCTTTTGAGAAATCAGTCACTAGTCTGATGGGGAATCCTTACATAGATCCTTGTATGTTTCTCTCTGGCTGCTTTTAAGATTCTTACTTTGTCATTGGTATTTGCCAATTTAATTATAATGTGCCTTGGTGTCGGTCTTCTGTGGTTCATTTTGTTTGGGATTCTGTGTACTTGTTGGATTTGTGTGAGTTTCTTTCTTCCTTATATCAGGGAAGTTTTCTGTCATTATTTTTTCAAACACGTTTTCTATTCCTTGCTCAGTTTCTTCTCTCCTTCTGTCACCCCTATTATGCATATTTTGTTTTGTTTCATGTTGTTCCAAAGTTCCCTTAGGCTCTCCTACTTTTTAATTTTTTATATATATATAGAAGCTGCTCTGCTTGGGTATTTTTTCCTACCTTGTCTTCTAGCTCACTGATACATTCCTCTACTTCTTCTAGTCTACTGTTGATGCATTCTATTGAGTTCTTTATAGCAGCATTGTCATTTTTCATTTCTTCTTGATTTTTCTTCATTTGCACTTGGTTTTTACACATATTGTTGAATTTGTCTTCCATTCTTTTCATCCCCTTAAGACCATGTCTCTGAATTCTTTCTCTGACAGGTTGCTTGCCTCCAATTTGTTTACTTCCTTTTCTGGAGATGGCTCCTTTTCTTTCATATGTGGGCTTTTTCTTTTTTGTCCCCATGATCTCTCTTCTCCACGTGTCTGGTTATGTAGTTCTCTCTCTCCTTATCATAGGTGAAATTTGACTTTTCTGTGAGAAGTTTCAGAGTTCTTCCCAGTCCACATATTCACATTGCTTGGGTCTGGTGTTCCTGGGTTCGCAGCTGCTCACTGAGTGTTGTTGTATATTCCTGGGATGTTTTGACTTCTGATAACATCCACTCTCCCCTTCAAGATGGCATGGTTTCTGTATCAGAGCCAGTTGCTCTGGGAAAGATTTCAGAAGCAGTGGAGGCTGCCTTGTCAGGGAACCCCATCTGGAAATCCCCTAAGTCCCTTGGAGTATAGCTGTCTCTCAACTCACAAATAAATACTTCCTGTGCAGCACACTCTCCTTTTGTTCTGTCACTCACACACTATCTTGCAGTCTGCCTTCCCGTTGGCATCCATCTTCAACTCCTGAGCTTTAGTTCTTTTATCACATTTCCAAGTCTTCATTCACCAATGTTTTATTAAATCTGCATTTTTAGTAAAACTAAATTGCATTTAGCAAATCTACTCTTGCATTCTTTTAATATTCTTAGTTTTCAAAAGCTATAAATGATATTCAGCTGAAAAAGTCAAACTTCAGAGGGAGGGGATAGTGGGGGATAGGAGACCAACCAAATAATTTGTATGCATATAAGCATAACCAATAAATAGACAATAGAAGGGAGGGGACCTGAGCTGGGAGAGGACAGTGGGGAATAATGGGGGTGTATATAATACTTTCATCACTAAGAATAAAAAAGAAGAAGTATCTCTTTAGTGCCAAAACTGTGATATGTTCTCAGAGTAATTACAATATGTTCAATTGGCCTTGTACAATATTAAATTTATGTTCTGTAGATGACAAACTATGACTTATTTGAATTGCCTTGTTTCTATGTGTCTGAGCTGTCCCAAGTCTGTTTTATTTGACACTGCTTTGTCATGCAGGGTACATCAGAGAAGGGTTCCTGGCTGTGCAGCATGCCTTAGATAAGGCCATCATGCAGTACCATGGATACCGTGCTGCCCAGAAGCTGTTTGATGGCATTAGTGTTCTTGTACAGAGGTTTCCACATCCAGCTTATTCTAGAGACCTGTTATTGGAAATCATTAGTGTTCAATTCCCTTTGATGTTCATATTCATGTTCTCTTCAATTGTACTTTCCATCATGCGAAATCTTGTGTTGGAAAAAGAAAAAAGATTGAAGGTAATCCCAATTATTTTCTGATAAAGTTTCTGTAAACTTATTTTTATGCCTATGGAGTTCTTCTAAATGGAGAGTTAGACTATTTCTACATATTCAGCATTGGTAGGTAGTTGTTATACTCAGTGGCAGCAAATTACATCTCAGGATCAGCAAATATATGACAGAAACTGATGCAACTTTCCAATTTTCCAAGCTGGCAGCATTGCAGAGGCAAACCATCTCTGGGAAGCAACAAAAAGAAAAAACGTGAAGGCCAAGAAGTCACTAGTGGAATTTTTAGTCTCTAGTACCTAGGAACCTCAAACACAGTTCACACCTCACTAAATTAACATGAATCCCCAATCTTTTGGTCTATTTACCTTGGTGGCTACAGCCCTAGCTAACATGTATGGGTTTCAACAAAAAATTGCAAAGCACATCAAAAATTAAGAAATGACAGTCCAAAGAGTCAAATTAGTTATCAGAACTAGACTTAAATAAGACAGAGATGTTGGAAATATCAGACAAGAAATTTAAAATTATTATGATTAGTAATTTAAAGGCTCTAAAGGGAAAGGTACAAGTGTCCAGATCTTCAAGACCACCCCCATTTTCTGAAATGCAGCAGTACTCATCATATAGTTATACTCACATCTGGAAATTATTATAGTGTTGTAGTAAATACCCGTAGCTGGGTCATAAGAGGAAATTACCAGGGAAAGCCTAGAAAAACTAACCTTGCAAACACGACATCCTAAAAGTCTTAAGCCTCCTCTGTTAGCTCTTTTCTGCACAGTGGAAAACATGCAAGATCAGACAGTTAATGCTATCAGAGAGAGAAAAAACTATAAGAAGGAGTTAAAGGAAAATTATAGAAGTCAAAATATGCTAACAAAAGAGAAGAATGGTTTTGACAGACTCATCAATACATTTGACCTTGATGAGGAAAGAATCAGAGAATTGAATAAAACAATTGAAATTATACAAGCTTAAAGAGAAAACAAAATTTAAAAATTCAGAAAAGAGCATACAAAAAGTGTAGGACAATATTAAACGGTATAACATGTACATAACTGGAATCCCTCTTAGAAGATATGAGAGAATAGAGCTAACAGGAGAGTATTATGCTAAGTGAGAAAAAGTAGGCTAGCGAGAAATAGACAAATATCACATGATCTTGCTTATATGTGGAGTCTAATGAACAAAATAAACTGACAAACAAAATAGATCCAGAGACATGGAAGCATGCAACAGATGATTCTCAGAGTGGAGGTGGGGAGTGGAAAGAGATTAACCAAAGAATGTATATGCAAATAGGCATAACCCTAGGACACAGCAGTAGTGAGGTAAAGACCTGGAGGGGGTTGGGAGTAAGTGGGAGGGTATCAATGGGGAGGAAAAGGTAACATCTGTAATACTTTCAACAATAAATATACATTAAAAAAAATAATAGCAGAGTTTTTTCCAAAATCAGTGGTAGGTATCAAACCACAGGTATTAAACCACAGGTTAAAGAAACTCAGAGAACATGAAACAGGATAAATATAATACATCACACACACACACACACACACACACACACACACACACACAAGCACACAAATGCGTACTCATAAACACACACAAACACCTAGACATAATTATATTTAAATTGCTGAAAACCAAAGACCAGATGTTGAGAGCAGCCAGAGATGGAGAAAAGGCTACACTGTCTACAAGAAACAAGCATAAGAAGTATAACTGACTTCTAACTAACACTGGATTTTTAAAACAAAAAACATAGACACATTTCTCTAATATTCCAGGAAGCATACTACAATATAAAAGAGATCTTAATATTTCAGTTTAATTTGAAATGCTTTCCATTTTGGTCTAATACTAAGTGAGTACAGTATTGAAATCAGGAGAATTATATTATAATGCTAATACTGTACTTATTAATTCCGTAATTTTGACCAACATTCTTGATTTTTTGGACATTGCTTCTTCTCATTCACAAAAGAGAGATATTACCGATTTATATAGGTTTTATAGGAATTTAATTTTTAAAGTATATGAAAGCATTATGAATTACTGTTAGGTGTTATATTTGATTTGTGTTGACTTTCCTACAGGAGTACCAACTCATAATTGGAATTAAAAACTGGATGATCTGGACTTCCTATTTCCTCACAGTCTTCTTGTTTTATATAATTATTATCGCTTTGATATTTGTGTTATTATTTGCCAAGGCAAGTTTCTAACTTTGTGCTATCCAATCGTTATTTAATGAATCATTATGTAATGTTAAATCTTTAGTAGCCACTTCACATTTTAAAGAATAGAAAAAACAATTGAAATTATTTTATATAATAATCAATATATACAAAATATATCAACACACAATATACTTGAAAATTAAGATATTTTATTTGACATTCTTTTTTGTACTGACTGTTTTATATTTAAAACACATCTCAGTCCATATGCAATATCATCATTAGAAATACCTAATATGTACTTGACACTGTGTTTGTTTTTTAATTTAAAGTAACTAAAATTAAATGATAGTCACACTAGCTACCTTTCAAGTGTTCAGTAGCTAATGTGGTTCATGTCTGCTATATTGGATATCTTCCAAGATTGTAGCCTGCTGTAGCTATCCTCTGAGAGGGATGAGGTCATTCCTCTCTCGTGTGGACTGATTGGTCTCAGGTTGCCAGGAAGATGAAATTTGGCTTATATTGTCTCCACTATGGAGAGTCATAGGCTGCTGAACATCCAAGGGGGAAAAAACCAACAACACCAGAAACCCTTCTGTAAAAAATATGTTGTTTAGTTAATTTTCCTACAAATAAGCATCAGTCACTGACCAATGTGATCTACTACTTATGTAGGCCTTTCATTCCCCGCCTCTTTTCCCTTGTGTTTATGTGACACTACTTGTGGTGAGCCTTACATTGTCATATTGTTTTATTGTAGATTATCAAGGAGCCAATTTTCCGTTACAGTGACCAAAGTTTCATCTTTGTATTTTTTTTGTGTTATGCCATTGCTTCAATATGCTTTGGCTTTATGATTAGCACATTCTTCAATAAAGGTGAGTCTAAGACCTCCCCATATATAATGCTGCTTCTGTTCTAATTGACTAAAATGGGATCTTATTTGGGTGCTCCTTCTAGACATCTCATATATAGTCTTTGCGTGTGTATGTGTGTGTGTGTGTGTGTGTGTGTGTGTGTGTGTGTGTGGTGTGGTGTGTGTGTGTGTATGTGTGTGTGTGTATTTCAGAGAGGAAGGGAGAGGGAAAGATAGATAGAAACATCAATGATGACAGAGAATCATTGATTGTATTCTTTCTGCATACCCCTACTGGGGATCAAGCCCATAATCCAGGCATGTGCCCTGACCAGGAATTAAACCATGACCTACTGGTTCATAGGTCAACACTTAACCACTGAGCCACCTCTGCTGAGCTCATATGTATAGTCTTGACTTACATTCTATCATAGAATATGAATTGTATATGAAATGTTTAATAGAAGGTAAAGAGAACATTGAAAATTAATATGGCCCAATGTGTATATTAAAAAGTATATAAAATAAAATTTGTGACCAGTTAGAACTTAGGATAAATAAATAATGCTTTTTTGCAGAAGTTTATTTCTTTTTTAAACAATGTTTTTATTTTCCCACTTTTTAATTGAATTTATTGGGGTGATACTGACAAAATTAAAATTATACAAGTTTCAGGTATAGCATTCCAAAACACATCATCTGAACACTGTATTGTGCATTCACCACTGTAGGTAAACTCTGTCTGTAACCATTGATTCCCTCTATGAATGCAATTTAAATTGGAGGTTTATTTTATATTAACAGACTTTAATCCATTACTTTTAAAAAATGATTTAGTGTTTAAAGTATTACATATGTCTCCTTTTCCCCCCATTGACCTCTCCCTGGATACTCCCACCCTTCTAGCACATGCCCTCACTCCTTTAGTGTCTATATATCCATTGGTTACACTTATATGTATGCATACAAGTCCTTTGGTTGATCTCTTACCTCTGCCCCTGCCTTCACTCTGTTCCATGCTTCTCTAGCTCTATTTTGTTCATCAGTTTATGTTGTTCATTATATTCCACAAATGAGTGAGAACATGTGATACTTATCTTTCTCTGACTGGCTTATTTTGCTTAGCATGATGCTCTCCAGGTCCCTCCATGCTATTGCAAATGGTAAGAGCTCCTTCTTTTTTTACAGCAGTGGAGTATTCCATTGTATAGACATAGCATTGATTTTTAAGATGGGAAACTATATCCCTTTTTTAATCCACTCATCTGCTGATGGGCAATTAGGCTGTTTCCAAATCTTAGTTATTGTAAATTGTGTTTCTATGAATATAGGGGTGCATATACCCTTTCTTGTTGTTTCTGATTTCTTGGGATATATTCCTAGAAGGGGGATCACTGTGTCAAATTGGAGTTCCATTTTTAGTTTTTTGAGGAAACACCATACTGATTTCCACAGTGGCTACAGCAGTCTGCATTCCCACCAGCAGTTAATGGTCTATTTCTCCACATCCTCTCCAGCACTTGTTGTTTGTTGATTTGTTGATAATAGCCATTCTGACAGGTATGAGGATGGTACCTCATTGTCATTTTGATTTGCATCTCTCAGATGATGAATGACTTTGAGCATGTTTTCATATGTCTCTTGGCCATCTGTATGTCCTCTTTTGAAAACTGTCTATTTAGGTTTTTTGCCCATTTTTTGATTGGATTGTTTATCTTCCTTTGGTTAAGTTGTATAAATTCCTTATAAATGTTGGAGATTAGACCCTTATGGGAGATAACATTGGTAAATACTAGTATGTTCCTTCCTGCTTTCTTGTTGTTTTGTTGATGGTTTATTTTGCTGTGCAGAAGCTTTTTATTTTTATGTAGTCCCATTTGTTAATTTTGTCTTTAGTTTCCATTGCCCTAGGAGCTGTATTGGTAAAGGTACTGCTACAACAAATGTATGCTATTTTGCTGCCTATAGCATCGTCTAAGATTTTTACCATATAGTTTCCTGTCTTACATTTAAGTCCTTTATCTATTTTGAGTTTATTTTTATGTGTGGTGTAACTTAGTCGTCTAGTTTCATTTTTTTTTACATGTGTCTGTTCAATTTTTCCAATACCATTTATTGAAGAAACTGTCTTATTCCATTGAATGCTCTTGCCATCTTTGTCAAATATTCATTAGCCATAAAGATATGGGTTTATTTCTGGGCTCTTCATTCTGTTCCATTGGACTATATGCCTGTTCTTATGCCAGCAATTGGCTGTTTGAATTATAATGGCCTTGTAGTATGATTTGATATCCAGTATTGTGGTACCTCCCATCTTATTCTTCTTTCTCAAGATTGCTGTGGCTATTCAAGGTCTTTCTTGGTTCTATATAAATTTTGGGACTATTTTTTCTAGGTCTGTGAAATATGCCATTGATAGTTTAATATGGATTGTGTTGAATCTATAGATCACTTTGGTGGTATTGATGTTTTAATGTTAAGTCTTACTACCATAAACATGACATATGTTTCCACTTTTGTCTTCCTTAATTTTTTTCTTCCTTGTTATATAGTTGTTCAAGTACAGATCTTTTATCTCCTTGGTTAAATTTATTCCTATTTATTTACTTTCTTGCAATAGTAAACAGGATGGTTTTTTAAGTTTCTTCTTCTGAGAGTTCAATAAAGAACATTATAACTGATGAACAAAAAGATAGATACAAAGGCAGTAAAGCATCAAACAGACTGTCAAATTACAGTGGGAAGATTAGAGAGAGGTGGGAGTGATAAGAAGTCAATCAAAGAACTTGTATGCATGCATATAAGCATAACCAATGGACGCAAAATACTTGGGGGTGAGGGCTTGTATGGGAGTGGGGTCGGGGGGACAATGGGAAGATATGTACACATGTAGTACCTTAATAAACAAAAAAATTGGGGGGGGGATGTTACCAATTTCTGAATATTGATTTTGTATCCTGCAACTTCTGTAAATTTATTCATGAAATATAGTAGTTTTTGGTGGGGTCTTTAGGATTTTCTATGTACAATATCATGTCATCTTAAGGGAAATGCTTTTAGTATTTTGTCCATTGGGTTTAATGTTAGCTGTGGGCTTGTTATATATAGCCTTTATCATGTTAAGGTATGATCCCTCCATTCCCACTTTGCTGAGAGTTTTTATTATACAATTAGAGGCCCAATGCACAAAATTGGTACAAGAGAAGGTCTTCCTTCCCCCGGCTGCTGGCTCTGGCTTCCCTCTGGCTCCCGAGACCTGGGCTTCCCTCATAGCCCTGGCTTCGTCTGGAAGGTCATCAGGTATAACTAGCATAATAAGCTTTTATTATTATAGATTATTATAGAGGATGCTGGATTTTATTGAAGTTTTTCTGCATTTATTGGTATGATTATGTTATTTTTATCTTAACTTTTGCTTATGTGATGTATCACATTTATTGATTTGCAAATATTGTACCAACCTTGTATCCACAGAATAAATCTCACTTGGTCATGGATATATAGTCTTTTTATTGTATTTCTGGATCTGATTTGCTATTATGTTGTTAAGGGATGTTGGTCTATTATAATTTTCTTTCTTTGTTGTGTTTTATCCGGATTAGGATAAAGTTGGCTTTGTAAGAAGAGCTTCAGAATTTTTCTTCCTCTTGATTTTTTTAGAAATCTTTGAGCAAGATAGTGATAGTGCTTGGATGTTTGGTAAAATTTTCCCATAAAGCCATAAAGCCCAAGGCTTTTGTTGCTGAGAAGTTTTTTAAAATATATTTTATTGATTTTTTACAAAGAGGAAGGGAGAGGGACAGAGAGCTAGAAACACTGATGAGAGAGAAACATCGAACAGCTGCCTCCTGCACACCCCCCACCGGGGATGTGCTTGCAAACAATGAACATGTCCTTGAACAAAATTGAACCTGGGACTCCTCAGTCCCCAGATTGACACTCTATCCACTGAGCCAAACCAGTTTCAGCTGAGAGTTTTTAATTATTGCTTCTATTTCATCAGTTGTTATTAGTCTGTTCAGGTATTCTGCTTCTTCCATATTGTATGTTTCTATGAATTTGTCCACTTCAAGTAGCTATTTTGTTTTCATATAGTTGTTCATAATATTTTCCTAAAATCCTATGTATTACTGTGATGTCAGTTGTTACTTTGCTACTTTCATATCTGATTCTATTTGTTTGGGTCCTCTCTTTGTTTCTTTTTTTTAATTATTATTTTTTAATATATTTTATTAAATTTCTTTTGCCCCCCTCCCTCCCACACATCCCCTACCTTCCCAGAGTTTTGTGTCCATTGGTTGTACTTATATGCATGTATAAAAGTCCTTCGGTTGATCTATTATCTCCCCCAGATTTTCCTCCCCTCCCCGCTGTAATTTGACAGTCTACTTGTTGATATACTGTCTCTATATCTATCTTTTGGTTCATCAGTTTATAATGTTCTTTATCATCCACAAATGAGTGAGGTCATGTGGTGTTTCTCTTTCATTGATTGGCTCATTTCACTCAGCATGATGTTCTCCAATTCCATCCAGGTTGCTGCAAATGATGAAAATTCCTTCTTTTTTATGGCAGCATGGTATTCCATTGTGTAGATGTACCATAGTTTTTTGATCCAATCATCTGCTGACAGGCACCTAGACTGTTTCCAAATTCTGGCTATTGTAGATTGTGCTGCTATGAACATAGGGGTGCATATATCCTTTCTGATTGCTGTTTCTAGTTTCTTGGGATATATTCCTAGAAGTGGGATTACTGGGTCAAATGGGAGTTCCATTTTCAGTTTTTTGAGGAAACTCCACACTGTTCTCCACAGTGGTTGCACCAGTCTGCATCCCACCAGCAGTGCACGAGGGTTCCTTTTTCTCTGCAACCTCGCCAACACTTGTCGTTTGTTGACTTGTTGATGTTGGCCATTCTGACAGGTGTGAGATGGTACCGCATTGTTGTTTTGATTTGCATCTCTCAGACAATTAGTGATTTTGAGCATGTTTTCATGTGCCTTTTGGCCTTCCTTCTGTCTTCTTTTGAAAATGTTCTATTTAGGTCCATTGCCCATTTTTTAATTGGATTATTCATCTTCCTTTTATTTAGTTGTATAAGCTGTTTGTAGATGTTAGAGATTAAACCTTTATCAGTGGTATCATTTGCAAATATGTTTTCCCACACAGTGGGCTTTCTTGTTGTTTTGTTGATGGTTTCTTTTGCTGTAAAAAAGCTTTTTATTTTGATGTAGTCCCATTTGTTTATTTTCTCTTTAGCTTCCATTGCCCTAGGGGTAGTATCAGTGAAGAAGTTCTTTTGGCATACGTCTGAGATTTTGCTGCCTGTGGATGCTTCTAGTATTTTTATGGTTTCCCGTCTGATGTTTAAGTCCTGTATCCATTTTGAGTTTATTTTTGTGAATGGTGTAAGTTGGTGATCTAGTTTCATTCTTTTGCATGTATCTGTCCAATTTTCCCAACACCATTTATTGAAGAAACTGTCTTGACTCCATTGTATATTCGTGCCTCCTTTGTCAAATATTAATTGAGCATATTGATTTGGGTTGATATCTGGGTTCTTGATTTGATTCCATTGATCTATATGTCTGTTCTTGTGCCATACCAGGCTGTTTTGAGAACAATGGCTTTGTAATAGAGTTTGAAGTCTGGTATTGAGATCCCTGCTACTTTACTCTTCTTTCTCAGGATTGCTGTGGCTGTTCGGGTTCTTTTATTGTTCCAAATGAACTTTTGGAGAGTTCTTTCTAGGTCGGTGAAATATGTCGTTGGTATTTTAATGGGGAGTGCATTGAACCTATAGATTGCTTTAGGCACTATGGATATTTTGATGATGTTGATTCTACCAATCCATGAACATGGTATGTTCTTCCATCTTCTTACATCTTCCTCAATCTCTGTTTTCAGTGTCGTGTAGTTTTCTGCATATAGGTCCTTTACTTCCTTAGTTAAATTTATTCCTAGGTATCTTAATTTTTTTGGTGCAATGGTAAATGGAATTGCTTTTTTAGTCTCTGTTTCTGCAGTTTCACTGTTGGTGTATAGAAATGCCATGAATTTCTTGGCATTAATTTGTATCCTGCTACATTGCCAAATTCATTTATTAAGCCAATTAGTTTTTTAATGGAGTTTTTTGGTTTTTTTATGTACAATATCATGTCCTCTGCAAATAAGGATAACTTTACTTCTTCTTTTCCAATTTGGATGCCTTTTATTTCATCCTCTTGTCTAATTGCAATGGCTAGTACTTCCAGTACTATGTCAAACAGGAGTGGCGATAGTGAGCATCCCTGTCTTGTTCCTGTTCTTAGAGGGAATGGTTTTAGTTTTTGCCCATTGAGTATGATGTTGGCTGTGGGTTTATCATATATAGCTTCTATTATGTTGAGGTATGATCTTTGTACTCCCACCTTGTTAAGAGTTTTTATCAGAAAAGGGTGTTGGATTTTATCGAATGCTTTTTCTGCATCAATTGATATGACTATATGATTTTTATCTTTCAATTTGTTTATGTGATGTATCACGTTTATTGATTTGCGGATATTGTACCATCCTTGCATTCTTGGAATAAATCCTACTTGATCGTGGTGTATGATCTTTGTGATGTTCTTCTGGAGTCGATTTGCTAGAATTTTGTTGAGGATTTTGGCATCTATGTTCATGAGGGATATTGGCCTGTAATTCTCTTTCATTGAGTTGTCTTTATCTGGTTTTGGTATTAGGGTGATGCTGGCTTCATAGAAGGAGTTTGGAAGTGTTCCTTCCTCTTGGATTTTTTGGAATAGTCTGAGGAGGATAGGTTTTAGTTCTTCCTTGAATGTTTGGTAAAACTCTCCTGTGAAGCCTTCTGGCCCTGGGCTTTTGTTTGCTGGAAGCTTTTTGATGACTGTTTCAATTTCTCCCCAAGTCACTGCTCTATTGAGATTTTTAGATTCTTCCTGATTGAGTTTTGGAAGTTTATATTTTTCTAGGAATATGTCCATTTCCTCCAGGTTGTTCAGTTTGTTGGAGTAGAGTTGTTCATAGTATTTTGTAACAATCTGTTGTATTTTGGTGGGGTCTGTTGTTATTTCACCTCTTTCATTTCTGATTTTGTTTATTTGGGTCCCTTTGTTTCTTGGTTAGCCTGGCTAGAGGTTCATCTATCTTGTTTATCCTTTCAAAGAACCAGCTCTTGTTTTTGTTTATCTTATGTATTGTTTCTTTGGTCTCTATGTCATTTATCTGTGCTCTGATTTTTGTTATTTCCTTCCTTCTGCTTACACTGGGCTTTTCTTGTTGCTCTTTTTCTAACTCTTTGAGTTGTACAGTTAGATGATTTGTTACCCTTTTTTCTAGTTTTTTGCAATAGGCTTGTAAGGATATGAACTTCCCTCTCAAAACTGCTCTTGTTGTGTCCCATAGATTTTGGATTGTTGTGTTTTCATTGTCATTCGTTTCCAGGATGTTTTTAATTTCTTCCTTGATTTCTCTGGTAACCCAGTCCTTGTTTAATAGCATACTGTTTAGTCTCCATGTGTTTGATTTGTTTGGATTATTTTTATTGTAGTTAATTTCCAGTTTTATGCCACTATGGTCTGAGAAGATGCTTGATATGATTTCTATCTTCTTGAATTTGAAGTGACTTTGCCTATGTCCCAAAATGTGATCTATCTTTGAGAATGTCCCATGTGCATTTGAGAAGAATGTATATTCTGTGGCATTGGGGTGGAATGTTCTGAAGATGTCAATTAATTCCATCTGGTCTAGCGAGTCATTTAGGATTGATATTTCTTTGCTGATTTTTTGTTTAGATGATTTGTCAAAGGGTGACAGTGGGGTATTAAAATCTCCTACTATGATTTTATTGCTATTAATCTCTCCCTTAATATCCTCCAGCAGTTTTTTTTTTTTAATGTATTTGGGGGCTCCCGTATTGGGTGCATATATATTTACCAGGGTTATTTCTTCTTGTTTGATTGCTCCCTTTAGTATTATGAAGTGGTCTTCATTATCTCTTGTTATATCCTTCACTCTGAGATCTAATCTGTCAGATATGAGTATTGCTACCCCAGCTTTCTTTTCATTTCCATTTGCCTGGAAAACCTTTTTCCATCCCTTCACCCTCAGTCTGTGTGCATGTTTTTTTCTGAGGTGTGTTTCTTGTAGACAACAGATATATGGGTCTTGTTTTCTTATCCAACCCATTACCCTATGTCTTTTGATTGGAGCATTTAGTCCATTTACATTTAATGTTATTAATGATAGGTACTCATTTGACGCCATTTTTATTCCATACCCCTGTGTTCCTTCTTTGCTTCCTATTTCTTTATTTTTACAGTAGACCCTTTAGCATTTCTTGCATGGCTGGTTTGGTGGAGATAAATTCCTTCAGTATTTTTTTTGTCTGTGAAGCTCCTGATTTCCCCTTCAGTTTTGATTGATAGTCTTGCTGGGTACAGTATTCTTGTATTCAGACCCTTTCTTTGCATGACTTCGTATATTTCATCCCATTCCCTTCTGGCCTGATAAGTTTCTGTTGAGAAATCAGTTGTTAGTCTGATGGGGGTTCCTTTATATGTAACTTTCTGTCTCTCTCTGGCTGCTTTTAAGATTCTTACTTTGTCATTGGTGTTTGCCAATTTAATTATAATATGTCTTGGCGTCGGTCTTCTGGGATCCATTTTGCTTGGGAATCTGCGAGCATCTTGGATTTGTGTGGGTTTTTTTCTTTTCTATCTCAGGAAAGTTTTCTGTCATTATTTCTTGAAATACGTTTTCCATGTCTACCTCGGTTTTCTTTCCTTCTGGAACCCCTATTATTCGAATATTGTTTTGTTTTGCATTGTCCCAAAGCTCCCATAGGCTCTCCTCCTGCTTTTTAATTTTTTTTTTCTAGAAGCTGCTCTAATTGGGTATTTTTTTCCATCTTGTCTTTTAGCTCACTGATGCAATCCTCTGCTTCTTCTAGTCTGCTCTTTATGCTTTCTATTGAGTTCTTAATAGTAGCGATGTCATTTTTCATTTCATCTTGAGTCATCTTCATTTCCTCTTGGTTTTTTTTTTTTTTTTTCATTTCCTCTTGGGTCTTACTCATATTGTCAAATTTGTCTTCCATTCTTTTTAGCCATCTTAAGATTGTTACTCTGAATTCTTGCTCAGGTATGTTGCTTGCCTCTAATTTGTTTACTTCCTTTTCTGGTGATGCCTGCTTTTCTTTCATTTGTGGGCTGTTTCTTTGTCTCCCCATGGTCTCTCTTCAGGATGTCTCTCTCCTGCGTTGATTTAAAGGCACAAAATACAACACAACCAGGTACAATACACAAGGCACAGAACAGAAATGTGTTTGCAATATTAATAACTTCCAATAAAAGGTAACCACTAGGGAAAGGCAAATTAGGGAATAGGGGAGAAAGAGGTAGAGTAAAAAGAGAGGAGGGAGGGAGCAAAAGAAAAAGATAGGAAAAAGAGTGTCAAAATGAATTTGGGAAACAGGGAGGAGAGCGAGAGAGAGCGAGAGCGAGAGCGAGAGCGAGAGAGAGAGAGAGAGAGAGAGAGAGAGAGAGGGAGAGAGAAGGGGAACAAACTATATATATGGGGAGAGAATTTCAATTGAACAACCACTAACCCCAACAAATGGTGTCAGCAGTACCTGGAGAATAATACAATCTACAACATCCCCTAATTTCCAACACAGTAAGGGAAAACAGAAGTAATAAAATAACAACTAACAAAAACCAATCAAATAAGAAAATACTGAGCACCAGCAACAACAAAAGATTAAGCAAAATATTCTCACTTAAAAAGCATAAAAATATAATATAATCATCATTCCCCCAAGCAGCATCGAAAGAACCGTGAGGAAAACAATTTTTTTTTTTTTTTTTTTTTTGCTAGTTAATATAGCTCAAAGAGGGGTGTGTATGCACTTGGCACTAGGGATGGGAGATAAGATATATAAGTAGGGTAGAAATTTTAGCTGGGGGGATACAGAGAGAGTAAAGAAATCTAAAGCAGGAAAGGGTTAAGATAAACAGGATAACAAAAAAGGGGGAGGGGTAGAAAGAGAATGATGGTGTAAAGGTTGTGTTGAGTTAGGGTTAAACAATGTTAAAGGAGAAATGAAAATAAAATGAAGAACACTAATTCCAATTGTAAAATAAAGAGAAAATAAAATGGCACTTAAAAAAAATTAAAAGAGCAGTGTTAAAAATGCTTATTGAGCCTAAAAATGTAATAATTAAAAAGTTAAAATCTAGTGAGAAAAAAAGGAAAAAAATTGTTTCTTAAGTAAAAGATGCAAAAAATGAAGAAAAAAAATTAGCAAAAAAAAAAAAATGTCCAGTTGTGAAGGCCATTCACTTCTTTTATTCTATTTGAGACGCCCGTTTCTTAGTCCAGCCCATATTGCAGTTCCCTGCGTTCTGCTGCACCTCAGTGGCGATTCCTTAGTTTCTTGGTTTTTGATCAAATAAAACTAATAATAAACACAGTCAGATTGTACTCCAGACCCTAGGTGGCAGTGTATGTGGATTGATGTCCTGTTTTTTTGGTTGCTTTAGCCTTCTTTTTCTGTGGCCCTCAATACCAGTTTTTTTATTTTATTTGTTTATTTTTATTTATTTATTTATTTATTTATTTATTTATTTATTTATTTATTTATTTATTTTTGCCTCGGAGCTGAATCCTGGGTGATTTCTCCCTGCTCTGTTTCTGTTTCCAGAAAAGCAGATTCCCCCTGCTGTCTCTTAGGGTCAACCAATCTGGGTGATCTCTCCTTTGTAATCAGAAGCAAAGTGTTGCAGGGGAACCAGCCCCAGTGCACGATGGGCGAGTCTGCACGCACTTACAAACAGACTGCTTTCCAACTCCTATGTTCTCCCTCTGTGTGGGATCAGAATGGGTGGCTCCCTAGAGAACCCCACTAGTAGCAACCTTGGGGACCCCCATCCACTCTCTCGAATCACGCCAGCCCCAACAGTGGGGGGCTTCTGTGGACGCAGATTTCCGGGGTCCCAGTGTGCGCTTTTTTTTTCTTTTTTTTTTTCTCTGCCGCCCCAGTGGCTGCCGCTGTTGTCGCTGCTGCAGCTGCTGCTGCCTTCACTTTCGTTTTTGCGACACAGACACCCCGCATTATCCCTGCAAAATCCAACCTTTCTGTGGAATCCGCCTGTCCGCTCAGGTCGGACTGCCCCGATTCTTAACAATCTGTTCCATGTCCCTTGGCGTTTTAAAAGAGTCCCGCTTCTGGGGTAGATTACACCAGACCCAGACCCGGCACTGGGTCTCCCAGGCAGGATATTCGCTGCAGCCAAGCCTTCTTTCGGCACCGCTGGGCGCGGGGCGGGGTGGCTGCAGGTGCTGCCGGCGCAGCGGGGCCCAGATCCCTCACGCTATCCCCGCAAACTCTGACCTTTCCGTGGATGATTGAAGATCTCCCTTGAATCCACGCGTTTGCGCCAATTGGGGTGTCTCAGCTGCTCAATTGTCTCCTCTGCGGTGGTTTTTCCAGGCCTCCTGTTCCAGTCTTACCAGCGTAAGGAGATCAGGCTCACAAGCTGGGAACTGTGGCGAAACAGGGACAAGCCGCCATCTTTTCTCCTTCATACCTCTCTTTGTTTCTTGATGAGTCCGGTTAAAGATTCACCAATCTTGTCTATTCTTTCAAAGAACCAACTCTTTGTTTCATTGATCTTCTATATTTTTGTTTGTTCTATGTAATTTATGCATGCTCTGATCTTTATTTCCTTTCTTCTGCTTACTGTGGGCTATTCCTGCTGTTCTTTCCAACTTATTTTAGGTGTAGGGTTAGACTGGTTACTAGAGATTTTATTTGCTTCTTGGGTTAGGCCTGTAATGCTATGTTCTGGCAGCACTGCTTTTGTGATGTCCAATATGGGGGTTGTTGTATGTTCTTTATTTTCATTAGATTCCAGGTAACTTATTATTTCTTTCTTAATCTCATTTGGCAACTCATTCATCCCATATAGTAAAGAGCTAATGTGCTAATTAGACTAAAGAGCAGGACAACCTTCTGGACGGAACTGGGGCTGCAAGAGCTGAGCCCTTTGCACGAATTATGTGCATCAGGCATCTAGTTGTTTAATAACAGTCTTTTTGGCTTCCATGTGTTTGAATATTTTTTAGCATTTTCATCATGTTTCATTACACGTTTCATGTCATTGTGACCCAAGAAGATGCTTTGTATGATTTCAACTTCTTGAGTTTATTGATTTTTTTTGTGGGTCCTAACATGTGGTCTATCTTTGAGAATATTTCATGTGCATTGAAAAGAAAATATATCTGATGATTTTGGATAGAATATTCTGTAAATCTCAACTAAAACAATCTGACTCAGTGTGTCATTTAAGACCGGTGCTTCTTTTTTGACTTTTTGCCTGAAAATTTTATCTATTGATGATAGTGATAAAGTCCCCTACAATGATTGTAATGCTGATAATCTATCCCTTAAAATCCTCTATGAGTATATATATGCACACACACATGCACACGCACACGTAGGATCCATAGGCCTGGCCAGTGATCAGGGCTGATTGGAGCCTTCCCTCTCTCGGCAGCTGGCCAGGGCCTTCCTTCCCCTGTTGCTGGCTGCCAGTTAGGGCCTTCTTTCATTCTGCACCATCCCCTGGTGGCCAGTGCATGTCAGAGTAAGGGGTCGAAATCCCAGTCAGTTGAACTCTCGAGGGGAACAATTTGCATATTAGCCTTTTATTATATAGGGGATATATTCTACCCTAATAAAAGAGAAAGATGCAAATTCACTGTTCCACTTCAACACCCACCAGCCAATCAGGAGTTAATTTGCATACACAGGCACAGAGCAAAGACTGAAGACTCTGGCCCGAGCAAAGACTGAAGAATGAAGACTGAAAACTGAAGATGACTGAAGACTGAAGACTGAAGAAGCTTGGCTTCTCTGCTGCGGAGCAAAGGCCTGGGTCCCAGAGGGAAGCTGGTTCTGGCAGACAGGGGAAGGAAGTCCTATTGCACTAATCTTTGTGCAACAAGCCTTGAGTGTGTGTGTGTGTCTGTGTGTGTGTGTGTGTGTGTGTCTGTGTGTGTGTGTGTATATATATATATATTTTAGAGGCTTAATGCATGAATTGGTGCATGGGTGTAGTTGGCCAGTCTGGCCAGGGGAAAGGGACACAGATAGTTGACTGGCCTGCCTGCTGGTCGAAGGGACAATTTGCATATTAGCTTTTTATTATATAGAATATATACTGAGTGGCCAGATTATTATGCATTCAGATGCATTATATGTGTGTGTGTGTGTGTGTGTGTGTGTGTGTGTGCTCCTATATATATATTCAGGTGCTCCTATATTGGGAGCATACCCTATCTAATAAAAGGGTAATATCTAAATTAACTGTCATTTCAACACAAATCAAATATGGCGATGCCCATAGCCACAAAATGGTGGTGCCCAGTCCTCTCAGCCCTACTGGAGTCCTCCAGTCCTTGGGCGCAGCCTCTGAGAGCAGGGCCTGCTTGGTCATTGCTGCAGTGATCCAGGAACTGCCAAGCAGGTCCTGCAGACATCGCACAGCAGGGCTTGCTTGGCCATCACCCATGATGACAGCAGAGAACAATGGGGAGTGGGCCTAATCCATCAGTAAGACATCCCCTGACGGCTCCCAGATTGGAGAGGGTGCAGGTAGGGCTAAGGGATCCCTCCTACACCCTGTGTACAAATTTCATGCACGGAGCCTCTAGAATGTTTGTAAAGGTTGTATCCTTTTATTGGAGCAACCCCTTTAATATGTAGTGGCCTTCTTTATATCTTTTTATGGTCTTGGTTTGGAGTCTGTTTTGTTAGATATATGTATTGCTAAGCCACCTCCTTTTTTGTTTGCATTTGCATGAATTACAATTTCCATCCTTTCACTTTCAGCCTATGTGTATCTTTTGTTCTGAAATGGGTCTCTTGTAGACACATTTATATGGGTTGAATTTTATAATTCATTTATTTTTTTTAATCCAGGCATTCTGACTCCAAAGAGTTCTTTTGTTATTTTTAATATATATATTTTTTCATTTCAAAGAAAAAGGGAGAGGGAGAGAGAGAAAGAGAAACATCAATGATGAGAAAAAATAATAATTGATCAGCAGCAGCCTGCATGTCCCCCACTGGGGATGGTGCCTGCAATCCAGGCATGTGCCCTTGACCAGAATGTAACCTGGGATCCTTCAATCTGAAGGCCAACACTCTCTCTACTGAGCCAAACCAGCTAGGGCTAACATTCATTTCTTATCTATTTAGCTACACTGTGTCTTTTGATTGGAGCATTTAATCCATTTATATTTAAATTTGTTATTGATAGGTACTTATTAATTGCCATTTTATTCTTTATGCCTTTGTTCCTCTCTCTATGTATTTCTTCTTACAACACTTCCTTTAACATTTCTTGCAGTGCTGGGTTGGTGGTAATAAACTCCTTTAGCCTTTTTTTTTCTGTGAAGCTCTTTATTTCATCTTTCATTTTAAATGACAGCCTTTTTTTTTTTTTTTTCATTACTGTGAATACTTCATGCCATTCCAATCTGGCCTAAAGTGTTTCTGTTGAGAAATCAGCTGACAGCCTTATGAGAACTTCTTTGTAGTTAACTTATTATTTCTCTCCTGCTCCCTTTAAGATTCTTTCTTTGTCTTTAGTCTTGGCCATTTTAATTTGTATGTGTCTTAATGTGTCTGTTTTGGTTCATTTTGTTTGAGACTCTGTTTCCTGAAGTTTTAAGGCATTTTCCTTCACCAGGCTAGGGAAGTTTTCAGTCATTATTTCTTCAAACAGGTTCTCTATCCCTTGCCTCCATTTCATTTAGCTCTTTTTTTCCCCGAGGATTGCTCCTGTTCTTTAATTTGGGCCTTTTTCTGTCTCCTATTGTGGCCGTCTCTTTGTGTTTATTTCCCTCTATTAAGTAGATCTTCTATGACTTACAGTATTGGTGAAGTGCCCTTAGGTAGTTGGTGTTCTATGGAACCAAGGTGGTTGAAGTCACCTTGATCTTCTGAATTAGGTATTCTAGAAATCTTTCATGTATGCTTTATTATAGCCCTCCTGTTGTAATTGAGTTTTGGGTGTTATTATCCCTTTTTTTCAGGTGGGATAAACTCTCCTAGGTTGGCTGACTATGAGGCTCAAACCTCACCATGGTATGCAAACTGCTGTGCAGTCTCATGATGTCTTGATGGCTAAGGGTCACAATGGTTAACGCTTCATATTGAGTGTCTGTGGAGGTAAACCTTTGTAACCATGTGTGGGATGCTGCACAGGGGGCTGCCACATGAGTCAGGGCTGTTCCCAGCAGGACCTGTAGCCTTCTGGAATTCACCTTTGGGTGTGCCGTTTGTGAGTCTAGTTGGGTTGAGCTCTGGTGTGGTCTGAAGCCCACCTATGGCAGTGTTGGTTCTGTGTCCTTTTGGGTGGGTTTCAGATGCAGGTCACCATCACACGTTGTGTGTAACTGGCTTTGGGCTACTACTTTGTTCACTGTTTGTCTGTGTCTGCTAGATCTTTGTGTTCATGGGAAGGTCCAATCAGTGTAAATAGCCAGTTTCCTTCAGCTTAGAGTTTGGGGTAGATCTGTAGTTGGACCAAGGTTTCCTGAGGTTCACCTCCACTTTTCATCTATTCCACCTTCCCCCTGAGAGTGCCTGGTCTTCCTCTGAAGAGAGCCTATAGGATGGACTCAGGCTAGTCTAGCTTGGGCTAGTGAGCCCTCGAGCAGTCAGGCATTCAATGAGTGAAAATTAGTCTCTGCTTCAAAGCAAAACTCCTCAGTCTCTACCAGAGATTCCAATTCTACAATAGTTCCCCTTAAGGGAGCTTACTGCAGTTTCAGGTTGAGAATAGCTTGCAGTTTTTTCTACAGAGCAGTTACAGTTGCCCTTGGCTCTGGAAGATTGACCAAAAGGACCTCAGATTGAGTATGTTACTGGCCCAGCCCACAGGAGGGGGCTAAGCACTTCCTCCCAGTCCCAGACAATAGCCGGGATGTCCCACTCTGAGCTGCTCTCCTGTCCCCCACATAAATGAACCCAGTGGGTGTATCTGACACTTCACATGGCTGAACCACCAGGCTCCTGTAGGGAGTGGTATTCAAGCTTCCCCACAATGCAGTCATAAATCCAGGGCTGAAGTTCCTACCTTTGCTTAGGCTCCAAACACCAAATACCCCAGACCTCTGCGTTACCAGCAGGAAGGGCAGTCTAGGAGGCAGTATAGGAGGCTCCACAAGTCGGGGGATAGGTTCCGACTGTGCCCAAGGTGGTAGAGACCATTCTCCTTTCCCAAAGCCAAACAGTTTAGTCACCAAATAAGGCTCTGTACAGTGCCTTTCAAGAAGGTAAAGGGTCCTTCAAAGTCATTGCTGAGTGCAGCCCACACACTCTTTTGCTGGAATCAGACAAAAGCAACACAGACTCTCCAGCAGTTAGAGCCCAGAATAAACTTCTCAGGCTGGGCGCAAACAATAGGATCAGTCCATCACTGGGAAGGTGTGGTCACAGTCTCCCAGGTGAACAAATTCCCCCTGGTTTCCTCTGCCTAATGCAACACAGGCTCTTCTTTTCTGCTGCTCTGGGTTTTGGATCCCTGCTTGGGGTTGAGACCCCAAACTCACAGGGGAAGGGAGTTTTGTGGCCAGTATCCCTGAGACTTGCTCAAGAGGGGGCACTCCCTTTCTTTGACCTTTGTCCTCTTACCAATCTCTGTTGTTTCTTCAGTGCTCCTTAAATATAATACTTCCAATCAGCCATACTTCATTTGGTTTTTCAAGTTGATTTTTATCTGTAAATAAAAATTCACACCATTTTATCTGTAAATCCATTCCCTGGCTAGGAGCAAGGGCAGGCAGCCTTCAGCTACTCTGCAGCCATCTTGCCTCTGGTAGTTACAACTTTCAATATTATGTTGAATAAATGAGGTAGTAAGTGGATCCTTGTATTATTCTTATCTAAGAGAAAAATCTTCCCATTTTTTATCATTAAACATGTTGTTAGCTGTGGGGTTTTCATATATGGCAATGTATTAAAATAGTTTCCTTTTATTCCTCATTTAAATTATTTTATCATTAAATGATGTTGAATTTTGTCACTTTTTCTGCATAAATGTTGATAACCACTTGGAGTTTGTTCATTCTGTTAAAGTTATGTATTACATTAATCTCTTATTAATATGTGTTGAACCATCCTAGCATTCCAGGAACAAATTCCAATTCGTCCTGGTGTATAAGCTCTTTAACATGCTGATAAATTCCATTTGCTAGTATTTTGTTAAATCTCACATCTATATTCCTAACGGATAGTTATGGTTTGTAGTTTTTCTTCTTGTCATATTATTATCTACTAGAGGCCTGGTGCACAAAATTCGTGCACTGAAGGGGGGGTGGTACCTTAGCTCAGCCTGCACCCTCTCTGATATGGCACACCTCAGGGGATGATCGACTGCTGGTTTGCGGATCGGACCTAAACCAGTAGTCAGACATCCCTCTCACAATCCAGGACTGCTGGCTCCCAACCACTCACTTGCCTGCCTTCCTGATTGCCATAACCACTTCTGCCTACTAGCCTGATTACCCCCTAACCACTCCGCTGCCAGCCTCATAGATGCCTAACTGCTCCCTTGCTGGCCCAGTTGCCCCCAACTTCCCTCCCCTGCCAGCCTGGTCACCCCTAACTGCCCTCCCCTGCTGGCCTGATTGCCCACAATTG
This sequence comes from Pipistrellus kuhlii, assembly GCF_014108245.1. Lineage (NCBI taxonomy): Eukaryota > Metazoa > Chordata > Mammalia > Chiroptera > Vespertilionidae > Pipistrellus > Pipistrellus kuhlii. Next base: position 1,102,987 of record NW_023425531.1, read on the forward strand.
CCCCCCATTCCTGCCAGCCATCTTGTGGTGGCCATCTTGTGATGACACGGGGCAGCCATCTTGTTATCACATGGAGGTGACCATCTTGTGCAAAGGCAGGATGGTCAATTTGCATATTACCTCCTTATTTTATAGGATTATTATATAGGATTTTGAAATCAGAGCAATATCAAACTCATAGAATAAATTAGGAAGTGTTCTCTTCTCCTTAATTTATTTGAAGAGTTTGAGTAGCATTGGTACTAATTCTTTCTTAAATGTTTGACAGAATTCACTAATAAAGCCATCAGACCAAAGATTTTAATTTGTTAAAAGGTTTTGATTTCTGGTTAAATATTGTTACCTGTTATATGTCTATTCAGGTTTTCTATTTCTTGATTAAGTCTTGGCTGGTTTTATGTTTCTAATTATTTTTATTTTATCTAGTTTTATTCAATTTGTAGGCATAAAATTATAAATAATACTGTTATAATTATTTTTATTTCCATAGAATAATTATGTCTTTGTTTTCATTTTTTATTTTAAGTATTTTAGTTTTTTCTTTTTTATTTAGCTATAGATTTTAAAAGTCAGTTTGAAGTACCAACTTTTGCTTTTGTTTATCTTCTTTATTTTTTTCTACTCTATTTTATTTATCTCTGCTGTAATCTTTATTATTTTTTTCCATTCAGGAAGCTTTTAGGTATTTTTTATGTTTTTTATTTCTAGTTCCTTAAGTTGTGAATATAAGCAATTACAGCTATAAATTCTCCACTTAGTTTCCTTGTGTTTTCATTTTCATTTATCTCTATATAGCATATAATTTATTTTGTGATTTCTTTTTAATCCATTGGTCATTCAAGAATGTATTGCTTAATTTTTACTAACATAAACTTTCCTATTTTCTTCCTGTTATTCTATTCTAATTATGTACTATTGTGGTTAGAGAAAATAATTTGTATAACATGTAATTTTAAGTCTCATAATTAGATTTATGGTCTTGAGAAGACTGTATGATCTGTTGTTGGGTAGAGTGTTCTGTATATCTGTTATACCTAGCTGATTTAAGGCCTCTGTTTTATTATTGATCTTCTGCCTATTATTTAAAGTGAGATCTTGAAGTCTGAAACTTTTATTGTAAAATTGTCTATGTCTCCCTGGAATTCAGTAAATTTTTGGTTCAGATATTTTGAAAATATATTACTAGGTGTGCAAATGTTTAAAATTATTATATCTTCCTTCTGCACCAAACCTTTTGTTAGAAGGTATTTGTCTCATCGCTTTAATAAAAAATATGTAATTTCTGATAATAGGATAGCCGTATTGACTGTTATGTTCCATTGATCTATATGCCCATTCTAATGCCAGTACTAAATTGTTTTTTAATATATATTTTTAGTGATTTTTAGAGAGGAAAACAGAGGGGGAGAGAATAAAAACATCAATGATGAGAGAGGATCATTGATCAGCTGCCTCTTGCATTCCACTGTGGATTGAGGCTACAATCCAGGCATTTGCCTGACTGAAATCAAACTGTGATGTCCTGATTTATAGGCTGACTCTCAATAGCAGAGCCACATGAGCTGGGTAGTACTAGATTGTCTTGATTACAGTGGCTTTGTAGTATAATTTTATATCTGGTATTGTGATTCCTCCGACTTATGTGCTGGGAGTTTTTTAAATTACTATCTATATTTCCATTTTATTAGCTATCATTGGTGTATTCAGGTTCTGTAATAATTCCTAATTCAGTTTTAAAAGATTATGTTTCTGGGAATTTTTCCATTTTGTCAAAGTTGTCCAATTTGTTGACATATATACTTTTTCATAGCATTTTCTTACAATCCTTTGTGTTTCTGTGATGTTCGTTGTTATTTTGCCACTTTCATTTCTGCTTTTATTTGTATGGGACTTATTTCTTTGATTCTTGGTGAATATGTCTAAAGGTTTTTCCATCCTCTTTATCTTTTCAAACAACTAACTCTTGGTTTCATTGATCTTTTGTATTTATTTATTTATTTATTTATTTAGGTTCTGTGTAATTGATTTCCACTCTGATTATTATTTCCTTCCTTCTAATTACTCTGTGCTTTTCTTGTATTTCTATTTCTAGTTCTTTAAAGTGTAAGGTTAGATTGTTTATTTGAGATTTTCATTGCTTCAGAGATAGACATATAATGCTATAAAAGTCGCTCCCTCTCTGTACTGCTATCTCTGTGTCCCATAGATTTGGGGTTGTTGTATGATCATTGTCATTCATTTCCAGGTAATATTAAATTCATTCTTATTCTCACTTGGAACCCATTCATTATTTAAAAAGCTATTTAGCCACTAGGCATTTCAGTGTTTTTACTTGTTTTTGGCTTTTAATATTTTTTATTCTTTAAGGTACTACATGTATGCATATCTTCCCATTCCCTCACCCACCACAATCCCACTCCTATATATGCCCTAACTCCCCAGTATCTTGGGTCCATTATGCGTATATGAATGCATATAAGTCCTTCGATTGATCTCTTATCTCTCCCACCTCAACCTTCCCACTGTAATTTGACAGTCTGTTTGATGCTTTACTGTCTCTGTATCTATCTTTTGTTCATCAGGTTATAATGTTCTTTATGATCCAAAAATGAGTGAGATTGTGTGGTATTTTTCTTTCATTGACTGGTTTATTTCTCTTAGCATAGTGCTCTCCAGTTCCATCCATGCTACTGCAAATGCTAAGAATTCCTTATTTTTTTAATAACAGCTTAGTATTCCATTGTGTAGATGTACCATAGTTTTCTGATCCATCATCTGCTGACGAGCACTCAGGCTGTTTTCAAATCTTAGTTATTGTAAATTATGCTGCTATGAACACGGGGATGCATATATCTTTTCTAAATGGTGTTTCTAGTTTCTTGGGATATATACCTAGAAGCAGGATCACTGGGTCAAATGGAGTTCCATTTTTAGTTTTGTGAGGAAACTCCATACTGTTCTTCACAGTGGCTGCACCAGTATGCATTCCCACCAGCAGTGCACTAGGGTTCCTTTTTCTCCGCATCCTTGCCAGCACTTTGTTGTTTGATGATTTGTTGATGATAGCCATTCGGACAGATGTGAAATGGTACCGCATTGTTGTTTTTATTTGCATCTCTTGGAAAATTAGTGACTTTGAGCATATTTTTTATGTGTGTCTTGGCCTTCCTTTGGTCTTCTTTTGAAAAAATTCTATTTGAGTCCATGGCCATTTTTTAATTGGGTCATTTATCTTCCTTTTATTAAGTTGAATATTTTTGTATGAATTCCTTGTAAATGTTGGAGATTAAACCTTTATTAGTGATAACATTTGCAAATATGTTCTCCCACACAGTGGGCTTTCTTGTTTTGTTGATGGTTTCTTTTGCTGTGCAAAAGCTTTTTATTTTGATGTAGTCCCATTTGTTTATTTTCTCTTTAGTTTCCATTGCCCTAGAAGCAGTATTGAAAGAAATTGCTTCAGCATATACCTCAGGTTTCTCTGCCTATGAATTCCTCTAGTATTTTTATGTTCTCTGTCTTATGTTTAAGTCCTTTATCCATTTTGAGTTTATTTTTGTTTATGGTGTAAGTTGGTGGTCTAGTTTCATTTTTTTGCATGCATCTGTCCAATTTTCCCAACACCATTTATTGAAGAGACTGTCTTGACTCCATTGGATGTTCATGCCTCCTTTGTCAAATATCAATTGAGCATAGTGTTTGAGTTGATATCTGGGTTCTTTATTATATTCCATTTGTCAATATGCCATTTTTTGTACCATTAGCAGGCTGTTTTGAGAACAGTGGTTTTGTAATACAGCTTAAAATCTAGTATTGAGATCGCATCTACTTTGTTCTTCTTTCTCAGGATTGCTGTGGCTATTCAGGGTCTTTTTTGTTTTGTTTGTTTGTTCCAGATGAATTTTTGGAGAGTTCTTTCTAGGTCTGTGAAATATGCCATTGGTTTTTAATGGGGAGTGCATTGAATCTATAGATTGCTTTGTGTAGTATGGACATTGTTTTATTAAATTATTATCTGTGTACATATTTTAACATTGCCCCCCTTCCCATACATACCCCCCTCCCCAGAGTTTTGTGTGCATTGGTTGTACTTATATGCATGTATACAAGTCCTTTGGTTGATCTCTTATCTCCCCCAGATCTCCCTACTCTCAGCGCTGTAATTTTACAGTCTGCTTATTGCTTTACTATCTTTATATCTGACTTTTGGTTGGTCAGTTTATAATGTTCTTTAATATCCATAAATGAGTGAGGCCATGTGGTATTTCTCTTTCATTGACTGGCTTATTTCACTCAACATGATGTTCTCTAGTTCTATCCAGGTTGCTGCAAATGATGAGAATTCCTTCTTTTTATGGCAGCATAGTATTCCATTGTGTAGATGTACCATAGTTTTTTCATCCAATCATCTGCTGACAGGCACCTAGGCTGTTTCCAGATTCTAGCTATTGTAGATTGTGTTGCTATGAACATAGGGGTGCATATATCCTTTCTGATTGCTGTTTCTAGTTTCTTGGGATATATTCCTAGGAGTGGGATAACTGGGTCAAAAGGGAGTTCCATTTTCAGTTTTTTGAGGAAACTCCACACTGTTCTCCACAGTGGTTGCTCTAGTCTGCATTCCCACCAGCAGTGCACAAGGGTTCCTTTTTCTCTGCAACCTCACCAACACTTGTCCTTTGTTGATGTTAGCCATTATGACAGGTGTGAGATGGTACCGCATTGTTGTTTTGATTTGCATCTCTCTGATAATTAGTGACTTTGAGCATGTTTTCATGTGCCTTTTGGCCTTCCTTCTGTCTTCTTTTGAAAATATTCTATTTAGGTCCATTGCCCATTTTTTAATTGGATCATTCATCTTCCCTTTATTTAGTTGTGTAAGCTGTTTGTAGATGTTGGAGATTAAACCTTTATCAGTGGCAACATTTGCAAATATGTTCTCCCACACACTGGGCTTTCTTGTTGTTTTGTTGATGGTTTCTTTTGCTGTAAAAAAGCTTTTTATTTTGATGTAGTCCCATTTGTTTATTTTCTCTTTAGCTTCCATTGCCCTAGGGGCAGTATCAGTGAAGAAGTTCTTTTGGCATATGTCTGAGATTTTGTTGCCTGTGGATGCTTCTAGTATTTTTATGGTTTCCCGTCTGATGTTTAAGTCCTGTATCCATTTTGAGTTTATTTTTGTGTATGGTGTAAGTTGGTGATCTAGTTTCATTCTTTTGCATGTATCTGTCCAATTTTCCCAACACCATTTATTGAAGAAACTGTCTTGACTCCATTGTATATTCGTGCCTCCTTTGTCAAATATTAATTGAGCATAGTGATTTGGGTTGATATCTGGGTTCTCTATTCGATTCCATTGATCTATATGTCTGTTCTTGTGCCAGTACCAGGCTGTTTTGAGAACAGTGGCTTTGTAATACAGTTTGAAGTATGGTATTGAGATCCCTGCTACTTTACTCTTCTTTCTCAGGATTGCTGTGGCTATTTGAGGTATTTTATTGTTCCAAATGAACTTCTGGAGAGTTATTTCTAGGTCAGTGAAATATGTCATTGGTATTTTAATGGGAAGTGCATTGAACCTATAGATTGCTTTAGGAAGTATGGACATTTTGATGATGTTGATTCTACCAATCCATGAACATGGTATGTTCTTCCATCTGTTTACATCTTCCTCTATCTCTTTTTTCAGTGTCGTGTAGTTTTCCGCGTATAGGTCCTTTACTTCCTTAGTTAAGTTTATTCCTAGTTATCTTAATTTTTTTGGTGCGATGGTAAATGGAATTGATTTTTTAGTCTCTGTTTCTATAAATTCACAGTTGGTGTATAGAAATACCATAGATTTCTTGGCGTTAATTTTGTATCCTGCTACATTGCCAAATTCATTTATTAAGCCAATTAGTTTTTTAATGGAGTCTTTTGGGTTTTGTATATACAATATGATGTCCTCTGCAAATAAGTATAACTTTACTTCTTCTTTTCCAATTTGGATGCCTTTTATTTCATCCTCTTGTCTAATTGCAATGGCTAGTACTTCCAGTACTATGTCAAAGAGGAGTGGCGATAGTGGGCATCCCTGTCTTGTTCCTGTTCTTAGAGGGAATGGTTTTAGTTTTTGCCCATTGAGTATGATGTTGGCTGTGGGATAATCATATATAACTTTTATTATGTTGAGGTATGATCCTTGTACTCCCACCTTGTTGAGAGTTTTTATCAGGAAAGGGTGTTGGATTTTATCGAATGCTTTTTCTGCATCAATTGATATGACTATATGATTTTTATTTTTCAATTTGTTTATGTGATGTATCACGTTTATTGATTTGCGGATATTGTACCAACCTTGCATTCCTGGAATAAATCCTACTTGGTCATGGTGTATGATCTTTGTGATGCTCTGCTGAAGCCGATTTGCTAGAATTTTGTTGAGGATTTTGGCATCTATGTTCATGAGGGATATTGGCCTGTAATTCTCTTTCATTGAGTTGTCTTTATCTGGTTTTGGTATTAGGGTGATGCTGGCTTCATAGGAGTTTGGAAGTGTTCCTTCCTCTTGAATTTTTTGGAAAAGTGTAAGGAGGATAGGTTTTAGTTCTTCTTCGAATGTTTGATAAAACTCTCCTGTGAAACCATCTAGCCCTGGGCTTTTGTTTGCTGGAAGCTTTTTGATGACTGTTTCAATTTCTCCCCAAGTCACTGCTCTATTGAGATTTTTAGATTCTTCCTGATAGAGTTTTGGAAGGTTGTATTTTTCTAGGAATATGTCCATTTCCTCCAGGTTGTTCAGTTTGTTGGAATAGAGTTGTTCGTAGTATTTTGTAACAATCCTTTGTATTTCGGCGGGGTCTGTTGTTATTTCACCTCTTTCATTTCTGATTTTGTTTATTTTGGTCCTCTCTCTTTGTTTCTTGGTTAGCCTGGCTAGAGGTTCATCTATCTTGTTTATCCTTTCAAAGAACCAGCTCTTGGTTTTGTTGATCTTATGTATTATTTCTTTGGTCTCTATGTCATTTATCTCTGCTCTGATTTTTGTTATTTCCTTCCTTCTGCTTACACTGGGCTTTTCTTGTTGCTCTTTTTCTAACTCTTTGAGTTGTAGAGTTAGATCATTTGTTATCATTTTTTCTAGTTTTTTGCAATAGGCTTGTAGGGATATGAACTTCCCTCTCAAAACTGCTTTTGCTGTGTCCCATAGATTTTGTATAGTTGTGTTTTCATTGTCATTTTTTCCAGGATGTTTTTAATTTCTTCCTTGATTTCTTTGGTAACCCAGTCCTTGTTTAATAGCATGCTGTTTAGTCTCCATGTGTTTGATTTCTTTGGATTTTTTTCATTGTAGTTAATTTCCAGTTTTATGCCACTATGATCTGAGAAGATTCTTGATATGATTTCTATCTTCTTGAATTTGAAGAGACTTTGCCTATGTCCCAAAATGTGGTCTATCTTTGAGAATGTCCCATGTGCGCTTGAGAAGAATGTATATTCTGTGGCTTTGGGGTGGAATGTTCTGAAGATATTGATTAATTCCATCTGGTCTAGCGAGTCATTTAGGATTGAGATTTCTTTGCTGATTTTTTATTTAGATGATTTGTCAAAGGGTGACAGTGGAGCATTAAAGTCTCCTACTATGATTTTATTGCTATTAATCTCTCCCTTAATGTCCTCCAGCAGTTTTTTTTATTTTTATGTATTTGGGTGCTCTCGTATTGCGTGCATATATATTTACCAGGGTTATTTCTTCTTGTTTGATTGCTCCCTTTAGTATTATGAAGTGGCCTTCATTATCTCTTCTTATGTCCTTCACTCTGAGATCTAATTTGTCAGATATAAGTATTGCTACCCCAGCTTTTTTTTTTCATTTCTATTAGCCTGGAAAACCTTTTTCCATCCCTTCACCCTCAGTCTGTGTGCATGTTTTTTTCTGAGGTGTGTTTCTTGTAGACAACAGATATATGGGTCTTGTTTTCTTATCCAACCCATTACCCTATGTCTTTTGATTGGAGCATTTAGTCCATTTACATTTAAAGTTATTATTGATAGATACTTATTTGATGCCATTTTTATTCTATACCCCTGTGTTCCTTCTTTGCTTTCTATTTCTTTAATTTTACAGTAGACCCTTTATCATTTCTTGCATTGCTGGTTTGGTGGAGATAAATTCCCTTAGTCTGTTTTTGTCTGTGAAGCTCCTGATTTCACCTTCACTTTTGATTGATAGCCTTGCTGGGTACAGTATGCTTGGATTCAGACCCTTCCTTTGCATGACTTTGTATATTTCATCCCATTCCCTTCTGTCCTGATAAGTTTTTGTGGAGAAATCAGTTGCTAGTCTGATGGGGGTTCCTTTATATGTAACTTTCTGTCTCTCTCTGGCTGCTTTTAAGATTCTTACTTTGTCATTGGTGTTTGCCAATTTAATTATAATATGTCTTGGCGTCGGTCTTCTGGGATCCATTTTGCTTGGGACTCTGCGAGCATTTTGGTTTTGTGTGGGGTTTTTCTTCTCTATCTCAGGAAAGTTTTCTGTCATTATTTCTTGAAATACTTTTTCCATGTCTTCCTCAATTCCCTTTTTTTCTGGAACCCCTATTATTCTAATATTGTTTTGTTTTGTATTGTCCCAAAGTTCCCTTAGACTTTCCTCCTGTTTTTTAGGGTTTTTTTTTTTCCAGAAGCTGTTCTAATTGGGTCTTTTTTTCCATCTTGTCTTCAAGCTCTCTGATGCGGTCCTCTGCTTATTCTAATCTACTCTTGATGCTTTCTATTGAGTTCTTTTACAGTAGTGATGTCATTTTTCATTTCTTCTTGGTTCTTCTTCATTTCCTCTTGGTTCTTACTCATATTGTCAAATTTGTCTTCCATTCTTTTTAGCCATCTTATGATCATTACTCTGAATTCTTGCTCTGGTAGGTTGCTTGCCTCTATCTCGTTTACTTCTTTTTCTGGTGAAGCCTGCTTTTCTTTCATATGCGGGCTATTTTTTGGTCTCCCCATGATCTAGGATTTCTGGTTCTGTAGTTCTCTCTCTCCTACTTTGATTTAAACGCACAAAATACAACACAACGAGGTACAACACACAAGGCACTGAATAGAAATGTGTTTGCTATATTAATAACCACCAATAAAGGTGACTAGAACCCAGCTAACAAAAACATACTATCAAACAAAAAGCATAGGCAAATCAATCTTATAAAAAAAAGCATACAATATAGTTAACATTCAACATACAACTTCAAAGAGTTAGAGAGAAAGACTGTTTTTTTGTTTTGTTTTGTTTTGTTTTGTTTTTAGGACAACTGCGAGGGACATATGAATGGGCTTGGAGCAGGTAGTTGGAAATTAGATATATACAAGTAGGGTGAAATTTTAGGAAGGGGTAGACAGAAGGAATGGGGAAAATCTAGAGCAGGAAAGGGTTAACATAAACGGGGTACCAAAGGAAAAGATCGGAAAGAGGGTGAAGGCATAAAGGTAGGGTTGAGGTAGAATAAAGCGTTGGAGAAGGAAAGATAGATAAAGACTGTAGAACAGTAATCCTGAAATAAAAAATATATATATAATAAAATGAAATAAAAATAATAAAAATAAACAAAAGAAAATAAGATAAAAAAGGTAAATTAGTAGTAGTAATGTTGATTACGTATACAATGTAATAATTATAAAGATAAAATCAAGTGAGGAAAAAAATAGTTTCTTGGGTAAAAGTTGCAAATTATGAAAACAAAAATAAAAAAAAATTAACAATTAAAAAAATAATAAAATTTAAAAAATTTAAATAAAATTTGCATTAATGAAGGTCATTTGCTTCCTCTATTGTTATGATCCAGTCCTGATTTTTAGGCAGGTTTTGCTTTGTTTTTATTACACTAGAGTCAATTTGTGAATTAGCCTCCGGGGGCAGTGTTTCTTGGTTGACTTCCCAGACTCTAGAGTAGGGGTGTCGAACTCAATCAGAGAAGGGGCCAAAATCTAAAATCCAGCCTAAATCCCGGGCCGAATGGTTTACTGAACAGTCATAAACTGTCATTGTGATGGAAACGCAGTGGAGTTCAGTGATGACAGCGCGGTGCGGGCCACATTGCAAGGCCTGGCGGGACGGATTTGGCCCGCGGGCCTTGTGTTTGACACATGTGCTCTAGAGCCTCTCCAGCTTTTTTTTTTTTTTTTTTTTTTTTTTTTTTTTTTTTGTCCTCTCTGAAGCAGGAACTACGGAGGGGGGAGGGGGCAGGTCCAAGCAACTGCAATCTCCCGCAACTCTCCGATATCCCTCCGAGCCGGATCCAAATGTGTTGCTCTTTAGATATCTCTCCTGTTAGGAGCCCCGTCCACTTTCACGGGTGACAACCGCCCAACAGCTGGGGCTTATACTTGTAATCACCGCCCTTGTCCTCCAGCTTCCGCGTGCACGTGCTCTGTGCGCACAGGCTTTGTCTTCGCCACCAGCACTCTCCACCCTCTCCCTGCGAAATCTGACCTTTTCGCTGAGCCAGGTGTTCGCGCAGCCTGGGATCCGCGTTCTGAGGGTCACAGCTGCATGGTGGTCGCTGCAGCTGTGGATGTTCAGGTCTCTGGCACGATCCTATCTTCCTCTCAAGATGGCGAGGTTTCCCTCTCCAACAGTATGGACATTTTAATGATGTTGATTCTACTAATCCATGAACATGGTATACTCTTCCATTGATTTACTTCTTTCACTATCTCTTTTTTTAGTGTCCTGTAGTTTTCTGAATAGTGGTCTTTTACCTCCTTGGTTAAGTTTATTCTTGGGTATCTTAATTTGTTTGGGTACGATGGTAAATGGGATTGTTTTCTTAGTCTCTCTTTCTGTAAGTTCACTTTGGTGTATAGAAATGCCAAATATTTCTTGGTGTTTTGTATCCTGCTACATTGCCGAATTTATTTATTAAGTCTAATAATTTTTTGATGAAGTCTTTAGGGTTTTCTATGTCATCTGCGGATAATGACAATTTTACTTCTTCTTTTTCAATTTGATGCCTTTTATTTCTTCTTGTTGCTGATTGCTGTGGCTAGCACTTCCAGTACTATGTTGAATAGGAGTGGTGAAAACAGATATCACTGTCTTGTTCCTTTTCTTAGGGGAAATGGTTTTAGTTTTTGCCCATTGAATATGATGTTGGCTATGGGTTTGTCATATATGGCTTTTATTATGTTGAGGTATGACCCTTCTATTCTCACCTTGCTGAGAGTTTTTATTTTAAAAAAATGGGTATTCGATTTTGTCAAATGCTTTTTCTGCATCAATTGATATGATTATGTTTTTTATATCTAAATTTGTTTATGTGATGTATCACATTTATTGATTTGCAGGTATTGTACCATCCTTGAATCCCTGGGATAAATCCTACTTGGTCATGATGTATTATCTTTCTGATGTACTGCTGGATTCTGTTTGGTGAAATTTTGTTGAGGATTTTGGCATCTATGTTCTTGAGGGATATTGGTCTGTAATTCTCTTTCATTGTGTTGTCTTTATCTGGTTTTGGTATTAGGGTGATGCTGGCTTCATAGAAGGAGTTTGGAAGTGTTCTTTCCTCTTGAATTTTTTGTAATAGTCTGATGAGGATAGGTTTTAGTTCTTCCTTGAATGTTTGGTAAAACTCTCCCGGGAAGCCCACTTGCTCTGGGCTTTTGCTCGCTGTAAGCTTTTTGATGACTGCTTCCATTTTTTCCATAGTTACTGGCCTATTGAGATGTTTAGATTCTTCCTGATTGAGTTTTGGAAGGTTATATTTTTCTAGAAATATGTCCATTTCCTCCAAGTTGTTCAGTTGGTTGTAATAAAATTATATATAATATTTTTAAATAATCCTTTGAATTTCGGTGGAGTCTGTTGTTATTTCTCCTCTTTAATTTCTGATTTTGTTTATTTGTGTCCTCTCTCTGCTTCTTGGTGAGCCTGGAAAAAGGTTAATCAATCTTGTTTATCCTTTCAAGGAACTTAACTTGGTTTTGTTGATCTTCTGTACTATGTGTGTGTGTGTGTGTGTGTGTGTGTGTGTGTGTGTGTGTCTGTGTGTTTTATTGTTTGTTTGGTCTCTATGTCGTTTATCTCCACTCTGATCTTTATTATTTCCTTCCCACTGTTTACACTGGGCTTTCCTTGTTGCACTCTTTCTAACTCTTTGAGTTGTAGAGTTAGGTAATTTATTACCATTGTTTCTTGTTTTTTGCAGTTGGCTTGTAGAGCTATCAACTTCCCTTTTGCTGTGTCCCATAAATTATGGATTTTTGTGTTTCCACTGTTATTTGTTGCCATGATATTTTTTATTTCTTCTTTGGTCTCTCTGGTAACTCAGTCATTGTTTAATAACATGCTATTTACTCTCCAGGTGTTTAATTTTTCTTTTTTGTATTGTTTTTTTTGTGGTTGATTTCCAGTTTTATGCCATTGTGATCTAAGAAGATGCTTTATATAATTTCTATCTTCTTGAATTTGAAGAGACATTGCCTGTGTCCTAATATGTGGTATATCCCTGAAAAAGTTTTATGTGCACTAGAGAAGAATGTATATTCTGTAGCTTTGGGGTGAAATGTTCTAAAAATGTCAATTAAATCCATCTGATCTAGTGTGTCATTTGGGATTGCTGTTTCTTTGCTGATTTTTTTGTTTAGTTGATTTATCCAGTGATGTCAGTGGGGTATTAAAATCCCTTATTATGACTTTATTGCTATCAATCTCTCCCTGGATATCTTGCAGAAGTTGTCTTATGTATTTGGGAGCTCCAGTATTTGGCTGCATATATGTTTATCAGAGTTATAGCTTCTTGTTGAATTTCTCCCTTTAGTATTATGTAGTGGCCTTCCTTATCTCTGCTTTGGCCATTAATTTGAGGTATATTTTATTAGATATAAGTACTGCAACCACAGCTTTTTATCATTTCCATTTTCCTGAAAAATATTTTTCCATCTCTTCACTCCCAGTCTGTGTGAATCCTTTGTTCTCATGTGGGTCTCTTGCAGACAGCAAATATGTGGGTCATGTTTTCTTATCCATTCAGCTACCCTATATATTTTGATTGATGCATTTAATCCATTTACATTTAATGTTATTATTGATAAGTACATAATGGTTGTCATATTTTTCATAATGTTTGTGTTTCTTCTTGCCTTTCTCTTTCTTCTTTTTACAGCAGTCCCTTTAGCATTTGTTGCATTGCTGGCTTGGTAGTGATAAACTCTCTTAGCCCCTTTTTGTCTGTGAAGCTCCTGATTCCACCTTCAATTTTGAATGATAGCCTTGCTGGGTATAGTATTCTTGGATTCAGTCCCTTTCTTTGCATCACTTTGTAAATTTAATTCCATTCCATTCTAGCCTGGAGTGTTTCTGTTGAGAAATCTATTGATAGTCTAATAGAAGAATCTTTGTAGGTAACTTTCTGTCTCTTTCTGGTAGCCTTTAAGATTCTTACTTTGTCCTTGGTGTTTGCCAATTTAATTATGATATGTCTTGATGTCTGTCCTCTAGGGTTCATCTTGTTTGGGATTCTATGTGTTTCTTGGACTTGCATGGTTTTTTGTTTGTTTGTGGGTTGTTGTTGTTGTTTTGTTGTGTGTGTGTGTGTGTGTGTGTGTGAGCGCAAATATCAGGGAACTTTTCTGTCATTTCTTCAAACATATTTTCTATCTCTTGCTTCTCTTCCTCTCCTCCTGGTACCCCATTTTGCAAATGTTGTTTTGTTTTGTGTTGTCCCAAAGCTCCCTTAGGTTCTCCTCTTGCTTTTTAAGTTTTCTTTCCAGTTGCTTCTATGTTTTTTTTCCTGCCTTGTCTTCTAATTCAATGATGAAATCCTCAGCCTCTTCTAGTCTACTGTTTAAGCATTCCATTGTGTTCTTTATTGCATCTATGTCATTCTTCATCTCCTCTTTGTTCATTTTCATGTTGGTCACATTCTCATTCAGCTCCTTATAATTCTCATTGAGTTGTGTGTATTTGTCATTCAGCCACTTAAATATCCTAAGAACCATCACTCTGAATTCTTTCTCTTCTATGTTGCTAGCCTCAGTTTAATTTAACTCCCTTTCTGGTGATTCCTCTTTTTCTTTCCTTTGGGGATTGCTTCTTTTTTTTTTTTTTTTTTTTTTTTTTTTTTTTTTGTCTTTCCATATTTTCCTGTAATGTTTTAATTGTAGATCAAATTGCTTTGCTACCCAGATTCTTTTGAGGATGATGCTACTGGTGTAATATCTTAGTTCTCCTGGGCTTGGTAATATAGTGTACCTACCTACTTGAGCTATTTGGGCTCTCTTGATTTATGCCTGTGGGCTGGAGAGGCACAACTGCGGTGTTTAGAAGTCAGCAGCCATGGAAGGGGCTATCCAAATTTTTGCTGTCTTGTACCTTTGATTGAAATCGCACGTACCCAGCGGGGACTCACAGTGGCTCCTAGGAACCATCTGTTGGGGTCCTGGGCTCAGGGAGCCTGAGCTCTGGAAAGGCATGACTGTGGTGTCCAGAGTTCTGTAGTTGTGGGGTGGCAGACTCAGCTTTTGCTGCTGCATCCATGTTGGATAGGCACTTGCTCCCAGTGGTGGCTCATAGGGGCACCCACAGTACATTTGCCAGCAAGGCACACAGAAGGATTCTGAAGGGCCCTGGCAGTGTAGCAGTGTAATTGAAGTATCTGTGGGAAGGTATCCAGGATAAGTGAATTCAGAATTTCTACTGCTAGAGGTAGTGTGCCCATGTTTGTCCAAGATAATACCCAGGGAGAGCTCACGAGTGGCTCCCATGAGTGCCTAGTGGATAGATGGGCTCAGGGTGCCTGCCTATTGGAAATGCTCATCTGTGGAGGTGCCTTTGCCTGTTCAAAGCTCTGACGCACTCTGAAGGATCCTGGCACTGAAGTCACACAGCTGGGGTGTCTGCAGGCAGTTATTCTGGCAGAGGAAATTAAAACTTTCTACTGCAGGGCCGAGCGCCCTTGTCTATACACAATCACACCCTTGGGAGTTCCCAGCGACTTCCAGGCGCTGCCTATGTAGTTGTGTGCCCTGGATGCCTGCATGTTGGAAAAGCACCAATTTGGTGTCTGGAGTTCTGCCAGTGGGGAGGGAGAAGTTGCACTTACTGTTGCTGAGTGGTGCACCTTTAGAGATGGAGGTCCCAGGGTCCAACGGTCTGTGGGTAAGGCAGCAGTATTTTGGCTGTAGTGGCTGGTGGATCGTGGGGCAGTTCCAAGGCTTATATGGTTGGTGGTGCTGATGAGTTCCTTAAAAAGGTCATTCTGCCCTTCAAGATGGCGTGGACCCTATGTAGGAGTCCTGTAGTCCTGTGAGTGACCTCAGTGGTGGTATTCTCTCTGTGTCCAAGAGAGACTGGTCTCCCAGCCCCTACAAGGATTTTAATGTCCCTCACTCACTCACACACTCACCACACACATCTACATACTCTCCTTTCATCCCCTCACTCACTTCCTCTCCCTCACCTCCATCTTGCCAGCTGCCATCTTCTGTTCTCTCTGAATCTTTACTTTTTTATTGTAGTTGATTTCTAATTTTGTGCAATTATGATCTGAAAAAAACTGCTTCTTATGATTTCAATCTTCTATAACTTGTTAAGATGTATTTTGTGCCCAAATGTATGGTTTATCTTTGAGAATTTCCATGTACACTTGAGAAGAATGTATATTGTGGGATTAAATGTTCCTTAAATATCAACTAAATCTATCTAATTTAGTGTATCATTTAATGTCACTATTTCCTTGTTAATTTTTGTCTGGAAGAGCTGTCCAGTGATAACAGTGGGGTGTTAAAGTACCCTACTATGACTGTATTACTTCTGATCTCTCCCTTAAAGTCCACCAACTGTATTTATGTATAAGTAATATATATTAGAGGCCTAGTGCATGAATTCATGCATGGGTAGGGTTCTTAGGCCTGGATGGCAATCAGGGCTGTTCTGTGGGGAGACTGGTGGGGTAATCGGCCAAGAAACATAAAAACATGCTCAAAGTCACTAATCATCCAGAGATGAAAATCAAAACAACAATGAGTTACCATCTCACACCTGTCAGAATGGATGTCATCAACAGATCATCAAACTTCAAGTGCTGGCAAGGATGTGGAGGGAAAAAAAAACCTTGTGCACTGCTGGTGGGAATGCAGACTGGTACAGCCACTGTGGAGAACAGTATGGAGTTTCCTCACAAAACTAAAAATGGAACTTCCATTTGACCCAGTGATCTCGCTCCAAGGAATATATCCCAAGAAACTAGAAACACCAATAAGAAAGGATATATGCAGCCCTATGTTCATAGCAGCACAATTTACAATAGCTAAGATCTGGAAACAGCCTAAATGCCCATGAGCAGATGAGTGGACTGGAAAACTGTGATACGTTTACACGGTGGAATACTACACTGCTATAAAAAGGAAGGAACTCCTACCATGTGCAAAGTATGGCTGGACCTAGAGATAATTATGGTAAGTGAAATAATGACTTAAATCTTTCTCCAAGAAGGATATATGTCACATGATCTCACCCTTTTGTGGAATATAATGAACATCATAAAGTGATGAACAAAAACAGATCCAGAGACAAGAGAAGTCATCAATCAGACCGTAAAACCTCAGAGGGAAGGCAGGAGAGGGTGGGTGGGATAGAGAGAGATCAAATGACTTATATGCATGCATGTAAGAATAACCGATGGACACAGACACTGAAGGGGTGAAGGCATGAGGGGGGGTGAGGGAATTGGTGGATAAAGACACATATGAAATAACTTAATCAATAAAGAAAAAGAAAAAAGCAAGTATGTGGGGTGGGGTGGGAACAGCCAGGGGGGTTGGTCAATGGAGGGAAAAGGAGACATATGTAATACTTTAAGCAATAAATGATTTTTAAATAGATCATAAAAGAGACAAAGAAGTCCACTGCATAATGTTAAAGGTATATATAACAAGAGCATATAACCCTTATAAACATATATCCAACCAATATAAGTGTCCCTAAATATATAAAGAAAATCTTGGTAGATTTGAAGGGAAAGATTGATAACAATAAAGTGCACTGGGTCTTTTGTTGGCCTGTGTAATTTTTATGTTGAAGCCCTACCTGAATTGTTGTTTTTGTTGTATTATTCAGCTCCAGAAATGTTTTGGGTTTTTTTTTTTTTTTCCCTTATCATTGATATTTCTGTATTAGCCATACATTGGGTTTTTGTTGTTGTTGTTGTTCTTTCTTTCTTTCTTTCTTTCTTTCTTTCTTTCTTTCTTTCTTTCTTTCTTTCAGTTTGCTCTTATCTTTCTTTGGTTCTGTTAGCATCATTAGAACCTTTGTCTTAAAATAGATCCACCTCTTGATCTTCCTCAGGGACTATTGTTGTTTATTTCTTTTTTTCTTCTGGATTGCCCATACTTTTTTGTGTGTTTTTCTTCTATGCCTTGTGAGATATTTTCAAAATTTGACATTAAACTTAAATTTTAAAATGTGGTATCTCTGGAATTCAGATTCAAGTATTACCACACAACTATTAGAAAGGCTATTACCAAAAACAAACAAAAAGAAGATAATATGTCTTAGTGAGAATGTGGGGAAAAGGGAAGCTTTGTACACTGGTGAGAATAAACGGTGTTGCAGCCACTAAGGAAACAGTTTTCAGTTTCCTTAAAAAAAGAGAGCTACCATATTACCCAGCACTATGATATTTATCACAGTATTTTTCACAATAGCCAAAATATGGGAGGAACCTAAATGCCCTCTGAAAGATGAATAAAGAGAATATAATATATACATGCGATGGAATATTATCTACTTTAAAAATGAAGGAAAGTATGCTATTTACAATGACATGGATGAACCTGGAGGACATTATGCTGAGTGAAATAAGCCAGACACAGAAAGAGAAATAATACATGACACCACTTTTATACTTATTCTATTTTACTTAATCTAAAATAGAGTTACAGAAGGAGAATGCTGGTTGACTGGTACTATGGGGAGAAGGAATAAGGGAGGCATTATTCATAAGATACAATGTTTTATTATGCAGGGTAAATAAATCTTAGACATCTGAATAAAATAGTGCCTACAATTGACATTATTATATTGTTCACTTGAACTTTGCTAAGAGGGTAAATCTATGTTAGGTCTTCTTAAAACAAAACAAAAAATGATAAATAAAAAACGCAGGACAAAACTTTTGGAAAATGATATGTTTATAATATAGATTTTTGTGACTGTTTCACCGATGTGTAATTATTTTCAGCTTCATCAAGTTGTTTACATTAAATATATACACCTTTTTTGGAAGTCAATGATACTTCAATACTGCAATTTAAAAATTGTACAGTGATTTATAATACTACAGTTTATTTGGTTGATTTTTTAATTTTTGAATCAATGTTGATTTCATATCATCTTGATAATCTTGACAAAAATACTTTTTCTAGCTTAGAGGATCCCATATTTATGGTCTTAACCACATTCACATTTTAGTAATTTTTGTTTATTCAACTATTTTATTCTTTTGAGGATCATGCTTTATATTTGGAAGCATATGTTAAAATATTCATCAAGCACTTCTTATTCTACCCATAACTTCAAAATCTTTGAAAACACTAAGTATATCCAAATTGTGTTAAATAGTGATGGTGGCTTTTATAATGTCATCAGTCAAATGATCATGAGTAAATAAATTCTAGGAAAAAAGGACTTTTCCATAATACATGTACTAGTAAAGGTTACTTTATATTTAAACTTTGTGTAAATATTTTCAAATTTATTTTGCATTTTACAAAATTAATGCCAAGAAATCTATGGTATTTCTATACACCAATAGTGAACTCATGGAAAGAGAAATTTAAAAAGCAATCCCATTTACCATTGCACCAAAAAAAAAAAAAATTAAGATACCTAGGAATAAACTTAACTAAGGAGGCAAAAGACCTCTACTCAGAAAACTACAGGACACTGAAAAAAAGATATAGAGTAAGATGTAAAAGGATGAAAAAACATACCATGTTTGTGGATTGGTAAAATCAACATCATTAAAATGTCCATACTACCCAAAGCAATCAATAGGTTCAATGCACTCCCTATTAAAATACCAACAGCATATTTCACAGACCTAGAAAGAACTCTCCAAAAATTCATCTGGAATAAAAAAGGACCCTGAATAGCCACAGCAATCCTGAGAAAGAAGAACAAGAGAACCCAGATATTGGCTCAAACCACTATGCTCAATTAATATTTGACAAAGGAGACATGAACATACAATGGAGTCAAGACAGTCTCTCAATAAATGGTGTTGGGAAAATTGGACAGATACATGCAACAAAATGAAACTAGATCACCAACTTACACCATACACAAAAATAAATTCAAAATGGATACAGGACTTAAACATAAGATGGGAAACCATAAAAATAGTAGAGGAAAATTTCAAACATATGCTGAAAGAACTTCACTGATACTACTGCTAGGGCAATAGAAGCTAAAGAGAAAATAAACAAATGGGACTACATTAAAATAAAAAGCTTTTTTACAGCAAAAGAAACCGTTAACAAAACACCAAGAAAGCCCACTGTGAGGGAGAACATATTTGCAAATGTTATCACTAATAAAGGTTTAAACTCCAACATCTACAGGCAGCTTATACGACTTAATAAAAGGAAGATACATGATCCAATAAAAAAAATGGACAACAGACTTAAATAGAATCTTTTCAAAAGAAGACAGAAGGAAGGCCAAGACACACATGAAAACATGCTCAAAGTCACTAATTACCCGAGAGATGCAAATCAAAACGACAATGAGGTACCATCTCACACCTGTCAGAATGGCTATCATCAATAAATCAACAAATGACAGGAGCTGTTGAGGATGCAGAGAAAAAGGAATCCTTGTGCACTGCTGGTGGGAATGCAGACTGGTCCAGCCACTGCGGAGAACAGTATGGAGTTTCCTCAAAAAAACAAAAAAAAAACAAAAAAAAACTGAAAATGTAACTCCCATTTGACCCAGTAATCCCACTTCTAGGAATATATCCCAAGAAACTAGAAACACCGATCAGAAAAGATATATGCACCCCTATGTTCATAGCAGCACAAATCACCATAGCTAAGATTTGGAAAAAGTCTAGGTGCTTGTCAGCAGATGATTGGGTCAAAAAACTATGGTACATCTACACAATGGAATATTATGCTGTCATAAAAAAATAAGGAATTCTTACCATTTGCAGCAACCTGGATGGAATTGGAGAACATTATGCTAAGTGAAATAAGCCAGCCAATGAAAGAAAAATACCACATGATCTCACTCATTTGTGGATAATAAAGAACATTATAAATTGATGAACAAAAAGATATGTACAGAGATAGTAAATCAACAGACAGACTGTCAAATTACAGTGGGAAGTTTAGGGAGATGTGGAGGATATAAGAGATCAACCAAAGGACTTGTATGCATGCATATAAGCATAACCAATGGATGCAAAACTCTGGTGGGTGAGGGCATGTATGGGAGTGGGGTGGGGCGGGGAGATTGGTAAAATATGTACACATATAATGCCTTAATAAAAAAATGAAAGAAAAAATGGAAAAAAAATTACTTTGTATTTTTCAATTGCAGTTGACATGCAATATTATATTAGTTTCAGGCGACTAAACTAAATATGACTAAGCATTGCATAGAGTGCCCAAAAAATGTATACTCAAGCTTTGAATAATTACAAAGGTAGTGTTTACTAAAATACATTTCATTTTCAAAATTGAACTATCAGATGTAAATGTATACATATTTTGGGCATGTTATATGACTCCCTAAGTAATCATCAAGGTAAATCTCAACCATCTGGCAACACACATACTAGAGGCCTGGTGCAGAAATTCGTGCACCAGTTAGATCCCTTGGCCTGGCTTGCAGGACTGGGACGAAACTGGCTCTCCAACATCTCCTGTGGGGTCCCAGATTGCGAGAGGGTGCAGACTAGGCCAAGGGATCCCACGGGTGCATAATCAAGATCTGGGATGAATGTGGGATGTTGGTCAGCTGGGGAGGGACTGCAAGAGGACTCCAGGGCATGTCCAGCCCATCTCACTCAGTCCTGATCGGCCAGACCCCTGCAGCAAGCTAAGCTACCAGTTGGAGCATCTGCTCCCTGGTGGTCAGTGGACGTCATAGTGACTGGTCAACCGGTTGACTTTCTGCCTTTTGGTAATCAGTGCATGTCATAATGAGGGCCTAAGTGGCCTTAGCATATCATTAGAATATTACACTTTGATTAGTTGAACAGATGACTGGACGAACAGACACTTAGCATATTATGCTTTTATTATATAGAATTACTGACTATATTCCCTATGCTGTACTTTACATCTTCAAAACTATTCTGTAACACCAATTTTTACTTCTTTCTTATATGTACAATTTTCATTGTTGATAATATTACAAGTGCCTCTGATATTCCCTGTTTTATTACCTACCTCCCAGCCTCTATACTGCCCCCAGGTCTTCACCACCCTATTGCCAGTGTATATGGGCTATGCCTATCTATAATAATAAAAGCATAATATGCTAATTAGATCAGACGTCCTTCCAGACAACCTTCTGGAAGAAGCTGGGGCTGCAAAAAATGCCTGGGTCCCGGGTGCCTGCCAGTGCCTGGAGGGGAGCCCAAGTCCTGGGTGCCAGAGAGAAGCCGATCCTGGAAGTCAGAGGAAGGAAGGCCTACTCTTGCATGAATTTTGTGCACTAGGCCTCTAGTCTTATATAATAAAAGCTTAATATGCAAATAGACCAAATGGCTATGATGCACACTGACCACCATGCAGCAGACGCTCGACACAGGAGTTACCCCCAGCCCACAGACCCCATGCCAGCCAAGGTGGATGCCAGTGGGTACCCCCCAATTGCACTTTCCATTGCCCTACAGAGGGAGGTGACTATTGGCAGTGGTGAAGGTTGGGGCTGGCTGGCGAGGAGGTGGCGGTGGGGTGTGGGGTGTGGGGTCAGCCAGCAAGCTGGCTATGCCAGGCCAGCCAAAGTGGGTGCCAACAGGGGTCCTCTAATTGCCCCACCAGTTGCACCACAGATTGGCCCTGACCACTGGCCAGGCCTAGGGACCCTATCTGTGCATAAATTTCACCCACTGGGCCTCTAATACATGTAGGTATATATGTTATTTGGTTTTTCTCTTCTTGTCACCTAACCCCACATCAAGGTATGCTAATCTGTTCCATGCCTCCCTGCATGTTTATTGGTCAACTCATTTTGTTCATTAGATTCCACAAATAAGTGAAATAACATGATATTTGTCTTTCTCAGATTGGCTTATTTTACTAAGCATAATATTCTCCAGGTCTATCCATGCTCTCCCACAGGGTAAGATATCCCTCCTTTCATCACTTGGATAGTATTCCATTGTGTAAGTGTCCCACAGCTGCTCTATCCATCATCTACTGATGGGCATTTGGGCTGTTTCCAAATCTTAGCCATTGTACATAATGCTGCTATGAACATAGGGGTGTATATATTCTTTCTGATTGGTGTTTCAGAAGTTTTAGAATATATTCCTAGAAGTGGAATTGCTGGGTCAAACAGAAGCTCCTTTTTTAATTTTCTGAGAAAACTCTATACTGTTTACCATAATGGCTACACCAGTCTGCATTCTTATCAGCAGTGCACCAGGATTCCCTTTTTTCCACATCCTTGCCAATATTTGTTGTTTGTTGATTTTTTTATGATAGCCTTTCTGATTGGTGTCAAGTGATATCTCATTATTGTTTTAATTTGCATCACTTGGATGATTAGTGACTTTGAGCATATTTTCATTTGTCTTTTGGCCATTTGTATGTCCTCTTTGGAGAAATGTATATTCAGGTCTTCAGCCCATTTTTAATTGGATTGTTTGTCTTTATTTAAATGAGTCGTTTATATATTTGGATATTAACTCTTTATCAAATGTATACTTGGTAACTATGTTCTCCCATACAGTGGGTTCCCTTTTCATTTTGATGGTGGTTTCTTTTGCTGTGTGGAGCTTTTTATTTTGATATAGTCCCATTTGTTTATTTTCTCCTTTATTTCCTTTCCCTAGGAGATGTATCTGTAAAAATTCAGCTACATGAGATGCCTGAGATTTTATTGCCTCTGTTTTATTCTAAGATTTTTATGGTTTCATACCTTATATTTAAGTGTTTTATGCATTTTGAGTGTACTCTTGTATATGGTTTAAGTTGGTGTCTAGTTTCATCTTTTTGCATGTGTCTGCCAGATTTCCTAGCACCATTTGTTGAAGAGGCTGTCTTTACTCCATTGTATGTTCTTGCCTCCTTTGTCACATATTAATTGATCATATGATATAGGTCAATTTCTAGGGTTTCTCTTCTGAACTATTGGTCTACTGATATATGCCAGTTCTTGTGCCAGTACCAGGCTGTTTTGGTTATAATGGCTTTGTAATATTGTGATCCCTCCAAATTTGTTCTTCTTTCTCAAGATTCCTGCAGGTTTGGGGGTCTTTAATGGTTCCATATAGATTTTTGGAGTATTTGTTATAGTTTTGTGAAGTATGCCATTGGTATTTTAACAGCTATTGCATTGAATCTATATATTGTTTTGAGAAGTATAGACATCTTAATGATGTTAATTATTCCAGTTTTATGAACATAGTATATCTTTCCTCTTTCTTTTTCTTCTTTTTTGTATATTCCTCTATTTCTTTTTTCAATGTCCTACAGTTTTCCAAGTATAAGTCTTTTATCTCCTTGGTTAAGTTTATTCCTAGGTATCTTATTTTTTGTTGCAATGGTATTTTTTGTTTCTCTTTTTTTTCCTTCATTTTTTAATTGGCTCATTTATCTTCCTTTTATTAAGTTGTATAAGCTGTCTGTAGACGTTGGAGGTTATTTTTTGTTTCTCTTAATGAGAGTTCATTATCTATAATTATAAAAGTATAATATGCTAATTAGACCAGATGTCCTTCCTCACATCTAAGGCTGTGAGGAAGGTGCCTGCCAGTGGCCAAAGCAAAACCCCAGTCCTGGGTGCCTTTCTTCATTGAAAATAAAGAAAGAACTGGACAAAGTCTATGAAACATCTGTTTTCAAACATTGGACAACTGGCAATGCAAAACTTTTATCACTGAGAGAAGGGAAACAAAGGGAGAGAGCCCTAATATGTATGTCCCTGATTTTCTCCCTGGAGAAACTTTCTGGATCATACATAGTATGTGCAAGGGGATTCTAAACAGAGCATAGTGATTTCACTGAGTTGGGGAAACAGAATGGCAATCAGGGAGGCTGCAATGACTGGAATTTATGGACCAGTGTATCAGAGAGAAGGGTATTGCCCAGATAAAGAACCCCAAACATCTGCATGGGGTCTCATTGGGTCTCTAGTTGAATACTGTGCCCTAAATGCTTAGAATGAGATTTCAATTGTTTGGTCCAAGAACAATTACTGAAACAAAACAACTAGGAAGCTATAGGCTAAATAAGTCCAAGCACTAACAGAGAATTGAGACATCTTTCAATTTTGTGTTAGTGCTTGGACTTGTTTAGCCTATAGTGTTATGATCCTTTTTGAACAGTTATTAGAGACCCCAAAAGGGCCATGCCTTAATATTCAGGCCAAATATCCTTAGATTAAAGGCCACCATAAGTCCATAACAACAGAACTTAAATTAAAGTCTTGAAAGCTTATTTGCAGGCAATTTAACTGTCTTCCAAGTAAACCTGCTCTTTAAAAGAAAAGAAAAACAAAAACAAAACAACAAAAAAAACCAACTAGACATGTTGAAATCAAGATGGCAGTATAAGTAAACACCTGAATTTGCTGCCTTGCACAACCACTTCAAAACTACAACTAAAAGACAAAACGGACATCATCCAGAACCACAGGAAGGCTGGATGAGTAGAAATTCTATAACTAGAAGCAAAGAGAAAAACCCACTGAGACTCAGAGGAGGTGCAGAAGTAAAGTGCATAGGTACGGAGGTGCATGTGTGGAAAGGTCTGGCAACTGAGGATGCGGTTGTCTTTTTCAGTTGGGAGGGAGACACTGAACTCATTTTGGGAGAGACTTTTGGGTACCAAACTCATACTGGGGAAACTTGACTGTCTGACATTGGGCCAGAGTACAAGGGCAGGTTTTTCTCAGAGGCGCTTGCAGCAATTACTGAGACCCAGGGGTCTCTTAGAGCCAGGCTGAAGGTCAGCCATTGCTGTTTGCTCCACCTTGTTAATTCCCTGAGACCTGTATATTATCATTTCAGTCAGTGTATGCTTAATTTCTAGTTGGTCCTTTTAAATAGGGACTCACTCAATTCCCTGAGATACCCCCCCACCCACAGATACACACACAATTTACAACCCCACCACAGCTGTGCACACTGGTGTTTACATATAAATGGCCTGGCCCTTTGCAATCTAAAATTACTTGACAAACTACAGCTGGGTCAGAGAGGCCCAGAACTCCCAAAAGAAGGCCCAAGGCCCCACGGCAGCTTGCACTGCTTCACAGCTGGGCCTCATCTGGGCACCTTCAAATCCGAAACAAAGAAGAGAAATCTTCAGATCTCTCCATAGCTCCTGCTGGGTTGCCTCAGGCAGAGGCTAAATTTGCACCTCCTTGGAGACCCAAGAGTCAGTGTACCTAGGGGTCAGAGTGGGACCATCCAGATTACAACTCCTCAGACCCATAAGGGACACACTCAGAGGGAAGACTCAGTGAGTACCAAGCTCCATTGAAGCAAGTCCTATCACATAAGGGTGTCTCTACCACAGAAGTTCTCCCATCGCAGACACAGCTGATCCTCACTGCCAATTGGCCTGGAGGTCAATTTCTCCCAGTGATATAAACAACAGTCAAGGCTTAACTACAACAAGACTGTACCACAGCTCACAAAGAGTTGTACCAAGAGTGTCCACCTCAGGTAATTGGGGAGGCTGAACCACTGGGACTTATAGGACACCTAGCACACAAAGCCACTCTATCAGCTCAGGGAAGCAGCCAAAATGTGGGGACAAATAAACAGGTCACAAATGACAGAAATGAAGGAAAGCAAAATACTGGATATAGAATTCAAAACCACAGTTATAAGGTTTTTCAAGAATCTTTTAGAAACCACTGATAAATTTACTGAGTACCTCGAGGATATGAAAACGGACCAACTAGAAATTAAGCATACACTGACTGAAATAATAATATACAGGTCTCCAACAGCAGACTGGAGTATCACAAGCATCAAGTCAAAGATTTGAAATATGAAGAAGCTGAAAACACCCAACCGGGAAAGGAAAAAAAAGAATCCAAAAATATGAAGATAGTGTAAGAAGCCTCTGGGACAACTTCAAGTGTACCAACATCTGAATTATGTGGGTACCAGAAGAAGAGAGAGAGCAAGATATTGAAAACCTATTTGAAGAAATAATTACAGAAAACATCCCCTGCCTGCTGAAAGAAATAGAATTACAAGTCCAGGAAGTGCAAAGAACCCCAAACAAAAGGAATCCAAAGAGGACCACACCAAGACACATCATAATTAAAATGCCAAGGGCAAAAGACAAAGATAGAATATTAAAAGCAGCAAGAGAAAAACAGTTAACTGCAAGGGAGTACCCCTATGACTGTCAGCTGATTTCTCAACAGAAACTATGCAGGCCAGAAGGGAGTGGCAAGAAATATTCAAAGTGATGAATAGCAAGAACCTACAACCAAGATTACTCTATTCAGTGAAGCTATCATTCAGAATTGAAGGTCAGATAAAGAGCTTCATAGACCATAAAAAACTAAAGGAGTTCATCACCGCCAACCCAGTAATATATGAAATGCTGAATGATATTCTTTAAGAAGAGAAAGAAGAAGAAAGGGGTAAAGATAAAAATTATGAACAACAAATGCATATCAACAAGTGAATCTAAAAATCAAGTGAATAAATAAAAAATCTGAGAAACAGAATAAACTGGTGAATATAATAGAATCAGGGGCATAGAAAGAGAGTGGACTGGCAATTCTTGGGGGGAAGATGATGTGGGGGGAGTGGGCCTAAGCCACCAGTCAGACATCCCCTAAGGGCTCTCAGACTATGAGAGGATGCAGGCTAGGATAAGGAAACCCCTCCCCCACTTGCACCAATTTTATGCACCAGGCTTCTAGTCACTGTGTAAAAATGCCATTGATTTCTAGATGTTGATTTTGTACCTTGCTGCATTGCTGAACTCATTTATTAAGTCTAATAGTTTTCTGATGAAGTCTTTAGGTTTTTAGGGTTTTCTATGTACAATATCATGGCATTTGTAAATTAGGAGAGTTTTCCTTTCTCCTTTCCAATTTGGATGATTTTTATCTATTCTTCTCTGATTGTTGTGGCTAGAACTAATGCTTTTTTTGGGCACCTATTGATATGATCATGTGATTTTTATCTTACAATTTGTTTAAGTGATGTATCACATTTATTGATTTGTGAATATTGTACCAGCCTTGCATCCCCAGAATAAATTCTACTTGATCATGTTGTTTGATCTTTTAAATACATTGATTGATATGATTTGCTACTATTTTATTGAGGCTTTTATCATCTTGTCCATCAGGGATATTGACCTGTAATTTTCTTTCTTTATAGTGTCTTTAGCTGGTTTTTTAACTAGGATAATGCTGGCTTTATAATAAGAACTTTCAAATATTCCTCTTAAAAATTTCTTTGAATAGTTTGAGGAGGATAGATGTTAGTTCTTTTTTGAATGTTTTATAAAATTTTCCTGTAAATCCATCTGGACTTTTGATTGCTGGGAGTTTTTAACTTACTGCTTCAATTCCCTCGTTGTTATTGGCCTACTCAGGTTTTCTGATTCTTCCTGATTGAGTTTTGGAAGGTTGTATTTCTCTAGAAATTTGTACATTTTGCCCAGGTTGTCCAGTTTGATGGAATATAGTTTCCACGGTATTTGTTTGCAATATTTTGTATTTCTAGCTGCCCATTGTTAAATTATTACTTTCATTTCTGATTTTATTTTTTTGTGTGCCTGTCTCTTTGGTTGTTTTGTTTGTTTGTTTGTTTGTTTTGTTTTTGTTTGTTTGTTTGTTTTTAATGAAACTGGCTAGGGATTTATTAATCTTGTATCTCTTCAAGAAACCAGCTCTTAGATACATTGATCTTGTACTTTTTTTCACTCACTGTTTATTATTTCCACTTTGTGCTTTATTATTTCCTTCCTTCTACTTCCTCTGATTTCTTCTTAATGTTCTCTTTCTAATTTAGTTAGTTGTAGTGTTAAGTAATTTATTTGTGCTTTTCTTTGTTTCTTGAGGTAGGCTTGTAATGCTATGAACTTTCCTCTGAGGACTGCTTTCACAGTGTATCATAGGTTTTGTGAGATTGTGTGTTCATTTTCAATTGTTTCCAGGAAGCTTATTTATTGCGTGATCTCATTGTTAACCCATTAATCCTAATATATAAAAACCCTGCATCTATCATGACTAGAGGATTGAACAACCAGAAGACAGTTCTGCAGGCTGTAGGCTGCAGACAGGGTGACCCAGCACTGATTGCTGAAGGAGCTACAAATAAGGCCCTGAGAGACCCTGAAGAGAGAAGCAAGGTCTGATCCATAGCCTCTGTGGCAGCTGTTGATCAGCACTTGTCTCTCTCTTTCTCTCCAGCAGCCGCACCTCCACTTCTCTCCAGGCCTCCAGGGCCTGCTGATTAACCCCAACTTTCTGATCAGGCCCTGTTGATAGGACCAGAGATGCTGACTGGCATAAATACTGACCAATAAGAACCAAATCTGGGTCAACTGTGAGAAACCAATGGCTGCCTAGGAGGTGGAGCTTTATATATATATATAATTTTATAGACGTCGGAGGGAAAGGGAGAGAGAGATGGAAACATCAATGGCGAGAATAGTCAATTGGCTACCTCCCACATGCCACACACTGGGGATCAAGCTCACAACCCAGGCATGTACCCTGACTGGGAATCGAACCTTGACCTCTTGGTTTACAGGTCAACACTCAACCAGGGGGCCTCGCTCACTGGACTGAGTCAGAGCTTTTCATTTTGACTCACATAGGAACCAACCAATCAGAACCAAATCCAGGTGAACTGTGAGGAGCCAATGGCTACCTAACAGGCAGAGCTTTTGATGCTGGCTGGCATAGAAACTGACCAATAAGAACCAAATTGGCCAGCAAAGGAGGGCAGTTGAGGGTGAGATCAGGCAGGCAGAGGAGAGAAATTAGGGATGATCAGGCAGGCAGAAGCAGTTAGGGCAATCAGGCTGGCAAGGAATGGCAGTTGGGGGTGAGATCAGGCCTGCAGGAGAGGGTAGTTGGGGGCCATCAGGCTGACAGGGGAGGGCAGTTGGTGGGGACCAAGCTTGCAGGGGAGGGAAGTTGGGGGCTATCAGGCTGGCAAGAGAGTAGTTAGGTATTAATCAGGCTGGCAGGGGATTGGTTAAGATGTTATTAGGCTGGCAGGCAAGCAACCAGTTTAGGCCTGATACCTAAACCAGCAGTAAGACATCTCCCAAGGGGTCTCAGATTGGAGAGGGTTCAGGCTGGGCAAAGGACACCCCTTTCCCCCAGTGGATGAATTTCATTCACCAGACCTCTAGTCATTAAATAATATGCTAGTTAGCTTCCATGTATTTGAGTGTTTTTGAGTTGTTGTTTTGTTTTGTTTTGGTTTGTTTTTTTTTTGTTTGTTTGTTTGTTTTTTATTGTAGTTGATTTCTAACTTCATGCCATTGTGATCCAAGAAGATGCTTGGTATTATATCAATCTTCTTGAATTTGTATAGAATTGTTTTATGCCTTAACATGTGATCTGCCTTTGAGGATATTGTATTTGCACTTGAGAAGAAAGCATATTCTGTTGCTTTGGAGTGAAATGGTCTGTAAATATCAGTTTATTTATTTATTTTTTTAAATATATTTTATTGATTTTATACAGAGAGGAAGGGAGAGAGATAGAGAGTTAGAAACATCGATGAGAGAGAGTCATCGATCAGCTGCCTCTTGCACACCCCCCACTGGGGATATGCCCTCAACCAAGGTACATGCCCTTGACCAGAATCGAACCCAGGACCTTTCAGTCCCCAAGCTGATGCTCTATCCATTGAACCAAACCTGTCCAGGCAAATATCAGTTTAGATTTATCTGATTTAGTGTATCAATTAAGATCACTGTTTCCTTGTTGATTTTTTGTATGGAAGATCTAGCCAATGGTGTCAGTGGGTGTGACTGTATTGCTATTAATCTCTACCTTAAAGTCAATCAAGTAATTGTTATGAACTTGGGTGCTCCTATATCAGGTGCATATATGTTTACAAGGGTTATATTTTCTTGTTGAATCATTATCTTTAGTGTTATGAATTGGCCTTCTTTGTCTCTGGTTATGGTCTTTGTTTTAAGTTGATTTTTTTTGTCTGATACAAGTATTGCTACCCCATATTTTTTTACCTTTCCATTTGCATGAATATATTTTTCCATCCTTCACTCTTAGTCTGTGTGTATCTTTTGTTCTTAGGTAGGTCTCTGGAAGCTTCTCTGGTGCAGGTTAGTGTGAGTCACTGTCTCTTCCTGGCCCTGGGCAACCTGATTGTCTGAGGGGTTGAAGCCCCTAGTAGTGCAGTGGGCGGGGATTCCTTAGCCCTGTCCCTGTTCTGAGCTGCACTCCCTTCCCCCATAGAGCTGGACTCTGTGGGGTAGCCTGGTCTTGACTGGGATGGTTTGATCAGATTCATGTTGGGGTTGATGCCAGTAGCTTGGGGGTGGTAGGCCCTTCCTCCCTTTCTCAGCTCTGCCTGTTTTGCTGGCACCTCCACTCTGCCACCTGCAGGGGCACAAATTTCCTGCCCTGGCTATTCCTCTTGCCTTGGATCACTGCAGGTTGGATCATAAGCAGCTGTTTTGCCAGGAAAGAGGGAACCCCCCCTGTGTTCCAGGTGGGCAGGCTGATCCTCCTTCCTTGACCCACTGACCAGCCCCCTTTCTGCTCACCCAAACGAGTTCCTCAAAGAAATAGAGGGGCCCCAGATTCAATGTCAAGTGTGTCCTTCAGGAGCCTCCAGTGCAGGCTGGGCCTGAGCTCCACTGCCCGGCCCTTCCACTGGTCAGAGGAGCTTCCCAGGCTGCAGGAGGGCGGGTGCTAGTGCTGCTCTACCCAGGGACTCAGCCCAGGCTTCCCTGCTGCACCCACTCCGGTCTCCACAGCCAGTGCCCTCGGGCCTCCTTTCAGTCCCAGGCCTCGTCTCACCACAGATCTACAGCCTCTTCAGTCTTTTCAGGTCCTGGGTTCTTGCAGGTCCAGGGCAGGACAGGGCAGGCCACATCCACCTCCCAGCCTTCAGTTTAGTTCCTGCCACAGAGCCTGGCGGTGGAGCTGAGTAGCTGGGCTCTAAGGGTGGTGGTAGCAGCTCAGTAGCAATGGTAGTAGATGAGTACAAGGCAGAGCCATGAGTCCTGCTGGGTCTGTGGCAGTCATGTGGTGATGGGTCCATGTGAGGCACAAGGGTTTAGGCTGGATACTTGCCAGGCGCAGAGGTCCCACTGTTGTCTGTTATGAGAGTACAGGTCTGTGTTGTGACCTCTGTGGGCTCATGGGTCCCAGGAAGTGTGCACGTGGGTTTGGACCCAGTCCAAGGTGAGTCCAGATGGTGGCGAGACTTGGCGCCTAGCTACTGCCACTCCAGGGCATCCTCTCAAGGAGGACCTCCTAAACCTTTCAAGGTGGCACTCTCTACGAGCTGGAGCTGTGCCCAGGAGTTACTGTGGTGGTAGAAGAGGCACCTTGTGCCCATAGTACGAGGTTCCACTGCTGTTTCCTTAGGTGCAAGGGGCCAGGCCTTGTCTGTGTTTGATGCCTTGTCTGTGTTTGATGACAATTTTTACTTCTTAATCCCTCGCCTCTTTCATGCATCTGGCCCAACCTGCCTCCTATCTGACAAACATCAAAATGTTATCTGTATCTATTAATCTTTTTTTAGTTCTGCTTGTTCACTTATTTTGTTTTTTAGATTTTGTTGTTGAAAGATATATATTTATTTCTGTCTTACTGTTCATATTTTTATTTTTTATTTTTCTTCTTTTTAAAGAAATCTCTAACATTTCTTTTAATACTTGTCTGGTGGTTATGAGTTCCCTTAGCTTTTTCTCATCTGGAATGCTCTCTATCTGTCTAAGTGATAGCTTTGCTGGGTAGAGAAGTCTTGGGTATAGATCATTGGTTTTTATCTCTTTGAATATTTCTTGCCACTGCATTCTGGCCTTCAAAGTTTCTTTTGAGAAATCAGCTGACAGTCAGATGGGCACTCCCTTGCATATAACTAATTGCTTTTCTCTTATAGCTCTTAAGATTATCTCTTTGTCTTTAATTTTTGGCATTCTAATTATGATGTGTCTTGGTGTGGGCTTCTTTGGGTTTATCTTATTTGAAACTTTCTGTGCTTCATGGACTTTTATGTCTGTTTCCTTTACCAGGTAAGGAAGATTTCTGTCATAATTTTTTACATAGTTTTTCAATTTCTTGCTCTCCATTTTTTCTAGCGCTGTCATGATGTGAATATTGGTATGATTGAAGTTGTATCAGAGGCTCCTTAAACTATTTTAAGTTTTTTTCATTCTTTGGTGGTGTTGTAGTTCTAATTGAGTATTATTTGCTTCCTTATATTCCAAATTTCTGATTTGATTCTCAGCTTCATCTATTCTACTGCTGATTCCATGTAAATAATTCTTCATTTAAGATAATGTAGCCATTGTTTCTGATTGGTTTCTACTTATATCCATGTTACTTTTTATGCTGTTGGAGTTATTAATACGTTCTAAGCATCCTTATAATGAGTATTTTGAACTCTGTATCTACTAGATTGCTTGTCTCCATTTTGATTATTTTTTCCCCTGGAGTTTCATTCAGTTTTTTCATTTGAGACATGCTTCCTTATTTTCTAATTTTGGCATTCTCTATGTTTATTTCTATGCATTAGGTATAGCTGCTATGTGTCATGGGCTTGGTTGAGTGGCCTTTATGTAGTAGGAGTCTTGTTCACTGAGCTGGGCATTCAGGTAACCCCACTTGTGTGGATGTGTACTCCTTCCTGTTGAGCCGCGATTGCTCTTGGCAAATCAATGGGAGGATTTACCTCCAGGCAGATTGACTTTAAGGAGTGGCTGTTGACCATTTGGAGGATCAGTTATATAGGGCCCCTCCCCCCACCCCCTCAGAGCAGAATTTACTTCAGCAGTGCTGTGGTGCCCACAAAGTCACCCTCCTAGGTGTTCCACTTAAGAAGGTTGTTGGGTGGTGTTTATACATGGTCTGAAACTGTCCACCAGGTAAGCTGACTATAGGCCTCCTAGCAGGTGCAGGCCAAGGTCATCTGTGTTCTGTCTGTGTTCTGCTGTCTGTGTTCTCTCCTGGGCCACCCAGCATGAACTACACAGTGACCTTCAGGTATCTACTACTTGTGCTGGACTTAAAGGTTGTGAATCAAGTTCTGCTGCTGCTAGTCCAGTCCTGAGGTCACTTAGCAAGAGCAGATGCTCCTTTTTGGGGAGATTTTCAGAAAGTCTGAAGCAAGAGCCAAGATAGGATGTTTGTATGGAAAAGTCACTGGAAACAGGGTAGGCCCACAGCTGGGTGGGGTGGAGTCTCTGGAAATAGTGAACAGTGATAGTCAGATTGCTAGAGATTCAGATATGGCACCACCTGCTAGCTTGGGGGCGGAGGGGAAGGCTCAGAAAAGGAACACTAGCCTCTGCCAGCACTTCTGTCTGGGAGAAAGCTTCCCCTCCAGCCCTGGCCCTAATACCAGATGATTCAGTTCCTCTCATAAGTCCCTGGTGCCTTTCAATCTGATGCCCCTTCTGTGGAGCTCAGAGGGGCTGAGTCAAAGTTCCCGTGCTAGCCCTTTAAGGGGAATGCCTGGGACTCTAGCAGCCCTCCATCTCACTAAGTGACAAACCTTGAGGCCTGGTATCAGGCCTTGGGGGAGAGGGAGGAGACTTTTGCAGCTGAGATATTCCTCTTGATTTTTATCTGCCACAGGTGGGTGTGAGACCAGCAAGATCCACATCTCTACCCATCCTACCAATCTTGATGTAGCTACTTCTTTATATCCTTAACTAGTGGCCCAGTGTATGGATTCCTGCACACTGAGAGGATATTAATTAGAAGGTGGCCAGCGGGGCAGGACTGGGTGACACAAGCTGGACATGCCCTGGAGCCAACCTCCCATAGTCCCTCCCCATCCGGCCACACCTGGGACAGAGCTGTGGCTCGAAGGGGATCTGTGGAGTGAGCGGGGTCCCTCCAGCAGGTGGGGTCCCTTGGCCTGGCCTGTAGGGATCGGGTGGAAACTAGATATCCAATATCCCCTGTGGGGTCCCAGAGTGGGAGAGGGCACTCTGCAAAGTTGCTGTTGTAGAGAGTGTGGAACACAAACACAAGTGTGCAGTAAACCAGATTCAGGGCCTACAGGGCCCAGCAACAACATAACCCATGGTCAAAGGTGGAATCGCACAGCCCCGTGAGGAATCAGGCTCCTTCTCTCTGGTTTTGGGGTACATCACCCAAGAACCACTGCTGCCAAGTCACTGCAGCTCAGCAGCTCCTCAATGAGCATCTGGACCCTGGTGGTGAGTGCATGTAATAGTGACTGGTCAGGCAGTCAAACACTTAATTGTGGGGGCCTGATGGCGGGGATCTCCCTTTTCCATGTCCTGCATGGAAAGAGAGATGAACGAACCAGTTCTAAGTGGAGGTGCCCAGCGATTGAGAAATATTAGAAATAAATAGAGAAGACACAGAGATAGATTTCCTCCTGAAAAACACAAGCCAGGAACTAAGAACATCTCCGCACTCCCAGGGCAGGAGTGCAATTGACATGATTCTGCCAATATCCCGGGCCCAACAATCTAAAGAATGTCCAGGTGTCTTCCCATTTGGCCCTCTGCACTTAAAATATTAGCC
The DNA here is from genome assembly GCF_014108245.1 of Pipistrellus kuhlii. Classification (NCBI taxonomy): domain Eukaryota; kingdom Metazoa; phylum Chordata; class Mammalia; order Chiroptera; family Vespertilionidae; genus Pipistrellus; species Pipistrellus kuhlii. The sequence continues at coordinate 1,137,908 of NW_023425531.1, forward strand.
TTTTATATATATAGATTAAAAAGTTATTTATAATTCATTTGCATATTGCTTAAAATTGACCTTATAATTTCCTTTTTATTTGCAGTCCATTTGGCTGCTGCTGCTGGAGGCCTCCTATATTTTGGCAGTTTCTTTCCATTTGAATCCGTTATTAACTACTATGGACAGATAACCATTGTCAGCAAGATAGCTGCCTGTCTCAGCTCAAATGTTGCACTGGCGCTGGGGATTAATCTTCTGAGCAAGTTAGAAATACAGGGTGAGTGTTTGCCTTGAAAATTTTTCCTTTACTATTTGATTCTCAAAAAGGTAGGATAAGGCAGGGTGTGTGAGACAGTGGTTAAGATGGTAAGAAATGTAACAAATATTACTTATTCCCAGACTTTTGATTTTATATAAAGACAGTTATGTTAACTGTAAAAGAAATCAGAAGTGTGAAAAATTAAAAGTTCCATTGCTTCACAATAAACCCCCAGTTATACTTTCAAATAAAAAAATTTTAAACTTTTGCCAAAACTGGTTTGGCTCAGTAGTAGAGCGTTGGTCTGCAGACTGAAAGGTCCCAGGTTCTATTCCGGTCAAGGGCATGTACATTGGTTGTGGGCACATCCCTGGTAGGGGATGTGTAAGAGGCAGCTGGTCAATGTTTCTCTCTCATCAACGTTTCTAGATCTCTATCTCTCTCCCTCCTCTCTGTAAAATATCAATAAAATATATTTTAAATTTTTTTAAACTTTCTAATCTACAACTTTCCACAATTACCTAATCCTAACTAATAAAAGAGTAATATGCAAATCAACCATCACTCGGCTACACTGACAAGCCACGCCCACCAGCCATGCCAATCAGCCCATCAGAGCAAGTATGCAAATAAATCCAACCAAGATGGCTCCAGCCGCAGAGAGCAGGAGGGAGGCTTGGGTTTCCCAGGCAATGGGACATCCTCTGGACCTAGAAAGCTCCCTGGGCACTCAGAGCCTATGAATGCAGGCGCCAAGTGGCTGGGGTGAGGCAGGAATGTCCCCACGTCACTACGTTCTGCCCCGCCTGCAGCCACTTGGGAATGCTCTAGTACCAAGCGGAATTTTGGATCCATGCCCCCAGCCTGGGCTCTCAGGCTGGCAGCAGCACCCGCATCCATGCAGAGATCCCCTCCCAGCCTAGTCAGGGTTCTCAGCCACTGAGTCACACCATCCAGGCAGATATGGAGGAATCTTAAATGTTTCTTTTTTATATATATATTTTATTGATGTTTTACAGAGAGGAAGGAAAAGGGATAAAGAGCTACCCTGTTTCCCAGAAAACAAGACAATGTCTTATATTAATTTTTGCTCCCAAACATGCGCTAGGTCTTATTTTCAGGGGATGTCTTAATTTTCCATGAAGAAGATTACGGTACACATTTAGTGTTAAATGAAAATAAAGGAAATTTATTACCTGTATACAGTATGGAAGCAAGGTAGTTGTCAACACAAACCAGACAGACTGTGAATCCTACAGTATCAAGAATTTACTCATTTATTCAATGACAATCATGTCGTCACCTTCTAGAACATCATCATAACAATCCAATTCCTGAATTTCCTGGTGAATTTCCTGTGACTCCATTTCTTTTAGAATCAGTGGACCAAATCTCTCATGTTTAGCAATAGAACTCTTTAAATGAGTACTTCTTGTCAAGGTAGCCTGCTTGCAGTGCATTTGCAATGCAACTGTCAGTGATTTTCTCCCATGAATTCTTCACCCAAATCACAACTTCTTGCACTTTAGGTTTTACAAAGTTTCCAAGCCGATTTCTCTCCATTCTATTTTCAATGTAGTCATTAATTTCCATGAGCAAATTGTCTTTGAATGGCTTGTTATTGCAATATCAAGAGTCTGGAGATAGGCTGTCATTCCTGCGGGAATCATTATCTGATCTATTTTTCTTTTGTGAAGAAATGTCTTCATGTCTTTAGCGCAGTGAGTGCTGGCTGCATCCCAGACTAGCGGGCCTCTTTGGCTCCCTCGCATAACAAGCGGCAGCATTAAATCGACCCACTTCCTTATAACTGCTTGTGTGGCCCAGGCTTTTTCAGTTTCAAGAATAAAAACACCCAAAACAGGTTCAATCTTTTCCTTCTTGCCCTTAGAAATGATTAAAGGTGGGATTTTAGTGCCATCCAGACGAATTGCCAAAATACAGGAAACACATGCACTTTCGTAAGCAGTGGAGGGAATGTACACTAAGGAGCATCCCGCTGTTCAATTGTTGTTTGAGATGATTGGCCCATAAACACTGCAGTTTCATCCATAGCAATCATGTTGGAAAGATTGTATTTAGAGAAGTCAGCATCATCAATAAAGGACTTGAATGCAAGTGCTCGCTTAATAACTTGAGTATCATCCAGCCTAAACAATGTTGTACTGGTGGATCTTCTTAAAGACAGTTCATTTCACTGAAGGAAATTATCCAGCCAGTGTTGTGATGCTTTGAAGTCTTCGGAGCCTATGTCAAACTGTGGTGCCATTGCAAGGGCAAATTCTTGAATCTGAGCCCTATTCACAAAGCCTTTGCTCTCCTGTCAACAACCCATTCACAGATCAGGTCTGCCAGCTCAGAAAATAATGGTTGCCGACCTGATCCACACTTGTGCTTTTTAGCATTTCCCTTGTCCACTTGTTCAATGAGGTTACCATACTCTGCTCACCATTTTCAAACCAATCGGATACTCAACATCTTCTCTCTGCAGAAAGCAGTAAGATTTTGGCCCCAAGAGTCTTCCACGATTCCTTTCTTGTACTCCACAGAGTAGCTTTTTCTTTTTGCGTTCATTTCTAGGGGTTAAAAAAAAGGAATTGGGGTATCAAGGTGGGGGGAGTGGGATCACTTAAAATGACACAGGGGGGGTCAGAGGGGGGAATCAAAATGGCACAGGAGAATCAGAGGGGGGATTACCATTTTAGTAACCCCTTTTGATCCTCCTGTGTCATTTTAAGTGATCCCCCTCCCCTCACCCCTGTGCCACTGAACACCTTCAGCAGACATCCCCCTACCCCTTTATCAGACATTTACCCCCTGGGACCTGCCTGGGGACTGTCACTGGGCTTGCTGGGGCCTGGATCTGGGCTGGAGCAGGGTCTGCCTCTGACTGAAACCTTCAGTCATCAAGAGGGCGGCCACGAGCATCACGTAATGTCACTAGAGACAGACCAGCACTCACCACCTTCTCTGCATCCCATCAGCTCAAATCCTCTTCTATATGCATCTGCAAAAATCTCCTCCTCTCTCCTGCCCCATGCTCACTCTGACCACCGCTCTGCCTCCACACAGCAGTGACGTCAGGACCTCGCGTAACGTCACTTGTTGCTAGACACCAGTTGGGGCGGCCCTAGCAACCAGTTTGTGGTAAATTAATTTTCATTCTGAGACAGCGCCTGGGGGGGAGGGCCTTATTTTCGGGGGGATGCCTTATATTTCACTCAGGAGGAAACCTGCACAGGGCCTCTAAGTTGGATATAAAATTGACAAATATGTTCTCCCATGCACTGGGATTACTGTTGTTTTGTTGATGGTTTCTTTTGCTATAAAAAGCCTTTTATTTTGATGTAATCCCATTTGTTTATTTTCTCTTAATTTCCATTATCCTAGGAGCTGTATTTTTTTCTATTTTTTAAATTAAATTATTATATGTGCATATACCTTATCAATACATGCCCTCCCTCCCCAGAGTTTTTTGTCCATTGATTATGCTTATATGCATGCATATAAGTCCTTCGGTTGACCTCTTATCTCCCCCATATCTCACTACCCTCCCCTCTGTATTTTGACAGTCTGTTTGTTGCTTTACTGTCTCTATATCTACCTTTTGGTTCATCAGTTTATAATGTTCCTTATTATCCATAAATGAGTAAGATCATGTGGTGTTTTTCTTTCATTGATTGGCTGATTTCACTCAGCATAATATTCTCCAATTCCATCCAGGTCGCTGCAAATGATAAGAATTCCTTCATTTTTATGGCAGCATAGTATTCCATTGTGTAGATGTACCATGGTGTTTTGTGGGGGTTTTTTTTTTTTGGTTTTTTTGTTGTTGTTGTTGTTTTAATCTAATCATCTGCTTATAGGCACCTAGGCTCTTTCTAAATCATAGCTATTGAAAATCGTGCTGCTATGAACATAGGGGTGCATATATCCTTTCTGATTGCTGTTTCTAGTTTCTTGGGATATAATCCTAGAAGTGGGATTACTGGGTCAAATGGGAGTTGCATTTTCAGTTTTTTGAGGAAACTCCACACTGTTCTCCACAGTGGTTGCACCAGTCTGCATCCCACCAGCAGTGCACGAGGGTTCCTTTTTCTTCGCAACCTTGCCAACACTTGTCGTTTGGTGATTTGTTGATGTTGGCCATTCTGACAGGTGTGAGATGGTACCTAACTGTCGTTTTGATTTGCATCTCTCAGATAATTAGTGACATTGAGCATGTTTTCATGTGCCTCTTGGCCTTCCTTCTGTCTTCTTTTGAAAAGATTCTATTTAAGTGCATTGCCCATTTTTTAATTAGATCATTTATCTTCCTTTTATTAAGTTGTATAAGCTGTCTGTAGATGTTGGAGATTAAATCTTTATCAGTGTTAACATTTGCAAATATGTTCTCCCACACAGTGGGCTTTCTTAGTGTTTTGTTAATGGTTTCTTTTGCTGTTAAAAACAAAACAAAACAAAACAAACAAAAAAACACACCTTTTTATTTTGATGTAGTCCCATTTGTTTATTTTCTCTTTAGCTTCCATTGCCCTAGGGGCAGTATCGGTGAAGAAGTTCTTTTGGCATATGTCTGAGATTTTGCTGCCTGTGGATGCTTCTAGTATTTTTATGGTTTCCCATCTTATGTTTAAGTCTTGTATCCATTTTGAGTTTATTTTTGTGTATGGTGTAAGTTGGTGGTCTAGTTTCATTTTGTTGCATGTATCTGTCCAATTTTCCCAACACCGTTTATTGAAGAGACTGTCTTGACTCCATTGTATAGTTGTGCCTCCTTTGTCAAATATTAATTGAGCATAGTGATTTGGTTTGATATCTGGATTCTCTATTCTATTCCACTGATCTGTATGTCTGTTCTTGTGCCAGTAGTAGGCTGTTTTGAGAACAGTGGCTTTGGAATACAGTTTGAAATCTGGTATTGAGATCCCTCCTACTTTATCCTTCTTTCTCGGGATTGCTGTGGCTATTCGGGGTCTTTTCTTTTTTTTTTCTTTTCTTTTTTTTTCTTTTTTTGTTCCAGATGAATTTTTTGAGAGTTCTTTTTAGGTCTGTGAAATATACCATTGTTACTTTAATGGGGAGTGCATTGAACCTATAAATTTCTTTGGGAAATATGGACATTTAGATGATGTTGAGTCTACCAATCCATGAACATGGTATTTGTTCCATCTGTTTACATCTTCCTCTATTTATTTTTTCAGTGTCATGTAGTTTTCTGTGTACAGGTCTTTTACTTCCTTAGTTAAGTTTATTCCTAGGTATCTTAATTTTTTTTTTTTTTTTTTTTTTTTTTGGTGCAATGGTAAATGGAATTGCTTTTTTAGTCTCTTTTTCTATCAGTTCACTACTGGTGTATAGAAATGCCATAGATTCCTTGGCATTACTTTTGTATCCTGCTACATTGCTGAATTCATTTATTAAGTCTATTAGTTTTTTGATAGAGTCTTTTGGTTTTTTTATGTACAATATCATGTCATCTGCAGATAAAGACAGTTTTACTTCTTCAATTCCAATTTGGATGCCTTTTATTTCTTCTTCCTGTCTAATTGCAATGGCTAGTACTTACAGTACTATGTCAAACAGGAGTGGTGAGAGTGAGCATCCCTGTCTTGTTCCTGTTTTTAGAAGAAATGGTTTTAGTTTTTGCCCATTGAGTATGGTGTTGGCTGTGGGTTTATCATATATAGCTTTTATTATGTTGAGGTATGATCCTTCTATTCCCACCTTATTGAGAGTTTTTATCAGGAAAGGGTATTGGATTTTATCAAATTCTTTTTCTGTGTCAATTGATATGACTATATGATTTTTGTCTCTCAATTTGTTTATGTGATGTATCACGTTTACTGATTTATGGATTGTACCATCCTTGCATTTCCCAAATAAATCCTACTTGGTCATGGTGTATGATCTTTCTGATGTACTGCTGGAGCTGATTTGCTAAAACTTTGTTCAGGATTTTGGCATCTATGTTCATGAGGGATATTGGCCTGTAATTCTCTTTCATTGTGTTGTCCTTTATCTGGTTTTGGTATTAGGGTGATGCTGGCTTCATAGAAGGAGCTTGGAAGTATGCCTTCCTCTTGAATTTTTTGGAATACTCTGAGGAAGATAGGTTTTAGTTCCTCAAATGTTTGGTAAAACTCTCCTGTGAAGCCATCTGGCCCTGGGCTTTTGTTTGCTGGAAGCTTTTTGATGACTGTTTCAATTTCTTCCCAATCACTGGTCTATTGAGATTTTTAGATTCTTCCTGATTGAGTTTTGGAAGTTTATATTTTTATAGGAATAAGTCCATTTCCTCCACGTTGTCCAGTTTGTTGAAATAGAATTCATAGTATTTTGTAACAGTCATTTGTATTTCAGTGGGGTCTGTTGTTATTTCACTTCTTTCTAATTTTGTTTATTTGGGTCCTCTCTCTTTGTTTCTTGGTTAGCCTGGCTAGAGGTTCATCAATCTTGTTTATCCTCTCAAAGAACCAACTCTTTGTTTTGTTGATCTTTTGTATTGTTTCTTTAGTCTCTATGTCATTTATCTCTGTCTGATTTTTATTATTTCCAACCTTGTGCTTACACTGGGCTTTTCTTGTTGCTCTTTTTCTAACTCTTTGAGTTGTAGAGTTAGATAATTTGTTACCACTTTTTCTTGTTTTTGCAATAGGCTTGTAGAGACATGAACTTCCCTCTCAAAACTGCTTTTGCTGTGTCCCATAGATTTTGGATTGTTGTGTTTTCATTGTCATTTGTTTCCAGGATGTTTTTAATTTCTTCCTTGATTTCTCTGGTAACCCAGTCCTTGTTTAATAGCATGCTATTTAGTCTCCATATATTTGATTTCTTTGGATTATTTTTATTGTAGTTGATTCCAGTTTTATGCCACTATGATCTGAGAAGAGGCTTGATATGATTTCCAGCTTCTTGAATTTGAAGAGACTTTGCCTGACCCAACTTATGGTCTATGTTTGAAAATGACCCATGTGCACTTGAGAAGAATGTATATTCTGTGGCTTTGGGATTAAATGTTCTGAAGATGTCGATTAATTCCATCTGGTCTACTGCGTCATTTAGGATTGATATTTCTTTGCTGGTTTTTTGTTTGGATGTTTTATCCAAAGGTGATAGTGGGATATTAAAATCTCTTACTATGATTGTATTGCTGAGAATCTCTCCCTTAATGTCTTCTAGCAGGGTTTTTTTTTTTTATGTATTTGGGTGCTCTTGTATTGGGTACATATATATTTACCAGGGTTATTTCTTCTTGTTGGATTGCTCCCTTTAGTATTATGAAGTGGCCTTCATTATCTCTTTTTATATCCTTCACTTTGAGATCTAATTTGTCAGTTATAAGTATTACTACCCCAGATTTTTTTTTCATTTTCATTCACCTGGAAAACCTTTTCACCTTCAGTCTGTGTGCATTATTTTTTCTGAGGTGGGTTTCTTATAGACAACAGATATATGGGTCTTGTTTTCTTATCCAACCCGTTACCTTATGTCTTTTGATTGGAGCATTTAATCCATTTACATTTAAAGTTATTGTTGATAGGTACTTATTTGATGCCATTTTTATTCTATACCCCTGTGTTCCTTCTTTGCTTCCTATTTCTTTCTTATTTTTACAGTAGACCCTTTAGCATTTCTTGCATTGCTGGTTTGGTGGAGATAAATTCCTTGTTTTTTGTTTGTTTGTTTGTTTGTTTGTTTTGTCTGTGAAGCTCTTTATTTCCCCTTCAGTTTTGATTGATAGCCTTGCTGGGTACAGTATTCTTGGATTCACACCCTTCTTTTGCATGACTTTGTATATTTCATGCCATTCCCTTCTGGCCTGATGAGTTTCTGTTGAGAAATCAGTTGCTAGTCTGATGGGGGTTCCTTTATATGTAACTTTCTGTGTCTCTCTGGCTGCTTTTAAGATTCTTACTTTGTCATTGGTGTTTGCCAATTTAATTATAATGTGCCTTGGCATCGGTCTTTTGGGATTCATTTTGCTTGGTACTCTGCGACCCTCTTGTATCTGTGTGGGTTTTTCTTCTCTATCTCAGGAAAGTTTTCTATCATTATTTCTTGAAACAGGTTTTCTATGCCTTCCTCAGTTTCCTTTCCTTCTGGAACCCCTATTATCCTAATATTGGTTTGGTTTGTATTGTCCCAAAGTTCCCTTAGGCTCTCCTCCTGCTTTTTAATTTTTTTTTCCAGAAGCTTCTCTAATTGGGTATTTTTTCCATCTTGTCTTTTAGCTCTCTGATGTGGTCCTCTGCTTCTTCTAGTCTACTCTTGATGCTTTCTATTGAGTTCTTTACAGTAGCAATGCCATTTTTTTTATTTCTTCTTGTTTCATCTTAATTTCTTCTTGGTTCTTCTTCACTTCCTCTTGGTTTTTACTTATATTGTCAAATTTGTCTTCCATTCTTTTTAGCCATCTTATGATCATTACTCTGAATTCTTGCTCTGGTAGGTTGCTTGCCTCTAACTCATTTACTTCTTTTTCTGGTGATGCCTGTTTTTCTTTCATCTGCAGGCTGTTTCTTTGTCTCCCCATGATCTCTCTTTTCAGGATGTCTGGTTATGTAGTTCTCTTTCTCCTTTTCGCCATGCGGTGGTGCGCTCCTTTGAGTCCAATGTTCGTGCCGTCTGGGACCAGCTTTCTGGGGCTCACAGTTGGTTGGTGGATATTCAGGCCTCTGACAAGATCCACTTTTCCTTTAAAGATGGCAATATTTCCCCATCCAAGCCCGTAGGTACCTCCAGGCGGGGACCCAGCCCCACTATGGAGCTTCCCTGTCAGGGGAACCCTGATTAGCAGCCCTCCCTCTTCTCCTGGAGTTCGCCTGTCTCTTAGCTTGCTAACAAACACTCCCAGCATGCCCTTCAGCTGCTCTCTCTTTCTGCTTTGGGACAAGGCTCAGATCCCGTCCATCTAGTCTTCTGCCATTTTGTCCCCTCTCCCCTAAGTGCTGTATTGGTAAATATATTTCTAACACAAATGTCTCATATTTTGTTGCCTATGGCTTCTTCTAAGATTTTTATGGTTTTTTCTATCTTACATTTAACTCCTTTATCCATTTTTTAGTTTATTTTTGTGTATGGTTTAAATTGGTGGTCTAGTTTCATTTTTTTGCATGTATCTGTCCAATTTTCCCAACACCATTTATTAAAGAGACTGTATAGACTCCATCATATGCTCTGGTCTAGCATAATGGCTTGCATTGATTTCTGAGTTCTCTGATCTGTTCCATTGGTCTAAATATTTGTTCTTGTGCCAGCACCAGGCAGTTTTGAGAACAGTTGCTCTGTAATATAGCTTCATATCTGGTATTGAGATCCCTCCAACTTTGTTATTCTTTATAAGAATTGCTGCCTCTATTTTGAGTCTTTTTGTTTTCTAGATGAAAATATGGAGAGTTTGTTCTAGGTCTTTGAAATATTCCATTGATATACTAATGGGGATTGCACTGAATCTATACATTACTCTGGATAGTATGGACATTTTAATGATGTTCCTTCTACCAATCCATGAACATGGTATATTCTTCCATTTGTTTATGTCTTCCTCTATCTCCTTTTCAACATTCTATAGTTTCTGAGTACAGGTCTTTTATCTTCTTAGTTACATTTATTTCTAGGTGTCTTAATGTTTTGGTACAATGGTAAATGGGATTGTTTTTTAGTTTCTCTTTCTGTGAGTTCATTATTGGTATACAAAAATAAAAAAAACACATAGATTTCTGGATGTTAACTTTTTATCCTGCTACATTCCTGAATTCATTTATTAAGTCTAGTAGTTTCTTAAGGGAATCTTTAGGGCTTTCTATGTACAGTTTTACTTCTTCTTTTCCAACTTGGATGTCTTTTATTTCTTCTTCTTGTCATATCACTATAGCTAGTATTTCCAGTACTTTGTGTAATAGGAGTGGTGAAAGTGAGCATCCCTGTCTTGGTTCTGTCTTAGGGTAAATTGTTTTATTTTTTGCCCATTGAGTGTGATGTTGGCTGTAAGTTTGTCATCTAAGGCTTGTATTATGTTGAGGTATGATCCCTGTATTCCTACTGTGCTGAAAGTTTTTATGAAGAAAGGTGTTGAATTTTGTCAAATGCTTTTTCTGCCTCAATTGATATGGTTTTGTAATTTTTATCTCAATTTGTCTGTGTGATATGTCACATTTATTGGTTTGTAGATATTGTACCATCCTTGAATCCGCAGAATAAACCCCACTTGGTTATAGTGCATAATCTTTCTAATATAATAATGGTTTTGACTTGCTAGGATTTTAGCATTTATATTCACCAGAAATATGGCTTGTAATTTGTTTTCTTTGTAGTGTCTTTATCTGGTTTTGGGATTAGGGCACTTTTGTGTTCATAGAAATAGCTTGGAAGTATGCCTTCCTCTTGAATTTTTTGGAATAGTCTGGGAAGGGTAGGTTCTTGTTAGAATGTTTCTTGTTAGAATGTTTGGTAAAATTCCCCTGTGACTAGGAATTTTATTTGATGGAAGGTTTTTAGTACTGCTTCCATTTCTTCAATAGCTATTAGCCTAATCTGATTTTTTATTCTTCCTGATTGAGTTTGGAAGATTATATTTTTCTAGGAATATGTCCATTTCTTCTAGGTTGGCCAGTTTGTTGAAATATAGTTGTTCACAGTATTTTTTTTAATCCTTTATATTTATGTGGGGTATGATGTTACTTCATTTCTTTCTTTTCTAATTTTGTTTATTTGGGTCCTCTCTCTTTGCTTCTTGGTGAGTCTGGCTATATTCAATCTTGTTTATTCTTTCAAAGAACCAGCTCTTGATCTTATTAATCTTTTGTTGTTGTTGTTGTTTTGGTCTCTATGTTATGTATTCCCACTCTGGATTTTTTATTTCCTTCAGTCTGCCTACTTTGGGTTTTTCTTGTTGCTCTCTTTCCAATTTTTCAAATTATAGAGTTAGATTATTTATTTCCAGTTTCTCTTGTTTTTTGAGGCATGCCTTTAATACTATGTACTTCCCTCTCAGGACTGCTTTCACTCTGCCCCATAGATTTGGATTTGTTGAAATGTCATTGTTATTTGTTTGCAAGATTTTTTTTTTAATTTCTCCTTTGATCTCTTTGCTAAAGCAATCATTGTTTAATAACATGCTATTTAGCCTCCATGTCTTTGATTTTTTTCTTGTTTTTCTTGTAGTTTATTTCTAATTGTATGCCATTGTGATCTGAGAAAATGCTTGATATGATTTTAACCTTCGTGAATTTGTAAAGACTTAGCTTGTGTCCTAATATGTGGTCTATCTTTGAAAATGTCCCATGTGCACTTGAGAAGAATGTATATTCCATATTTTGGGAGTGAAATGTTTTGAAGATGTCAATTAAATCCATCTGATCTGGGGAGTCATTGTTTTCGATTGCTGTTTCCTTGTTGATTTTTTGAAGACGTATCCAGTCATATCAATGGGGTATTAAAGTCCCCTACTATGATTGTAATGCTTTAAATCTCTCCCTCGAGTTTTCTTGTTTTGTTTTGTTTATGTATTTGGATGCCCCTAAATGGGTTTATATGTGATTACGAGAGTTATGTCCTCTCTTTGGACCAAGCACTTTGTAAGGACACAGCTTTCCGTATCTTTTGTTATTGGGTTGCACTTTGAGGTCTATTTTGTCAGATGTAAGTATTTCTATCCAAGTTTTGTTTCATTTCCATTTGCCTGAATATTTTTTTTTCCCATCCCTTCATTTTCAGTCCGTGTGAGTCTCTTGTTTTGAGGTGGGTCTATTGTAGACAGCATATACATGGGTCATGCTTTCTTATTCATTCAGCCTCTCAGTATCTTTTGATTGGACCACTTAATCCATTTACCTTTCAGGTTATTATTGATAAGTACTAGTTTATAGCCATTTTTATTCTTTATGCCTGTGTTCCTTCTTCCATATATATATGGTTCATCTTCACTATATATTATAAGGATTTTAGCATAATATATATATTTTAACAGCAGTCCCTTTAGTATTTCTTGAATTGCTGACTTGATGGTAATAAACTCCCTTAGCCTTTCTTTGTCTGTGACTCTCCTGATTTCCTCTTCAATGTTAAATAATGGCCTTGCTGGACAGAGTATTCTTGGATTCAGTCCCTTGCTTTGTATCACTTTATGTATTTCATCCCTGATGTATTTCTGTTGATAAACCATTTGATAATCTAATGGGATATCCTTTGTAGGTAACTCTCTGTCACTTTCCTACAGCCTTTAAGATTCTCTTTATCATTAAGTAGATGCCCAATGCATAAAATTCATGCATGGGGGGCCTCCACCCAGCCTGCACCCTTGCCAATCTGGGACTACTCGGGGGATGTCCCCAGGATATCCTGAGGATAGGGCCTAAACCAGCAGTCAGACATCCCTCTCACAATCTGGGATCACTGGCTCCTAACTACCTGCCTGCTTGATGACCCCTAACTGCCCCCATCCCTGCTGGCCTGGTCACCCCCAACTGCCCCCCTGCCAGTCTAGTCACCCACCACAGCCCCCCTTCCACTGGCCTGGTCACACCTAGCTGCCACCCCCCAGCTAATCTGGTCACTCCTTACTGTTCCCCCCCCCCCCACTGTGGCCTGGTCGCCCCCAACTCCCCACTCCTGCCAGCTTTGTCACCTCTCACTGCCCCGCTCTGCCAGCCTGGTTGTCCCTCACTAACCCCCCTGCTGGTCTAGTCACCCTATGCAGCCTGCTCAGTTATCTGTTCGGTTGAGATGGTCACTTAGGCATATATATATATATATATATATATATATATATATATATATATACACACACACACACACACACACACACACACACACACAGGTTTGCTATTTTAATTTTGGTGTGTTTTGGTATAGGTCTTTTTGGGTTTGTCTTGTTTGAGACTATCTGTGCTTATGTGATTTTCTTTCCCAAATCAGGAAGGGTTTCTGTCATTATTTCTTCAAATAGGTTTTCTAATTCTTGCTCCTCCTCTTGTCCTTCTGGCACCCCTATTTTACAAATGTTGTTTTGTTTCATGTTGTCCCAAAGCTCCCTTAAGCTCCTCTCCTGATTTCTAATTTTTTTTTCCTCCAATTGCTGTTCAGATTGGTTGTGTTTTTCTGCCTTGTCATCTAACTGATCCAGTCCTCCACTTCTAGTCTACTGCTGAAACTTTCCATTGTGTTTTTTATTGTAGCTGTATCATTCATTCTTCATTATCTCTTGGTTCTTATATATGTTGTTGATATTCTCATCCAGCCAGTTTAGGAACTGTATGATCCTTACTCTGAATTCTTTTTCTGACATATTGCTTTTTTGAATTTCATTTAGTTTCTTTTTTGATGATTCCTTTGTTTTTTTTCCCCTTTATGGCTTTTCTTTGTCTCTCCATTTTTGCTATCTCTTTGTATTTGTTTTTATGTTATGTGAGTTACTGTCACTTTCTGGCCCTGGGCAACTTGCTTGAGGCCTGAGAAGTTGAAGCCCTTAGAGATCCAATGGTCTTGGACTCCTTAGTTCAGAGGCTAGGTCTGCCTTCAGTTTTATGCCTTTGTCTCTTCTCTGAGTTGTGTTCCTTTCCCCTATGAATATGGCTCCCCATTTGCCCAATGCAGGTGCTTTGGATCAGCAGGAGCACATACACACTTTTTCTGGTATATGATTCCAGTGAGGTCTCTAAAGCACTAAGTTTAGGTGTGTGGCAACAGAGCAAGCTTGGTCTGGATGTGCAGAGTCCCTGAAACTCTGGGTCCAACAGGGTTCTAAAGTGCCCAGTCCCTGAAATGGGAATTCTAGATGCTGAGACCGGTGCAGAGTCCAGTAGTGTGGTTGCTGGTGCTGGCAAGTACATGGTCCCTAAAGCTCTGGATCAGGCATGCAGAATGAGGACCAGCATGAGGTCCTGAATGCAGTATCCACACACATGGCGTGTTTTCACAGTGACCAGTCACTGGTGCATGGGGGTCCTTGAAGCTATGGGTCTGGACATGCAGCCACTGAGGGTGTATGGGGTTCTGAGTGCTGGGCCAGGCTTGCAGCTACAAGGCATGCTGGGTCTGGACATGGTGAGTCCATGAAACTCCGGTTCCATGCACAGGGAAGGGCACACAGTGTCCAGGTGAGCCAGGTCCTATAACTGTTTCTCACTCACCAGCACAAACACACCACCCATCCACACCTGCCCTTCTTGCTCCTTTACTCTCTCATACACTCTCTCTCACTGCCATCCTGATGACCGCCATTTTGGGATATCCCATAACTTAATTTTCATTACTTTTACAATAATCTTCAAAAAGAAATCAGTTTCTCTGATGGTGCATGAGTTTTTCTCCATTCTTCTTCATCCTATCCAATATACATTACTCTCATTTAAAAACAAATATAGCTTCTTTATTTCCTATAACTAATATTCCTCCAAACTCTGCACTACTGGGCTGAAAAATGTCAGTCTAACCCAGTGACTTACTCATCTTCTGGATGAGTCATTCTTCCAGCTATTTCTTCTCCTTTTATTCTTCAAGATGATATGCATGTGGGTGGAAATTTATGAATCTCTTATGGTGGATGAATTATGGGGACATCCAATCTATGTGGTGTCTTCTGGAACTTTTGTCTCTATGGTAGAATACCAAGACTGAGCTTAAGTGTGATTATTTATGGCCCATGTAGCACAATGCACTGGTAGCTCATATGTTAGAAATGTGATTCTGGCTACTTTTCTCATCTGGGTCTCTACCACTGTCTGGCTCTCTCTGAGAATCTTTAGCTTTCACAAACACTTAGAAAGGTCTGCAAGCTCTGACTTTTAAGACACGAGGAGCCAGTAGCACTGCTTCAGGCCCATGTATCTAGCTGCCTAATTTTGCCAGTACCAATGCCGCAACCACAACTGTTGGATATTTCTATGTGATACTCTGAATGATTCTGCAGAGTCTCCCTGAATGGGAAAACCTAGGATCCTGTTTTCCATCCCTTTCATTCTATTGTCATTGTGGGTCTGGGAATGTGCCTTTCCTCCTTGTCTATCTAGTATAGACTTCCTTTCAAAAATGACATTTGCATTGTGAGCTTCCCTAAATTAATGTAATCATTTTGTCATTCTTTTCCAAGAAATCTTTTCATACCCAGAGTCATAAAATAATCTTGTAATTTCTTCTAAACTTTATGTATGTCCATTTTTACATTTGGATTTTCAATAAGCATAGAGTTGATACATCTGTTTATTATGAGGTAAGAATTTCATTATTTTCAATAAGAAAATGGAGCTATTACAATCATTTCTTGGATAGTTTGTTCTCTATTGGCTTATAATATCACCTTTGTTTTACACCAAGTTTCCATATGTGCATGGATCTGTTTCTAGTGGTCTTTTATGCTTTATTGGTCTTTTTTCACTTAATTTTTTTCTTTTAATAACACAATGTTTTTACTCATAATTGCTTTACAATAAGTTTTAATATGTTAATCTTATACCTACAGCTGCTCTTTAGTTACTCTTGTCACTTTGCTCTCTTCTTGAATTTTAAATTATTTTGTCAAATCCAATGAAAATTTTTGTTGGGATTTAATGAGAATTTTGTTGCACATACTGATGGATTAGGGGGGATTGAACAAAAATCTTCTTCCAATGAGTAGTCAGAGGAAAGAATACACATATGATTTCTTTATAGATACTTATATTAGTCTTATTTATACATGAAGCATTAAAAATTCACTAGAATTTATATGGACATGGGGTTTTCATTGACTTAATCTGCAACAGGATGTACATTTTTAGTTTTCAAATTGAGTTACTTTTATCTGGTTATTTTATTTTTACTATGTAGTTACTAGCGTTACTACTATGTAGTGCACAAGACACATGCACTGGGGGTGGGAGAGTCCCTCAACCCGGCCTGTGACCTCTCGTAGTCTGGGACCCCTCACTCCTTATGGCCCGCCTGCAGTGGAGGTAGAAGAGGCTTCTGCCACTGCTACTGTGTTTGCCAGCCCTGAGCCTGGCTTCTAGCTGAGCAGTGCTTCCTCTTGGGGCAGTTCCTGCATTGAGCATCTACCCCCCCCACCCCACCCCCCCAACCCCCGGTGATGGTCATTTTGCACATTAGGTTTTATTAATACAGGACTAGTGGCCTGGTACATGAAATTTGTGCACATCAAAAGTGAATTAATTAGAGGAAATATTTTAATATTGGTATTTGCCCTTTCTCTATAATAGAAATGTCAGAGATGAAAGAAAATTAGTAAAATGTATGTGAAAATCTCCCTCCTCTCAGAGTCAGAGGTGCGCCGTGGGGCCGAGTCAAGTCCCTGCCCACCACCCACATGTGCTTCAAAAACGCTGGAGATGCCGAAACCGGTGTGGCTCAGTGGATAGAGCATCGGACTGTGGACTGAAAGCTCCCAAGTTCAATTCCGGTCAAGGGCATGTACCTTGGTTGTGGACACATCACCAGTGGGGGGTGTGCAAGAGGCAGCTGATCAATGATTGTCTCTCATCGATGTTCCTAAGTCTCTATCCCTCTCTCTTCCTCTCTGCAAAAAATCAATAATATATAGATAGATAGATAGATAGATAGATAGATAGATAGATAGATAGATAGATATTAAATGCTGAAGACCCAAACCCAGCTGGCCCCAGCCCCAGCAAGCTCCCCTGGGCAGGGGCAGAGCCACAAGTCACCCAGCCCGGCTCCAGACAGAGTTTGGAGATTCAGGGCCCCCAGTCCAGCACTGTGAGGGGGGGCAGCCTCAGGCCCCCTGCCTGGCACTGGGGTAGAGGGCACAGCAAGCCAGGTAAGCCATGCCAGGCAAGCAGTACAGCCTGAGGTTCGCAGGCCCAGTGCCGAGGTGGGGAGTGCAGCCTGAGGTCTCCTGGCCTGGCGCTGGGGCAGGGGACATGGCCGGAGGGACCCGGCCCGGTGCCAGAGTTAGGGTCATGGCCTGAGGCCCCCCACCCTGCACTGGGGCTGGGGACACAGCCTGTGGTTAGTCCCTTGGGGAGGGTGATGTGGCCAGAGGTCCCTCGCCCTGGCCAGGTGCCATGCAGCCTCAGGTTCCTGCTGTTGGGTCTTGACATTACAGTATCCAAGCTAATTGCATATTCCTCTATTATATAGATAGATTGTTTCTTTTCTATATTATTTTCTCTTTCTGGAACTTCTATTGTGCTTGATTGTAGAATTTTTCAAGGTATCATAGACTTTCTGAAATTTTATATTACACCCTCATTTTTTCTTGTGGTTCCTAATTTACTGTTCCTTGACTCTTTCATTTTTACCATTATAGCTTTCTGAAAGACAGTGTTCATGAATATTCTGCTGTATAGGATGTGTATAGGAAAGGGAGGGCTCATGTTGAAGGAAGGACAAGTTACATGGGTCATTGTCATCTTCATATCTTGCCTCTTTGAATTAAGAGTTTATTACAAGCCCTGATGTTTTTCAGTTGTACTACACTTTATCTGGAAATAGAGGAATACTGTATAATAAAGAGGTAATATGCAAATTGACCCTCATGCCCTCGCATAACATGGCTGTCCCAATGTGGTCAAAAATGGCTGGCCGGGGAGGGTAGTTTTGAGCAATCAAGCTAGCAGGAGAGGGCAGTTAGGAGTGACCAGGCCTGGAAGAGAGGGAAATTAAGGGCGATCAGGCCAACAGGAGAGGGCAGTTGGTGGTGATCAAGCTGGCAGGGGAGAAATTAGGCATTGATCAGGCTGGCAGGGGAGTGATTAGGGGATGATCAGGCAGGCAGACAGGTGAGCAGTGGGGAGCCAGCAGTTCCAGATTGTGAGAGGGATGTCCGATGTCATTTGGGATTGGGCCTAAACTGGCCGTCAGACACTCCCCGAGGGGTCCTAGATTGGAGTAGGTGCAGGCTGGGCTGCGGGACACCCCCCTGCTTTAGTCCATGACTTTCGTGCATTGGGCCTCTAGTTAGAAGAATAAAGAATTACTTTCCTTCTTTTAGTGACTTCCTTTTTCCCTTTTCATCAGTACTATATATAAGAAAATCTACTCTTTCTCTTTTGATTGGTAGTCAGTATCCATCTCTAGTGCTGCTGATTATTTTTCCAAGTTTTTTTTTTTTTATTCTTATGGTTATTGCAGTGGGAGTTTAGCATGAGGAGTAAAGTAGAAGAATAAGATCTTGTAGATCTGCTTTTTTTCTTGACATTTTTATTTTTTATTTTTATTTCAGTTATTGGCATAGTTGCAATAATTTCTTTTTTTTAGGTTTTGAAGAGGGGGATGAAATCAATGTTATTACATATGCCATTATTTTCTTAGATGAGCTACATACTAAGGGTATCAACATATAGATAATCCACAGTGGCAAAATTTAGGGTATCAACTTTCTTTTTTCTTTACTGTTTTAATCACAGAGCTTTCATCTATGGTAAATATCTCGTTTTTATTTCAGAAATTGGTCTTAAGTGGGATAACCTTTGGACACCGGCCAACCTTGAGGATAATCTCACACTTGGCTCTGTGATGACAATGCTTTTACTTGATGCTTTCTTGTATGGCCTTGTAACATGGTATATAGAAGCTGTCTTTCCAGGAATGTATGGTGTGTCCCAACCATGGAATTTTTTTCTTATGGTGAGTTCTAATGTTTCTGTTATTGTTAAAGGTCTTAGTTCTTATTTTACAAAATCAAATCAAAAGCTCAGGTGCAGAATCATTTTCATCTGTATACCAGCTATACTGAAATGCTAGCCATTTCATAATTTACCTTAAAGCCTTGCACATATACAAATGCACCTATTTATAGATAAGACACTGACATCCCAAATGTTAAAAATGATTAGTACTAGCCTAGCTAGTTTAGCTCAGTGGATGGAGCATAGGCCTGAGAACTAAAGGGTCCCAGGTTTGATTGCGGTTGAGGACATGTACCGTGGGTTGCAGGCATATTCCCAGTGGGGGTTATGCAGGAGGCAGCTGACTTGTGTTTCTCTCTCATCGATGCTTCTAGCTCTCCCTTCTTCTCTGTAAAAAAAAATCAATAATATATATATACATATATATATATATATATATATATATATATATATATATATATATATATATATATATAAAATTATGAGTACTATAACCCTCTTTAGTCAGGCTATATATAGTGAATTTGATTGAAGAGTAAAGAAACCTAAAGTCTCTGCAAAATTCTTCCCCAACTAAATTAATATGTGATAGTTTCTTAGATCCTATTGAGAAGAGCGTTAAGTATTTCTCATGCCTGTATTCTCACCACCTGCTTCTTTTCAATTGCTAGACCAGTATACTTAGAGTAGGATAACATCTGCATTTTCAACCTCCATGCCCCCTGACCATTACTGGATAATAGTACAAAGAAGTGCTCTTATCAAGTCTAATAAAATGCGTTGGCTGTGACCTCACCTTTTAGTAATTCCATTATGCCCTTACTTCTTGAACACTAGCATCTTAAACTTTTGCTTCAAAACCCTGGAGTTTCAAATCATACACAATTTGCTGCAAAATATAATCACTGAAAGTAAACTATAACCTTATCCATCTCGCAAAATAAACCAAGCCAGAGTGTTTTCAAGTTCTTATAATGACTCATTTCCATTTTTCACATTTTAATTGTAATTCAGATGGAATTCATGTAACTTAGGGGAAATATTCATATGACTTAAAATTAATGATTTTGAAGTGAACAATTCAGTGTCATTTAATATGATTATAATATATTTGCACATATCTACAGTAGTTTCAAGATATGTTCATCACTAAAAAATAAAACCCTATATCAATTAAGAAGTCACATCTTAATTTTCCCTATCTTAAACTCCTAATAACCACTCATCAGTCAGCTTTCTTTATTTTAACTGGTCAGGATATCCTACATAATAAAAATCTAATATGCAAATTGAGTGAACAGCTGAACAACAGGTCACTATGATGCGCACTGACAACCAGGGGGCAGGTGCTCAAGCTGCCTCAGATCACAGGCCCCAGGCCAGCCAAGGTGGGTGCCAGTGGGGGGTACCTCCCCCATCACCCTGCCAGTCACCCTACTAGGAGAGGCAATGGGGGGCGGGGCCAGTGAGTGGGCTGTGCCAGGCTGACCAAGGAAGGTGCCAGTGCCCCTCCTTCAATTGCCTTGCCAGTCACCCCACAGATTAACCCTGATCACTGGCCAGGCCTGGTAACCCTACCCATGCACAGATTTTGTGCACCAGGCCTCTAGTTTTGTATAAACAGAATCATACCATATGTGATCATTTATGTCTGCTTTCTTTAACTGAGCCTAATTTTTATAGGTTTATCCATGTAACAGTATGTATCGGTATGTTATTATTTTAGATTACTGAATAACACTTCATTGTATGTATATAAAACAAATCCTGTATCTGTTCTTCTGTAGTTGAATATATAGGACATTTTTTGACTAATTTTGAATAGCTATGTTATAAATATTTCAATACTAATATTAGCTTGAATACTTATTTCAATTCTTTGGGGAATATACTTAAAAGTAGAATTGTTCATTCATAAGCTAATTCTGTATTTCATATTTTCAAGAGCCACAAAACTATTTTTTCACAGTGTCTGCACCATTTACATTCCTATAAGCAATATACAAGATTTCAATTTCTACACATGCTAACAAACATTTATTATTCTCCTTTTTTTATTGTAACCATTCTTATGGTTATAAAGTTGTATCTTGGGGTTTAATTTACATTTCCCTGATGACTAATGATACTGAGACCTTTACATATACTTTTTTATATTCTTTAGACAAATGTCTATTTAGTCCTGTGTGCAAATTTAATTGGGTTGTCTTTTTATATATTCTGAAATCCAGAGCCTTATCAGAAGTATGGTTTATTAATATTTTATTCCATTCTATGGACTGTTTTTTTTTTTTTTCATTCTTTTGATGTGTCCTTTCATACACAAAGTGTTTTAATTTGTCTTAACTCCAATTAGTTTTTCTTTTGTTGCTTGTGAAATTGGTATCTTGTTTAAAGAGTCATTGTCAAATCTAAAGTTTAACCATATGTTTTCTTTTAACAGTTTGGTGGTTCAATATTTTACATTTAATTCCTGGATCAATTTTGAGTTAATTTTTATATAGTGTGAGGTAGGAATCCAATTTCATTCTTTTGCATGTGAATATTTTATTGTTCCAGCACCACTCTTTGAAAAAAATATATTTCCCCATTGGACCCTTTATAAAAATCAGTTGGCCTTAGATGTATGGGTTTATTTCTCAACCCACAATTTTATTCCTGCTTCTCCCTGCCAGCCTGATTGATACCTAACTGCTCTCCTGACAGTCTGATTGCCCCTAACCGCCCTCCCCTGCAGGCCTGGTCACCCATAACTGCCCTCCCCTGAAGGCCTGGTCCCCCCAACTGCTCTCCCCTGCAGGCAAGGATCCTTTCCAACTGCCCTCCTCTGCAGGCTTGATCACCCCCAACTGTCCTCCCTTGCAGATCTGGTCCCTTCCAAATGCCTTCTCCTGCTGGCCATCTTGTCACAGCCATCTTTGACCACATGGTGGCAGCCATCTTTGACCACATGAGGGCAGCCATCTTGTGTGTTGGAGTGATGGTCAATTTGCATATTGCTATTTTATTAGATAGGATATCTTAAATAGGATATCCTATCTAATAAAAAAAGAAAGTTAATGAATTAAAATATATTAAAATTATATTTATATTAATATAAATATAAAATAGAATATTGCTATTTTATTAGGTAGGATATCTTAGATAGGATATCCTATCTAATACAAAAAAAGAAAATTAATGAATTAAAATATCTTAAAATTATATTTATATTTATATAAATATAAAATAGCATATTGCTATTTTATTAGATAGGATATCTTAGATAGGATACCCTATCTAATAAAATAGCAATATGCAAATTGACCATCGCTCCAACACACAAGATGGCTGCCCTCATGTGGTCAAAGATGGCTGCCACCATGTGGTCAAAGATGGCTGTGACAAGATGGCCAGCAGGGGAAGGCATTTGGAAGGGACCAGGTCTGCAAGGGAGGACAGTTGGGGGCGATCAAGCCTGCAGAGGAGGGCAGTTGGAAAGGATCCTTGCCTGCAGGGGAGAGCAGTTGGGGGGGACCAGGCCTTCAGGGGAGGGCAGTTATGGGTGACCAGGCCTGCAGAAGAGGGCAGTTAGGGGCAATCAGACTGTCAGGAGAGCAGTTAGGTATCAATCAGGCTGGCAGGGGAGTGCTTAGAGCACATGTGTCAAACACAAGGCCCGCGGGCCAAATCCGTCCCGCCAGGCCTTGCAATGTGGCCCGCACCGCGCTGTCATCACTGCACTCCGCTGCGTTTCCATCACAATGACAGTTTATGACTGTTCAGTAAACCATTCGGCCCGCGATTTAGGCTGGATTTTAGATTTTGGCCCCTTCTCTGATTGGGTTCGACACCCCTAGCTTAGAGGATGATCAGGCTGGCAGGCAGAAGCAGTTACGAGCAATCAGGAAGGCAAGCAGGCAAGCAGTTGGGAGGAGCCAGCAGTCCTGGATTGTGAGAGGGATGTCCGACTGATGATGGGTCCAAGATTGGAGAGGTTGCAGGCTGGCAGGCTGGGCTGAGGGACACACATCCTTGTCCACGAATTTCATGTACCAGGCCTCTAATTATATATATATATATATATATATATATATATATATATATATATATACACACACACACATATATACACACACACACACACACACACACACACACACACACAATATATATTTAAGCCAGCACTATATTGTTTTGAGTACTGTAGTTTTATAATAAGTTTTGAAATATAAAAGTATGAGTCCTCCAAACTTTCTCTTCTTTTTTAAGATTGTTTTGACTATTAGAGGGCCCTTATAGTTCCATATGAACTTGAGGATCTGCTTTTTATTTCTGCAAAAGTAGCCACTGGAATTTTATAAATATTATAATGAGTCTGTTGATGACTTTAAATATTATTGCCATATGAAAAATACTATATTTTAATTCATTAACTTTCTTTTTTTTTAAGAATATTGTTATTGATTTCAGAGAAGAAGGGAAGGGAAAGGGAGATAGAAACATCAATAATGAGAGAGAATCATTGATATACTGCCTCTTGCAGGTCCCCTACTCAGGATGGAGCCCACAACCCGGGCATGGACGGTGACTGGGAATCGAGCCTGGGACACTTCAGTCCACAGGCCAACACTCTATTCACTGAGCCAAACCAGTTAGGACTTTCTATTTATATGGGTTGGGTTCTTTTTGTTTGTTTGTTTGTTTGTTTGTTTGTTTTTGTTTGTTTTTTAATTCTTTAAGCAAGGTTTTGTAGTCTTTTATTTCTTTGGTTAACTTTATTCCTGACTATATTACTCTGTCATATGCAATGAAATTGTTTATGTTCTTTTTAGATTGTTCATTAATGGTGTATAAAAACACAATTGATTTTTACATGTTAATCTTGTATCCTGTTTCTGAATTTGTTAGCTCTAGCAGTATGTGTAACAGTGATTCTTTGGGCTTTTTCTATGTGTGGAAATATACGTATCATGTCATCCTCAAATATTGATAGTTTTACTTCTTCCTTTCCTATTTGGATGCCCTTTATTTCTTTTTCTTGCCTCATTGCTCCAGCTAAAACTGTAACAATGAATACCAGAGATGAAAGGAGACATTCTCATCTTGTTCCTGATTTTAATGGAAAACTTTTCTCTCTCACCACTAGGAATGATCCTAGCTTTGGGTTTTTCACATATGCCCTTTGTCATCTTGAGAAAATCCTCTTGTATTTCTAGTTTTCTGAGTGTCTTTAATCATGAAACTTTTTGTCAAACCCATTGATGTTTCTATCTCCCATACTTATATAATTTATTCCATTTGTTCAATTAATGCAATATATTACATTGATTGGTTTTCATATGTTGAACCTGCATTTCTGGGATAATTCCCACTTGATCATGAGGTATAATCCTTTTTCTATGCTATTGGATTAAGTTTGCTAACATTTGGTTGAAGATTTTTTCATCTGTATTGATAAGGGATATTGGTCTCTAGTTTCTTTCTTCCTGATACCATTGGCTGGTTTTGGTGTCAGAGTAATGCTGAGCTCACAGAATGAGTTAGAAAATGTTTTATCCTCACACTTTTTGGAAGACTTAGAGAAGAATTGTTGTTAATTTTGTTTAAATGTTTGGTGGAACTCACCAGTGAAGTCATCTGGTGCTCACCTTTTCTTTGTAGAGAGGTTTTGATCACTGATTCATGTACTTTACATGTATACGTCTGTTCAAATTGAGTGCTTCATTCCTTAATGCATATTTTGGTAACTACATTTTGGCTTTCTTTGTAGCGCTCATACTGGTATGGCCATCCAAGAATTACAAGAAAAGAAGAAGAAATGAAAGACTTTGGAAGAACTCAAAACAAATATTTTGAGGCTGAACCAACGAGCTTGGTGGCAGGTATCCAGATCAAACATTTGCACAAGGTATTATTTTAAGGGAAAATCCCTTATTATTCCTGCCCAGTTGAAGGGAACCTTGGGCAGGCCAGATGGCGGCATCTGTAAATGAGCTAACTAATAAGCTCTATGTGTGGGCCAGGTACTTGCATCCATAGACAGGTAGTCCTGGTGCCAGACTGCATATGGTTGGGCAGGGTGCTAGGGTCCATGGGCAGCCCTGATGCCAGGGTCCATAGGAGAGACTGGTTACTCTGTCTCTCCTTTAGTTCATGTTTGCCTGTTATATTTTTCCCATTCTTTTGCTATTTACCTATTTGTGTCTATAATTGAAGGACACTTTTGTATACATATATAAACATTTGGTTAGTGCATGCTCTTTATTCAATGTGATTCTTGCTGCTTTTTAATTAAGGTGTTCAGGCCATTTACATTTTTAATTTTCAGTTACAGGTTATATTCCATACTATTTTGTATTTCAGGCCATTTACAGTTAATGTGATTGTTTATATTTTTGGTATGGTTCCCATTTAGCATTTATTTGATTTCTAATCCTACCATATACTCTTTTTTCCCCTGTTTCTTGCCTTCTCTTGAATTACTGATTATATTCCCGAGATTCCATTATATCTGCCTTTATATATAACTTTGGCTGAAACCGGTTTGGCTCAGTGGATTGAGCGTTGGCTTGGGGACTGAAAGGTCCTGGGTTCGATTCTGGTCAAGGGCATGTACCTTGGTTGATCGATAACTCTCTCTCATCAATGTTTCTAACTTGCTATCTCTCTCCCTTCCTCTCTGTACAAAATCAATAAAATATATATTTTATATATAACTTTGTTTTGGTATTTAACTGGCTTATCTTTGATACATTACACAACTCTAACATATCACATCTTCCTTCAAATGGAACCTTTTCACATATAGTGTAAGAACCTTATGTCAGTTATACTTTTATTTTTATACTCATACCCTTCATGTCATTATTGTCATACATTTTACTTAAATATATATTATAAAACCTGCAATATTTTGTTACCATTGTTCTTGATTTTCCAGTTATATTTTAAGGAAGTTAAAGACAATGTGGTTTATAATTACCAGTGTGCTTAATAATTACAGTGTTCTCCATTTCCTTGTTTATATCTAGATTTCCATCTATCGATAATATAATTTTCCTTCTGCCTCAAAGAATATCTGACTTTTTTCTTAGTTTGTTTCTTGCTTTTGTTTTTTAATCTTTTTTTCATTATTAATTAAGGTATTACATATGTGTCCTCATCCCTCAATTAATCCCCAATGCCTCCCTCACTCATGCCCTCACCCCCTTGGTGTCCGTGTCCATTGGTTAGGCTTATATGCATGCATACAAGTCGTTTGGTTGATTTCTCCCCCTTACCCCTACCCTCCCTTACCTTCCCCTACCTTCCCTCTGAGGTTTGACAGTCTAATCGATGCTTCTGTAGCTCTGAATCTATTTTTGTTCATCAGTTTATGTTGTTCATTATATTCCACAAATGAGTGAGATCATGTGGTATTTTATCTTTCTTCGACTGGCTTATTTTGCTTGGCATAATGCTCTCCAGGTCCATCCATGCTGTTGCAAATGATAATATTTCTTTCTTTTTTAACAGCACGTAGTATTGCATTGTGTAGATGTACCACTGCTTTTTAATCCACTTATCTGCTGATGGACACTTAGGCTGTTTCCAAATATTAGCTACAGTGAATTGTGCTGCTATGAACATACGGTGCATATATCCTTTCTGATTGGTGTTTCTAGCTTCTTGGGGTATATTAATATAAGTGGGATCACTGGGTTAAATGGGAGTTCCATTTTCAGTTTTGTTTTTTGGTGTTTTTGTTTTGTTTTGTTTTTGGTGTGTTTTTTTGTTTTGTTTTGGTTTGGGGTTTGTTTTTGTTTTTTTTGTTTTGTTTTGTTTTGTTTTGTTTTGTTTTTGAGGAAACTCCATACTGTTCTCCACAGTGGCTGCACTAGTCTGAATTCCCACCAGCAGTATACAAGGGTTTCTTTTTCTCCTCATCCACGCCAACACTTGTAGATTGTTGATTTGTTGATGATAGCCATACTGACACGTATGAGATGGTACGACATTGCTGTTTTGATTTGCATCTCTCAAGTAGTAACTTTGAGCATGTTGTCATATGTCTCTTTGCCTTCCTTCTGTCTTCTTTCAAAAGTATCTATTTAGGTTCATTGCCTGTTGTTTATTTGTGCTCTTTATCTTCCTTTTGTTAAGTTGTACAAGTTCCCTGTAAATGTTGGAGATTAAGCCCTTATTAGTGATAACATTGACAAATATGTTCTCCCATACAGTGGGCTTTCTTAATGTTTTGTTGGTGGTTTCCTTTGCTGTGAAAAAGCTTTTTATTTCAATATAGACCCATTTGTTTATTTTCTCTTTAGCTTCCATTGCCCTAGGAGCAATAATGGGGGAGAAATTGCTTTCAGCATATGTCTGAGATTTTGCTGCCTGTGGATTGCTCTAGTATTTTTATTGTTTCCTGTCTTATGTTTAAGTGCTTTGTCCATTTTGAGTTTATTTTTGTGTATAGAATAACTTGGTTGTTTAGTTTCATTTTTTTGCATATATCTGTCCAGTTTACCAACACCATTTATTGGAGAGACTGTCTTGACTCCATTGTATGTTCATGCCTCCTTTGTCAAATATTAATTGGGCATAGTGGTTTGGGTTGACATTTCTGAGTTCTCTATTCTATTCCATTGGTCTGTATGTCTGTTCTTGTGCCAGTACCAGGCTGTTTTGAGAACAGTGGCTTTCTAATACAGCTTAAAATCTGGTATTAATATCCTTCCTACTTTATTCTTCTTTCTCAGGATTGCTGTGGCTATTTGGGATCTTTTTTATTCCAGATGAATTTTTGGAGAGTACTTTCTAGGTCTGTGAAATATGCTGCTAGTATTTTAATGGGGAGTACATTGAATATATAGATTGATTTGGGTAGTATGGACATCTTTATGATGTTGATTCTACCAATCCATGAACACGGTATGTCTTTCCATCTTTTTTATGTCTTTCTCTATCTCTTTTTTCAGTGTCCTGCAGTTTTTCGAATATAGGTCTTTTACTTTCTTATTTAAGTTTATTCCTAGGTGGTTTTTTTGTTTGTTTTGTTTTTTTGCTGCTATGGTAAATGAGATTGCTTCTTTAGTCTCACCTCTGTAAGTTCACTATTGGTGTATAGAAATACCATAGATTTCTTGGCATTAATTTTGTATCCTGCTACATTGCTGAATTCATTTATTAAGTCTAATAATTTTTATGGAGTCTTAAGGGTTTTCTATGTACAGTATCATGTCATCTGTGAATAAGGACAGTTTTATTTCTTCTTTTGCAATTTGGATGCCTTTTATTTCTTCATCTTGTCTGATCATAAAGGCTTGTACTTCCAGTACTATGTCAAACAGGAGTGGTGAGAGTAGGCATTCCTGTCTTGTTCCTGTTCTTAGAGAATATGGTTTCAGTTTTTGCTCATTGAGTATGATGTTGGCTGTGGGTTTGTGATATATGGCTTTTATTATGTTGAGGTATGATCCTTCTATTCCCACCTTGCTGAGAGTTTTTATCAAGAAAGGGTGTTGGATTTTGTCAAATGCCTTTTCTGCATCAATTGATATGACCATGTGGTTTTTATCTCTCAATTTGTTTGAGTGATAAATCACATTTATTGATTTGTGAATATTGTACCATCGTTGTATCCCCAGGATAAATCCTACTTGTTTGTGATATATTATCTTTCTGATGAACTGCTGGATCCAATCTGCTAAAATTTTGTTGAGGATTTTGGCATCTATGTTCATGAGGGTTAATGGCCTGTAATTCTCTTCATTATGTTGTCTTTATCTGGTTTTGGTCTTAGGTGATGCTGGCTTCATAGAAGGAGCTTGGAAGTGTTTCTTCCTCTTGAATTTTTTTGGAATAGTCTGAGGTGGATATGTTTTATTTCTTCCTCAAGTGTTTTGTATAACTGCCCTGTGAAGCCATCTGGCCCCAGACTTTTGTCTGCTGGAAGCTTTTTGATGACTGTTTCAATTTATTCCTTAGTTATTAGCCTATTGAGATTTTTAGAATCTTCCTGATTTGGTTTTGGAAGGTTGTATTTTTCTAGAAATATGTCTATTTCCTCCAGATTGTCTAGTTTTTTGAAGTAGAGTTGTTCATAGTATTTTTTAACAATCCTTTGTATTTTGGTGGGGTCCCACTTTTAATCTCCAACTTTGTCTAGGCATGCATATGTCTTTTCTTCAATTTTCTTTTCTCACAAGACTCTTGGGTTTCTATCTACAACTCGGGTAAACTGATGGACTCTGCCTGAATTATTCAGCTCTGTGCTGAATAATTGAAACTATGCTGGAGCACTTTCTGTTCAATTCTCAGGAATCATTACCTTTTTTCCCTGATATCTATTATAAATATCTATTATAAAAAATATTTGTTTCACACATAATATCATCACACTATGCATTTTTCAATCCCTTTGTTTTTTTGTGTGTTTTTTTCAATCCCTTTGTTTTATTCATTATGTTGTTCATAATTCATAATTATTTTATTGATATGTACCTTTGCTCTTTTCTGTCTTCTGTTACCAAAGCTTTATTAAAGGTGGAACTAAGTATCACTTATTTTTAAATGTAATTCTAACACATAGGACAGTATGCAGTAGACATTCAGTAGTTTTTTAATTAATTGGAATTGATGAGTTATTGCCTGCAGTGGTTATTAGCAATGAAGTGTGGGGTTATATTCAGGTTTCTGGTTTGAACATTTTAGTGAATT
The DNA here is from genome assembly GCF_014108245.1 of Pipistrellus kuhlii. Classification (NCBI taxonomy): domain Eukaryota; kingdom Metazoa; phylum Chordata; class Mammalia; order Chiroptera; family Vespertilionidae; genus Pipistrellus; species Pipistrellus kuhlii. The sequence continues at coordinate 1,167,419 of NW_023425531.1, forward strand.
TGGGGGTCATTCACTGACCCAAGGAGTACAGTTGAGGACATGATAATGAGCAAAAATTTAGACATACTGAATTTGAAATATTTATAAATAGTTAAACTTGTTTCTGGTAGACATTTGGAGATATAGAGCTACAGCTTTGGAAAGATTATGAATGAAAGAGATTACAGTATCATTAACATCTATAGGGTAAATATTTATAAGAGAAAATTAGTTTTTTTTAAGACAGTCATTTTATTACTAAGGATAATTATGTCCATTCATAAAATCTCTATAATAATACCTGGAGATAGTTTGGTTATCATAACCAAGGAAAAGACAGATGAGAGAAGTGTTACTGGCATCTGCAGGGTAGAGACCAGAGAAGCTCCTAAACCTCCTATAAGTTAAAGGTGAGCCCTCCAAAACAAAGAATTATTTAATACAAAGTGTCTAGAGTGCTACTATTGATAAGCCCAGAGTTTGTAGACACACTCTCCTAGTGCTGTCAATTTGCCAACACTAGCACCACTTTCTAAGGCGTCTCCTACATACATTACAAAAGAGAACCCATGAACTGCATTTCCCAAAATTGCCTTCTCTGTTTTCTTATTATTTAGGATTTGCCAATTAGAGGCACCAACAGACAAAATTTAGATTAACCTAGGTGAGCTCTTAGGAACCACAGGATTTATAAATTCAGACTAAAATATTAGGAGTCCAAGAGACACTTTAGTAGAGTTTTCAAACATGTTCTATGAAGGATTGATAAATATTTTAGAGTCTTGCTACAATTGAATAAGCCCATAAATACTATATTACACTCTTCATAGATAGAATATAAAGAGGTCTTCATTTTTATTAGCAAATATAGATAGATATACATACCCCTGTGTCTTTATACTTACTTTGACTAATATATAAACTCAGAGCACCTGCAAATATTTTTTCTTGTTCAAAATATCATTATATTTGATTATATGATGTTGATTGTTCTGAGAATAGAGGATATGAGCATTTGCCTTTCACAGTGATAGTTACAGGTATCAAGTTATTTTTCTTTTATTTCATAGGAATTTGGTGCCAAAATAGCAGTAAACAACATGTCTTTGAATGCATATAAGGGGCAGATCACTGTTCTTCTTGGAGAAAATCATGCAGGAAAATCTACCACCGTATCTATTCTCACAGGTATGTATGTATTCAACTTTGTCCAGAGCAGAAGTCAGGCTTCTTCTAAGACAATAGATCAATCAATAACTTGTAATGTTGAGTATGTCATTTCAGTCTTAGTGTTAGTATAGTTTCAATTATTTACAGTCAAGATGCTTCATTTGATGTAAAACATTTCATTCATTTATTCCAGTGTTTCCCAAACTTTTGACATATGTGTACCCCTTCTACAATTTTCGTAACGCTGAGTATCCCTCGTACTCATGAGAACATAGAATTATGCATAGCTAAGCATGATGCAGTGCATATCCCCACCAAACTCCAGTGCAACGGGTACCCCCACCGAACTCTTCCCGTACCCCTGGGGGTACGTGTACCACATTTGGGGAAACACTGATTTATTCAATGATAAATTTTCATGTAATTATTTTTTATGAATTTACAGTACAGGATAATTACAAAGTTGTTACACTCAATTTCATTCTTTGATGAAATACAGACCAAAAAAACAAAAAAACAAAAATTGAAACTAACACCATAAGTAAGATGATAGATATTATATGTAGGATACCATTCACATATAATGGTGATGAGGAATAGGGAAGTGACATCAATCTGAGACAAATACAACATATGAAGAGCTATGAAGGAAAAGAAAGAAGAATATTATAGGTATAAGCAAAAACCAGGAGGCTCAAAAGCAGAGGTCATCTATACAACTAGATCAGATAAGAAAGAAATTTAGCTGAAACAGGTTTGGCTCAGTGGATAGAGCATCGGCCTGCAGACTGAAAGGTCCCGGGTTCAATTCCGGTCAAAGGCATATACCTTGGTTGCGGGAATCTCTCTGGTGAGGGGTGTGCAGTAGGCAGCTGGTCAGTGTTTCTCTCATCGATGTTTCTAGCTCTCTATCCCTCTCCCTACCTCTTGGTAAAAAATCAATAAAAAATATATTTTTTAAAAATTTAAAGGTTTAATCTCCAACATCTAAAGACAGCTTATAAAACTTAATAAAAGGAAGATAAATGACCCAATTAAAAAATTGGCAGTGGATCTAAATAGAATCTTCTCAAAAGAAGATAGAAGGAATGCCAAGAGGCACGTGAAAACATGCTCAAAGTCACTAATTATCCAAGAGATGCAAATCAAAATGACAATGTGGTACCATCTCACACCTGTTAGAATGGCCAACATCAACAAATCAACAAATGACAAGTGTTGGCGAGGTTGTGGAGAAAAAGGAACCCTTGTGCACTGGTGGTGGGAATGTAGACTGGTGCAACCACTGTGGAGAATAGTATGGAGTTTCCTCAAAAACCTGAAAATGGAATTTCCATTTGACCTAGTAATCCTACTCCTAAGAATATATCCCAAGAAGCTAGAAGCATCAATCGGAAAGGATATATGCAACCCTATGTTCATAGCAGCACAATTTACAATAGCTAGGATTTGGAAACAGCCTAGGTGTCCATCAGAAGATGATTGGATCAAAAAAACCATGGTACATCTACACAATGGAATATTATGCTGCCATAAAAAAGAAGAAATTCTCATCATTTGCAGCAACCTGGATGGAATTGGAGAATATTATGCTGAGTGAAATAAGCCAGTCAATGAAAGAGAAATACCACATGACCTCACTCATTTATGGATAATAAAAAACATTATTAACTGATGAACCAAAAGATAGATATAGAGACAGTAAAGAAACAAGCAGACTGTCAAATTACAGCAGGGAGGGTAGGGAGATCTGAGGAAGATAAGAGATCAATCAAATGACTTGTATACATGCATATAAGTACAATCAATGGACACAAAACTCTGGGGAGGGAGGGCATATATGGGAGGAGGGGCAATGGTATATGTACAGAGATAATAATTTAATTAAAAAATTAAAAAAATTTATAGCAAAAGGTGAAGTTGGATGAATAATCAAAAGGTCCAAACATGAATGGAAGATGGTAGCTGGTGGAACAGTAGGCTGAAAGATAGTGTTTGAGTGTAAGGAGGTGTGTGGATGTGTTGGGAAGTGTCAGTATATGTGAGTGAGGGACAGCTACATTCCACATGACTATTGGGGACTGGCGGACCAGGCTCCCCAGGCCTGGCAGCCTCTGCTATTACAGCCTCTATTCTCCTGGAGCAGCCGACTCTGCCGCCAAGACTGCATCATCCTGAAGGGGAGAATGGCTGTGATCAGAAGTCCAGCCTTACCTTCAACCGAGGAAACCTCAGATACCTCCCAGGACCCCACAACCACAATTCCCAGGGACTAGCTGCCTCAGCTATGAACCCACACACACCAAGCCTCCCCAACCACAAGCGCCTAAAACGTCTGCCCTCAGGGAGGCAAAGCCCTGTGCCTCCTCACAAAGCAGATGGAAGGAATATCTGAATCGAATAACATCCACCTGGATTTGGTGAATTAAACACAGCTGGTGAGGCAATCTGTGCACAGAAAGGTCAGAGATCAATCGCCTAGAGAGAAGTGAGATCTGAGATCCAGCTGGATGGAGAAACATGTACTGCAGGACCTAGAGACTCGGTGGGAGACTGTGCTCCACTGAACGCGTGGCTCTTGCGGTCAGTGTAGCCTCGAAAGTGGAAGGGGGTTCACATGACTACTGGCAGAGGCAACTCTATATATAAGCCCACAGCCATGAAAATCTGTGCACAAAAAGCAAGCTTGAGGATCACAGTGCCAGAGGTAAAAGACGCAAGTTGACACAGTTCCCTTTTGCTTGTTAAATCCAGTACATATGATCTTCCAATTAAAACCACTCACTGAGACTGCATGGGAAAGTTGTTTTTGTGGAAACTGGGGTCAGAATAAGGAGAAATGAGCAGGAAACCAGCTCTGGGGCAGTTTGTCCCTACAACCCAGGTATGTCAGGGAAAGAAAAGTCTAAACACAGTGTAGAGGGATCATTCAGTCCCAGGTATTAATACAGAAACACTGCCAGCCAGGGGTTGTCTCAGGAATTGACTCGTGTGAATACAACTGAAGGCAGAGAGAAACAAAGTGAGAAGAGATCCCACCTGCTGTAAGACATGGTTGTGTCTTATGACACAGAGGAGCAGTGGATCGCAGGGAATTTCAACACTGTGCTGACTACCTGATAGGAAACAAACGTGCCAAACAGAACAATAGAGGAACAACCTTCACTACTTCACTTTTGTATTTTATATCTTTTACTTAAGAAACTAAATTTTGGCCGAGACCCCGGTTTGGCTCAGTGGTAGAGCGTCGGTCTGCGGACTGAAAGGTCCCGGGTTCGATTCTGGTCAAGGGCATGTACCTTGGTTGCAGGCACATCTCCAGTAGGGAGTGTGCAAGAGGTAGATGATCGATGATTCTCTCATCGATGTTTCTAACTCTCTATTCCTCTCTCTTCCTCTCTGTAAAAATTCAATAAAATATATTTTTTTTAAAAAGAAACTAAATTTTTTTCTCACTTGATTTAACTTTTTTATTACTACATATTTATTTTTAACTAGCTGTATCCGGTCATGCATTGCTGTGGCTCAGTCTGGTTAAATGGAAAAGAAATAAAAGAGAAAGCACACATTTCTAATATGTTTAATTTCGCAATGCTTGTAGGTATACAATATTTTTATTGTTCCATTGTCTGTGCAGATACAGAGATTGTCTAGTTTGCCAACTCTAGAACACAAAGCATATAATTGTCCATGTGACAAGCAACCCGTGTCTAGATCTAAACCACACAATTCTAAAGATTGGCCCTGAGCTTTGTTGATGATGATTGCAAACCCCAATCTAATTGGGAATTACAATCTCTTAAATTAAAATGGTATATCCTTTGGAATCATAGGAATGCAAAGAATGAGGACATCCTCACCTTTGAAAGGTCCTGTCAAGATTGTTGCTTCTACAACATTTCTCATTCATTTTTGTACTGCAAGCCTCGTGCCATTGCAAAGCATTGACTGGTTGATATTTCACAACATGATAATTGGCACACTGATTTTCAATTGCAGTATGTGCCATGGTATCCCTGGCAGATCAAGTGAATTCAAAAATTCTGTTGGATAATTAACCGCTTCATCTGCTTCCACAACAGTGTCGACGGACTTGCATGTGACTGCCTCGCTTTGAATGTGAGACTGAAGAATATTGTGAAGTTCTTATAGGTCTTTGTTCTTGGCCACAAGAATAGCTTGTTCACTGAGCCAATTGTGATTCTTATAATTAGTTTGAATATTGGGAAATACTTTTTCAACCAATTCTTCTTTTGACATTACTAAATTGTAGAAGTTATGAGGCAATAACATTTGTCCTGAGGTCAGATCAACAGGCACCTTTTTGTTCCCAATTTCCAGCAATTGATGTGAGAATATCTTAGCTGATAGATCATTTGGCAGCTGGACAAGCATATTTGTAATTAATTTTAATGTCTTTACATGTCACCACCAAGTAGAGTATTTCAGGCAAACATTTATTTTGTCCTCTGGTGTCGATCGAGGAATTACAGGTAATATTTGCCTGAAATCTCCTGCAAGCAATATTAAGTGTTCCCAAATGGTCTGATGTTTCCACGCAAATCTTGCAATGATCCATCAAGAGCTTGAGTGATTTTTTGTGTGCCATTGTGCATTCATCCCAAACAGTAAGTCTGCAATTCTTTTGCCATGCCGGATGCTTTGGAAATCTTGCATGTGGGCATTTCAATGACTTGCATGTTTCATGGCAATTTCAAAGCGGAATGAGCAGTTATTTCACCTGGTAGCAATGTCGCAGCTAATCCGGACGAGGAAAGAGCTCCAGCCCCATTATTGACAATTTGTATTATTTAATTGTAAATGCCTTTTTGCTCAAGTGCTAGCTTAGGAATATCTGATTGCACATAGGATAAAAGACCACCCGTGTCATAATTTTGTTCACAATGCAATTTTACATCGAACAAAGCAGCAGCAGACTGATTTGGTGATGGCACTCTCAATTTATTAAGAACTTTGTTTGCGACTTCTAAGCACAAATCTTCATTCATCATCAATATTGAAATGTAATTGAAAATTGGAACTTTGGAAATCATAAATAGATCATAAATCAGAAACATTGAAATGGAATTGTAAAATATTTTGTATAGGGTGTGTTGCTTTTACATCCAACATATAGAACTGCTTCTTTTTTTTAAAGAGCATGTTTTTATCTATCACAGGTGTGACATCTATATAATAGTAGGTATAAGGTATATAAAAACATGTGTATTCGAATGCAACGTTGTGTCAAAATTTCAAAGCAATCAATGAAGAATTTTCAGATATTTGAGATTTTGAACAAACGAACATTTATATAAATAGATTATTATTACTACAGCTATTTTAGCTTATTTAAAGTTTTAGTTTAGTTTAGTTTCTTTTTGGATTAGTATTCTACATTCTATTTTTATTTTTATTTTTTTATATATATTTTTATTGATTTTTTTACAGAGAGTAAGGGATAGGGATAGAGAGCTAAAAACATCTATGAGAGAGAAACATCGACCAGCTGCCTCTTGCACACTCCTTACCGGGGATGTGCCTGCAACCAACGTACATGCCCCTGTCCGGAATCGAACCTAGGACCTTTCAGTCCGCAGACCGACGCTCTACCACTGAGCTAAACCGGTTTCAGCTGTATTTTTCTTTTACCATTATTTACTCTATCTTAATTTTTCCTTTATGCCAACACTCTCTTCCTCACTTTTCCCCTTTTTCATCCTGTTACCCTGTTCCTGCTTTAGTTTTTCTCTATAGTTTCTTTTTACCCACTGTTAAAAATTGATTTTATTCATATATCTAATCTCCTCTCCCCTGCTCCAAGTCCATGCAAACTTCTCTCTTCTTTTTTTTCCTATCCAAATTTTTTTCCTTCCTTCCTTTTTTCTTTTTTCTTTCTTTCTGTCTTGTTGTTTCATTGATTGCTTGTTAGTATGGTTTTTCTCATATTTTTTGCTTCTGTTCTTCCTCTCCTCACTTGTCCTCTTCTTCTACTAATAGCTTAATTAATTCCAATCATCAGCTCAGGTCTATCTACTCTTTATTCTCATTTTCCAATAATAGGGGGAAATGTGTATATATACATATATGTATGTGTGTGTGTGTGTTTGTGTAAGTGTTCTTTTATTATATATATATATATATATATATATATATATATATATATATAAAATTTTGTTTTTTAATTTTCTTCTTATATACTCATTCTCTTTCTACTACCTCTATATTGAATAGTGGTTATTTTTCCATTCATTCAATTACTTGATCCTATCTCTTCTGGAAATAAGCTCTAACTCCTCAGATTTATCTGAGTGTTTCTTGTTTGGGTGTTTGTTGTTTCCATTCTTTGGATTAGTTGTTGTTTGCATTCATCTCTGGGTATTTGTTCTTTGCATTTATTTGATTAGTTATATTTTGGAGATATATATATATATATATATATATATATATATATATATATATATCCCCCTTTTTACCCCACTCTCACATATTCCTTTTCTTAATATCATTTTTGTACCCCTTTTTCTCCCCTAATTCTCTTTTCTCTGGTGGTCACCTTTATTTGGGGTTATGGGTATCGTGGATACATTTGTGTTTGGTGCCCTGTGCATTTTGTCTTGTCATATTGTATTTTGTGCCTTTAAGTCAATGGAGGACAGAGAGAGCTACATAACCACATACCCTGAGAGGAGCAATCATAGGGAGACACAGAAACAACCCACACATGAAAGAAAAGGAGGAATCACTAGGAAAGGGAGTAAATGAAATAGAGGCAAGCAATTTGTCAGAGAAATAATTCAGAGCAATGATTATAAGGACTCTAAAAAAGATGGAAGACAAATTCAACAATATGTGTAAGAAACAAGATGAAATGAATAAGAACCAAGCAGAAATGAAGAATGACATCACTGCAATAAAGAACACAATATAAAGCATCAACAGTAGACTAGAAGAAGTAAAAGACCACATCAGTGAGCTATAAGATAAGGTAGGAAAATATACCCAGGCAGAGCAGCAACTAGAAAAAAAAAAACCTTAAAAAACAGGAGGAGAACCTAAGGGAACTTTGAGACAATAGGAAACAGAAAATTTGCATAATAAAGGAATCAGAAGGAGAGGAAACTGAGCAATAAATAGAAAACCAGTTTGAATAAATAATGACAGAAAACTTCCCAGATATTGGCAAGGAAAAAAAAAAAACTCATACAAGTCTAAGAAGCTCACAGTGTCCCAAACAAGATGAACTTAAAAAGACCAATATCAAGACACATTATAATTAAACTGGCAAACACCAATGACAAAGTAAGAATCTTATTTTTTTAAATATATTTTATTGATTTTGTACAGAGAGGAAGGGAGAGAGATAGAGAGTTAGAAACATCGATGAGAGAGAGTCATCGATCAGCTGCCTCTTGCACACCCCCCACTGGGGATGTGCCCGCAACCAAGGTACATGCCCTTGACCAGAATCGAACCCGGGACCCTTCAGTCCCCAAGCCGACGCTCTATCCATTGAGCCAAACCGGTCCTGGCCAAAGTAAGAATCTTAAAGGCTGCCAGGGAGAGACAGAAAGTTATCTACAAGGGATCTCCCATCAGAATATCAAAATATTTCTCAACAGAAACACATCTAGATAGAAAGATATGGAATGAAATATATAAAGTTATGCAAGAATCTAAGAATATTGTATCCAACAGGGCTATCAATCAAAGGTGAGGATGATATCAGCAGCTTCACAGACAAAATAAAAGGGGAGGACTCAAGGGAGTTTATTACCACCAAACCAGCAATACAAGAAATGCTAACGGGTCTGCTGTAAAAAGAAATAGGAGAGGAAGAAGGAACACAAACATGAAGAATAAAATGGTGACAAACAAGTACCTATCAATAATAACTTTAAATATAAATGGATTAAACGCCTCAATAAAAAGACCTAGGGTAGCTGAATAGATAAGAATAGATTTTGGTTGTTGTGTTCACATTTTCATTTGTCTCAAGCTATCTTTTTTCTTTCTTCTTTGACCTCATTGTTAATCTATCCACTATTTAATAAAATGTCATTTAGCACCCAGGGGGATTGTTCAGTTTTCTCCTTGTCATTGATTTATAGTTTCAGACCACTGTGGTGTAAGATGCTTCATGTGATGTCAGGTTTTTTTAAGGTTATTGACACTTGTTTGGTAGTTTAACATGCTGTCTGTCTTGTCAAATGATCTATGTGTACTTGAAAAGAATGTTTTCTGCTGCTCTGGGTGAAATGCTTTAAAAATGTCAATTAGCCCAACCAGGGTGGCTCTAGAGGTTCCTGGTTCAATTCCCAGTCAGAGCACATGCCTGGGTTGTGGGCTCAATCCCCATTAGGGGCTTCAGGAGGCAGTATATCGATGATGTTTCTCTCTTGTCTATGTTTCTATCTCTCTATCCCTCTCTCTTCCTCTCTTTCTAAAAATAAATAAAACATATAAAACCATCAAGTAAACTATTCCAATCCAATGGGTCATTCAAGTCTGCTGCTACTTTGTTGATTTTTTTTTTGTCTGGGATATATATAACTATTGATGTCACTGGGATATTAACTTCTCCCACTATGAATGTTTTAATATTGATCTGTCTCTTTATGTTCATCAATAATTGCTTTATGTATTTAAGTGCTCACATGTTGGGTGCATAAATGTTCACAAGGATTATACTCTTGTTGGATTATCCCTTTGTCATCTTTATGTTGTTTTTCTTTGTTTCAGTTTATAGCCTTTGTTTTAAAGTCTATATTGTCTAATGTAAGCTACCCCAGCTTTTTTGTTTGTTTCTATTTCCATGAAATATCATTTTCCATCTCTCTGCTTTCATTCTGTATTTGTATTTTTATCTGAAATGGGTCTCTTGCATACAACATTATGTTTGGGTTTTGTTATTTTATCCATATAGTTATCCTATGTCTTTTTATTGTAGCTTTTAATCAATTTATATATTTTTTCCATCACCATTGATCCTCTCGATGCCCTCTTTCACCTCCACCCACCACCTTACGGTTATTGTTGATAGATATGTCATTATTTTTATTTATATTTGTGTTCTTTTTTCTTCTTTTCATAAAGCTATCCCACTAATCTTAATTGTAATACTGGTTTAGTGGTGACAAATTTCTTTAGCTTTTTCTTCTCTGGGAACCTCTTTATCTCACCTTCGAATTTAAATTAAGTTATAGCCTTCCTGGTTGAAGGAGTCTTCGTTATAGGTTCTTGCTTTTCATCACTGAATATTTTGTGCCAATCCCTTTTGGCCTGAAAAAGTTTCTATTGATAAATCAGCTGATAATCCTATGGAAACTTCCTTGTAGGTAAATAACTGCTTTCCACCCTTCTTTTATATTTCTGTCTTTGTTTTTAACTTTTGCCTTTTTAATTATGATGTATCTTATTGTGAGACTCTTTGAATTCATCTTGTTTGTGACACTCTCTGCTTCCCAGATTGTATGTATATTTCCTCACAGTTATGGATATTTTTAGTCACATTCCTTCAAATAGATTCTAAATTCTTTGCTCTCTCTCTCTTTTCTTTCTGATACTCTATCATGCAAATGTTAGATTGAATGTTGTCCAAGAGGTCCCTTAAATTATACTCATTTTTTTAATCCTTTTTTTCTGTTTTTTTCTGTTTGTTTGTTTGTTTCTGATTGGGTGTTTTTGGTACCTTGTCTTCTAAATCAATTATTTGAGTTTCTTCTTCATCTAATTTGTTGTTGATCTGTTCCAGTGTATTCTTCATTTCACTTAAAGTATTTTTCTATCTGATTATTTTTATGCCCTCTATGTCCTTTTATAGGTTACTATGTCTTTGTTGAAGTTCTTACTGAGTTCCTTGAGCACCCTTATAACCAATGTTTTGAAATCTGTATCTGATAAATATTTTGCCTCCATTTCATTTAGCTCTTTTCTAGAGAATTATTTTCTTTCATTATGGCATGTTTTTTAAATCTATCCCTATTTTGTCAGCCTCTTTGTGTTTCCTTTTCTGCATTAGGTTTATCTGCTACTTTTCTCAGTCTTGGCAGGGTTTCCTTATATGGTAGGTGTCCTGTAAAGCCGAATTGCACACCTTTTCTAATCATCTGATACCGGTGTTTTAGGAGTGTCCCTTGTTTTGTTTTTGGGTACCCTTCTGTTATAGTTGGGTCTTGACTGCTGTTTGGCACCTACATGAGTGGGATTGACCCTCAGACTTACTGGCCATGACCACAGCATATAAATTGCTGTGTGTTCGGTGGTTTATTTTCCCCAGTGGTATCTGTTGCCTCCTGAGATTAGTCTTTGTGTGTGCCTCTTTTAGAGCTAAGGAGGTGGTGCTCTATAGTGGTCTAAAGCTGGCACCAGATATGTACACAGATAATAATTTAACAAAAATAAATAAATAAATTAATTAATTAATTAAATAAAGCTGGCCACCATGTGTGTATTGTTCTGGGACCTGTTGGTGGATGGAGGCTCTGGTTCAGGTCAATGTCACCTTTTACCTGTGACTACCTGTTAGGAGATACAAAGTAGCCTACAGTTGTTAGGTGCTTGTGCTAGGCCTAGATGGATGCAGGAGAGGCCATGCTGCAAACCAAGGCTAGCTTTCGCTAATACTAGGCTTGGGGCACATCAGCAAAAGACAGAAGGCATCCTGAAGCCTGCCACCACCTATTGTTTGGCTATAAGACTCAGCCACTTAAAGTATCTCATGCCATAAATATGTTGGGTGAAGTAGGATTTGCCAGAGTGGAGTGATTGGTGCTCATCAAGTTGATACATATTCAAATTGTCACCAGTACTGAGCCAAAGGTCACTTAGAAAAAGTTTCAGGGAACATTGAGGCCACTTGATTGGGAGCCTGAGGAACTTTGCAGTAGGGCAGGGTCTCAGGAAGTCTTCAGGGTGGACCTAGTAGAGTTAACCAGGCTAATGCAGAGTCATGTTTAACTGTGTTGGGTGAGGGATAAACTGAGGGGAAAGGGCATCCATCCACACAGAAAATAGGGCTGTGCACAGGAATAATGGCAGGCATCCCTCCAACCCATTTCCTAAAATCATACAATGTAGCCTCTCCTTGTGTGTCTCTGGCACTCCACAAGCTTGACTGGAATTCCTTGAGAGTTTTCAAAGAAAGACTGCAGTGAGGGCTCAGGTTGGTTGGCACTCAAAGAGCCTTGGGCCATGGGAAAATTGGGTGGTGGGGTCTCAGGGATTCATCAAGGTGAAGATATCAGAATTCACCAGGCTAATGGAGATTAACATTTGGTTATGTCGGGATGAGTGCTCCACACAAGAAAGGAGGCACCCACTGGCAGTATGGAAGTAGGGCTCACCACAGGGAAAATTGTGGCCATCACTGCAGCCCTTGCCTCAGAGCCACACAACTCAGTTTCTTCCTGTTTGTCTCTGGCATCCATTAAAGCCCATAGTGAGTGCCTGTGAGTGCAAGTTTGTGTACGTGCTCTTCAAGAGGATGCCTAGATTTCCAGCAGCTTTCTGTCTTTCCAAGATGAATGGAATCTCAGCTAGTTTTCACAGCCAGATGTTACATGGGCTCCTCTTCCCAGCACTGGTGTTCCAGGCTTAGAGATAGGCTTAGAGCCAAGACCCCTGCTTCACAGTGGAAACCCATTTTGCTAAGATATCCCTCCAGATTCTCCACCACTACACATGGGTGTGGGACAAGCCCATTTTGTGGGTCAGCCCTTTCTCCAGCCTTTATGTGGCTTCTTTATAGCTTTAGTTATAAGACTTAAGTTAAGATAGTCTTTAGATGGTTATTCAGGTTTATTGTTCTATAACAGTGATTTTCAACTGGTATCTGGTGTGTTGCAACAGATACACTGATGTGCCACAAAAAACTTTTAGAGTTTTCAACACCCTACTATTTAGTCAGGGGAATGGACCTCTTTTTCCTAAGATTATTAAATTTTAACAAATGATAACAGGTAATGCAACAATAAGCTCTCCAGTATGAATGAAACCAAATTCTATTTAGTTTTTATCATATTGGCAAAAAAAATGTAATTCTTTGGGTATGCTGCAGAATTTTAGTAATTAGTTTATGTAGATATGAGAATATGTTGAAAATCAGTTTGATAATTGGTAATTGCCATAGTTATAGATTTCCAAGCTTCTGATAACATCCACTTTCTCCTTCAATATGGAGTGGTCTCTGCGTCTGAGCCCGTAGCTCTGGGAGGGGACCCAGCAGCAGTGGGGGCTGCCTGGTATGAGAACCCTGTCCAGCAGTCCCTCACCTTCTCCTGGAGTATGGCTGTCCCTTACCTCACCAACAAATATTCCCCATGCAATCTCCTCAGCTGTTCTTTCGTTCTGCTCTGGGACAAGGCTTGGGACCCGTCTGTCTATTCAGCTGCCATTTTTCCTACCACCACAACTATTCTATAATTTAGTTATAATTTTGTTTTGATCATGATACAAGGTGAGAACACTGTCCACTGACTCCACCATCTTCCATCTTGAGCTAGATTTATTTCTTTTGGCTGCATTATTTACAACTATTGGCCCAGTGTACAAAATTTTTGCACATTAAAAGGGGATTAATTAGCCAAAACCGGTTTGGCTCTGAGGATAGAATGTCAGCCTGCAGACTGAAAGGTCCTGGGTTCAATTCCAGTCAAGGGCATGTACCTGGGTTGCGGGCACATCCCCAGTAGGAGCTGTGCAGGAGGCAGCAGATCGATGATTCTCTCTCATCGATGTTTCTAACTCTCTGTCCCTCTCCTTTCCTCTCTGTAAAAAAATCAATAAAATATATTTTTTTAAAAAAAAATTAAAGGGGATTAATTAGAGGAAATATTTTAATATTGCTATTTGCCTTTTCTCTATAATAGAAGTGTCAGAGATGAAAGATAATCAGTAAAATGTATATGAAAATCTTCCTCCCATCAGAGTATGGGGCAAGCCTTGGAATTCAGAGTCAAGTCTCTGCCCACCCGCAGCACCTCAAAATCGCGGGAGACCCAGCTTCAACTAGCCCCAACCCCATAGGGTGAAGTTCAATACCGGTCATCCCAATCCTTGTAAAGCCTCACTGGGCAGAGGGCACAGCCTTAGGTTCCACCGTGCACCCTCAGGTCCCCTGGCTTGGGACCAGGGTGGGGGGGCGACCTGAGATCCCTCAACCAGGCACCAGGGCAGGCAGCATGGCCTGAGGGCCCCTGGCCCAGCACCAGGGGGCGGGGGTGAAGCATGGCCTCAGGTCCCTAGTCAAGCCCCACCAGGCAGGGGAGGGGGGAAGGGGGAGGGGAAGGCTCAAGTTCCTACTGATCGCTTGTTAAGACTCATTAGGAAAACTCGGCCTCTGCTGTGAGTGCAGCTATCTTTTGTTACCAAAACCGCACCTCCACTTCGGATATCACCATTTTTGTGATGGTGTGATAGTCAATTTGCATATTCCCTCTTTATTAGATAGGACTAGAGGTCCGGTGCATGAAATTTATGCATGGAGGGGTGTGTTTCTCAGTCCAGCGTGCACTCTCTCCAACTGCTCGCCTACTTGCCCACCGACTTCCCCTAACCACTTCTGCCTGCCAACCTGATCACCCCCTAACCACTCCCTCCCTTACCAGCCTGATCGACACGTAACTGCCCTCCCTGGCTAGACTGGTCACCCTTAACTTCCCTCCCCTGCTGGCCTGGTCTCCCCCAACTGCCCTCCCCTGCATGCCTGGTTACCCCCAACTGCCTCCCTTGCAGGCCTGATTTTCCCCAACTTCCCTTCCTTGCAGGCCTGGTCCCTCCCAACTGCTCTCCCCTGCCAGCTATCTTATGGCAGCCATCTTGTGTCCACATGGGGGCAGCCATCTTGGACCACATAAAGGCGGCCACCTTGTGTGTTAGAGTCATGGTCAATTTGCATATTACCTCTTTATTATATAGGATAACCATGACATGAGAGCAATCTAAGTGTCCTTTGCTGAAAGAATGGATAAAGAAAACATGGAGTTGATCTTCATACCAACCTGGATTGTACACTTTTGGATTATCCTGTGAATATCAAATTGGTCTTGTTTTACTCCTTTTGCATAACAATTTAACCTTTACCCTTACTTGGTGGTTCTCCAAGTCTGGTTCTCTGACCAACAGTATCACATTGGAATGTATTAGAAAACAAGTTCTCAATTGTGGATAAATGGACAAAGTAGACATATGATATATATATATATATATATATATATATATATATATATATATATATATATATATATATATATATATATATATATATATATATGTATATATATGTATATGTATATATATAAAAAATTATATGTAATTTATATGTGTAATTCAGCCATTAAAAACAAGGAGATCTTGCCATTTGTGACAACATTAATGTATTTTGAGGGCATTATGTTAAGCAAAATAAGTCAGACAGAGAAAGACAAATATCATGTGATCTCACATATATATTTAATTTTTTTTTTTAATTGAAGTCATAGATGAAGAGAGCAGATTGGTGGTTGCCAGAGTCAGGTGAAGGGGATCAAAGGTACAAACTTATAGTTATAAATATGTTAGGGACTATAGTTAATAATACAGTATTGCATATTTGGAAGTTTCTAAAAAAGAAAATCTTGAAATTTTGCATCAAAGAAAACAATTCTTAACTATGTATGGTAATGGTTGTATACTATACTAAATAAAGTCATTATTTAACAATATACACATATATTAAATCATGTTGTATACCAAAACGAATGTAACATTATATGTCTACTATATCTAAATTTCAAAAAGAATATATTTTTAAGTAGAATAAATTATTTATAGGGTGTAAATGATTATATAATTTATATGTTACATACTATCAAATAGTTTCCCACAAAATCTGTACTGGCTGTTATTAATATTTAAATTTCTTAAGGACAAAAATTTTATATTATAGATATTTGTTTTCCATAGCATTTACACAGTACCTAAATGGTCACAAATATAGTAGCTGGCTGGTTTCAATGAAAATATATTGGAATATAACAGAATATTTAAATGTTATTATTACTGATATAATACATATCAATTGCAACAAATTAGTATATATTAACAACAAATGAGTATATGTTAGCAAAAAGAAAAGGAAAGGAAATTAAATGATATATAATATTAATATATATTAACAGAAATGAAAGAAAGTTAAAAAATAGCTAGTTCTTCTACCGAGGTGTAACTCTGTATTTTATTAAACTGCTCTTCTGCAGGAGATACAGTGCTCATTCTTTTTTTTTCTTTTTTTTAATATATTTTATTGATTTTTCACAGAGAGGAAGGGAGAGGGATAGATAGATAGATAGAAACATCAATGAGAGAGAATCATGGACCAGCTGCCTCCTGCACACCCCACAACCAACTTACATGCCCTTGACTGGAATCGAACCTGGGACCCTTCAATCCACAGATCGAGGCTCTATCCACTGAGCCAAACCGGTTTTGACTGCAGTGCTCATTCTTTTGAGTAATCCATAAGTGGGCTGAATTTGAGATACTAATTTTCATTGTCTTATCATATTTGTTCACCAAAGCTCAGCTTCTATCATGTTTATTTGTAGGTTGCTGTCTTCCAACCAGAGGAGAGGTCTATGTTAATGGATATACCACCTCAAAGAACATAACTGATATTCGAAAAAAATTGGGCTTCTGCCCACAGTGTGACTTATTGTTTAATAACTTGACACTGTCAGAACACCTTTATTTCTACTTTAGGGTAAGTCAGAATTTTTTAATTATACAGTAAATTTAACTTTTTTATATACATATCCATGAATTTTAATATATTTAAGCAACACAGAAAACACTCTCTCATGCTATTTCTTTGTAGTTATCCCTCCATCCCTGGTAACCAGTAGAATCTTTCATTATTGTTGTTTTGTTAAGAAATCATATAAATGGAATCATGTAGTAGATAACCTTTAGAAATTAGCTACTTGTACTGAACAGAATGCCTTTAAGATTCATCTGTGCTATATGTTTCTTTTCATTGTTTGAATGTTACCCAATATACCAATTGAAGGACATTCACATTGTTATCAGGCTTTGGTGCGTATAAGTAAAACTGAATTCTATGAATAGGGGAACCCCTTTCACATCCCCTGTGGTTCAGGGTTCTGGTTCAGTTTCAGATTCTGGAGAAGGGCCACATGCAAATTAAAGAGACACTAGAAGAAATTTAATTTGGTGATATAGAGGGCCAGGCAGGAGCCCACCTCTAGTGGGAGGACTGCTGCTAGGCTCTGGCCTAGCTATCCCTTTTATTGAGACTGTGAAATAACCCATTACCCTTAAGCAGGTTTGGGAGACACCCATAGCCCTTAGGCAGGTAATAAGCAGATTATCATATCAGTAAGGATTTACATGATTACAAGATGGGGAAGTTGCCTCAGTTACCATTGTCTCAATTAGATATGGAATGGTTGGCTCTGACCTTTCAGAGCTTCAAGGTTGACCAGCCTTCTACACCTTTCTATTAGTGAGACATATGAATACCTTTTAAACATAAGCTTCATGTCTCAGAGTATGATTACTGTATTATAAATATTTGTTTAACTTTATCAGAAACTGCCAAACAGCTTTCCAGAGTGATGGTATTATTTAGTACTCGCACCAGCAATGTATAAGAATTACAGTTGCTCTTTATCTTTGCCAAAATTTGGTATTGTTAAGACTTTTAAATTTTTTAACTTTTCCAATCTATGTGTACTTTTATCTAATCATTGTCTAATCTGCATTTTGTTAATGGATAATTATGTCATTATCCATCTTTCATGTGCTTATTTTAAAATTACCAGACATCCCGTTTTTGGCGGGACAGTCCTGATTTTTAACAATTTGTCCTGCGTCCCACGGTGTTTTAAGAAAGTCCCAATTTTTTGAAAGATTGCACGACAAGCTAGGGAACAGCGGGAGAACGGGAAGGGAATATACTGTTTTCGGCGGCCATGTGGCTATTTAGCCAGGATATGAGTTTTATATTATTTTTGTTAATTTTATAATGTTAAACTTTAATAATAACAAATAATTGTTGAGAACTGATTATCGAGAACTACTTACCAAAGTTCACAACAGAGGAAAGCATTTTGTAACTGTCTCTCAGACAATACACATTGTACTGTGTGCTAGTAAGCTAGTTAAACAAGTGATGTCATTACAAATCAGCTATTCAGATAATTTAGGTAAGTAATTTATTTATTTATTTCATAAATACATAAATTTTCTTGAATTTAGCAGACAGTACTTGTATTATTTATATTTTATAGAGGCAGCAAAAAGTCTAGCGCTGGCCTTGAAAGTGACACTTAACGACTTACATTACAATTAAGTGTTGAGACTTTGAAAGCCATTTTATGTGTGAAATATGATTTAACAAATTCTTGTGAAAATTTTCATGATCTTTTAAACAATGACAGCAATCTACTAAAAAAAATTCACTCAAATGAGAAATATGCCAAAGAATAAAATAATACTATACATAATTTTTTTATTTATTATATTTGGAAATTTTACTTATGTTGAAATTTTAAAAAATATATTACAATACTACTTTTGCTTTCTATTAAAATTTTTGTGCTTCATATAGACCAAATTTTTAATCAAGAACACACACACACACACAAACACACCCCGCGTCAATGATGGCCTGCTTTACCAATGTTAAAATCTGGTCACCTTAGCCTATTTGCCATTTTTATATCCTCTTTGATGAAATATTTATTGAGGACCTGTGTCCATTTTTTTTTAGTCTGAATTATTTATTTCTTATTGAATTTTTTGAGAGTCTTTATTTATGTCATTTGTTTAAAAATATGTTTTGGAATTTGTAGCTTGGCTTTCACTTTTTATTTTGAAATCCAATTTATCACATTTTCTTCATGGAGCCTAACTTTGCTGTCTTCCTAGAACTCTATACCTAATCCCAAAACATGAATATTTTATTTTATATTTTCTTCCAAATATTTTTAGTTTTACATGTTACACTGAGATCTATAATCCATTTTTAGTTAATCTATGATAAAAGTGTAAAGTTTAGGTCTAGGTTCATTTCCTTGCATATAGATGATGAGTTGCTCTAACACCTTTTTTTGGAAAACTCTTTCAACTTTGAATTACTTTTGAAATTTGTGCACAGGAGGGAGGGGGTGGTGGTGTCCCTCAGCCCAACCTGCATCCCTTCCAATCTGGGATCCCTCTCACAATCAGGACTGCTGGCTCCTAACTACTCGCTTACCTGCCTTCCTGATCACCCCTAACCACTCCCATGCCAGCCTGATTGATGTCTAACTGCTCCCCTGCCAGCCTGTTTGCCCCCAACTTCCCTCCTCTGAAGGCCTGGTCACCCATAACTGCCCTCCCCTGCAGGGTTGATCACCCCCAACTGCCTTCCCTTTCAGGCCTGGTGCCTCCCAACTGTCCTCCCCTGCTGGCCATCTTGTGGTGGCCATCTTATGTCCACATGGGGGTAGGATATTTGACCACATGAGGGCAGCCATCTTGTGTGTTGGAGTGATGGTCAATCTGCATATTACTATTTTATTAGATAGGATAGAGGCCTGCGGCACAGGTGGGGGCCAGCTGGTTTGCCCTGAAGGGTGTCCCGGATCAGGGTGGGGGTTCCCTTGGGGCATGGGGCAGCTAGGCAAAGGGGCCTTTGGTGGTTTGCAGGCTGGCCACACCCCCAGCGACCCAAACAGAGGCCCTAGTATCTGGAATTTATTTACCTTCTACAATTGAAATTTTGTGGCCTGGAGCAGAGCCAAGCCTTCTGCTTGCTCTGTGGCTGTGGCCATTTCTGTTTGGATTTGTTTACCTTCTATAATTGAAACTTTGTAGCCTTGAGTGGAGGCTTAGGCTGGCTAAGGCAGGCAGAAAGCGGCTTCTCCCATTGCCTGGGAAACCCAAGCCTCTCTCCTGCTCTCTGTGGCTGCAGCCATCTTGATTGGGGTTAATTTGCATACTCCCTCTGATTGGCTGGTGGGCCTGGCTGGTGGGCATGGCTTCTGGGTATAGCAGATGTATGGTCAATTTGCATATTACTCTTTTATTAGATAAGATCCTATTTCTGTGGTCTTATTTCTGAATTTTTTGCTATGCCATTGATCTTTGGAAATCTATAAATCCCACAACCTATAAATTATCCTAATTAGTGTTCCTTCACAGTAAGCCTTAATATACTATTTTTCCAAATATATCCTTTTTTAAAAGTATTTTAGGTATCATAATTGCTTGGCTCTTCCTTATAATTCTTTTTTATGTATCTACAAAGTTCTACTGAGATTTTTATTGGTATTACATAAAATCAACATGTCACTTTGGAGGGAATTAACATTGTATCATTGTATCTCTCTTCATTAATTTAGGTTCTTTGAAAATTTTCAATTTATTGGGGTGGCATTGCTTAATGAAATTATATAAGTTTCTAGAATACAATTCTATGATATATGATCTGTTTATTGAATTATGTGTCTATAATCCAAGGTCAAATCTCCTTCAGTTACCATATATTTGCCCTTTTTACCCTTTATTATCTCCAACCCCATCCCCTCTAGTAACTACCATACTGTGGACTGTGTCTCTGAGATTTTTTGTTTTTTATTTGTTCATTTGTTGCTTTTAGTTTTTTTAATTGATTTTCTTGGAGTGACATTGATTTGCAAAATGATATAGGTTTCAAGTGTACTATTCAATAGCACATCATCTGCAAGGATTCATAAACATCATTCTCCAAAGGGAAAAGCCATTATCTTTGCATCAACCACAAAGGAAAGATTTATAGATCCAGGAAATAGGACTTTTTTGCTTTAATAAAAGACTGAAATCCAGAGGTGTCTATGGTGTCCCATGTAGGAGGGTTACTCAGAAAACACTTCATTAAAGGATATAATTGGAATATTCCAGCCCAAGGGCATATTTTATGATAATATTGTAAAAGGCTAATATGCAAATTAACTGAATGGCAGAACAAACAGTCACTGTGATGCACACTGACCACCAGGGGGAAGATGTTCAACACAGGAGCTTCCCCCTGATAGTCAGTGTGCTACCACAGGGGGAGCACCACTCAACCAGAAGCCAGGCTCATGACTGGCAAGCACAGCAGTGGTGGCAGGAGTCTCTCCTGCCTCTGTGGCAGCGCTAAGGATGTCTGACTGATGCTTAGGTCCACTTCCTGAGGGGAGTGGGCCAAAGCCATTTGTCAGATAGCCCAAAGGGTTCCCAAACTGTGAGGAACCACAGAACAGGCTACGGGACCCTCCACCCCTGCCCCAAGTGCATGAATATTGTGCGCCAGGCCTCTAGTTTTATGAGAAAAGAGCTAAAGAGGCAGTTTCATGGGGGGGAAAAAAACAAAAACTCTCTGGTTCTGACCAGTGTGGCTTAATTGGTTGAGAATCATCTCATGCACCAAGAGTGTGGCTTAATTGGTTGAGAATCATCTCATGCATCATCTCATTCAATTCTCCATTAAGGCACGTGCCTGTGTTGTGGGCTTGATCCTCAGTAGGGGCAATGCAGATGCAGCCAGTCAATGTGTCTCTCTCATTGACGTTTCTCTCTCTCCCTCCAGTATGTTGGAATAGAGTTGTTTGTATGTATGTATATGTGTGTGTGTGTGTATGTGTGTATATATATATATATATATATATATATATATATATATATATATATATTTAATCCTTTGTATTTTGGAGGGGTCTATTGTTATTTTGCCTCTTTCATTTCTGATTTTGTTTATTTGGGTCCTCTTTCTCTGCTTCTTGGTGAGCCTGGCTAGAGATTTATCAATTTGTTTATCCTTTCAAAGAACCAGATCTTGGTTTTGTTGATCTTTTGTATTATTTCTTTGGTCTCTATGTTGTTTATCTCTGCTCTGATCTTTATGATTTCCTTCCTTCACTTACACTTTGCTTCTTGCTCTTTTTCTAATTCTTTGAGTTGTAGGGTTAGGTAATTTATTATCATTGTTTCTTGCTTTTATCTATAGGTTTGTAGAGCTATGAACTTCCCTCTCAAGACTGCTTTGCTGTGTCCCATAGGTTTTGGATTGTTGTATTTTCATTGTCATTTGTTGCCATGATTTTTTTTATTTCTTCCTTGATCTCTTTGGTAACCCCATCAGTATTCAATAACATGATGTTTAGTCTCCATGTGTTAGATTTTTTTTGAATTGTTTTTATCGTAGTTGATTTCCAGTTTTATGCCACTGTGATCTGAGAAGATGCTTGATATGATTTCTACCTTCTTGCACTTGAAGATACTTTGTCTATGTCCCAGCATATGTTCTGTCTTTGAAAATGACCTATGTGCACTTTAGAAGAATGTATATTCTGTGGCTTTGGGGTGAAATGTTCTGAAGATATTTAATTCCACCTGGTCTAGTGAGTCATTTAGGTTTAATATTTCTTTGCTGATTTTTTGTTTAGACAATTTGTCCAATTTGTCCAGTCTCCCACTGTGATTGTATTGCTGTTAATCTCTCCCTTGATATCCTCCAGGAGTTTTTTTTTTTTTTTTTATGTATTTCAGTGTTCCTATATTGGGTGCATATATGTTTACCAGAGTTATTTCTTCTTGTTGGATTGCTCCTTTTAGTATTATGAAATGGCCTTCTTCATCTCTTATTATGTACTTCACTTTGAGATCTAATTTGTCAGATATAAATATTGCTACCCCAGCTTTTTTTTTTCATTTCCATTCGCCTAGAAAACCTTTCCCCAGTCTGGGTGCATCTTTTTTTCTGAGGTGGGTTTCTTGTAGACAGCAGATATATGGGTCTTGTTTTCTTATCCAATCCATTACCCTATGTCCTTTGATTGGTGCATTTAATCCATTTACATTTAAAGTTATTATTTATAGGTACTTATTTGTCACCATTTTCATTCTTTACCCCTGTGTTCCTTCTTTGCTTCCTTTTATTTTATTTTTTTAATATATATAGCAGACCCTTTAGCATTTCTTGCATTGCTGGTTTGGTGGTAATAAATTCCCTTAGTCCTTTTTTGTCTGTAAAGCTCCTGATTTCTCCTTCAATTTTGATTGATAGCCTTGCTGAGTATAGTATTCTTGGATTCAGATCCTTCTTTTGCATGACATTATATGTTTCATTCCATTCCCTTCTGGCCTGATGAGTTTCTGTTGAGAAATCAGTTGCTAGTCTGATGGGGTTCCTTTGTTTGCAACTTTCTGTCTCTCTCTGGCTGCTTTTAAGATTCTTACTTTGTCCTTGGTGTTTGCCAATTTAATTATAATGTGCCTTTGCATCGGTCTTTTGGGGTTCATTTGTCTTGAAACTCTGTGGGCTTCTTGGATTTGTGTGGGTTTTTTCTTCCCTATATCAGGGAAGTTTTCTGTCATTATTTCTTCAACCAGGTTTTCTAACTCTTGCTCAGTTTCTTCTCCTTCTGGAACCCCTATTTTGTGTAAGTTGTTTTGTTTTGTGTAGTCTCAAAGTTCCCTAGGCTCTCCTCCTGCTTTTTAATTTTTTTTTCTATTAGTTGCTCTACTTGGATATTTTTCCCCACCATGTCTTCTAGCTCACTGATGTGGTCCTTTGATTCTTCTAGTCTACTCCTGATGCTATCTATTGAGTTCTTTACAGCAGTTATGTAATTTTTCATTTTTTCTTGGTTCTTCATTTCCTCTTGGTTCTTACTCATATTATGGAGTTTGTCTTCCATTCTTTTCAGCCACCTTATGGCCATTTCTCTGAATTCTTTCTCTGACAGGTTCCTTGCCTCTATTTTGTTTACTTCCTTTTCTGGAGATGCCTGCTTTTCTTTCATATGCAGGTTGTTTCCTTGTCTCCCCATGATTTTTCTTTTCAGGATGTCTGATTATGTAGTTCTCTCTCTCTTTATCCCAGGCAAAATCTGACCTGTCCATGGTGCAGTGTGGAGCTCCTCTGAATCTGCATGTTTGCACCAATTGGGGACCAGTGTCCTGGGGATCGCAGCTGTTTGGTGGTTGTGGCATTTTAGATTTTCAGGCTTCCTATGAATCCACTTTCCCATTCTAGATGGCACTGTCTCCACATCTTAGCCCTTATCTCTGGCAGGGAAACCCCGTCCAGCAGTCCCCCACCTTCTCCTAGAGTATAGCTGTCCCTTAACTTGCTAGCAAATACAATACTACCCAAGCGACCCTTAGCTCTTCTTTCTTTCTGCTCCTGGACAAGGCTCGAGACCCATCTGTCTATTGTGCCTCCCCAGACCATATCCTTAGTCACCTCAGCACTGTCATTTTATTCCTTATGTTTGCATTCCTGTCTCCCTTTCTATTTCTTCTTTTTTTACACCAGTCCCTTAGCATTTCTTACATTGCTGGCTTGGTGGTAATAAATTTCCTTACTTTTTTTTTTTTTTTTTTTTTGGTCTGTGAAGCTCCCGATTTCACATTCATTTTTTAATGATAGCCTTGCTGGATAGAGTATTCTTGGATTCAGTCCCATTATTTTTATTACTTTTTATACTTCATGCCATTCCCTTCTGGCCTGATGTGTTTCTGTTGAGAAATCAGTTGGTAGTCTAATGGCACGTCCCTTAAACTTTCTGTCTCTTTTTTGCAGCTTTCAATGTTTTTCCTTATCTTTTATGTTTGCAAATTTAATTATGATGTGTCTTGTTATAGGTCTTTTTGGGTTCATCTTGACAGGCACTCTCTGTGTTTCATGGACTTGTGTGACTTTTTTCCCCCAAATCAGGGATGTTTCCTGTCAATATTTTTTCAAATAGGTTTTCTACTCCTTGCTCAGCTCCTCTCCTTCTTGGCATCCCTATTATATGAATATTTTTGTGTGTTGGTCCTTTAGAAGGGTGCTTCATTTCCAGCTGTCACTTCCTGAAACACAGCAACCCTCTACTTTTCACAGCCAAATGTTATGGGTGCACCTTTCTCTTTTCTGGTGCTCTCTGCTCGGGGGGGTGGGAAGGGGCGGGGAACTTGGAAATTATATCCCAGAGTACTCAGTGGCAAACCCCTCACAGGTGAGGAATCCTTCTGGAATTTCAGCTGCTTTCTGGGGGAGCCCATCTAGCCCTTTCGCACCTCCATCATTTCTACCAGTTTCTATGTTGTCTCCACTTTCCATCTTTGGTTATCAGTGTTCTATCCAGCAAGTCTTCTGTTGATTATTCAGGGTGGGGGTTTTCGTTTTTGCTTTTTTACTTTAATTGTAATTCCAGTTTGGTCCTGGGCGCATGCCTGTGAGCTGCCACATACTCTGCTGAAATTTTTCTCTTTATGCCTATGTTCCTCTGTATATACTTTTTTCTTCTTCTTACATTAATTTCTTAGAATGCTGGTTTGGTGGTGGTAATCTCAATTAGCCTCTTCTTGTCCAGGAAGATTTTTATTTCACCTTTAGTTTTGAATGATATATTTTCTAGTGAGTAGTCTTGGTTTGTTTGTTTTTTTAATATATTTTATTAATTTTTTTACAGAGAAGAAGGGAGAGTTAGGAACATCTATGAGAGAGAGACATTAATCAGCTGCCTCCTACAAACTACCCATTGGGGATGTGCCCACAACCAAGGTACATGCCCTTGACTGGAATCAGACCTGGGACCCTTCAGTCCACAGGCTGACGCTCCATCCACAGAACCAAACTGGTTAGGGTAGTCTTGGTTATTAAACCCTTGCTTTTCATTACTTGAAGTGTTTCTTTGAGAAATCAATTGACTGTCTTATGGAGGCCTTTTTAAGTAGCTGACTATCTTTCTTTTGTGGATTTTAAGATTTTCTTTTTCTCCATAACTGTTGACATTTTTATTATGATGTGTCCTGGTGTGGACCTTTTTGGATTTATCTTGTTTTGGGCTCTGTGTTCTTCCTTAACATTATGTCTTTTTCATTCACCAGATTAGTCATTATTTGTTCAAATAGTTTATTGATTCCTTGCTTTCTCTCTTCTCCTTCTTTCCCTGCTATGATGTGGATTTTGTTTCTCTCCATGTTGTTCCAAAGGTCTCTTGATTCGATGTTTGTTACACCTTGCCTTCCAGATTGCTGATGTGATCCTGTGATTCATCCAATGTACTGTTTATTTCTTTCAGTGTACTATTCATTTCAGATATTGTATTCTTTGTTTTTGACTGCTTTTATGGTTCTATGTGTGTGGGGGGGTGTTCATGCTGTTGAGCATTCTTATAACTATTAGTTTGAACTCTATACCTGATAAATTGCTTGCCTTCATTTAATTTATCTATTTTTCTAGAGATTTGTCCTATTATTTTATTTGAGATATTGTTTTTTTATTTCCTATTTTTGCTGCCTCTTTGTGTTTGTTGCTATATATTAGATTGATATGCTATGATTCCCGGTTTTGTAGAGTGGCTTTATGTAATAGATGTCATGGGGCATTGTAGGAGCACAGATCCTTAACTGCTAGGAAATGGAACTATGTGGACACCAGGAAGTGGATGAAGACAATATAAATAGGCATAGGCTTATAGGAGAATATTCATTGTAGACTATATAGCCATTATTACCAAAGAACTATCAGATAAAACAGTTTTTCAAAGGAGCCCCACAAAGCAGCCACTGCTAATATAGCAACAATTGCAAACACAATAGCCTAACTAAGCAGCCCTTATTAATATAGAAGCAAGCACAGGAGCCATACCAAGCAGCCACACACTAGCTGGTTAATAACATATCTTTATACCAACTCAGACAAAGGAGGCTTCTTGCCAAATAGTGGCACAATATTTGGGTTATAGAAAGGTATCCCTGCATAGGGCACACCATATAATCGCTATGTCTTTCCTCAGATTAGCCTTGAACATCCAGCATACGCTGGATGGGCCCCCACACTGCAATTGGCCTTGAACATCTGGCCTATTCTAATTAAGGTTTCCACATCCCATTTTTAATTTTTTGAGAGAACTCCACACTGTTCTCCACAATGGCTGCACCAGTCTGCATTCCCACCAGCAGTGCATGAGGGTTCCTTTTTCTCCACATCCTCACCAGCACTTGTAGTTTGTTGAATTGTTGATGATAGCCATTCTGAGAGGTGTGAGATGGTACCACATTGTCATTTTGATTTGCATCTCTCAGATGATTAATGGCTTTGAGCATGTTTTCATATGCCTCTTGGCCTTCTTTCTGTCTTCTTTTGAAAAGTATCTATTTAGGTCCCTTGCCCATTTTATTATTATTGTTGTTGGATCATTTATCTTCCTTTTGTTAAGCTGTATGAGCTTCCTGTAAATGTTGAAGATTAAGCCCTTATCAGTGATAGCATTGAGAAATATGTTCTGCCATGCAGTGGGCTTTCTTGTTGTTTTGTTGATGGTTTCTTTTGTTGTGCAAAAGCTTTTTATTTTGATGTAGTCCCATTTGTTTATTTTCTCTTTAGTTTCCATTGCCCTAGAAGCAGTATCAGAAGAAATTGCTTGGCATATGTCTGAGATTTTGCTGTCTGTGGATTCCTCTAGTATTTTTATGGTTTCCCATCTTATGTTTAAGTCCTGTATCCATTTTGAGTTTATTTGAGATGAGATTTTTGTTGCTTTTTGTGTGCCAATTGACTTTTGTTTTTATCCTGAATGTTTTTAATAATATCTCGTGACACTCTACATCTTTTTTATATCTGTGGGCTGTGGTTCCCATATTAGTTCAATGTCTTAATAGTGATATTTTAATCTCAGCCTATGTTACCCATTGGTCCCTACACATTACTTATTAGCATAATTTTTAAAATTTGGTATTCTAATTAGGATTAATCCATGTGTGCAAATGACAGTGTAAACACATAAGCTCACAAACAACTTCACACATTGCTTTCTTACTCCTCTTTCCTTTTACTTCCCCAGAATGTTTCAGTTCCCAAAATTTTATTTTTCAGTCCTGCAGCCAGAAATCACTAACTTTCATGATCATGCCACATCCAAGTGGTAGGAAAACAGAGAGAGTGGTAAAAAGCAGGTAGATTTGGCCCTGTCCTCTTGGATCCAGGGCTTGACTAAACTGAGAAAGTTCACCTCCCTCACCACTTGAGCTCATGAAGGGTTCCCATTACAGTATGTTCTACTCTTGCCACCATCCCACCCACAAGACTTCCTATGTCTGGGCCACAAAAGGGAAAAGAGGAAATAGGATTGGGCCTTCTACACTCTCTCAGAACTTTAGGGGTTTTTCTTTTCCACTCCTTAAGCCAGAACTAGCAGGTTTATCCTTAATCTCATTCTATTTACACTTTACTGCATTTTCACTCTTTGGATTGTTTGAGTTCAGACTAGCGAATACACAAGGGGAAAATGGTAAACTCAATACCAGATTAGTTGTATTTCAAGTTCTGGTTCTAGTATTCTTCCAGATCCAATTGCTAATGTTTACTTTTTATAGTTATCAGGTTTAATAATTGAGTTCAGTGAAAGAGAAAGGGGTATGTGAAAGCTAGAGATATTTTATCTCTTTATTCATAAGTTTTAGGTGTCTATAAAATCTGGATACTCACTGTGTTAGGAGCGTTCCTTTAGAAAAAAAAAAGGGAGGCAATGGGGAAAAGACACTAGGTAGCTGATGTAAATTAAAGCTGGTGTGAAATGTTTTAAGGATGTAGTTTCAAAAAAAATTATATACAGAGGATAGTGTAGGCTTGCAGTTGTAATACAAATAAAATACAATAATCCTATCTAATAAAAGTGTAATATGTAAATTAACTGTCACTCCATCAGAAAGATGGTGGTGCCCATAGCCACAAGATGGCAGCGCCCAGTCCCCTCAGTCCCGCCAGAGTCTCCAAGTCCTGGAGGGCTGCTGCTGTGAGCTGACAGCATGAGTGGACTGGCGGAATGCTTGCTTCATCACTGCAGTGAGGAGGAAAGTATCCTGCCCTGGCTGCAGAGGATCTCCATGGGATGAGGGCCAGCCCACAGCCTCTGCAGCCGAGCAGGCCCAGAGAGGAGATGGCTGGCCCACCTCCCACAGAAGCAGCCCAGCTCCCTCCTACCTCCCTTGGAATCAGCACGGGTCCCTCCAGGCTCCCACAGAAGCCACATGGCTCCCGTGGAAGCAGCACCGATCCTGGTGAGGCACTGCATTTCCCACTGGCTCCTGCAGAAGGGGCTTGTGGCCTGCTGCACATGATATTGCATCATGAGCTACTAGTTAACAAATAATAGTATAACTGTGTGTTTCACATACTCACAACTGTACTTATTTTTGCTAACCCTTGTAGATATGCTATGATCTAAGAACCTTCTGAGGATAAAGTTGGGATGCATCGTGTAAATTCTGGCTTCTTTTTCTAGTTAAAAAGAAAATGTCAAAAGATGTACCTTATGGAGGCTGGCCATATGCTGTCTACTTTTAACTTGCTAGAAAAACGTGATACAATTTCCAAGTTACTAAGTGTAGGAATGAAGCGCAAACTCTCCATCATGATAGCACTTATTGGAGACGCCGAGGTATTAGAGAAGCAATGGAGGAAAAAGAGGGAGGGAGGTGGGCAGGGCATGCACATATACATGTACTAAAAATGAGTTGCTGACATCTGCTCCAGTCAACTCAGCTGACAGAAACCTGAGAGTGGAGATGAATGTTAAGGGGATGTTGCCAATGATAATTGAAGAGAATTTGCATTATGGGGTCAGCTGTTATAATATGGTTTGGGATTATTTTTCCTAGTTTTTATCATTATTATTAGTCTAGATTTTGTATCTTAATTTAAATGTGTTCCCCTCAAGTAGTAAATTATCCCACAAGTACTTTAACATCAATTATCAATGGTCATGGAATTGTTCTGGTCTCTAGGTGGTGATACTTGATGAGCCCACAGTTGGCATGGATCCCATCTCAAAAAGAGCCACCTGGGACCTCCTACAGCAGTATAAAGAGGACCGTACCATCTTAGTGACCACCCAGGACATGGAAGAAGCTAACATCCTGGGCGACCGCATTGCGATCATGGTGAAGGGAACTCTGCAGTGCTGTGGCTCTTCAGTCTTCCTGAAACAAACATATGGTCTCTCTCCCTTTGATCATTCTTAAGATATTACTGTTTTAATCTTCTAATATGATTTTAATTATATTTTGTCTATTATTTAAAACTTCTTCAATGGCTTCTTCTGCTCTATTAATTATGTCTCAGTTATTCTAATTAGTTTGCAAGGCCCTTTGCAATCTGGAGAGTCCATATGGAGTTTGGGGCAAAAGTAGGTTTACAGCTGTGAGTATGTGAAACAGAGTTTATTCTTGTATTATTATTTATTAAATTTGTATTATTTTCTTACAAACAACTATAAATCTACTTTTAGGCCACCTGGTATGTACTTATTAATTGTTCTTCACCACATACATTCAGACTGAGGAACTACTTTTAATAACCTACAAAATACCATACTTATTTTTCCCATTTTGAACCTACTGAAGGTTTTCTTTTTTTCTAGAATACAGTTGTGCCTCAAAACCAATTTGTTTTTTTGAGTAATTGGTTGGTTGGTGAGGAGAGGAAGTAGTAAAACAGTGACATTTGACCCTAGTTTCTTATTTGCCATGTCAGTCTCAAATCCACAAATATAGAAAATGACAGTAAAAATGTAGTGCAGAATGAAAAAAAAAAAAAAAAAAAACAACAGCAACATACAAGTGAAATAAAACAACCCTTGATTTTGATAAGTATATAGCTTTTGTAGGAGGTAATACTGGCACACCAAGTAGTGAATTATTGAGGGGTAAAATTAATAGTAATTGTAAGCCAAAATTGAAGGTTATAAATGTAAATAAAGATAATTGAGAATGAATTGCTTCATCATCAATTTACATAGTATTTGAGTTTACTCAACTCACATTAATTATTTTCTCTATATGAGGTACTTTATACATTATATTTAATATTCAAAACAATAGCTCCACATTATGGAACACAAATCTAGGGCCCAGATATATCAAAAGTGTATCTTAGTCATATTTATACACCCATTTAATTCTTTAAAGTTTCTGATCACCTTACAGGTTTGAGCTTTTACAATTAACTCAAAAGGCTTAACCCTACTAGACCTGAGGCCCTAAACCTAACTGACTCCTATACTTGGGTTCCTGAGCATTACTGAGAAAACATCAACATGATATAGAAAAATGTTAGTTACATGCAAACAAGTGGTTAGAATAAGATGGAACTTGGAGACATTGTAGAAAATAGGTCTGTCTTTCATCTATCACTAATATCCCAGCAGAATGAGCCTTGTTTCACACAGAGGTACTTCTTGCAAAGTGAGCACCAGATGTTGCTCCTCACCTTCTTGCAAGGGTTGTCTATGTAGGACACTCCAGGATTTTGCTTGTTGTACCTGGAGTGCCTTTCCATTCACAAAACACAGATATGATTAGACGATGCCCCAGGGGGAATCTCTGGAAAATGGTTGCCTGGGGTCATTCGTTGAGGGCAGGGTTTCTGTTGTGTGTGGCAATGGACTGATGTTCTGTATCCACCAATGAGTTGCAGGCACAGTTTCTGAATATATCTGGTGAAATAAACTGGCTTTTTTGAAGCAGCTGCTACTTCAAGCATACAAGCTATAAGAATTATAACTGGCCCACATAAAAAATCTTATGAAAAGCCACCAGGACCAGCAGTAATGATGACAAGACCAGTGAAGGCAGGTCATATGGTCATTTTTGTCACAGCCACGCAAATATTTATTATAGTCCTTCACCAGCTGTGGCATCTGTATTTCTTGCACACTGCCATATTTATTTCTTCTGTTTATTACTACATTTTGGGTTGGATCATGGTAGTTCAAAATAAATGTGATGGGCTTTCTGTCCTGCCAAACTAAACATGTTACACTTTCTTGACATAGATGGCGACTATCACCCCTAGCAAGTTTTTTTGTTTTGTTTTGTTTTGTTTTGTTTTGTTTTGTTTTACACTTTTCAGTGACTTAGGAAACTGCTTTCTGTTTTGCTGCAGGGTTCCCACAATTCCTGTGTGTAATTCTTGCCATTCCCGTCTGGCGTGCATGGTTTCTGTTGAGAAATCAGCTGACAATCATATAGGTGCTCCTTTATAGGTAACTACCTGCTTTGCTCTTGCTGCTATTAATATTCTCTGTTTGTGTTTTGCTCTTGGAATTTTAATTATGATTTGTCTTGGTGTGGTCCTCTTTGGATTCCTTTTGTTTGGAGTTCTGTGTGCTTCCTGGACTTGTAAGTCTAATTCTTTCACCAGGTGGAAGAAGTTTTCTGTCACTATTTCTTTCAGTATGTTTTCGATATGTTGCTCTCTCTCTTCTTCTGGGACCCCCATAATTCTGATGTTGGTTTGCTTGAAGTTGTCCCAGAGGCTTCTTACACTATCTTCAACTTTCTGGATTCTCTTCTCTTCTTGCTTCTGTGGATGAGTGTCTTCTGGCTCTTTATGTTCCAAATCTTTTACTTGATTCTTAAGATCTTCCATTCTGTTTTTAGGACTCTGTATAATATTTTTAATTTCAGACAATGTATTCTTTATTTCTTGTTGATTCCTTATTATTTCTTGTTGATCCCTTATTATTTCTAGTTGATCCCTTTTTATATCCTCATAGGTCTCGTTTATTTTATTGGCCTTTTCTAGGAGATTCTTGAAAAACCTTTTAAGTGTGGTTTTTAACTCTATATCCAGTCACTTTTTGTCCTCCATTTCTTTCGTTTGTGATCTGTTTCTTTGTCTCGGCATTTTCACAGCTTAAAAGTCTCTGTGTTCAGCTTGGATGGGGCGGAGTTTCAGGGTGGAGCCTACAGCCTTGGCTTCTGTCAGCCCCGCCCTATGAGGCTCCTGAGTCTCAGTGTTCCTCAGGGTTCTTGGGTACTCACTACAAGCATCTCTGAGAGAAAGGTGCCCTCGAGTTTCGCCCGTTACCAAACAGTCTAGGCTCTAACCCAATGAGCCCAGAACTGGGGTTCAGTTCAGTTGGAAGTGGGGTTCAGAGCAGTCTGGAGCTTTTGTCTCCTTCTCACTAGGGCAATACAGCAGCACAATCAACTGTCCTTTCTCTGTATGCAATGTGCGTGCCTTCGGGACTTCCTTTCACCATTCTCCTTGTTTCCACCTTACAGCCCAGGCTCCCTCCATGTGAGCCTGGGTCCCCGGGGTCTGACCTGGAACTGGGGTTCAGTGCAGTCAGAACTGGGGCTCAGCACAGTCTGGAGATTTTGTCTCCTTTCTGCTAGGGCAATCTAGAGCAAAGTCAACAGTCCGTCCTCTGCATGTAATATGAGCACTTCTGGGCCTGCCTTTTGTCGCTCCCCTGAGATTCTGCCTTAAAGCTCAGACTACCTCTGTATGAGCCTGGGTCCCCAGGGTCTAGCCTAGAACTGGGGTTCAGTGCTGTCGGATCTGGGATTCAGCACAGTCCGAGCTTTTATCTCCTTCCCACTAGGGAATGCCAGCCAGGCACTCAGCCTCCCCCTCCTCTCTGGCTCCTTCATCTCCGTGCGCGTAGGATGTCTCTGTACCTTAGGCTTTTATAGCTCCTCTGCTTTTCCTTCTGGTTTTCTCTTTCCTTCTTGTTGTAGAATTTCCAGTCAGTTGACTTTCCTGTAGTTCTGGGTAATGTCCATTTTGTATTTTAGTTGTATTTTATTGAAATTGTTGTGTGTGGCTGTGGTTAGGTGTTTACCTGTGCAGCCATCTTGGATCCTCCCCTGCACTCAAGTCTGATATAGGCCTTGGTGCAGCACCAGTGTAGATTTCTGCATTCAAAACGTAGCCAGTCTCACGTTCACAAAGAAGGAACGACTTGATGCCCCACTTTGTGGGATTATCCTTGATATACTGCTTGATGGCCAAGAGGTTTTTTGTTAGGATCATCCCCTCATCTAGGCTCAAATGTTGCTTTGGCAGATAGAAGTGGAGAAACTTGGGGAGCAGACTTTCCAAGAAAGGCCTAATTTATATATTCTCTCTTATTAATATCTGTGTATTATGTGTAAAAAACTCCAAAGGGCCAAGAATTTGTCTCTAGTCATAACATTTCGAAATCCAGGAGTAAACCCAACAAAGTCAGAGCCCTCATTTGTCCAATAATCCCGATAGCTGGGCTTTATACATAGGTATTCCACATAGATCCTCAGTCCAAGAAAAGCCTTCGTTTCTTCCGCTCTGGCATCCTTGAAATGTTTGGCTCTGTAGGAGTTGGGCCTTTCTATATGCAGTTGGTGGGCCTGGAGGTTGGTTTTCTCTGTCAAATTTTGCCAGAAAGTATCATCCAAAAACAAGGATAAAAAGTCAATCCGTTCACTCTCCTCTGTGATAGATCCAGGAATGTACACTGGGCCTTTTCCATCCTCATTGAAATTCAGATCTGCATTTGGTGATACAAAATTCCATGTCCAACCTTCATCACCACCTATATTTACCCCATCAGCTGTTTGAGGGACATGCCCTCTTCTCTTACTATCAATCTAGCTCTAGATCTATAAGGTTCAAGATTCTTCTCATTACTCAAGCTCTCACTGTCTATGTCACTTGAACTGGAAACATATTCTTGATAAAATTCTGACTCCTCAAATCTGAATCAACCAAAGTATCGATTACCTGTTGGACTGTGATAAGCCTAGATTTGCTTTGCTTTCCCATTGAAGTGCTTGGTTCATCAGCGTCTCATTTCATTGAGAATTTTCAGAATTTTTTCACTTCAAACCACACAAAGTCAATTCAAACACATGGGGACAGATATTTGCAATGGCTAATCATGAGGTTTGACCACGATTGGTTGGTTATTTTTAGTTTGTGATGCATTTTTTTCATGTACTAGGCAAAGTACCAAAAATTAGGTACAGCAGTATAGCAGCAGATTCATAAATTACTGAAAACTCTGTACAGTGGTCTGGTGGGGTTAAATTAGATTTATTCCATCTGAATTGAATGCACCTGTATAATGAGTCACATAAACATCTAAACTTTTTGTTTAATTTATTGGTGTAACATCCTATATAATAAAGAGGTAATATGCAAATTGACCATCACTCCAACTCACAAGATGGTTGCTCCCATATGGACACAAGATGGCCAGCAGGGAAGGGCAGTTGGGGGTGACCAGGTATGCATAGGAGGACAGTTAGGGGCAACCAGGGTTGCAGGGAAGGGCAGTTGGGGGCGACCAGGTCAGAACGGGAGGGCAGTTAGAAGTGACCAGTCTGGCAAGGGAGGGAAGTTAGGGGAAATTGGGCCAGCAGGGGAGCAGTTAGGCATCGATCAGGCTGGCAGGGAAGTGGTTAGGGGGTGATCAGGCTGGCAGGCAGAAATGGTTAGGGGCAATCAGGCAGGCAGGCAGGGAGCCAGTAGTTCTGGATTATGAGAAGAATCCCAAATTGGAGAGGGTGCAGGCTAGGCTGAGGGATACCACCCCCAACCCAATGCACAAATTTTGTGTGCAGGGCCTCTAGATAGTTAATAAAACTATATATATATCAAGTAAACAATTATATGTTACATTATTATCTATGGCTTTGTGTGTTTGCCACCAAAACTCAAATCTCTTTTCATTACCATATATTTTACATCCTCCCCAACCAGTATTCTTTAATACCTCCTCATCTCCTTCTCTCTGGTCTATGACTATAAGTTTTTTGTTTATCTTATTTGTTCATTTGTTGCTTTCAGTTGCATATTCCACATATGAGGGAAATCTTGTAGTTGTTGACTTTTTCTATATGACTTATTTCTCTTTAGTATATTTTCAAGATCCATCAATGCTGTAAAAAATGTCAGTATTTCATCTACCAGAGGACACTTTGGTTGTCTCTGTGGTTAGCCATTGTGAATTATGTTGCAGTTAATAAAAAGAGTGCATATATATATATATATCTTTGCAAATTTTCAGGTAGGTATCCTGAAGATGGATTGCTAAGTTATATGGTAAACCTACTCTTAATTTTATTTTAGAAACCTCCATACTGATTTCCATAGTTGCTGTACTAGTTTACATTTCCACTATCAATGATGGAGGTTTTCTTTTCTCCACAACTTCTCCAACACTTGTTATTTATTGATAGAGGCCTGATGCATGAGATGCGTGCAATGGTAGGCCTTCCTTCTCCCAGCTGCCAGCACCAGTTTCCCTTTGGCACGCAGGACCCAGGCTTCCCTCTGGCCACCAGCTGGCACCCAGGACCTGGGCTTCATCAGGAAGGTCATCTGGAAGGACTTTTAGTCTAATTAGCATATTACACTTTTATTATTATAGATATTCCTTGTTGATAATAGCCATTCTGACATGGGTTTGGTGGTATCTCATTGTAGTTTTGATTCCTAATAACTAGTGAAGTTGAGCATCTTTTCATATATCTGTTGGCCATTTGTATGTCTTTTTGGGAGAATTGTCTGACAATTTTTTAGTGAGATTGTTTTTTGTGGGTTTTTTTGGTGTTTTATGCGTTCTTTATGTGTATTGGTTATTTTCCCCTTGTCAGAGCTCTTGTGTGCAAATAGCTTCTTCCATTTTGATGGTTGTCTTTGATTTGTTGGCAGTTTCTTTTGCTGTGCAGAAGCTTTTTAGTTTGATATAGTTTCATTCATTTACTTTTACCTTTATTTCCATTGCCTTTGGGGTCAAATTCATAAAATCCTTCTTAAGATCAAAATCCTTAAGTTTAGTACCTATGTTTTTTTTCTATGTAATTTATTATTTCAGGTTTTATATTTAGGTTTTATATCCATTTTGAGTTAATTTTTGTATGTGGAGACAAACAGAAGTCTAGTTTTCCTCTTTTCATATGGCTTTCCAGTTTTTCTAGCACCATTTATTAAAGAGGCTTTCTATTCTCCATTGTATGTGTTTTGCTCCTTTATTAAAAATCACTTTCCCATATACTTCTCTTTTTTCTATTAATCCTCCTGAGGGTATTTTTTTTCTATTACTTTTAAGAGAAAGTGGAAAGGGCCAGGACCGGTTTGGCTCAATGGATAGAGCGTCAACTTGGGGACTGAAGGGTCCCGGGTTCAATTCCGGTCAAGGGCATGTACCTTGGTTGCAGGTATATCCCCAGTAGGGGGTGTGCAAGAGGCAGCTGATCGATGACTCTCTCATCGATGTTTCTAACTCTCTATCTCTCTCCCTTCCTCTCTGTATAAAATCAATAATATAAAAAAATTCAATAAAAATATATTTAAGAGAAAGTGGAAAGGAAGGAGGGGGGAGAGAGAGAGAAAAAAGAGAAACATCTATGTGAGAGATACATCAAATTGCTTTCCTCCTACACCAATTAAATCAAATGGGTTAAACACAAATCAAATGGGTTGCAGGCCCAATCCTAGGCTGGGATTGGGCCTGCAACCCATGTACATTCACTTGACCAGGTACCAAACCTGGATCCTTCTTTCCATGGAATGATGCTCTAACCACTGAGATAAAACATCCAGAGCTGACCATCTATTCCTGGGTTTACTTCTGCTATCTCCATTTTATTTCACTTGTCTGTGAGTCTGTTTTCTGCCAATGCCATGCTGTTTTGATCATCATTACTTTGTAGAATAGTTTGAAGCTAGGGAGTATAATACCTCTGGCTTCATTTTTTTCACAGGAATGCTTTAGCTATTTTGGGGTCTTTTGTGGTTCCATACAAATATGATGATTTTTTTTGTTCTATTTATTTTAAAAATGCCATTGGGATTTTTTTAAATTGATTTGATTTGAGAAGAGAATTATTATTCCACTCATTTATGCATTAATTGGTTGATTCTTGTATCAAACTTTGGCATATGGGGACAATTCTCAATGGCTAACCAATTGAGCTACCCATCCAAGGCCCCATTGGGATTTGGAGGGAGATGGCATTAAATATGTATATTGTGTTAAATAATTTGTACATTTTAACTATGTTGATTTTTTTCAATTCATGAAAATGGGACTATCCCTTCATTTCTGTAGATTTTTTTCTTTCGCTTTTAATAAGGCTTTGTGGTTTTCAGTGGATATGTTCTTCACATCCATTATTACATTTATTTTTAGGTATTTTATTCTTTTTATTGCAATTGCAAAGTGAATTTAATTTTTCTGAAACTTCATTGTTCGTATATAGAAATGTAATAAATATTTCGGATATTTTATTACATTTACTAGGGTTGCATTGGTTGGTAAAACTGCATAGTTGTGTTTTTTTTTAAATATATTTTATTGATTTTTTTACAGAGAGGAAGGGAGAGATATAGAGAGCTAGAAACATCAATGAGAGAGAAACATCAATCAGCTGCCTCCTGCACACGCTTCACTGAGGATGTGCCCGCAACCAAGGTACATGCCCTTGACCTGATTCAAACCTGGGACCCTTCAGTCCGACGCTCTATCGAATGAGCCAGACCAGTTTCAGCAAATCTGCATAGGCTTTAAGTGTACAGTTCTGTACATAATCTATATATTGCATGTGTGTCCACCATCCAAAATCAAATCTCCTTCTATCACCATGCACTCAAATGGATTTTTTGTGCATTTATATTACAATATATGCACAACTTTACTGTTTCTGTTTATTGTTTCTACTGGTATCTTAAGTGGAGTCTTGAAGGACTTCTATAAAAAGAATTGTATAATCTGTAAAATGTGACCATTTCATTTCTTCATTTCTACTTTGGATGCCTTTTATCTCTATTTCTTGCCTGATTACTCCAGCACTCTGTTAAATAAGAGTAGTGAGTGTGCACATCCTGATCTTGTTCTGATCTTAAAGGAAAGGAAATGCTTTCAGATTTCCACTATTGAGTATATCAGCTGAGAGTTGTCATAATATGGCCTTTATTATGTTGATTTTTCTTAGAGAGAAACGTCGATCAGCTGCTGGGGATATGCCTGCAACCAAGGTACATGCTCTTGACCAGAATCGAACCTAGGACCCTTTAGTCATCAGGCCGACGCTCTATTCACTGAGCCAAACCAGTCAGGGCTTTTTTTGTGTTTTGTGTTATCTTTGCCAGGTTTTGCATCAGGGTTATGTTGGCCCCATTAAATGTGTTAGGAAATTTTACCTCTTCTTTAATTTTTTAGAAGAGTTTGATAAATCTTTTTTGAATGTTTGGCAGAATTCACTAATGAAGTCATCTGGTCCTAAACTTTTACTTTTTGGGGAAATTTTAATGGTTGTTATAATTTCTCCACTGTTGATCAGTCTATTTAAATTTATAATTCTTTCTTTTAATTTTTATTAAATTTATTGGAGGTAAAACTGTTTAATGAAACTATACAGCTTTCAGGCGCACAGTTCCATAACACATCTTATGCACATTGTGTTGCGTGTTCATGACCCCAAGTCAGTTCCCCTTCCATTGTTATTTTCCCCTGTATCTTCCTCAGCCTTCTTCCACCACCTGCCCCAAGCAATCACCACACTTGTTGTTCATGTCCATGAGGTTTTTCTCTTTTATTTATTGTCTTTGGCCCAATCTCTCAACACCACCCCAACCCAGCCCTCCAACACTCCACCCCTAACATATGTTAGCCTGTTCTCTATAAGTCTGTATCTATTTTGCTTGTTAGTTCATTAGATTAAACATATGAATGAAATCTTATAGTACTTGCCTTTCTCTGACTAGCTTATATTGTTTAGCATAATGCTCTCCAGGTCCCCCTGTGCCATTGCAAAGATTTCCTTTTGATGGCTGAGTAGTATTCCATTGTGTAAATGTACCACAACTTTTTTATCCTCTCATCTACTGATGGACACTTGGGAAATTTCCAAATCTCAGCTATTGTAATAACACTTCAATCAACACAGGGTACATACAGTGTTTCAAAGTGAATTTCTGGATTGTAAGGCAGTTTCATTTGTAATTTTTTTTTTGAGGTTAACTCCAGACTACTTTCCATAGTGACTGCACAAATCTGCATTCCCACCAATAATACAAGAGAGTTCCCTTTTCTCTACATCCTTGACACAATTCTTTGTTGACTTATTGACAATAGCCACCCTAATAGGTGTGAAGCAATATTTTATTGTGGTTTTGCTTTGGCAATTTTGGTGATCAGTGACACTGAGCATATTTTCCTGGCTGTTAGCCACTCCTGTGTCCTCCTTGCAGAAGGGTTTATTTCATTTCTTAGCCCATGTTTAATTGGATTATTTGGATGGGTTTTTTTTATATTGAGTTTCATGTTACTTATAAATTTTGAACATTAATACCTTATCATTGGCAAATATGTCCTCTTATCCAGTGGGTTGTCTTTTTACTTTGTTGATAGTTTCCTTTGATGTACAAACCTTTTCAGTTTGATGTAGTCCCCTTTGTTTATTTTTTCTTTCTTTTTATTTCCCTTGCCCTAGAAAATGTTAGAAAAAAATTTTGCTACAAGAAAAGTCCAAGATTTCACTGTCTATGTTTTCTTCTAGAATTTTTGTGTTTTCAAGTCAAACTTTTAAGTTTTTCATCCATTTTGAGTTTATTCCTGTGTATGATCTAGTTTAACTGTTTTTGCACATATATATATCTGGAATTCCTAACCACAGCATGATCTGGAGTTGGAGTGAATCAGTAATATACCTTCTAATGGAAAAAGCCTTTTGTGACTTTCCCTCAATTGAGTCCAGGACAGTGTGTCAAACTCCCTTTCTTTGGGAGCATAGCTAGTTGGTAGACTTTTTCCTGGCTGACCTGAGAGGTCCATCCCACCCTTCACCATACCCTGACTGGTAGAAATGCCAAAACCTTTAAAGGATAGCTTGGAACAGAGTGTGATTTTTAAGGAGAGGGCTGCCTTTTGGCCTTTACTGGTTAACAGAATCAGAGGCTTCTCCCAAAACTGTGAGTTACATTCGTAGACTTACACTAGTATCAGAAAGTTCAGGAATTCCATAGCTTATTTTTGAATCTCTCTAAGAAATTCACAGAAATTAAAGATTCTATTGATACTTGAGGGTAGTGAATGTTAAATTAATTAAACAATGTGGCCATTAGACCGAGGTGGCTGTACTGTCATGGTGGCCTACATAAACAAATAGAAATCTATAAATTTGAAAATGCTTCAATGTTATGAAATTGAAACTTAAGGGCAATCAATGACAAATAGCCAGCGAGGCTTTAAATTATAGCCAGTCAGATAATTTCCTTTCTTTGATTTCACATTTTCTCTTATGAGCCCTCCCTTGTGCTCCTGTCAGTGCAGTGTTCTAATCACTTCCAGTTAGGTGCTGCATATTTGAATTGATTTTTTTGTTCAAATAAACTCTTAAAGTTAATATGCTCCAGCTTATATATTTTTTTTAATAAATTTTTATTGTTCATATTATTACAAATGTTCCTTTCCCCCCCTTCTCACCCCACCCTCTGCCCTTTCCCCACCCCCCATTGTCCTCATCCATAGGTGCACAGTTTATGTTCAGTCTCTTCCCACATCCCCCTCTCCTCTTTTCCCCAAGAATAAACAGTTCACTCCCCTTCCATACCTCTGATTCTATTATATTCAACAGTTAATATTGTTCCTCAGATTTTTTTTTTTTTTAGTTTCCTTGGTTTTTAGATTCACTTGTTGATAGTTACGTATTTGTTGTTCATAATTTTTATCTTTATTTACTTTCTCTTCTGAAAGAACCCCCTTCAGCAATTCATATAATTCTAGTTTGGTGGTGATGAACTCCTTTAGCTTTTTTTTTATTAGTGAAGCTCTTTATCTGACCTTCGAATCTGAGTGATAGCTTTGCTGGGTAGATTATCTTTGGCTGTAGGTTCTTGCTATTCATCACCTTGAATATTTCTTGCCATTCCCATCTGGCCTGCATGGTTTCTGTTGAGAAATCAGCTGACAATCGTATAGATGCTCCTTTATAGGTAACTACCTTCTTTGCTCTTGCTTCTTTTAATATTCTCTCTTTGTCTTTTGCTCTTGGAATCTTAATTATGATTTGTCTTGGTGTGGTCCTCTTTGGATTCCTTTTGTTTGGAGTTCTGTGCGCTTCCTGGACTTGTAAGTCTAATTCTTTCACCAGGTGGGGAAAGTTTTCTGTCACTATTTCTTTCACTATGTTTTTGATATCTTGCTCTCTCTCATCTTCTGGGACCCCCATAATTCTGATGTTGGTTTGCTTGAAGTTGTCCCAGAGGTTTCTTACATTATCTTCAACTTTCTGGATTCTCTGGCCTTCTTGCGTCTGTGGAGGAGTGTCTTCTGGCTCTTTATGTTCCAAATCTTTGACTTGATTCTTGCGATCTTCCATTCTGTTTTTAGGACTCCATAAAATATTTTTTATTTCAGACAATGTATTCTTTATTTCTTGTTGATCCCTTATTATTTCTAGTTGACCCCTTTTCATATCCTCATAGGTCTTGTTTATTTTATCGGCCTTTTCTAGGAGATTCTTGAACAACCTTATAAGTGTGGTTTTGAACTCTATATCCAGTCGCTTTTTGTCCTCCATTTCTTTCGTTTGTGATCTATTTGGTTTAGGCATTTTCGCAGGCAGCTTTCCTGAGGGGCGGGGTTTCAGGGTGGAGCCTACAGCCTTGGCTTCCATCAGCCTCGCCCTATGCGACTCCTGAGACTCAGGGTCCTTCAGTACTTGTTGCGAGCACCTCTGAGAGAAAGGTGCCCTCGATTTTCGCCTGCTGCCAAACTGTCTATGCTCTCCCCCAATGAGTCCGGTATTGGGGTTCAGTTCAGTTGGTAGTGGGATTGGAGGTGGCGTTCAGAGCAGTCTGGAGCCCCTGTCTCCTTCCCGTCAGGGCAATCCCACGGCACAGCCGGCCGGCCCTTCTCTGCGCGCAGTGTGCGCGCCTCCGGGACCTCCTTTGGCTGCTTCCCCGGAGTCCCGCCTTACAGCCCAGCTCCCTATGGATGAGCCTGGGTCCCCGGGGTCTGGCCTAGAATTGGGCTTCAGAGCAGTTGGAGCTGGGCCCAGCACAGTCGGAGCTTTTCTCTCCTTCCCGCTTGGGACCGCCAGCCAGGCACTCGGCCTCCCTCCTCTCTGTCTCTGTCCTCTCCGCGCGCGCCGCATGTCTCCGTACCTTGGGCTTTTACAGCTCCTCCGTGCTTCCTTCTGGTTTTCTCCTTGCTTCTTGTTGTAGAATTTCCAGTAAGTCGACTTTCCTGTAGTTCTGGGTAATGACCATTTTATATTTTAGTTGTATTTTGTTTAAATTGTTGTGTGCGGCTGCGGCTAGTTGCCTACCCGAGCAGCCATCTTGGATTCTCTTCCAGCTTATATTTTTAACTCATGTTTGAATTCCTCT
Source organism: Pipistrellus kuhlii (assembly GCF_014108245.1). Classification (NCBI taxonomy): domain Eukaryota; kingdom Metazoa; phylum Chordata; class Mammalia; order Chiroptera; family Vespertilionidae; genus Pipistrellus; species Pipistrellus kuhlii. Next base: position 1,210,728 of record NW_023425531.1, read on the forward strand.
ACTAAGTCCAATACTGAGGCTTTTTAAGCACCAATAAATCTAGGGTAAGTGTTCATGTATGAGGATTTCCTACAGTTATTTTATCTTTTGTTTTCTGTTAGATCCAGGTCTGCATTGTTTCTTTTTAAATTAAATTTATTGGGGTAACATTAGTTAATGAGATTATATGTTTCAAGTGTACAATTCTTTGATATAGCATCTGTATATTGCATTACTTTTTTGTCTGTTGTTTTAGTTTGGTGTGGTGTTCTATAATTTTCCTCTTTTTTGAGTTATTTGTCTCTGTTTGGGATTTCATGTGGTTACCATTAGGTTTGTGAAAAAAAAAGATTCATATGTAAGTAGTCCTTTTTCTTCTGAATGCATCTGATCTCCATCTCCCTTTGCCAATTCAGACTTATCCCCTTTTCCCTTTACGTTTTTCTTGTCAGAGATTATACGTATGTATGCTCTGTGTACAGTAGCTTTTGTCTTCTCTCTTTTTTAAATAGTTTACCTCCTTGGACCCTTTTATGATATTTATATATTTAATAGCCTATTCTGAAGGAGTTTTAATATCCTTCTTCTATCTGCCTGTTGGTGATCTTAATCATAGTTTTGTGTCCTTTTTTTATTTGTTTCAAATAAAATAACCCCTTAAATATTTCCAGTAATGGAGGTCTTCTGGTAATAGATTCCCTCAGCTTCTGTATGTCTGGAAAAGTATTTCTTTCTCCTTCATATCTAAAAGATAACTTGCAGGATATATTATTGTTGGATGGTAATTTCTCACTTTCAGACTTTTATATATTTGATTCCACTCTTTACTAGCTTGCAAGGTTTCTACTGGGATTTCTTTTGTAGGTAATTGCCTCCTTTTTCCTGGCTGCCTTGAGAATTCATTCTTTGTCACTAATTTTTGACAGTTTGAATAGATGTGCCTTTTTGGGTTTAAAGAAAGCCTTTTTGGGTTGAGGCAATTAGATGTTCTGTTTGCTTCTTGTATTTGAAGATCTAGCTCTTTTCATAGGTTTTGAAAATTCTTGTCAATTATTTGTATGAGTAGACTTTCTGTTCCCTTCTCTCTCTCCCGCATCACCTCTGCTATACTTGGTATTCTGATATTACTCTTTCTGTTGAAGTCAGTTCTTGTAGAGTTTTGTGTTTGTTTGTTTGTTTACTCTTAAGTTTCTCTGTTTTTCCATATATGTCATTTCTAGATATATATTTTCAATGTCACTAATTCTTTCCTCTACCTGGTCAGCTCCATTTCCTAAGCTTGCCAGATCATTATTTATCTCTTTTATTGACTTCTTAATCTTTTAATAGCTAAGCTTTTGATAAACAAATAATTTATAGTCGCTTCTAATATTACTCACTAATTTATGAATTATTGATAAAATAGTATATAATAGTACTACTAGATATTTGGGGACATTCAGTTGCTTCTTACAGATGCTTAAGTTTAAATATGCTTAACCTGAGTTTTAAGATGGCAAGATAATTTAGAAGCTTATTATGTCATCATTGATGAGAAGTGAAAAACAATTTGTATATCATTTTGTAAACTAACCAAAAATAGTTTTGGTTCCCATAGCTAGTAAATAATGGATGTTGCCACATTCCCTTGCCTCGTTTTTAAAATGGAATAACAGTGCCTTCTCTACTATTATATTAGCCAGGTAAGTAAACCAAATTCTCAGCTAAGTGATTTATTCTTAAAACCTATTATTTGCTTATTTAAATCATTTTATTGTAATGGGGGTACAAGGGACGGGAGATGAGAGAGAGAGAGAGAGAGAGAGAGAGAGAGAGAGAGAGAGACTGACTTGTTGTTCCACTCATCCATGCACTGATTGGTTGCTTTTTTTTTCCTTTTAATTTAATAAATCTTCATTGTTCAGATTATTACAATAGTTTCTCCTTTTCCTCCCATAGCTCCCTCCCCTCCACCTTGTTCCTAGCACACCTTCTGCCCTTACCCCTACCCCCAATGTCCTCATCCATAGGTGTACGCTTTTTGTCCAGTCTCTTCCTGCACTCTCCCTACTCCTTTCCTTCTAATAATTATCAGTCCACTCCCTTTCTATGCCCCTGATTCTATCATATTCACCAATTTATTCTGTTCCTCAGATTTTTAATTCACTTGATTTTTAGGCTCACTTGTTGATAGATATGTATTTATTGTTCATAGTTTTTATCTTTACTTTTTTCTTCTTCCTATTCTTAAAGAATACCTTTCAGCATTTCATATAATATTGGTTTGGTGATGATGGACTCCTGTAGCTTTTTCTTATCTGTGAAGTTCTTTTTCTGACCTTCCAATCTGAATGATAACTTTGCTGGTTAGAGTAATCTTGGTTGTAGGTTCTTGCTATTCATCACTTCGAATATTTCTTGCCACTCCCTTCTGGCCTGCATAGTTTCTGTTGAGAAATCAGCTGACAATTGTATGAGTGCTCTCCTGTAGGTAATTAACTGTTTTTCTCTTGCTGCTTTTAATATTCTTTCTTTGTCTTTTGCTCTTGGCATTTTAATTATGATGTGTCTTGGTGTGGTCCTCTTTGGATTCCTCTTGTTTGGAGTTCTTTGCACTTTCTGGACTTGTAAGTCTTATTTCTTTCACCAGGTAGGGTAAGTTTTCTGTCATTATTTCTTCTAATAGGTTTTCATTATTTTGCTCTCTCTCTTCTTCTGGCACACCCATAATTTGGATGTTAATATGCATGAAATTGTCCCAGAGGCTCCTTACACTATATTCAACTTTTTGGATTCTTTTTGCTTTTCAGGTTGAGTGTCCTTTGCATCTTTGTATTCCAAATCTTTGGCTTAATTCTTGAATTTCTCTAGTCTGATGTTGGGTCTCTGTATAATTTTTTTTTTTTCAGTCAGTATGTGTTTAATTTCTAGTTGATCCTTTTTCATATCCTCAAGGGTCTGGCTAAACTTATCAGCCTTTTCTAGGAAATTCTTGAGAAACCTTATAACTGTGGTTTTGAATTCTATATCCAGTCGTTTGTTTTTTTCCTCTCCATTTCTTTTGTTTGTTATCTGTTTCCGTGTCTCGGTATTTTGGCTGCTTCCCTGAGTTGGTAGGATGGCTTTGGGTGCTAGGTTTCCTATATGGCCAGTGGGTCAGCCTCCCAGTCACCTGAGGAGACATTATTGGTGCACCCCTTTGTGGACTGCATGTACAGTCTTGTTGTAGTTAAGTCTTGATTATTGTTGGTATCAGTAGGAGGAATTGGCCTCCAGGCCAATTGACTATGTTTATCAGCTGTGTCTATGCCAGGAGACCTGTGCTGGAGACCGCCTTATAGGACCAGACTTACAAAATTGCAAAAGCCTCTGTGCTCAGCTTGGATGGGGTGGAGACTCAGGGCTGAGCAGACAGTCTTGGCTTCCTGACAGCCCTACCCTTGCATGTGTGCCTCCAAACTTCTGCCTTTCTCGGCTCCCCTGAGTTTCCACCTAACAGTCCAGATTCCCCCAGCCTCACCCTAAACTGGGGTTCAGTGCAGTCGGAACTGGGGTTCAGTGCAGTCAGGAGGTTTTGACTCCCTTCTGCTAGGGAAAGCCAGCGACAACCTTAGCAGTCAGTCTTCTCTGTGGTGCGCGCCTCCAGACCCCTGCCCACAGTGGTCTCCCCGAGCCTCCAAGTCTTCATGCTCCTTTCTCTCTACCTGACATTCCAGACTCCCCCATTATGAGCCTGGGTCGATGGGGTTTCACTCAGAACTGGGGTTCAGTGTAGTTGGAGGCTTCCTTCCCTCTCCTGCCAGAGAATGCCAGCCAGGCACTCAGCCGCCCTTCCTCTCTGTGCATGTGTCTCCATATCTCAGCTCTTTCCAGCTTCTCTGATTTTCTGTGAGCTTTTCTCTTTCCTTCTAGTTGTAGAATTTCCACTCAGCCAGCTTTCCTGTGGTTCTGGATGATGTCCACTGTCTTTTAGTTGCAGTTTTGAAATTGTTGTGCAAGGCAGCAATTTAGGTATTTATGCCACCATCTTGGTTTCTCCTCTGATTGGTTGATTCTTATATGTGCCCTGACCAGGGATGGAACCTGCAACCTTGGTGTATGTAGATAATGCTCTAACCAATTGAGCTGCCTGGCTAGGGCATTTTTAAAAATCTAAATAAGAAGTATAAATGTAAATGCAATGACCATTTGAAATGCATATACTTAAAAGCTATGATTTTTTTTCTCTAATTCCAGAAAATAATTTCTCTGTATATGTGAAGCACTAGTTAAGCACAAAAGTTTTCTGGTTTCTTTAAGGTTTCTAATAAAAATATTTTTTTTTAATTTAAGAACCTTTGTTCAACATTTCATACCTTCATTCTCTGCTTTATCTTTCTAACACAAAATACTATATTTTAATTTATTTATATTTATTATTATTTGTTCCCTTTGGCTAAAAAGTAGCTCTTGTGAGGACAGGAATTTTTATCTACATTTTAAACTACTGTATCCCCAGAGCCTAGTTAATGCCTGATACACAATTGACAACCTATGATAATAAATGAGTATTTATTAAGATTACAGTCTCAGTAGTTCTAAGTAGGCAAAAACAGGGGCCTTTCTTCACACAACTACTGAATCTGTTTATATACACTGTTATTATTATTATTTAAATTTTTATTTAAATTATAAAGGAAATTTCTAGTTATTCAACGTCTTGCTTTTTGGAGCAACATTTGGAAATTTTAAGTGTGAGCCTTCCCAGAGTCAAAACAAAATCTTTTGTGACATACCATGTCTCCTTCCTTTGGACCTAGGTAACCTGAACCATGGAAAGCCAAATTTGTTCTTACAAGATGAAAAGGTACAAAATTTCTTCATTTTGGTTTTCTAAATGATTTTTCTCAGGTGCTAAATGTCACATAATCATGGAGATTGAACCACATTGTGATGTCGAAAAGCTCTCTACAATGATTCAGTCTCATATACCACATGCCAACTTGGAAAAGTACTCTGAAGCTGAATTATCATTTGTCCTACCCAAAGAGTATATGGACAGGTATAAATTTAGGGAGTTCTATATGGGTGGTTTGGGTGACCAAAAATTATTTTTAATTTTCCAGGTTTAGCAAGTTTAGTAAGTAGTATTTTGTTAATGAACCAGTTAAGCTGTCATTTGCCAATTAGAGTTGAGAAGTTCACAGCTTAAGATTTCTTTCACTAATTCGGGGATTGCTTATTCAATTCACCTTCATTCAAAGCTCATTTGATGTTTTTCTTTCTTTTTTATTTAATTTATTTTATTTTTAATTACATTTAGTTAGGTGACATTGTTTATTATGATCATATAGGTGTAGATTTCTGTGTTACAAGATCTATATATTGCACTGTGTGCCCACCACCTAAAGTTCTGGCTTTTCTTTTTGAGAGAGGCTTGCCATTTATTTTCTATCGCTTCCTGGTGCTCACAAGAGTAATTCATTATAAGATGTTCATAATAAACAAATTTTATGTATGATAAGATCCAGGGAGACATTAAGATGAAATAAGAAAGTAGCTTCAATTGCAACTCTTGGAGTAAGATTAACAAGGACACTTGTTGGGTAATTATAATTCTTGAGGTGCTGAATAATGCTTTAAAAAAAGTTAGAGAAGCTGCTTAAATGTATCACATCTGTCCAATCCTATATCATATGTATACACATGGCATTGTCAGAAAGAATAATAAGTACACCATTAAGTATAAAATAAGAAATGTAAGGATTTAGAAACAGGTAATACTTTTATCTAAATACTCTGGATATGGAAGGAAAAAAGAAAAAGAATTCCTGAGAAATGAAGAACTAGCCACATTGTTTATTTTCAACACTTTAGATGTGGAGATTCTGGGCCATGGACAGTGGACCTAGTAAGCACAAAATGTAAATCGTGAAGTTAGGGGAAAATATATGAACTCAGAATGAAAGTAATTTTAAACCAAGTGTTGAAGGAGAAAAAACAACTTGAATAAACTGTCCATAGCCTGTTTGTTCTCAGTATTGTTCACTATAGTAAGAGAAGGATAAAACGACAAAGAGTTCTTGGTTATTTTCAAGACTTTGATAGCTTAATTGTTTATTTCTTTGGGCTGGGCACAATTCTAAATGTTTTCCAACTCTGTATTTACATAAAAACAAGGGAGAGATTTGTGGTTCAATCTCCATGATTGTCAATGCCTAAAAGACACAGATTACCAAAACTAACTCAAGAAGAATTTAATTTGAAAATATATTTATTACATTTAATTTGTACTATAAAACATCCCCCCAGAGAAAACTCCAGGACCAGATGACTTCTATTAAACATTTAAAGAAGAAAAAATAGCAATTCTAGAAAACGAGGGAAAAGGGAACATTTCCCAATTTGTTTTATAAGGCCAGTATTACCCTGGTACTAAAACCAGTCAAAGACATTACAAGAATATTATTACGAGTAGTATACAATAATCCTCAACAGAATATATGGACCCTTAAATATAGGTGAATAGGGATTCTATTGAGAAGACTCAAAAGGAAGGTAACAATGACCTTTTCAACCTAAAGCAGTGTTGATTTTTCCTGGTAAAACTATTCTTGGATTCCTTCATGTAACTGCACTACAATTAGCAAAACCTTCATACAATTTACCTATTTGATTAAATCTCTCCAGTGCCCAGCTACTGTTTCACTAATTCTATTTTCTTATGGTTCATACTTCCTGTACTTTGTGAACTTTTTCATTTGATGTAGGAATCACATGTGAATAAATTAAATTTTATTAACACTTCTAAAAATAAATTTATAATTTTAGAAGAATAAAAGAATATATACCAAAGACAAAGTTGCAGTATAGAGAAATTGCTAAGTAAAAATATCTTTTTTTTATTTGTTTCACAATAAGCATTACAGTGAAGAATAATCTAAACATCTTTCCATGGCTAACTATAAATTATTACTGAACAAAACAATACTGAAAATAATTTTTAAAAAACAGCCTAAAACTTGAAAATGGGCAAAGGACTTGAATAGACATTCCTCCAAAGTTGTACAGATTGCCAATAAGCACATGAGATGTTCAACATCACTATTCATTAGGGAAAAGCAAATTAAAAAACAAATACAAAAATAGCAAAGGTTGGTAAGGATGTGGAGAAATGGGATTTAAATCAGTGTATCTGCTGTGGAGAATGGTATGGAGGTTCCTCAAAAAGTTAAACATAGAACTACTAAATGACCCAGCAATCCCTCTTCCAGGTATATACCCAAAGTAATTGAAAACAGAAATTCTAACAGATATTTCTACACCAATGCTCATTATTCACCAAATCCAAAAGGTGGAAACAACCCAAACAACCACTGAATTAATGGGTAAGCAGCATGTATACCCATACAATGAGTATTTTTCATTCTTAAATACTCTGACACATGCTTCAACATTTACAAACCTGGAAAGGATTATGCTAAATGAAATAAGCCAGACACAAAAGGACAGATATCGTGTGATCCCAGCTTACATGCAGCACACAGAACAGACCAACCCACTGAGACAGAAAGTGGAAGTGAAGCTGAGGGAAGGAAGGAATAGTGAATTAATTATTGTGTAATGGGTGTAGTTTTAGTTTGGGATTGTGAAAAAGTTCTGGAAGTTGGGGGTGATGATTTACATCATTGAGAATGTGCTTAATGATGCTTCAATTATACACTTAAAATAATGAAATGGTAAATTTTATGTTTCATATCTATTACCTCAGTAAAATAATTTAAGAAAACAGTAGGAACATTCAAGTGTTTAATTCTATGATACATCATCTGTCTTTCTCATGGTGTTCCTATCACCCGAAGCCCATCTTCTTTCATCGCCATATATTTGACCCACTTCACTGCCCTCCTAGTCCCCTTCCCTCTGGTAACCACCATACTGGTGTCTGTGTCTATGAGTTTCTGTTCATGTATTTATCTTGTTTGCTCATTTGTTGCTTTCAATTTTGTATTTTACGTATGAGTGGAATCATGTTCTTATCTTTTACCTGATTTATTTCCCTTAGAATGATATTTTCAAGGTCTCTCTCTCAAATCAATAAATTTTAAAAATGTGTAAAAGATCCATCCATATTGTTATAGATGCCAGTATTTTATCTTTTGTTATGGCTCAGTAGTATTCCATTATATGTATTTTTTTAAATATTTTATTTACTAGAAAATAAAATGTATCTAGACTAGTGCTTTTTCCTTTCTCCTTGCCTCCAGATTTGAAGATCTGTTTAATGATCTGAAAGAGAATCAGAGTGTGCTGGGAATTATCAACTTTGATGCTTCAATTGCTACCATGAAAGAAGTCTTTCATATGTGAGTAATAATGACCTTAAAAAATTCCCACCACTATCATACACCATTTTGAAGGCAAACTTCACCCTATTTGCATTGGACTAAATTAATTACAGTTATGTATTTTTGAAAATGTTAATATTTATGCTAATGTATTTTTGTATTTTCATCTAAGAATGTGTAAAGATTTTGAACTTGAGCCTTGATTCATATGTCTTATTATGTTAGTCAAGAAAAAAACAATTAAAATTGGTGTTATCATAGGAAAAGTTAGAGTTCTAACTTGGATTCTGAACTAGAAATGACTTTAAAATTTTGACCTAACCATGTTTCCATGATTTATTTAATTTGTACATTATTTTGTTTTATTGACAGTGTTACAGATATCCCCTGATTTCTCCCCCCTTACCACCCTCTTCCCATCAACTAGCCAACTCCAGCCTTCAACACACAATTGTCTGTGTCCATGGGTTATGCATACATGCATATATGCATACAAGTTCTTTGATCTCTTTCCACTCCTCCACCCCCATCTTCCCTCTGAGATTAGACAGTATATTCCGTGTTTCCATGCCTCTGGAGCTATTTTGTTCACCAGATTCCACTTACAAGTGAGATAATATAATATTTATTTGTCTTTCTCTAACTGGCTTATTTCACTCAGTGTAACACTCTCCGGGTCCCTCCATGATGTCTCAAGGGGTAATAAATACTTATTTTTTACAGCTGTGTAGGATTCCGTGGTGTAAATGTATCACCACTCAACTACTGATGGGTCCCTGGGCTGTTTCCAGATCTTAGCTATAGTAAACAATGCTGTTATGAACATAGGGGTGCATACATTCTTTCTGATTGGTGTTTTGGGATATTCTTAGGATATGTTCCTAGAAGTGCTATCACTGGGTCAAACAATAGTTTCATTTTTGTTTACAATGTTATAGTTGTCTCCCATTCACCTCCTTTACCAACCTCTACCCAGCCCAGGCCCAACTCCCAGGTCTTCACCACCCTATTCCCTGTGTCCATGGGCAATGAATATCAGTACATAAGTTTTTTTGTTTAATTTCTCCTCATCTCCTCACCCCCACATTGTGATATGTCTGTCTGTTTCATGCCTTATATGCTTCAAGTCTTATTTTGTTGATCAATATTTTAAAAAATTAAAAATGGAACTTTTGTTTGACCCAGCAAATCCACTTCTGGAAAAATATCCTAAAAACCCCAAAACACCAATCAGAAAGAATATAAGCACTGCTATGTTTATAGCAGCTTCATTTACAGTAGCTAAGGTTGGGAAGCAGTCAAAGTGCCCAGTAGTGAATGAATGGAAAGTTCCTTTTTTTTTTTTTTTTTTTTTTTTTTTTGAGGAAACTCCATACTGTTTTCCACAGTAGCTGCACCAATCTGCATTCCCACCAGCAGTGTACTAGGGTTCCCTTTTCTCAACATCCTCTCCAGCACTTGTTGTTTGTTGATTTATTGATGGTAGCCATTCTGGCAGGTGTAAGGTGAGGGAAGAGTGTTTCACTTAGCGTAATACTCTCCAGGGCCCTCCATGTTGTTGCAAAGGGTAAGAGATCCTTATTTTTTACTGCTGCATAGTATTCCATGGTATAAATGTAATACAGCTTTTTATCTACTCATCTACTGGTGGGAAGTTGGGCGTTTCCAAATCTTAGCTACTGTACATAATGCTGCAATGAACATATAGGAATGCATACATTCTTTCTCATTGGTGCTTCAAGTTTCTTAGGATATATTCGTGGAAGTGGCTTTGCTGGGTCAAATGGGAGTTCTGCATTTAATTTTTTGAGGAAACTCCATACTGTCTTCCACAGTGGCTGCACCAGTCTGAATTCCCACCAGCAGTCCACCTGGGTTCCCTTTCCTCCACATCATCTCCAGCACTTGCTATGTGTTGCTTTATTGAAGGTACCCATTCTGGCAGGTATAAGATGACACTTTGTTGTATTTTTCAATGTGCATCTCTCATGATTAGTGACATTGAGCATTTTTTTTTCATATGTTTGTTGGCCATTTGTATGTTCTCTTTGGAGAAGTATCTATTCCAGTCCTTTCCCCATTTTTAATTTTTTTAAATTTTTATTTATTATTAAGATTTATATATGTCTCCTTTTCCCCCAATTGACCCCCATACAACCATTCCAGGACCAGCTCCCACTGCCCCAGTGTCTGTGTCAATTGGTTATGCTAGTATGCATGCTTACAAGTACTTTGGTTGCTCTCTAACCTTTTCTCCACCTCCCCTACCATTTGTCTCTGGTTCTATTTTTGTTCATTACATTATATTGATCATTATATCTCACATATGAGTGAAATCATGTGATATTTATCTGTGTTTAACTGGCTTATTTCACTTAGCATAATGCTCTCTAGTTCCATCCATGCTGTTGTAAATGGTAAGAATTCCTTCCTTTTTACAGCAGCATAGTATCTCATTGTATAGTTGTACCACATCTGCTGATGGACACTTAGGCTGTTTCCAAATCTCAGCTATTGTAAATTGTGCTGCTATGAACATAGGGGTGCATATTTCCTTTCTGATTGGTGTTTCTCATTTCTTGGGATATAGTTCTAGAAGTGGTATTACTGGGTCAAAGAGCAGTTCTATTTTTAACTTTTTGAGAAAACTCCATACTGTTCTCCACAGTGGCTGCACCAGTCTGCATTCCCACCAGCAGTGCAGAGGGTTCCTTTTTCTCCACATCTTCACCAGCACTTGTTGTTTATTGATTTGTTGATGATAGCCATTCTGACAGGTACCTCATTATTGTTTTGATTTGCATCTCTTGGATGATCAGTGACTTTGAGCATGTTTTCATATGTATCTTGGCCTTCTGTATGTCATCTTTCAAGAAGTGACTATTTAGGTCTTTTGCTCATTTTTTTATTGGATTGTTTATCTTCCTTTTGTTAAGTTGTATGAGTTCTCTATAAATTTTGAAGATTAAACCCTTATCTGAAATAGCATTGACAAATATGTTCTCCCATGCAGTGGGCTTTCTTGTTGTTTTGTTGATAAGTTATTTTGCTGTGTAGAAACTTTTTGTTTTGATGTAGTCCCATTTATTTATTTTCTCCTTAGTCTCCATTGCTCCAGGAACTATATTGGTAAAGATATTGCTATGACGTATATCTACTGTTTTGCTACCTATGGAGTCTTGTAGGATTTTTATGGTTTCTCGTCTTTATTTTTATTTATGGTGTAAATTGGTGATTTAGTTTCAAATTTTTGCATGTTTCTGACCATATTTCCTAGCACCGTTTATTGAAGAGACTGTCTTGATTCAATTATATGCTCTTGCCTCCTTTGTCAAATATTAATTGAGCAAATGGCTTGGGTCAATTTCTGGGTTCTCTGTTCTGTTCTATTCCATTGGTCTATATGCCTGTTCATGTGCCAGTACCAGGCAGTTTTGAGAACCGTGGCTTGGTAATATAGCTTGATATCTGGTATTGTGATCCCTCTAACTTTGTTCTTTTTTCTCAGGACTGCTACAGCTATTGGAGGTCTTTTTTTATTCCATATAAATTTTGGAGAGTTTGTTGCAGTTCTTTGAAATATGCCATTGGAATTTTAATGGGGATTGCATTGAATCTGTAAATTGTTTTGGGTATTCTGGAGATTTTAATGATGTTGATTCTACCAATCCACGAACTTGGTATATTCTTTCATTTGTTTATATCTTCCTCTGTATCCTTTATTTAATCTCCTGTAGTTTTGCGAGTACAGGTCTTTTACCTCCTTAGTTAAGTTTATTCCTAGGTATCTTAATTTTGTTAAGACAATGATAAATTGGATTTTTTTTTTTTGGGTTTTTTGCTTATTTGTTTCCCTTTCTGTGAGTTCATTATTAGTGTATAAAAGGGCCATAGATTTGGAGTGTTAATTTTGTATCCTGCTACATTGCTGAATCCATTTATTACAGTGGTTCTCAACCTTCCTAATGTGTGATCCTTTAATACAGTTCTTCATGTTGTGGTGACCCCCAACCATAAAATTATTTTTGTTGATACTTCATAATTGTAATTTTGCTACTACTGTTATGAATTGTAATGTAAATATCTGTGTTTTTCTGTGGTCTCAGTTCTCAATCTGTGGGTCACAACCCCTTTCACAGGGGTCGCCTAAGACCATCAGAAAACACAGATATTTACATTACAATTGATAACAGTAGCAAAATTATAGTTATGAAGTAGCAACAAAAATAGTTTTATAGTTGGGGTCACCATAATATGAGGAACTGTATTAAAGAATCATGGCATTAGGAAGGTTGAGAGCCACTGATTTATTAGTTCTAGTAGTATCATGTCATCTGTGAATAAGGACAGTTTTACTCATTTTTTTCTGATATGAATGCCTTTTATTACTTCTTGTCCGATCGCTATGGCTAGTACTTCCAGTATTATGTTGAACAGAAGTAGTGAGAGTGGGCAGCCCTATCTTTTCCGGTTCTTAGAGAGAATGAGTTTAGTTTTTGCCCATTGAGTATGATGTTAGCTGTGGGATTTTCATATAAGGCTTTTAATATGTTGAGGTATGATCCCTCTTTTCCCATTTTGCTGAAAGTTTTTATCAAGAAGGGGGTAAGAAGGAGAGATCAATCAAAGAACTTGTATGCATGCATATAAGCATAAGGGATGGATGCAGATAACGGGGTGAGGGTGAGGGCAGGACTTGGAGGGATGAGGAGACAATAAGGGGATAAAGACACATTTGTAATACCTTAATCAATAAAAAAATTTTAAAAGAAAGGCTGTTTGATTTTGTCAATGCTTTTTTCTGCATCAATTGATATGATTATGTAATTTTTGTTTATATGATGATATCATGTTTGTTGATTTTCAGATATTGTACCATCCTTGCATTCCCACTTCATCATAGTGTATGACCTTTCTAATGTACTGCTGGATTCAATTTGCTAGAATTAGGTTGATAATTTTAGCATCTATGTTCTTCAAGGATATTGGCCTGTAGTTCTCGTTAATTGTGGTGTCTTTAACTGATTTTAGAATTAGGGTAATGCTGGCTTCATAGAAAGAACTTAGAAGTGTGCCTTCCTCTTAAATTTTTTTGTAATAGATTGAGGAGGATAGGTTTTAGTTCTTTGAATGCTTGGTAGAACTTCCTGTAAAGGCATCCGGACCAGGGCTTTTGTTTGCTGGAAGATTTTTTATCACTGTTTCAGTTTTTTTTGTTTGTTTGTTTGTTTTTTTTTGTGCTTATTGGCCTATTCAGGTTTTGTGTGTTTTTTAATTACATATGTATCCTTATTCCCCCATTACCCCTCAACCTTCCCCCACCATCATCCCTTACCCTCCTGTTGTCTGTGTCCATTGATTAGGCTTATATGCATGCACATAATTCCTTTGATTGATCTCTACCCCTTACCCCCACCATCCCCTACCTTCCCTGATGTTTGATGTTCTGATAGATGTTTCTAGGGTTTTTTATTCTTCCTGATTTAGTATTGGGAGCTTGTATTTTTTATTAATATGTCCATTTCATCTAGGTTGTCCATTTTGCTGTGATAGAGTTGTTATTTTTTTCATAATCATTTGTATTTCTGTTGGATCGATTTTTACTTCATCTCTTTCATTTCTCATTTGGCTTATATGGGTTGTCTCTTTTTGCTTTTTTGCTAAGCCTGCATAAAGGTTCATCAATCTTGTTTATCCTTTAAAAGAACCAGCTGTTGTTGATCTTTGTTTTTTGGGTGTTTTTTTTTTTTTTTTTTTTTTTTTTTTTTTTTTTTTTTTTTTTTTTTTTTTTTTTTTTTTTGTTTTTTTTTTTTTTTTTTTTTTTTTTTTTTTTTTTTTGTCGCTATGTCATTTATTTCTGCTCTGATATGTATTATTTCCTTCCTTCTGCTTATGCTGGGCTTTTTCTATTGCTCTCTCTATAACTATTTGAGTTGTAGTGTTAGATAATTTATTACCATTTTTTTCTTGTTTTTTTGTTTTTTTGGGGGGGGGTTTTTTGTGGTAGGCCTATAAACTTCCCTCTCAAGACTATTTAAATGTGTCTCTTAAATTTTGTATTATTGTGTTTTCATTGTCATTTGTTATCATGATGCTTTTTATTTCTTCATTGATCTCCTTGATAACTCAATCATTGTTTAATAGCATGCTATTTAGCCTCCAGTTATTTGATTTTTTTTCATTGTTTTTATTGTGATTGATTTCTAATTTTATGCCATTGTGATCTAAGAAGATGCTTGATATGATTTCTATCTTCTTAATTTGAAGAGACTTTGTTTGTGCCACAATATGTAGTCTATCTTTGGAAATGCCCCATGTACACTTGAAAAGAATGTATATTCCATGGCTTTTGGGTGAAATGTTCTGAGGATGTCAATTAATTTCGTCTGATCTAGTGAATTATTTAGGATTGATGTTTCTTTGGTGATTTTTTGTTTAGAGGATTTACCCAGTGGTATTAGTGGGGTATTGAAGTCCCCTACCATGATTGTATTGCTGTCAATCTCTCTCTTAATATACTCCAGAACTATGTTTGTTTGTTTGTTTGTTTGTTTGTTTGTTTAAGTATTTGGGTACTCCTGCATTGGGTGCATGTATGTTTACCAGAGATATATCTTCTTGTTGGAATGCTCCCTTTACTATTATGAAGTGGCCTTTGAGTTCTAAGTCAGATATAAATATTGCTACCCCAACTATTTTTTCATTTCCATTTGCCTGAAAAACTTTTCCATCCCTTCACCATCAGTCTGTGTGAGTCCTTTGTTCTAAGATGTGTTTCCTGTAGAGAGCAGATATATTGGTCATGTTCCTTATCCATTCAGCTACCCTAGGTCTTTTGATCGGGGCATTTAATCCACTTATATTTAAAGTTATTATTGGTAAATACTTGTTTGTTATCATTTTTATTCTTTAAGCCTATATTCCTTCATCCATTCCCTTTTCTTCTTTATTGCATTGCTGCTTTGGTGGCAATAAACTCACTTAGTCTTTTTTTATCTATGAAGCTCCTGATTTCACCCTCAACTTTGATTGATAGCCCTGCTGGGCACAGTATTCTTGGATTCAGCCCCTTGCTTTGCATGACTTTATATATTTCATTCCATATCTTTCTGTCTAGATGTGTTTCTGTTGAGAAATATTTTGATATTCTGATGGGAGATTCTTTGTAGATAACCTTCTGTCTCTCTCTGGCAGCCTTTAAGATTCTTACTTTGTCATTGGTGTTTGCCAGTTTAATTATAATGTATCTCAGTTTAGGTCTTTTGCGGTTCATCTTGTTTGGGACTCTGTGAGCTTCTTGGACTTGTAGGAGTTTTGTTTTTTTGTGTGTGTGTTTTTTTTTCTTGCCAATATCTGGGAAGTTTTCTGTCATTATTTCTTCAAACTGATTTTCTATTTCTTGCTCAGTTTCCTCTCCTTCTGGTACCCTTATTATGCAAAGGTTGTTTTGTTTCATATTGTCCCAAAGTTCCCTTAGGCTCTCCTCCTGTTTTTTAAGGTTGTTTTTTGTTTTTGTTTTTGTTTTTTCTAGTTGCTGCTCTGCCTGGGTATATTTTCCTACCTTGTCTTGTAGCTCACTGATGCAGTCCTCTGCTTCTTCTAGTCTACTGTTGATGGTTTCTTTATTGCAGTGATGTCACTCTTCATTTCTTCTTGGTTCTTCATTTCCTCTTGGTTCTTGCACATATTGTTGAATTTGTCTTCCATCCTTTTCAGCATCCTTATAATCATTGCTCTGAATTATTTCTCTGACAAATTGCTTGCCTTCATTTTATTCACTTCCTTTTCTAGTGATTCCTCCTTTTTTTATATATATGGGAGCTGTTTCTTTGTCTCCCTTTGTTTGCTCTTCTCAGGGTGTCTGGTTATTGAAATGTTGATCAAAAGGTACAAACTTTCAAATATAAGATGAGTAAGTTCTAGAGAATACAGGTCTCCACAATACAGTATGGTAACTATATTTAATAATAATTGTAAATTTGAAATTTTCTAAGAAAGTAGATCACAAATATTTGTTTCATCTCTGTGAGGTGATTAATGTGTTAATTAGCTTGACTGTGGTAAAGATTTCACAATGTATACTCATATCAAAACATAATGTTCTATATCATAAATACATATATAATTTGTATATGTCAGTCATATTTCAATAAAGCTAAAAAATAAAAAATAAAAATAGAAGGAAACATGACCTTAGAAATAAACCAAAATATATTGGTAATTATGTAAATGGATGAAATAAAATTTGAATGCCACCTTTAAGAGAATGTGTGTATGTTTGTGCATGTTTTTGCCTGTTTATACATTTGTTGGGAAAATATCTCATCAGGATTCTTTCTAGCTATTAAGAATTTTTTTCTTCCACTTATTTATATTATCATATTATAATCAATGGAAATTTATTGCCATTGATTATAATATGAAGAATTAAAAATTTCAGATGACAAAACATATTAAATGACTATTTTAGAAAGCATAATAGTCCTCAAGATTAGTATCAAACAAAAGACAACCCTGCAGGGATGTTTTAAAGCAGGGTTTTAATATGCATATGTTATCTTTAAAGGCTACATAAGTCATCAATCCACTCACTACTGGGAAGGTCATAATTCAGAATGATTAATGTTATATTCCATACAAATGCTATGACAGGATTTAAATTACCTTGATAGTTCTATGGTGAAAAAAAATACAACTTTTAAATCATGTATTTCTTACTAAGTGTTTTATTAATTTAGTGTAATTTTTCCTGCCTTCAGTATATTTATTTGTGATATATATTTTCTATTATTCTATTGTACTTAGTACATTTCTTCTCAGATTGTAATTACTTGTGTATCTTGTGTATGTCTCTTTATTCTTCTTAAATATCTATGCCCAAAGACACAGCTTTAAACATAGGCAGTAGTAGCAAATGCAAGAACTTAAAAAAATACCTACTAGCTTATATCCCCATAATTCAATAAAATACATAAGATTGTAATGCTCAAAAAAGAGTTACTATCTTTCATGAAAGGTAAGTTCTTTAACTTGTATAAATTCATCTTAATGCAATATAGAATATATTCAAATATTTTTCTCATGATAACACAGTTCCTCAGAATTATAGGAACTCTGCCATAAATTGCTGTTATCCTTCTGGCCAGTTTAATGGGAGCCCCTGTTACCATGCTGCCTCAAAACAATATTCCAACAGTGAGAATAAGGAAGGAGGGTCCGCATTTGGAACTTTCTTTGACATTCCCCAAAATATTATAGTTTAAGGCTCTTGTCAAAATAAAATGTTTTGTGCTTTTTCCGTGTACTTGTGTGTATGTAGGGTCAATAAACTGGCAGATTCCCAAGTGGACATTCTACCCAGCATATCCTCTTCCTTGGACACAAGGAAGAATAGGATCATGTTCAAAAACTACAGCGCACCAGCTTTCTCCAGACTGAGTGAAATTGCTACAGTTCAATTTAACACTGGGGTGAGCACATTTACTAATAATTTAAACAGTAAGTTTGGTTTGGGTTTGAGATGTACAATTTTAAATATGAACTTTAAAGATGTTTAAGGTTTAGCCATAGAAGACTCAAAAAGATATGATATCCTGATGCAGGAGAAATGTGTTTTAAAGAAAAGACAGCTGCTACTCTTATATTGATATTATTCAGAATCACTTTGAAAAGTACTCACTCATTTTCTCATAAATTTTCCTTGTTCAGATCTAACATAAAACTCAAGATTTATGACAGTTGTGATCCAATGATACTGGTTGATCAGATTAGGGGTATTTTTTTTCCCCACTGTGAATCATAGTTTGTATATTAAAACCTAGAAAAGGGAGAACCAAGATGGCAGTATAAGTAAACACTGGTCCTTGCTGCCTCCCACAACCATATCAAAATTACAACCAGGAGCCGGGGCTCCCCGCAGGCGGGCGTGGTGCAGGTCCTGGAGAGCCTAAAAGGCGTTGGGATGAATGAGCCGCTGGTGGACTGCGAGGGCTACCCCCGCTCAGATGTGGACCTGTACCAAGTTCGAACTGCAAGGCACAACATCGCCTGCTTGCAGAACGACCACAGGCGGTGATGAAGCAGGTGGAGGAGGCCCTACACCAGCTGCACACCAGCTGCATGCTCGAGACAAGGAGAAGCGGAGGCCCAGGAAGAGGCCATGAGCCAAAGCCTGAGCAAGAGCAAGGGCCTCAGCCCCCCTCAGGCCTTTGCCAAAGTGAACAGCATCAGCCCCGGCTGCCCCGTGAGCATCGCGGGTCTGCAAGTGGATGATGAGATTGTGGAGTTTGGCTCCGTAAATACACAAAATTTCCAGACACTGCGAAACATTGGCACCATGGTGCAGCACAGTGAGGGGAAGCCCCTGAATGTGACAGTGATCCTCAGAGGGGAGAAGCACTGGGTTAGACTTGTCCAACACGCTGGGTGGGGAAAGGACTGCTGGACTGCAACATTATTCCTTTGCAAAGTTGATTGTCCCTGAGGACCATATCAGGAAAGCATTTTCTGTGGCCCTAGACTTGTGTGTGTGTGTGTGTGGGGGGGGGGTGTTCTCCCTTCTCTTCTCTCCCTGGAGTTTTAGGATCTGGAAGCCTGAACTTCTAGGTGGTAGAAACGCCATGGCCTCCGGGTGCAATCTTGTGGGATTAAGGCAATGTTCAGACTTGATATGTGCTTAGCATCTTTCTGAATTAGACCATGGCCCCAACTAGGAATCTCTGATGGCAAGAGGGTGGGAGTTATTCCAACAGGTGCTGTCATGACTTTATTCTTTTAGGAATTATTTTCTCCAAATAAACCATTTTATAGTAAAGTAAATAAATAAATAAATAAATAAATTTAAAAAAAGAAAAAGAAAATAAATAAAAATACAACTAAAATACATAACAACTATCATCCAGAACTTTGGGAAAACTGGAAGAGTGGAAGAACTACAACTAGGAAAAAAATAAAGAAGAAAGAGGATTGAGACTCATAGTAGGTGTTGAGACCTGGATGTGTGGAGGTGCAGAATGGGCTGGCATCTGAGTGTGCCACTTTTTAATCAGGAGGGGGATACAAGCTCCTGCATGTCTGAGATCCAGTTCTGGGTGAGAATTTGGGGGACCAGGACACATACTGGGTAAAACTGGACTGTCTGGCATCAGGACAACTTTTTTTCAGATGGAGGTGCATGCAACAGCAGTTGGAACTCTCTGGTGCAAGACTGACTGGCAGCCATTGCTGTTTCCTCTACCTTGAAGATTCCCTAACACCCCACCCAATTTACAACCTTACCCAAACTGTGTGCAGTGGTTTTTACATATGAATGTCCTGTCTAAAACCTGTCAAATTGTAGCTGACAAAATGTCAGGGAGACCCAAATCTATCTAAAGAAGACAAAGGCCAACACTGCAGCAGCCTACCTTGCTTCGCATCTGGGCCTGTCTGGGTACTTCGAAACCCGACACAAAGAGGTGGAATCTACAAATCTCTCTGTAGCTCCTGTTGGGTAGCCCCAGGCAATGGCTGACTTTGCACCTTCTTGGAGATCCAAGAGCCAGTGTACCCAGTGATCCCTGTGAGACCTCACCAAATTACAACTCTTCACACCCATGAGTGACACACTCAAGGGAAGACTCAGTGAGCACCAAAGCCCCACTAAAGCAAGTCCTACCTTATAAGGGTGTCTCCTGCACAGCAGCTCTTCCACTGGAGACACAGGTGGACCTCACAGCCAATTGGCCTAGAGGTAAACACAGTAATCAGCCAAAATGCAGAGACAAAGAAATGTGTCACAAATGAAAGAAAGCAAACTACTGGATATAGAGCTCAAAACCACAGTTATAAGGTTACTCAAGAATCTTCTAGAAACCTCTGAGAAACTTAGTGAGATCTAGTGAGAATGCAAAAAAATAAAATGAAAAAGAACTAGTCAGAAATTAAACATACACTGACTGAAATAAAGAATAATATGCAGGGATTTAACAGTAGAGTAGAGGATCACAAGAATCAAGTCAAAGATTTGAAACACAAGAATCAAGTCAAAGATTTGAAATACAAATATCAAAAATAGCGACTGGAAGAACAAAAAGAAGAAGGAATCCAAAAACATGAAGATAGTGTAAGGAGCCTCTGGGACAACTTTAAGCATACCAACATCTGAATTATGGGGTTCCAGAAGAAGAGAAAGAGTAAGATATTGAAAACCTATTTGAAGAAATAATGACAGAAAACTTCGCCTACCTTGGGAAAGAAATAAACGTACACACCCAGGAAGTGCAGAGAACCCCAAACAAAAGGAACCCAAAGAGGACCACACCAAGATACATCATAATTAAAATGCCAAGGGCAAAAGACATTGAAAGAATATTAAAAGCAGTAAGAGAAAAACAGCTAGTTACCTACAAAGTTGTACCCATATGACTGTCAGCTGATTTCTCAACAGAAACTATGAAGGCCAGAAGGGAGTGGCAAGAAATATTCAAAGTAATGAACAGCAAGAACCTACAGCCAAAATTGCTCTGCCCAGCAAAGCTATCATTTAGAATTGAAGATCAGATAAAGAGCTTCACAGACAAGAATAAGCTAAAGGAGTTCATCACCACCAAACCAGTATTATATGAAATGCTGAAGGGTATTCTTTAAGAAGAGGAAGAAGAGAAAGGTAAAGATTAAATATATATATATATATATATATATATATATATATATATATATATATATACAGTGGTGCCTCGCATAAAGAACGCCTCGCACAGCGAACGCTGCACACAACGAACTTCATTTCATGATTCATACAACGAACTTCGTTTCACACAACGAAGTCGCCCGAGCTTCCACGACTGCTTCGCCCGAGCTTCCACGATCACTGCCGATGTATTGCATCCTTCCGCGCAGGCACTGCAGGCAGTCGTTAGTCACTGCGCTTAACTTAAGCACGTATCGCGGCAATCGTTCTTCATTACGAATTAAATCACGCACGTATCACGGCAGTCGTCCTTTTAAGTTAAACTCAATATTTTTTTATATCATGGCTTCTAAAAAAAGCAGGAAGGTGATTTCTGTTGAAATGAAACAGGAAATAATTAGAAGGAGTGAATGTGGGGTAAAACAGTGTGACCTCGTCAACACGTTTCACATAACGAACTTTTCGCATAACAAACTTGCTCCTGGAACGAATTAAGTTCGTTGTGTGAGGCACCACTGTATATATATATATATATATATATATATATATATATATATATGAACAATAAAGTTACAACAAGTGAATCTAAAAATCAAATGAATAAAAAATCTGATGAACAGAATAAATTGGTGAATGTAATATAATCAGGGGCATGGAAATAGAGTGGACTGACATTTCTCAGGGGGAAGGGGATGTACGGGTGCAGGAAGAGATGGGACAAAGATCTTATATGCATGTACGCAGTACCTATGGACATGGACAGATTTTTAATCTAACAAGAATATAAATATGTTTCTCTAATAAAGATTTTTTTAAAACCTAGCAAAGGATAATACTCTCATATAAGTTTTATAGGAATATTTCCTTTTAAAATGGAAATATAGAAGGATGATTTTTTAATATTAAGTAAAAGAAATTAATAAGATTTTGTTTTTCTAATCAGAAGTACTATATGTATATTAATGAATAAAATCATTTGAATATTTTTCATGCAGTTAGATCAGAAACCAGATTCTAATTATTTCCCTTATTACCTTACACAAATAAAACTTTTCATACCAGTTTGTGGTTTTGTTGGGTCCAATTCAAGGATATATTTGCATTATATGTGTGTATCTTCAATTTTTGTAAAAAATTGAATCGTTTATATTAACGGGTTTCAACATGAATATTGTACTTGAGTCACCAACAATTGTACTGCTATGTTTTTCTTCTCTTTTCAGTTTCCACTTTTCTGCCAGCAATTTTATTGCATGTTTATAAAGAGAGCACTATTCTCTTTGCGTAACTGGAAGGTGATGTTGCTACATATAATAGCAATTGTCTTTGTCACTGCATATCTGTTAACAACTGGAAGCTTACATTCTGAAGTACCCACCAGAGAAATTGATTTGAGACAATATGGTCGAACAGTTGTGCCTTACTCAGTTTCAGGAAAATCTGATTTGGCTATGAATTTCATAACAAACCTTAAGACTTTTCTAATGTTTAAGAAGCAAGAATTTCATGAAACGCAAGGTAAGACCCATGTATAATGATAAAAATGTAATATGCTAATTAGACTGGACATCTTTACAGATGACCTTCCAGACAAAGCCAGGGCTGCAAGGAAATCTCGGGCCCCCAGTGCCTGCAGCCAGGGAAAGGAAGGCCTATTCTTGCATGAAGTTCATGCATTGGGCCTCTAGTAGGAAATAGATTGCTGCTATATGAAGACACATTTGTATCACTTGCAAAAAAGAGATTTAACTATGGTATTTAGCTACCCATTTCTTTCTTTTCCTACAAATGACCTTAAAGGCAGCTAAGTAAGAGGCAAAAAAAAAAAAATGTACACTAACAGCAACTGACTACAAAAGTAATAAATAATTAATGGAGGTGTTTTGGCACTGGGTGGTCTTTCAGCTAATTCTATCACCATTCAGAGGACAGGAAAAATAGCCAAAATACTATGTTGTGAAATTTAGCATAGATTTTTATTTTAACAAGAATATAAATATGTTTTTCTAAGCTCTCATAAGGTGAAATGTTGGTTTTAAAAGGGGAGATTGTTCTTTAATCTAATATATTGGCCATTCTAAAAACAAATGGCTGCCTTACCTGGTTTGGGTCAATGGATAGAGCATTGGCCTATGGACTTAAGCATCCTGGGTTCAATTCTGGCCAAGGGCACATACCTGGCCAGATTTCGGGCTCTGTCCCCGGGGGACGGGGGGATGCAGGAGGCAGCTTATAAATGAGTATCTCAAGTATCTCGAGTATCTCTCATATTGATGTTTCTCTCTCTCCCTCTTCCTTCCTCTCTGAATCAATGAAAGTATTTTTTTAAAATATATAAAAGCAAGTGGCTGAAGACTTAATAGACTAACTCCTCAAACTAAGTTTTTGAAGATAGTATAAGTAACTATACTTAATTTGTTCAATGTTTATTTTCATAAAAACCATATTGAACACATTTTATGCATTTTTATTTTTTATGCTAAAACACTTCTTTTATGTAGTTTATTTGTTATCTATTGTGTAGCAAATTGACCCAAAACTTAGTGGATGGAGAATTTGAATTTTTGGTATGGTGAAATGAACCTCTCTCTAAGAAAAGCAACAAAGTACTTAGAAAACAATATTTCCCCCATTTTTAATCATCTTTATTTTTCAATTATAGTTGACATAATATTATATTACTTTCAGTTGTACACCCCAATGATTAGCCATTAGATAACTTAATAAGTTATCATCCCAATAAATCTTGCACCCACCTGACACCATGAATAGTTATTAGAATATTATTGACTATATTTCCTATGCTATACTTTACATCCATGACTATTCTGTAACAACTAACTTGAATTTCTTAATCCTTTCAACTTTTTCGTCCAACCCTTCAATCACCCTCTCATCTGGCAGTCATCACACTGTTCTCTGCATGAATCTGTATCTGTTCTACTTGTTCACTTGTTTTGATTTTAGATTAAATTGTTGATAGAAATGTATTTATTGACTTTAAAATATATATTTTTATTGATTTCAGAAAGGAAGAGGGAGAGAGATATGAGGACAATTATGTGATATCATAATCAATAAAAAATAAAATATAAGAGTATTGGGAAATAAAAAAGAAAAGAAACATCAATGATGAGAGAGAATCATTGATTGACTGTCTCCTGCATGCCCCCTACTGGGGATCAGAGCCACTACCTGGGCATGTGTCCTTGATCAGAATCGAACCTGGCATCTTTCAGTTTACAGGCCAACACTCTATCCACTGAGCCAAACCAGCTAGGGTTTTATTGACCTTTTATTATTCATATTTTTATCTTTTTTTCTTCTTCTTAACAAAGACCCTTTAAATTTTTATATAATACTATTTAGGTGGTGATAAACTCCTTTAGCCTTTTCTTGTCTGGGAAGTCTGTATATGTTCTTCTATTCTAAATGATAGGTTTGCTGGGTAGAGTAATCATGATTGTAAGTCCTTTTTTAATTCTTTATTATTTAAAGTATTACTTATAGTCTCCTCCCCCCCCCCACAGTTGACCTCTCTCCAGCCACCTCCCCGACACACACATACCCCCTTCCCTGTAGAGTTTGAGTCCATTGTTTATGCTTATACTAGAGGCCTGGTGTACAAATTCATGCATCAGTGGGTTCCTTTGATCAGTGGGTTCCTGGCCTGAGGGATAAAGGACAAAACTGGCTCTCCAACATCCTCTGAGGGGTCCCAGATTGTGAGAGAATGCAGACCAGGCTAAGGAACCCATCAGTGCACACTGGGATTTGGGAAGGACGCAGGAAGTTGGCCAGCCAGGGAGGGACAGCGGGAGGGCACCAGGGTGTGTCCGGCTCATCTCGCTCAATCCAGATTGGCCAGACCCCAACAGCAAGCTAACCTACCAGTCGGAGCTTCTCCAGTGCATGTGGTCAGTGCATGTCATAGCAAGCAGTTCATTAGCTGGCCTTAGCATATCATTAGTATATTATGCTTTGATTGGTTAAATGGCTAACCAGATGACTGGACACTTAGCATATAAGGCTTTTATTATATAGGATGCATGCATTCAAGTCCTTTAGTTGATCTCTTCTCCCTTTCCCTGCCTTCCCTCTGAAGTTTGATACTTCTCTATTTATGGATCTATTTATATTAATCAGTTTATGTTGTTTATTATATTCCACAAAGGAGTGAGATCATGTGATAATTATCTTTCTCTGCCTGGCTTATTTTGCTTAGCATAATGCTCTCCATGTTCATCCATGCTGTTATGAATTGTAAGAGTTCTTTCCTTGCTTTAAATGACTGAATATTTCTTGCCACTTCCTTCTGGCCTGCAAAGTTTTTGTTGGGAAGTCAGCTGACAGTCTTGTAGAAATTCCACTGTAGGTAACTAACTGCTTTTCTTTTGGTGCTTATGAGACTCTCTTTGTCTTTAACCTTTTGAGTTTTAATTATCATGTGTCTTGGTTTGAAGCTCTTTGGGTTCACCTTGTTTGGAACTCTCTGCACTTCTTGAACTTGTATGTTTATTTCCTTCACCAAGTTGGTGAAGTTTTCTGTCATTTTTTTTTCAAATAAGTTTTCAATTTTTTGCTCTT
Organism: Pipistrellus kuhlii; assembly: GCF_014108245.1. Taxonomy (NCBI): domain Eukaryota; kingdom Metazoa; phylum Chordata; class Mammalia; order Chiroptera; family Vespertilionidae; genus Pipistrellus; species Pipistrellus kuhlii. The sequence continues at coordinate 1,236,270 of NW_023425531.1, forward strand.
TCTCTCTTATCCTTCCAGAATCCCAATGATGCAAATATTGGTATGCTTGAAGTTGTTCCAGAGGTTCCTAACACTATCCTGATTATTATATATATATATATATATATATATATATATATATATATATATATGATTGATTTTTTACAGAGAGGAAGAGAGAGAGAGAGTTAGAAACATCGATGAGAAAGTGTCATCGATTAGCTGCTTCTTGCACGCCCCCTACTGGGGATGTGCCCGCAACCAATGTGCATGTCCTTGACTGGAATTGAACCTGGGACCTTTTAGTCCACAGGTCGATGCTCTATCCACTGAGCCAAACAGGTTTCAGCTATCCTGATTATTTTTTATTCCTATTTCCTTTTTTCTGTTGATTAGTGTTTTTTGCCTCCTTAACTTCCAAATAGCTGATTTGATTCTCGGTTTTATCTATTCTACTATTGATAGTCTGAAAATTATACTTAATTTCAGTTAGTATATTCTTCATTTCTGCCTGGTTCTTTTTATGCAGTTGAGGTTCTTACTAATTCATTGAGCCTCTTGTAACCAGTGTTTTGAACTCTACATCTAGTAGATCACTTGTTTCCATTCTTTTTAGTTCTCTTAATAAAATTTTGTTCTATTCTTTCATTTGGGACATACTTCTTTGTCTCCTCATTTTAGCAGTCTCCTGTATGTGTGTGTATGTCTATTAGGTAAGACTGCTACATCTCCCAGGCTAATGTGGAAGGTATTCTGTAGGATCTACTGGTATATTCTCTTGATCATCAAAGCTGGGCCCCACATTTGGGTTGTGTCAACTCTCCTATTGTAGTTGAGTCTTCATTGATGTTGGCCCATCAATGGGAGGTATTAACCCTCAGGCCAATCAGCTAAAAGGACTGGATATAAACCCTGACCATCAACCACTTTATTATTAAAAGTGTTACAGATATCTTCTATTATTCCCCCATTGACTTCATTCAACCCACTCCCACTCTACTGTGTGTCCAGAAGCTATGAATATATGCATATAAGTTATTTGATTAATCTCTTCCTGACCCCTTGAAATTAGTCAGTCTGTTGCATGATTCAATCTCACTGGATCTGTTTTATTCATCAGTTTATTTTCTTCATTAGATTCCACATATAAGTGAGATCATGTAATACTTGTTTCTCTGACAAGCATATTTCACTTAACATAATACTCTCCAGTTTCCTCCATGTTGCTCCAAACTTTAAGAGATCATTCTTTTTTAGAGCTGCATAGTATTCTAATATATAAATGTACCAGAGATTAATCCATTCATCTGCTGATGGACACTTGGGCTGTTTTCAGATCTTAATTATTATAAATAATGCTGCTATGAACACAGGAGTGCATATATTTTTTCTGACTGATGTTTCAGGCTTCTTAGGATATGTTCCTAGGAGTAGGATTACTAGATCAAATGGCAATTCCATTTTTAATTTTTCAGGAAACTCCACACTGTTTTCCAAAGTAGTTGTAATGCTCTGTATTCCCACAGCAGTGTATTAGTGTTCCCTTTTCTCCACATCCTCGCCAGTACTCGTCACTTCTTGATTTCTTGGTGATAGCCATTCTGACAGGTGTGAGATGATACCTCATTGTCATTTTAACCTGAATCTCTCTGATGATTAGTGATGTTGAATATTATTTCATATGTCTCTTGGCCTTTTATTATATATGTCCTCTTTGAGGAAGTGTCTATTTAGGTCCTCTGCCCATTTTTTAATTGGGTTGTTTATCTTTCTTTTGTTGAGTTTTGTGAGTACTTTATATATTTTTGAGATGTGTAGTTGGCATAAATGTAATCCCATACAGGGGGTTCCCTTTTGATTAGATGCTGGTTTTCTTTTGCTTTGCAGAAGCATTTTAGTTTGATGCAGTCCATTTGTTTATTTTTGTTTGTTTATTTCTCTTTCCCTGTGAGATGTATCTGTGAAAATTCTTCGATGTGAGATGTCTAATATTTTACTGCCTACTTTTTCTTCTAGGATTTTTATGATTTCACGACTTACATTTGAGTCATTTATTCATTTTTAGTTTATTCTTATGTATGGTGTAAGTTAGTAGTCCAGTTTAATTCTTTTTCATGTACATATCCAATTATCCCAACACCATTTATTAAAGAGACTATCTTTACTCCATTGTATGCCTTGCCTCCATTGTTAAATACTAATTGAACATAATAGCTTGGGTCAATTTCTGTGTTTTCTGATCTGATCCATTGGTCTATATGCCTGTTCTTGTGCCAGTACCAAGCTATTTTGAGTACAGTGGCTTTATCGTATAACTTTATATCTAATATTGTGATCCTTCCAAATTTGTTCATCTTTCTCAAGATTACTGTGGATATTTTTAGGTAGAATGTTAAATGAATTTTTGGAATATTTGTTCTAAATATATGCCATTAGAAATGCATTGAATCTATAGATTTCTTTAGATAGTTAATCTTATCAATCTATGAACAAAGTATAGTCTTCCACATGTTTATATCTCCTTCTATCTCTTTTATCAAAGTCCTGTAGTTTTCTGAGTACAGGTCTTTTACCCCTTAGGTTAAATTTACTCATAAGTTTCGTTATTTTTTTTTTTTTTTTTGCGATGGTAAATTAGATGTTTTTTTTGTTTGTTTGTTTTTCTATCTGAAAGATCAGTATTTGGTGTATTCTAATGCCATCAGTTTCCAGATGCTAATTTTGAGTCCTAGTGCATTGCCAAATTCATTTATTAAATCTAATAGTATTATGGTGGAGTCCTTAGAGATTTCTATATACAATATCATGTCATCTGCACATAGTGAAAATTTTATTTTTTTCCTTTCCTATTCAGATTTTTTTTATGTTTTCTTCTTTTCTGATCACTGTGGTTAAGACTTCTGTTACTATGTTGAATAAAAGTGGTAAAATCAGACAACCCTGTCTTGTTCCTGTTCTTTTTGTTTTGCCCATTAAATATGATGTTGACTGTTATTACATTAAAGTATGATCTCTCTATTTGCACTTTGCTGAGAGGTTTTCTCAAAAATGGCTGTTGGATTTTGTTGAATACCTTTTTCTTTGTCTATTAATATGACTATGTGATTTTTGTCTTCATTTTGTTAATATGATCTATCACATTTATTAATTTGCAAATATTGGAGCAACAATATATTCCAGGAATAAATCCCACTTGGTCATAGTGGATTATCTTTTTAATATATTGCAGGATCTGATTTGCTAATATTTTTTGATGATTTTAGCATGTATGTTCATCAGGGATATTGGCCTTTAATTCTCTTTCTTTACAATGTCTTTATCTGTTTTTGGAATTAGGATAATGCTGGCCTAGTAAAAAGAAGTTGGAATGTTTCTTCCTCTTAGATGTTTTGGAATAGTTTGAGGAGGATAGATAGGTGTTAATTCTTTTATTAATGTTTGATAAAACTACCCTGTGAAGCCATCTGGGCCAGGGCTTTTGTTTGGATTTGTGTTTGTTGTTGTTTTTTACTGCTTCAATTTCATTAGTTGTTATTCGGGTTTTTTTTTATTCTACCTAATTCAATTTTGAAAGGATGGTTTTGTGTGTTGTTTTGAAATTTATCCATTTTGTCCAGGTTATTTGGCTTGTTGGCATATAGTTGTTCATAATATTTTCTTACAATTTTTTATATTTCTTTGACATCAGTTGTTACTTCACCACTTTCATATCTGATCTTATTTATTTTGGGTCTTCTCTCTTTGTTTCTTGATGAGTCTGGATAAAAGTTCGTCAATCTTGTTTATCTTTTCAAAGAACTAGTTCTTGGGTTCATTGACATTTTGTTGTTGTTTTTCAATCTCTATATAACTTATTTTTACTCTGGTCTTTATTATTTTCTGCCTTCTACTTACTCTGGGCTTTTCTTGTTCTTTTTCTGATTCTATTAGTTGTAGTGTTAGATAGCTTATTAAACTTTTTCTCATTTCTTGAGAAAGGCTGTAATACTATGAACTTCCCTCTCAGAATTGCTTTTGCTGTGTCCAATAGATTTGGGGTTGTTGTGTGTTCATTTTCCTTTGTGTCCAGGAAGTTTTTTTTATTTCTTTGATTTCAATGATAACCCATTCATTGTTTAATAATATAGTATTTAGCCTTCATGTATTTGAATGTTTTTTAATGTTTTATTGTGATTGATTCATGTCTGTGATCCAAGAAGATGTTTAATATGCTTTCAATCCTCTTAATTTTGCAGAAACTTATTTGTGTCCTGACATGTGGTCTATCTTTGAGTATGTCCTGTGTGCACTTGGGGGGAAAAAATGTATTCTGCAGCTTTGAGGTAGAATCTACACTAATAAAAGAAAGATGTAAATTGACCATACCTCCACAACACCTACCAGCCAATCTGAAGTGAGTATGCAAATTGACCCAACAAAGCTGGCAGGTTAATTTGCATACACAGGCGCCAAGTAGCCTGGGTCCCGGGGATGGGTGCCACGCCTGCAGTCTCCTGGGACCATCACCAGCACCATCAATCCAAGCCCGCAACTGCCCGGGACTATTGCCGGCCCTGGGAGCGAGCACAGGCTGCAGCCCAGCACAGGCTCAGCCAGTCCTTTCAGTATAATTGGGGCATTAGAGGCCCACAGAATGATCGTTTCCTTTTCTATGAAGCACATAACCCTGCTACACTATTTAGAATTAAATAAATTCCATATATTTTGACATTTTACAACTCTGGAAAGTTACATATAATGATCAGCAAAGAGAGAAGATGAAGAGAATTTTTAGGCTTTTAAAAATGTAACTAATCTCTGTCTAGAAGATACACCAATTTAAAAAGTGATGGTTTTATTGTCCTATAGGATATTAGCCAGATGGTATCTAATATTGCAGTTTTACTTTCATCTTTGGTCATCTCATTTGGAACAGCATTATCATCCTGCCAGTCTCTTCAATGAGTTAAACAGAATTTTTGCATCTGCTATTATGTATTTTAATAATAATTTTGTCTTTAACACATACAAAATTTTGTTTTGACACAATAAAACAAAATATCATTTGATTCCTCCCTGGAACACAGAAAAACACAAACTTGAATCATTGATGTGGCTTACGCTAATTTTCCAAATATATATATTTTTAATTTCTTTATTGATTAAGGTATCACATATTTGTCCTCATTTCCCCATTATCATCCCCCAACCTTCCCCACACATGCCTTCACCCTTCTATTAGGCTCATATGTATGCACACAAGTCCTTTGGTTGATCTCTCCCTTTTATCCTCACCTTCATCTACACTCCCTCTGAGGTCCGACAATCTAAGCCATGCCTCCTTGTCTCTGGATCTGTTCTTGTTCATCAGTCTGTGTTGTTCACTATTTCCCCTAGATGAGTGAGATCATGTAAGAACCTAAAATGAGACAAGCAATAATAGTCATACTGAAAGGCAAATGAATCCATCTGTAGTGAGTTTCTTTATGGGCCAACAGTTCTTTTGAGACCCAATTTCAATGTCAAACAGTTCCTTATGTGTACATGTCAGCAAAGATATTTCAGTTCTGGATGGTGGACAAATGGTGGCAATGCAGGTCCGACCCACTCTGGTTTGGTCCCAGGAAACCTGCAGTAATGGACAGCTGCTGTCTGTTAGTATGGCAAGGCAACGTCAGTGTCTTCCATCTCTGGACTGCTTCTCTTCTGTCGTCATGGCTGGAGTAATCCTGGCAAATCCTCTCTGTTGCCAGAATCCACATGGTCTCGGAGTTGTTTTCTGAAAATATACAAACATATTCTTGACCAAAAGTTAATAAAGGAATATTTTCTATAAATTTGACTTGGGATCCTTTTTCATTTTTTGCCCAAATAATTTTCCTCTGACTTGTTTTGACACCGTGTGTGTTTTATCATGGGTGTCTTGCTGTTAGCATTACAATTAATTTTCTAAAGTACAAATTTTCTAGATGTAATTTTCTTACAGGATATTTTTATTTGAATATTAAGAGGCTTTTGGAAATTTTATAATGTAGTCTTGATAGCTTTTAAATTTAAAATTTTTGCACTATAATATGACTGTTTTAGGTTCATTACATGTTATGCAATTTTATCATGAGATGAACTAACAATAAAAATTTTAGTTAACACTTTAGGAACAGCTTTTTGTCCAGTACAATTAATTTTTCTAGAATATTCGCTTATTTCAATTAGCCAACTTAAACTAGCCTGAAAACTTGTCTACTATTTTAAATTTATTACTCTAACAACAATCTTCTTTTACCCTGTAAATATTAATGGAAAGGATTATGTGCCTTCTTGAATAGGCCCTGAGCATTCCTGGTGATGGGCTGGATTTAGATATCAAAAACTCATATCCTTACACCATGGGTACAAGACAACTCAAGCAAGTTTTGTTGTTTTTTCTTGTTGTTGTTTTGTTTGTTTTGTTTTGTTTTGTTTTTATTTTTGTTTTTTAGTGAGAGCACAGCTGCTGTCGGCCAAGTCTTTGTCTGTTACCTGGGTCCCTATTTGAGCTGGGCATGGGAAGTTAAGCAGCCGTGGGGGCAGGAGAACTCCCTCAGAAGGGGTGAGGGTTCAGGCCCCTGCAAAGTTGGCGGGTGATGGTCTGTGCCCCATCTCTGTTGACCCCCAAGTTCTCTCCTGATGGCCCCTCTTCTACTGTGCCTGTCTTAGGTTGTTCCTTTCCTGAGGAATCTTACCCATCTCTGACTAACCAGCCATCCTCCGGGGCCAAGTAAGGTGATGTGAGGTTCAGTTTTGTTTCCTTGGTACCCATGGCCTCCACACCCAGCCCCTGCCTTGGGATCCCCTCGCCTGTTGGTGGGGTCCCAGCACTGATCACATATCTTAGGGAACCCAAAGAGGACCCAGTTTAGACAGATCCATAGTACCAGTCATCACAAGGCTTCAACCTCGACGTGAACAGAAAGCTCAGGCAACAGCTGTGGGCAAATCGATTGTGAGATGAGGGTCCTTCTTGGCCAAAAGGGCAAGAGGAGCCTGTTACGAAGCGAGTCCCCAAGAGATAAACCACCGGAGCCAATTTGATCAAGCATGCAAGAGTTTATTACAGATTCGAATCCAGGCTCAAACCTTGGCTGACACAGCAGCCGGCCAACACCCAGGCAAGAACCCTGATGGAGGGGCAGTCCCTCCTCTTATACCTCTTTTTCCCCTCCCATCCCACTGTTGGTCTCTCACTCTCTGATTGGCCCCTCAGGACAAAGAACTGACCGTCTTTAGCTGTTCCTTAGGTGATTTACACAACCTGGCCTGTTTTGCTTCAAACAGAATGTCCTGACTCCCAACGGGAGTGCAGGATGCTGCGGTGTTTTATGACCCCAATTTCCCAGCCTGATCTGGAGGGAGGCCTGCATGTCCCACCCAAAGGAACTCCCGGCACCGAGTTACGACTGACTTTATTTTTTTAAACTTTTTCCCCCTGGCCTGGTCTGTCTCCAGAGTCCTTATCTCTTGGGCAGACGGGGCCGACTGTCACAGGGCCAATATAGAATGCTCAGGTGCCTTCCCAGGAGCCCTCTACACAATGGAAGAGATTAAATTATTTCATGTCCTTTTTAAATTACTGCCAGACATTTAAAAAATTAGTTGGCTTGATATAATTGTGTATTATGCTGTTGTCATTCTAAAATATCAAGAAATGTGTGACACTTGTCTCCAAGCACCAAAAAGATGATTTTTTATTGATCCCCAAGGGTTTGAGGTACTATTATAAGTAATGGGGGTAACACAAATCTTGGGGAAAATTTAATGACATTGTATAATAATATCATGTAAGGATATTCTTTGCCCTAGGCCTTGGAAATTCCATTTCAAACTGGCTGTCCATTTATTTTTGTATAGACAAGGTCTTAGTTACATTTTCTGAATCTCTCCCAGGTGCAAGTAGTGATAGTACTGACACCCTTTCTTTGGTGCCCACACAAGCCAGAAACCTCTCTCTTTTTTTTAATTAATCTTTATTGTTCATATTATTACAAAGGTTCCAAATTTCTTCCCCTTCCACCAGGTTTCCACCCCACCCCACCCCCATCCCCTCCCCACACCCCATTGTCCTCATCCATAGGTGCACAGTTTATGTTCAGTATCTTCCTCCCTCCCTTTCCCCGAGAATAGTCAGTCCACTCCCCTCCCATATAGCCGACTCTACAATGAACAGCTATTATTGTTCATCAGGTTTTTCAATCTCCTTTTGTTGTTGTTGTTGTTGTTTTTTAATAAACTTTATACTTCTAAGAATAAATTTTAAAGTCTAATAATTTTAAATCTTGGTTTTTTTTTTCTGCCCTGGGAATTGAGAGCAAACTTGTTTACATGTAAACTTGCCCTTAGGCTATCAAAAGGTATAGCCATTCAAGTGTAAATGGACACATTGTTTAAACATAGCTGCTGGTTGGAATTGGATTACCTGTTCTGGGTGGGAAGGGCTTGTCATTCCCTTTCTCCATTAAAATTAAGGTGTTAGCTTTAAAACCTCTTTTTGGCAAGAGACCTTAAACTTTCAGAACTTTAAATTTTTCAGATAGTAAATCAGTTACTTAGCATTTTCTCAAATCAATAATACCTCCACATGCCCAAGGATACACTTCACACAAAAGACATTTCCAAATAGATCAACCAACCTCATCCAGGCCCCAAACAAGGCACTCACAGATTAACACCCCAGCGCTATACTAACTCAACACATCCAGATCTAAGCCTTCTTCATTTGATTCAGCAGACCCTCAAGTTCCCCCAAAAGTTTCCAGCCATGTCTGAGAGGCAGCCTTGGGGTGGAGGCAGGCGAGGAGCGAGCTGTTCCGGGCCTGGCTGCTCCGAACCTGGCCTCTGTTGCTCTGGTCCGTTCCACAACCAGCTGCTCCGGGTCTGGCCACTGCCCCTCCCGACCTGACTGCTCCGGGTGTGGCTGCACCCGATCCGGCTGCTCTGGGCCCGGCTGCTCCAGGCCCGGCCACTCCAGGCCCGGCCGCTCCGGGCCCAGCCACTCCGGGCCTGGCCACTCCCAGCCTGGCAGCTGCTGCTCCAGGCTTGGCCACTCCGGGCCTGGCCACAGAAACCTCTCTTTAATTTTACACACAAAGGGGCAGTGTTTTTGATTTTGTGTCATACAAAAGGGAAGATGGGTGGAGACCCCTGTGTAATTATACTTTCTTGCCCCCCCCACCATGGTCCTCCTGGATGACCAAGGTGTTTGGTATTATTGGTGACTACATTAGGTGGAGGATCAGCCCATGAAAGAGGCTTACCCATGAAGGGTCAGGAGCATAAGTCCAAACTTACTTATACAAAAGTACAAAAATACTTTCTCTTTTGCCCCAGGTAATATTACCATACATCTGATGATTGCTAGCATGGCTAGAAAGGCGTTCTCAGGCATTGTTGGGTTTCTGGTTAACTCACAATTTCTCCTCTGAGGTTTGATGTTCTGATGGATGTTTCTCTGTCTCTGGATCTATTTTTCCCCCCATCAGTTTATGTTGTTCATTATATTCCACAAATGAGTGATATGTGATATTTACCTTTCTCTGCCTGGCTTATTTCACTAAACATAATGTTCTCCATCTCCATCCATGTTGCTGCAAATAGTAAGAGCTCCTTCTTTTTTACCGCAGTGTAGTATTCCATTGTGTATATATACCACAGTTTTTTAATCCACTCATCTACTGGTGGGAACTTAGGCTGTTTCCAAATCTTAGCTATGATGAATTGTGCTGCTATGAACATAAGAGTGCATATACCCTTTTTGATTGATGTTTCTAGTTTCTTGGGATATATTCCTAGAAGTTGGATCACTGTGTCAAATGGGAGTTCCATTTTTAGTTTTCTGAGGAAACTTCATACTGTTCTCCACAGTGGCTGCACCAGTCTCCATTCCCACCAGCAGTACACGAGGGTTCCTTTTTCTCTGAATCCTCACCAGGACTTGTTATTTGTTGACTTGTTGGTAATAGCCATTCTGACAGTTGTGAGATGGTACCGCATTGTTGTTTTGATTTGCATCTCTTTGATGATTAGTGACGTTGAGCATGTTTTCATGCCTTTTGGCCTTCCTTCTGTCTTCTTTTAAAAAGTGTCTATTTAGATTAGGGGTGTCGAACTCAATCAGAGAAGGGGCCAAAATCTAAAATCCAGCCTAAATTGCGGGCCGAATGGTTTACTGAACAGTCATAAACTGACAATGTTAACCAGAAATGTGAATTTAAAATGAGTGGAACAATCTTTTCCTTAACAGTGCTGTTAACCAACTCACATGCTATCAAGCAAAACAGTAATATTGGTATCAAGCAAAACAGTAATATTGGAATGTACCTAAAATGCTCATTGTTTTGTTTTCTGGCTAGATGTCTGACACCGTTTTCCCCGGATCAATAAGTCAATGTTTGGTTTTATTTCTTGGGCTGTAGCAACCCGCAAAACAGCATGGAGGTTGTCATCGGTAATGCGTGATCTGTGCTTGTTTTTGTTCAGATTCATTATTGAAAACATCTGTTCACAAAGATAGGTGCTCCCGAACATGGATAGAATACGGGCAGCATGAAGTCGGAGCTCTGGCATTGAGTCAGGGGGCAGTAGAGGGTAGAAGTCCTCAATTTCAACATCCTGAAACCTTGATTTCAGGCCACTGTCAGACTGAAGCTCGATTATCTCCATCTGAAGGTGATGGGGCACATTGTTGACATCAACTGTAAAAGGATTGGCAAAGATGTCAAAGCCTGAGTGCTGTGTTCTAAAGTCAGAGAAGCGCCGCTCAAATTCACTTAGTAAACGGCTAACTTTGGTAGCCAGCCGACTGCAAGGAAAAGTACCAGAAATAGTGGTTGAGATACTCAAACAAACGGGAAAGTGGGCAAGATTGTCCTGTTCCAGTTGGGACTTCCATAGTTGAAGTTTACGCTGGAATGCTGTGATCATGTTGTCAGACATCTTCGTGATGACTTGTTTGCGTCCCTGCAGCTTCAGATTCAGTTGGGCGAGATGCTCGCATATGTCACACGTCATAGCAAAATCACATAGCCAGGCGGGATCCGACAGTTCAGGCAAGGGCTTTCCTTTACTTTCCATGAAAAGAGCAATTTGTTCTCTGAGCTCAAAAAATCTTTTGAGGACTGCGCTCTTGCTCAGCCATCTTACTTCTGTGTGGTATGGCACGTCTCCATGCTCTGCACCCACCTCCTGTAAAAACTGCTGGAACTGGCAATGATTCAGGCCACGTGCCCGTATAAAGTTAATAGTTTTAATGACTGTGGTCATTATGTCATTCATGTCCAGAACTTTTCCACACATAGCCTCTTGGTGGATAATGTAATGATAAGTAATCAAGGGTGTGTGGCAGTGACTTTTTTGCATTCTTTCCTTCATTAGTCCAACCAAGCCTTTCTTTTCTCCGCACATTGAAGGTGCGCCATCGGTAGTTAGCCCCACCAACTTTTCCCAAATATATCTCTACCAGTCGTCGTCCCATGCATGGCAGCTACATCCAAAAGTTCCTCAGTGACAGAGAGGTCGGTCTTCGTAGCACGTATAAAGATGGACAGCTGCGCTGTATCAGTGTTGTCTGTGCTTTCATCGATAGCAAGTGAAAAAGCAAGATAACTGCATGCCTGTTCGGCCAGCTGTGATGATTGATTTCCTGAGAGTTCTTGAACTCTATCTGCAATGGTGTTTCTTGACAAACTGACATTTTGAAAACTCTGTATCTGGTCTGGGCATACTTGCTCACACACTTTTAGCATGCATTGCTTCAAAAAGGCACCCTCTGAAAAACACCTTGAAGTACGGGCAATTTCTTCAGCCACTATAAAGCTTGCTTTCACTGCAGCATCATTTTTCGCTGTAGCCTTTGTAAACATTTGCTGCTGTGATTGTAGTTTGCCTTTTAGTTCTTTAACAATTTTATGCTTTTCTTCCAAAGTATATTTGCCATACTTAACATTATGTTTGGTGTCAAAATGACGACGTATATTGTACTCTTTCATCACCGACACTGTCTCATAACACAATATGCACACTGGTTTGCCCTCTCTAAGCACAAACATGTATTCATTTTCCCATTTGTCATTAAATTGTCTGGCTTCACCATCAACTTTTCTTTTCCTGGACATTTTGGGATCAATATTGGCAGTAAAAGATGTAGTTTATTGGAAATCTGCGTTAGAAGGAAAAAGTTGAAAACTGCACAGGGATAGCTTGATTTGGCAGATGGAGTGGAGAAAAAAAAAAGTCAGTCAATAAATGCCTGGCTGGGTACAGATAGCAGATTCTGTTGCGATTTTTATGCCTGCACTTTATGCCAGGAACTGGCAGCTTCTGCTGTGTATTTTTTATGCCCGCACACTCACTCTCTCCTCTGCTCTGCCACCCGCACAACCACATCAGATGCCGGACTATAGGTCACGCCTCCTGAATCTCGCGTGACTTGTTATCTATGCGCATGCATAATAGATAGCAAGTACAGCGGCCGGCGAGGCGGCAGGCGAGATCACAAGCCTCCTATGTCACCACGTGTCATTGTGATAGAACGCAGCGGAGTGCAGTGATGACAGCGCGGTGCGGGCCACATTGCAAGGCCTGGCAGGCCGGATTTGGCCCACGGGCCTTGTGTTTGACATGTGTGATTTAGATAGTTGCCCATTTTTTAATTAGGTTGTTAATCTTCTATTTTTTTAAGCTGCATGAGTTCCCTGTAAATGTTGGAGATTAAACCCTTATTGCTGATATCATTGGCAAATATGTTCTCCCATGCAGTGGGCTTTCTTCTTGTTTTATTGATGGTTTCCTTTGCTGTACAAAAGCTTTTTATTTTGATGTAGTCCCATTTGTTTATTTTCTCTTTAGTTTCCATTGCCCTAGGAGCAGTATCAGTGAAGAAGTTCTTTTGGCATATGTCAGAGATTTTTCTGCCTATAGATTGATTCCTCGAGTATTTTTATGGTTTTCTGTCTTATGTTTAAGTCCTTGATCCATTTTGAGTTTATTTTTATGTTTGGTGTAAATTGGTGATCTAGTTTCATTTTTTTGCATGTATCTGTCCAATTTTCCCAACACCATCTATTGAAAAAACTGTCTTGACTCCATTGTATGTTCATGCCTCCTTTGTCAAATATTAATTGAGCATAGCGATTTCAATCGATTTCCGGATTCTCTATTCTATTCCATTGATCTATATGTCTGTTCTTGTGCCAGTACCATGCAGTTTTGAGAACAGTGGCTTTGTAATATAGCTTGATATCTGGTATTGATATCCCTCCTACTTTGTTCTTCTTTTTCAGGATTGCTGTAGCTATTCTGGATCTTTTTTTATTCCAGATGAATTTTTGGAAAGTTCATTCTAGGTCTTGAAATATGCTGTTGGTATTTTAATGGAAGTGCATTGAATTTATAGATTGCTTTGGGTAGTATGAACATTTTGATGATGTTGATTCTACCAATCCATGAACATGGTATGTTCTTCCATCTGTTTATGTCTTTATCTATTTTTTTCAGTATTGTGTAATTTTCCACATATTGGTCTTTTACCTCCTTAGTTAAGTTTATTCCTAGGTATCTTAACTATTTTGGTGTGATTGCTTTTTTAGTCTCTCTTTCAGTAACTTCATTATTGGTGTATAGAAATGCCATAGATTTCTTGGCATTTATTATGTATCCTGCTACTCTGCCAAATTCATTTATTAAGTCTAATAATTTTTTGATGGAGTCTTTAGGGTTTTCTATGTATAGTATCATGTCATCTACAAATAAGGACAGTACTAAATAAATAAAATAGAGACCAAAAACACAAAACCAAAATATCAATGGAAACAAGAGCTTGTTCTTTGGAAAGATAAACAAGATTGATGAACCATTAGCCAGAGTCATCAAGGAACAAAGAGAGAGAACCAAAATAAATAAAATCAAAAATAAAAGAAGTGAAGTTACAACTGACACCACAGAAATAGAATTGTAAGAAAATACAACCAACAACTATATGCTAACAAGCTGGACAACCTGCACAAAGTGGATAAATTTCTGGAAAAGTATATACTTCCAAAATTGTATCAGGAAGAAACAGAGAACCTAAGTAAGCCCATAACAACTGATGATATTGAATCAGTAATAATAAAACTCCCAGCAGCCTTCTGTAGTTTGGCTCCATAGTTAGAGTGTTGGCCCCCTGACTGAAGGGTCACAGGTTCAATTCTCTGTCAAGGGCATGTACCTTAGTTGCAGGTTCCCCAGTCAAAGTAAGGGTGTGTGTAGGAGGCAGCCAATTGATGTATCTCTCTCATGTTTATGTTTCTCTCTCTCAATCCCATTTCTTCCTCCCTTGTACTCTCTCTAGTAATCAGTAGAAAAAATATCCTCAGGTAAGGATTAAAAACAAAACAAGTAAATAGAAACAAAACCCACAGCAAACAAAAGCTCTTGCAGAGTCATCATCGTAGGGGAGTTTTATCAGATATTCAAAGAAGAGTTAACACCTCTTTTTCTCACACTATTCCAAAATAATCAAAGAAGAAAGAACACTTCGAAGCTCTTTTCACGAGGCCAGCATTATCCATTTTTGTTGCTGTTAATCCTCACTTGAGGATATTTTTCCATTGATTTTTATTTATTTATTATTGTTTAAAGTATACATATAGGCCGAGACCAGTTTGGCTCAATGGATAGAGCGTCGGCTTGGGAACTGAAGGGTCCCGGGTTCGATTCTGGTCAAGGGCATGTACCTTGGTTGAGGGCATATCCCCAGTAGGGGGTGTGCAAGAGGCAGCTGATCGATGACTCTCTCTCATCGATGTTTCTAACTATCTCTCTCCCTTCCTCTCTGTACAAAATCAATAAAATATATATATATATTTTTAAAAGTATACATATAGTAGAACATATATCTCCTGTCTTTCCCCACTGACCTTCCCCCAGCCTACCCTACCCCCTGTCGCATGCCCTCATCCCTCCCCCACAGTGTCTTGTGTCCATTGGTTGTGCTTGTATGTGTGCATACAAGTCCTTTGGCTGATCTCTTTTCCCCTTTCCCCAACACTACCCAGCATTCCTGCTGTACTTTGACAGTCTTTTCAATGATTTATTGCCTCTGTATCTATCTTTTTGTTCATCAGGTTATAATGTTCTTTATTTTCCATAAATGAGTGAGATCATGTGATATTTTTCATTCATAGCCTGGCTTATTTCACTTAACCTAATACTCTCTAGGTCCATCCATGCTTCTGCAAATGGTAAGAATTCCTTTTTGTATAGGAGCATAGTATTCCATTGTGTATATGTACCATAGTTTTCTGACCCAATCATCTGCTGACAGGCACCTAGGCTGTTTCCAATTCTTAGCTATGGTGAATTGTGCTGCTATGAACATAGGGGTGCATATATCTTTACTGATTGGTGTTTCTAGTTTCTTGGGATATATTCTGGGATTACTGGGTAAATGGGAGTTCTATTTTTAGTTTTTTGAGGAAACTCTGTACTGTTCTCTACAGCTGCACCAGTCTGCATTCCCACCAGCAGTGCACGAGGGTTCCTTTTTCTCCACATTGTCTCCAGCACTTGTCCTTTGTTTATTTGTTGATGATTGACATTCTGACAGGTGTGAGATGGTACCACATTGTCATTTTTATTTGCATCTGAAAGATAATTAGTGCCTTTGAGCATGTTTTCATATGTCTCTTGGCCTTCCTTTTGTCTTCTTTCAAAAAGATTCTATTGAGGCCCATTGCCCATTTTTTATTGGATCATTTATTTCCTTTTATTAAGTTATATGAATTCCCTGTAAATGTTGGAGATTAAACCTTTATTAATGATAACATTTGCACAAATCTTCTTCCATATAGTGGGTTTTCTTGTTGTTTTGTTGGTGGCTTCTTTTGCTGTACAAAAGCTTTTTATTTTTATGTAGTTCCATTTGTTTATTTTCCCTTTAGCTTCCATTGCCTTAGGGAAGAAGTTCTTCCGGCATATATCTGAGATTTTTCTGCCTGTGGATTCCTCTCGTATTTTTATGGTTTCCTGTCTTATATTTAAGTCATTTATCCATTTTGAGTGTATTTTTGTGTATGGTGTAAGTTGCTGGTCTAGTTCCTTTTTTTTCTTTCTTTTTTTTTTAATTTAATATATCTGTCCAATTTTCTCAATACCATCTATTGAAGAGACTGTCTTGGCCAAATTGTATGTCCATGCTTCCTTTGTCAAATATTAATTGATCATAGCGATTTGAATCAATTTCTGGGTTCTTTTTTCTATTCCATTGGTCTATATGTCTCTTCTCATGCCAGTACCAGGCTGTTTTGAGAACAGTGGCTTTGTAATACAGCTTGAAATCTGCTGTTGAGATCCCACTTACTTTGTTCTTTCTCAGGATTGCTGTGGCTATTTGGGATCTTTTTTTACTCCAGGTGAATTTTTGGAGAGTACTTTCTAGGTCTGTGAAATATGCCATTGATATTTTAATGGGGAGTGCATTGAATCTATAGATTTGTTTGGGCAGTATGGACATTTTAATAATGTTAATTCTATCAATCCATGAACATGGTGTGTTCGTCCACCTGTTTACATCTTCCTCTATCTCTTTTTTCAGTGTCCCGTAGTTTTCCACATATAGGTCTTTTACCTCTCTAAGTTTATTCCTAGGTATCTTAATTTTTTGGTGTAATTGTAAATGGAATTGCTTTTTTAGTAATTTTCCATAAATTCACCATAGATTTCTTTACATTAATTTTGTATCCTGCTACATTACCAAATTCATTTATTAAGTCTAATAGTTTTTGACAGATAATTTCGGGGTTTTTGTGTACAATATCGTGTTATCTGCAAATAAGGACAGCTTTACTTCCTCTTTTCCAATTTGGATGCCTTTCATTTCTTCTTCTTGTCTAATTGAAATGACTAATACCTCAAGTGTTATGTTAAACAGGAGTGGTGAGAATGGGCATCCCTGTCTTGTTCCTGTTCTTATGGAAAATAATTTTAGTTTTTGCCCATTGAGTATAATGTTAGCTGTGGGTTTATCATCTATAGCTTTTATTAAGTTGAGATATGATCCTTCTATTCCTACTTTGGTGAGAGTTTTTATCAAGAAAGGGTGTTGGATTTTGTCAAATGTTTTTTCTGCATCAATTGATATGACTATATGATTTTTATCTCTCAATTTGTTCATGTGATGTATCACGTTTATTGATTTGCAGATATTGTTCCTTCCTTGCATCCCTGAGATATATCCTTGGTCATGGTGTATGATCTTTCTGATGTGCTGCTGGATCCTATTTGCTAGAATTTTGTTGAGGATTTTGGCATCTATGTTCATGAGGAATATCAGCCTGTAATTCTCTTTCATTGTGTTGTCTTTATCTGGTTTTGGTATTAGGGTGATGCTGGCTTCATAGAAGGAGCTTGGAAAACTTCCTTCCTCTTGAATTTTTTGGAATAGGCTGAGAAGGATGGGTTTTAGTTCTTCCTTGAAAGTTTCATAAAACTCCCATGTAAAGTCGTCTGACCCAGGCTTTTGTTTTGCTGGAAGCTTTTTGATGACTGCTTCAATTTCTTCCATAGTTATTGGCCTATTGAGATATTTAGATTCTTGCCAAAACCGGTTTGGCTCAGTGGATAGAGCATCAGACTGCAGACTGAAAGGTCCCAGGTTTGAGATAGATAGATGATAGATAGATAGATAGATAGATAGATAGATAGATAGATATGACATTTCGATTCTTCCTGATTGAGTTTTGGAAGGTTGTATTTTTCTAGGAATATGTCTGTTTCTTCCAGTTTGTCCAGTTTGGTGGAATAGTGTTGTTCATAATATTTTTTTAACAATCCTTTGTATCTCAGTGGGGCCTGTTGTTATTTCTCCTCTTTAATTTCTGATTTTTCATTTGGGTCCTCTCTCTTTGCTTCTTGGTGAGCCTGGCTAGATGTTCATCAATCTTGTTTATCTTTTCAAAGAACCAGCTCTTGGTTTTGTTGATCTTTTGTTTTGTTTCTTTGTTCTCTATGTCGCTTATCTCCACTCTGATCTTTATTATTTCCTTCCTTCTGCTTACACTGGGCTTTTCTTGTTGCTCTCTTTCTAACTCTTTGATTTGTAGGGTTAGGTAATTTATTACCATTATTTCTTGTTTTTGTTTTTGTTTGTTTTTTTGTGTTTTTTTGTTTTGTTTTGTTTTGTTTTTTTGCACTGGGCTTGTAGAGCTATGAACTTCCCTCTCAAGGCTGCTTTTGATGTGTCTCATAGATTTTGGATTGTTGTGTTTTCATTGTCATTTGTTGCCATGTTGTTTTTTATTTCTTCTTTAATCTCTTTGGTTACCCAGTCTATTTAATATGCTATTTAGTCTCCATGTGTTTGATTTTTTTTTTTTTTTGGATTTTTTTTGTAGTTGATTTCCAGTTTTATGCCACTGTGATCTGAGAAGATGCTTGATATGATTTCTATCTCCTTGAGTTTTAAAATACTTTGCCTGTGACTCAATATATGGTTAATCTTTTAAAACGATCCATGTGCACTTGAGAAGAATGTATATTCTGTGGCTTTGGAGTGAAATGTTCTAAAGATATCAATTAATTCCATCTGTTCTAGTGAGTCATTTATGATTATTGTTTCTTTGCTGATTTTTTTGTTTAGACAATTTGTCCAATGGTGATAGTGGGGTATTACAGTCTCCTACTATAATTGTATTGCTGAGAATCTCTCCTTTGATATCCCCCAGGAGTTTTTTTCTTTTTCTTTTTTATGTATTTGGGTACTCCTGTATTGGGTGCGTATATGTTTACCAGAGTTATTGTTTCTTGTTGGATTGCTCCCTTTAGTATTATGAAGTGGCCTTCCTTATCTCTTGTTATGTCCTTCACTTTGAGGTCTAATTTGTCAAATATAAGTACAGCTAGCCCAGCTTTTTTTTTTTTTTTTTTTTTTCATTTCCATTCGCCTGAAAAATCTTTTTCCATCCCTTAACTCTCAGTCTGTGTGTTTTGTTTGTTTGTTTGTTTGTTTGTTTTGTTTTGTTTTTCCTGAGGTGGGTTTCTTGTAGAGAGCACATATATGGATCGTGTTTTCTTATCCACTCAGTTAACCTATGTCTTTTGATTGGGGCATTTAATTCATTTACATTTAAAGTTATTATTAATAGGTACTTCTTTGTTGCCATTTTCATTCTTTATCCCTGTGCTCCTTCTTCACTCCCTATTTCTTCTTTTTATAGCATATCTTTTAGCATTTCTTGCATTGCTGATTTGGTGGCAATAAACTCTCTTAGCCCTTTTTTTCTGTGAAGCTCCTGATTCCACCTTCAATTTTTAATGATAACCTTTCTGGGCATAGTATTCTTGGATTTGATCCTTTGCTTTGCATCACTTTGTATATTTTATTCAATTCCCTTCTGGCCTTGTGTGTTTCTGTTGAGAAATCAGTTCATATTCTAATAGGAGATCCCTTGTAGGTCACTTTCTGTTTTTCTCTGGTGGCCTTTAAGATTCTTACTTTGTCATTGGTGTTCGCCAATTTAATTATGATGTGTCTTAGTGTTGGTGTTTTACAGTTCAACTTGTTTAGGACTCTATGTTCTTAGACTTGCATAGTTGTTTTCTTGTCAATATCTGGGAAGTTTTCTATCATTGTTTGCTCAAACAGGTTTTTTATTCCTTGCTTCTCTTCCTCTTCTTCTAGTACATCTATTATGTGAATATTGTTTTGGGTGGTGTATCCCAACGCTTCCTTAGACTTTCCTCTAGCTTTTTAAGTCTTCTTTCTAGTTGATGCTTTGTGTGTTTTTTCTTACTTTGTCTTCTAATTTGCTGATGCGGTCCTCAGGCTTTTCTAGTCTACTATTTAAGTTTTTCATTGTGTTCTTTATTGCATCTATGTCTTTCTTCATCTTTTCTTGGTTCCTTTTCATGTTGGTGACATTCTCATTAACTCCTTATATTTATCATTGAGTTGTGTATATTTGTCATCCAGCCGTTTATACATCCTTATAACCAGCACTCTGAATTATTTCTCTGATATGCTACTAGCCTCAATTTCATTTAACTCTCTTTCTAGTAATTCCTCTTTTTCTTTCATGTGGGGATTGTTTTTTTGTCTTCCCATGTTTTGCTGTAATTTTTTAATTGTAGGTTTGATTGGTTTGATACTCATTCTTTTGGGGATGATGCTACTGGTGTGATCTCTCATGTCTCCTGGACTTGGTAATCCAGTGTAGCTCCCTACTTGAGCTATTTTAATTCTCTTGATGTAGGCCTGTGAGCTGGAAAGGTACAACTGCAATGTCTGGAAGTCAGCAACCATCGAGTGGGGGATGGGGGGAGTATCCAAATTTTACTATCTTGCACTCTTGATTGAAATTGTGCATGTTGCATATAAGTACAACCAATGGACACCAAACTCTGGGGAGGAAGGGTATATATGGGGGGGGGGGCGCCAATGGTAACATATGTACACAGATAATAATTTAATTTTTTAAAATGAAAGAAAAAAAAGAAATTGTGCATGTCCAGTGGGGCTCACAGTGGCACCCAGGAACCATCTGTTGGGGTGATGGGTCTCAAGAAGCTGGCATTCTGGAAAAGCATGACTTTGGTGACCATAGTTCTATAGTTCTGTGTGGGAAGACTCAGCTTTTGCTGCTGCATCTGTGGTGGATATGCGCACACTCCCAGTGGAAGATCACAGGGGCACCTGTGGTGCATTTCCCAGAGCGGGGCACTTAAGAGCGGGGCCCTGAAGAGGTGTCTGTGGGAAGGTATCCAGAATGAGTGAATTCAGAATATCTACTCTTAGGGGTAGTGCATCCCTTTTTGTCCAAGATCACACCCAGCAAGGTCTCAGAGCTGCTCCCACAAGCGCCCTGTGGATAGATGGGCTCAGGATGCCTGCCCTTTAGAAATGTGCATGTCTGTGGCAGTTAGTTTGCTGGCACAGAGCTCTGATGCCCTTCAAGGGGCCCTGGCATGAAGAACACTGCTGGGGTATATGTGTGCAGGGATCCAGGATGAGTGAATTCAGAATTTCTACTGCTGGGGGCAGTGCGTCCCCATTTGTCCAAGATCACAATCAGCAAGGACTCATAGCAGCTCCACAAGTGCCCTATGGATAGATGGGCTCAGGGTGCCTGCCATTGGAAATGCTCATGCAGACCGGTGGTGCATATGCCAGTGCAGAGCTCTGATGCACTTTGAGGGTTCCTGGCACTGAAGTTTAGCATCTGTGGTATATAAGGGCAGTTATTCAGGAGGAGGGAATTCAGAATTTCTACTGTGGAGCAGCATGTCTTTGTCTGTACAGAATCACACCCAGCAGGGACTCAAAGCATCTCCCCAGCTCCCCCTGTGGATGAATGGGCGGCCTTTGGAAATGTGCACGCACATCTACGGTGGTCAGTTTGCTGGCACAGAGCTCTGACACACTTTGAAGGGCCCTGGCACTGAAGTTACACAGCTGGGGTGTTTGTGGGAAGTTATTCAGGCAGAGGAAATTTAGAATTTCTACTGTGGGGCAGTGCGCCCCTGTCTATACAGAATCACAACCAACAGGGGCTCCCAGTAGCTCCCAGCTGCTGCCAATGGAGTGATGTGCACTGGATACCTGCATGGCTGGAAATGCGTGAATGTGGTGTCCAGAGTTCTGCTGCTGTGGCTGGGGAAGATGCACTTATTGCTGCAGGAATGGTGCACTTTTGGAAGTGGAGGTCCCAGAGTCTGCAGGTCTGTAGCTGGGGCAACCGGATGTTGGCTCGAGTGGCTGCTGGGTCACGGGCATTGTCAAAGTCCTATCTCAGTGGTAGTGCTGATGAGTTCTTAGAAAAGGCCACTGTCCCTTTCAGGATATCGTGGGCTCTGCACCTGAGTCCTACAATCCAGGGAGTGGCCACAGAAATAGTAGTCTCTCCTTGTCCAAGAGAACCTGGTCTGCCAGCCCCTGCTGCTCCTGTGAGATTTGACTGTCCCTCACTCACACACATTCACACATTCTCCTTTCATAGCCTCACTCATTCACTTCCACTCCCTCACCTCTGTCCTGCCAGCCACATATTTTTTCTGATATGTTACAGAAGTTTTTATCCTACATAATAAAAAAGTAATATTCAAATTAACCATTACTCTGCGACACCCACAAGCCATGCCCACTAGCCACATCCACCAGCCAATCAGAGAGAGTATGCAAATTAATCCCAACCAAGTTGTCTGCAGACAAAAGAATAGTTGAGAGGCTTGGGTTTCCCCAGCAATAGAGGAAGCCAAGCTTTCCACATACTCTGGTTAGCCTCCACTCAAGGATACAAAGTTTCAATTACAGAAGATAAATCCCAAGAAATATGTCAGCTGCCACAGAGCTGGAGAGAACAGGCTAGGGTTGCCCCTGGCAATTAAGGAAGCCAAACTTTCCATTTGCACTGTCAAGCTTAGGCCTTCACTCCAGGCTACAACGTTTCAATTGTAGAAGGTAAACAAATCCAAACAGAAATGGTGGCAGCCATGAAGTAAGCAGGAGGCTTGGCTCTGCTCCAGGCTACAACGTTTCAATTGTAGAAGGTAAATAAATTCCAGATACCAGGGCCTCTGCTTGGGTTGCTGAGGGGGGTAGTGGGGGAGGGGGCATGGCTGCAGGGTTGATTGGCCCCAACTGCCCTCCCCTGCAGGTCTGGTCCCTCCCAACTCCCCTCCCCTGCTGGCCATCTTGTGGTGGCCATCTTGTGTGCACATAGGGGCAGGAGCTTTGACCACATGGGGGCAGCCATCTTGTGTGTTGAAGTGATGGTCAATCTGCAAGTACTCTTTTATTAGATAGGATAGAAGCCTGGTGCATGAGTGGGGGCCAGCTGGTTTGTCCTGAAGGGTGCCCCAGATCAGGGTGGGGTTCCCTTGGGTGAGGGGCACCGGTGGGATTGGGTCTAAACAGGCAGTTTAATATCCCTCGAAGGATCCTATTCGATAGATTGGAGAGTGTGCGGGCTGGGCTGAAGGAAACCCCCCCCACCACTTCGTGGATGAATTTTGTGCACCGGGTCTGTAATACACACACACACACACACACACACACACACACACAGGATGCATATCTGTTTACCATGATTATATTCTCTTGTTGGATAGATCCTTTTAGTATAATGTAGTGACCAAACTTTTTGTCTCTTTTTATAGCCTTCATTTTGAAGTGTATTTTGTCTGATTATTGTTTGTCTGGTTATTGTTTATAGGTACTTATTGCCATCCTATCTAATAAAAGAGTAATATGCAAATTAACCATCACTCCACTATACTCACAAGCCATGCCCACCAGCCCATCAGAGCAAGTATGTAAATTAACCCCAACCAAGATGGCTGTGGCCACAGAGAGCAGGAGGGAGGCTTGGGTTTCCCTGGCAATGGAGGAATCCAAGCCTTCCACACACCCTAGTGGGCCTAGGCCTACACTCGACGGTACAAAGTTTTAATTATAGAAGGTAAACAAATCCAAACAGAAATGGCAGCAGCCATGGAGCTAGAAGAGCATGAGGCTAGGGTTGCTCCCAGCAATGGAGGAAGCCAAGCTTCTGCAGCCCTGGATGGCCTAGGCCTCCACACCAGGCTATAAAGTTTCAATTATAGAATATACATAAATTCCAACAGAACTGTCTCCCACCATGAAATGAGCAGGAGGCTTGGCTCTGCTCCAGGCTACAAAGTTTTAATTGTAGAAGATAAATAAATTCCAGATACTAGGGCCTCCACTTTGGTCACCAGGGGTGAGGCCAGCCTTAAAACCACCAGTGGCCCCCTACCCAGGCCACCCCTAACCTTAAGGGAATCCCCACCCTTATCCAGGAGATCCTTCAGGGCAAACCAGCTGGCCCCAACCCATGCACCAGGCCCCTATCCTATCTAATAAAAGAGTAATATGCAGATTGACCATAACTTCAACACACAAGATGGCTGTCCCCATGTGGTCAAAGATCCTGCCCCCATGTGGACACAAAATGACTACCACAAGATGACCAGCAGGAAGGGAAGTTGAGAGGGACCAGGCCTGCAAGGGAGGGCAGTTGGGGGCGATAATCCCTACAGGAGAGGCAGTTAGGGATGACCAGGCTGGCAGAGGAGGGAAGTTGGGGGCAAACAGGCTGGCAGGAGAGCAGTTAGGCATCAATCATGCTGGCATGGAAGTGGTTGGGGGGTGATCAGACTGGCAAGCAGAGGTGGTTGGGGCAATCAGGAAGGCAGGCAGGCAAGCAGTTGGGAGCCAGGAGTCCTGTATTGTGAGAGGGATGTCCCAGATTGGAGAGGGTGCAGGCTGGACTGAGGACTCCTCTCCCCCTCCCGCCAAGCCCCCCAATGCACGAATTTTGTGCACCGGGCCTCTAGTTTTAATTATATATTATATATGCTTATGTTTACCTTTATTTCTTCTTCTCATTACAGCAATCCCTTTAGCATTTCTTGCAGTGGTGGTTTAATAGTGATAAACTCCTGATTTTTTTTTTAATTGTCTGGGAAGCTTTTTATTTCACCATCTATTTTGAATGTTATTTTTGCTAGATATAGGAATCTTGGTTTCAGATCCTTGCTTTTTCATTTCCTTTAATACTTTATGCCATTCTCTTCTGGCCTGTGGAGTTTCTGATTAGAAATCAGGTGTCAGCCTTATGGGAGCTCCTTTGTAGGTAACAAATTGCTTTTCTCTTGCTGCCTTAAAGATTCTCTCTTTGTCTTTAATTTTTAGCATTTTAATTATGATGTGTCTAATCATGTGCTGATTTGGGTTCTTTGAGCTTCCTGAACTTGGGTTCTTTTCCTTCACCAGGTTAGGAAACTTTTCTGCCATTATTTCTTAAAGCAGGTTCTCTATCCCTTGCTTACTTTCTTCACCTGCTGGTATTCCTATGTTGTCCCACAGTTCCCTTAAACTATCCTGTTTTTTCATTGGGGGGGATGGGGTGTTAGTTATTTTTTATCCTAGCTTCTCATTCACTGATCTGATCCTTGGCTACCCTTAATCTTCTGTGTATTTCTTCCAATGTATTCTTTATTGGTGCTATATCATTCTTCATTCTGACTGGTCTTTTTTCATAATTATGTCTTTTCCCATACTGTTCAGCATCCTTGTAATCCTTATTTTGAACTGTATATCTGATAAATTTCTTATTTTCATTTCATTTAGCTCTTCTGGGGAATTCTCTTGTTCTTTCCCTTTGGGGTTTGGGGTTGTTTGTGTGTGTGTGTGTGTGTGTGTGTGTGTGTGTGTGTGTGTTTGTTTTTTGTTGCTTTTGTTTGTTTGTTTTTTGTCTCTCCGTTTTGACTGCCTGTTTAGGTTTGTGGCTGTGAGTCTCTAGTGCAGGACAATGTCACATGCTCTTTGTGACTGGCTCTAAGTACCCTGTTTGGAACTATCAGCAATCCACACCTTGTGGCTCTCTCTGCTTGTTCTGGGTACCTTTGAAAAGGACCATGGTGTGCACTAAAGTCTGCTTTTCATTGCCCTGGGCCCAGAAGAAGATTAAATGTCAAAGACTCAAAGCCTCCATGTCTGCCTGCAGTCTGGTTGTTATATAGTCTTCATTAGCCTCAGGCTATTAGCAATAGAAAGGTATAAACTACACAGGGAGGAGTGAGAGGTTTTCTAATAGGGTGGGACAATTGCTTCCCCTCAGGCTAAAGCTGCCTATACAGTAAAGGTATGAGGTGAAAGATCCTCTCTGCAGTATGAAAGAATGACTTAACACAGGAAACCAGGGTGGCTGCCTTCTATGCTCTAACCCCTGAGCCCATACCTCTATTCTCCTCACTCAACTCTAGTTCACTCTGACTTCCTTCTGCCAGAGCCCAATGTAAGTGGCTGCACATAAAATTTTGTACGTTGGCTCTTTAAGAGGATACCTGCATTTCTAGCTATCTATCCATGGCAGACAGCAACCCTGATGCTTTTCACAGCCAGATATTATGTGGGCATATTTCTCAGTTTTGGTTCCCTGGACTGTGGGTCCCAGATTGAGGCTTATATCCAAGAGCTCTCATTGGGATCCCCCCAATTCTGAGATACTACTCCAGGACTTTGGTTGTTGTCTATGGGAGCCTGGCCAGCCCTTTTGTGCATCCACACTTCCTACCAGTCTCTATGTGATATCCACTTCCCATCCTTGGTTATCAGAGTTCTCTCCTTCTAGTCTTCATTTGGTTATTTAGGATGGGTTTTCTATATTTTAGTTGTAATTCCAGTTTGGTTCTGGAAGAGTGTCAGTGAGCTTCCACTTGTTCTCCCATCATTTTGGAATTCCCCTATTTTGCCTTCTAATTCACTGTTTCAGTCCTCAGTTTCTCCTAGTCTCCTGTTCATTACTTTCAGGGTATTCTTTATTTCAGCTATGCCATTCTTCATTTATTTTTATTCATGTTTTCAACTTGTTTTTTCAGAACATGTTGGTGTACTTCTCATTCAGTTTCTTATAATACTCACTAGAGGCCTGGTGCACGAAAATTTGTGCATTTGGAGGGATGGAGGTCCCTCAGCCCAGCCTTCACCCTCTCACAGTCAAGGAGACCTTGTCCACCTGCAAGCTTAGGACTTCACCCTGGGGTTTGGGCCTAAGATTGCAGTCACACATCCCTCTGGAAGCCTAGGAGCCCTCTGGGGATGTCCAACTCCTGACACTGCTACTGAGCTTGCAGCTGTTAGCCCGGTTTATGGCTAAATGGGTGAGCACACTGAACACCAGGGAGCAACTTCTTTGTTAAGCATCTGCCCCCTAGTGGTCAGTGTGTGTCATAGTGACCAGTCATTTCACCTTTAGGGTCAATTTGCATATTACCCTTTTATTATATATGATTAAGTTGCTTATAGTTCTCACTAAGTTGTTTGGACACCCTTATAACCATTATTTTGAATTCTTAATATGACAAATTGCTTGCTGCCATTTCATTTATTTCCTTTTCTGATGATGTCTCCCTTTCATTTGGGGATTGTTTCTTTGTTTCCCCATTTTAGTCATCTGATAGTCCATGGCACCAGGTTAGGTGTCCCAGGTCACTGTGGAAGGTCTTTGCATCCAAGGTCAGGCACATTGGGTCTGAGACAGATCCTGTGTCTGGTGGTATTAGGTCAAACTATGGGGCCCTTCAAAAGGTGGTGGGGTTGGTTGTCCAGGGGCACTGGGTCAGGCTCAATTAGTCATGATGCCAGGTCCATGTGAATGGTAACATTAGGTCACTGTGGAAGGCCTGGTGCCCCTCATACAGGCAAGAGGGCAATTATCCAGGGTTCCTGGGTTGTGTATGCCTATACTGTGCAGCATGTTTATGTATATTGTTGGGTCATGTGTCAAGGTGGTGAGGCAGGCCAAGCACAGTGTTCCTCAAGGCATCTGGCTGTGTTGGGAACACTGATCCTCAACATGCATGGCAGCCAGGTTCCCCTCTCATTAAGGGGACAGAGTTGGCTGGCCCATCCTCTCATGAAGGGGTTGGGGAAGTTGCATTGCTCCTCAAAACTTTGGGGTGGGGGAGGGGTAGATTGCTACTATATATAATGAAGAAAAACTTCACTACCACCAACCTGAATCTTCTCTCAAGAGAAGATGACAGTGAAAAGCAAAGGAGGATCCTGAGATGAATGATCTCTGTTTGTAAAGCACTCCACACACTCTTTGTTGGATGATATGGTTGAGAAAATTTGACTGTTCAGCAGCCTTTGAACACTGTAGAGAATAAGCAGTCCACAGGATAGAACTTACTTTAGCAGGGTTCTTTTGCCTCTGAGAGTGTTGCTTGGGTAAGTAGTTGGGTGGTTGTGCTTTGATGTGTTCTGAAACTCTCCACTGGGGGAACTGGCTCTGAGGTCTCCCCTTGTGCACTACAATACAATCTGTAGATGGCTGCTACTTGTTATGGACTTAGAGATACCCAGAAGTGGCTACACTGTGAACCAAGGCAGGCTGACACTAGTGCTAGACCTGGGGCCATTTAGTGAGAAGCATTTGACCTGCTGAGGCCAGGTGCTGCTTGTTTGAGATACTTTTTAGGAAAGTGTGGAGCATGGGCCAAGACTGGACACTTTTATGGAAAAGTCACTGAAAACAGCTCGTGTAGGCCTAAAAGTTGGGTGGGGAATTATTAGAGTGGAGCAACAGTCTGAGCCAGGTTGCCGGAGTCTCAGATATTATGTTCCCCTGTTGGATTGGTGGGGAGAAGGCTAACCAAAGGAACACTGGCCTCTGCCAGCACTTCTGAATGGGAGAAAGCTGCCCCCCCCCCAAAGCTCTTGCCCTAAAGCCAGACAATTAATTCCTCCCCATAGGAGTCTAGTGTCCTTCAAGCTGCTGTCTTAGCACTGGAGATCAAAAGTACAAGTAAGTCTGAGCATGGGCTCTTTATGAAAATCTGTGTGAAACTCCAGCAGCCTCAGCCTTCCTCAGCCTCAATCTCTGCTGATCTTTATAGCCAGAAGTTAAGGGGAATTCTCTTCATAGCACTGGAACTCTGCAGTGCTGGGCCTGGTATGAGTTGAGACCCCTTGCTCTCTTCAAAGGAGACCTCCATAGCTCAAATATCCCTCGCAAGTTTTACCCACCACACATGGGTATGGGACCAGCCCATTCTACATCTCTAGACCTCCTACCAGTCTCTATGTGACTTCTTTAATTCCGTAGTTGTGGGATTTCCATTCACCCATATTTCTGGTGATTCTGAATGATGATTGTTCTGTAGTTTAGTTATTTTGATGTGGGAAGAGGAAAGTACCATATTTACCTATGCAGCCATCTTGCCTCACAGTGGGAAAACAATTTTTGAATATCACACAATTTACTAGTAGAACACTGAAATTAATAAAAATCACAGGGGAAAAAACTAAAAAGTGTCTAGTCAACAAAAACTACTGAACATCTATAAAAATGTCTAGCCCTAGCCAGTTTGGTTCAGTGGACAGAGCACTGCCTGCAAACCAAAGGATCTCAGGTTCGTTTTTTACCAAGGGCAGATACCTTGGGGGAACGAAGATGGCAGCGTAGGTAAACACACCTGAACTGCTGCTGTGCACAACAATTTCAAAACTACAACTAAAAAACAAAAAGGCTATCACCCAAAGCCAAGGAGTGGCTGGCTGAATGGAAGCTCTAACTAGACTGAAAGATAAAGGAACATTCAGGGCACAGGCGCTGAAAAACTGAGGTAGGGGGATGCAGACTAACAATTCTCAGGGGGAAGGGGGTCTGAGGGGTATGGGAAGAGATTTGACAAAAATCTTACACCTATGGATGAAGACAAGGGCGGGGATACGGGCATGGGGTGGAGTTGGGAATCAGGTGGAGGGGAGCTATTGGGGGGGTGGGGGCAGAGAGGAACACCTGTAATAATTTGAACAATGAAGATTTATTTAGCCTAAACCTGTTTGGCTCAGTGGATAGAACGTCAGCCTGCGGACTGAAAGGTCCCAGGTTCGATTCCGGTCAAGGGCATGCACCTTGGTTGTGGGCACATCCCCAGTGGGGAATGTGCAGGAGGCAGCTGATCGATGATTCTCTCTCATTAAGTAAGTAATTAAGTAAATAAATGACTGACCAAATAACACTGAAGTTTTTATAAGAGGAAGAAATTAGAACATGCATATGCTTGCATAGAGGGAAGACTGTTTAGAGCCACAAGGGGAAGAAAGCCATTTATCAGCTAAGGAAAGAGGCTTCAGAAGAAACCAACCCTGCTGACACCTTTGTTTCAGATTTCTAGTTTCTAGAACTATAAGAAAATAAATTTCTGGCATTTTGGGTATCCAGTTGTGGTACTTTGTTATGGCAGCTCTAGTAAACTAATAGATTTTGGTACTAGGGAGTGGCTGCTGCTGTAAATAATAACTAAATATGTATAAATTACTTTGGAACTGGGTAATAGGTAGAGGCTGGAAGGGTTTTGACGTGCTTATTGCAAAAATCCTTGATTGCCTTGAAAACACTGTTGATAGAAATATAGATGTGAAAGGTGTTCTTGTGAGAGCTCAAAAAGAAGACAGCTATAGAGAAGCTTCTACTGTCAGAAATATCGATATATCATCAAGAGTACTAAAATGTAAAATTTTGATAAGGTCCCAGATGGAAATAAGGAACATGGTATTAGAAACTGAGGAAAAACTGTTATATGAAGTGATTAGAAAATATTAAAGAATTTTAACAAATTGTGTTCTAGTGTTTTGAAAAGTAGAAATTGTAAACTTGGATGTTTAGCTTAGGATATTTCTAAGCAAAGTGTTAAAGGCATGGCCTGGTGTTTCCTTGATACTTATAATAATATAAGAGAGGAGAGAGATACATTGAAAAAACAACTGTTAAGCAAAAAGGAATGGGAACTTCATGATCTGGAAAATACTCAACCTATCTAGGTTGCAAAAAAAATGAGAAAGTGTGTTCTGGACAGAATATTCATCAAGAGTTAGTTGGACAACCACTTTCCAAAAACTTATGGGTATGTGACCTAAGGAGGACCTACTTCACTGACAGGATGAAATAAAGGGAGGCTGACTTCTAAGATACCACAGGGCAGGGCAATTGAACAACCTGCCCAGTGCAAAAAGGAAAACTGATTAGGTGCACTATTTATAGTATCTTTGATATCAAATAAATGAGGTACTCAAGAGAAGTACACTGAGTGGCCAGATTATTACGCGTTCAGAAATCATAATAATGAAGCAATGCTATATTCCTATCTTAAATTTCAACATTTCCAGGTGTTTTTTTATGCAAAAACATCTACTAACCTTAAAGAAAAGAAAAGAATGACCTTGATGGCAGTTCAGAAGTCAGCAGGGTTGTTACTATTAGGAGACCCCTGAGAGTACAGTCCTGGAAATGGGTTTATCTCCTTCACTGGTTCAGAGGGGTCAAGGCTTCAACCTGACCCTAAAACAATATGACTGGTGTTCTTAGAAATGGAGATCCAAATGGCAGGAGAGTAGGTAAAAGTTAAACTCATCTCCTCCCAGGAAAAAATTTGGAATTACAACTAAAATATAGAACAATCAACCTGAACAATCAGCTGAAGACTAGCTGAAGTATGATAACCAAGGAATTATAAAATAAGTCACACTGATACTGGTAAAAAGTGCAGAGAAGTGAAAAGGCAACCTACAGAATGGGAAAAAAATATTTTCAAACCATCTATCTGATAAGAAGTTAATATCCAAATATATAAGAAATTCATGAAACTCAATATTAAAAACCAAACCAATAACAACAACAACAGACCTGATTAAAAATGAACAAAAGGCCTCAATAGATATTTTTCTAAAGAGGACATACAAATGACTAACAGGCACATTAAAAGATGATTAAAACTAATCATCAGGAAAATACATATCAAAACACCAAGTAGATATCACCTCACACCTGTTAGGATAGCTATTATCAAAAAGAAGAGATTACAAGTGTCAGTGAGGATGTGCAGAAAAGGGAACTCTTGTACACTGTTGTTGAGAATATAATTTGGTGCAGTCACTATGGAAAACTACATGGAGGTTCCTCAAAACCCTAAAAATAGAACAACCATATACCTTAGTAATTTCTTCCGGTTTTTTCTTAAAGTAAATGACATCAGTATGTCTAAATGATACCTGCACTCATAATAATGAAGATATAGAAACAATCTAAGGGCCTGTAAACAAATAAGGAGATAGAAAATGTGCTGGATAATAGAATGGTATTCAGCCTAAAAAATGAAGAAATCCTGAGGGAGATCCAAGATGGCAATGGAGTAGGCAGAAGTTCCACTCACCTCCTCTGAGGAACAAAATGCGACCCACAGATTGAGAACCGCTAGCAGGGTCGCCTAAGACCATCGGAAACCACAGATATTTACATTATGAGTCATAACAGTAGCAAAATTACAGTTATGGGGTAGCAACAAAAAAGATTTTATGGTTGAGGGGTCACCACAAATGAGCTGTATTAAAGGGTAGCGGCATTAGGAAGGTTGAGAACCACTGCACTAGCCCCACCCTCCCTGTGGCTACACCCAGCCAAGCTTGTGCCCTGTGAAGGAATCAACTAGCTGCAACCATCTTGGACCCATGGTGCAGTCATTCTTGGAAGGCTCTCAAAAAAGTCCAGGCTGACTCAGGTGGTGTCAGAGAGGCAAAAGATAAGAATGAATTGTGTGGCTATAAGGCAAGGGCCATTTTTTCAAGCACACCCCATATGGTGCCACCATTTCTGTGCAGAACCCTCCCACCACACAGTCAAATCTTAATCTGTTTTAGACTGATTAACTCTGCTGGAATTCACAGATGACTGCCTGAAATCCCACTCAGTTAAAAAATCAACAAGCCCAAGGCAGGTGGTAGCTGGCTTTGCTCTATCCTAAAACTATCATTTAGTGACCTCAGACCCAGTAATGGAACCAACTTTAAACTGTATTCACCTGGTGAATACTATTCATCCATACCTGGTGACTCACTGAGCCTAACGGGCAGCCAGAAGGCAGATGTGGATCCCAGGGTTCTTTCCGCCTTTTGTTGGCATCCCCCAGGATTAATATTGGAGGAAACCAGTCTCACTGTGCAACTTGACCTACCCACATGAGCCCAGGCTCAGCAAAGGCAGCCACAAACTGTGGATTATACTGTACCTCCTAACAGGTAGCCCAGAGCAGGCCACACAGTGTTTCTTTCACATTAATCTGCACAAGAGTCCCTCCAAAGAGATTCCTGAACCAACACATCCAGTGGAAAGATTTAGACCACATCAGAGAACAATCAATTTAGATCTTCAAGTGACATAGCCAAAAAAGACCTCAGCTGCCACCAGATCATGATGGGATGAAATACATATTGTGGTATCAGCCCTCAAACAGTAGCCTGCACACTGTGGTAGGGGCCAATTCTCACAGACAGGCTGAAGAAGTATTAACATCATTAAAATATCCATTCTACCCAAAGCAATCTTTAGATTCAATGCAATTTCTATTAAAATACCAACAGCATATTCAACTGGTTTGGCTTGGTGGATAGATGTAGCACAAACATTCCAAAAAGTTATATAAAAACAAAAGGACCTTGTATAGTCTCAGCAATCTTGAGAAAGAAGGAAAAAGTTGAAGGTATCACAATACCTAATGTCAAATTATACTGTAAGGCCATTGTAATAAAAAAAAAAAAACCCAGCCTGGTTATATGCATAACAACTGGCACATAGATCAATGGGACAGAACAAAGAGCAGAAGTAAACCCATATGTTTATGGTCCCTTGGTATTTGACAAAGGAGGCAAGAGCATACAACAGTGTAGATTCCATCTCTTTAATAAATGGTGTTGGGAAAATTGGGCAAATATATGCAAAAAATGCATCTGGACAGCCAATTTACAGCACACAAAAGAATAAATTCAAAGTGTAAAAAAAAAAAGATAAATGGAAGGCACAAAATCATAAAAATTCTAGAAAAACAAAACAGGCAATAAAATCTCAAGCACTGCTCATAGCAATATTTGTGTTGATATATCTCCTAGGGCAAGGAAAACAAGAAAAAATAAATAAATGGGATTGTATCAAGCTAACAAACTCCTGCACAGCAAAAGAAACCACCATTAAAATGAAAATGAAAGATTTAAACATGGCAGCTGGCAGAATTGGAGTGAGGGAGAGAATGTGACATCTGTATAACAGCTGGCACAATGACATTGGGTTGAACCTCACTACCATGATAAATTGAAGGGGCACTCTCTCCCACAAATGGGACATCAACAATCAAGTATCAATTACAACAGTAGAGCCCAAATAATTCACACAAGGGGAATTGCTAGAGCATTCGGCTCAGGTGAACAAAGAGTCTATCTAAACCACTGCATGCCTCAAGACACTTTCTACATAATGCCATCTCACAAAGACTGGGAGGCATAGCAGTTCTATCTAATATATAGAAGCAACTACAGAGAGACAGATAAAATGGGGAGACAAAAAAATAACACCCAAATGAATGAAAAAGAAGAAATCTCCCCCCCCAAAAAAAAATAGATAACTAAATTAAATGATACAAGCAAACAATCAGACATAGAGTAAAGCAATAAGCATGCCTAAGGAAATTAGTGCAGATTACAACAGCATAAAAAAGGAAAATAAATACCATGAACAAGAACCAGACAGAAATGAAGAATTATACAGTATAATATATATATTTCTGTCTGGTTCTTGTTCATGGTATCTATTATATTTTGCTTTTTTATGCTGTTGTAATCTGCACTAATTTCATATATATATGAAATTTCATATATCGATATATTGATATATGACATCAAGAATACAAGAATACACTGGCTGGCACTAAAAGTAGACTGGATGGAAAAGAAAATTGAATCAGAGATTTAGAAGACAAGGTAGAAATAAATACCTAATTAGAGCAGCAAATAGAAAAAAGAATAGTCCTAACTGGTTTGGCTTAGTGGATAGAGCATTGGCCTGTGAACTGAAGGGTCCCCAGTTTTGATTCTGGTCAAGGGCATGTACCTTGGTAGCAGGCACATCCCCACTACCAGGTGTGCAGGAGGCATATGATCAATGTTTCTCTCTCATTGATGTTTTTAACTCTCTATTCCTCCCCCTTCCTTTCTGTAAAAAAAAAAAAAAAATCAATAAAATGTATTTCTTTTAAAAAGCAGGAAGATAGATTATGGGAGCTCTGACATGAAACATAACAACATCCACATTATAGGAATGGCAGAAGGGGAAGAAGGTGAGCAAGGAGCAGAGAACCTGTTTAAATAATAATGACAGAAAACTTTCCCAACCTGATGAAAGAAAATGTTACACAAGTTCAGGAGGCACAGAGAATCACAATCAAGATGAACCCAAAGACACCCAAATCTGGATATATCATAATCAAAATAACAAACGTTAAAGACAAAGAAAGAATCTTCAAGGCAGCAAGAGAGAGAGAAAATTACCTACAAAGAAGCTCCCATTAGAATGTTAGTTGACTTCTCAATAGAAACACTTCAGGCCAGGAGGGAGTGGCATGAAGTAATCAAAGTAATGAAAATCAAGGGCCTAAATCCAAGAACACTATTTCCAACAAGGCTATCATTTAAAAATAGATGTTGAAATAAAAAAGCTTTCCATACAAAACAAAAAGTAAAAAGAGTACATTACGACCAAACAGGCAATACAAGAAAGGTTAAAGAGACTGCTTTAAGAAGGTGAATAAAAGAAGAGAGAATCTTTGGCATAAAGAAAATAACAATGGCAATAAAATATACCTATCAATGATAATCTTAAATGTAAAAGGATTAAATGCTCTAGTCAAAAGCCATAGGGTGACTAACTAAATAAGAAAACATGACATACTCTCTACAAGAGAGCCACCTCAGAACAAAAAATACACACAGATTGAAAGTGAAGAGATGGAAAATGTATTCCATGCAAATGGAAAGGAAAAAAAAAAGCTGAGGTAGCAATACTCATATCAGACAAAATAGACTTCAAAACAAAGGCCACAACAAGAGACAAAGAAGGCTACTACATATTACTAAAGGGAATGATTCAATAAAAAAACATAACACTTGTAAACATATTGTATATTCATCCAATATAGGAACATCCAAATTTATTTTTTTTAAGTCTCCATGAACTTTAAGGGAGATATTAACAGCAATACAGTTATAATAGGGAACTACAACATCCTCACTGACACCACTGTTTATATTGTATTTTCCAGACCAAAAAAAAAAAAAAATCAATAAGGAAATAGGCCTTAAGTGACACACTAGATCAGATTAATCTAACTGATATTTATAGAACATTTCACCCCAAAGCAACAGTATATACATTCTTCTCAAGTGCACATGGAACATTCTCAAAGATAAGCCACACATTAAGGAACAAAACAAGTGTATACAAATTCAAGAAGATTGAAATAATACCAAGCATTATCTGGGCTCACAATGATGTGAAGTTAGAAATAAACTACAATTAAAAACAAACCTCAAAATACTCAAAGTAGTGGAGGATAAATAGAATGGTTTTAAAACAATTAATCTGTTATCAATGAGATCAAGCAAGAAGTTAAAAACTTCTTAGAAACAAATGAAAATGAATACACAACCAGGCAAAACATATGTGACACTGTGAAAGCAGACCTAAGAGGAAAGTTCATAGCATTACAGGCCTACCTCAAGAAACAAGTAAAAGCACAAATAAACTACTGAATTCTACAACTAAGTGAGTTATAAAGAGGACAGCAATAAAAGCCCAGAGGAAGTAGAAGGAAGGAAATAATAAAGATCAGAGTGAAAATAAACGGCATAGAAAAACAGTACAAAAGATCAATGAATCCAAGAGCTGGTACTGTGAAAAAAATAAATAAGATTGTTGAACCCCTAGCCAAGTTCATCAAGCAACAAAGAGAGAGGACCCAAATAAATAAAATCAGAAATAAAAGTGGTGATATAACAACAGACACCACAAAAATACAAAGGATTGTAAGCAAATACTATGAACAACTTTATGCCAACAAATTGGATAACCTGAGCAAAACTGACAAATTCCTAGAAATATACAACCTCCCAAAACTCAATCAAGAAGAATCTGAAAACCTGAGTAGGCTGATAACAACTAAAGAAATTGAAACTGGTTTTAAAACTCCCAGGAAAAAAAAAAAAAAAAAAAAAAAGTCTTGTACCAGATAGATTTATAGGAGAATTTACCAAACATTCAAAGATAAAATAACACCTATCCTCCTCAAACTATTCCAAAAAAATTCAAGAGTCATGAATATTTCAAAGCTCTTTAACAAAGCCAACATTATCCTAATTCCAAAACCAGATAAAGATACTACAAAGAAAGAAAAGTATAGGCCAATATCCCTTACAAACATAGATGCTAAAATCCTCCAACAAAATATTAGCAAATCGGATCCAGCAATATACTAAAAAGATCATACATCATGACCAAGTGGAATTTGTTCCAGGAATGAAGGCTGGTACAATATTAGCAAATCAATAAATGTGATATATTGCATACAATTGAAAGATAAAACTTACATGATCGTATCAATAGGTTCCAAAAAAAGCATTCAACAATACTCATCATCCTTTCTTTCTTTTTTTAATTTTTTTATTGATTTTTCACAGAGAGGAAAAGAGAGGGATAGAGAGTCAAAAACATTGATGAGAGAGAAACATCGATCAGCCGCTTCCTGCACACTCCCCACTGGGGATGTGCCCCCAACCAAGGCACATGCTCTTGACTGGAATCGAACCTAGGACCTTTCAGTCTGCAGACCGACGCTCTATCCACCGAGCCAAACCAGTTTCGGCATCATCATTCTTTCTTGATTAAAAACTCTCAAAAAGTGGAAATAAATGAATCATTCCTTAACACAATAAAAGCCTTATATGTCAAACCTACAGCCAATATCATATTCAAAGGGCAAAAACTAAAACCATTTCCCCTAAGAACAGGGACAAGACAAGAATGCCCACTCTCACCACTTTTGTTTGACATAATGCTGGAAGTCCTAGACACATCAATCAGAAGAAAAGACAAAAGGCATCCAAATTGAAAAGGAGGAAGTAAAACTGTCGTTATTTGCAGATGACATGATGTATATAGAAAACTCTAAGGACTCCACCAGGAAACTATGAAACTTAATAATTGAATTTGGCAATGTGGCAGGATACAAAATTAACATCCAGAAACTGATGGCATTTTTATACACCCATAATGAACTCTCAGAAAGGAAAACTAAAAATAAATAAAAATAAAAATAAAAATAAAAAATAAAATCCCATAAACCATTGCAACCATAAAAATAAATAAATAAAGGATAGCTAGGTATAAACTTCACCAAAGAAGTAAAAGACCTTCAACCAGGAAAAAAAAAAAATAGGTTATTGAAGCAGAAGAAGATTCAAACAAATGGAAATAAATATACATTTCTCCAAAATGGACATACAAATGGTCAAGAGATGTATGAAAAAAATGCTCAAAGTCACTAATCATCAGAGAAATGCAAATTAAAACCACAATGAGATATCACCTCACACCTGTGAGAATGGCTATCATAAAAAAAAAATAACAACAAAAAAGTGCTTGCAAAGATGTGAAGAAAAGGAAGCACTAGTTCATTTTTGGTGGGGATATAGATTGCTACAGCCACTGTGAAAAATAATATGGAGTTTCCTTTTAAAAAAATAAAATAAAAATGGAATAAATGGAAATTCTGTTGACCCAGCAATCCACTTCTGGGAATATGTATTAAAAATCCCAAAGTACCAATCAGAAAGCATATATGCACCATAGCAGCATTATTTACAACTAGAGGCCTGGTAAATGAAATTTGTGCACCAGGGAAACGGGCCTAAGCCAGCAGTCAGACATCCTTAGTGCTGCTGCAGAGGCAGGAGAGGCTCCCACCACGGCTGCTGCACTCACCAACCATGAGCCTGGCTTCTGGCACTCCCTGTGAGAGCACACTGACCACCAGAGGGCAGCTCCTGTGTTGAGCATCTGCCCTCTGGTGGTCAGTGCACATCATAGCGACTGGTCAACCAGTTAACTGTCTGCCCTTGGTGATCAGTGCATGTCATAGTAAGTGGTTGAGAGGCCTTAGCATATCATTAGAGGCCCAGTGCACAAAATTTGTGCATGGATAGGGTTCCTAGTGGCTGCCAGCTGCTGACCAGGGCCTGCCTTCATTCCATGCCACCCCCTGATGGCCACTGCACGTCATAGCAAATAATCGAACTCCTGGTCAGTTGAACTTCTGAGGGGACACTTTGCATATTTAGCTTTTATATATATATTATGCTTTGATTGATTGAGCAGATGAACAAATGACTGGACACTTAGCATATTAAGTTTTTATTATATGGGAAAGAGCCCAAGTGCTCATCAATACATGAAGAGATAAAAAGGCTGTGGAACATTCACATAATGGAATATTATGCAGCTGTAAAAAATGGGGGGGGGGATATCTTACCCTTTGGGGCAATATGGATGAATGCAGAGAATATTATGCTAAGTGAAATATCTGAGAAGGACAAATATCACATGATTTTACTTATTTGTGGAATCTAATGAACAAAATGAATTGACCAATAAAACAAGAGCTGAAGCAAGGAGGCATGGAACAGACTAACATCCCTTGAGGTTGGGTGTGAGGAGGTGAGAAGAGATAAACCAAAGAATTTATATACATACTAGAGTCTCGGTGCATGAATTCGTGCATGGGTGGGGTCCCTTTGGGTGGCTTGCAGGGATCGAGCCGAAACCCGCAGTCAAATGCCACCTGAAGCTCCTACCTGCTGCTCCCGCTCATCCCCGCCCCACTGTGCCTGCCGCGGGCTCGCGCCCAATCAGTCCTAATTGGGGGAGGCTTGCACTGCCACAGCAGTGCTCACCAGCCATGAGCCCTGCATGTGGCACCTTCCCTTCCCATGGGGAGTGGCCCGTGGGATCGAATTCAAACCTACTCTCTGACATCCCCAGGGGGGTCTCAGATTGTGAGAG
Source organism: Pipistrellus kuhlii (assembly GCF_014108245.1). Taxonomy (NCBI): domain Eukaryota; kingdom Metazoa; phylum Chordata; class Mammalia; order Chiroptera; family Vespertilionidae; genus Pipistrellus; species Pipistrellus kuhlii. The sequence continues at coordinate 1,275,701 of NW_023425531.1, forward strand.
GATGCAGGCCAGGCTGAGGGATCCTACCAGGGTGTTTTCAGCCCAATCCACTCAGTCCCAATTGGCTGATCGGGGCCGGGAGGGACCACAAGAGGGCTACAAGGCATATCCAGCCTGTCTCGCCCAGTCCCAATCGTCTGGACACCAGCAGCAAGCTAGCCTACCGATCGACTGTCTGCCCCCTGGTAGTCAGTGCACCTCATAGCGAGCGGTTGAGCAGTATATCATTAGCATATTACACTTTGATTGGTGGTTTGGTTGTTCTGCCATGCAGTCTATTTTCATATTACCCTTTTATTAGATAGGATATGCATAGCCCATGGACATAGGCAATAGGGGTGTGAACATGTAGAGGGAAGGGTATGATCTGGGAGGAGAGAAAGGGGTTAGGGGTGGGGACAGGAGAGACCTGTAATACTATCAACAGTAATGACAGTTTTACTTCCTCCTTTCCAATTTGGATACCTTTTCTTTTTTCTTCTTACCAGATTGCTGTGGCTAATATTTCCAGTTCTATATTGAATAAGAATGCTGAAAGTACACAGTTTTGTCTTATTCCTCTTCTTGAGTGAAACATTTTTAGTTTTTGCCATTTAAGCATGATATTGGCTATAGGTTTGTCATATATGGCTTTTGTTATGTTAAGGAATATGTTCCCTCTATTCCCACTTTCTGTAAAGTTTTTATCAAAAATGGGTGCTGGATATTGTCTAATGCTTTTTATGTCTATTGATATGATCATGTAAATGTGATACATCACATTTATTGATTTGAAAATATTATATTAGCCTTGCATTCCCAGAATAAATCACCCGTGGTCATTATATACCATCTTGTTAATGTATTGTGGGATATGATTTGCTAATGTTGTTGAGGATTTTAATGTTCATCAGAATTGTTGGCCTACAATTGTTTTCTTTGTAGTGTTTTGGGATTAGGATTATGTTGGCCTCATAAAAATAGCTTGGGAGTTTTCCATCCCTTTGAATTTTCTGGAACAGTTGAGAATAGAAGTTAATTCTTCTTACAATGTTTAGTAAAGTTCAATTGTAAATCCATCTGGTTCAGGATTTTTGTGTGCTGGCAGTTTTTTATTACTTTTTCAATTTTATTAGTTGTTATTAGCCTATTCCAATTTTATGATTCTTTCTAATTGAGTTTTGGAAGATTGTATGTTACCAGAAATTCCCCCATTTTATCCAGTTTGTTGGCATATACTGTAGTTGTTCATAGTATTTTCTTAAAATACTTCATATTTCTAGGTATCAGTTGTTATAATGCCTCTTTCATTTCATTTATTGTTATATTGTTCATATGGCTTTATTTATATTGTTTTCATTTCATTTTATTTTTATTTTTAATATTTTTATTTTTCTATTAGAGTTGAGGTACAGTATAGTTTTGGGTGTACAACCCAGTAATTAGATAGATAGATAGATAGATAGATAGATAGATAGATATAACTTACAAAGTGATCATTCTGATAAATCTAGTAGATCTAACACCATACAAAGAAATTATAATATTATCTTATATAATAAAAGGCTAATATGCAAATTGGCCCTCATGTCCTCGCACAAGATGGCTGCCCCCATGTGATCAAAGATAGCCGCCACAAGATGGCCGGCTGGGGATGGCAGTTAGGGGTGACCAAGCCAGCAAGGAAGGACAGTTGGGGGTGACTGGGCCTTCAGGGGAGGAAGGAAGGGAAGTTGGGGGGACCAGACCTGCAAGGGATAGCAGTAGGGGGTGACAGGCCTGCAGGGGTGGGCAGTTGGGGTTGAGCAGACCAGCAGGGGAAGACAGTTGGGGTGATTGGGCATGCAAAGGAAGGAGAGCAGTTGAGGGGTCAAGGCCTGCAGGGGAGGGCAGTTGGGGATAATTGGGGCGGCAGGGGAGCAGTTAGGCATCAATCAGTCTTGCAAGGGGGTGATCAGACTGGCAGGTAGAAGCAGGGGCAATCAGGCAGGCAGGCAGGTGAGTGGTTGGGAGCCAGCAGTCCCAGATTGTGAAAGGGATGTCCCAAATTGGAGAGGTCGCAGGCTGGACTGAGGGACACCCCTCCTCAGTGCACAAATTTTGTGCACCAGACCTCTAGTCTATATATATAAAAAGCCAGTGACTTTAAGATCATCACTACTGGAATGGCCAGAGACCAGAACACTGCCCAGGTTGGCCTCACCCCGCAGTGTGGATCCCCCCCACCTGGATCCAGGGCCCTATACGGGCATGCCAGCCATTCCCCACCTGTGCACGAGGTCTCTATTCCTAAATAATAAAAGGATAATGTGCAAATTGACCTTAAAGGCAGAAGGACCAGAAGACTGCTGGACCAATCACTATTGAGGTGCACTGTCCACCTCTCAGTCCCTTTCCCTGGCTGGCAGGCTCTGATCGCCTGATGGCAAATGGGGAACAGGGGTAGATGGCGAGGAATGTGTGGAACCAGGCCAAGGCCCCAGCCCCGAAGGTCACCCCACACACAGAAGGCAACCTGAGGTGAGGGCAGAGCCTGCAAGCAGGCGGGAACAACCGACCTCTCAGTCTATCTGATGGCAAAAGGGGAATCGAGGGTGGGTGGTGGTGGTAGTGGAGGGCGGAGGGTGAAGGGTGGGGCCGGCTGTGGACAGCTGGGGAAGATGGCCCTAATCACAGGCCTAGGGACTGTACCCATGCACACGTTTCATGTTCTGGGCCTCTATTTTACTATATTTCCTATGCTGAACTTTACATCCCCATGACTATTCTCTGCATCAGTGTTTCTCAAACTTCTCTCATGATGAGAATCACCTGGTGGAGTTGTTAAAATGCAAATTCCTGAATTCCAACTAAGAAGTGCTAAACTAGAATTTTTGGGAAAATTATGAGTACATATCTTACCATTGCCCCCCACCCCACTCCCATACATGTCCTCACACCATGCCCCCAGTGTTTTGCTTCCATTGTTTATGCTTATATGCATGCATACAAGTCCTTTGGTTGATCTCATATCTCCCCCACCTCTCCTTAAATTTCCCACTGTAATTTGACAGTCTGTTTGATACCTTACTGCCTCTGTATCTATCTTTTTTTTTAATATATCTTATTGATTTTTTACAGAGAGGAAGAGAGAGGGATAGAGAGTTAGAAAATCAATGAGATAGAATCATTGATCAGCTGCTCTTGCACACCCTCTACTGGGGATGTGCCCGCAACCAAGGCACATGCCCTTGACTGGAATCGAACCTAGGACCTTTCAGTCTGCAGACCGACGCTCTACCACTGAGCCAAACCAGTTTCAGCTGTATCCATCTTTTTATTCATCCGTTTATAATGTTCTTTATTATCCATAAGTGAATGAGATCATGAGGTATTTTTCTTTGACTGGCTTATTTCACTTAGCATAATGTTCTCTGATTCCATCCAGGTTGCTGCAAATGGTAAGAATTCCTTCTTTTTTATGGCAGCATAGTATTCCATTGTGTAGAGGTACCATAGTTTTTTTATCCAATCATCTGGTGACGGGCACATAGGCTTTTTCCAAATCTTAGCTGTGGTGAATTGTGCTGCTATGAACATAGGGGTGCATATATCCTTTCTGATTGGTGTTTCTAGTTTCTTGGTATATAATCCTATGAGTGGGATTACTGGGTCAAATGGGAGTTCCATTTTCAGTTTTTTGAGGAAACTCCATACTGTTCTCCACAGTGGTTGCACCAGTTTGCATTCCCACCAGCAGTGTACAAGGATTCCTTTTTCTCCGAAACATTCAAGCAAACAACAAAAGGACAGAAAGAGAAACAATTTTTTGAATAGTTAAGACAGAGAAGAGAGAGGAGTGTATGGACTTGGAAGCAAGGGATTGGAAATTAGATAGGGTGAAATTTTAACAGAGGATATACAAAGAATATGGATAATCTAAAGAAGGAATGGGGTAAGAGAAACAGGACACAAAAGGGGAGAGGCTATGAAGAGAGTGATGGCCTAAAGGTAGAGTTGAGATAAAGTAAAATGATGCCAAAGGAAAGGTGAAAATAGTATATAGAACACTAATCCCAATGTAAAATAAAGAGAAAATAAAATATCACTTTAAAAACAAAGGTAAAATAGTAGTATAATAATACTGATTGAAAATTAAAATGTAATAATTAAAAAGGTAAAATCAAGTGATGAAAAAAGAAAAAAAATAGTTTCTTAAGCAAAAGATGAAAATAAAAAAAATAATAAAATGTGCAGTAGTAAAGGTCATTCACCTCCTCTATTGTTCTGTTTGTCATACCTGTTTCCCAGTCTGGACAGTATTTCAGTTTTCTGAGTTCCACTGCTCCTCAGTAAACCAGTCCTGATTTTTAAGCAGGTGGTGTCTTATTTTCTTATATTCCTTTATTTTTTATTATACAAGAGTCAATTTGTGATTCAGCCACTGGGTGGAAGTTTTTCTGGATTCACTTCCAGATCTATACAGCCTCTCTATCCTGCCTCTCGGTGGAAAGCTTAGATCCTGCTTTCCCTGTGGCACTCAATACAGTCTATGTGAATGGGCTGCCCCAGAGCTGGCTCTCCAATGGTCACTCTCTGCTCCAATCCCCCGGCTCCAGAAAAACAACTTTCCCCTGCAGTCTCCCAAGATGTCCCCAACTAGGTGATCCTATGTATTGGGCTTAGTAATCAGAAGCAAGGATTTGAAGAGGAAAAAGCCCAAGAGTGCAAACAATGGGTCTGCGTGCAAGTCTGTGCAGTTTCCTTTTCCCCCTTGGGTCTAAGCAGCCGTCACACTTTTGAAATTTTTAGGCTGTCCTTTTACATCAGATCAAAATGGGTTGCTTTTTAGAGATCCCTTCTGTTAGCAGCTCTGAGAACCCCCTTCCACATTCACGGATCACACCAGCCCCAAAAGCCATGAATTTTTCTAGGCATAGACTTCCTTGGTCCTCCAGCTCCCACAGTGCACGTGTTTCTCTCTCCCACCAGGACCAGGGACCTCACCTATCCCAGGGGAAATGCGACCTTTCCGTGGTGGAGTGTAGAGCTCCTCTGAATCCCTGTATTTGCGCCAACTGGGGACCGGCGCTCTGGGGCTCGCAGCTGTTTGGTGGTTGCTGCCGTCGTAGATTTACAGGCTTTCAATAAGATCCACTTTCCTCTTCAAGATAGTGTGGTCTCCGCATCTGAGCCCGTAGCTCTGGGAGGGGACCCAGCAGCAGTGGGGTCTGCCTGGTCATGAGAACCCTGTCCAGGAGTCCCTCACCTTCTCCTGGAGTTTAACTGTCCCTTAACTCACCAACAAATACTCCCCATGTGACCCTCAGCTATTCTTTCTTTCTGTTCTGGACTAGGCTCGGGACACATCTGTCTATTCTGCTGCCATTTTCTCAATCAAAAAGCTCCATCCCTTCACTTTCAATCTGTGTGAGTCCCTTGTTCTGAGGTGGGTCTCTTGTAGACAGCATATATATGGGTCATGTTTCTTATTCATTCAGCCACTCTATTTCTTTTGATAGGAGCATTTAGTCCATTAACATTTAAAGTTATTGATAGGTTCTTGTTTGTAGCCATTTTTATTTTTTGTGCCCATATTCCTTCTTACCTTTTTATTTCTTCTTTTCACACCAGTCCCTTTAGCATTTTTTTTTTTTCTGTGAAGCTCCTTATTTCCCTTCCATTTTGAATTATAGCCTTGCTGGATAGAGTATTCTTGGATTCAGTCCCTTGCCATGCATCACTTTGTAAATTTCCTTCCATTTTTTCTGGCCTGATGTGTTTCTTGTTGAGAAATCATTTGATAATTTAATGGAAGATTCCTTGTACGTAACTTTCTGTCACTCTCTTGCAGCCTTTAAGGTTCTCTCTTTGTCTTGAACATTTGCCATCTTAATTATGATATGTCTTGGTGTGGGTCTTTTTAGGTTCATCTAGTTTCTTGGGATATATTCCTAGAAGTGGGATCACTGGGTCAAATGAGAGTTCCATTTTTAGTCTTTTGAGGAAACTCCATACTGTTTCCCACAGTGGTTGCCCCAGTCTGCATTCCAAAAGCAGTGCATGAGGTTTCCTTTTTCTCCACATCCCCGCCAGCACTTGTCATTTGTTGATTTGTTGATGATAGCCATTCTGACAGGTGTGAGATGGTACCTGTAGTGACTTTGAGCATGTTTTCATATGTGTCTTGGCCTTCTGTATGTCCTCTTTGGAAAAGAGTCTATTAAAGTCCTTTGTTCCTCAGACTGGGTTGGGTTGTTTGAGTGGCTGCTGCTCCTCAAATGGGAGCAGACTGCTCACATCCCAGTGCGGGCATGAGCAGTTCTGCTTGTGTGGCTGCTGCCCTTCATAATGCTCTTTATACTGCTGCTCCTCGAATGGGGATGGCCTTCTCATGAAGCTGCTGCTCCTCCGATTGGGGGTGGACTGCTTGCATGGCTGCTGCTCCTCAGACAGGGGTTAGCTGCACGTGTGGCTGCTGCTCCTCAGACAGGTGAGGGATGCATGTGGCTGCTGCTCCTCGGACCGGTACTGGCTGTACAGGGCTGCCGTTCCTCAGACGTGGGTGGTCTGCTCATGTGGCTGCTACTCCTCAGACCAGGTCAGGCTGTTCAAGTGGTTGCTCCTCCTCGAATGGGGGCAGGCTGCTCACACAGCTGCTGCTCCTCAGTCGTGGGTGGGCTGCTTGTGTGGCTGCTGCTCCTTGGACGAGGGCAGGCTATTCACATGTTTGCTGCTCCTAGGACAGGGGAGGGGGCCTCTCACACAGATGCTGCTCCTTGGACAGGAGCGGGCTGCTCACGCATCTGCTGCTCGCGTGGTCGCAGTGCCATGGGCTTTCTCAGGGGTCTTCTGCCCTTCGGGACTGCAAATTGTCTCAGCAGCTGAGTCTACTTCACCAGTTCAGGGTGGGTGATATTTGTTTCAGCTGCTCATTCTTTCTGCTACAGAACAAGGCTCGAGACATGTCCATCTATTCCTCCACCATTTTTTTTCCATTAAATTATCTAACCTTTGGCATTTTAATTAGGATGTGTCTTTATGTGTGCCTCTTTGGGTTTCTCTTCTTTGCGACTTTCTGTGCTTTCTGGACTTGTAAATCTATTTCTTTAACCAGAGAGGGGAAGTTTTCTGTCATTATTTCTTCAAATAGTTTTCAATATTTTGCTCTCTCTCATCTCCTTCTGGCACCCCCATGATGCAAATGTTGGTACGCTTGAAGTTGCCCCATAGGCTTCTTACACTATTTTCATATTTTTGGATTTTTTCTTTTTGCTCTTCTGATTGGGTGTTTTTTGCTTCCCCATATTCAAAATCATTGATTTTATTCGCCAAATCCTCTACTCTACTATTTAATACCTATAAATTATTCTTTATTTCAGTTAGTGTATGCTTAATTTATGACTGGTCCTTTTTCGTGTCTTTGGCATTCTCATGAAGATCCTTGAGTAATCTTATAACAATGGTTTTGGATTCTGTATCTAGTAGTTCGCTTGCTAGCACTTCTTTCATTTGTGACATGTTTTTATTGTTATTGTGTATGTGTGTTTTTGTCTTGACATTTTGGCTCCAAATTCTCTACTCTACTATATAATACCTCTAAATTATTCTTTATTTTAGTTAGTGTATGCTTAATTTATGACTGATCCTTTTTCGTGTCTTTGGCATTCTCATGAAGATCCTTGAGTAATCTTATAACAATGGTTTTGGATTCTGTATCTAGTAGTTCGCTTGCTACCACTTCTTTCATTTGTGACATGTTTTTATTGTTATTGTGTATGTATGTTTTTGTCTTGACATTTTGGCTGCTTCCCTGTGTTTGTTTCTATGTATTGGATAGAGCTGCTATGTCTCTTAAAATTGGTAGAGTGGCATAGGTCTCCAAGTGGTTCAGCCTCCCCAGTCATCTGAGTTGGGCACTCTATGTATGCCCCTGAGTGTGCTGTGTGCACAGTCTCATAATTGAGACTTGATCACTATTGGTGTAACTGAGAGGAATTGACCTCCAGGCAAATTGGCTGTGAGGACAGTGGGTGAGCAGCTATGCAGGAAACACTTTTATGGAGTACTTGCTTCACTGGAGCTTTTGGTTGCTCATTGAGTCTACCTCTTGAGTGTGTCACTTGTGGATGTGTAGAGTTATAATCCAAAGCTTTCCACCAGGTGCACTGTCTCTAGGGACGAGTAGTACTAACGAGGTACAAAGTTAGCCAATGCCGAGGGTCACCTATCAGGAGCTACAGCGGTATCTGCAGACAACTGCTACTTGCTATTTCTATTGGGCTTAGAGGTACCTAGGTGAGGCCCAGGTGTGAAGCAAGACTTGCTAGTTGGGTCTTGGGTCTTTTATTGATAGGTTTTTGGCACACTGCCACCAGTGTATGGTAAATTGAGAGATTTTAGCAAAGTCTGAAGCCTAAGTTAAGACAAGCCATTAATATGGGAAAGCAGCCACAAAAAGCTTGGGTGTGACTGCAAATTGGATGGGGCAGGGTCTCAGGGAACCCCCTGGGCTGAGCAAACAGTGTTCTTCAGGCTGATGGAGACTCACATATGGCTGCCAGTCAGCCCAGGGACAAAGGAGATCCCAGCATAGGAACAATGACCCCTGTGAACACCCCCATCTTGAAGAAAGCCACTCCTGAGTTTCTGCTCCAATGCCAGACAATCCAGTTCCTTCCCATATGTGTCTGGATCTCCTGGTGCTGGAGCTCAAAGAAAGCGGGACTGTGTAAGTTTGTTCACCAGCCAATTAAGAACACCTGGGATTCCAGCAGTCTTCCTGTCCCTCAGCCACAATCTGGCCTGATTTTTACAGCCTTTAGTTACAGGGACAGCTTTTCCCAACTCTGGAATCCTGGGCTGGGAGTCTGGTGTGGGGCTGGGACCTCTTGCTTCTCATGGGTGGCCTCCTCAGTGACAATCTGCCTTCAAAATTTTTCTTAAAAAATGGCATGCATGGGAGTCAGACCAGCCCATTCAGTGCCTTCACCCCTCCTACCAGTCTCAATATGCTTTCTTCTTTACTTCTCTAGTTGTAAGGTTTACATTCAGCTGGCTTTTAGGCAGTTCTGAATGATGGTTGTTCTTATTTTATTTGTAATTTCAATGTTTTTGTGAGAGATGGTGAGTACAGACATTTAACTACACCACAATCTTGGTTCTCCCCACCAGCGTATTATTTTTAAATATATTTTTATTGATTTTGGAGAAGAAGGGAGAGGGAAAGAGAGATAGAAACATCAATGGTGAGAATCATTGATTGGCTGCCTACTGCATGTTCCACACTGGGGATCGAGTCCGAAACCAGGCATGTGCCCTGACCAGGAATCAAACCATGACATACATACATAGGTCAGTGCTCAACCACCAACCCACACAGGCTGAGCCCCTCCAGTGTATCTTGATGTCAGATATAATGTTCTTCATATGGTGACTCCGGATGTCCCAGTTTTGATGTGCACTTCCTTCCCCCTGTGGGACTGCACTTGGCCAGCAGCACCAGCAGACTTGGGAAGTCAAATACAGACAGGCCTTTGTTGGGGGTGGTGCAGGCCCTCCTTAACCATCCCTGGAGGACAGAGCTGTCCTCTCACCATCCAGCTCCGTGGTGCCCCGCAGAGATCCTGAAGGGAGGCTTGGAAGCAGGGGCCTCCCTCCAGGTCCAACGCTGCCCAACATTCCAAAGTCACTTGGTTTAATGCTTGTCCGAGACTGCCCATCGTTTCTTCAGAAAAAGGATGCACCTAAGATCCCCTTTGGATACAGACAACAGTTCTCTATGTGAGAATTGAGCTTGGCAGGGTGGTGTAACCAGTATTTGGATGACAGGGTTAGTGCACTTTCTCCAAATGGTGCTGCAAGAAATGGTGCTGGAACCTGGGAAATGGCACCCAAGGGCAGTGTGGGATTTGGCTCACGACTGGGATCTCCAGAGCCAGCTTCTCCAGAACTATGCTACTCAGATATTCTCTTTATGACTTTCATATGCCCCAAGTCTCTTTCCCTCTACCAGAGCTCTGTGTGAGTTGTCCAAGAGCAAGTCCTTGGGCATTATCCCTGAAGGAGCTCACAGGGATTCAAGCAGACTGCTTCCTCTTTTCAGTGGACCAAGTCCCCATTTATTTTTGCTGTCAAATGTTATGCAGGCTCTTCTTCCTGGCCGTGGTCTTCTGGGTTGGAGGTCCCAGCTGGGATTGAGACCCACTCTCTTCCAAGGAGAGTTTTTGCATCCACAGTATTTCTCTGGCTTCACAGCCATAGCTCCTGAGTGCAGGGATCAATGCTTTCTGTGGCTCTACCCTTCTTACTAGTCACTAAGTAACTTCTTTATTTCAACATTGGATATAATATTCCTGTTCAGGTGTCCTTCTGTTCTTCATTCAGGTTAATTGTTCTAGCTTTAACTCAAGTTTGGTGCAGGGAGAAGGTGTGTATTGCTATCACCTATTCTGCCACCATTTTCCCCCTATATCACCATTGTTTTAAACTTTTCATCTGGTAATTTGGTTACTTTCACTTTATGTAATTATTTTTAAATAATTTTAACTCTTGATCTTTAATTTGGAGCATATTTCTATGTCTCCCCATTTTGTGTTTGTGAATTAGGTAGATCTATGACTCTCAAAATTGTTAGGATGGCTTTATGCAGAAGGTATCTCTTTGGGTTCAGTGGCACAATCTTTGACATCACTTGAGCTCTGTGTTCCAGGAATCTTTTTGTGTGTTATGTGCACCCTTCTATTATAGTTGAACTGTTAATGCTTTTGGCCCTTTTGTGGGTGAGGTTAACCCCTCAGGCTGGCTGACTATAAGGATAAAACTCAATCCCTGTGCATGAATTGTTGTGCATGGACTGCCCTTCAAAACTGTGTTGCTGGCATCTGCCTCAATCTTCTTTTGGTTTTGCAACATGTATGGTAAATTGGGTTGGATATGATGTGGTCTGAAGCCCACCATTAGTTTTGTTGGTTTGGGTCCATTTGGATGGGGTTCAGGTACAGGTTGATGTCAGATGTTGTGGGTACCTGGCCTTGGGCTACCTATCTGGAGATACAGCTCTGTTCACTGTGGCTCCATCTACTGGGCCTCTGTGTACAAGAGTTGACTTCCTTCAGCTTAGAGCTGGGGGCATATCTGTAAAAAATCTGATACTCTCTGTGGTTCACCTGTCAGCTACTCCCCCTCACCCAGAGGTTGCCTGGTGTTTCTCCAGAGCCTTTTGAATTAAGACTGTAGGCTGACCCCAGGGTAGCTGTAAGCGACATGCTCTTCACAGGTTGTGAGCTCAGTAGGACAGAGAAACTGTGTACAGGTGATGGGGCTAGTGGGTCCCTTATCTGGATGTTATATGGTCAGGCATTCAATTAGGGGAATGTGGACCTTATTCCAGACATAAACGACTCAGTTTCTGCCAGAGTCTCCAATTTCAGCTTTCCCACAAGGGACTTTTTGCAGGTTCAGGTTAGATGCAACCTGCTGTCCCCTCTGCAGGAGCAAACAAAGTTGGCTGATAGAAGCACCTGGCTCAGGAGTACAAATAAAAAGAGTCTCATTTGGGGATGATGCCAATACATCCTAAAGGAGGGGGGGTCCTAGCACTTTCTTCCTGGTTCCAGACAGTAGCTTCTGGGGACACACACTATGAATATCCTAGCTCCTAGAAGCTCTCCCTCCCCCACTCCCTGGAAATGAGCTCATCAGGGGATTGGAAGGGAATATTCCCATTGGGGGTGGTGCCTGTGAGCCTGTTAGAGGGGAGACAGACTCTTTTTCCCCTTCCCAGGATAGGGCGGGCTGAGATGGCAGGAAGTATAAGAGTGGCTCCTCCATAATGTTGTCACACAACCCAGCACCTGCCCATTTGATTTCTGGACAAAAGCCCTTCCAGGAGACATGCTTTGAGAGTACCAGCTCTGCATGGCCCTCTGACCCTCTGTGCAACTGAACTCAGCAGGACGGGGTCAGCCATGTGATTCAACCTGTTGCAGGGTGGACAGTGCCAGCTGTGTGCTAGAGATGGGGGAGACACAGTTCAGTCACTTTCTGAGTCTCCATAAAGAGCCTCCCCAGAAAAAAATCACCCAAAGTTCACTGCTGGATACATTCTGTAGACCCCTCCACAGGACCTGGGCATGACCGAATGTCCTCACCAGCCCTGAGAGGACCAGACAGTGCACTCCCCAGGCTGGTGCTATAATAGGAGTGCTTATCCCTGGAAGATGGCGTCTGGGCCTTCAGCAGACTTCTTCACTCCCAGGCGAATTGAATACTCATTGATTTTTCACTACTAGATGCTATGTGGGTCCTCTTCCAATCTCTGTTACTCTGGTTTGAGCATCCTGGCATACGGTTGAGGTCCCATGCTCCTTGGGGGCGAGGGAGTTTTGCAGTATACCGTGTTTCCCCGAAAATAGGATATCCTCTGAAAATAAGACCTAGCGTGTGAAAAGATAAGACAACCCCTGGGAGCAAAAATTAATATAAGACACTGCCTTATTTTGGGGGGAAACAGGGTAGATATCTTTCTGGCTTCTCAGCCACTGCATATAGGTGAGAGGGCCAGCCCTTCCTATGTCTCTACCCTTCTTACCAGTCTCTATGTGGCTTCTTCTGTAAATCCTTGGTTATACTATTTCAGTTCAGTTCATCTTCAGTCGATTATTCAAGTTTGATTGCTCTATAATCTATAAATCTGGGGCTGGGATTATATGAGTATAGCTGCCCCCTACTCTGCAGCCATCTTGGAAACCTACTGTTTTTCCAAGTTGTAAAGTATAATGTGAGATTGTAGAGAGTAATGATGGGGTAGAATTACTGAGGATAAAGACAAAAATTTTAAATAACCATTATGGGAAGTTGAAAAGAGAACAGGAAAGAAAATGATTGGTCTTTCTTCTCCAATATAAGAAGTAGGTGATTTATTACATGCTGACCCACTGACCAATTTCTTTCTTTTTTCTAGGTAATGTAACAGATTCCATATTGGAAATTAAAGAATTTAATTACTTCTCCATTATTGCCTTTTCCATTGAGGTTGAGAAAAACAAAACAATATTTACTATTTTGTTCAATAATGAGGCATATCATTCAGCTACAACATCTCTGGCAGTGTTAGACAACATCCTCTTTATGTTACTTTCTGGCCCCGGTGCTAACATTGAAGTCTCCAACAAGCCTCAGCCTCTCCCTCTTTATGAATTTCATGAAGAGTATGTATAACTTTTCTTTTACTGGAATTGAGTCTTCACATAGCCCCTTGTAATTTGGACATTTACATTAGAAAATAGCTACTGAAATAATCATTTCCTACTTTTATTTCATCATTTATTTGAATTTTTATTTCATCCTTTATAGGGGTGCAAATGGAATAAATATAATATCAGATTTGGCCTTTGGCATGGCTATTATAGTTGCTGGCTTTAGCCTCCAGACAGTGAATGAGAGAATCTCGAAGGCAAAGCACATCCAGTTTGTGAATGGGGTCTATGTCCTTACATACTGGCTTTCTGCTCTACTGTGGGATCTCATCTACTTCTTCTTTTCTTGCTGTATACTGCTGGTGAGTGTTAGCTGAAGTTATATGAAGGCTAATTTTTCTGTGTCATCCACCAAAAATTTCTATTTAAGTAATTGTATCCTAAAATAAAACGTGTAAAGAAGTTTACAGGTTTATTATGTCAGAGAATATATTGTGGAAATGTTCTCCCTCATATTCTTTCAGTTGGAAAAAATATTTTTCTTTGAAAAGTCTCTCAAATTGGTTTCTCATGTAATTCTCAGCATGAGACCCTGGCCAAAAACTCTAAGATGGACTATTATTTGTCACTTGTCCCTCACTACCCATATTACTTCCCACTAATTCCCAATGCTGTGTCCTTTGGTAAAATTGGACTATAGAAAACAAGGTAGAATCAAGACCTAAGTAAAGCTTCCTGTTACCTTTCACCCCCACCCCAACCTCCACACACACACACACACACACACACACACACACACACACACACACAGTTTCATACCTCAAACTCAAGATGGCTAGGTCTGCAAAGCAAAATTAGTTTTGATATAGACAACTGATTCTAGACATTGAGAAAGTGGCTTAACAAATGTATAGTGCATCATCTTTTAATGTAAAGACTGCTCATTAATGAACTTGGCACCTTCTTTTGTATACATATTGAAGGTGAGGAAGATGTGAAGCTATGAAGTTACAAGGGGTAAACACAAGAGAAAAAGAGGTAAAGCTCCTTTCTTTTCAAGAATTGCTGGGGAATTAAGTTGAATAGGATAACATCTCAGCCCTCAAATAGTTCATTGTTAATGGTCATAGCAGTGAAATAGATCATTATAAAACAACATGCTATTTGCCACTATAATGGATAAACTACCAATTCTCAATTCAAACTATACCATGGAATGGTAAAATTAGTTGTTGGAGGAAAAAAAGAGAAACTTTTAGTCAATCTGGCTTCAACAACTTGTGAATATTCCACAGGAGCCCTAATATTGGGTCTGAAGGAGAATAGCTTCTCAACAGCTAGACCAGCTTTTCAGCACAAGCCAGGGGCTGGGCTTACTGGAGCATGGATGGTGAGGTAGTATGGTGAGCAAGTAGTATGTACAGAGGAGTCCCAGGATGCAGAGAGCAGTGTGGGGCTTCCATCATCTCACAGCAGTGCAAGACTCCAGCTGGTGTTCTCTTGCCAGCCTCTTCTGCTCACAGCTCACCAACCAACCAGCATAACAAGAGAAAACCACCATGCTCTGTGAGGAATGCTCCTCTCATTCTTCACCACAGGCCCTTGGGAAGCTACTCCAGACATGGTCTCTAGCTTTTCTATCTCCCTTGTGTAACGCAGTATGCATTGAATCAATCAGAAAACCCCTGAATAATTTCATCTCCATGTCGAGAATCCATTCTCTCTCTGACACTTGAAACTCGGCAGACATGCCCAGCTATCCTTTCCTAGTTAATAGGTCTATAGAGAAGACTATCCATTATTAATACTTAAACAAATATTGCCAATTATAGTTCACGAGAAAAGTTATTTGTCATATGTTTTTTATATGTTGCATCATTCAATAGCATAATGATGTTAACTCATTATATTTATAGACAAGGAAACTGAGGCTCACATAAATAAGTTATCTAACTTCACTCAGATGGTACAGTTTCAAAGCCCTGGTTGGGTTTATTCCAAAGCTCGTTGTCTTTTATAGATATACTAGTAATGTATGTTAAAGTTATATCTACATCTTATTCCAGCTCGTCTATTTTGTTTGTATCTCCTTCTTCCTCTCTTTTCTCCTCCTCTCTTTTTCTCACCTATTTCTCTCTTTTCCTACCAAAATTCCCTTAATGATTCTCAGACTGTGTGCTCTTTATGGTTTCTTAGCTTTGCTTGTTTATCTGACTTGGATGTCCCCTGGTTTTCAGTGGGATACTCTCCCACCCTGTGAAATGCCACCAACTGGACTCATTCTTGCACCCAACAAGAGGAGGCAAGATTCTGTCATTTTGCCTAGCCGACAGGATTCCTGTTTCACCCCTTCTCTGCCAGTCAGATTCACAAAGCAGGGGACTTTACTGCTCATATGTCAGAGGCAAGGATTAAGCTATGTTGCTGGCTCCAAACCCTGATGCATTAACTTCCCCAACACTGTTTTCCCGCCACTCCGGGAGATTGTTGGTGAGATTTAGTGAAGTCCTCTGCCTTTTCCAATGACTGAGCCCATGCATGAAGGCTCAGGAAAGAAGAACAAGCAACTTTTCTCATGTGTTATGTGACCCGGTACACTGTGCGGTGAGGCTTCCCTCTCATGCAGTCTGTGTGCCTCTCTCGATGACCTTTGGCTACCCTATAGTCCCACCTTCCTGCACACATAAAATTATTTATTCAGCAAATGTTGAACTCCTGCTTATAAGCTAGTCTGTGTTTTAGGCATGGATACAGCATGGGGAAGGTAGACAAGAGCTCATCTCATACTGGCCTCATCAAGAAGTTAGATAGCTAACTCACTATCACTTTGGAGATATGTATCTCATAAGCCTTCAGATCCACTATTTTCATTATTGAACAGTTCTAGAAATTTGTCCAGGAGCTACCCCTTTCACTTAATCAGGCCATTATGCATTGACACAGCTTACTTTGCTAGTGTTATTTTTTGCTGTTTCATCCTCATTCATTAATTTGTTTTTAGGTAAAGAGCCAAGTTAGTATTCATTTTTTTTCCCTAAGTAGCTAACCCATTGCTCTACCATCTTTTTTTTTCAGCCAACTCCCACTATTTGAAATGTGTACAACTAATAATACTCATTTAAGTATATTTTGTATTCTTTATTCCATTAATGTATCTGTAGTTTTCCATTACCAATATGTTTTAAATATAGCAGTATTATAATACATTTAATTATGTTTTCTGTATTGACCTTCCTTACCTTTCCCATTAATCTTCTGTAGAATTTCTTGACTATCTTGACATGTTTTGTGTTTTTACATGTAATGTTTAAAATTAGCTTATCAAATTTAAAAAAAATACCTGTTTTTATTTCTATTTAGAGTAATTTGGAGAGAATTTACACTTTTATCATGTTTAGTCATTCCTTACCTGACTATAGCATATGCCCTGACCAGGAATCAAACCGTGACCTCCTGGTTCATGGGTTGACGCTCAACCACTGAGCCACACAGGCTGGGTGAAGCTAAGGCTTTTTTTACTGGTATGCTGATTTGAGTAGTGAGTAGCTGTGTGTTCTAACAATGCAGTGCTTGCTGTCTCCTCAGTGTCTGGCTTGTTGCACTGTCCTTCACCTACCCTTACTCTGCATTTTCCCAGGGAGTGTGCAAATACTGCAATCTGGCTGGGTTTGTGGAAAACTACAACTTTCTGGACATATTGATGATCTTCATGCTATACGGTTGGGCTTCTGTTCCTCTCATGTACCTGGGAAGCTTCTTGTTTACTAGTAGTACTGCTGCCTACATCAAGCTCACCCTCTTTAACTACTTTTCAATTATATTCAGCATCATCACGGATGTCATAATGGAAGCCTTTGGTAAGGACTTTCCACCATTTCCCTTTTCTCCAGGAAATACATTAAGTAAATGAGGATGAAGGAGCTAGAGAATAAAATAATAATAGTTAAGCGCTTACTTTCCAGGAATTTGAAAAACTATGCTTTTTGGAAAGCAGCAAATATTTATTGAATATGTGAAAAATAGAAGTTGAAGGAGAGAGGGAGAGAAAGGAAATGGGGAAGAGAAAGGAAGAAAGAGAGAGAATGCCGAAACTGGTTTGGCTCAGTGGATAGAGCGTCAGCTTGCAGACTGAAAGGTCCTGGGTTCAATTCCAGTCAGGGGCATGTACCTTGGTTGCAGGCACACCCCCAGTAGGGGGTGTGCAAGAGGCAGCTGGTCGATGTTTCTCTCACATCGATGTTTCTAGCTCTCTATCCCTCTCTCTTCCTCTCTGTAAAAAATTAATAAAATATATTTTTTTAAAAAGAAAGAAAGAGAGAGAGAGAGAGAGAGAGAGAGAGAGAGAGAGAGAGAGAGAGAGAAAGAAAGAAAGAAAGAAAGAAAGAAAGAAAGAAAGAAAGAAAGAAAGAAAGAAAGAAAGAAAGAGAAGCACTAGACCATCTGAAGGAGCAGGGCTTGGTTAAAGAAAAAGAAGAGTAAAAAACTACACTATAAGTGTGCAACCCATTTATCTCATTTGAAATGCCCCCCCTCCAGACTTAGTCCTTCAGTTCTAACATCTTAACAGCACTCACTTTGAAGCAATGTAGGGAGATGGCAGGTTGGAGGTCCTATAGGCTGACTTCTGCCTAATTTAATGCAGCACATCATCTTGACCCTTCAACGAGATTTTTTTCTGAAGAAAACAATGAAATATGCAACAAATATAGTTATCATTAAGCCAATTTATCTTCTTTTGAGACCTGATTTTGGCAAGATTCTAGGAGTAGGTTCTCCCTGTCTTCCTTCTCTGAATATAAAATTTGAAGAGAGTGTGACTGCTGGTGATTATCACAATTAGGATTTGTTTGGTTTTAGAGAACATTCCTTGGTTAAATTTCTGTATAAACATGAACTTTGAACTGTATTGATCATTTCAGCTCTGCCTGAAGTGGTAGAACTTTACCAAAAGAGTTTCCAGACTCATTCCCTAACTTTAGGTGTTGGCCTTACACAAAAGGAAACAGAGGGTGTGGACCAAGCACATGCTTTTTCACTCTTCTCCAAGAAGTGATATTATGCCTGGTGAGGAAGACTTGAGCCCCTGCATAATAAGCCAAGCAGGAGTTATGCATTCATGCTCATTCCCTGAATCAGTGGTGGTATTGTCATTCACCTTTTTGCTATCTATAGTGTCTACCCATGTTCTGTCCTGTTACAGTTATATGCCATATATGATGTTTCAGTAAATGACAGACCACATATACAAGCAGTGGTCTCATCCTATATAATAAATGCCTAACATTCAAATCAACCAAACAGCAGAATGACTGGTTGATATGATGCACACTGACCACCAGGGGCAGATGCTCAACACAGGAGCTGCCCCCAGCCCGCAGGCCAGCCAAGACGGTACTAGCAGGGGCCCTCTGATTGCCCCACAGATCAGCCCTGATCGCCAGCCAGGCCTAGAGACCCTACCCATGCACGAATTTCGTGCACCGGGCCTCTGGTAGATTATAATGGAGCTGAATTTCCTATAAGAAATGGAAGGATGGGAGGAATTATTTTCTCTGATTGCAGCAATATCTATGGGACTTGGCAATAGGTTCCCTCTCACTCACAGCACCTTAATTTTGAGTATACAACTTACTTTCCAATCAGTCAACCACGGACCTGTTTCAGCACAGAGGAGCCTGTCCCCCCAACACTAATTTTTAGAAGATGCTGCAACCCTCCTAGCTCTGGCTTGATGGTCTTCAGGGCACATTATTATAAACTAGAGGCCCGGTGCACAAGTTCGTGCACCGGTGGAGTCCCTCGGCCTGGCCTGGGGGACTGGGCAGAAACCGGCTTTCTGACATCCCCTGAGGGATCCTGGATTACAAGAGGGTGCAGGCTAGGCTGAGGGACCCCACTGGTTCATGATCAGAGCTGGGGAGGGCTCCAGGGGGTGTCTAGCCCATCTTGCTTAGTTCGAATAGGCTGGACCCCAGCAGCAAGCTAACATATTGGTCAGAGTATCTGCTCCTGGTAGTCAGTGCACATCATAGCAACTGGTTAACCAGTCAACTGTGTCTGCCCCCTGGTGGTCAGTGCATGTCATAGCAAGTGGTTGAGTAACCTTAGCTTATCATTAGCATATTATACTTGATTGGTTGAACTGACGGCTGGACACTTAGCATATTGTATAGGCTTTTATTATATAGGATTCTTCGTTGAGGACATAAGAGCTTGTATAAGGTGCACAGGAACTACCTCAGCTAGTTCTAAATGTCATAGACATTTCAGTAAAAGGTTTCTGTGGCAATTTGGAGCCAGCCCATCCCTGTACTTTGAAATATTTAAATATTTTCAGGTTGTACTGATGTAAAGCAGTTGAATTTATTATTTCTTTAATAAATTCAATGCTAGATAGGGTCAATGGAACAAAAAACAAAATTCCAATATCAAAATATTGAGTCCTGAGTTCTATACCTCTCCATTTTAAACACCATTTTTTAATGGATACTATAGTTTCTTAATCTGACCACTTCTCCAACAGGCAACAGCCAAAACCATAGTGCCATGACAATCCCCAAAGTCCTTTCTCTCTCCATTTTGATTTCATATTCTTACTGGTTGGTCTTCAGGGCCCCTTCACTCCCTCCTGACTATTACTATTATGGTGATCTATTCCCCACCCTGCCAGTTTCTCCTCACTACTTCCAGCCAATTGATCTCACACTCTATTTCTGCACACTCCCTTCATGGTAAGTGCCCTTCTCTTTAACTCTATAATTGATAAATCCATGTTATAAGTTATCAAGGTAAACAAGCTTAGTGACTTAATGAGTGTTTTCTCAGGGATCATCTGCTAGATTGGTAATTATCTGAAAATTCTTTGGTTATCTTGAGGAAGTTTATTATGGGAGTTTCATTACTTTTTTATAATTAAAGTTAATCTACCATCTTTTTATTTAAATTTTAATTAAATTAATTGTTGTGACAGTGACTAATAAGGCTATATAGGTTTCAAGTGTACTTTTCTATGATATATGATCTGTATATTACATTGTGTGCCCACCACCCAAAAATTACAGGTGACAATAGTATTCTAGTCTTCATAACTCATGTGTTAGTGATGCTTCCAAGTTACAACTTTGCAATAAGTGTCCGCAGATTCCTTGATGACTATGAAATAAAAAGAATGTGTAGCCAAAACTTTGAAAACATCTATGTGGACTGCGATAACACATGTGAGTATTGGGGCTCCCCATGGTGTTAACCACAACCTATTCCTGTCCAGACTTTGACATTAAAGCGTAGACAAGAAAACCAGAAAAACTGGTTTGTCCTCCAATGGACAGACTTGCCATTTTGAGTTCTTTTCTGAACCACAGTTACTTTCACAGACTGGGCCAGGGATAGGGAGGGATGAAGCCTCAAAATAAAATCCAAGATAAATTTCATGAAGTCACAACCAGATTTTTAATGAATTACTACTACTCACACATCTATTATGTGAATGTAGCTTAACAAACATTATTTTGAATATTCCAAGCACTCTTTAAGTTAGCTAATATTATCACAATTTTATTCCCAATGAGGAAACTGAGCTCCTTACTTAAACTGGATATTAAATAAGTTCCCTGGGACACTAAGCTTTAAGTGTCTCACAGATAAAAGAAAGGCAAATTCCCACAAAGATCAAAATGAGGGGGGAAAAACAAAGGCATTCTATTAAATTTTCATATTTTAAGCTGATTTCATATTTCATACTGATTCTAAAAATTTATAAGCTTATTTACTGTGTGTGTAATTTGTTGTAGAACCAAGTAATTTATATGCAGCCACAGAAAGAGAAATATAATTTTATTTCACTAAATCAGTGCAGGATAAAATATAATTATTAGGGTCAAATAAATTATACTTTCTTAAAATCTCTGAATAATAAAAATTATGTCGTATTTTAGTTTGCATCATATCTATATTGTAAAATCCTCTCTCTACTTTTTAAAAATAGCTCTATTGAGTTATTAATATACTCTAGTTACCAGTTTTCATTAACCTGTTGGATGGAAGCAGGAGGAGGGCTTGTTGGACAATGTTTATAAAGTCAGTCATAATGGTCAGCAATGTCCTAGACCTTCACACTATTATTAAATTAAAATTTTAATTAATTTATTTCATTTATCATTTTAATAAATTTATAAAATTGTGCAATCAGTACCATGGGCCAACCTTAGAATATTTCTTATTTGAAAAAGACCCCAAATGCTTATTTACCATTAATCACTATACTATATCCATTCCACAGGTCCATTAATATGCCTACTGCCTCTATAGAGTTGATATTTCTATATATTTTCTATAAGTAGAATGATTTTGTAACTTCATTCTTTTATTTACATAATGTTTGAGATTTATCCAGGTTATAGTAGATCTCAATATTTCATTCTTTTTTTATACTGAATAGTATTACATTGTATGGCTATACCACATTTATTTATCTATTCACTAGTTGATGAACATTTGCTTGGACAAACTTTGTTACAGATAACTTTTTTAATTTTTAATTTTGAGAGTATGATTATTAAAGCTGAGACAATGCAACAAATGAAGGGCTGAAGGGCTGTAGGTGGAAGAAGTAACAGGAGCCCTAACTGATTTTGCTCAGTGGATAGAGCTTCAGTCTGCAGACTCAAGTGTCACAGGTTCAATTCCGTTCAAGGGCATGTACCTTGATTGTGGGCACATCCCCAGGAGGGGGTATGAAGGAGGCAGCTGATTGATGTTTCTCTCTCATTTATGTTTCTAACTCTCTCCCTCTCTCCCTTCCTCTCTGTAAAAAAAAAAAAAAAAAAAAAAAAAAAAAAAAAAAAAAAAAAAAAAAAAAAATCAATAAACGTATTTAAAGAAGGAGGAGGAGGAGGAGGAGGAGGAGGAGGAGGAGGAGGAGGAGGAGGAGGAGGAGGAGGAGGAGGAGGAGAAGGAGGAGGAGGAGAAGGAGAAGGAGAAGGAGAAGGAGAAGGAGAAGGAGAAGGAGAAGGAGAAGGAGAAGGAGAAGGAGAAGGAGAAGGAGAAGGAGAAGGAGAAGGAGAAGGAGAAGGAGAAGGAGAAGGAGAAGGAGAAGGAGAAGGAGAAGGAGAAGGAGAAGGAGAAGGAGAAGGAGAAGGAGAAGGAGAAGTAACAGGAGAGCCCGAGAAGGGCTGCTTGGCTCTCTGTAAGAGTTCTAGGAAAGAAGTGAGCCCAGGGGGGCTGCTGTTAGCTCAGTGAATGTCAGATAAAAGGGGGCCTTAGGAGACAGGCTCATGGGTAAGCTGCTCCTATATTGGATGCATATGTTTACCAGGGTTATATTTATTTTTGGACTGATCCCTTTAGTATTCTATACTAACCTTTATTGTCTCTTGTAATAAACTTCATTTTGAAGTCTATTTTGTCAGATATGAGTATTGCTACCCCAACTTTATATTGTTTACATTTGCATAGAAAAAAATTTTCTGTCCCTTCTCTTTCAATCTGTGTGAATCTTTTGTTTAGAGGCGGGTCATTTGTAGGCAGCATATACTTGGGTCATGTTTTTGTATCCATTAAGCTACCTTAGATCTTTTTATTAGAGCATTTAATCCATTTACATTTAAGGTTATTATTGAGAGGTGTTTATTTATTGCCATTTTAATTTCTTATGCCTGTGTCTCTCTTATTTCTTATTCTCATTATAGCAATCCCTTTAGCATTTCTTGCAGTGATTGTTTTGTAATGATAAACTCCTTTAGCCTTTCTTTGTCTGGGAAGCACTTTATTTTGATATCTATTTTGAATGATAGTCTTTCTGGATATAGTAATCTTGGTTTCAGATCCTCGCTTTTCATTACCTTGAATACTTCATGCCTTCCCTCCGGTCTGTAGAGTTTCTGATGAGAAATCAGCTGACAACCTTATGGGAGTGCCTTTGTATGTAAAAAATTGCTTTTCTCTTGCTGCCTTTAAGTTTCTCTAGTTTTCTTTAATTTTTATCATTTTAACCCTTTGTACACTATAAGCATCTATAGATGGATTAGATGGACCTCCCCAACATGCCACATGCATCTGTAGCCACAAACTTCACATATCAACTCTGGCCACCCAATTTTAAAATAATACTTGTTAGTGACATCTCTGAGTTTGTACAGAAAATTATGGGAACTTAAATTTATAAATATTCCAGCACAAAGGGAAGAAATGAGGATGGTTTTCGTTTTGGACATGTGGCAGTTAAATGGTTAATTATGATGTGTCTGGGCCTGGTACATTTGGGTTCTTCTTGTGTGGGACTTTCTGTGCCTCCTGAGCTTGTGTGACTTTCCTTCACCAGGTTAGGGGAGTTTTCTGCCTTTATTTCTTCAAACAGATTTTCTATTCCTTGCTCACTTTCTTCACCTTCTAGCACAACTATAATGTGAATATTGTTACAGTTCATGTCCCACAACTCCCTTAAGCTGTCATCCTATTTTAAAAATATGTTTGCATTTATTTCAGAGAGGAAGAGAGAGAGAAAGAAAGAGATAGAAACATCACTGATGAGAAATAATCAACTGTCTCTTGCATCCCACCCCCCTACCCCCCCCCCCCTACCCCCCCCCCACCAACACTAGGGATTGAGCCCACAACCTGGGGATGTGCCCTACCCAGAAATTGAACCATGACTTCCTGGTTCATCAACCACTGAGCAATGCCACCCAAGCTATTTTTTTCAAACAGGTTGCTGATAACCAAAGAAGGACAGTTCCTGACAGTGCTTAGTACATAAGTACCTCCCGGGGAGTCCAGAATTGTCAAACAAGAGAGTCAGCCTCAGTCATCAGAAGAACAGGATCCAAAGAGAACTCCCAGGAGGCACTAAACTCCCAACCACACTGTGTGAGCTGCTTTGCAGGTGCTGCTGGAAAAAATAAAACACACAAAAAAAAACAAGAAACAAAACAAAAACATACACCAGAACTTACAACCACAAAAGCATCCACAAAGGAAGAGAGAATTAGAAAGAAGAAAAAAGAACAACGCCACCTTACTTTCTTTTGATCATTTTCATTTTTCTTCTTTATTTGTTTGTTATTCTTCTAGTCTCTCTTTTTTCTTTCATAGATCTAATTTTCCCTCCCCTTTTCTTACCGATTTTTCTTCTTTTTCCAGCTTTCTCTTTATTTCTTTTCTTATTTTTATCTATCTTCTATTTCCTCTATTTTTCTTTGCACAATTATTTTTCCTCTTTTCTTTTATAACATTTCCCTTTTCCTTATTCTTATTTCTTGTATCTCTATTCTTTTATATCACCTTTTCTCCCTTTTTTTTCTTCTTGTATTTTTTTTCTTTTCTTCTATTATGGCTCCCTTTTGTTCTTAGTAATTCATTCTTCCTTTGTGGTTGTAAGGGTCTGGTATATGTTTTCATTTTGTTTCTTGTTGTTTTTTCTTGTTGTTGTTGTTGTTTTGTGTGTGTGTGTGTGTGTTTTGTTTTGTCCTAGCAGCACCTACACAACAGTTCATGCAATGTAGTTGGGATGAGCATAATAGTCAGCCAGCCTGAGAGGAGATGTCTCGCACAAGCAGGACAATAACATTCAAGACCCAATTAGAACAGGAGAGTCCAAATAATTCACACAAGGGACATTCCTAGAATAACCAAATCAGATCTAAAAGACTATGCCATTGAGGCCCACAAAACACTTACTAATTAAAGCCAGCCCATGAAGACTGGGAGGCATAGAAGTTTGATATAATACACATATACAAATACAAAAGGGGCAGCAAAACTGGGGAGACAATTAACAACCCCAAATTTTTTAAAAAAAGGAGATAAACCCAGAAAGAGGGCTAAACAAAATGGAAGGAAGCAATTTATCAGATATATGTAGAGTTAAAAGCAATGGTTATAAGGCTACTTAGACTTAGGCGGAACTACAACAGCATGAAACAAGAAAGAAACCATAAATAAGAATCTGTTGGAGATGAAGAATAACATATCTGACATCAAGAATATATTGGAAGGGACAGAAAGAAAAGAAAACTGGAGGAACCAAGATGGCGGCATAGGTGAACACCTAACCACAGCCTCACACAACAATTTCAAAACAAATACAACTAAAATACAAAATGGACATTATCCCGAACTACAGGAAAGTTGACTGACTGGAAATTCTACAACTAGAAGGAAAGAGAAAACCAGAAGGAAAATCAGAGGAGCTGTAAAAGTCCAAGGTACAGAGACACGGTGCACACGTGGGGAGAGGATGGAGCCGGAGAGGAGGGGCGGCTGAGTGCCTGGCTGGCGTTCCCTAGTGGGAAGGAGATAAAAGCTCCGTACTGTGCTGAACCCCAGTTTCTACAGCACAGTTCTGGGAGAGACCCTAGGGACCTAGGCTCATACAGAGGGAATCTAGGCTGTAAGGCAGAGCAGCGAAAAGCAGTCACAGAGTCCTGCACATTTCCCGCAGAGGACAGACGGTTGACTGTGCTGCTGGATTGCCCTAGCAGGAAGGGGACAAAAGCTCCAGACTGCTCTGAACCCCACTTCCAACCCCAGTTCCAACTGCACTGAAGACCAGTTCCAGGCTCACTGAGGGAGAGTCTAGACTGTTTGGTAACAAGTGAAACTCGAGGGCACCTTTCTCTCAGAGGTGCTGTCAGTGAGTACCGAAGGACACTGAGGAGCACTGAGACTCAGGAGCCTCATAGGGCAGAGCTGACAGAAGTGAAGGTTGTAGGCTCCACCCTGAAACTCCGCCCCATCCAAGCTGAGCACAGAGGCTTTTACAATTTTCCAAGTCTAGTCGAATAAGGCTGTCTCCCAGCATAGACACAGCTGATTCTCACAACCAATTGGCCTGGAGGTCAGTTCCTCCCAGTGATACCAACAACAATCAAGGCTTAACTACAACAAGGCTGTACACACAGTCCACAAAGGGGTGCACCAAGAGTGTCTACCTCAGGTAACTGGGAGGCTGACTCACTGAACCATATAGAACACCTTAGCACACAAAGCCATCCTACCAACTCAGAGAAGCAGCGAAAATGCCGAGACAAGGAAACAGATCACAAACAAAAGAAATGAAGGACAAAAAGCGACTGGATATAGAGTTCAAAACCACGCTTATAAGGTTTTTCAAGAATTTCCTAGAAAAGGCCGATAAAATAAATGACATCTATGAGGATATGAAAAGGGATCAATTAGAAATAAAGAATATATTGTCTGAAATAAAAAATATTGTACAGAGTCCTAAAAACAGAATGGAAAATTGCAAGAATCAAGTCAAAGATTTGGAACATAAAGAGCCAGAGGACACACCTCTGCAGAAGCGAGAAGACAAGAGAATTCAGAAAGTTGAAGATAATGTAAGAAACCTCTGGGACAACTTCAAGTGAACCAACATCAGAATTATGGGGGTCCCAGAAGAAGAGAGAGAGCAAGACACCAAAAACATACTGGAAGAAATAGTGACAGAAAACTTCCCCCACCTGGTAAAAGAAATAGACTTACAAGTCCAGGAAGTGCACAGAACCCCAAACAAAAGGAATCCAAAGAGGACCACACCAAGTCACATCATCATTAAAATTCCAAGAGCAAAAGACAAAGAGAGACTATTAAAAGCAGCAAGAGCAAAGAAGGTAGTTACCTATAAAGGAGCACCCATACGATTGTCAGCTGATTCTCAACAGAAACCATGCAGACCAGATGGGAATGGCAAGAAATATTCAAGGTGATGAATAGCAAGAACCTACAGCCAAAAATACTCTACCCAGCAAAGCTATCACTCAGAATTGAAGGCCAGTTAAAGAGCTTCACAAATAAAAAAAGCTAAAGAAGTTCATCACCACCAAACCAGAATTATATGAATTGCTGAAGGGGGTTCTTTAGGAAGAGGAAGAAGATAAAGATAAAAATTATGAACAACAAATACGGAACTATCAACAAGTGAATCTAAAAACCAAGACAATTAATAAAAAAACTGATGAACAATATTAACTGGTGAATATAATAGAATCAGAGGTATAGAAGGGAAGTTAACTGATGATTCTCAGGAAAAAGGGGAGTGAGGGGGTGGGAAGAGACTGAACATAAACTGTGCACTTATGGATGAGGACAATGGAGAGTGGGGAAAGGGCAGAGGGTGGGGTGTGAACCTGGTGGAGGGGAGCAATGTAGGGGGGGGAAATGAGGAACATTTGTAATAATATGAACAATAAAGATTTTTTTAAAAAATATATACTGGAAGTAATCAAAAGTATACTAACTGAGGCAGAAGATTGATTAAGTGACTTGGAAGAAAAGATAGAAGTAAACACCCTATTGGAGCAGCAAAAAGTAAAAAGCAGGATAATAGTTTAAGGGAATTTTTGGACAACATGAAATGTAACATCTGCATCATAGGATTATCCAGAAGAAGAAGAAAGTGAGCAATAACTAGAGAACCTGTTTAAAGAAATAAAGACAGGAAAAAAATCCCTAACCTGATAAAGGAAAAAGTCACACAAGTTCAGGAAACAAAGAAGGTCCAGTCAAGATGAACACAAAGAGACACATCCAAGACACATCACAATCAAAATGACAAATATTAAAGACAGTGAAAAAATCTTGAAAGTTTCAAGAGAGAGACAGAACTATTTACCTACAAGAGAGTACCCATTAGAATGTCAGCTGATTTCTCAACAGAAACATTCTAGGCAGAAGAGATTGGCATGAAGTATTCAAAGTAATGAAAAACAAGGACCTGAACTCAAGACTACTCTATCCAGAAAGGCTATCATTTAAAATTGAAGGGGAAATAAAGAGCTTACCAGGCAAAAAAAAAAAAAAAGTAAATGAGTACATTACCACCAAAACAGCATTGCAGAAAATGTGAAAGGAAGTGCTTTACGAATAAGAAGAAAATAAGAGAGAGGAACATGGCTATAAAGAAAAAGTCACAGTGAATGAGTACCTACCAATGATAACCTTAAATGTCAATGGATTAAATGCTCAAATTGATAGATATAGATAGCTGAATGGATAGGGAGGCTTTTCCCCAGCAACGGAGGAAGCCAAGCTTTCCGCCTGCCCTTATCAGCCTAGCCCTCCACTCAAGGCTACAAAGTTTTAATTATAGAAGGTAAACAAATCCAAACAGAAATGGCTGCAGCCACGGAGCAAGCAAAAGGCTTGGCTCTGCTCCAGGTTACAAAGTTTCAATTGTAGAAAGTAAATATGTCCCAGATACCAGGGACTCTGCTTGGGTCGCTGGGGGGCGTGGTGACCACAGGCCCCTCTCTCATGCCACCCCACACCCCAAGAGAACCCCACCCTGATCCAGGGCACCCTTCAGGGCAAACCAGCTGGTCCCCACCTGTACACCAGGCCTCTATCCTATCTAATAAAAGAGTAATATGCAGCCAAAACTGGTTTGGCTCAGTGGATAGAGCATCAGCCTGCGAACTGAAGGGTTCTGGGTTCGATTCCAGTCAAGGACATGTACCTTGGTTGCGGGCACATCCCCAGTAGGGGGTGTGCAAGAGGCAGCTGATCGATGATTCTCTCTCATCGATGTTTCTAACTCTGTATCCCCCTCCCTTCCTCTCTGTAAAAAATCAATAATAAAATATATGTTTTTTAAAAGAGTAATATGCAGATTGACCATAACTCCAACACACAATATGGCTGCTCCCATGTGGTAAAAGATCCTGCCCCTCTGTGGATGCAAGGTGGCCAACAGGGGAGGGCAGTTGGGAGGGACCAGGCCTGCAAGGAAGGGCAGTTGTGGGTGATCAGGCAAGTAGGGGAGGGTAGATGGGAGGCACCAGGCCTGCAAGGGAGGGCAGTTGAGCGACCAAGCCTGCAGAGGAGGGAAGTTGGGGTCAAACTTAGGGAAGCAATTAGACATCAATCAGGCTGGCATGGGAGTGGTTAGGGGGTGATCAGGCTGGCAGGCAAAAGCGGTTAGGGGCAATCAGGAAGGCAGGCAGGCGAGCAGTTGGGAGCCAACAGTCCTGGATTGTGAGAGGGATCCCATATTGGAGAGGGTGCAGGCTGGGCTGAGGGACAATCCTCCCCGTCTCCCCCATGATGCCCCCATGCATGAATTTCGTGCACTGGGCCTCTATTATCAAGCATATTCTTGGCATACTACTAGACATAATTTACAATAAAAACACTCAAAAAAGTCAAGCACATGGAGGCTAAATAACATGTGATTAAACAATGAATTAATTACCAATGAAATCAAGGAAGAAATTTTAAAAAAAAAATCTTGGAAACAAACAAAAATGAATAAACAACCCATAATCTATGGGTCACAGCAAAAGCAGTCCTCAGAGAGAAGTTCAAAGCAATACAGGCATACCTCAAGAAACAAGAAATATCTCTATTAAACTAACATTACAACTGAAATAATTAGAAAGAGAGAAACAAGTAAGTATAATGAAGTAAAGATCAGAGCAGAAATAAATGACATAGAAACCAAAATTAAATAAATAAATAAATAAATAAATAAATAAATTAAACAAACCAATCAATCTATGAGCTGGTTCTTTGAAAAGATAAGGAAGATTGATGAATCTTTAAGCAGGCTCATCAAGAAAAAGAGAGGACCCAAGTAAATAAAATCAGAAATGAAAGGGGAGAAGAATTAACACCCCAGAAATACAAAGGATTGTAAGAAAATAACTATGCCAATAAGCTGGATAACCTGGATAAAATGGGCAAATTGCTAGAAAAATACAACCTTCTGAAAGTGAATCAGGAAGAATCACATACCCTGAATAGGCCAATAACAACTGATGAAATTGAATCAGTAGTCAAACTCCCAGCAAACAAAAGCCCTGGTCCAGACTGCTTCACAGGGGAGTTATAACAAACATTCAAAGAAGAACTAACACCTATACTTCTCAAACTCTTCCAAAAAATTCATGAGGAAGGAACAATTCCAAGCTCTTTTATGAGGCCAGCATTATCTTAATCCCAGTATCAGATAAAGACACTACAAAGAAAGAATTACAGGCCCACCGTCCCTGATGAATATAAATCCTCAAAGGATGTCAGAGGAATGGCAGCATGAGAGATCCCCTTGGCCTCTCCCACTGAAATTACAATCAGTTTACCAATTAAAAGTCAACAAAGAATTCCTTGCTCAATACAGAGACATGCCTGAGAGATCTGCACATTGAAACATCTAAAGGTTGTAACAGAATAAAAAGGGAGATGAGAATGGAGGAAAGCAAAGATGGCCTACAGAAGCAGCCCTGAAGGTGGGCACTTTTGGCTAGGCCTGTAGAGGGGAGGAAACCTGTAATTCATTGGGACAGGAAGAGAGCTGTGGGGACAGCGAGGAGGGTGCATTCCATCAGGGTGAGCAGCAACAGAGTGAACAGTGTCTGAGTCAGTAGGAGCCTGACAGAGCACGGGGTCTGCCATTCAGCTCTCCGCTTTGGGCTGTGTGGTGGTGTTTCAGAAAAAGAAATGGAATCACAGAGACTCTGCCATCACGTGGACTCCCAAAGCTCACCACCTGTTGGGCCTAGGAGCATATTGTCTGAAAAACAAGAGCTATTGCAGTAGAACTGCTGTTTCCATCTGTGACTGATTCCCCAGGTGGGTTGCTTGGGGTGAGTTTTTATCCATTTCACCATTAGGGTGAAGGCAAAACAAACCCCACCCCCAAGCAACAGCTGTACTGTCTTTTTTTTACTGGTGACATTTTCTTTTTTAAAATATATATTGTTGATAGCATTACCCTCCTTATACCCTCTATTGCCAGCCCCGACCCATCCCATCCAGGACTTTACCACCCTATTTCCTGTGTCCATCAGCTATGCATCTCTATACTAAGAAAAAGGAAATATGCTAATTAGACTAAACATCCTTCCGGATGTCCTTCCAAACAAAGCCATGATGGTGGGGGCCAAGGCAGAGGTGGTTAGGGGTGACCAAGCCAGCAAAGGAGAGCAGTTAAGGGTGATCAGGCAGGCAGGCAGAGAGGTTAGGGGCAATTGGGCAGGCAGACAAGTGAGTGGTTAGGAGCCAGCAGTCCCGGATTTTGAGAGGAATGTCCTGGATTAGAGAAGATGCAGGCTGAGCTGAGGACCACCAACTCCCTTCCCTCCCCCATCCCCCATCCCCGCCCCATGCACAAATTTTATGCAACAGGCCTCTAGTAAGTATATAAGTTCTTTGGTTTATCTCTTTTCTTCCCCCCAACCCCCATACCAAGCTATGTCAATCTGTTCTATGCCTTCATGTTTCCAGTCTTATTTTGTTGGTTAATTCATTTTGTTTATTAGATCCCACAAATAAGTGAGATCATGTGATATTTGTCTTTCTCGGATTGGCTTATTTCACTTAGCATAGTAGTCTCCAGGCTCATCCATGCTGTCCCAGAGCATAAGAGACCTCTCTTTTTACAGCTGTATAGTATTCCACTGTGTACATGTCCCACAGCTTTTTTTACCCATTCATCTACTGATGGGCTCTTAGACTATTTTCAAATATTAGCTGCTATATTCTTTCTTATGGGTGTTTCAGAGATTTTAGGATATATTCCCAAAAATGGGGTCACTGGGTCAAATAGAAGTTCCATTTTTAACTTTTTAAAAATATATTTTATTGATTTTTTTCAGAGAAGAAGGGAGAGGGTAGAGAGCTAGAAACTTCGATGAGAGAGAAACATTGATCAGCTGCCTCCTGCACAAGCCCTCTGGGGAGGTGCCCGAAACTAAGGTACATGCCCTCGACAGAAATTGGACCTGAGACACCTCAGGCCACTGAGCCAAACCAGTTAGGACCCATTTTTAACTCTTTGAGGAAACTCAATACTGTTTTCATAATGGCTATACCAGTGTGCATTCCCACCAAAAATGAACTAGGGTTCCCTTTTCTCCACATCCTCACCAGCACATGTTTGTTGATTTTTTTATGATAGCCATTTTGATAGGTAAGAGGTGATTTTTATTGTGCTTTTAATTTCTCTGGTGATTAGCGACATTTTTTCATATGTTTCTTGGCTTTTTTTTTGTATTTAGTTGAGTTGTGTGAGTACTTTATGTATTTTGGTTATTAACCCCTTATCAGATGTAACATTGGCAAATATATAGACAGTACATAACTTCCCCCACCACATACAATTACTAAATAGCACAGCTGGGACTGAAAACCATGACAAAAGGCCTCAGGAAGCCACCTACCATGCACACATCTGTGGATTCTCCCATACAGTGGGCTCCCTTTTTATTATGAAGGTAGTTTCTTTGGCTGTGCAGAAGCTTCTTATTTTTATGTAGTCACATTTGTTTATATTTCTGTTTGTTTCTCTTGCCTAATGAGATGTATCGGCAAAAATTCTGCTACATGAAATGTTTGAGATTTTACCGCTTATCTTTTCTTCTAGGATTTTTATAGTTTTATGCATTATATGTCTTTTTTTTTTTTTCCTTTTTGAGTTAATTCTTTTGTATGGTGTAAGGTCTAGTTTAATCTTTTTATATGTGTCTGTCCAGTTTTCCCAACACCACTTATGGAAGAGACTGCTTCCTTTGTCAAATATTAATTGATTTGGGTCAACTTCTGGGTCCTCTGTTTTGATTCATGGGTCTATATACCTGTTTTTATGCCAGTACCAGGCTGTTTTGGTTATAGTAGCTTTATAATATAGTTTGATAAATGGCATTATGATCTCTCCAACTTTGTTCTTCTTTCTCAAGATTTGTTGTAGCTATTCAGGGTCATTTGTGGTTCCATGTACATTTTTGGAATATTTGTTCTAGTTCTGTGAAGTATGCCATTGGTATTTTAATAGGAATTGCATTGAATCTATAGATTGCTTTAGGTAGTATAGATATTTTAATTGTGTTAATTCTTCTAATCCATGAACATGATATATGTTTCCATTTGTCTGTATCTTCCTTTATTTTTTAATGTCCTATAGTTTTCCAAGTGCAGGTCTTTTAACTTCTTGGTTAAGAAGGTAAATACCTCGGTATTCTTTTTTTTTTTAATATATTTTATTGATTTTGTACAGAGAGGAAGGGAAAGAGAGAGTTAGAAACATTGATGAGAGAGTCATCGATCAGCTGCCTCTTGCACACCCCCTACTGGGGATATGCCCTCAACCAAGGTATATGCCCTTGACCGGAATCGAACCCGGAACCTTTCAGTCCCCAAGCCGACGCTCTATCCATTGAACTAAACCAGTTTCGGCTACCTCGATATTCTTTTTCTTTTTCTTTTTCTTTTTTCTTTTTTTTTCTCTTTTTGTAATGGTAAATTGAATTTTTTTTTTTTAGTTTCTCTTTCAGAGAGTTTATTATCCTATATAATAAAGAGGTAATATGCAAATTGACCACACTCCAAAACACAAGATGGACACAAGATGCCCTTCACAAGATGGCTGGCAGGGGAGGGCAGTTGTAAGTGATCAGACCAGCATATGAGAGCAGTTGGAAGGGACCAGGCCTGAAAGGGAGGGCAGAGGGGGCAATCAAGCCTTCAGGGGAAGGCAATTGGGGGGACCAGGCCTGCAGGTAAGGGCAGTTAGGGGTGACCAGGCCAGCAGGGGGTGGGAAGTTAGGGGCAATCAGGCCAGCAGGGGAGCAGTTATGTGTAGATCAGGCTAGCAGGGGACTGGTTAGGGATGATCAGGCTGGCAGGCAGAAGCGGTTAGGGGCAATCAGGCAGGCCAGCAGGTGAACAGTTGGGAGCCAGCAGTCCTTGAGTGGTTTTTAATGTCCTATATTTTTCCAAGTACAAGTCTTTTACCTTCTTGGTTAAGTTTATACCTCAGTATTCTTTTTCTTTTTTGCAATGGTAAGTTGAATTTTTTTAGTTTCTCTTTTAGAGAGTTTATTATCCTATATAATAAAAAGGTAATATGCAAATTCACCATCACTCTAACACACAAGATGGCCACCCACATGTGGACACAAGATGGCCCCAACAATATGTCCAATAGGGAAAGGCAGTTGTGGGCAATCAGGTCAGCAGAGGAGGGAAGTTGGGAAGAACCAGGATAGAAATGAGGGAAGTTGGGGGCAATCAAGCCTGCAAGGGAGGTCAGTTAGGGGTGACCGGATAGCAGAAGAGAGCAGTTGGGGGCGACAGAGCCTGCAGGAGGATCAGGCCTATTTGGGTATAAAAAATGCCATCAGATTATGGATGCTGATTTTGTATTCTACTACAGTACTTTGCTGAATTCATTTATTGAGTCTAGTAGTTTCCTGGTGGAGTCTTTAGGGTTTCCTATGTACAATATCATGTCATCTGAAAATAATGACTGTTTTACTTTCTCCTTTCCAATTTGGATTCCTTTTATCTCTTCTTGTCAGATCACTGTGGCTAAGAATTCCAGTACTATGTTGAATAAGAATGTTGAAAGTACACACCCTTGTCTCGTTGTTAAGGAAAACACTGTTAGTTTTTGCCCATTGAGTATTATGTTGGCTGTAGGTTTGTCATATATCACCTTTATTATATTGAGTTATGAACCCACTATTCCCACTTTGCTCAGAGTTTTTATCAAAAAAAAATGTTGCTGCATTTTGTCAAATGCTTTTTGTGCATCAATTGATAAGATCATGTGATTTTTGTCTTTCAATTTGTTTTTGTGATGTACTTCATTTTTTTATTTGCAGATATTGTGTCAATCTTGCATCCCTGGAATAAACCCAACTTGGTCATGGTGGATTCAATTTGCTAATATTTTGTTAAGAATTTTAGCATATGTGTTCATCCTGAATATTGGCCTATAATTTTCTTTCTTTGTAATGTCTCTACCTAGTTTTGGAATTAGGATAATACTAGCTTTGTAAAAAGAGCTTGAAAGTTTCCCTTTCTCTTGAATCCTTTGGAATATTTTGAGGAGAATAGGTGTTGGTTCTTCTTTGAATGTTTGGTTAAATTTTTCTTTTTCTTTTTTTTTTTAATATATCTTATTGCGTTTTTACAGAGAGGAAGAGAGAGGGATAGAAAGCTAGAAACATCGATGAGAGAGAATCATCAATCAGCTGCCTCTTGCACACCCCCTACTGGGGATGTGTCCGCAACCAAGGTACATGCCCTTGACTGGAATCAAACCTGGGACCTTTCAGTCCGCAGGCCAACACTCTATCCACTGAGACAAACTGGTTTCGGCGGTTAAATTTTTCTGTAAATCCATCTGGTCCAGGATTTTGTTTGCTGGGAGTTTTTAAACTACTGCTTCCATTTCATCAGTTGTTATTGGTCAACACAGGTTTTATGATTCTTCCTGATTAAAGTTTTGGAAAAATTGTATGTTTCTAGGAATTCACCCATTTCATTCCGTTTGTCCAGTATATAGGCATATTAGTTGTTCGTAGTGCTTGCTTACAATCCTATGTATTTCTGTGGTGTCTATGGTTATATCACCTCTTTCATTGCTGATTTTGTTTATTTGGGTCCTCTCTCTTTGTTTTCTGATTAATCTGGCTATGGATTTGTCAATTGTGTTTATCTTTTCAAAGAATCAGATTTTGGAATCATTCATCTTTTATACTGTTGGACTGCCTTTAGGAAGCCATGGAAATCAAGATTTGGAGGTCACAGGGATAAAAAAAAATCTAGTGATCTCAGTGCCATCTACTGGAAAATATCAGGAAAAAAAACTCTTCATTAATATAGACAGATATAAATACCTAGGCAAAGAACACCAAATACCATGAATAATGATGTAATAAGGATGATCAGAGAAAAACTGAAAGATCCCCGGAAAGCAAGCTGGAACACATAAAAATATATTTTACCTAAGCAACTCTTATGGTGGAATGACCAGTCCAACAGTCGCTATGATGCACTCTGACCACCAAGGGGCAGATGCTCAACACAAGTACTGCCCCCTGGTGGTCAATGTACTCAGCCAAAAGCCAAGCTCACTGTGATAGCAGGAGACTCTCCCAATACTGTGGCAGCACTACTGAGCCGCGGCAGCAGGCACATCAGACTGGGGTGAGTGGGAGCAGTGTAGCGCCTGGTCCTGGTTCTGGATCCTCCCTGGCTTCCTGCTGCTTTGCACACTGTTGCACCCCTCAGAGGTCCCATATTATGAGAAGGCGCAGGCCGGGCTGAGGGACACCTCCCCCCTAGTGCATAAATTCTGTGCACCAGGCCTCTAGTATGTGATATAAATGACAGAGATTTCAACATTGTAAGTCTGAAAATACTCAGTGAGATGCAAAAAAATATATAGACAGGCATTTTAGTGAACTCAGGAAACAAATCAATAAACAAAACGTGTATTTTACAAAAGAGATTGAAACTTTAAAAAAGAATCAATCAGAAATCCTGGAAATGAAGCATGCAATTAAGGAGATTAAGAGTGAACTACTGAGCATAGAAAACTGAGCCAATCAGAGAGAAGAAAGAATTACTTATATTAAATGACACAGGGGGAAGAATATTTATTGGTTCTGATCCAGTGGTCTATATATCTGTTCTTATGCCAGTACCAGGCTCTTTTGGTTACAAAGAGTGAAACTGAAGCATAAAATAAATTAAGGAGCTTTGAGAATTATATGACTCCATCAGAGAAAGCAATATCCTACTCTTCCAATATTCTGGAAGATGAAGAGAGGAAGTAGGGGATGGAGAGTCTATTATAACAAATAGTGGATGAGAACTTCCCAAAACTATAGAAAGAACTAGATCCTCAAATCAAAGAAGCAAAGAGAATACCTAATTGCCTAAATCCAAAGAGGATCTAGCAAGTCACTTTGAATTGAAACTGTCAAAAATTAATGAGAAAGAAAAAATTCTCAAAGCTGCCAGGGAAAAGAAGGAAGTGACCTACAAAAGAAAACTCTTAAGAATTTCATCTGACTTCTTAACAGAAACTCTACAATCTAGAAGAGAGTGGAATCAAATATTCAAACAATTGAAAGAGAGAAATTACCAGCCAAGAAAAAATACATCCAACAAAATTATCATTCAAGTAGGAAGGAGAAATAGACATGCACAATCATATAGAAGCTGAGGGATTTTATCACCACAAATCCTCACTGCAGGAAATACTAAAGGGGACTAATCTACCTTAAACAAAGAACATAAGCTCACAATACTAAGAGTAAGATCACCAAAATATTTACAAGGTAAACAGGGATAATTTGTGACAACAAAAATATAAAAGAGGCA
This sequence comes from Pipistrellus kuhlii, assembly GCF_014108245.1. Taxonomy (NCBI): domain Eukaryota; kingdom Metazoa; phylum Chordata; class Mammalia; order Chiroptera; family Vespertilionidae; genus Pipistrellus; species Pipistrellus kuhlii. The sequence continues at coordinate 1,312,963 of NW_023425531.1, forward strand.
GGTGTCATGGGCTGAATTGGCAAAGAAAGATGAATATCAGATGCATTCAAAAGAAACATATTACTGTATATATGAAACTTAAACCTAATGGTAGCTACATACAAAAATCCCCAAACTAGGACACATAGCATTTAAAAAGAGAAAACAGAGGAACAAAAGTATGGAATACCACCAAATAAAAATAACAGACAGAAACACAAAGGAAAAGAACCCATGGAAGCACAGAACTACCTAAAAACAGAAGATAAAATGGCTATACAAAATCCTCATACATCAATAATTACCTTAAATGTCAATGGACTGAATTCACCAATAAAGAGGTGCAGAGTAGAAAAGTGGGCCAAAAGACAATACCCAACCGAATGCTGCTTTCAGGAGTTACATATAAGCTGGGACAATGAAGTAGATTCAAAGTTAAAGAGCGAAAATGATTCTCCAAGCAAATAAAAGCCATATTTATATCTGACAAGTAGATTTCAAGATAGCAAGAGATAAAGATGGACACTTTGTGATAATAAAGGGGGCACTACATCAAGAAAACATAACACTTCTTAATATATATACACCCAACCAGGGAGCACTGAAATATATAAAACATCTGTTCACAGAACTAAAGGGAGAAACAGATAAAGAAACAACCATGGTTGGAGACCTTAATACTCCATTGACAGCTCTAGACAGATAAACCAAAAAGAAAAATCATTAAATAAATATCGGTCTTAAAATAAACATTAGACTAAATGGACAAAATTAACATTTACAGAACCTTTAATCCCAGAACATCATATTATACATTCTTCTCCAGTGCACATACATTCTCAAGGATAGACCATATATTGGCTCCCAGATATAGCATCAAAAAATTCAGGAAGATCTAAATTATACCAAGCATATTCTCTGACCAAGGATTCCTTGAAATTAGAAATCAACTTCAAAGATGAAGTAAAGAAACCCACAAATACATAGAGATTTAAAAACAAAAAACAAAAAACATACTACTAAAAAATGGTTGGTTCAAAGAAGAAATAAAAGATGAGTTAAAAAAAAAGTTATAGAGACAAATGAGGATGATAGAGAAATATGCTAATTAACCGAGACACTGTAATGGGTCAACCAGACAGGAGAGGGGCCTGTTCAGCAGTGGCTGTGGCTGCTTTAAGGGCTGGAGAGGGAAGCAGGGCCAGACCAGTGACTCGAGGGTGGGCAGCACCACATGATTTCAAATTGCGCACAGGGCTCCTAGTACTAGAATAATATGAAAGACTATATGCCACCAAATTCAATAAAATAAAAGAAATGGACAAGTTTCTAGAAATATATAACCATCCTAGAAGAATTTGAAAATCTAAATAGACCTGTCAGCAGTGAGGACATTGAAACAACTATCAAAAACCTCTGCAAAATAAAAGTCCAGGCTTCATCAGTGAATTCTACCAAATGTTCGAAGAGGATTTAAAACCTATCCTTCTCAAACTCTTCACAGAAACTGAAGAACAGGCAATACTTCCTAACACATTTTTTGAGGCCAATATAACCATGAGACCAAACCTTGGCAAACATCACACACACACACACACACACACGAAAAAAAAACAAAAAACTACAGACCAATATCTTTGATGAACACAGATGCAAAATCCTAAACAAAATACTCACAAATTAAATACAACATTATATTTAAAAAAATAATACATCAGAATCAAGTGAGGTTCATTCCAAGGGCACAACATGCACAAATCAATTAAGATAATACACCACATTAACAAAAGAAATCATAAAACTCTTATGTTCTTATCAACAGATACAGAAAAAGCATTTGGTAATATACAACATCCATTTATTACTAAAATGCTCAATAAAATAGGAATAGAAGGAAAGTACTTCAACATAATAAAAGCCATATATGATAAACGCTCAGCTACTATCATATTCAATAGTAAAAAACTGAAAGCTTTTCCTCTAAGATCATAAACAAGACAAGGATGGCCACTCTCACCACTTTTATTTGACACTAGAGGCCCAGTACACGAAATTCGTGCACAGGGGGCAAGGTGTCTGTCCATCAGCCCAGCCTGCTCCCTCTCCAATCTGGGACCCCTCAAGGGATGTTCGACTGCCCTCTCACAATTCAGGACTTCTGGCTCCCAACTCCTCACTTGCCTGCTTGCCTGATTGCCCCTAACCACTTCTGCCTGCCAGCCTAATTACCCACTAACCAGTCTTCTGCCAGCCTGATCAACACTTAACTGCTCCCCTGCCAGCCAGATTGCCCCTAACTGCTCTCCCTGGCAGCCTGGTCACCCCTAACTGCCCTCACCTGCAGGCCTAGTTCCCCCCCAACTGCCCTCTCCTGCAGGCCTGGTTTCCCCCAACTGCTCTCCCCTGCTGGCCTGGTAACCCCTAACTGCCCTCCCTTGTAGGCTTGATTGCCCCCAACTGCCATCCCTTGTAGACCTTGTCTCCCCCAACTTCCCTCCCCTGCCAGCCTGGTCACCTCTAAATGCCCTCCCCTGCAGGCCATCTTGTGGTGGCCATCTTGTATCCACATGGGGGCAGCCATCTTTGACCACATGAGGGTGGCCATCTTGAGTGTTGGAGTGATAGTCAATTTGCATATTACTCTTTTATTAGATAGGATAGTCCTGGAAGTCCTAGCCAGAGCAATAAGGCAAGAGAAATAAATAAAAGGCATCCAAATTAGGAAGGAAGAAGTAAAGCTGTCACTCTTTGCAGGTGACATGACGTTGTATATAGAAAATGTTAAAGAATCCACCAAAAAACTATTAGACACAATAAGGGAACACAGTAAAGTTGCAGGAAACAAATAAAAGTGCAAAAATACATTGCTTTTCCGTATACTAACAACAAAACTCCAGAAAAGGAAATGGAAAAAAACACACACAACAATTTCTTTTGCAATTGCACCAAAAGTAAAATACCTAGGATTAAATTTAACAAAGAATGTGAAAGACCTACATACTGAAAATCACAAAGCATTATTTAAAAAAATTGAAAAAGACACATCAAAATGGAAAAATATTCCATGTTCATGGATTGGAAGAATTAGCATAGTTAAAATGGCCATATTACTCAAAGTAATATACATATTTAATGCAATCCCCATCAAAATCTCAACGTCATTTTTTTAAGAAATAGAAATCATCATATTTGAATGGAACCAAAAAGACCCTGAATAGCTAAAGCGATCCTGAGGAAAAAAGAATGAAGCTGAAGATCTCATGCTACCTGACTTCATATTATATTACGATAATCGGCAGAGACACAGATACACAGATCAATGAAACATAATAGAGAGTCCATCTATAAAACCACATGTATATGGATGTGAATTGGCAAAGAAAGTTGAATTAAAAAAACATTTAATTTAATTTTCAACAAAGAGCCAGAAACACACAATGGAGTAAAGATAGTCTCTTCAATAAATGGTGCTGAGAAACTAGAAAGTCAAATGCAAATAAATGAATATGTTATTCTTACCATTTGCAGCAACCTGGATGAGAACATTATGCTGAGTAAAATAAGCCAGTCAATGGAAGAAAAATAACACATGACCTCACTCATTTATGGATAGAAAAGAACATTATAAACTGATGAACAAAAAGATAAACACAGAGGCAGTAAAGCATCAAACAGACTGTCAAATTACAGTAGGGAGGTGGGGGAGATAAGAGATCAACCGAAGGACTTGTATATATACATATAAGCATAAACAATGGACACAAAACACTGGGGAGGGTGGTTAGGGCATGTATGGGAGTAGGGTGTGGAGGGCAAAGTTAAGATATGTACACATAATACCGTAATGAAAAAATAAAAAAACAAACAGTCTGGTATTATCAATAGCACAAGAATAGGCATACAGATCAATGGAACAGAACAGAGACCTCAGAAATTGACTCGAGCTATTATGCTCAATTAATATTTGACAAAGGAGGCAAGAGCATACAATGGAGTAAAGATAGTCTCTTCAATAAATCGTGTTGAAAAAATTGGACAGATACATGCAAAAGAAATGAAACTAGATCACCAACTTACACTATACATAAGAATAAACTCAAAATAGGTAAAAGACCTCAATGTAAGTTCTGAGATCATAAAAATCCTAGAAGAAAGAATAGGGAACAAAATATCAGGCATCTCATATAGCAGTTTTCACTGATAAATCTCCAAGGGCAAGAGAAACAAAGGAAAAAAATAAACAAATTGGGTTGCATCAAAATAAAAAGCTTCTGCTCAGCAAAATAAATCAACATCAAAATAAAAAGGAAGTCCTAGCTACTTAGGCTCAGTGGAGTGTTGTCCTGTTGACTGAAGGGTCCCAGGTTTTGGGTTTTATTCTGGTCAAGGGCTCATGCCAGGTTGTGGGCTCAATCCCCAGTAGGGGGCGTGCAGAAGGCAGCTGATCAATGATTCTCTCTCATCACTAATTTTTCTCTCTCTCTCTCCCTCTCCCTTCCTCTCTGAAATCAATAAAAACATATTTTTTTTTAAAGTGAAAAGGGAACCCACTGCATAGGAGAACATATTTGATAATTATATATATGTTAAGGGTTAATTTCCAAAATGTATAAAGTACTCCTACAACTCAACAAAAAGAAAGACAAACAATCCAATTTAAAAATGGGCAAAGGGCCTAAATAAACACTTCTCCAAAGGGGGCATACAGATGGCTAATAGGTATATGAAAGGATGTGCAACATCACTAATTACCAGAGAGATGCATATTAAAGCAACAATGAGGTACCACCTCACACTTGTCAGAGTGGTTACCCTCAATAAATCAACAAACAAGTACTGGTGAGGATGTGGAGAAAGGGGAACCCTAGTGCACTTCTGGTGGGAATGCAGACTGGAACAACCACTATAGAAAACTGTGTGGAGTTTCCTCAAAAAATTAAAAGTGGAACAGCCATTTGACCCCGTGAATCTATTTCTAGGAATAGATCCAAAGAAGTATGAAACAGCCATCAGAAAGAATATGTGCACTCTTATGTTCATAGCAATTTTATTTACAATAGCCAAGATCTGGAAATAGCCCAAGAGCCCATCGGCAGATGAGTAAATAAAAGAGCTATGGCACATTTATACAATGCAGCTATTAAAAAGAAGGAAATCTTACCCTTTGAGACAGCATGGAGAAACCTGGAGAGTAATATGCTAAGTGAAATAAGCCAGTTAGAAAAAGACAAATATCACATGATCTCACTTATGTGTGGAATCTAATGAACAAAATAGATTCAGAGACATGGATGCCTAAAATAGAATGGCAGAAGGGAAGTTGGAGAGAACTGGGGGGGAAAAAGATAAAGGGATTAGATAAAGAAAATGAATGCAAAATAGCCTAAAAGTAAAATGATGAATAAAAAAAATACTGAGAAGAAAACCAAGATGACGGCATAGGTAAACAACTAATCTGCCGCCTCCCACAACAATTTCAAAACTACAACTAAAAGACAAAACGTCTATCACCCAGAACCACGGGAAAGCTGGATGAAAGAGAAAGCAGCACAAGTGCTGAAAAGCTGAAAAGCCTAGGTACAGAGGCACGTGAAAGCCTAGGTAGGTACAGAAAGTGTAGGTGGCAGCGACTGGGCACGTGGCTTTTTTTTCAACCCAAAGGGAAACAAGCTCCCGATCACTTTGAAATCTAGTTTCTGCGGTCACACGGGGAAGCCAGACACCTACTGGGAGAAGCTGGTCTGTCAGCGATCAGGTCGGAAAGTGAGGGTGACTATTTTGCAGAGGTGCGCAGCAATCTTTTTTTTTTTTTTTTTTTTACTGCACTGGAGCTCAGGGATGCAGGGACTTGGAAATATGGGGATTTGGAAACACAGAAGGGCAGAGAAAGATGAAGACAGCCATTGCTCTTTGCCACGCCCCCAACCTAATGATGTCCTGAGACCCCACCCTGCCCTGAGGCCCCACCCCGCCCCACACAGTCTACAAACCTGCCCTGCTCCTATATTGTGGCAGCTTAACGAAATAAACTGCAGCTCCAGCTCCAAAACTGCCAAATCCCAAGCAAAGAGGAGAAAACTGTACTTCTTGCAGTAGCTCCTGCTGGATGGCCTCAGACAGTGGCTGACCTGCACCCCATTGGAGATCCGGAAACTAGTGTATCTAGTGGTCAGTGTGAGGCGACACCAGATCTCAACTACTCTCATAAGAGACACATTCAAGAGACAGACTCAGTGAGCACCAAAGCCCTACAGGAACAAGTCCTCCCCCATAAACGTGTCTCCAGCACAGCAATTCTTCCATTATAGACACAGCGGGTCCCCACAGCCAATTGGCCAGGAGGTCAATTCTTCCCAGTGACACCAACAATAATCAAGACTTAACTACAACAAGGCTGTACACACAGTCCACAAAGGGGTGCACCAAGTGTGTCCACATCAGGCAACTGGGAGGCTGACCCATTGAACCATATAGGCCCACAAAGCTACTCTACCAACTCAGGGAAGTAGCAAAAATGCCAAGAAAAGGAAAGAGATCTCAAACAAAAGAAATGGAGGACAACAAAAGACTGGATATAGAGTTCAAAACCATGGTTATAAGGTTTTTCAAGAATTTTTTAGAAAAGGCTGATAAATTTAACGTGACCCTGGAGGATATGAGAAAGGACCAACTAGAAATTAAACATACACTGACTGAAATAAAAAAATATTATACAGAGACTCAACAGCAGACTAGAAGAACACAAGAATCAAGTAAAAGATTTGGAATTCAAAGAGGCAAAAGACATTCTTCCAGAGAAGCAAGAAGATAAGAGAATCCAGAAAATTGAAGAAGCCTCTGGGACAACTTCAAACGTACCAACATCAGAATTATGAGGGTGCCAGAAGAGAGAGAGCAAGACACTGAAAACCTATTTGAAGAAATAATGATAGAAAACTTACCCCACCTGGTGAAAGAAATAGACTTACAAGTCCAGGAAGCACACAGAACCCCAAACAAAAGGAATCCAAAGAGGACCGCAAGACACATCATACCGTATTTTTCGGCTTATAAGACGACTTTTGAAACAAAAAAAAGTCAACCGAAAATCAGGGGCAAAAGACCAAAATTGCACAAAAATTACCTGCAGATCTTGATGGCAAAGTAAGTCTTTTCTTTGAAATGGGGGTAGTCTTATACAGCGAATATAGGCCTAAACCCATGTTTTAACTGTAAAATTACGGGGTCGTCTTATACGCCCGAAAATATGGGTAATTAAAATGCCAAGAGCAAAAGACAAAGAGAGAATATTAAAAGCAGCAAGAGAAAAACAGTTAGTTACACTACAAGGGAGCACCCATAGGATTATCAGCTGATTTCTCAACAGAAACTATGCAGGCCAGACAGGAGAGGCAAGAAATATTCAAAGTGATGAATAGCAAGAACCTACAACCTAGATTACTCTACCCAGCAAAGTTATCATTCAGAATTGAAGGGCAGATAAAAAGCTTCACAGATCAGAAATAGCTAAAGGAGTTCATCACTGCCAAACCAGTATTATATGAAATGCTAAAAGATATTCTTTAAAAAGAAGGAAAAGGGAATGCTCAGGCCCTTCTCAAGAAGGCAAATAATCAATTCCACTAATACACCCATGGTAAATAAGATTGTTGCTAAAGTGTTGAGTTTGACAGGTGAATAGTAGCCAATTTCTCAGAGAAAATTAATGTGGCTAATGAAAATAAATGAATATTCTAGAAAAACTGATTGTACTGTACAAAAAGCTTTTCCTAAAGTGTTAATTAAAATTCTTATTGGCAGAGCATCTAATGGTAAAATTGTACAACATGTTATGAACCTAAAGCAGTCATAGTGTAACACAAATAATTAAAATGTAAAAGCTGCCAAGACTATATCATAAAATTTCCAAAAGTCTCACATTATTTAAATTAAAAAGGGGGTGACAGTGAAAGAATATCATGTAAGGAAAAATATCCTGAGAATAATTTACATCTAAAAATTTGTACTTTAGAAAATTAACCTTCATTCGAAACGCTAACAGCAAGATACCCATGGAAATACATTCATGGTGTCAAAACAAGCCAGAGGAAAATTACTTGGGGGGCGGGGGGCGGGGGGCTGGAGAATGTAAAAGAATCCCAAGTCAAATTTAAAGAAAATATCCCTTTATTAACTTTTGGTGGAGAATATGTTTGTTTATTTTCAGAAAACAACTTCGAGACCATCTGGAATCCTGTAACAGAGAGGAATAGAAGTGCTCCAGCCATGAAGACAGAAGAGACACAATTAAGAGATGGAAGTTGCTGATGACACCTCACCATACCAGCAGACAGCAGATGTGTGTTGCTGAAGGATGCCCAAGACCAAACCAGAGACAGTCGGACCTGCATCACCACCATTTGTCCACCAACCAGATCTGAAACATCATGGCTGACATGTACACATAAGGAACTGTTTGACATTGAAATTGGGACTCAAAAGAACTGTTGGCCCAGAAAAGAACTCACTACAAACTGATTCATTTGCCTCTCAGCATAACCATTATGGCTTGTCGCAGTTTCGGTTCTCACAAGGGCATTTCTTGGATCACATGATCTCACACATCTAGAGGAAATAATGAACAACATAAACTGATGAACAAAAACAGACCCAGAAACAGAAAAGCAGCGATCAGACTCTCAAAGCTCAGAGGGAAAGTAGGGGAGGGTGGGGGTAAGGGAAAGAGATCAACCAGAGGACTTGTGTGCATGCATATGGGCCTAGCCAGTGGCCATGGACAACAGGGAGGTGGGGGCACATGTAGGGAGGGGTTTGGGATGGGAATGGGGGGATGAGGACAATTATGTGATACCATAATCAATTTTTAAAATAAAATAAAATAAATTCACCCTTTAAAAAAAAAGAGGAAAAAGAAGAAAAAAGTAAAGATAAAAATTATGAACAACAAATACATATCTATGAACAAATGAATCTAAAAGCCAAGTGAATTAAAAATCTGAGGAACAGAATAAACTGGTGAATATAATAGAATCAGGGGCATAGAATGTGAGGGGACTGATAATTCTCAGGGGGAAAGGGGTGTCTGTGTGAGGTATGGGAAGAGCCTGAACAAAAATCATATATCTATGGATGAGGACAGCGGGGGAAGGGGAGGTAAAGGCAGAGGGTGGAGTGGGGACCAGGGGGAGGGGAACTGTAGGGGGCGAGGGGAGAGGAGGAGAAACAACTGTAATAATCTGAACAATAAAGATTTATTTTAAATAAATACCATCCTAATGGTAATTAAAAAAATTTTAAATATAAATTTAAAAAAAATAAAATGAATGCATAGCCATGGACCCAGACAAGGTAATAGGGGGAATGGAGGCATGGCGAAGGTAGGTAAAGGGAGGAACTGGGGGACACCTGCAATAGTATTAACAAGATAAAATTTAAATTAAAAATTTTTAAAGAATAGGCAAGAGAAAAGGAAACTACAGAAGGAAGAGCAGAACTCTCAAAAAAATATTCCAGAAGAAGGCATTGTTATCACAGTATATGACTTTTCCATGTGTTATTGCCCCTGAAGACCTTCAAGTGGAACAAGATGTAAATATGAAAGTGATATTGATTATCCTAACCCTCTGTAGGTGTAGGCTAATGTGTATGTTTGTGTTTTGGTTTATTATTGTAATCTTCCCCTGAGGACATGTTCATTGACCTTTAGAAAGGGGAGAGAGAGGGAGGGAGAGGAGAGAGAAACATTGATCATATGTCCCAGTTTTAAAAAAAAAATTAAAAAGTAAAAATTTTTAAATTAAATAGAAAAATCCTTATAGAATAAGGATATAAAGAGAAAATATTTTTATACAGCTATATAATGTGTTTAAACTAAGTGATAATACAAGGGTCAGCATTTTACAATTTTTAAATGTTTAAATAAAAAAGTTATAGTAAGTTAAGTTTACTTTATTACTAAAAAAATAAAATGCTTTTTATAAATTTAGCATAGCCTAAGTGTATATAATTTATAGAGTCTAAAGGTATATAAAGTGAGATGCTGGGCCTTTACACTTACACATCACTGACTCGCCCAAAACAACTTCTAGTCCTCTAAGCTCCATTTAACATAGAGCTGCATGTAGGTGGCCGATACGTTACAACTGCCTGCAGCATTCATGCAGCATGCTGTACAGGTTAGTGTCCTAGGAGCAATGGACTCTAGCATATGGCAGGCTATGCCACCTAGGTTTGCGCACTCATTGACGTTCACACAATGACAAGATTGCTTAATGACACACTGCTCAGAATAGATACATCCCTGTCAATAAGTGATGCATAACTATATAATGAATATAGACAATAGTAATTTACTGTAATGGTGAATTGTGATAAATATTGCTACATCATCCATAATTACAGTACATAAATGTACCAAAGTAACATGCTTATAACTTACATAATGTTACATGTCAAATGTATTCCCTAAAAAAAATATCACCTCACACACACTTGGATGGCTGTAATAAAAAATGGAAAGTATTGCCGGGACCAGTTTGGCTCACTGGATGGAGCGTCGGCCTGCGGACTGAAAGGTCCCGGGTTCGATTCTGGGCAAGGGCATGTACATTAGTTGCGGGCACATCCCCAGTGGGGAGTGTGCAGGAGGCAGCTGGTCGATGATTCTCTTTCATTGATGTTTCTAACTCTCTATCCCTCTCTCTTTCTCTCTGTGAAAAATCAATAAAATATATATTTTTTTAAATGGAAAGTATTAAAGGTTCGGTGAGGGTATGAAGAAATAGCTACTCTCATTTATTTCTGGTAGGAATATAATATGTTGCATCTGCTGTGGAAAAGTTTGGTGATTCCTCAAAAAGCTAAGCATATAATTACCCTTTGACCCAGCAACTCTATTCCTGAGTATAAAACCCCAAACTCCAAAACAAGTACTTAAATAAGAGTTTTAAGGATATTCTGCATGGCATATAATAATGGTTAGATATGTCATAAATACCTTTATTTTGCTTGCTTTATTTAGTTACTAAACATTCTTCTCACAAAGGCTAGGCCTTTGACATTTATTATGTAGTAAGGTGATCTCCTGTCAAGACTGGTAAAAAGTAGAGAGAAATTATTGGCAGACAAACTTTCATAATACCTATAAGTATCAGGGAAGATCAAATAAGACAAAGAGGGTATTACGAGAATTACTACCTGTGTTCCATACTTCTCTAGATCTAACTAAAATGCACTTTGAATCTGTATTAACACTTGGTGTCATCTTAAACTTTCATCACTTTTAAAAGTAAAGCTGTCTCTTTTATTATCCTCAGTTACTGAGAACAGTATCTATAGTTTTGAAGATCATGGGATTGCACAGTTTTTGATTTCATTGGCTGTCCTGGGCTTATTTTATCTCATCTTGCTTTTTTGTCTGGAGACTACATCCTGGAGATTGAATAACTTTATCTCTCAAAAAATTTTGTCTAAAGTGTACAGCATATTCGTGAAAGGCAAGAAGGTGAGTAATATAGACTTTTGATACAACTCAAGAAGGCTCAATGTTAAGCCAGAAAATATTAATTTGCATATTTCTATTTCTATTATTTGATGAAAGTATCATTTAATTATGCCAAGGTACTAATTGGAATTACAACTCTTTCATCTTAATTTGTATCTTAGGCTCTAAGCTTTGACTCTTCTACCAACCAGGAAATAATTTATTTGTAATGGATTGACTATGATAGAAAGCACATGGACATGTACTACCTTTAGATGTATTTGGTTACAGTTATGAACTGACTTTAAAACCATGTAGGGTTATAGGACATCATAGCCCCTACTTGTCAAATTATTAATTATTGCTGTAAATAACACTCACAATTTCACATAGCCCCAGAGTTTTGTCTAGAATTTATATATATACATATATTTATATATATTTATAATGGTCAGTTGTTCTGTAATTTAATTTAATCCCTACTGGTTTATATGAGAATTTCTGTTGAGGCAGAAAAACCACTACATCTGTCTCTTTGTAACTTCTCTTCATTCATCCCAATTCTCTATCTAGGTGGCTCTAGATTTGCCCATAATGCTCTCTGAATCAGTATATCTCTATTATTTCAGAGGGAGGATATCTTGAGACCATAATGGCCTTTGCTACCAACTGGAGTCATGACTAGTATGATTAGCATTCCACCTGTATTTCAGTTGCCTGTTATGTGTTGCTAACTAACGACTAGAACTATATAACAAGTCAAAAGTGCTATTCTACCTACTTTTACACCAAAGCTCATCATATCTTACTACTGTAAACAAGATACCTGGTCTAAGATATGCCAACAAGAATAAATTTAAGGTCTTGAGCAACATGAAAAAGAAAGGATTTATTTCCTGGTGCTTAGAATTAAACATCTGAATGTTACCTTGAGTCTTTTTCCTGGCCTGACTTTCCTAAGCCTGAACAGTAGCCCCTGAACCATGTCACACTTTAGAAGTAAATGTGATAAAAAGAAATATAATGAGTATGGAGGGAGATTCATGGTAAAATTAGAAGAATAGTTGCCTTCTAAATTCTTCCCCTTCTTGTCATTACTCCTATATACAGAAGAAAACATGGCCAAGCAAAGCAATAATACTCATACTGGGCCAAGGCCTCAAACAGTTATCTAATAAACTATTATAGTCTGGTTAGCTGCGGTATCCTTACATCAAAGTAAACTGAATTTCCTAAGCCAAAGATTCAATCTCATTTTTTAACATTCAAAGTAAGAAAAAGTCACCCCTGCCAATGAAAAGTACAAAATAGCTCATGAATTATAAAAAGTGAAAATCTGACATCTTCACCGACAGATGCTTCTTTCCTCCCTGGGAGCACCTCACACCGCTGCCCTCGGACTCCGCTGCCCCTGTGACACGGAGCCCAGGTTTCATGAGGAGCTGGCTGTTCATCTTGTTGATCACTTTGTGTTTAAACTATTTGGAATTCATTTAAATTATTGGATGTATAGATTAATGTTTTTCAAGAAATTTAATCAATTTTGGGGCACTATTTTCTCACATATTTCCATTACATAAGTAAGGTCATAATAGATTGGTTTCATACAGTTATTAAGAAGGTTAATTGCCTGTGAAGGGCACATGTCCAGCACATAAGAAATAATAAATGTTGGGTTTTAGTAGGAGCATTATTGTTGCTTATTAACATCTTTAGTCTCCTCTTCTTCCACTGCCACAAGACCTCCCAATGTTCCCTATTTCAATAACTAACACCATCAATTATATATTTTGTTGAAGAGAGAAATCTTGAGACTTATCCTTAACTTCTTTTTTAAATTTCATCCCTAATCTGATCTATCTAAAATGCATTTACATGTCTTTCACTTTGTTTCAAAAGGACTTCTTGGTACTTTATGCAAGGATCGAACATGTTCTCTGGTGGCTGCTATCTATGTCCCAGAAAATCAAAGGCAGTGTGCACTACACAGACCCCCCTTCAGTGGAGCTGGTGTCCCTGCTTCTCAATTTGGCCATAATGCTCTCTGTCCTAGGACACCTTCATCTGTCACTGTCTCCACAGACATTTTTGTGGCCGAGAGCTCCTCTCCCAGGCAATCCCCTTCCCAGATAGCCTGCATCCAGCCACTCACAGATGCAGAAGTAAAGTATTTGCTCATCTCAGTGCCACTGAGACAACTGCAGGCCTTCCCATGGGGTCCACTGAGGATGTCATTTGACCTTCATCATAGCTCGATTTCTATCCTTTCCTACTCCTAGGTTTTTTTCTCCTTTCCACAGGTGTTGGTACCAAAGGAAGTCCACCTGCAACAATTAGTACCAGGAGAGATTTGAGAAAATCCACAGTCAGTAGGATTTTAGTGAAACCCACATCACTGGTGGTAAAGGAAAAACAATAGCCGCTGGCACAAAATAATGGTCCAGTTGTAAAAATGTTTATCTGTTTTGATTGGGACGATATACCAGAGGAACAGAAAGCATCACTGATGCTTTAAATCAAGTATTCTTTAAAAATGGGGGGGGGGGGGGGGGAAATAGCAACTGAAAGAGCAATGGGAGTGTGGGTTATTGGTAAGCTCCTTACTACATAGAATGAAAAGCTGAGAATTATTAATAGGAAATTGAAAGCTAAGTGTGGAAGTGCAAGAGCCTCCTTGGTCCCACTTCCTGCAGTGAAAGGACAGAGAAAGCTGAGTGTCAACATCAAGGTTTCACCTTCGGGTTAGATGAGCACCAGGAGGCTCTCAGCCAGGGCAGATCTGCTCTGCCAAGACCACCCCTCTTGTGAGAAGAGTGGTGCCCTCCTCCTTGGCGACATCTGAGCCAATGACCCTGCCATCTCAAATCCTCAGACTTTCCTGAGCACTCTGAGTTTACAGACCCACGTGGCACCCTCTTCTCAATTAGGAACTCCCTCTACTTCCTCAGATAAAGAAAATATAAGGGCCTCTGCTTCAAAACAGCATATGCTCATTCAGTTGTGGTAGTAACCAGCCAACTACTCCTTTAATGATCAATAGAACACAGAGACAGAAAATTAATAAAAGAACTGCCATCTACTAACTGGATCTAACTGGCACTTAGAGAGCATGCACACAAGAAGGGCAGGACACATGGAACGTTCACCAAGACACACCATTCACAATTTTAAGAGATTTAAAATATTGAAGGGTGTGTTTTCTGATCATCATGAAATTTAATAACAGAAATATAACAGGGAAATCTCTACAAACATTGGGAAATTAAGCAGCACACTTCTCTCAAACCCATCAGTCAAGGTGGAAGTGACAGAAGAAATTAGAAAATATTTTTAACTAAATGAAAGTAAAATACAACGTATCAAAACCTGTAGGTACACCTAAAGCAGTGTTTCATTTGTAGTATTAAATACTTACATTAGAAATGGGAAAAAGTCCCAGTTCAATAATTGAAGTTTGTATCTCAATAAATTAGGAAAAAAGAGCAAAATAAACTCAGAGAAAAATCATTTAGCTTTACAAAAATAAGAAAAGAAATAAATGAAACTGCAAACAGAAACATAATGAAGAAAATTCAGTGAACAGAGCCAATAGCTAATTCTTTGAAAAATGTTTAAAAGTGATAAGCCTCCAGCCAGAGTGACCATAAATTAAAAATAGGCAACACACACTAACTAACCAATGTAACGGCAACATGAAAGTGCATAGTTTAAAACCTCCACACACACGAAAAACACCACGCCAGGACAATTTCACTGATAAATTCTACCAAAAAATTAAAGAAATAGCATCAATTCTTATAAAGTACACCATAGGCAATAATTATACATGGTGCCAGGTGGGTACTGGAAATAACAAGGTAATGCTTTGTAAAGTATATGATTGGTTAACCATTCTCCTGTACCCTAATAGAAACTAATATTGAATGTAAACTGTAATTGAAAAATAAAATTTAAAAAGCAAATAGCATCAATTCTACACAATTTCTTCCAGAATATAGAAGTAGGAGCATTTCCAATTCTATTTATGAAACTATTATTACACTTGATACCAAAATCAGAAAAAAGTACAAGAAACCAGTATCACTTGTGAACACAGAAACACAAATTATCAACAAAATATTCACAGATAGAATCCAGGAATATGTAGAAAGAATAATACACCACGGACAAGTAGGGTTTATTTCATAAATGTAACAAAGCTAGTTTAATATTTGAAAATCAGTGTTACCCATGAATTAATTAATGTCAAGAAAAACCACCTGCTTATATCCACATTTCACACTCATATACATAAAAAGTGTCAGAAACTAGGGAAAGAAAAGAGCCATCGCAGCCTGGTCGGCAGCATCTGCTTATATATAGAAAGCCTACAGCCAACACAATGGCGGAGTCTGAACACGGAGCAGGGATGTTCACTTACCACTCTGACACAACCAATTTTAAAATTGGAAAAAGCACTCTTCTCGTTCTTTTGGTTATCATGTTTACTGAGCTGATTATATTATCCAGCTCCACGCCTTATCCAATGAGTGGAGCTAGATAATATAACGAGTACTTGATGTAAAAATAGGCAATTCAAATCAACAAACTTTTGCTCAAGCAGTATGAATTACTAACCACAGTGTTACCAGACTGGCTGGCCTGTAGCGTGTGGGTTCTTGACTTCACATAGGGAAGATTTCACACCGTGAGTCCAGCTGGGTCTGAGTGTGTTTCTTAAAGCGAGGGACAGTGAAGGAAAGGAAGGGATCAGGGTGGAAGCAGCAGCAGCCGAGCACCTAGGCAGCGGTTTCAGCTCTCCAGAAACGTTATTCCGGCTCATTCCTAGGGAGCCGGTCAGCAGTGATGGGAGTGAGCCTGGGCAGGGCTGCTGGCTCCCGGGGAGGTCGGAGAAAGGGGGGCCTTGGAGATAGGACCAGGGAGTGAGCCTGGGCAGGGCTGCTGGCTCCCTGGGAGGTCGGAGAAAGGGGGGCCTTGGAGATAGGACCAGGGAGTGAGCCTGGGTGGAGTTGCCACTGCCCGGGGCTCCCCTGATTGTGAGTCTCGTGGGGGCCCTTAGAAATAACAAGTTCGTGCCTGGGAAA
Organism: Pipistrellus kuhlii; assembly: GCF_014108245.1. NCBI lineage: Eukaryota > Metazoa > Chordata > Mammalia > Chiroptera > Vespertilionidae > Pipistrellus > Pipistrellus kuhlii. Next base: position 1,329,508 of record NW_023425531.1, read on the forward strand.
GGGCATGATCAAGTTCTAGAGTGAGCCTGTGTCCTGAGGGCTTATCCTGGGGGCTTTTTATCCTTTTTTTCTTCAAGTAAAAATCTTAGAGGAGGGTTCTAGCAGAATATTCATCAGCTTTCCAAATGCATTTTTAATATGCTAATGCATCAAAATGAGTGTAGATGGGAGTTTTGGATTATTCTTTGGTCTACTTTACTTCTCTTTGGTCTGTTTGGCTTTAATGGTTTTTTTGTTACTTGTTACATCATCTGACCCTGAATTTAGCTGGCACACACACGCGTTAACAGTGGCTTTGTCCTCTCTTACCCAGGCCAGGGCAATTTAGGCTATGTATTCTCTGGTTAGTGACCGTTTGCTTTCCAGTGTCCTTGGTGAGAGAAGATAAGATCCTGCAATTCACAGACTGGCTATAAGTTGTCCAAACTGTTTAACCTTATTTAATTTTCTTGTCTCACTTTACCCATTCCACTTGCCCAGGAATTTTCCTAATTCTTATTCTTCTGCTACTACGAGACGCACTGAATTATTTCATTCCTGCATCTTTTACTAAGTTCCCATTGCTGATGGTGGCCTTCCTTCTTATACTCACACTGTGTTCACTCTCTCCATAATTCTTCATATTCAACTCAGCCTTCACTCAAAAAGAAAGAGGCCATTTTCTCCTCTCTTGGTTCCCAAAGTCTCATGAACAGATTTTAGTTGTAACAAATGGTACTAAACAATAACAGTATTGATGAGGTTTTTGTTTTTCATGATGTGTCCATTTTACTGGCAAGAACATGCTGCTTCCTCTCAGTGGTAGAAAAACTTGTTCATTTTATAGTTTCCAAAAGTAAGCAAATCAAGAATAAATTTGTTCATAAGAATTTAGGAAATTGGTAGGAAAGCTATTGAAAATTAGTCCAATATTTTCCGGCATCTTTGAAATTACTCCTTCAAGTCAGCTTTCAAAATGCCACTCAGCTTATACAAGGTCTCTAAAATGTATACGTCTGTGATCCTTGTTTTGAAAAAAATAGGCTGTAGTGTCCACGCGTGTAGCCAACGAATATGTGGATAAAAATGTAGAAAATGAAAGGAAGAAAGTCTTGGCACAAATTTCTAAATTGAAGAAAAGCCCACTGCTTCTCAAAGAACTTGTGAAGGTAAAGTCATTCAATGACAATATTTCCCTGAGCTTTGTCACTGCCAAGAATGTATTGCACTAACTTACTGGGCTGCTGTGGGGTCTGTGCACATCCTGGTCAAACAGGTGGCTGGAAGGGAAAATGCCCCTGGGCAACTGTCCGGAGGCAGCGATTATACTTATGGGTGACCCACACTCAGTGCTTCGGTACATTGTGGTTTTTTAATGTTTTCAGACTTATTATAAGTGTCCAGTTGTAAAGGCTATAAGAAATGTCTCCCTTGCCGTAAAAAGTTCTGAATGCATTGGATTACTTGGATTAAATGGAGCCGGAAAAACCAGTATATTGAAAATGTTAACTGGAGATGAGAGCATAAGCTCTGGAGCTATATTAATTGATGGCATTAGCATTGTTGAAAATATCAGAAAGGTAAGTGTGTTCCTAATCACTGTATTTTGCCCCAAGGGAGAGGTAACCAGGCAGGTGGTTGGGAGACATGGAAGGGAAGCTGGAAAAATTCAGATATATAAGATGAAAGATAAATACTAGATAGATAATACATACATATTTGACAAATAGGACAGAGATAGATAGAGATAAAGATGATAGATAGAGATAGAGGTAGAGATATAACTCCTAAGGCAATGGAAACAAAAGAGAAAATAAACAAATGGGACTACATCAAAATAAAAAGCTTCTGCACAGAAAAAAAAATCAACAAAACAACAAGAAAGCACACTGCATGGGAGAAAATATTTCTCAAAGTTATAACCGATAAGGGTTTAATCTCCAATATTTACAGGGAACTCATACAACTTAACAAAAGGAAGATAAACAACCCAATCAAAAAATGGGCTACGGACCTAAATAGAAACATTTCAAAACAAGACAGAAGGAAGGCCAAAAGCCATTTTGAAAACTTGCTCAAAGTCACTAATCATCTAAGAGATGCAAATCAAAACAACAGTGTGGTACCATCTCACAACTGTCAGAATCCTATCATCAACAAATGAACAAAGGACAAGTGCTGGTGAGGATGTGGAGAAAAAGGAACCCTCTTGCATTGCTGGTGGGAATGCAGACTGGTGCAGCCACTGTGGAGAACAGTATGGAGTTTCCTCAAATAATTAAATATGGAACTCCCATTTCACTCAGTGATCCCACTTCTAAGAATATATCCCAAGAATCAGAAATACCAATCAGAAAAGATATATGCACCCCTATGTTCATAGCAGCACAATTTCCAATAGCTAAGATTTGGAAACAGCCTAAGTGCCCATCAGCAGATGAGTGGATTCCATCTACACAATGGAATACTATGCTGTGGTAAAAGAAAATAATAATAATAATAATAATAATAATAATAATGAATTCTTACCATTTGCAACAGCATGGATAGACCTGGAGAGCATTATGCTAAGCGGAACAAGCCAGTCAGAGAAAGATAAATATCACATGGTCTCACTCATTTTATATAATGAACAACATAAACTGATAAGCAAAAACAGATCTAGAGTCAGAGAAGCATCCGATCAGACCATCAAACCTCAAAGGGAAGATAGGGAGGGCGGGGGTCAGGGGGTCAAAAGACTTGTAGACATGCATATAAGCCTAACCAATGGACACAGATGGGGGGGGAGGGTATGCGTGGGGGGTGGGGCAATGGGAGGATAAGGACACATATGTAATACCTTAATCAATAAAGAAAAAAAAAAGACATAGTTAAAAATGTTAGGTGCCCAAAAATATGGACTCAAAATATATAAAATGGAGGGGGAATTCAAGGGAAAACAGACAAATTCATGTTTGTAGTAGTAATTTATAAGCACGCTTCTCTCAATTTTATGAATCTTTTCAAAGGAACTGACCTTGATTGCATTAATTTTTTTGTATAGATTGTGTTCTCTGTTTCATTTAATTCTTCTCTAATTTTTATATTTCTTTTCTTCTGCTGACTTTGGGCTGCTTTTGTTCTTCTTTATATAGTTCAAGATGTAATGTTAGGTTGTTTACTTGAGGTTTTCCCTTGTTTCTTAAGTAGCCCTGTAATGATATAACTTCCCTCATATTACTGGGAGTGCTGCATCCCAAAAGTTTTGATGTATTATCGTTCTCATTTGTTTCAATGCAATATATAGATGATGTGTCATAAAACTGTACATTTTAAATCTATATCATTTTTAACCAATGTCACCCCAATAAATTAAATTTTTAAAAATTGAAATAAAAGTTTAAAATGAAAAATTATTCTCTCACTGTAATAGAAAATGGACTTTAACAATCATTACTGCTGAATTGCATGAGTTCTTTATATATTTTGGATATTACACCTTTGTGGGAGCTGGTTTTGCAAATATCTCCTCCCATTCTGTTGGTTGCCTTTGTGTTTTGTTGGCAGTTTCTTGTAATGTGCAGAAGCTTTTTAGTTTGATATAGTCCCATTCATTTATTTTTGCCTTTACTTCCTTGACTTTGGGAATGTTCTCTAATACCAAGGTCCAAAAATTTAGTACCTACATTTTCTTCCATGTAATTTATTGTTGAGCCCTTACATCTAGGTATATGATATATTTTGAATTAACTTTTGTACACTGATAAATTGTAGTCTCGTTTTATTTATTTTGGTGTGGAAGGGGGGTTGTTGATTTTTTTGTTTGTTTGTTTTTTGTGTGTTTTGTTTGTTTGTTTTTGCATGTGGCTTTCCAATTTTCGCAGCACCATTTATTGAAGAGACTTTCTTTTTTTCCATTTAATGTTTTGGCTCCTTTTTCAAAAATTTATTCATTGCGGCATTATTCACAGTGGCCAAGACACGGAGACAGAGTGTTTCAATGAATGATTAAGAAAAGAACATGTGGTATATTTTTACAATGGAATACTATTCACCCATAGGAAAAGGTGAAATATTGCCATTTGCAACAATATGAATGGACCTTGAAAAGATTATGTTACGTGAAATTAGTCAGAAAAAGCTAAGAACTGTATGATCTCACTCATACATGGGATATAAAACTGGAACTCATACACACAATTACCTGTTATTTTTTAAATAGAGCTTTATTTTTTTTTTAACAAGAGAAGATCAAACTTTAATATGTGCACATGTGCAATTCACATACGCATGAGAATTCCAAAGGCAGTGAGGCAACACTGAGTATATGAGACATTTTTGGACAAAGGAGAAGCAGAACGGACAGAACATTAGATTTCATAAGTGAGAATGTGCAATTACAGGTAGCTGAGGAAGAGTGGAACAAATGTGGGGGAGGGGGGGAATTCTTTCCTAGGCGACTCAGAAAAAATAGGAAGTGGGGGTGTTGAGCTAACAAGCACCTGCTTGTTTACCATATTTAATTCAAATTAAAGCAGCATTCCAAGATCTCTTTCCTGAAGCAGGTTTTCCTGTCTGAATCTCTCGGGCAGGAAAGGGGGGAGGTTCAAAGCCTCCTTTTGAGTCTTAATAAATACCTTACAATTAATATCCTAATAGAGCCACTCCAGGGTGGCAGAATTTTGTGGGGTTTCTTATTTTTTTACTTATTGGATAGCATCTATACTAAGGTGACCAGACGGGACAGTCCCGATTTTTAACAATTTGTCCCACATCCTGTGGCATTTTTAAAAAGTCTTGATTTTTGGAAAGATTCTTTTAAATCTTTTGGGCTTTTTTAAAACTCTGTGGGACGTGGGACAAATTGTTAAAAATCGGGACTGTCCCACCAAAAGCGGGACTTCTGGTCACCTTAATCTATACTAATAAAAGGGTAATACGCTAATTACACCAGACATCCTTCTGGACAAAGCCATGATGGCAGCCATGGTGGCAGGGGCCAAGGCGGAGGCAGTTAGGGGCAATCAGACCGGGGGGTGGGGGGCAGTTAGGGGGCGATCAGACTGACGGGAGGGCCAATTAGGGGGCGATCAGGCCAGTGTGGGGGGCACCTAGGGGGTGATCAGACCAGCAAAGGGGGGCACATAGGAAGTGATCAGGCCAGTAGGGGCAGGCAGTTAGGGGCAATCAGGCCTCTGGCAGAGGTGGTTAGGGGTGATCAGGCTGGCAGGGGAGCAGTTATGGGCATCAGGCCAGCAGGTAGAGGTGGTTAGGGGTGATCAGACAGACAGGAAGATGAGCAGTTAGGAGCCAGCGGTCCTGGATTGTGAGAGGGCTGTCTGACTGCCAGTAGGGCCTAAACTGGCAGTCAGACATCCCCTGGGGGATCCTGGATTGGAGAGGGTGCAGGCCGGACTGAGGAATCCACCCCACCCCACACACCACCCCCCCATGCATGAATATCATGCACCTGGTCTCTAGTTAGGTAATAAGATTAGGTAGTTTTAAAGTGTACACCATCTTATATTGCATTGTGTGTCAGTCTAGTGGTCAAGAGAATGGTCTCTGGGGCAAAAGTGGTAAAATTTTTGTACCTTCAGTCCCACTTTTAAAACTTTAAACAATTGAGCCTCACATTCTAGAAGAATGCTCCACATTTTATTGATTCAATCATTTAGTCATGAAAATAACTCAGTTAAGTTAAATTGTTGAGTCTCATTTCAGGCGATGACAATGTAGATGGACTCCCAAAGTGAGGCCTATATTATACAAGCAAGCAATCAGTGTTCAATAAGGGTATGTCCATAAAAACAAAGATTGGTCTTGACCAGTTTGGCTCAGTGGATAGAGCATTGGCCTGCAGACTGAAAGGTCCCAGATTCAATTCTGGTCAAGGGCATGTGCCTTGGTTGCAGGCACAGCCCCAGTAGGAGGTGTGAAGGAGGCAGCTGATCGATGTTTCTCTCACATTGATGTTTCTAACTCTCTATCCCTCTTCCTTTCTCTTTGGAAGGAATATCCAAAAAGTATATCAATAAAATATATATTTTTTAAAAAACAAAGATTGATGATCAGAGCAAATTATAAACCAGTTTCTGAGTCTGTAAGGCTTATAACTGAGAATTTTCTAGAGGTGAGGTTGAAAGCTTCTTTTGCTGCAATGAAGGCAGGCAGTGAGAATCAGATTGTTCTGTTTTGCAATTTGACTGTTTTGATGATGTCATCAGGTGCTCAGGAAAATTCTGCATGGCTTCCACAGCATCCATCACGGAGACTTCATGAACATGAGCTATTGGTGGTGATTTCTCAAGTTTATGTTGTGTCCTTTAGCTGTAATTTATTGTATGCAAGGCTCAAAACAATAAAAATTTTAGTCCTCAATAACTCCAAGCCAAAGGATGAAGAAAAAAAAAAGAAAAGTGTTCAAAGAGGTATAGCAAAATATTTATAAAATTAGAAAAAGTCAGAGTCTCATCAGTTTATAGGTAAAAAATAAAACTTTAAAAACTAACTGAAACTAGAGGCTAATATCTACAACTGTGCATAATAGATTCTCTGGAAACAAAATTTCCCTCCTTAAAATCACCCTCATTTTTCTCATAGATTCAAATTAGGACTATTTACTGCATAAGTCTAGTTTCAATGAATTTTGATTTATTATCTGTATAAATACAACAAGAGTGGTAATTGATTATAAGGCAATTTTAAATCTGCTATGCTAAAATTTGATAAGGAGTCTCCAGATAGAACTTTAATTAGCCTCTCAGGGCTAAGAACACAATCAACACATCTTTAGGGTTCCATGTTTACAATAGCCTATCATTTATAAATAATAACCACCTTACCTCTTCCTTTTCAATTTGGATGCCTTTTATTTATTCTTCTTGTCTGAATGCTATGGTTAGGACTTCCAGTACTACAATATGTTGAATAAGAGTATATACACATTTTAACAGCTGATAGCTTAAATTTTTGTATTTTAATAAACACTGCCTTTACTGTTATTTAAGTGTGTTTATATGTTTTTGGGATACCCTATTTATTACTAAAATGGATTTTCTGGAGATTATATAAAAATCTCCAAGTGTGTACGAAGTTCTGATATATGTTCATTTTAATACTAATTGATATGTTAGAATGCTGTGTTACAGAAAAGAAAAGTTGTCAATTGTATTAAAATCAGATCTATAACTATGCCATTTTAAGTTGTCATTTACAGTGTTTTATTCTAATGCTTTCAAAACTATGTTTTATTTTAAATATCCATGGAATGGACTCTAACTTATTCTAAGTCATGGATTTCCAAGAATAAAATTTAAAATCATATTGGATAAAGATGAGAAACCAAGATGGTGGCATAGGTAAAAACCTGAACTTGCTGCCACACAACCACTTTAAAACTACAAATAAAAGACAAAACAGACATCATTCAGAACCACAGGAAAGCTGGCTGAGTGAAAATTCTACAACTAGAGGGAAAAAGAAAGGCATGCTGAAATTCAGAGGAGTTGCAGAGGTACAGTGCAGAGGTACAGCGGTGCACATGTGGAAAGAGCTGGCAACTGAGGACACGATTGTCTTTTTCAATTGGAGAAAGACACAAGCTCCCAACTGCTCTGAACTACAGTTCTGAGTAAAACTCTAGGGATCCAAACTCATACGGGGAGAAACTGGACTGTCTGGCATCAGGCGGAACTCAAGGGCAGCTTTCTCTCAGAGGTGCTTGCAGCAATTACTGATGGACACTGACACCTGTGGGCCTCTTAGGGCAGATCTGAGGATCAGCAAGAGCTGTTTGCTCCACCCTGTGGGTTCCCTGAGACCCTGCCCCACCCAAGCTGTGCACAAAGGCTTTTGCATATGAATGACCTGGCCCTTTGCAATCTAAAATTACCTAAGAAACTACAGCTGGGTCAGAGAGCTCCAGAACTTCCAAAAGAAGGCCCAAGGCCCCACAGCAGCTTGCATTGCTTCACATCTGGGCCTCATTAGGGCACCTCCAAACCCCAAACAAAGAGGGGGAATTGCAGATCTCTCTGTAGCTCCTGCTGGTGGCCTCAGGCAGAGGCTAACTTTGTACTTCCTTGGGGATCCAAGAGCCAGTGTACCCAGGGGTCAGAGTAGGACCATCCAGATTACAACTCCTCAGATCCATAAGGGACACACTCAGGGGGCAGACTCAGTGAGCACCAAAGCCCCACTGAAGCAAGTCTTGCCCTATAAGAGTGTCTCCAGCACAGAAGTTCTCCCATCATAGACACAGCTAATCCTCACTGCCAATTGGCCTGGAGGTCAATTCCTCCCAGTGATACCAAGAACAATCAAGGCTTAACTACAACAAGACTGTACACACAGCCCACAAAGGGATGCACCAAGAGTATCCACCTCAGGTAATTTGGGAGGCTGAGCCATTGAGCCCTATAGGACACATAGCACAGAAAGCCACTCTATCAACACAGGGAAGCAGCCAAAATGCAGAGTCAAAGAAACAGGTCACAAACGAAAGAAATGGAGGAAAGCAAACTACTGGATATAGAGTTCAAAACCATGGTTTAAGGGTTTTTAAGAATCTTCTAGCTTTTGGGTCCTCATTTCCAAGAAGACCAAGAAAAGAAGGAATAACGGTCATGCCAAAAAAGATTGAGGCCACGTGCAGCCTATTCGTTGCACCAATTGCACTCCATGAATTCCCAAGGACAAGGCCATTAAGAAGTTTGTCATTCAAAACAGTAGAGGCTGCAGCCATTATGGACATCTCCAAAGCGAGTGTCTTTGACACCTATGTGCTTCTCAAGCTGTATGTGAAGTTGCATTACTTTGTGAGCTGTGCCATTCACAGCAAGGTAGTCAGGAATTGTTTTGTGAAGCCTGGAGAACCAAACACCCCCACCCCAATTTAGGCCTGCGGGTTCTGCCCCACAACCTCCACCAAAGCCCATGTAAGGAGCTAAGTCTTTAAAGAATGAAGAAAAGTTCTCTGGGGGAAATTGCACTTTAAAAAAAAAAAAAGAATCTTCTAGAAACTGCTGATAAATTTAGTGAGACCCTTAAAGATATGAAAATGGACCAACTAGAAATTAACTTAAATAAAGAATAATATACATAGGTCCAATAGCAGACTAGAGGATCACAAGAATCAAGTTAAAGATTTGAAATACAAAGAAGCAAAAAACACCCAACCGGAAAAGAAAAAAGAATTAAAAAAATATGAAGATAGAGTAAGGAGTCTCTGAGGCAACTTCAAGCGTACCAACATCAGAATTATGAGGGTGCCAGAAGAAGAGAGAGAGCAAGATATTGAAAACCGATTTGAAGAAATAATGACAGAAAACTTTCCCTACCTGGTGAAAGAAATAGACTTACAAGTCCAGGAAAAGCACACAGAACCCCAAACAAAAGAAATCCAAAGAGGACCACACCAAGATACATCATAATTAAAATGCCAAGAGTAAAAGACAAAGAGAGAATCTTACAAACAGCAAGAAAAAAATAAGGGAGTTACCTACAAGGGAGTACCCATAAGATTGTCAGCTGATTTCTCAACAGAAACTATGCAGGCCAGAAGGAAGTGGCAAGAAATATTCAAAGTGATAAATAGCAATAACCTACAACCAAGATTACTCTACCCAGCAAAGTTATCATTCAGAATTGAAGATCAGATAAAGAGCTTCACAGATCAGAAAAAGCTAAAGGAGTTCATCACTGCCAAACCAGTATTATATGAAATGCTGAAAGGTATTTTTTAAGAAGAAGAAGAAGAAGGAAAGCATCATCCGTACACCAAAAGATTGTGGTTTCAATTCCTGATCTGAGTACATACCTAGGTTGCAGAATTGATCCCCAGTTAGGTTGCATACAGGAGGCAACCACCCAGTTATAAGAATGCTCAATTAACTTGGTAAACTTAGTAAAAACTTTAACAAAGAAATAGGAAACATTAAAAAATGGAACTAAAAAAAAACTTAAAAAAGAACCAGTCAAAAATACAGAATACATTAAATGAAATAAGAATACATTACTGAGGATCAACAGTGGAGTATATGAAGCAGAGGATCAAATCAGATATTTGGAAGATAAGGAACAAGAATCAGAAAACAACCAATCAAAACAGTAAAAAGAAAAAAGAATTCAAAATATAAGGCTAGTATAAGGAACCTCTGGGACAACTTCAAGTGTCCTAACATCCACTTCATGGGGATGGTAGAAAGAGAAGATAAAAAGCAAGAAATTAAAATTTATTTGAAAAATAATACCAGAAAACTTCCCAAACCAGGTGAGGGAAATAGACATATAAGTCCAGGAAGTGCTGAGCATCGCAAACAAGATAAACCCAAAGAGGCCCACATCAAGACACATCATAATTAGAATGCAGAAGGTTAAAAACAAAAATAGATTCTTAAAAGCAACAAGAGAAAAGGCAGTTAGTTACCTCCAAGGGAGCTCCCAAAAGATTTCCAGCTGATTTCTTAATAGAAACTTTGCAGGCCAGAGTGATTGGCAAGAGATATCCAAAGTGATGAAAAGTAAAGACTTACAACCAAGATTACTCTATATAATCCTGGCCTGTGTATGGCTCAGTTGGTTGGTGCATCTTGTACACCAAAAGGTGGCAGGTTCAATTCTAAGGGCACATGCCCACCGAGTTGTGGCTTTGATCCCTTGTCAGGGTATGAACAGGAGGCAACCATCACATTGGTGTTTCTCTCCCTTCCTCTCTCTAAAAATCAATTTTTAAAAATTCAAAGGTTATCCAATAAAACTATCGTTTAAAATTGAAGGATAAATAGCTTTCCAGATAAGAAAAAGCTAAAGAAGTTCATCACCACCAAAACAGTATTACATAAAATATTAAAGGATCTTCTTTAAGAAGGAAAAAATATTAAAAATATGAACTAATAAAATGGCAATAAATCCATATCTCTCAAAAATTAAATTTAAAAAAACTAAATAAATAAATAAATAAATAAATAGGATGGAAACAGACTCATAGATACAGAGAACATTTTGACAGTTGCCAGGTGGGAGGGAGGGTTGGGGAGGTGAGTGAAAAAGATGAAGTGATGAAGAAGTACAAACTGGTAGTTAAGAAGAGTCGTAGGGATGTGAAGTACAGCACAGAGAATATAGTCAATAACATTGTGATAATTATGTCTAGTGTCTGATGGGTGAGAGATTTACTGGGATGACCATCTTAGTAAATTAAATCATGTCTAATCACTGTTTGTACATCTGAAACTGTTTTTATAGTTATTTTATTTTAGTTATTTTCATAGAGATATTTTAAAATAACTTTTAAAGTCAAAAAATTAAAACAAAAATTGAAAACACTGCAAATATCTAACATAAGTAATTGATTTAATAATACATGCAAGTCAACCATTAAAGATTGAATCATTTTGTATGACTGGAAAAATTGTTCATAATATATCAAAAGGCAAAGAGTAGATTACCAAATAGTATATGAAATACCATCCCATAGAAAAATGGCTGAAAAACATGCAATAAACATTTTAGTGGTTATGTTTGAGGGAGGGCTTTTATTATCTTCATTTTTATTTTCTCTATCTTCTAAGTTTTTTACAATGAGCATATGTAACTTCTTGCAGTAAGGTAAAACTAACCTATTAAAAGTTCCTTTTATTTTTAAAAAAAAACATATGGACAAAGACTAAGCAACATAGTCAATGTGGTAACTGTAATTTACATACATACATACATACATATTAAAGTTTGCATTCTGCAAAAATTACTTATTTATGAATATGACCATTTTTATGCCATACATTTAAAACGTCAATACTTCCAAAATATGAAAAATGTGCATCCCCAAATTGTAATTGAATAAAATAAGAAATGACAAAATCAAAATATTAAAAGGCCCTCCCATTTTGAAAAATAAATTCATCTTTAGGCCCCAGTGACTGAGCCCCCGCCGAGGACTCAGCCACCTGCCCCTCAGGCCCCTCGCTTTCACACACTGAGTCCCCCATGCCCCCGCTTCCTGCCCCTACTCCCGCCCCCCAGGCCCCAGCAGCCATTTCTGCGGAACCTGAGGGATGTCTGCCACCCAGAACCGCCACTCTTACCCCTTTGCTGACGCAAGTCCGGTGCCCATCTGCTTCCTGCGGACGGACGCTGAGGGTTGTATCAATGCAAGAATCTGACAGAGAAGCGGGTCCAAGGGCTCGCTGGTGATTGGAGGAAGAAACTGGTGAGGTCCTCAGAGACTGTGCCTGCTCCGGAGGCTGCACCGGAGGCTGTGCCTGCACAGGAGCCTGCACGGGGGCTGTGCCTGCACCGGGGCTCTGTCTGCACAGGGGGCTGTGCCTGCACCGGGGGCTGTGCCTGCACCGGGGCTGTGCCTGCACTGGGGGCTATGCCTGCACAGGAGCCTGCACCGGAGGCTGTGCCTGCACCGGGGCTGTGCCTGCACCGGGGGCTGTGCCTGCACTGGGGGCTGTGCCTGCACTGGGGGCTGTGCCTGCACCGGGGCTGTGCCTGCACAGGAGCCTGCACCGGGGACTGTGCCTGCACTGGGGGCTGTGCCTGCACCGGAGGCTGTGCCTGCACCGGAGGCTGTGCCTGCACTGGGGCTATGCCTGCACAGGAGCCTGCACCGGAGGCTGTGCCTGCACCGGAGGCTGTGCCTGCACTGGAGGCTGTGCCTGCACCGGGGGCTGTGCCTGCACTGGGGGCTGTGCCTGCACCGGGGACTGTGCCTGCACTGGGGGCTGTGTCTGTACCGGGGGCTGTGCCTGTACCGGGGACTGTGCCTGCACTGGGGGCTGTGCCTGTACTGGGGACTGTGCCTGCACCGGAGGCTGGGCTTGCACCAGGGCTCTGTCTGCACTGGGGGCTGTGCTTGCACCGGGGGCTGTGCCTGCACCGGGGCTGGGCCTGCACCGGGGGCTGTGCCTGCACCGGAGGCTGGGCCTGCACCGGAGGCTGTGCCTGCACCGGGGGCTGTGCCTGCACTGGGGGCTGTGCCTGCACTGGGGGCTGTGCCTGCACCGGGGCTGTGCCTGCACTGGGGCTGTGCCTGCACAGGAGCCTGCACCGGAGGCTGTGCCTGCACCGGGGCTGTGCCTGCACTGGGGGCTGTGCCTGCACCGGGGACTGTGCCTGCACCGGAGGCTGGGCCTGCACCGGAGGCTGTCCTCGGGCTTCCAGAAGGCAGACATCGGGGCAGCGGCGGGCGGCCAGCGCAGGAACAGAGGCCGGGCTCCGGAGACCGGGGGTGCGGAGTAGCCCAGCCCCCGAAGGTTCGCGGGTTGAGTGCTTGGGCTCACTGAGGCGACATGAGGGTTTCTCTGCCATGAGTACCTTTCTCTTCCGCCCTTGTCTCAGGTCTGAAGCCTCGGGGCGTGTTGGTGTAGCCGCCCGGGGTCCGCTTCTCCCTGGACCAGGGTGACCCCTCCGTTCGGGGAAGGGAAAGAGCCATGCCGTCTCGTCTCGGAGTCCCCATTTCCACCAGGTCAATACCGTGATGTCTCCGCAGGCGCTGCCTGGCCAGAGCTCCCGCCCGGAGCCCCTGCCCCCGGGAAGGCGCCGAGCGGCTCTGGGGCTGAGAGAGGCCCCGGCCTCCGGGCGCCTGGCCGGTGGGCAGCCTGGAGCAGCCGGCCCCTCCTCCGGGCGGTGAGCTGAGCGCCCGGCTTGGCACCACGGTCAGTTAGCGAGGATATATCCTGGCTGATTGTTGTCGGAACACCATCATTTGAGGCCAACCTTCTATCAGTTAAACTTTTGACAAGGCATAGATTTCAAACTGATGTCCGTCCCGTAGCTAACTGAAGAGCTCGCACCTTTCCAGTGACAGCTGCCCGATGCCATGTGAAGTAACAAACTAATTTTTGGAGTGTTTTTTCCCCTCCTTCACTTTTAATGTTACATAATGTATTTAAGCCGTTATTTAAATAAAACTTGTTTTCAGAAATAAAACAAAAAAAATCATCTTTAGATAACTTAATTTCAATCAAAAACTTATCAAAATTATGAAAGCATTTTATGTCCAAGACTATGAAATACAATAAACTACTAAGAGAATAATATTTATATGCTTGTTTAAATAAATGAATATATAAAATAAACAATTTAAACACATGATTCAGAAAAACTCAAAATAAATGGAAGAAAAGCATATAAAAGTCTGAGTAGACAACAATTGCATAGATTAACAAGTAAAATTATAAAGTCAGCTAACCAACAACTAAGTCAAAACAACTACAGCTTTGTAAAATTAAAGAAATATCTAAACCTATTATTTCAAAGGGAGAGAATAGAAATGCATTGAAAGAATAGTTGAGAAATGCAAATTACTTGACTTAGTTTCTGCAAATAAAATTAAAATATTTAATAGAACTGATAATTTTCTAGCTATTATATATGTCTTGGCTATTGTAAATAATGCTGCTATGGACATGAGTTGCATATATAATTTTGAGTTGATGTTTTTGTTTCCTTTGGATAAATACCCTGAAGCAGAATTGCAAGATCATATGGTAGTTCTATTTTTCTATATTTATCTTATACAGATCTCCCATGGTGGCTGCACCAATTTACAATCCAACAACAGTACACAGTGTTCTCTTTTTTCCACATCTTCACTAGTATTATATTAACTCTTGTCTTTTCTTGTCTTTTTTTTTCTTTTTCTTTTTCTTTTTTATGATAGCCACTAGGGCCCGGTGCACAAGATTTGTGCATGAGATTAGGGGTGTCCCTCAGCCCAGCCTGCACCCTCTCCAATCCGGGATCCCTCTCACAATCCAGGACTGCTGGCTCCCAACTACTTGCCTGCCTGCCTTCCTGATTGCCCTTTAACTGCTTCTGCCTGCCAGCCTGATCACCCCCTAACCACTCCCATGCCAGCCTGATTGATGTCTAACTGCCCCCCTGCCAGCCTGTTTGCCCCCAGCCTGTGGCCTGGTCACCCCTAACTTCCCTCCCCTGCAGGGTTGATTGCCCCCAACTGCCCTCCCATGCTGGCCATCTTGTGGTGGCCATCTTGTGTCCACATGGGGGCAGATGTTTGACCACATGGGGGCAGCTATCTTGATCTTGTATATTGGAGTGATGGTCAATCTGCATATTAATCTTTTATTAAATAGGACAAAAGCCTGGTGCACGGGTGGGGGCCAGCTGGTTAGCCCTGAAGGGTGTCCTGGATCAGGATGGAGGTTCCCTTGGGGCGTGGGGCAGCCTGAGTGAGGGGCCTGTGGTGGTTTCCAGGCCAGCCACACACACACACACACACACACACACACCGTGACACAAGTGGAGGCCCTAGTATAGGGGTGTCGAACTCAATCAGAGAAGGGGCCAAAATCTAAAATCCAGCCTAAATCGCGGGCCAAATGGTTTACTGAACAGTCATAAACTGTCATTGTGATGGAAACGCAGCGGAGTGCAGTGATGACAGCGCGGTGCGGGCCACATTGCAAGGCCTGGCGGGACGGATTTGGCCCGCGGGCCTTGTGTTTGACACATGTGCCCTAGTATCTTGGGTTTATTTACCTTCTACAATTGGAACTTTGTAGCCTGGAGCACAGCCAAGCCTTTTGCTTGCTCTGTGGCAGCAGCCATTTCTGTTGGGATTTATGTATCTTCTATAATTGAAACTTTGTAGCCTTAAGCAGAGGCCTGGGCCAGCCAGGGTGTGCGGAAAGCTTGGCTCCATTTCCAGGGAAACCCAAGCCTGCTACTCGCTCCATGGCTGCAGCCATCTTGGTTGGGTTAATTTGCATACTCGCTCCTAATTGGCTGGTGGGAATGGCTTGTGAATATAGTGGAGTGGTGGTTAATTTGCATATTACTCTTTTATTAGATAGTATAGGATAGGATTCTAACAGGTGTGAAGTGATGTCTTATGGTTTTTATTTGCATTTCCCTTTTTATGTACCTATTGGCCACCTAATAACATTGTTTTTTGGAAAATGTCTATTCAGAGCCTGTGCCCAATTTTCATTCAGATTGTTTGGGGAGAGGTTGCTATTGAGTTGTATGAGTTCTTTATAGATTTTAAATATTAACTTGTTATCAGATATATGACTTAGAAATATTTTCTCCCACTTAATAGGTTGCTCTTTCTTTCTTTCTTTTCCCTCTCATTTTATTGATGATTTCCTTTTCCTTTGCTGTGCAGAAGTTGATGTAGTTTAACTTGTTTATTTTTGTATTCTTTATATATAAAAAGATATACCTAATAAATATCTTATCATTCTTATCTGTGGGAAGATTAGCCTGGGATAGAAGTTACTTGGCCAATGTTGGAAGTGAAGTTCTATACATTATTGTAATTGACTTAATAGAATGGCTTTGCCTAATGATATCTGAATAGGCGACTTCCTAACAAAAATCTCTGTTGGGTATATATTAGTACACAAAAGATATATGTTGAACATTTCAATTAGGAATGTTAGTATGACATTTTACACAGTAAAATAATCTTTAAACAAGAGCTCTGTGGGTATCGAAGCTTCTCTACAGCATGGGCTCAGGTTTTTTAGCTCAAATATGTAAACTGTATGCTCAGTGGAACAGTTAACTTGGATTTTTTTGCTTATTATTGCCATCTTAATTCAGGTTAGGTCAAGAATTGGCTATTGTCCTCAGTCTAACCCTCTGCTTAACCACATGACGGGCCGGGAATTGCTGAGCATGTATGCCAGGCTGCAGGGGGTGCCTGAGACAAATATTTGCAAGTATGTAGAAATCTTTTTGTATTCAATGAATCTAGAAATTCAAGCGGACAACTTTGTCTACATATACAGGTGAGATATTATGTTGTTGCAAGTATTCTGCCTGCCTGTGTTTCTACTGTTTAGAGCTTGCTAACTCAAACTGATCCCTCTGTCACACAGAGGCAACGAGTCTGAATGGCCTCATGTCTTGTCAGGGTTCTAATGTCAGGAATAAGGCAGATAAAGTTAACCTTTGGTGGAGATGAGCCATAGTCTTTGCATTTAAAAAAAAAAAAAAAAAAAAGAGCGCATTCATCCCTATCTCCCTATGGTTCTTTATCTTCTGAAACAAAAATATTACAGCAATAATGATGCCGAAATAAATTACCAGAAATGTCATTTCAATGAAAATGAGTTAATATATACACCTGAATTGGGGCCTGCTGCTTTGTGGTTCATATCAAATCAGCATTCTGGATATGTGTGCTAATTCTGTCTTAGAATTAATGACTTGTGTACCCTTATTTTTTTTTTCTTTCTCTTCCACTTTTTTCTCTCTCGATGATAAAGTGGAGAAAACAAACGTAAATTGAATACTATTGTTGCCCTAATGGGAAAGTCCTCAGTTGTCTTCCTGGATGAGCCGTCTTCTGGCATGGGCCCCATTGCCAGGTGCCAGCTCTGGGACACAATCACATGGATGTGTAAAGCTGGCAAGGCTATCATCATAACTTCCCACAGGTATGACCTACTGGGACGTTTGTTTGGGAGTTAGAATAGTTATAGTATAGTATAGGAGGGAATTAGTTGAAGCCAGAAATATAAGTCAATGAACTTATCTAAGTATATGAGCTATATACATAACAGGAGCTGTGGGTAGAGGCTAATTTGGGCTAAAGTAAAGAATCTTAAATTGAGTTCTGAAATCCAGAATCAACAGAAAGTAGGAAGTAAGGTCTTTCTCTCATGGATTTAGAAATCAACTGCTTTCAATTTTTAAAATCTTCTCTTCCCAAATATGATCTTAGTGGTGATGTTCTGCAATACCAAGCTTTCCTACTGCAAATATTAACTTATAGTCTTAGCCCTGTTTTGAAATACTGAACTCATCCTCTAAAATCAGTGTCTTCAGCCAAATATTCTTTGTCCCCTAGCATGGAAGAATGTGAGGCCCTTTGTACCAGGCTGGCCATCATGGTAAACGGGAGGTTCAAGTTCCTTGACAGTCCTCAGCAACTCAAGAACAGGTTTAGTAATATATACACTCTGACAGTAAAGATTAAGATTGATAAGAATGAAAATAAACAAAAGGAGTTCAAAGAATTTATTGCAACAACTTTCCCAGGTAATGTAGATAGGGCTGACTTGTTATAGCTGTGTTAAGGCATATCCTATGTTAAAAAAAAAAAATTTTTTTTTAAAAGCCTAATAAGCTAAGTGTCTAGTCATCTGGTCAGCCGTTCAACCAATCAAAGTGTAATAAGCTAATGATATTATAAGGCCGCTCAACCACTCGCTATGACATGCACTGACCACCAGGGGACAGACGCTCCAACCGATAAGTTAGCTTGCTGCTGGGGTCCAACCTATAGGGACTGAGTAAGATGGGCTGGACATGACCTGGAGCTCTCCAGGAGTCCCTCCTGGCTGGCCAACCCCTTGTGTCATTTCTCAGCCTCAACTGTGCACCAGTGGGGTCCCTCAGCCTGGCCTGCACCTTCTCACAATCTGGGCTGAGGGACCCCACCTCCCACCCCACCAAGTGCACGAATTTTGTGCACTGAGCCTCTAGTATATGATAAAAATAAATGAAGTACAGCTTTACACAACATGAATGAGAGAAAACATAAAAATAGTACATACTATGTTTTTGCATTTATATGAAGTACAAAAATGCAAAGCCAAACTATAGGTTTCAGGGTTTCATATCTAGGTAATCTCTCTCTCCTTCCCTCTCCACCTCTCTCTCTCTCTCTCTCTCTCTCTCTCTCTCTCTCTCTCTCTCTCTCTCTCTCTCTCCATATATATATATATATATATATATATATATATATATATATATATATAAAAGGCTAATATGCTAAGTGTCCCTCCTACCATCTGACTGGTCGCTATGACGCACACTTCCTGCCAGGGGCAGGTGCTCAACACAGGAGCTACCATGACACGCACTGGCTGGCAAACCAACACATGGCTTCCCCCAAGTGGGACACAGGCTCCACCACCAGTCCAGAGTGACAACCCACCAAATCACAGCCATGCTGCCAAGACCCCATAGTACAAAATGCAGCCCGCATCCCATCCCAGCCAAGCCCAGAAACGGTCTCTGCGGGCTCCAGGTAATGACTATTCTTGCTCAGTATACATGTCTCTGGACCCATGCTGCACCATGGTGCTGACTGGTCTGATAGTAGGGCAGAAGGAGAATTTGTGCTATTTTTGTTTTTGCTAAGTATTATAATATTAATTATAGTATTAATTGTTTGTGCCATTGCTTTAATTTCTCCAGTATGAACTTCTCCCTAAAATTAGTCCCATCATGCCCTCGGGAAGGGGACCATACATCCCTATGGCAATAGCTTGAGGCCCCATCTCCGGGGTTAGCACAAGGTCCAATCCTGTGCTTCCCAGGGTGGCAAGGAAAAGATTTCGACTGAGTCAGCTGGAAAGGCTGAAGTGGGTCAAAGATAAAGCCCCCTCTACCTGGTGGGGCGGGGCTGGCCCCACTGGATCAGGAGTCCCAATCAAATCAGCCCCATCCTCACCTTCTTCAGCCACCGCTGCATGGTGTAAGTGAGCAGACCTCCAGCTCCACGTCCACTGTCTCACACAGACCCAAGTCCCAGGGAGCTATCAGGTCACACAGGAAGAAATAACCAAAGCCCAGAGACAACGCAACTGCTGCAAGAGCTTACCATCTAGGCCCACTTCTGTGTCAGAAGTAAAAGTTACTTCCTCAAACAACACCAACCACAGCCACTTTGTGCTTTGCCGTACATTAACAAATCCTAAGAGATTTCTACCTTACTTTGTACCTCCTATTTTCTAGCTCCTATTTCTTTATCTTCTATCCTATAATTTCTATTCTATTTTCTACCTCTTATCTATCTTATTTTCTACCTTTTTTTCTACCTTAGTTTTTACCTCTATCAATGACCTGTTAACTATAGGTAGGCTTGGCGGCCCTTGCCCAAACCTCCCTTGTTGCAACCCCCATAAATTCCACACCTTAACCCAGCAGTTCTCAACCTGTGAATTGTGACCCCTTTGGGGCCAAATGACCCTTTCACAGGGGTCGCCTAAGACATCCTGGATATCAGATATTTACATTACAAGTCATAACAGTAGCAAAATTACAGTTATGAAGTAGCAATTTTATGGTTGGGGGTCACCACAACATGAGGAACTGTATTAAAGTGTGGAAGCATTAGGAAGGTTGAAAACCACTGCCTTAACTGAACCCTCAAAACCCCATGAAAAGAGAAAATCAAGATGGCGGCATAGGAAAACAACTAATCTGCCACCTCGCACAACAATTTCAAAACTACAAACTAAAAGACAAAACGTCTATCACCCAGAACCACAGAAAGCTGGATGAAAGAGAAAGGAGCACAGGCACTGAAAAGCTGAAAAGCCTAGGTATGGAGGCATGCGAATCAGGCTGGTAGCGGGCTACTGGGCGGGCGGCGTGGCTTTTTTTCAACCCAAAGGGAAACAAGCTCCCCATCACTTTGAAATCCAGTTTCTGGGGTCATGTGGGGAAAACAGATGCCTCCGGGGAGAAGTTATTCTGTCAGCCATCGGGTCGGAAAGTTAGGGTGACTATTTTGCAGAGGTGCCCGCAGCAATCATTGTTTACTGCCCTGGAGTGCAGGGACACGTGGACTTAGAAACACGAGGACTTGGAAACGCTGAAAGGCAGAGAAGGCTGATGGCAGCCATTTCTGTTTGCCATGCCCCAGCCTAGTGATGTCCTGAGACCCTGCCCCACGCTGAGGCCGCCCCCCTACCTGAGGCCCCACCCTGCACAGTCTACAAACCCATCCTGCCTCACACAGCTGCTTTTGCATATAAGTGCCCTGTATTGTGGCAGCTTAATGAAATAAACTGCAGCTCCAGCTCCAAAACTGACAAATCCCAAGCAAAGAGGAGAAAACTGTACTTCTTGCAGTAGCTCCTGCTGGATGGCCTCAGACAGTGGCTGACCTGCACCCCATTGGAGATCCGGAAACTAGTGTATCTAGTGGTCGGTGTGAGGCGACACCAGATCTCAACTACTCTCATAAGAGACACATTCAAGAGACAGACTCAGTGAGCACCAAAGCCCTACAGGAACAAGTCCTCCCCCATAAACGTGTCTCCAGCACAGCAATTCTTCCATTATAGACACAGTGGGTCCCCACAGCCAATTGGCCAGGAGGTCAATTCCTCCCAGTGACACCAACTACAATCAAGACTTAACTACAACAAGGCTGTACACACAGTCCACAAAGGGGTTCACCAAGAGTGTCCACATCAGGCAACTGGGAGGCTGACCCATTGAACCATATAGGCCCACAAAGCTACTCTACCAACTCAGGGAAGCAGCGAAAATGCCAAGAAATGGAAAGAGATCTCAAACAAAAGAAATGGAGAACAAAAGACTGGCTATAGAGTTCAAAACCATGGTTATAAGGTTTTTCAAGAATTTTTTAGAAAAGGCTGATAAATTTAACGAGACCCTCGAGGCTATGAAAAAGTACCAACTAGAAATTAAACATATACTGACTGAAATTATATATATATATATATATATATATATATATATATATATATATATATATATATTTTACAGACACCCAACTGCAGACTAGAAGAACACAAGAAAAAAGTCAAAGATTTGGAATTCAAAGAGGCAAAAGACACTCTTCCAGAGAAGCAAGAAGAGAAGAGAATCCAAAAAGTTGAAGATAGTGTAAGAAGCTTCTTCAAGCATACCAACATCAGAATGATGGGGGTGCCAGAAGAAGAGAGAGAGCAAGACACTGAAAACCTATTTGAAGAAATAATGACAGAAAACTTCCCCCACCTGGTGAAAGAAATAGACTTACAATTCCAGGAAGCACACAGAACCCCAAGCAAAAGAAATCCAAAGAGGACCACACCAAGATACATCATAATTAAAATGCCAACAGCAACAGACAAAGAGAGAATCTTACAAGCAGCAAGAGAAAAACAGTTAGTTACCTTGAAAGGAGCACCCATAGGATTATCAGCTGATTTCTCAACAGAAACCATGCAGGCCAGGCGGGAATGGCAAGAAATATTCAAGGTGATGAATAGCAAGAACCTACAGCCAAAAATACTCTACTCAGCAAAGCTATCACTCAGAATCGAAGGCCAGTTAAAGAGCTTCACAAATAAAAAAAAAAAGGTAAAGGAATTCATAACCACCAAACCAGAAATTATATGAATTGCTGAAGGGGGTAATTTAGGAAGAGGAAGAAGATAAAGATAAAAATTATGAACAACAAATATGTAACTATCAACAAGTGAATCTAAAAACTAAGGGAATTAAAAAATCTGATGAACAATATTAACTGGTGAATATAATAGAATCAGAGGTACGGAAGGGGAGTGAACTTGACAAAAACTGTGCAACTATGGATGAGGACAATGGGGAGTGGGGAAAGGGCAGAGGGTAGGGTGGGAACCTGGTGGAGGGGAGCATTTGAGGGGGGGGCAAGGAACACATTTGTAATAATCTGATCAATAAAGATTTATTTAAAAAAAATAAAAAAACATGAGGTCCAGTGCCTATGAGCATACAAATTACCAAAATTTTACCTCTACTATCCTCTATGTCTACTTTTCTATTTAACCTGTTTCTATCTCATTTCCTATTTTCTATATTCTATTTCCTATCACTTATTTTCTCTTATTGCTTATTTATTTTTCTATTGCTTCTCCTTAAGAAATTTAAAAATGCTTCACTAAACATTATTTTTAGGGATCCCTTACCATGTTTTACACCAATTTCCCATGTTTTACACCAAGCTACTACTAAACCTCAGCTTCTTACCTTACTTTTGGTTTACTTTTCTACTTCTGCTTTCTGTGCACACCTCACTGAAGCCTTCTTTCACCTCCCAGTTGTAGTTCCCCATATTCAGGCCACATGTGCCGCACCAGCACAGCCAAAGGTAAACCTGAGTTGGCGGGGGATAAGAGGGATGAAGGATTTAGAAAAGACAGACAAGAGAATGAAAGCTGGGTCTTTGTGGGACACTGGTTCTCTGATGGAGAGACAGCGACAGTGCCTGCAATCCAACTCTTTATTCTATATTCATATCCCAAGAGGTAAAGTAAGGGCATGGTCAAGATGTTAACAATGTTCTAATCTACTTAATTGCATGCACCTGCAATCTATCAAGGCCACATCACCAGTCAGCTGGAACCGCAGGTTTGGGCCAGAAGGTCAAGCCTACAGCCATAGCCTTTGCCTATAATTGTGTTGGGAGGCCTTTGCCCTCCAAGCTGGAACTTGCACGTGGCTTTGCCATGAGATGACCGTGCCCTCTTATTAGACCGAGGCTTGAACCTGTCCAAACTCTGTAGCCGCTCTTCACTAAAAGATTCTAACACACACATACACACACACACACACCTGGAAAAAAGAAATCACGCCACAATTTTATGAGTATAGTTTCAGGACAATGTCAAAATTAGGATTCATATACATCATGTTGAGCAAAGTGAGCATGTGAGCTCAGTTTTTCAGTGCCTAAAAGGGATTACCCCAACTCTGCAATATTTACAAACTACAGACACTAAAGCCATATTTCATCACATGGATATAAAGTGATTGAAACACTTAATATACACTTAACAAATGCTAAAAAAAAAAAAAGGCTTTGGAATTGCTATATTTTGTATTAATTGAATGTGATATCTTTTCCACTGGTGTGGACAATTGGAATGGGAATTATTGGGGAATGTTGTAAAACATCAAATATGGAACCCTCCCTGTTACTTACCTTTCAAATCTTTCTTAGGTAACACTGTAAAACAGGAGTATCGAGGAATTATTTACTACCACATTCCCAGAAAGGAAATCTGCTGGGGAAAGGTGATTATCAAAATCATACCAATGTGACATTGCTTGTTAATAGAGGTCTGGCAGGGAGTGTGAGGGTTTAGGCCCATAGAATGGGGACTGGTGTTGCCAGAGAAGAAGAATCTAACATACTTTTCAGTGTCCTCTGTGGTAGGACAGAGACTTCTGACCTAAATTCTGTTATTCCATACCTACCAGAATAAGATGTAACTGCCTCCTCTTCTCTCTGTTTTCCAACCATCTTTTCCATCCTCTTCCTAACTTCCCCCTTCTATATTTTTTTGCCTACAAGTATAAACCTAACAGGAATTGGGGGTGATTGGGTGAGGGAAAGGTTCATCTGGAGATATTGCAATGATAACACCACCATTTTTTCTGTTAAAGGTGTTTAATATTATGGAAAAAGCTAAAGTGCTATTCAATTTAGAAGACTATTATATCAGTCAGATAACTCTGGAACAAGTCTTCCTGGCCATTGCTAATATTGAAAAAGTGGGAGGTGATCAAGAAGTAAAGCTGCTATAAAATCGAGTTCCAATAAATGACCTTTATTTATTTCTTAATCTGCTGCCTGCAACTAAGTACATAGAGGTACCTTTCTCATCTCTTTCTTTTTCCTCCTCCTCTCACTCCTCTTCCTCTCCAGCTCCCCATATTCTATCATGCCCCCTCTCTCTGTGTATGTGTGTAGAGAAATTGAACACCCAAGAAAGTTTGCAATCTTTGGAGATGAAGGTAAAGGACCCCTTGTCAAGATTGATCTGTGAAGGTCCTGAGATCTTACTCTACTTGCAAGTTATCAAATTAGCTTACCAAAGGTCCAAGAACACTGGCATAGGACATTGGAATTCTGTGTCAAACACACGGGACTTTATTACTCACAGACATATTTGTGCCAGTTCCCCAATCTCTAATTTTCACAAGACAA
The DNA here is from genome assembly GCF_014108245.1 of Pipistrellus kuhlii. Lineage (NCBI taxonomy): Eukaryota > Metazoa > Chordata > Mammalia > Chiroptera > Vespertilionidae > Pipistrellus > Pipistrellus kuhlii. Next base: position 1,354,172 of record NW_023425531.1, read on the forward strand.
CACAAAGAAAGCTACATAGTGCTTGTAAATTCAGTGGGTTGTGTTATAAGAGAGGAACCATGAGCTTGTAAACCTGAATCTTTTATAATGGGCTGTAAGTAAAACTATCTGAGCTTTGCTCTAGAAAGAAACATTCTGACTATACTGAACATTAAGTAAATCTTCCCTTTGGCCTCTTGTCAAAGGTCATTTGCTCTGTAATAATCCTCCTAAAAATAGCCTGAAACAGTTTGTCTTCTGCTTGCAAGTAATACAGAGATGCAAGAGACCTATAAAGAACTGTCTCCCAAAAATACCCACCCCTAGTTTCCATACCATGCAATCTTCCCTCTCCCCTCATTTACTTTTAGATTTATTTCCATTTTATTCATTTTAGGTAGGAGAGACTCCAAGTCCTCCTTAGCAAAGACTAATGATTTAAACTAAAGGGAAAAAATACATATATAAACTAACTTAATTTCCGAGGTATATGGAGGTAATAAACCTAAAGCATAAATTTACCAAGAAGGTGTGGCTGATCCTAATGGGTGTAGAGGGATGAATACCACTTGGTTAAAAGGAAGCTTGAAGCAATACCCATGAGAACTCACATTAGGCATTTTCTTTTGCCCCATTATGCCCTGCTTATGTCCTTATGTCTCTTGCCCCTCCAGGTGATTTCCCTGTGTTGTTTTGTTGTTGTTGTTTTTTGGGGGGGAGGTCTCTCTCTCTCTCTCTCTCTCTCTCTCTCTCTCTCCTCTCTCTCTTTTCCAAGTCCAGCACAGAAAGAGAGATGATCCGGTTCTTCTAGTAGAGGTGGCTGCAAATTGAGAAATATGAAAGAAAGAGACAAGATACAGAGATATGTTAATGAAAAAAAAAGCACACATTGAAACCTGTAAAGAATTTTTTGTGAGTTTATTTGAGCCTAACTGTAGACATATGCCTGGAAGCAAAACCTCAACGGATTGAGATAATGCTCCAGAGAATGGTGGGTTACATTTCTATATTTATACATTGCAATCAAAGGAAAAGGATGTAGGTTAGTTACATGAAATTCATTGGTGATAGATTAGGGAGGTGGGACAAAGCGAAGTGGGGAAACCTCTGGGATAGGGTAAAAGGTGAAATGATGGACATGAGCTTCTTTTACAGAGATGGATACAGAATACTCCAACGTAATTAACAGTTGACAATTAACTTGATAACAATAACAATGAGGAATGTCTCGAGGCCATTTGTTGTGCCCTGAGGGGTTGGGGTAAAAAGGAATACAAGTTACCCAGACATCTCACAGATATGTTATCTCGGATGCAAGAAGGCAGATGGGCTCAGTAAAAGTAGATTAAAGTTGATCTTTGTCAGGTGAAATATCTGGGACATGACTACCTACTATAACCTGTTAGATATTGTTTCGCCCAGACTTCATGATCCCCAAGGACCACCAGGTAGCTGAGTCCGATGCAATGAACAAAAGAGCTTTTTCCATGCTAGCATGGGCTCTGTCCCACTCACGCCGGCAGCATGGAGGAAGAGAGCGCGAATTTCACCCAGTCCAGGGGTTTTACTCCAGTCAGTGGTGATGTCACTGCCTCTGCTAACCCTGATTGCTTGGGTGAGGGCTAGGGTTCAATTACAGAATGAAGGATAACTCGCTCTGCCCTCTCATTCCCCCCTTGTCTAATGTGCCTAGTCAAATCATTGACTCAGCCTACTTCCTTTCAGCATAAACAACAAATACAGTTACCAAGACCCTTAGTACCACAGTTTCCATCAGTATTATCCTCAATGAAGTCCAGTTCCCCTCCTGCAGGCATCAGTTCTCCTCCTGGCCTGTAGTTGCCAGGATCCAGGCCATGCAGGAGCTGGGAGTCATGTAGTCAGGTCTGGGTGCCATCTACTTCAACAGCAGTGGGCGTGCTCAGGATAATAGTGCAGCGTCCCTTTGATTCCTTGGGCAGTAAATTTCTTTACCCACATTGAGTTCCAGGGCTACAGGGTCTGTTGTGGGCACTGGCAGTGCATCTGGAACAAGCAAACTGCAGAGCCTGTAAGGACTTGAGCAAGGGAATGGTTACCATACATGATCCCCTCCCAAAAAAGGGAAAACTTGTCCCAGTAAGGGGTACACCTAGCCCTCAAGAGGGCAAAGGACAGGGGGTTGGTCCAATTTTCACCAATTCTAGGACACATTTAGTTAAACCCCTTTTCCAGAGTCTCACTTACCTGTCCTAAGGCTAGAGCTATACTCTGAGATACCTTGGCTACAAAGGTGGGGCTGTTATCTGATACTGGCAGCCCAAATCGAGGTATAATCTCCTGGAGTAATCTCTTGACTACTATAGAGGCAGTTTCTGTCTTAGTGGGGTATACTTCAACCTAATCTGAAGTGTCTACAAAAACTAGACCTTAATGCTGGTGGTTTAATCTCTGAAATCCACCTACCAATGCTCTCCTGGGGAAGTTCCCTGGACCCGAATTCCCAGGGGGACTCCCTTACCTTGCTTAGCATTTACCTGTGCACAGACAGTACTTCTAGCAACTCTGCCTCACAGAAGTTCAGAAGTCTTGGTGACACTTAAGTGGGTAATCTGGTGTCACTGGGTAACTCTGACCTAGAGCTTCTGGGACCAACAGTCTTGTCATCTGAAGGGTCCACCAATCAACTGGTTCTTCAGTGGCTTGCTTCTGCTCAGCCGATTCCTTCCGGCTGCAGTTGATAACTCTCTTTTCTCTGTTGATGGCACAGTGTCTCCATTAAAGGGCCTGGATTAAGGCCAAAAGTTCTGGAGCTGTGCCCAAATGGTGTGGTCCAGGGTGACTACCACTGCCCCTGCATATCAGGTCCCATCCTGAACGTTACTGCTCCCATCCATGAACAGTACCTTGCCGTCTGTTACCTCTGTGCAGTCATAAATGGGTTCCTCCATTATCATCTGGAAGCAGGCTGACAGGGTTGATGGTCACAGTTTTGTGAAACCGGACACAGGGCTGGTCCAGGAGAAAAGCCTGGCCCATCCAGGTTAGCTCCTGGCCCAGAGTCTGCTTATCTGCCTCCTTCACCAGCAATGCTGTGGTGGCCACTGCCTGGAAGCACGCTGGCCACCCTGCTGCCACAAGGTCCAATCTCTTAGATAGGCAACAGGTTTCTTCCAGGGACCTAGAATCTGAGTGAAAACCCCTTTGGCAATGCCTCTTATCTCACTCATGTAGAGGTGGAAGGGCTTTGCGACGTCTGGCAAGGCTAGGGCAGCTGCTGAGATGAGAGCCTTCTTTAGCTTCTCAAAGGCCCGTTGTTCCTCTTTGGACCAGTTCAACAGCTGCATTCCCCCAGTACATGTTCCTTCCGAGGACCACAGTCCTTCTTGATGTCCAAAGAAAACAGGCAGTTTGTCCGGTGGCTTCCTGGGCTGATGTAGGAGTCCTATCGGCTCTCTCAAGACTAAATAGGTTGCCCCAATGCCCATCAGGAAATTAACAGGCTTGCCTCTCCTAGCTAATCTGTCCGGATATTCTCTTTATAACTTTTATAAAAATCTTATCTTCTAAAAATACACAACTATGCCTCAAATTTTAAAGAAAAGGCAAGGGAGGAGGGAGCAGATCCAGTACCTGTTCCCAGGACTCCAGCCGCTTAAAATTTAAAATGCCACATTTTTCCTACAGATACAGATTTATCTGCATTTCTAAGCCCCCCTCTACTCCCCCCCCCCCCCCCGAACATCAGTGAAAATTGTCCAAGCAGTCGCAGGGGGTTAAATCATACAAATAATTGTTTTCACGTTGTTTTAACGCAATTCTAAATAAATTATAAACCTTTGTGATGAAGCCTACTTAAATCTATAAAGTAGACACACATGACTGAAACCAAAAGTGATTTCCAAAGTGTAAACAACCGAATGTACAAATACAAGATGCAGGTACAAGCCCAAATTCAACAACAATGGCATATGAGAAAAGCAAAACAAAACAAATTAATATGACTATCACTTTTTCTACATTAAGAGAAAAATATATGACTTGGCCTACTTCTTCACAAGAGGCACACTATAAATTCCCAACAATTTTACTTAGGTCTGTATTAAACAACCTGGATAGGGCTCAAGCATCATATAGATTCCTCATCTGACAAATGAAAATAAATCAATCCTTGAGATCTTTGATCATTACTGCTTATTCTTAACACATGTTATACAGTTTAGCCTGCCATATTCTAGGCATTTAGTTACTGCAATTAACTTTTCCTAATTCAATTTATACTTTGAACTTTTAAAGCTGGCAAGTCAAATATATTTGGCATTTTTTAGATTAATAACATTACATTTCTAATACATCCTGCTTACTTAGGGTAAAGTTTCAGCAACAGATCTGGTCACACATTTTTTCAGATCTCAAAATTTTTCCTGAAGTTCAAACAAAGCACTGAATAATCTCTTTGCAGGAGAGCTAATAGTCTTGCCCTCTCCGGCCTCCCCTAGACCTCTCCGCACCAAAGGCAGTTTACTAAGATTCAAGACAATGTCAGAAAAAAGAATGAATTTTGTTCATAGGTCAATCACAATTCATACTTAAGTAGCTATATGACTCTGCTTAGCTGATACCAATGACAAGGAAGACTAAACATTGTAAGCAAGGCCATCTGCCACTCCCTGCAGATCACTGGAGTAGCATTCAAATGCAAATGAACACATTCTTTAGCTGAAGACTACCAGCCATTACCATCTAGTTTCCGCCTCACAGCGGGAATTTCAAAAGCTGCTTACAATGACTTGGGAAACCAGTTTTAATTTATCTCCCAGTTAATCTCCACCATTTTTAAAGCTCATTCTGTACACAGAAAAGTTTTAAGCACAGCTCAAAACTATACGCACTCGTTTTGAACTGGCCTTGTCCCTTTACTGAGCACAGAAATTCGCCCTTGACCTCTTCTCCCGTACCCAATGCCTCCATGCCAGCACAGCGCCCCCCCCCTCCCCGGGCCCAGGCCCCCGGAGAGAGGCTGCTGCCACCACTGCCCCAGCCACGCTACTCAGGCGGCCCCCGAGGAGAAAGCGCGGGTCACCCCAACGGCTTCCCGGCTCCACCTCCCCTTCTCCAGGCAGCCAGCAAATTAACCCAGGTGCCTGCTCCCTGAGCAAGACCACCACTGCCCAGCCGAGCTCCAACGCGCAGACTGAGCCATGCGGGAGCCCCCCCTCCGACCCAACGCCACCAGGGGGCCCCGCACCGCCACGCCGGCCACACTTCGCCAGCTCCATCCTGGGGCGCCTTGTTGCCCACAGATACCAAACTCAGACCTGGGAAAGGTTCCGTCACTTTCCGCAGGTGAGGCAACGGCTCACGCTGCTCACCTTGTCTTGGGAGAGGCTTCTATCTTTCTCCCCACATGAGGGTCCCTCTAGGCCCCTCCCAGGAGGTCAGAACGTCTTCTGACCTCCTGCCCGTGGCTTTCATGGTGCATCCACCAGGTGTATTCGGGCACCAATTCCATGAGGGGTTTTACGTTCCTCCAGAGCGCGCACACACCTACCGCAGCCACTCAGGCTCTCTGGATAGGGGTCCCTCATGGTCCTGGCTGGGGAATTCCGGACGAATTCCCTCATATGTTGCGCCCAGACTTCATGATCCCCAAGGACTACCAGGGAGCCGAGTCCGATGCAATAAACAAAGGAGCCTTTTCCATGCTAGCATGGGCTCTGTCCCACTCACGCCGGCAGCATGGAGGAAGAGAGCGCGAATTTCACCCAGTCCAGGGGTTTTACTCTGGTCAGTGGTGATGTCAATGCCTCGGCTAACCCTGATTGCTTGGGTGAAGGCTAGGGTTCAATTACAGAATGGAGGATAACTCTGCCCTGCCCTCTCAATATTTAATTTTCAAACCATCTTTTGTGGTTATCTTAGGTCTCTGGGTTTGCAAGACTGCCACACAGGCCTTCCCTGAGCTTGTCAGGTTAGCATGTGGCTCTTTTCTTTCACAGATAGAAGGAAAAAGCTGGGACCGGGTGGGACCACTGTCCTCTTCTGAGAGAGAGACAGTGACCCAGAGTCAATGCAGCATGTTTATTTTATACCCCCAAATACCAGGAAGTTTCACCAAAAGTCAAGACAAAGGAGATTATTTGCATACTTGAGTCAGTCCTATTCATTCCTGGATTTACATATCAAAACCCTCTTTGCATGCTTGAGTCAGTCCTATTCATTCCTGGATTTACATATCAAAACCCACTCCCGGACACCTGAGCAAAGATAAGAGTCAGTGCTGAGAACACATCTGCCTTTTTGGTGAGATGTGTAACCAAGACAACTTTGCCTGTCGCCTTGGGTTCAACTGACAGTTATTAAGAAAGAATGCTCATGTGCCTTCCCAGGCGCTCTCTACACCTGCTATTATGATTATAGATTTTATTATTAATGGCCTTCAGTTTCCAGCAAGCTGCCTCACCCAGTTTCCAGTGGACCACCTTCACCCGGCCCCCACCTGCACCTGGTCCCCACCTGCACCTGGTCTAACCTGTTACTCTGATTGACCCTTACAAGGACATAATAAATATCCCACTCTTCCTACTCTGCCCTCTGGTGCCATTTTGGTCTCCAGCTTTCTGCTAGTAGATGTAACAATAAATGTATAATTCTTTGCTCCTTTTGGCCTCATGTGTTGCTCCTTTGGTGGTCCTAACCCTTTGGTGCCAAAACCCAGGAAAGGGTTCCACAGGAAAGGGGAGCCATCACCCTGGCTGCAGTCAACCCGAGTTTGCTGCTCTGAAAGCAGTAGGCAGCTGCTCAACCTGGGTTTATCACTGAATCCTCCTCAGATGACTTGATTGCTGGCCTTGATTTGGCCTCCCTTCCTTACAGGCCCTCCCAAACCAGCTAAAGAGGATGCTGGATTGGGGACCTCTCCTTCCCATTGCTGACCCAGAGGCCTCTGATCTGTCCTACCTTAACCCTTCAGATTATTCGATTCTTCATTCCTCGATGAGTCCCCCGAACTCACCTTCTGATGTCCCTCTGACTGCCCCTCTGTCTTCAGACTCCACCTCTTCGTCCACCCCCTCCTGATTGAGCCCCCTCTTACTCGTTCCCAGGCAGCCCAGCCTCCAGCCCTTGTCCTTCCCTTCCAAGAGGTGGCCACTGCCGAGGGTATTGTCCAGGTACACATCCCATTTTCCCTGTCCAACCTCACACTTACTGAGGCATCCTTTACCAAGGAATTTGAGTACCTGACCCAAGTTCTATGACCTATCTGGCATGACATCTATCATCCAGTCTTCCTCTCTCACCACAGAGGAGAAGGAGCTCATTTGGCCAAGTCCTGTCCAAACCCAAGATCCCCCTACCTGAGCCCTGCCCAAGGTGTGGAAGGGAAGGCCACTAGAAATCAGACTGCATTCTGGCCACTTCATGTTGGCCCTCCACAGACAGGACATGGTGGCTAACTTGTTGGCACTTGACACAGTCCCTCTGAGAGGGAAGGGCGGGGTGAGAGGACAGGGTGGGGCGGGGCCAGCTCCCGGTAACTGGACCCTAGCCCTAACCCCACCAATCAGGTCAGCCAAGGTAGTGGCACCACCCCTACCCCCCCATAAAACCCATTGATATGTTAAATTATTTCTCTCTCCCACCATGCCCTAGCTGGTGTAAGTGGGACCGAGCTTGGACTAGTCCGAAATAAATACAGGCTTTCTGCAATTGCATTGGATTCGGCTCCCTGGTAGACTTTGGGGTTTATGACACTTGGGCATTACACCTCGAACCTACCCGAGATGGGACTATTAGGTCAATTCTTCAGGGCACATGCTCCGTAGCCATATGATCTTCTGCATCATTGCTGGACTCAAAAAAGCTGCCTATAGGCAGACAATTATGATCAACTTAACGAGATCATTCAAGGCCCTAAGGAAAACCCAGCTCTCTCCCTCTCCTTCCTCACAAAGGCCTTTCAGAAATATACCCAATATAGCCCTTCTTCTGAACACCCATTTTAAATCCTAATCAACCTGACATACACCTTCAACTTTGAAATATAGACACATGTCCACAAACCCCTCAAAAAGACCTCCTTCACCTGGCCTTTAAGGTGTTGAATAATAGAGATGCAGAGACACAAATTCCAAAACAAAGATGAAATTAGGCCAAGGCCTTTCAGCTCCTAGCTACCACTCTCTTGAACCCCAAATGAAGTGCCAGACCTCCAACCAAGGGTAAGTCGGGGGCTAAGCCTCTTCTGGGCCCATGCTTCACATTCACACTAGGCCAAGTCCTGCCCAAATCTCTGGATCCGGTTCAGGGACTGTCCACCAAAGACTGAGACTTTCCAGACTTGAAAAGGCCCCACAGACTTATGTCACCAAGATAGAGCCTTGGGTAACAATTGTGGCACGTAAGCTGATTTCCTTTTTAATTGACTCTGGGGCCATTTATTCTGCCTTCCCCAAAGTGGCTGGGACCCTTGTCCCCTCCTCAGCCTCTATTATGGGGGATGACAGTTAGTTTCACAGCCATTAGCCACCTCACCTCTATCTTACATCTAACTAGACACCCCGTTTATCCATTCTTTTCTTGCTTTACCGCACACCCCCTCATAAAGCCCAGTTGTCCTGAATCACAGTTACCTACCTCAGTTTCACTCTCACCCACAAAGATGAGCCATTATCTTGGACCGTGAATGCTTTATCTCCTCCATGACTGTTCCCTCTAACGTTTGTTACAGAAAATCTATAAAGTAGCTTTGGAACTGTTAATGTAATGTCTTGTGCTTTGTTGAAGGTGTGTTTTTTGAAAGTGAGAGTGTTCATAAATGTCAATCTAAGAAGTGATAATTGCTTACTTTTTGGTTAAATGCAGTTTACTTACTTTTTTATTATCACTGGAAAATTAAGGTTTCTAAGAGTTAACAATTCTAATTAAATTGAAAATAAATTGTGTAGTTTTACTAATAGAAGGCCTGAGGCATAAATATGCATTTTGAAGGAAAAAGAAAGTGATTTAAAATTGTAAGAAGATTCATGAAGTTGTAAAAAGGCTTGTGAAAATTGTAAAAAGGTTTGTGAAAGTTACAGGTTTGTAGGGAAAAGTGATAAAAAGAAGTTATATACACTGAGTGGCCAGATTATTATGGTCTCTGAACACATAACAATCTGGCCACTCAGTGTATATACAGTATATAGAATAAAAGGCTAATATGCAAGTTGTCCCCACGACCATGTCCCCTTCCCCTGGCAAGGCTGGCCAGACCCCACCCATGCACAAATATATATACCTAATATATATATATATATATATATATATATACACACATATATATATATATATATATATATATATATATATATATATATATATATATATATTAGGTCTAGTAATAATTAATGTCGTTTTCTAATACTTTTTTAAATCGAATTTATTTAAACAATACAACAAAATTTAATCAACAATATAGTTGCCATTGTTTTCTACTACTTGTGCCCAACGCTCAGGAAGCATTTTAATCCCTCTGTTGTAAAATTCTTGTGATTTTGATGCAAAAAATTCGGTCAATGCATTTTTGAGGCATTCTTCATTATTAAATTTTTTTCCAAGAAGAAAGTTTTGCAAAGAACGAAATAAATGGTAATCGGAAGGGGCAATATCAGGAGAATATGCAGGTTGAGGGAGAACTTCCCATTCCAACTGGCGCAGTTTTTCAGCAGTGATTCTTGCAGTATGCGGTCGTGCATTATCGTGGTGAAGAATTATGCCCTTCCGATTAATCAGCGCGGGTTCTTTTTCTCTTAAATCTTGGGCTAACCTTTCCAATTGGGCACTATACGCTGCACTTGTAATGGTTTGGGTAGATGGTAAAAGTTCATAATGAAGAATTCCTTTAAAATTCCATCAAACACACAACATCACTTTTTTCGCATGCAAGTCAGGTTTTGGCGTGGGCTGCGGAGCCTCATTTTTGTCCAACCATTGAGGCCGCCTTTTCAAATTAACATACAGCACCCATTTTTCATCTCCGGTAACAATTTGCTCTAAAAACGGCAAACGGTTTTGATGAGAGAGGAGCGAACTGCAAATTGTGACTCTTTGATTACGGTTGTTGTCGGTCAACTCATGAGGAACCCTTTTTCCAAACTTTTGGACTTTGCCAAGTGCACGCAATTGATTGGAAATTGTTTTTTGTGAACAATTTAAAGTTGTCGCAAGCTCTTGTTGGGTAATTTGAGGATTTTGCACCAAAAGAGCTTGAAGAGCTTCTTGATCAAAATTGGACACACGGCCTCTACCACTCTTGTCATCTAACGAAAAATTTCCCTCTCGAAATTTCTCAAACCAACGCTGGCATTTTCTGGCGCTAACTGCATCTTGACCAAGAGCACTACAGATGTTTTTTGCAGCCTCACTTGCTTTTCTTCCTAATTGGAACTCATAAAGCATGCAGTGCCGAATATGCTCTTCATCCGCCATCTTCTTAGCCCTAGTTTTGCAACAAAAACCAAACCAAACACAAACTTTTTCAAGCAAAACTTGTTAATTGCACTTCACACGTTCTGTAGATACCACGTGTTTGAAGGTTATGTCAATACAAGTCAACACCAAGCAAGATTTTAAACGAATGTTAAAACGACATTAGTTATTACTAGACCCGAGATAGATAGATAGATAGATAGATAGATAGATAGATAGATAGATTTGCTGAGTGGCCAGCACATAATAATTTGGCCACTCAGTGTCTCAGTGTGTGTGTGTGTGTGTGTGTGTGTATTAAGGCCCAGTGTATGAATTCTTGGATGGGTGGGGTCTGGCCAGCCTGGCCAGGGAAAGGGGACACGGGCAGTTGGCCGACCTGCCTGATGGTCGAACTCCTGGTCGAGGGGACAACTTGCATATTAGCCTTTTATTCTATAGGATAGACACTGAGTGGCCAGAGATCATCATCATCTGGCCACTCAGTGTAAATGACACAGGCCAGTAAGCTAGGACAAGCAGGACAGAGATACTGAGGTAGTTAAACTGAAGTTTGCAGCTATCTAGTAAATCCTATCTCCCTCTACCAAGGACAATTAAGAGTAAATAATTTGCACTATTTCTCTCCAGGCAGAGGGTAAATAGCAGACATCAATGTCCTCAGGGAGATAACTAGCAGAAATCCAATTAGTGCTATTTGCTGACCACATCCAAGGAAAAATAAAACTAAGAGAATAAACCTCATTTTGGTATATTAGACTACAACCCTCCAAACTAATATCTCTTTCCTTCCACCAAACTATTTGTCATGATTCTTTTTGGTCTAAATTATTTCAGTAATACTAAATCTTATAAAACAGTCTGTCTCCACCAAGCTACATGCCCTACTTATACTCAGGAAATAACACCCGGACACCATCACAACCTCCTTTTGTGCCCAGGCCTCATCATCCTTCTGACAGAGCAAGGATTTTGGCTCTGAAGGAAAATGTCACCCCCTTTCATCAGAGAGAATTCATATCCAAAATCATTGAGGGGGTATAGACCCTGAGACCCCCCAGAGCAAGGATAATGAGACAGGCACAGGTATAGAAACTCGCGGGTTCAGAAAACTTGAGATGCCTCACAATGGACAAAACTGGGAAAACAGGAACCTTGCTGCCCAGGATAACCTTTCCTCCCCCTTTATATCACTAGGCAGGCAACTTAGACCCTCCCCAAAGATCACATCTGGGCCTCAGTTGTACAATATTTCAGCTCCAGGAGTCAGAAAGCATCAAAACCAGACAAGTGATGCTGTGGTGGCCTCAGGACCAGCTTTTACCTCCTAAGTCACTCAACAGGATCGCTCCTGAGGCTTCACCAACCAGGCTCTTGGAGAAAACATGCTGCTACACCCCCGCACTCCCAACTATGAGGAATCAGTACAGAATGGCAGCCGACTACAATCAAAGTTCACCCTCTTATGATCTTGACATCCCATCTAAGCAGGAAATAAAGAAGATAACCAGAAAGGTGAGCCAAAGGTTTTTTCCTAGGTTGTGCCTTGTAATGCTGAAGACAGAGCTCTGAGAACCAGGAGATTTGAACAAAAGTGTGGAACTTTTATTACAGGCAGATTCATACTCCCCTCATGAGGAAGGAGGCCAAAGAATTGGCTGTCCCCTCCAGAGCCTTGTAGTCCAGGCATATATATTTGCTAAAAGCTTGCTACTATATTTATCTGAATCATCACCAGATTTATTCTGTCTATTGTTCTTGCCCACTTTATGTGTGTTCTGTATCTCTTTCTGAGCTAGGCTCTCTCTGTTCCTGTGTGTTCTCTCCATGTCCCTGTGCCGGGCTCTCCCTGTTTCTGTGTGTTCTCTCCATGTCCCTGTGCTGGACACTCCTGTTTCTGTGTGTTCTCTCCATGTCCCTGTGCCGGACACTCCTGTTTCTGTGTGTTCTCTCCATGTCCCTGTGCTGGACACTCCTGTTTCTGTGTGTTCTCTCCATGTCCCTGTGCTGGGCTCTCCTTGTTCTATGTGTTCTCTTCATGTCCCTGTGCCAGGCTCTCCCTATTTCCGTGTGTTCTCTCCATGTCCCTGTGCCGGGCTCACTCTGTTTCTGTGTGTTCTCTCCATGTCCCTGTGCCGGACACTCCTGTTTCTGTGTGTTCTCTCCATGTCCCTGTGCCGGACACTCCTGTTTCTGTGTGTTCTCTCCATGTCCCTGTGCTGAACACTCTTGTTTCTGTGTGTTCTCTCCACGTCCCTGTGCCGGACACTCCTGTTTCTGTGTGTTCTCTCCATGTCCCTGTGCCGAGCTCTCTCTGTTCCTGTGTGTTCTCTCCATGTCCCTGTGGCAGGCTCACTCTGTTTCTGTGTGTTCTTTCCATGTCCCTGTGCCAAACACTCCTGTTTCTATGTGTTCTCTCCATGTCCCTGTCCTGGACATTCCTGTTTCTGTGTGTTCTCTCCATGTCCCTGTGCTGGACACTCCTGTTTCTGTGTGTTCTCTCCATGTCCCTGTGCCGAGCTCTCTCTGTTCCTGTGTGTTCTCTCCATGTCCCTGTGCCAGGCTCACTCTGTTTCTGTGTGTTCTCTCCATGTCCCTGTGCTGGACACTCCTGTTTCTGTGTGTTCTCTCCATGTCCCTGTGCCGGACACTCCTGTTTCTGTGTGTTCTCTCCACGTCCCTGTGCCGGACACTCCTGTTTCTGTGTGTTCTCTCCATGTCCCTGTGCCGGACACTCCTGTTTCTGTGTGTTCTCTCCATGTCCCTGGGCCGGGCTCTCCCTGTTTCTGTGTGTTTTCTCCATGTCCCTGTGCTGGACACTCCTGTTCCTATGTGTTCTCTTCATGTCCCTGTGCCAGGCTCTCCCTGTTTCCATGTGTTCTCTCCATGTCCCTGTGCCGGGCTCACTCTGTTTCTGTGTGTTCTCTCCATGTCCCTGTGCCGGACACTCCTGTTTCTGTGTGTTCTCTCCATGTCCCTGTGCTGGACATTCCTGTTTCTGTGTGTTCTCTCCATGTCCCTGTGCCGGGCTCTCCCTGTTCCTGTGTGTTATCTCCATGTCCCTGTGCCGGACACTCCTGTTTCTGTGTGTTCTCGCCATGTCCCTGTGCTGAGCTCTCCCTGTTTCTGTGTGTTCTCTCCATGTCCCTGTGCCGGACACTCCTGTTTCTGTGTGTTCTCTCCATGTCCCTGTGCCGGACACTCCTGTTTCTGTGTGTTCTCTCCATGTCCCTGGGCCGGGCTCTCCCTGTTTCTGTGTGTTTTCTCCATGTCCCTGTGCTGGACACTCCTGTTCCTATGTGTTCTCTTCATGTCCCTGTGCCAGGCTCTCCCTGTTTCCATGTGTTCTCTCCATGTCCCTGTGCCGGGCTCACTCTGTTTCTGTGTGTTCTCTCCATGTCCCTGTGCCGGACACTCCTGTTTCTGTGTGTTCTCTCCATGTCCCTGTGCTGGACATTCCTGTTTCTGTGTGTTCTCTCCATGTCCCTGTGCCGGGCTCTCCCTGTTCCTGTGTGTTATCTCCATGTCCCTGTGCCGGACACTCCTGTTTCTGTGTGTTCTCGCCATGTCCCTGTGCTGAGCTCTCCCTGTTTCTGTGTGTTCTCTCCATGTCCCTGTGCCGGACACTCCTGTTTCTGTGTGTTCTCTCCATGTCCCTGTGCCGAACACTCCTGTTTCTGTGTGTTCTCTCCATGTCCCTGTGCCGAACACTCCTGTTTCTGTGTGTTCTCTCCATGTCCCTGTGCCGAGCTCTCTCTGTTCCTGTGTGTTATCTCCATGTCCCTGTGCCGGACACTCCTGTTTCTGTGTGTTCTCGCCATGTCCCTGTGCTGAGCTCTCCCTGTTTCTGTGTGTTATCTCCATGTCCCTGTGCCGGACACTCCTGTTTCTGTGTGTTCTCGCCATGTCCCTGTGCCGGGCTCTCCCTGTTTCTGTGTGTTCTCTTTCTGTCCTTGTGATAAACTCCACCAGTTTTTGTGTGTTCTCTCTGTCTTTTGCTGTGTTGGGCTCTCATGGTTTCTCTGTGTTCTATCCATGTTTCTGAGCTTGGCATCCCGTTTCTGTGTGTGTTTTTACATGTCCCTGTGCAGGGCTCTGTCTGTTTCAGGGTGTTCTCTCCATGTACCTGTGCTGGGATCTCCCTCCTTCCGTGTGTTCTCTCCAATTCTCTCCGAGGAACTATCCCTGTTTCTGTTTGTTCTCTCTGTCCTTGTGCTGAACTCCCTCATCTTCTGTGTTTTCTTTCTGTTCCTTCCTGAACTCTCCCTGTTTCTGTGTGTTCTCTCTGTTCCTGTGCTGAACTCTCCCTACTTCTGTGTTTTCTAGCTCTCCCTTGCTGAACTCTCCCTGTTTCTATTTGTTCTCTCCAAGTTTCTGTGCTGAACTTCCCGTTTCTGCGTGTTCTCTTTGCATCCCTGTGCTGGGCTCTCTCTGTTTCTCTGTGTTTTCTACATGTGCCTGTGCAGGGCTTGGCCTGTTTCAATGTTTCCCTCAATGTTCCTATTATGGGCTCTTCCTCTTTCTGTGTGTTCTCTCCATGTTTCCCTGCAGAACTCTCCATGTTTGTGTGTTCTCTCTCAGTTCCTGTGCCAAACTCTCCCTATTTCTGTGTTTTCTCTCTGTTCCTTGCTAAACTCTCCATGTTTCTCTGGGTTCTCTGTCTGTCCTTGTGCTTTGCTCTCTCTGTTTCTGTGTGTTGTCTCTCTGTCCCTGTGCTGGGCTCTGCCTGTTTCTGTGTGTTCTCTCCATGTTCCTGTGCTGAACTCTCCGTGTTTGTTTGTGTTCTCTCTCTGTCCCTGTGTTGTGCTCTCCCTGTTACTGCGTGTTCTCTCTCTGTTCCTTCGCTCGGTTCTCCCTGTTTCTGTGAGTTCTTTCCATGTTCTTGTTCTGAACAATCACTGTTTCTATGTGTTCTCTCCATGTCCCTGTGCTGAACTCTCCCTCCTTCTGTGTGTTCTTTCCAACTCTCAGAACACTCCCTGTTACTGTGTGTTCTCTCTCAGTTCCTGTGCTGAACTCTCCCGATTTCTGTGTTTTCTCTCTGTTCCTTGCTAAACTCGCCCTGTTTCTGTGTGTTCTCTCCATGTTTCTGTGTTGGGCTCTCCCTGTTTATGTATGTTCTCTCCATGTTCCTATGCCCTGTTCCTTGCTAAACTCTCCCTGTTTCTGCGTGTTCTCTCCTTGTTCCTGTTATGGGCTCTCCCTCTATATGTGTGATCTCTATGAGTATCTCTGCAAAGCTCTCCCTGTTATTGTGTGTTCTCTCTGTTCCTGTGTGGAACTCTCCATGTTTCTTGTGTTCTCTCTCTTTTCCTGTGCTGAACTCTCCATATTTCTGTGTTTTCTCTCTGTTCCTTGCTAAATTCTCCCTGTTTCTATGTGTTTTCTCCATGTTCCTGTGTGGTCTCTCCTTGTTTCTGTGTTCTCACCATGCTGTTGTGCTTGGCTCTCCTTTTCTGTGTGTTCTCTCTCTGTCGCAGTGCTTGGCTCTTTCTGTTTCTATGTGTTCTCTCTGTCTATGTTTTGAACTCTCCTTGTTTCTGTGTGTTTTCTCTGTTCCTGTGCTTAACTCTCCCTGTTTCTTCTGTTCTCCCTTTGTTCCTGTGTTGAACTTTTCCTATTCCTGTGTTTTCTCTCTGTTCCTTGCTGAACTCTTCCTGTTTCTGTATTTTCTCTCCATGACCCTCTGCTGGGCTCTCTCTATTTCAGAATGTGCCTTTCATGTCCCTGTGATGGGCTCTCATTGTGTCTATGTGTTCTCTATCCATGTTCCTTGCTGAACTCTCCTTCTTTCTGTGTGTTCTATTTATTTTTTTAAATAAATCTTTATTGTTCATATTATTACAAATGTTCCTCTTTTCTTCCCCTCCATTGCTCCCGTCCACCAGGTTCCCACCCCACTATCTGCCCTTTCCCCACCCTCCATTGTCCTCATCCATAAGTGCACAGTTTTTGTGCAGTCAGTTACCGCATCCCCCACTCTTCTTTTCCCTGAGAATCGTCAGTCCACTCCCCTTCCATACCTCTGATTCTATTATATTCAACAGTTAATATTGCTCATCAGGTTTTTTAATTCCCTTGGTTTTTAGATTCACTTGTTGATAGTTACACATTTGTTGTTTGTGGTTTTTATCTTTATCATCTTCCTCTTCCTAAAAAACTCCTTTCAGCAATTCATATAATTCTGGTTTGGTGGTGATGAACTCTTTTAGCTTTTTTTTATTTGTGAAGTTCTTTATCTGGCCTTTGATTCTGAGTGATAGCTTTTCTGGGTAGAGTAATTTTGGCTGTAGGTTCTTGCTATTCATCACCTTGAATATTTCTTGCCATTCCTGTCTGGTCTGCATGGTTTCTGTTGAGAAATCAGCTGACAATTGTATGGGTGCTCCTTTATAGGTAACTACCTGCTTTTCTCTTGCTGCTTTTAATATTCTCTCTTTGTCTTTTGCTCTTGGCATTTTAATTATGATGTGTCTTGGTGTCACTCTCTTTGGAATCCTTTTTTTTTTTTTAATCAATCTTTATTGTTCATATTATTACAAAGGTTCCTCATTTCTTCCCCCCTCCACCAGGTTTCCACCCCACCCTCGGCCCCCTCCCCACCCCCCATTGTCCTCATCCATAGGTGCACAGTTTATGTTCAGTCTCTTCCCACATCCACCACTCCCCCTTTCCCCGAGAACTGTCAGTCCACTCCCCTCCCATATCTCCAACTCTACTACAATCAACAGCTAATATTGTTCATCAGGTTTTTCAATCTCCTTTTGTTGTTGTTGTTGTTGTTGTTTGCTGTTTTTTTTTAATTAATAAACTTTTACACTTCTAAGAATAAATTTTAAAATATAATAATTTTAAACTTTGTTTTTTCTGCCCTGGGAATTGAGAAGCAAACTTGTTTACATGTAAACTTGCCCTTGGGCTATCAAAAGGCGTAGCCATTCAAATGTAAATGAACGCATTGTTTAAAGATAGCTGCTGGCTGGAATTGGATTACCTGTTCTGGGTGGGAAGGGCTTGTCCTCCCTTTCTCCATTAAAATTAAGGTGTTAGCTTTAAAACCTCTTTTTGGCAAGAGACCTTAAACTTTCAGAACTTAAAATTTTTCAGATATTAAATCAGTTAATTAGCATTTTCTCAAATCAATAATACCTCCACATGCCCAAGGATACACTTCACACAAAAGACATTTCCAAATAGATCAACCAACCTCATCCAGGCCCCACACAAGGCACTCACAGATCAACACCCCAGCGCTATACTAACTCAACACATCCAGATCTAAGCCTTCATCACTTGATTCAGCAGGCCCTCAAGTTCCCCCAAAAGTTTCCAGCCATGTCTGAGAGGCAGCCCTGGGGCGTGGGCAGGCGAGGAGCAAGTTGTTCCAGGCCTGGCTGCTCCGGACCTGGCCTCTGTTACGCTAGTCCGCTCCACAACCAGCTGCTCCGGGTCTGGACACTGCTGATCCCGGCCTGGCTGCTGCTGCTCCCGGCCTGGCTGCTCAGGGCCTGGCAGCTGCTGCTCCTGGTCCAGCTGCTCCGGACCCGGCCACTCCAGGCCTGGGCACTCCTGGCCTGGCTGCTGCTGCTCCAGGCCTGGATGCTCCCAACCCAGCTGTTCTGGGCCCAGCTGCTCTGGGCCCGGCCGCTCCGGGCCTGGCTGCTCCCAACCTGGCTGCTCCTGGCTTGGTTGCTGCTGTTCCGGGACTGGCTG
Source organism: Pipistrellus kuhlii (assembly GCF_014108245.1). NCBI lineage: Eukaryota > Metazoa > Chordata > Mammalia > Chiroptera > Vespertilionidae > Pipistrellus > Pipistrellus kuhlii. The sequence continues at coordinate 1,372,313 of NW_023425531.1, forward strand.
CTCTGGACCCGGCTGCTCTGGGACCAGCGGCTCCCGACCCGACTGCTCTGGGCCCTGAATTCCTTTTGTTTGGGGTTCTGTGAGCTTTCTGAACTTGTAAGTCTAATTCTTTCACCAGGTGGGGGAAGTTTTCTGTCACTATTTCTTTCAGTATGTTTTCGATATCTTGCTCTCTCTCTTCTTCTGGGACCCCCATAATTCTGATGTTGGTTCACTTGAAGTTGTCCCAGAGGCTTCTTTCACTTTCTTCAACTTTCTGTTATAACTGTAGTTTTGAACTCGATGTCTATTCTTTTCCTTTCCTCCATTTCCTTCCTTTGTGTTCTGCCTCTTCTCTGCATTTTAGCTGCTTCCCTGATTTGATGGAATAGTTTTGTGTGCTAGATGTCCCAGCAGAGCCCAGTAGCACAGCCTTCCCAGTTTCCTGAGGTGGACAGTCTTGGTACAGCCCTTTATGTACTGTGTGTGCAGTCTTGTAGTTAAGTCTTGATTCTTGTTGATATCACTGGGAAGCGTTGATTTCCAAGCTAATTGGCTGTGAGGATCAGCAGTGTCTCAGCTAGGAGGGCTTCTGTGTTCCACTTGGATGGGGCAGAGTCTCCGGGTGGTGCAGACAAGCTTTGGTTCCCCATCAGTCCCGCTCTTGGAAAGTCCTATTTGTGGCGAGTCCTACAAGATTGGCTGCAGGCACTCTCTTCACTCGGGGAAAGGCTGTTCTCGAGTTTTGCCTGCTCCCTGACAGCCAGTTATTTACTGGCTCAGAGTTGTCTCTCAGTGCAGTTGTGAGGTTATTGTTTTTTTTCCCCCAAATGAGAAAGCCAGCCACTGGGTGGACTTCTGTGTTCTGCATGGATGGGGCGGAGTCTCAGGGTGGTGCAGACAAGCTTTGGTTTCCCGTCAGGCCCTCCCTATGAGGGTCTGGTTCCTGAGTCCCACAGTAATGGCCATGCACCTTTGAGAGATCTCTACCCACTGCCTGAGAGTCCGGCCTCTCCCTGACTGGGGCTGTCTATGAGAGCAATAGGGTGGTTCTGTTTTCCTCCTGAACAAGAAAGCCAGCTGCACAATAGCTGCCCATCCTCTGCACACTCAGTGTAAGCCAGCAGTGAATTCAGCGGCCACCTTTTCCTGGCACACAGATCTCCACACCTCCACAGCTCCTGAGGCTCAGCATCCTTTCTCTTCTCTTCCTAGATGGTAGAGCTTCCACTTAGCCAGCCAGCTGATGTGTCAGGGCAATGTTTCCTCTGTTTTCCAGTTGTAAATTTAAAATTGTTGTGGTACCCTGTTTCTCCGAAAATAAGACAGTGTCTTATATTAATTTTTGCTCCCAAAGATGCGCTAGGTCTTATTTTCAGGGGATGTCTTATTTTTCCATGAAGAAGAATACGGTACACATTTATTGTTAAATGAAAATAAAGGAAATTTATTACCTGTATACGGTACGGTAGTACGGTAGTTGTCAACACAAACCAGACAAACTGTGAATCCTACAGTATCAAGAATTTACTCATTTATTCAATGACAATCATGTCATCATCTTCTGGAACATCATCATAACAATCCAATTCCTGAATTTACTGGTGAATTTCTTGTGACTCCATTTCTTTCAGAATCAGTGGACCAAATCTTTCATGTTTAGCAATAGCACTATCTTTAAATGAGTGCTTCTTATCAAGGTAGCCTGCTCGCAGTGCATTTGCAATGCAACTGTCAGTTATTTTCTCCCAGGAATTCTTTACCTAAGTCACAACTTCTTGCAGTTTAGGTTTCACAAAGTTTCCACGCTGATTTCTCTCCATTCTATTTTCACTGTAGTCATTAATTTCTATGTGCACATTGTCTTTGAATGGCTTGTTTATTGCAATATCAAGAGTCTGGAGATAGGCCATCATTCCTGCGAGAATCATTATCTGATCTATTTTTCTTTCGTGAAGAAATGTCTTCATGTCTTTAGCACGGTGAGTGCTGGCTGCATCCCAGACTAGCAGACCTCTTTGGCTCCCTCGCATAACAAGTGACAGCATTAAATCGACCCACTTCCTTATAACTACTTGGGTGGCCCAGGCTTTTTCAGTTTCAAGAGTAAAAACGCCCAAAACACATTCAATCTTTTCCTTCTGGCCCTTAGAAATGATTAAAGGTGGGATTTTAGTGCCATCCAGATGAATTGCCAAAATACATAAAACACATGTACTTTCGTAAGCAGTGGAGGGAATGTACACTAAGTATGCACCCCGCTGTTCAATTGTTGTTGAGATGATTGGCCTATAAACACTGCAGTTTAATCCATAGCAATCATGTTAGAAAGATTGTATTTAGAGAAGTCAGCATCATCAATAAAGGACTTGAATGCAAGTGCTCGCTTAATAACTTGAGTATCTTCCAACCCAAACAATGTTGTAGATCTTCTTAAAGACAGTTCACTTCGCTGAAGGAAATTATCCAGCCAGTGTTGTGATGCTTTGAAGTCTTCGGGGGCTATGTCAAACTGTGGTGCCATTGCAAGGGCAAATTCTTGAGTCTGAGCCCTATTCACAACCAAAGCCTTTGCTCTCCTGTCAACAGCCCATTCACAGATCAGGTCTTCCAGCTCGGAAAATAATGGTTGCCGACCCGATCCACACTTGCGCTTTTTAGCGTTTCCCTTGTCCACTTGTTCAATGAGGTTACCATACTCTGTTCACCATTTTTGGACTAATGGGATACTCAACATCTTCTCTTTGCAGAAAGCAGTAAGATTTTGGCCCCAAGAGTCTTCCACAATTCCTTTCTTGTACTTCACGGAGTAGCTTTTTCTTTTTGTGCTCATTTCTAGGGGTAAAAAAAGGAATTGGGGTATCAAGGTGGGGCGAGGGGGATCACTTAAAATGACACAGAGGGGATTTGAGGGGGGAATCAAAATGGCACTGGAGAATCAGAGGGGGGGATTACCATTTTAGTAACCCCTTTTGATCCTTCTGTGTCATTTTGATTGCCCCCTCTGATCCTCCTGTGTCCTTTTAAGTGATCCCCTCCCCCACCCCTGTGCCACTGAATACCTTCACCAGACATCCCCCCTACCCCTTTATCAGACATTTACCCCCTGGGGCCTGCCTGGGGACTGTTACTGGGCTTGCTGGGGTCTGGATCTGGGCTGGAGCAGGGTCTGCCACTGACTGAGAACCTTCAGTCATCATGAGGGCAGCCACGAGCATCAGGTAGTATCACCAGAGACAGACCAGCACTCACCACATTCGCCGCATCCTGTCTGCTCTAATCCTCCTTTTCTTCTACATGCATTTGTGAAAGTCTCCTCGCTCCAGCTCTGCGCTCACCGCTCACTCCGACTCCGCTCAGCCTCCACACAGCAGTGACATCAGGACTCAGCATAACGTCACTGGTTGCTAGATGCCAGTCGGGGCAGCCCTAGCTACCAGTTTACAGTAAATTAATTTTCATTCTGAGACAGAGCCTGGGGGGGGCCTTATTTTCGGGGGATGCCTTATATTTCACTCAGAAGAAAACCTGTAAGTAGGTCTTATTTTCAGAGGATGTTTTATTTTCAGGGAAACACGGTAAGAGAAACAAAGATGGCAGCACAGGTAAACACCTAACTTCAGCCTCACACAACAATTTCAATAAAATACAACTAAAATACAAAATGGACATTACCCAGAACTACAGGAAAGTCGACTGACTGGAAATTCTACAACGAGAAGGAAAGAGAAAACCATAAGGGAAATCAGAGGAGCTGTAAAAGCCTAAGGTACAGAGACACGTTGCGCACGCAGAGAGGACAGAGCTGGAGAGAAGGGGGAAGCTGAGTGCCTGGCTGGGTTCCCTAGCGGGAAGGAGACAAAAGCTCTGGACCGTGCTGAACCCCAGTTCCGATAGCACTGAACCCCAGTTCTGGGCCAGACCCTGGGGACCCAGGCTCATTCAGAGGGAGCCTGGGCTGTAAGTCGGAACCTCAGGGGAATGGCGAAAGGAAGTCCCGGAGGCGCGCACAGAGAATGGCTGACTGTGCCGCTGGATTGCCCTAGCTAGAAGAAGATGAAAGCTCCAGACTGCTGTGAACCCTACTTTCAACCCCACTTCCAACTGAACTGAACCCCAGTTCCGGGCTCATTGGGTGAGAGCCTAGACCAGGTGTCGGCAACCTTCGGCTCCGGAGCCGCATGCGGCTCTTTTGAAGCTTTGCTGTGGCTCCCAGCCGCCGATAGCGGGAGGGGGGCGGGGCGGGGAGCTGTATCACTTACCTCCACCGCCTCGCCTCCGGAGCTCCCGGTGCTCTGTATGGCAGGTTGCCAGCGACTTAGCGTCGCTAGGCAACCACAGCGTCCCTGTCCTGGCCCAGCCTCCTGCCTCACATCACAGCGTGTGATGTCACTGAGGACACGCTGAGCGTGCACCTCTGAGCTGGGGTGGAGGAGACTGCTGCGAGGGGAAAGAGGTGCTGACAGACGGGACACTGAAAAATAATAATAAAAAAGCAATAAAGATAAAAAAGGGAGAAGGAAAAAGAAGAGGACAGAGAGGACTGGAGAAAGAGAAAGAGAGGGCTTGCAGTGTGACTGTCACTGGGAGTCGGGCCTGTACAGTGAGTGGAAAGCATATATTCTGACCTCCTGCTCCACAACAAGGTCCGGTGGCTGTCCAGAGGCGAGGTGCTAAAACGCTTTGTCGCATCTTTGGAAGAAGTAAAAACTTTCCTGGCCAGCAAAGAGCTCACCTTTCCTGAGCTGGAACAACCAGAGTGGCTGGAAAAATTACATTTATGGTAGACATGACAGCACATCTAAACACACTAAATACAACCCTTCAGGGGAAAGGAAGCACAGCCCTGCCCATGCTGGAGGAGGTTTTGGCATTCAAGCACAAGTTGACAGTGTTTGTCAAAGATTTACAGAGAGGTACACTGTCTCACTTTCCCTCTTTGAGAGAGTGCAAAGTCCTGATATGATAAATTTGGAATATTTAAAGTCTGCAACCACCACAATGCAAAGTTCATTTGGGAAACGATTCTGTGAGTTCAGAGAGGAAAAAACCACATTATCCTTCCCTGTCACTCCCCTGGCGATCAATCCATCCCTATTGAATATAACTGCATTTGTAGGTGTAAGTCTACCTGATCTTGAGATGGAACTGGCCGATATAGCCGACAAAGATATATGGGTGTCCAAGTTCAAATGCTTGGCCGCTACTCTTGAGGATGTTGCCCGTCAGAAGGCCATTCTGGCTCAGAATCATAAATGGAGTGATATTGAAAACCATCCCAAACAGGACAAACTTGTGTTCGAAACATGGAATGCCATCCCCAACACTTATATAAACATGAAAAAGTATGCATTTGGAGTCCTGTCAATCTTCGGCTCCACATATGTATGTGAGCAGGTCTTCTCCAACATGAACTATATTAAAAACAAACATCGATCACGCCTCACAGATGACAACTTGCAAGCCTGTGTGAAAATGAAGGTAACGTCTTACAGCCCTGATGTGCAGACACTGTGCACTGAGGTTCAGGAGCAAAAATCCCATTAACCAGGTAAATTAAATATTTTAATTAGCTATTAATTTGCAAAAAATACATTTTACATTGTTAAGTGAAAAAGTCCTTTTTTTCTTCAGATTGACAGCTAACTGCACGATCCGGTATATAGCATTAAGGTAAGAAACAATATATGCAGTGTTATATTTGTTTTAAATGTCGCAATGGTTTTGCGGCTCCCAGGTTGTTGTTTTTTTCCTTCGAAAACAGGTCCAAGTGGCTCTTTATGTCTTAAAGGTTGCCGACCCCTGGGCTAGAGTGAGTGTTTCAATAAGATGGATGATATGTACAACATGCAGAGAACTCTGTGAACACTCTTCTAATTAGTGCCAAGCGGGTTTTGGCATACAGCTTGTCTGTTTCTTTTTCTTTTTCTCTTCTTCTTTCTTCTCTCCCTTCCTTCCTTCCTTCCTTCCTTCCTTCCTTCCTTCCTTCCTTCCTTCCTTCCTTTCCTTTCTTTCTTTCATCTTTCTTTCTCCTCCCCTGAGGATATTTTTCCATTTATTTTAAGAGAATGGAAGAGTGAGGGAAAGACAGAGAGAAACGTCAATGTGAGAGAAACACATTGATAGTATCGATAGCTTGTCTCCTGCACACGTCTTGACTAGGGCCTAGGCCAGGGAGAAACCTGCAACTGAAGTGTGTGCCCTTCACCAGAATCAAACCTGGGACCCTTTGGTCTGCAGGCTGACAATCTATCCACTAAGCCAAATGGTCTAGGGCTGTTTGTCTTTTATTGCAGATTATAATTTCTAAATGAAACTCCTGGAGATTAAAAATGGTAGCAGGTTAAGTGGAAGCTCACAGACATGCTTTCAGGACCAAACTGGAACTACAACTAAAATACAAAGCTGTCACCCTGTCAACTGAAGACTTGCTGAAGAGAACACTGACAACCAAGGATGGAAAGTGGAGCCGCAGAGAGTCTGGTAGGAAGGGTCGAGGCACAAAAGGGCTGGACAGGATGCCACAGACAACTGAAGTCCTAAAGGAATATCTGAGCTGTTGGGGGGTGGGACTCTGGAGTCTAATCCCCAAGCTGGGCCCCCCAGACCAGAGCATCAAAACTGGAAAAGGTGCCCTCATTGCATCTGGCTGTGAAGAGCAGCAGGGTTTCCGTCTGCCAGGGAGTGGCAGCTGGAGATGAGGCACCCTTTTAAAGGGCCAACACACAAAATTTTGAGTACATCTAATCAGCTTGGGCTCCAGCTGAGGGAGGGTCTAGTGGACTGGAGCTGTGTGAGAAGTCAGGTTTGGGGGGTCTGAGGTTAGAGTTCAGAAGGCTCAGCCATTCCTTCACGCTGCCAGTCATCTGTCTCTGGCAAAATTTTGCTGTCAGGTGTTTTTGCCGGGGGAAGACAGTTGGCTGACCCTATTGGAAAATCCCTTGCACTACCCTGGGAGTTTCTGATGCCCATTAAGAGACTGAGAATAACAACTAGCCTCCAGGCAGAGGCAACTGCCCCACCCTCTCACCCAACCAGTGGACTATTGCTCGAGGCTACTCAAAATTGAATTCAATCAGTCTGCAGGCAGAAGCGGGTCTATGGAAGCTTTGAGTCTTCCCTGATACAATCCTATCTAATAATACAGTAATATGCAAATTAACCATCACTCCACGACAAAAACTGCTGCACCCATAGACACAAGATAGCAGCGCCCAGTCCTCTCGGCCCGCCGGAGACCCCCAGTCCCAGGGAGGGCTGCCGATGAGAGCTGGCAGCGTGGCACAGGCTGTAGGCCTGGGGGTGGCCACACCTCCTCCCCTACGATCAGCTACTAGCCTCCGCCGTGCATCCCTGGCAACATCTGCTCCCTGATGCAGCCCTGGCCGTACCTGGGAGGCTCCCACATCCCCTCACCCACTTCCGAGATCGCTTCCAGCCTGGTCCACGCCCATGGGCCTGCAAGTTGGCCATGCCCTCCAGCGCAACCTGCTCCCAACAGTGACCCAGATCATAGGCCCATCAGCTGAGAAGTATCTGCGCCCCTCTCTGTGCATTCTGCTTTCGGTGTGGCCATGGCTGTGGGCCTGGGAGGCAGCTGAGCCTCCTGGGCGCGATCCACTCCCAGCTGCGGCCAGGGCCATGGGCATGCCTCTTACTCCCAGCCACGGCCCGGCCATAGGCCTGTGGGCTGGGAGGCGTCTGTGCCCCTCTGGGCACGTGCCACTCTCAGCCGCCACCAGATTCTTCCCAACCTGCAAAACTCCAGCTTGATTCCCTATAAAGGAAGAGAACAGGACAGGACGTTCCCAGGAAACGGTGATATGGTTGATGTGTGGACTGTGCTGGAGCTGTGTCCATGGCACTGTGGGAACACTGAGGAAGGCGCAAGCAGATCTGGCTCCAGGGATGGGCAGAGGGCCACAGAGCCCTGGCCAACCCTCAAAGGCTGATAGAACTCTCATAGGTGGAGAGGATTGAGATTATTAAGAGGAGAAAAGCATCTTGGAAGGAGTATTTCTAGCAGAAGGGAAAAATGGGCCAAAAGTTTGTGGGGAAATGGGTAAGTACAGTGTTAGTAGACCTCTATGTGAAAAAGCCTTCCATCTTGACACCTACATTACTTAACAGACGTGGCTCCAAATGACTTTGCCCTTTCAAAATAATTTTTGGAGGGAAAGATAGACACTTGATTATATGTCTATTGTTTAAAAAAGGAAACTCTTAGAAAATATAAAAAAGTGTGAAATCACCTACAAACCTTCTACTTATTCAAATATAAGCCCAACAGCTACATGATATCACCTTTCCAAGGTCTCATGAAATTCCTATTTAAGGAGTTTATTTTATGACACTTTTAGTTTGGGTTTACATTGTTACTGGTTTGTCAAGACCACAGCAGGTACACTGTCCAATGTGTTAAAGAAAAAACTCTATCTGATAAAGAGGGAATATGCAGCGGAGGGCATTTGGGGGTGACAGTTGGGGATGATAGCACTGGCAGGGGAACAGTTAGGCATCAGTCAGGCTGGCAGGGGAGTGGTTAAGGGCAATCAGGCAGTCAGACAAGCAGTTAGGAGCCAGCAGTCCCAAATTATGAAAGGATGTCTGACCGATTGCCTGTTTATCAGGCCTAAACAGGCAGCTGGACATCTCCTGATGGTTCCCAGATTGGAGGGTGCAGGTTGGGCTGAAGGACACACACCCCCAGTGCACAAAATTCATGCACCGGGCCTCTAGTCCTATCTAATAAAAGAGTAATATGCAAATTAACCATCACTTGATGACAAAAATGGCGGCACCCATAACCACAAGATGGCAGCGCCCAGTCCTCTTAGCCCCGCCGGAGTCCCCAAGTCTGCCGGGCAGTAGCAGTCCAAGGTGTCTCACTGGGAGGTGCCCAATGGTGGCAGCCCGGGGTGTCTGGCGAAGGCAGCCTGGGCTAGGGTCTCAGGCCGGCAGGGCCTCACCCCACCGTGGGGTCTTCAGGCCAGCAGAGGCAGCCTGGGGTCTCAGCCACTGAGTCACACCAGCCAGGCAGATATGGAGGAATCTGAAAGGTTTCTTTTTTAAAACATATATATTTTATTGATTTTTTTTTACAGAGAGGAGGGGAAAAAATAGGGAGCTAAAAACATCTGTGAGAGAGAAACATCGATCAGTTGCCTCCTGCACATTCCCCACTGGATATGGGCCCCAACCAAGGTACATGCCCTTGACCAGAATCAAACCTGGGACCCTTGAGTCTGCAGACCGATGCTCTATCCACTGAGCCAAACCAGTTAGGACTGTCCAATATGCTAAAGCACATGTGTCAAACACAAGGCCCGCGGGCCAAATCCGTCCCGCCAGGCCTTGCAATGTGGCCCGCACCGCGCTGTCATCACTGCACTCCGCTGCGTTTCCATCACAATGACAGTTTATGACTGTTCAGTAAACCATTCGGCCCGCGATTTAGGCTGGATTTTAGATTTTGGCCCCTTCTCTGATTGAGTTCGACACCCCTATGCTAAAGAAAAAAACCCTATCTAATAAAGAGGGAATATGCAGGGGAGGGCATTTGGGGGTGACTAGGGTGTTAGGGGAGGGCAGCTGGGGACAATCGGGCTAGCAGGGGAGCAGTTATGCATTGATCAGGCTGGCATGGGAGTGATTAAGGGGTGATCAGGCTGGCAGGCAGAAGTGGATAGGGGCAATCAGGAAGGCAGGCAGATGAGCAGTTGGGAGCTAGCAGTCCTAGATTATGAAAGGGATGTCTGACTGCCTGTTTAGGCCCGATCAAGACAGTCAGATATCCCCTAAGGGGTCCCAGATTGGAGAGGGTAAAGGTAGGGTTGAGGGACACCCCCCACCCTGTACACAAACTTCATGCACTGGGCCTCTGGTTTCCTATAAGAATAAGAACAAGACAGGGATGTCTGCTTTCACCACTCTTATTCATCACAGCGCTGGAAGTCCTGGCCACAGCAATCAGACGAGAAGAAATGAAAGGTATCCCATTGGAAAGGAGGAAGTAAACTGATGACATGGTATGGTGCAGAGAAAACTCTAAGGACCTCACCCAAAAACTACTATATTTAATAAATGAATTTGGCAATGTAGCTGGATACAAAATGAACACTCAGAAATCGATGGCATTTTTATACACCAATAATGATCTCTCAAAAACTAAAAAAAAAAAAAAATCCCATTTACCATTGCAGCAAAAAAAAATTATGATACTTAGGAATAAACATAAACAAGGAGGTAAAAGACCTGTACTAAGAAAAGATATAAACAAGTGGAAGAATGTACCATGCTCATGGGTTGGTAGAATTATCATTAAAATGTCCAGACTACCCAAAGCAATTTATAGATTCAATGCAATCCCCATTAAAATAGGAATGGCATATTTCACAGATCTAGAAGAACCACTCAAAAAATTTATATGGAACTAAACTTCAAATAGACACAGCAATACTGAGAAAGAACAAAGTTGGAGAGATCACAATACCAGATATCTAACTATACACGAAGCCACTGTAGTAAACGCACCCTGGTACTGAGGCACATAGATCACTGGATCAGAAAAGAGACGCAGAAATTGACCCAAACCATTATGTTCCATTAATATTTGGTAAAGAAGGCAAGAGCATACAATGGAGTCAAGACAGTCTCTTCAATAAATGGTGTTGGGAATATTGGACAGAATATGCACACAAAAAAAGAAACTAGACCACCAACTTATACCATACACAGAAATAAACTCAAAATGGATAAAAAACCAAACAAAACAAAAAAACCTTAAATGTAAGCTGTGAAACCATAAAAATCCTAGAGGGAACCATAGGCAGCAAAATATCAGATATACAATGACAAGGGAAACAAGGGGGAAAATAAACAAATGGGACTACACCGAAATAACACGCTTCTGCAAACGAAACCAGCATCAAAACGAAAATGGGATGCACTGTATGGAGAACGTATTGCCAATGACACATCTGATGAGGAGTTAATGTCCCAAACATATAAAGTACCAATACAATTCAATAAGAGAAAGACAAGGAACCCAATTTAAAAAGTGGGCAGAAGGCCTAAATAGACATTTCTCTAAACAGGACACACAAGTGATCAAGAGGCATGAAGAATGCTCAGCGTCTCTCATCAGAGAGAGATGCAAATTAGAGCCAGACTGGCCCCCAGCGGGAAGGCCCCGGACAGGTGGGAGAGGCCAGCCAGAGGACGCTGTGCAGACCATTAGACACGGACCTGTGTGCTGCGGGCCAGGCAGGGAGCTGGGAGCTGCCAGGAAGGGGTCATGGGGCAGGGGGAACATCTATGATACATTCAGCCATAAAGTGGGGTTTTAAGTCCTGGACACACAGGTCTATAATCCATGTGAACTTGAATCTTATCCTGAAAAAATAGGGGGAATCCGTGAAAGATGGTTAAGCAGCCATGTTTCCTAAAGTTCACTGACGGTCTCACACGAAGGTAGACACCTAATGGTTTTACAATATCGCCCTATCACCTGTGGTAATTTACTTAGCTTTTAACACACTTTCTGCTGTTATAAACGTAGGTAAAGAGGGAGCACACTGCCCTTAGCCCGGATACATGTATGTAAAGAGGGAGCGCACTGCCCCTAGCCCGGATAGATGTATGTAAAGAGGGAGCACACTGCCCTTAGCCCAGATACATGTATGTAAAGAGGGAGTGCACTGCAACAGTGCCCATATAGATGTATGTAAAGAGGGAGCGCACTGCCCTTAGCCCAGATACATGTATGTAAAGAGGGAGCGCACTGCCCTTAGCCCGGATACATGTATGTAAAGAGGGAGCGCACTGCCCCTAGCCCGGATAGATGTATGTAAAGAGGGAGCGCACTGCCCTTAGCCCAGATACATGTATGTAAAGAGGGGGCGCACTGCAACGGTGCCCATATAGATGTATGTAAAGAGGGAGCGCACTGCTATTAGCCCGGATACATGTATGTAAAGAGGGGGCGCACTGCCATTAGCCCGGATACATGTATGTAAAGAGGGAGCGCACTGCCATTAGCCCGGATACATGTATGTAAAGAGGGAGGGCACTGCCCTAAGCCCGGATACATGTACGTATGTAAAGAGGGAGCGCACTGCAACAGTGCCCATATATTGTAGATGTATGTAAAGAGGGAGCGCACTGCCCTTAGCCCGGATACATGTATGTAAAGAGGGAGGGCACTGCCCTAAGCCCGTATGTAAAGAGGGAGCACACTGCAACAGTGCCCATATATTGTAGATGTATGTAAAGAGGGAGCGCACTGCCCTTAGCCCGGATACATGTATGTAAAGAGGGAGCACACTGCCATGGTGCCCGGATACATGTATGTAAAGAGGGAGCACACTGCCATGGTGCCCGGATACATGTATGTAAAGAGGGAGCACACTGCCATTAGCCCGGATACATGTATGTAAAGAGGGAGCACACTGCCATGGTGCCCGGATACATGTATGTAAAGAGGGAGCACACTGCCATTAGCCCGGATACATGTATGTAAAGAGGGAGCACACTGCCATGGTGCCCGGATACATGTATGTAAAGAGGGAGCACACTGCCATTAGCCAGGATACATGTATGTAAAGAGGGAGCGCACTGCCATTAGCCCGGATACATGTATGTAAAGAGGGAGCGCACTGCCCCTAGCCCGGATAGATGTATGTAAAGAGGGAGCGCACTGCCCTTAGCCCGGATACATGTATGTAAAGAGGGGGCGCACTGCCATTAGCCCAGATACATGTATGTAAAGAGGGAGCGCACTGCCATTAGCCCGGATACATGTATGTAAAGAGGGAGCGCACTGCCATTAGCCCGGATACATGTATGTAAAGAGGGAGGGCACTGCCCTAAGCCCGGATACATGTACGTATGTAAAGAGGGAGCACACTGCAACAGTGCCCATATATTGTAGATGTATGTAAAGAGGGAGTGCACTGCCCTTAGCCTGGATACATGTATGTAAAGAGGGAGCACACTGCCATGGTGCCCGGATACATGTATGTAAAGAGGGAGCACACTGCCATGGTGGCCCGGATACATGTATGTAAAGAGGGAGCACACTGCCATTAGCCCGGATACATGTATGTAAAGAGGGAGCACACTGCCATGGTGCCCGGATACATGTATGTAAAGAGGGAGCACACTGCCATATAGCTTTTGAGCCCGGATACTGTATGTAAAGAGGGAGCGCATTGCCATTAGCCCGGATACATGTATGTAAAGAGGGAGCACACTGCCATGGTGCCCGGATACATGTATGTAAAGAGGGGGCGCACTGCCATGGTGCCCGGATACATGTATGTAAAGAGGGAGGGCACTGCCCTAAGCCCGGATACATGTACGTATGTAAAGAGGGAGCGCACTGCCCTTAGCCCGGATACATGTATGTAAAGAGGGAGCGCATTGCCATTAGCCCGGATACATGTATGTAAAGAGGGAGCACACTCCCATGGTGCCCGGATACATGTATGTAAAGAGGGAGCACACTGCCATTAGCCCGGATACATGTATGTAAAGAGGGGGCGCACTGCCATTAGCCCGGATACATGTATGTAAAGAGGGGGCGCACTGCCATTAGCCCGGATACATGTGTGTGAAGAGGGATCGATAACTAGTGCCCATCAGAGTGGACACGCCAGTCAGGTGGCCGGTTGAGGTGTGCATCAAGTGGGGGGCATGGAGCCGCGGATGCGGTCTCTGCTGTTGGCCAAGACTCGCTGCCGCAGCCCCCCGAGGCCGCCATGACACACGGACCGCAGGCCTGACAGAGGAGCCCGGCTCACACACCCAGGTCCTGGCTGTCCGCTGCGCCCGCCCGCGTGCGGACAGGAGGCCCCGCCTCAGGTCACTGCTCAGGTCAGAGGGCTGGCCTTGCTTCTGGAGTCACAGCTCAGAAGTCCCCCCACACCCGCACGCGCACACACACACACGCGCACACACCCGCACGCGCACACACACACACGCACACACACATTCGCACACACACACACTCACACACAAACTCACACACAAACTCACACACACTGAGGTCAGTGCTTCCAGAGTCACAGCTCAGAAGTCCCCCCACACCCGCACGCGCACACACACACACGCACACACACTCGCACACACACTCACACACACACACACTCACACACAAACTCACACACACTGAGGTCAGTGCTTCCAGAGTCACAGCTCAGAAGTCTCCCCACACTCGCACGCACACACACACTCGCACACACACTCACGCACACACACACTCACACACACACTCACTCACACACACACACTCTCAGTCACACACACTCACACACACTCACACATACACACTCTGTCACACACACTCAGGTCAGTGCTTCCACGGTCACAACTCAGAAGTCTCCCCAAACCCACACACACACACACACACACACACAAACACACAAACTCTCACACAGACACACCCACTCACACACACACATACACAGACACACTGTCACACACACACATACTCTCTCACACACACTCACTCACACACATAGACACACTCACACTCAGACACACTGACACCTACACACTCGTACACAGACACACACTGACACTGACACACTCGCACACACTCGCACACACGCGCACACTCGCACACTGGAATACACAAACACACATACACACATGCACACACTAACACAGACACTTCACAGACACACAGAAACACACACATACACATAGACACACTCACACACTCTCACTGACACACTCATGCACATACACACACACATAGACACACACTATCACACACACACTCTCATTCAGACACACACTCACTCACCCACTCTCACACACACTCACACACACACACACACTCATGCACACAGACACAAACACACACACATACACACACTCTCACACACACACAGACACACACACATAGGCACACACATTCACACACACTCTCACACACACACACATACACACTCATACACACACATAGACACACATTCTCACACACACACTCTCACAGACACATACCCAGACACACACAGACACAAACATTCACACAAATACATACTCAAACACAATCACACATGCACATTCACACATTCCCACACACACACACTCATACAAATAGACACAAAAACACACATACTCTCACACAAACACACACTCGCACAGACACACCCACACACACTCATATAAATCCACACACACTCTCACACACACACACAGACACAAACTGACACACACATAGACACACAAACACACATACACGCACACACACTCTCACACACACTCACACACAGAGAGCCACACTCACACTCACACATACACCCACACAGACACACACTGACACACTTGTACACACACTCGCACACACTCGCACACACACTCACACTGGAATATACAAACACATACACACATGCACACACTAACACACACGCGCACATACACACACGCACATAAACACAGACACACACTCACACACACATACTCATACAAACATACACACACTGCGCACACACACACTCAGACACACACACTGACACACAGTGACACACACAGAAACACACACAGACACACACAAAGACACACACATACACACATACTCACATTCACACACACACACAGACACACAGGTACACTCACACACACATTCACACACATACAGACACACACTCGCACACACAGAAACACACACAGAGACACACAGACACACACACTCGTACTCACACACGTACACACACACACAGACACAAAAACTCGCACATATACACACACACAATCACACACATTGTCACACACACTCACACACAAACACACACTCACACACACTATCACACACAGAGACACACACAGACACGCACACACTCGCACACACAGGTACACACACGCACACACGCACACATACTAGCACACACACACACACGCACTCACACACACAGACTCACACACACAAGTACACTCACACACTGACACACACTGACACACGCACACACACAGACACACACACGCACACACTGCACTCACACACACACACTCAAGACACTCGCACACACACACACACACTTGCACACACACGCACGCACACAAACACAATCACACACACACTATCACACACACTCACACTATTACACACACAGACACACAGACACACTCGCACACACACAGGTACAATCACACACACGCACACACGCACACATACTAGCACTCACACACATGCACACACACACACATGCACACACAGACACACACTCGCACTCACACAGACTCACACACACACTCGCACACACGTGCACTCTTTCACACACTCACACTCGCACACACACGTGCACTCTTTCACAGACACACAAACTCGCACTCACAGACACACATACACTCACTCACACTCGCACACACATGCACTCTTTCACACACACTCACAGACACACACAAACTCGCACACACAGACACGCAGAGACACGCACACATACACTCACACACACGCATGCACTTGCATACGCACACACACTGACACACACACAGTGACACACTCACACAGTGACACACACACAGACACACACAAACACAGTCACACTCACACAACCTGACACACACATATACACACACACTCACACACATACACACAAACTGACACACACTCACACACACGCGCGCGCACACACACTGACACATACACAGTGACACACACCCCCACTCTCACACACACACTGACACACACATGCACGCACACACTGACACATACACACTGACACACTCCCACTCACACACACACAGACACACACACAATCACACACATACACACACACTGACACACACTGACACAAGCGCACACACACTGACACACTCACACACATTCACACACACACACTCACATGCACGCACACACACTGAAACACGCGCGCACACACTGACACACTCACAGTCAGACATATACACACACTCGCACTCACACACATGCACACACACACTCTCGCACTCACCCACGTGCCCTCACACACACACACTGACACACTGACACACACATACACACAAACACTGACACACACAGTGACACACACAGACACACACACACACTCAGACATACACACGCTCACAAACACTCGCACTCACACACACACTCGCACTGACACACACACACACACACTCACACACTCGCACACTTGTGCACTCTTTCACACACACTCACACAGACACACAAACTCGCACACACATACACACACAGACACACTGACACACTCGCACACACACGCACACATACTCGCACTCACACACACGCATGCACTCGCACACGCACACACACACTGACACACACTCACTCACACACTGACACACAGACACATGCATTCACACTCAATCACACACACTGACACACACAGTGACACACACAGACACACTCACTCACACACACTGACACAGACACACGCATTAACACACACAATCACACACACACTGACACACACAGTGACACACACAGACACACTCACACACAGACACACAGACACTCGCACTCACACACACTCAGACACACACACTCGCAGTCACACAGACACACACACAGACACACTCGCACACATGTGCTCACACACACACTCACACACACACAAACTCGCACACACAAACTCGCACACACAAACTCGCACTCACACACACGCACGCACTCGCACACGCACACAGTGACACACACAGTGATACACACAGACACACACTCACAAACACACACACACACCCTGACACACACTCACACACACTGACACACACACCTCACTCACACTCGCGCACACACGTGCACTCTTTCACACACACTCACAGACACACAAACTCGCACACACATACACACAGACACACTCGCACACACACGCACACATACTCGCACTCACACACACGCACGCACTCGCACATGCACACACACTGACAGTGACACACTCACACTGACACACACACCCTGACACACACATACACACACACAGACACACACAAAAAAACTTGCACTCACACACACACACACACACACACTCGCACTCACACACACGCACGCACTCGCACAGGCACACACACACTGACACACAGTGACACCCACACACTGACACACACACCCTGACACACACAGACACACACACAGACACACACAGACACACACAAAAAAACTTGCACTCACACACACGCACACACACTCACAGACTCGCACATGCACAGACACACACACAGACACACACAAAAAACTTGCACTCACACACACACACACATACTCGCACTCACACACACGCACGCACTCGCACATGCACACACACACTGACACACAGTCACACACACACACTGACACACACACCCTGACACACACATACACACACACATACACACACAGACACACAAAAAAAACTTGCACTCACACACACGCACACACACTCGCACATGCACACACACACTGACACACAGTGACACACACACACTGACACACACCCTGACACACACACACACACACACAGACACACACACAGACACACACAAAAAAACTTGCACTCACACACACACACACATACTCGCACTCACACACACGCACGCACTCGCACATGCACACACACACTGACACACAGTGACACACACACACTGACACACACACCCTGACACACATACACACACACAGACACACACAAAAAACTTGCACTCACACACACACACATACTCGCACTCACACACACGCACGCACTCGCACATGCACACACACACTGACACACAGTGACACACACACACTGACACACACACCCTGACACACACATACACACACACATACACACACAGACACACAAAAAAAACTTGCACTCACACACACGCACACACACTCGCACATGCACACACACACTGACACACAGTGACACACACACACTGACACACACCCTGACACACACACACACACACACAGACACACACACAGACACACACAAAAAAACTTGCACTCACACACACACACACATACTCGCACTCACACACACGCACGCACTCGCACATGCACACACACACTGACACACAGTGACACACACACACTGACACACACACCCTGACACACACTGACACACACACAGACACACAAAAAAAACTTGCACTCACACACACACACTCAGACACACACTCTCACACTCACCCACGTGCCCTCACACACACACACACTCGCACACACAGACACACTCACATACACAATCACACATACACACACACTGACATGCGCACACAGACACACACGTGCACACACACTGACACACACTGACACACAGAGACACACACTCACACACACATACACTCACACACACACTCGCACTCACACACACTCAGACACACATTCGCACTCACACAGACACATACACTCACTCACACTCACACACACGTGCACTCTTTCGCACACACACTCACAGACACACACAAACTCGCACACAGACACACTCGCACACACACATACTCGCACTCACACACGCACGCACTTGCACATGCACACACACACACACTGACACACACAGTGACACACTCACAAACACACACACACACCCTGACACACACACATACACAAACACACTCTCACACACTCACACACACACACACTCAGACACACTCACAAACACTCTCACACACACATTCAGACACACACTCGCACTCACACAGACACACACACTCACACTCGCACACACACATGCACTCACACACACACTCAGACACACAAACTCACAGACACACACACTCGCAAACACACACGCACATACTCACACTCACACACACGCACGCACTCGCACACACACACACACACTCACACACACACACTCACACACATACACATTAACATACACTATCACACACACTGACACACAGTGACACACACAGATACACTCACACACACAGACACACACACACTCAGACACACACTCACAAACACACGCACTCACACACACTCAGATACACACACACACACACACACTCAGGCACACACACACTCGCACTCAGACTCACACACACACATACACTCACTCACACTCGCACACACACGTGCACTCACACACACTCAGACACACAAACTCGCACACACATACACACACAGACACACTCTCGCACACACGCACATACTCGCACTCACACACGTACGCACTCGCACACACACACTGACACACACACTCACCCACACACTCTGACACATGCTGACACACACACTCACAAACTCACACTCACACAGACACACACACTCGCACTCACACAGACTCACACACACACATACACTCGCACACACGTGCACTCTTTCACACACAGACACACATACACACACAGACACACACTCGCACACACGCACGCACGCACTTGCACATGCACGCACACACACTGACACACACAGTGACACACACACACACCCTGACACACACACATAGACACACACACACATGCGCGCGCGCACACTGACACATACACACAGTGACACACACTCCCACTCACACACACACAGACACAAACATACACAATCCCACACACTCACACACACACACTGACACATGCGCACATTGACACACATTCACACACACAGTGACACACACACATGCACACATTCACACACACACATACATTCACACACACATTCACACAGACACACAAGCATGCGGACACACACTCACACTGACACACTGACAAACACACATGCGCGCGCACACACACATTAACACACACACACACACACAAAAACTTGCACTCATACACACACTCGCACTCACACACAGACACACACACTCTCGCACTCACCCACGTGCCCTCACACACACACACACACACACACACTGACACACATACACACACTCACACATACACACACACTGACATGCGCACACACTCACAGACACACTGACACACGTGCACACACACACTGACACACACATTCATAATCACAATCACACACACTGACAAAGACACACACACACATACACTCACAAACACTCGCACTCACACACACTCAGACACACACATTCACACTCACACAGACACACACACATACACTCACACTCGCACACACGTACACTTTCACACACACTCACACAGACACACACAAACTCGCACACACACTCACACATATTCGCACTCACACACACGCACGCACTTGCACATGCACACACACACTGACACACACAGTGACACACACAGACACTCACACACACACACCCTGACACACACACATACACAGACACACACTCACACACTCACACACACATACACACTCAGACACACTCACACACTCAGACACACACACATACACAGACACACACACACTCAGACACACTCACACACTCAGACACACACACTCGCACTCACACAGACTCACACATACACATACACTCACTCACACTCGCACACACGTGCACTCACACACACATACACTCACACACTCAGACACACACTCACAACACTCACACACACTCAGACACACACTCGCACTCACACAGACACACACACAAAGACACACTCGCACACACGTGATCACACACACACAGACACACACACACACACCCTGACACACACATACAGACAACTCACACACACTGACACACACAGTGACACACACTCCCATTCACACACACACACACACACTGACACACATTGACACACATTCACACACACATTCACACACACAGTAACACACACAGACACACACAGACACTCGCACACACAGGTACAATCACACACACATACATTCACACACACAGACACACTCAGAAACGCACTCACACACACACTCGCACTCACACAGACACACACACATACACTCACACTCGCGCACACACACGTGCACTCTTTCACACACACACACACACAGACACACAAACTCGCACACACAGACACACACACTCAGACACACTCGCACACACACACGCACGCACTCGCACATGCACACACACTGACACACACACACAGTGACACACACACACAGTGACACACACAGACACACACACTGACACACACACCCTAACACACACATACACACAGAGACACACAGACACGCACTCACACACACACTGACACACACTCGCACATTTGCATACACACACACACACACTCTCGCACTCACACAAATCCAAACGTTTCCCTCCCACACAAGCACTTCTTTTCCTGCTGAGCAGAGCCAGTCCGGGAGCCGGTCCGCGAGCAGGAGGCCTCCCCAGCCTGGAGCCCAGAAACGCCGCCTGCGGGCGGCCCGGGCGGGAGCGTCCGAGCGGGGCTGCTGGGGGCGCCGCCCGGAGCGTAGAGCGCGGGCCGGATAGAGCGGCCGCGGGAGAGCGCCCCCGGGAGCAGTAGAACGCGGGCCGGATAGAGCGGCCGCGGGAGAGCGCCGCCCGGAGCAGTAGAGCGCGGGCCGGATAGAGAGGGAGCAGTAGAACGCGGGCGGGATAGAGAGGCCGCGGCGCGGGGGACGCTGGGAAAGTCTCGTCGCCGGCCACCATCTTGTTCGCCGTTCAGCGGTGACCGAGGGTCAGAGGAATTGGAGCCATGAAGCTGCTAAGCGGAGCCGGGTCCTTCGCGGTGAGCGCGGCGGCGGGTCGGGGCGAGCTGTGCACGGGGGTCGGCGAGGGAGTGCGGCCGGAGCCGCCCGCGTGGGGGGCCCGGGCCGGACTCGGTGTCCTTCAGCTGAACCCGGCGGGCCGGGCGGGGCCGGGGGGCCCTGGAGGCCCTGGAGGCCGGGCTCGTGCTCCCCTTGGAGAGACCCGGGCCCGGGGCCGCGGGGCGAGGGCTTGGCCTGCAAAGGTCACCGCGGCCGCGGGGCCTGGTCCGGGCGGGGTCCTGCGGCCGCTGAGTGGAGCTTTAGGGGGAAAGCGGCTCCCGCCTGGGGGCGCCGGCACCGGCGCCGGCACCGGCCGGGAAGGGCGCGCGGGCTCTCCGTGGTCTCCCTCCGGCCCCCGGCTCCGGGGCCTGGGGGGCGGCTGCTCCCAGCCGGTGAGGCCGCCGTCCCCGGCAGGCGCGGGGGTCTGGGGTCGGGGACGCGCTGGGGAAGAAGCTCGGCTCGCTCTGCCCCCCCCTCCCCGGAGCGCCGGGCTGTCCGCCCGGAGGAGCGCCCGCTGACTGACCCGGGAGCCGCCAGAGGGAGGGTCGGAGGACGGGGATGGAGTTAACCCGCTGGCTGTTCCACAGATGCACCGTGCGTTACACACGTTCAGCGGTGACTCGCCCCCCTGGCCTGGGAGGGCTTAAGCTAGCCTGGCCAAGGCTCCCAAATCTCCCTTCCGCCCAATGGGGAGAAACTCCTCAAAAGTAACAATTGGAGCCGAGACCGGTTTGGCTCAATGGATAGAGCGTCGGCTTGGGGACTGAAGGGCCCCGGGTTCGATTCCGGTCAAGGGCATGTACCTTGGTTGCGGGCACATCCCCAGTAGGGGGTGTGCAAGAGGCAGCTAGCTGATTGATGACTCTCTCTCATTGATGTTTCTAACTCTCTATCTCTCTCCCTTACTCAAAAATCAATAAAATATATATATATATTTTTAAAAGTAACAATTGGAGAATACCAATGTAAACACATTGCAGTAAACTTGAAAGTAATTATTAGTGTTTCTAATGATAACATATTTTACATGCGGATAAATTTATACCAATTTTGTTATTTAAATGACCTAGTAATTCTAGGATGATTCTTTGCAACTGGTCTGAACGGGACAAGTAAGAAACAATCGACGCAGCGTCGCTGCTGAGGCACATTTGAAGGAACAGCACCTAACTCCCTTGGCAATAGACCCATGGGTTACTCTATTTAAACTTCTGTGCCCACATGTCTTACATTTTAACTTTTGGATAATTAAAAGCCAGGATCTCAAATAGGGCTAACGATACCACAACCAGCAAACAAAATTGATGATAAAGCAAAGCTGATTGTAATTGATCACTACAAAGTCTTGCAGCAAATGGAAACTAGGAACCAGGGAGTGCACTGCTGCCGAAAGCGCCATACAGCGCCCTCTGTCGTTCACATTTGATCATTTGATTTTGGCAGTACTGCGTTTCAGTCATTCTTAACGTGCACATCCACCAGTGACCTTGTAAACTTTAGGCATGGTCAGATAAATTCTCGGTCTTGGTGTGTCATTTGTCCAAGAAAAGTTATGCATTTTAGGTCCTGAGCCAGCATTTAAGAGGACCCTTTACCTTTCCAGTGGCTGCATGTTACACACTGGGATTCTGCGGTGGATGACGGTTGTTAATCAGGATGATGTAGTTTGTATCAGTCAAAGAAGACACAGCCCTTCAATGTGTCTCAGCACACAGAGTGAAGACACCGTGGGGAATACTTGGGGCTGGGTGGCAGTTTTCCTTGGTATACTTTGGCTTTTTAAAAGTGACTAAAATGATGAAAGAGATGTTATTTCGATTAGAAAAGAGACTAAAAAGACGAGACTCTTTGAGCAGTAATTCTAAAATCTGTAAAAGGGTGTGGTTTGTGACAATGCCACACTTTTTTTTCATTAAGGTATTACATGTGTACATATCTTACCATGGCCCTCTCCCCCCACTCCCATGCATGCCCTCCTCCCCAGAGTTTTGTGTCCATTGGTTTTGCTTATATGCATGCATATAAGTCCTTTGGTTGATGTCTTATCTCCCCCATATCTCACTACCCTCCCCTCTGTAATTTGACAGTCTGTTTGTTGCTTTACTGTCTCTATATCTACCTTTAGGTTCATCAGTTTATAATGTTCTTTATTATCCATAAATGAGTAAGAACATGTGGTGTCTTTCTTTCATTGACTGGCTTATGCTGAGTGAAATGCCACACTTTTTAAAATAATGTCAAAGCATTAGAGCTAGAAAAAGCCAGTTGACACTTGAATAAGGTAGTTTAAAGGTATAAGAAAATACAGTAATTCTTTACATAGTAAAAGCACCTGGTGTTCCTCAGGCTCTACAAATAAATAGAGGCTTAGGAGAGGCTTGGCTAACTGGTGGGCTCATAGTCCATCATCAGTTCACCAGCCAATCTTCCCAGGAGTTCCTTTACCGCTGAGCGCCATCTCTTGCTGGGCACAGAGGATACGGTGTGCTGTGTTCCTGAGAAATGTGTGTAACCTTCCTTTTTGTGTTTTAGAGATTTTATTCCCTCAAAGTTGCTCCCAAACTGAAAGCCTCGGCTGCCCCTGCAGGAGCGCCCGTCCAGCCTCAGGACCTCGAGGTCAGTCTCACTGAGTGATCCCCGGAACTACCCTGTTTCCCCGAAAACAAGACAGTGTCTTATATTAATTTTTTCTCCCAAAGTTGCGCTAGGTCTTATTTTCAGGGGATGTCTTATTTTCGGAGGATGTCTTATTTTCGGGGAAACACGGTAGACATGCCTTTGATCTGGGGGTAATACGAAGGCAGTGATCACATCTCTCCTTTATTTCAAATACAGTTCACCAAATTGCCAAATGGCTTAGTGATTGCGTCTCTGGAAAACTATGCTCCTGCATCAAGAATCGGTTTGTTCATTAAAGCTGGCAGTAGGTACGAGGACTCTAACAACTTGGGGACCTCTCACTTGCTTCGTCTTGCATCGAGTCTGGTGAGCATCTTCACTCCTCATTTAGAATTGCTGTGCTCTCTGGTCCTGCGGGAAGGAAAAGCATTGGACCTGCATTCGTTTGCTAGGGCTTCCATACACATGCTTCAGCCTGAGACGCTTCACCGTCAGGAACGACCTCGGATTTCACAGGCTCGCAGTCCCACTCCCGTGTCGGTAGAGCGCGTCCCCGCTGCCCGCTCTGGGAGGTCTTCCCGCCTCTTCCTTCCAGTGGCAGCAGTCCTGGGGCACCTGGGCTGGCAGCTGCCTCGCTCCGATGTCTGCCTGCCACACAGTCTCCTCTGTCTCTGTCCACCTTCCCTCTTCCTGGCTCTTCCATTCCTATTGGATGTAGGGCCCACTCTGATCTACTATGACCTCTTTTCACATACATTTGCAAAAGACACTTTTCAGATAAGGTCACAGTAACAGGTTCTGAGTGGATGTGAATTTGGCGGGGGACACTATTCAACCCTGTACAGTCCCCTAATATAACATGAAAAACCACAGGATATTTACCGCAGAGAAGTATTAAATTAGTGTTCATCTGGACGTTCATGCTAGAGCATAAAAGAAAAGGTTGTGTGTTTTTTAATTAAATTTGTTTTAAAGTACAAAAAATAAAATTATTCTTTCCCATATGCAAATCTCTTTCAGAAAATGCTGATGAATCCAGTAAGCTTGTATTTAATAACGGAATTTTTGCCTAAATGTACTTGATATAAAAAGTTATACTTGTGCTTTTTGGTGAACTTTATTTTATAACTCTTAAACTAAAAAGGATCCACTATTTAGGTAAAGTTGCCTTTGAATCTAGTGACAGTAAGATATAAAGTTATGATATAGTGTGCTGTTTGGCAAACAGCATTAAAAAACTAAAAACAATTGTTCTTTCTCTTTTAAGACTACAAAAGGAGCATCGTCTTTTAAGATAACCCGTGGAATCGAAGCAGTTGGTGGTAAATTAAGGTTTGTTAAAAATAAATAATAGTAAATAAATAGTGAAAACACCAGAAAATATTCTGTTATCAAGGTGGTTAAGAATTTCTTAAAGGAAAAAACTATTGAATTTGACTACATCAAAATGTAAGTCAACTGAAACTGGTTTGACTCAGTGGATAAAGCGTTGGCCTGCAGACTGAAGGGTCCCAGGTTCAATTCCGGTCAAGGGCATGTACCTTGGTTGCGGGCACATCCCCAGTAGGGAGTATGCAAGAGGCAACTGATCGATGATTCTCTCTCATTGATGTTTCTAACTCTCTGTCCTCTCTTCCTCTCTGTAAGAAGTCAATAAAATATATATATTTTTAAAAGTAAATCATCTTTATGCTTTGAAGTACAAATTTAACTAACTGGGAGTAGATATTTGCAACACACATAACGTGGAGAGGATTGTTTGGAAAAATAATTACAAGTTAGGGTGAAAAAAAACAACCTAAGAGAAGATGGATGGACAAAGGATAGGAACAAGCTGCTGCCAGGAGGGAAAGCCAGACACAGCAATCTCGACTTGTAGTGTGCTACATGCCACACCATCAGTTTGTGTGTGTTGCGTTGTTGTATTATGGGATGTGGAGATTATCTTTTACAATTTAGCTGGTGGGAGTATAAATTGATATAACTACTTCGGAAAGAATTAAGAAATATCTAGTGTTCTTAAAAATGAGCATATCCTAAAACCTAGCATTTTTCAATCCGCATGCACAAAGGTGTCTTTGTAGAACCTGGAAACAATGTGTCAGTGGCCACTTTTAGGAAAACGGGTAAAGTATGAGACTCTCAAATAATGGGACTGCTGCACAGCCGCTAAGGAATGAGCTTGAGCTACGTATCAGCATAGACTAAACGCAAAATGTCCTGTGGAAAATTTTATTTCAAGATTTTTTTTTTAAGTATGAGGCATGCATAATTTTTTTAAAAGCAGAATAATAATGTGTAATGCTTATGAATACGTTTGTCTCTAGAGTGGGAGAGAGTAAGGGAATTAGCCTGGGAAAGACACAAAGATCTGCAACTTCATTTGTCTTTTTTTTTTTTTCCTTAAGTTGTGCTAAAATATACATGACATGAAATTTGTCACTTTTAAGTGTATGGTTCTGTGGTAAGTGGCATGAAGCAACCACAGCACCATGCATCTCCAGGACGGGGGTTGTTCACCTTCCCAGCCCCTGCCAGCCACCTCTGTGTTCAGTCTGTTCTCCCTGCCGAGTGGAAGCATACAGTGTTTGTCCCTTTATGACTGGCTGACTTCACTTAGTGTCATGTCTTCAGGACTCATCGAGTGTGTGTCGGGATTTCCTTTTTAAGATTAAATTATTTGCTGTTTTGTTATTTTCTTAAAAATATGTTTTTAATATATTCTTCCATTCTTCAATTATAGTTGACAGACAGTATTATATCAGTTTCAGATGTACAGCATAGTTTTTGGGAGGGAGAATGTTTGTTTTTCCCTGATTTTTAGAGAGTGGAGGGAAGGGCACAGGGGTTGAACCCAAAGCCCAGGGAGGTGCCCCTGACTGGGGACTGAACCCGAGACCCTTCAGTGCATGGCCAATGCTCTGTCTACTGAGCCACACCAGTCAGGGTGCTTTCTAAATATTTTTAAAATTTCAGTTGATGCATGTATTTATATTTTTTATACTTCAGAATAATTTTCCCCCCCAAAGGAACTGGTTTGTTTAACAAATGTATAAGGGACAACTTCTGATGCTAATAACTCACTGTAATTATTTCTGATGCAGTGTGACTTCGACCAGAGAAAACATGGCCTACACTGCGGAGTGCCTGCGGGATGACATGTAAGCACCTGCACACATTAGGACATCTGCTTTTTTTAAAAGTTACCGATTTCAGAGAGGGAACATCAAGTTGTTTCCACTTATTTATGCATTCATTGCTTGATTCATGTTCCTGCCAAACCTACAACCTCGGCATATTGGAAAAATGCCAAAGCCAACTGAGGTGCCCGGCCAAAGCTAGGACATCTACTTTTAGAGAAATACCGGCTGCTCAGTTCTCAATGTAGCATTCTGACCTCTGAATTTGGTTTTGGGTTATGACTTGCCAAGTGCTTACACAGAGTTTTTGCCGCAAGGTTGAAGTTTAGTTCCATAGAAGGGGTGTTGGTGTTACATGTTTGACCCTGACTGGTATCCTGATGTCTCCCCCAGCGAGATTCTGATGGAGTTCCTGCTCAATGTCACCACCGCGCCCGAGTTCCGCCGCTGGGAGGTGGCTGCCCTGCAGGCTCAGCTGAGGGTTGACAAAGCTGTGGCTCTTCAGAACCCACAGGCTCGTAAGTGCCTTTTCAGGTGGCGTCCGTTGTTTCTGAGAAGATGACTTTATAGAGAGAGAAGGTGTCGCTGAAGTTTTTTCCTACTTGGGTTTGAACGTGCCTTTTCCATAAATTTGTCCAGTTTTTTAGATCTGTTGTTTGCTCTTTTGTTTCTAAACATTTATATTGTGGGTAATTTTTCATCTTTGATAATATAGAGATTATGGAAGCCTGGGCATTTTCCTGTCCCTCCACCCCCGGTTTGTTTTGCTTCCACCAAATCCAGCAGCAGTTTGTTGGTGCTGCTGATGTTGTTTATTGTTATGTATGCTGTTACCGTTTAGCCAGCCCACCTTTATTGGGTCTTTCCAAAGCAAGCTACTTAGTTTTTTAAAATGACTTTCTTTGTGCTCATATTTTATATCACATGTGTCAAACACAAGGCCCGCGGGCCAAATCCGTCCCGCCAGGCCTTGCAGTGTGGCCCGCACCGCGCTGTCATCACTGCACTCCGCTGCGTTTCCATCACAATGACAGTTTATGACTGTTCAGTAAACCATTCGGCCCGCGATTTAGGCTGGATTTTAGATTTTGGCCCCTTCTCTGATTGAGTTCGACACCCCTATTTTATATGGATGCAGTATTTGATTATTTCATCTTGACAAGTACAGCTGGAGAAACAAGTGTGTAAACAGGCACCACCACTGGAGTCACACGCATGTGCAGGCAGACCACTCAGTCTTAACAGGCTCCATACAGGATGTGCTTCGCTCCGCATGCAGGCCTTCCCAGGATGCCCGCTCGATTGGTCCTCAGCTCCTGTCGCCGGCCCTGCGGAGCTCATGCCTATGGAAGTGTGTGTGGGTGCAGGCAGCTGGGGCCCACTCCACAGCCTTTTTCAGAAGGCTCTGGAAGAAGACAGGTGGCTTCAAAAGTGGTGGAATGGGCAGACCTCATGGTGCCTCAGACCTGTCATTGATCTGCCCCCAGAGGAAGCCAAGCTGTACACAGCTTGGTCCTCCCACACACACCCAAGCGCAAAAGAGGCAGCCACCAACAGTCAATGGTGTGGAAGCTCCAGCCCAAGGCCAGTTATTTGCAACATCTGACATCAGCCCGCACCCAAAGCCCGCCCAAGTGGACCCAGAACCTACACAGCCAGTGTTGGACTTCAGACCACACCAGAGCCCAACCCAACTAGCCATGTGAAGAGCATGTGCACCTGCAGAGCGGGGTTCCAACAGGCTCCGGACCCTACTGGGAACAGCTCCGAGGGGGGGGGGGCGTAGCGGGTGGTCCCTGCACAGCAACTCATACACTGTGATCGAGGTTTATCTTTATAGTCAGCCACCTGAGGGCTAACTCCACCCATGAACAGGCCAGGAGGCTGCACAAACCCCCACAAGAGACATTCCTGGAGCACCTAGCTCAGGTGACCTGGAAGAGAGAGCCACTGAGTCCCACAAGAGCCATCCTAACAAGCTGGAGAGTCCTGGCAGATCTACCTAACACACACGGCAGGCAGGCAGGCAGGCAGCATGCAGACCCTAATCTCCCTGAGTGTGTGTGCAATATAATGAGTGCTTGGTTCATGGTAGCTGATACTATTGCACGGTGATACTTTGTGCTACAAAGGAGTATGATCGCTGTTACTCCCGACTTCTACCAAAGAAATACAGGTGTCCCCAAAAATGTATGCACCTTAACAGCTGATCACTCAATTGATGTTTCTTTCTTTTCAGATTTAACCCATTGGAATTATTCAAAGTGTGTATATATTGTGGGGAGATACTTTAGAGATAGAATGGTAAATTTTACACGACTTGTGTGTCTATAGTGGCTTCTTCCCTGCTGGTAGCAGGGAGGTCCTGCTGTCAGGCGTCAGCCCGTCTTCCCGTGCCGTACACAGTGGCCCTCTACAGAACACCCACTGAAAACCCTCTGGAGGCTTCTGGTCTGTGAGAAAGCCAGGCTCCTCACACGGACATGTGCTTACGGACATGGCTTGCCCTGGCTGCCTCCCTCGGTTCTTTTTTTTTTTTTTTTTAATATATTTTATTGATTTTTTTACAGAGAGGAAGAGAGAGGGATAGAGAGTTAGAAACATCAATGAGAGAGAATCATCGATCAACTGCTTTTTGCACACCCCCTACTGGGGATGTGCCCGCAACCAAGGTACATGCCCTTAACCAGAATCGAACCTGGGACCTTTCAGTCCGCAGGCTGACACTCTATCCACTGAGCCAAACCGGTTTCTGCCTCCCTTGGTTCTTGCTCTCCCGCCCCTCCTAGCTGCAGTCTCCCTTTGAATCAAATTGTCCTCATATTTTATGCCGTCGTCTCTTTCTGTTGCTTGAAATGCCATTCCCAAATCACCCCCCTGGCAGACACCTACTCATTCATCCCAGAGTTTACTTCTGTTAACTCCTCTATCTGTTCCCACTGCCTTCCCAGGTCCCTCTGCACTTCTGATGTACTATTGACATCATACCCATAATACTTGATCTCACCTTTTTCTTTTTTCCTCTCAACGATTTGGTTTTGTTTTTGGGGTGTGTTTTGTTTGTTTGTTTGTTTTTTCAGAGAGGAAGGAAGACAGAGAGAGAGAGAGAGAGAGGAAATAGGAACATCAATGAGAGAGAATCATTGATCAGCTGCCTCCTGCATGTCCCCTACTGGAGATCAAGCCCGCAACCTGGGTATGTGCCCTTGATTGGAATCCTACGCTCTATCCTCTAAGCCAGACCAGGTAGGGCTCTCAACATTTTGAGGATAGACTCGTCTCTGTATTGCCAGCACTTGCACAGGACCTGGCATCGGAAGATTGCCCGGCAGTAAGTAAATGAAAGGGACATAGCTCAAGCAAAGGCTCCAGCAGGAAGCAGGGACAGTACCAGGGCACTGGGGAGGAATACAATTTGGGGGTAGCATTGGCTCCTGAAAGCTAGTGATATGACCTGAACTTCACACTCCCTCGTGCCTCTCACCCTGACAGCTTCCTCATTACCTAGAGAGGGAACCCAGAAGTAAATATGTAGGTTAAATGATTTGTCCGAGGTCTTATGGAAAGTCAGACTTCCTTTATACTTTCCAGATAATACCAGGTAGATAGGGAAGTGTTTATGTGGATTCTAGCGTGTAGAAACTACTGTCATATGTATACTCTTTTCTCAGCAGTTTCAACTGGCAAAATTTTTAAAGTTGCCATAAAATGTCCTGGCCAGTTTTTCTCACTGGTTAGAGCATTGACCCGCAGCAAAGTGTTATGGGTTTGAGTCCTGGTCAAGGGCATGTACCTGGGGTGCAGGTTCGACCCCCCAGCCCAGTTGGGGCATGTGTGGGAGGTAACCAGCCCATGTATCTCACGATGTTTCTCTCTCCCCTCCCCTTTCCATCCTCCCTTCCACTTTAAAAATCAATGGAGAAAATATTCTCAAGTGAGGATTAACAAAATAAACAGTTGCTTTTTAAATTCTAAAACATGTTATCTTTTTTTTTAATTATATATCCATAACTGCTTCTTTACTTGTTTTTCAGGTATCATTGAAAATCTGCATGCTGCAGCTTACCGAAATGCCTTAGCCAATTCCTTGTATTGTCCTGATTATCGGATTGGAAAAGTGACACCAGAGGAGGTAATGTGGAACACTTACGTTTTAAAATGTATTTCTCTGCCCAGCCATCGTGGCTTGGGTTGAGCATCAACCTATGAACCAGGAGGTCACAGTTGGATTCCCCATTAAGACATATGTCTGGGCTCAATCCCCAGTGTGGGGTGTGCAGGAGGCAACCGACAATGATTCTCTTTCATCATTGATATTTTATTCCTCTCTCCCTCTCCCTTCCTCTCTGGAATCAATAAAAATATTTTTTAAATAAGTAAATAAATAAATGGGGTTTTTTGGGGTTTTTTTTTTTCCACATTAAACTGAACATTCATCTGCCATGTTGGGTTTATTTGCTAACTTTTTTAAAAGTTTTCATTGATTTTAGAGAGAGAGGAAAGGAGGGATAGAGAGAGAAACATTGATGAGAGAAACATCCATAGACTGCCTCCTGCAAAACGGGCCAAGCTGTTCGCTAATTTTTTTTTTTTTTTTTTTTTTTTTAAGAAATACATTTGCTTTTTCCCCCCATAGCTTTTTAACTAAAATTCTACCAGAACAATTTCTGTATGTTTTAACTTTAAAAAGTTTTATTACATGAGGGACTTGATCATTTCAGAAAACAGTGACAAGCAAAGGGAAGGAAACGATCTCGTATCCTAAAGGCAGTCCATGTGGACAAGTAGGGTTATTGTCCTCTAGACCTTCTCCTGGGTGTGTCATTGGAATACTGTTCAACCACTTATATTATTAATTGATGTGGAAAAATTCCATAGTGTATTGTCAGGTGAAGGAAATGCAATTTATGAATAGGATATACCAAACGTCCCATTTAAAAAAAAAAAATGTGTGTTGTGTCAACTATAGTTTAAAAAAAAAAGAGTAATAAAGTATGTATCTCATAGATAAATACCAAAATGTTAACTAAGATTGTCTCAAGTTATTAGCATTTTTGAAATGTGTCCCTAGGCTAAAGGGAATTCTAAAGAAATTAGTCCTTGAATACTTTGAGCAATGGCAGCATTCAATAGAAAAACCTCACTAGAAGAGGGGAAAAAAAGAATGTGGATATCCAAGGCAACTCTGTATTCATAGACACCATTCATTTTAGAGCACAAAAATTTGATAACTTGATTAAGAATTCAGTCTCGCTACCCTAGCCTAGTGATTCTCAACATTATAACCCATGGCCAAGGAGCCTCGGGAGCCAGTTTCTTCTGCACCCCCATAACGAATTTTTTTTTATATATTTTATTGATTTTTTTAATACATTTTGTTGATTTTGTACAGAGAGGAAGGGAGAGAGATAAGAGAGTTAGAAACATCTATGAGAGAGAGTCATCAATCAGCCATCTCTTGCACACCCCCTACTGGGGATATGCCCGCAACCAAGGTACATGCCCTTGACCGGAATCGAACCCGGGACCCTTCAGTCCCCAAGCCGACGCTCTATCCATTGAGCCAAACCAGTTTCAGCGCCCTCCATAACGAATTTTTAATAACACAGACACTGTCTGTTTATGTACTGTATCTTTATTTGTACTCTGTATATAAAAGGAATAAGATTCTTTTCTCACCCTGAAGAAGCTATTTTCATTCCTTTGAACCATAGTGCTCCTTCGAGAATACATGTTAAAGTCTGACTTGTATATTAGGTCTAAATCTCACTGGTTCTCAGGTCACTAGAGTTGGGGGTGTGGTGGGTAGTTTTAAATAAAGATTCTAGGATTCCACATTGAGTTCTACTATATATCAGCTTGTGTATGAGCCTGGGAATGGGTGGAGGTGGGAAAACAGTGATAGTGTTTTGTTTTTTAAGTCCTCCAGATAATTATTTCGTCATCCAGGTTGGAAACCCTGGCATAGACAGTAAGCTCATGACAAGACGGTGAAAGGTAGAGTAGGGTAATTCTGTTAGCCCTTCTATAGAATGTTAATAGTGGTTTAGTACTACCTGCATAAAGACAAAAGAAACCTGGTATGCTGCTTAAATTACATTATCTTAAAATCATAAACTAGATCCCACTCTTTTCAAGTTCAAGCCAGGGTGTGCTCTAATTTTTTATTCTCTTTTTTACTTTCTTTTCCCCCCAGCAACATCTTTATTGAAGTGTAATTCACATTCATACAGTTCACCTACTTAGAGTCTACAATTCAGTCATTTTCATTATATTCACAGTTGTGTAACCACCAACACATTACGTCCTAGTGTTTTTAAGCCAGGGGTGGGGAATCTCTTTTCTGCTAAGGGCCATTTGGATACATTACACTCATTTGGGGGCCCTACAAAATGATCACCTTAAAAATTAGCCTGTTGTATTTGGTCAAACATGTAACTGACTTGCCCCTAACACCGTGGCAGGGCCAGACCAGGTTACTGGACGTTCCCACTCGTGTTTTAGGCAGGACTTTTAAAGAAAGTCCTGGTTTAAAAGCTTATCGTTTCCTAGACAGCTTCTAAGTGAGCGTTTTCTTGCTGAACTGCAGTTTTAAGTTTTTACTGCTTTTTAGGTATTTATGCCAATATAACCTAATGGGTGTTTTTCACTTCCTCAGTTACATCAGTATGTTCAGAACCATTTTACAAGTGCAAGAATGGCTTTGGTTGGACTTGGTAAGTGGGAATTGCCTAATGTCAGTTTGCTTCTTTAAGAAGTAATCTTTTAAACTTAAATAGGAGAACATGGGATTGAACAGGATTGGACAGCTCAGTCCTGTTTATGTGTCTCAGGGAGTCTGTGATGAGATTTTAATTGCTAGTGTTTTTTCTTGGAAAGCAGAATCCACCACTTAACACTAATTTAAATTCATCACACTGTTGGCGAAACCTTTGACAAAGGGCAAGTTTCTCTAGGCAGAGAACTTTACAAGTTTTTTGTTTTTTTTAAACTTTTTTTAAAATATATTTTATTGATTTCTTACAGAGAGGAAAGGAGAGGGATAGAGAGTTAGAAACATCGATGAGAGAGAATTATCGATCAGCTGCCTCTTGCACACCCCCTACTGGGGATGTGCCCACAACCAAGGTACATGCCCTTGACCGGAATCGAACCCGGGACCTTTCAATCCGCAGGCCGACGCTCTATCCACTGAGCCAAACCGGTTTCGGCTTTGTTGTTTTTTTTTAGGAAGAACAGTTTAATAGAAAAATAGACAAAGGACATGAACAAACAACTGGTGGGGAAATTGTGTGTGGGGGTGGGAGTCGGTTGTCATGGTAAAAGATGGTCAGCCTCACTAATAATTAAGAAAATTTTATCTGTGAGATTGGCAAAAATTAAAAGGTTGACCCTGCCCAGTATTACCCAGAATATGGAAATAGTAGGCACTCTCAAAAGTTGTTGGCAGGAGAGTAAAGTGATAGAACATTTTTGGAGGCCTGTTAGTATATTAAAATTCTGAATGTTTATGTTCTTAGACCTAGCAGTTTTACTTTTAAGAATTTAACCTGCAGAAACACTTGATCAGGTTTACAAACTGGTTGCATGAGATTATTTGCAATATTGTTTTTGGTTCATGTGTTTTGTACATAGTAGCTTAACTGAGGTATAGTAATTCACATGCCATAGAATTCACCCATGTTGTGAAGTACAGTCAGAGTTGTGGGACTGGTGACACTGCTATTTCAGATTATCTTCATCGTCCCCATAGAAGCCGTACCTCTTAGCGGTCACTCCCCACTCCTCCTCCTCCTCGCCTCTCTGGCAACCACTGATGTGCTTCCTGTTGATTTAACTGTTAACCGTTCTGGACTTCTCACATAAATGGAATCATAATTTTACATAGCCTTTGTAACTGGCTTCTTTCACTTAGCATAAGGTTTACAAAGTTCACTCATATTATAGCACGTACCAATGTTCCCTTTTCTGGCTGAAAAATATTCCATCACCATATTTTATCTGTCCACTCACCAGCTGGATATGTGTGTTGCTTCTACCTTTTGGCTATTGTGAATATAAACATTTATGTGTAAGGTTTTTGCTAAATTATTACACTTTTTATTTTTTCATTATATTTTTGTTGATTTCAGAGAAGAAAGGAAAGGCAGAGAGAGAAAGATCAGTGATGAGAGAGAACCATTTGATCAGCTGCCTCCAGCATGCCTCCTACTAGGGACCAAGACTGCAACCTAGGCATGTGCCCTGACTGGGAATTGAACCACACACTCCTGTTTCATAGGCTGACGCTCAACCACTGAGCCACACCAGCCGGACTAGAACACCTTGTTTTTAATTCTTGTGGGTATATGTCTAGGAGAAGATTGACAGGACATATTTGAAGAACTACCAGACTGTTTTCCAAAGCAATTGAGCTATTTTACATTCCTACCAACAGTGCACAAAGTTTCCAATTTCTCCATATTCTCACCAACACTTGTTATATTCTGCCTTCTTTATTATGGCCATCCAAGCGGATGTGATTTGTAGCTCACTGATGACTAATGACATTGAGCATTTTATTTTGTGTTTATTGGGCATTTGTATATCTTCTTTGAAGAAATGTCTATTCAAGTCTTTTGTCCATTTTTGTATCAGGGACTTTGTTTTGTTTTTATTGTTGTATGTTTATTTTTAAATATATTTTTATTAATTTTTAGAGAGAGAAGGATAGATAGAAACATCAGTGATGAGAGAGAATCATTGATCAGCTGCCTTCTCTAAACCCTACCCTGGGTATCAACCCTGCAGCCCAGGCATGTGCCCCGACTAGTAATGAAACTGACCGCCTAGCTCATTGGCCAGCACTCAGTGACAGCCATGCTGCAGGGCTAACCAGTGACCTCTCGGTTCATGGGTCAGCCAACACTCAACCACTGCAGTATACTGCGTGGGCTGAATGGTTTTTTTCATTGCTGAGTTATAAGACATATATTATGCATACTAATTCCTTACCAGATACATTATTTGCAAATTTTTCCCCATTCTGTGGGTTGTCTTTTTTTTACTCTCTCAGAAATATCCTTTGATACACAATGAATATTGTATTAATAGCCAACTATTGGAAAACTGACTGTCCATAAAGAAGGGGTTGGTTAAGTAAATTCATATAGTGGGATTCTTCATAACCATTAAAGGTTTGATGTAGACCACTCACTTAGTTGTAAATTACAAAAGACAAGTTAAATATTAATACAGTAACCATTTTGTAAATAAAATAAGGTGATATTAATACATGCCTAGAAAAGGTTCTAGATTAATATGTTGAAACTGTAAATAGGTATCTGAGAGAATGGCATTTTGGGGGAGGGGACTCTTGTTTGCTGTTAATTTCTGTAATATATGAATTTAAAATAATAGATGTTTTACAATTGTGTTTTAGAACTTGTGGTTCTAGTTTGTTTTTTTTCTGGTGAAATAGGTGTGAGTCATGCTGTGCTGAAGCAAGTTGCTGAGCGGTTTCTGAACATGCGGGGTGGGCTGGGCCTCTCAGGTGCAAAGGCCAGGTACCGTGGAGGTGAGTGCGTTGCTCTGAGAATAAATTTCAGAAGGAACCCCTCCACCCCAGTGTACGTCAGAGGGGGAAGGCAGGATGGCAGGGGAAGAGCGGTGGGCCTCAGAAAAGCTTTGCTTAGGGGGTTCATACTGTTGGGCACAGAATACTGAGAATAAAACCGGTGGTGACCAAGACACTTTCTTTTCACCCTTCCTGACCCGCCCAGGTGAGATTCGGGAGCAGAATGGGGACAGTCTTGTTCACGCTGCCTTGGTGGCAGAGAGTGCCGCCACAGGAAGCGCAGAGGCAAATGCGTTCAGTGTTCTCCAGCATGTCCTGGGTGCTGGGCCCCATGTCAAGCGGGGCAGCAACGCCACCAACTCTCTGTACCAGGCTGTTGCCAAGGGGATGAACCAGCCATTTGACGTAAGTGCCCAGTCGCGCTCTCCTCTGTTTTCAGATGCTCAGTATTTACAGTGCAGTCTGATAATCTGTATTTAACGTTAATCTCTTAAATTTTAAGACGGACACAAAAAAATCATTGTTGCAGGCTCAGTCCCCAGTGGAAGATATACAAGGGTGGGGACAGCTGATCTATGTTTCTAACTCTCTCCCTCTCCCTTCCTCTCTGAAATCAACAGAAATATTTTTTTTTTAAATAAAACTTAACTGTCTTTTCAATTATTCTAATATACTAGAAAGAAAAATAGTTTAAAAATCGGGAGTTCACACTTGAGTTCCCTTTAGAATAAAGCTTTAAATGTTAAACATTCTCTAAATCCTGATTAGTTTTGTTTTTGTTTTTGTTTTTTTCTAAATTTTCTTCTGTCCCCTTTCTTTCTTTGGCTACCTCCTGAATTTCACTGGTCTTTATGTTTTCCATTCAAGTATACAAGATACACACCAGGAAACTCCTCCAGCTTGAGATTAAATTAAAAATGATGACATTTAATCTTAGCAAAAAGTCCATGCCACTTTGTTTGTTTGTTAATCCTCACCTGAAGGCATTTTTCTCATTAATTTTTAGAGAAAATGGAAAGGAGGGGTGGATGGTTGGAGAGAGAAACAGCAATGTGAGAGAGACATCCATCTGTTGGGGTTGAGATCAGACCTCCAGCCCAGGCACGTGCCCTTGACCGGGAATTGAACCTGAGATTCTTCTAACCATTGGCAACACTGTCCAGGCCTCCGTGCTACTTTAGAAGACTCCTTTTTTTGACAGTGAGGAAAGTGCTAAAGCTTTCA
Organism: Pipistrellus kuhlii; assembly: GCF_014108245.1. Lineage (NCBI taxonomy): Eukaryota > Metazoa > Chordata > Mammalia > Chiroptera > Vespertilionidae > Pipistrellus > Pipistrellus kuhlii. The sequence goes on from NW_023425531.1 coordinate 1,411,362, forward strand.
AAATAATGTTCAAATCAAGAGAATTTAAAATGTCAACAAAATATTAATGAATGCCCATTGTTTGCTCAGTGTACTAACTTTCCATGACATTCAGTAATAAGCCTTTAAAACGTAACACATATACCCTGATTTCTCTTCAGATTGCATAAATCTTGCCTTTTACTAAAAGGTAACACATGCCCTGGCCGGTTTGGCTCAGTGGGTAGAGTATTGGTCCTCGGACTGAAGGGTCATGGGTTCGATTCTGGTCTAGAGCAGGTACATTGGTTGCAGGCTCTATCCCTGGCCCCAGTTGGGGCAAGTGTGAGAGGCAACCAATGGATATGTCTCTTTCACATCAATGTTTCTCTCTGTCTCCCCCTCCCTTCCACTCTAAAATCAATGGAGAAATTTCCTCACATGAACATTAACCCAAAAAAAAGTAACATGTACTAAATTGGTAGGATTAAGTATTCATAATTGCAGCAGCAGTCATGGCACAGGTAGGTTTATGCCTCAGAAAGTGTTTGGCCATTTGACTTTTAACAGTGAAAATTAAAATCAATCTTCTCCTTTTACTCCTTTATTTTTGTTTATTTGTTTTAAAGAAAATGAGGAGGAGAGAAGAAGAGAGAAAGAGAAACATCGATGGGAGAGAGACATCAGTTGGTTGCCTCCCGCACATGCCCTGAACAGGGCAGGGGATTGAACCTGCAGCCCTGATGGATGCCCTTGATCAGATATCAAACCCAAGACCCTTATGAGGACAGGTCCACACTCTTAACCACTGAACCACACCAGCCAGGGCTTTACTCCTACGTTTAATACTTGAGTGCCAGATTTCAAACTGTTTTATTAGCAGAGGCCTTTAAAAAAAAAAAAAAAATTTTTTTTTTTTTTAATTGATTTGACAGAGGAAAAGAGAGGGAGAAATAGAAACGTGAATCAACTGCTTCCCACATGCCCCCTTTTGGGGATCGAGCATGCAGTCACAGCATGTGCCCTGAACGGGAACTGAACCTGTAACTTGAGTGCTCAATCACTAAGCCACACCGGCTGGGCCAAAGGAGCCTTTTTATCCAATGTGGTTTCCCAACTGCAATGCCTACACAAAAGTATTTTTCTTTTAAAGAAGTTTTGAGAGTTACTTGACAATGAAACCCTTTGAATCTTCTGTACAGAGCCTTAGAGTTCCCTGAAGCACAGTTTGAGAACCATTGTCTAAATGATTTCTAAATTAAATTCAGCTGCTGCTTTTTAAATTTTCCTCCAGATTTTTTCTCCTGGTTCATGTTCTACTCTGGGTTTTTTTGTTTTTGTTTCTTTGGTGTTTTTTTGTTTGTTTGTTTTTTTGTGGGGTTTTTTTGTTTTTGTTTTGTGTGTGTGTGTGTATTGATTTTTAGAGGGAGGGAGATAGAAACATCAATGATGGAATTCATTCATCTGCTGCCTCCTGTATGCCCCCTACTGGGGATCAAGCCTGCAACCTGGGCATGTGCCCTTGATCAGAATCGGACCCAGTACCTTTCAGTCCACAAACAGGCGGACGCTCTCTCCACTGAGCCAAACTGGCTAGGGCTACTCTGTTCTTTCTTCACCATTGTATGTTAATGATGCTTTGGAGTGGCTGGAGTTTAATCCTAGTCCAATGACTTTATTTTTGTTAATCCTCACCTGAGGATATTTTTTCCATGATTTTTAGAGAGGGGAAGGAGGGAGAGAGACAAAGAGAGAGAAACATCTAACAGTTGCCTCTTGCACTTGCCTCAACTGGGGTCGGAGATTGAGCCTGCAATTAAGGTACATGCCCTTGACCTGAATCAAACCCGGGACCCTTCAGTCTGAGAATAACTGGCTAGGGCCAATGACAATTTAATAGAAATTCCTACTTCCGAATTTGATATGTGAATAGGATAGTCTCAGAATTATAATTCAAGTAGTTAAAGCGCAGTTTTTCTTATGCTCTCTCCAAGCTATAGGGGCTGCACCACTGGGTCTCACATTTTAAAGTACATGAGAACCACTTGGAGCATTAGTTTAAAATGTGGCCCTAGACTGTGCCCACAGGGATCTGAGTGGGTAATCTGGTGCAGGAACCTGAAAGTCTGTGTTCTTAGTAACAGCTCGGTGATCTTTAGGCAGATGGTCCACAGCAACACTGTGAAGCCTTGTCCCAGCAATCACCTTAAGGAGCTTAACACTGTTCAGTCAGCAGTAACTGTTGTCCAGGGCTACTCTTTGTGCTGCCTTGGACATATAGACAACAGCCTCCGAGCAGAAAGTGTTCCCTAACCCTTTGACTTTGGTCTCTGAAGTGAAAGCGAGTTGGTGAAAGGAAGTCAGCAACAACAGAGGGAAGAAGGCAGGTTTGTCTAGTGCCACAATCATACCACTCAGCCATTGTGTCTGTAATAATAATGTTCACAAATCCATGTTTGTGCTAATCTTTAGTCATAATCAAAATAGGTTAGAAAATACTCATTTAAAATTAGAGTAATCCATCTGTTTTGCAAAGATTTAAAACAGAAAAGTTAAAACCATTATTATTCTTCCCTGGTCAGCATGAGTCAGTGGTTGAGTGTCCACCTGTGAACCAGAGTTCATGGTTTGATTCCTGGCCAGGGTATGCCACGTTGTGGGTTCAAATCCCCATTGTGGGGTGTGCATCATAGATACTTCTCTTTCTCTTTACATATCTGAAACCAATAAAAATACATTTTTTTTTTAAATGATCATTTTGAAAGAGATAACGCTTCAGTCCTTGACAGACTGGCTAAATGAAATGCTGGTCTATTTACTTACATTGTGAAAGTATAAGTTTTGTGAGACAACCATAAGGAAGTTGTGCACTGTTCTACCTGGTAGAATGGCGTACAGTTGAGTTTCATTATATTTCAGGTTTCTGCTTTCAATGCCAGTTACTCGGATTCTGGACTCTTTGGGATTTATACTATCTCGCAGGCTGCAGCTGCTGGAGATGTAAGTTGCAAACTCGTCAATTCTCACAAGCTTTTACGTTAAGATGTGGAGTGTTTGAATGACTTGACATGACTTAGCAGAGCTCTGTGATATCATGGAAGCGTCCCTGCTGTGGAGGAGCCTGAGACACGTACACGGTGCTTGCAGGAGAGAGGAAGGAAGCTCCTCGGTGGTGTCTGGGTCTGTTGGAGAAGTGGCTTTGAGTTGTCTCTGGGACATCTAAATTGAGAGCTCGGGTGACACAGGGAAGTGCAAAGTGTATCTGGGAGTCCTCAATACACACACTATGTTGAAATCAGGGCTTGGTATGAGAAACCATAGGAGAAAACCGAAGCTCCTATGCTCTGTATTTGAAGGTACTCCGTGCTTTAAGGTGGTTTCAAACCACCAATTGACTCAGGAAAATGGCCAAGAAAACAGGAAGAACAAGAAGAGAAACTGGTGCATTTGGAGCCAGGAAAGAACAGTGAAGACCGTTTTGATCTACCCTGGATTAACCTCCCTTTAGTTACCATAGAGAGGTCTTAGCGGTTTACCAAAGTAGGATTTTAATTAAACAATAATTTACATTACCAAGGAATTAACGAGAAGTGAAGCCAGAGGGACCTCACAGATTGAGATGAACCAAGGAACTAGAGATCTTGACAAAGTGGAAAAATACGGACAACATGTTTTAAGACATAGGCCGGGGGTTTTCGAATTGAGAATTTAGTGGGCGGGGCAAATCTAGCTGATGGCCAAGCCTAGGGTGTGCCTATGGACATGGGCAGCTGAAATAGAAGGTCCTAGAATTTAGGTGATGAGGGGGAACATGAAGTAGCAGACCCAGAATAGTGCCAAGGTTGGGGTGGAGAGAATCGTGGGCCAGGTTTATTAATTGACTCATTCAGCAAATATTTACCACATGCCCACCCACAGCACTGGAACCTAATTCTTCTAACTGCAGCTCCCAAGCATTGTCAGGTTATCACTGGCTGGATGGATTCTACTTCTCAGTGAACACTAAGACAGCAGTGTTTACTACATGATTCTTTTGAGAGGCTGAGGACATTTTAGAGGTGCTTATTCTCTAAAGGGGATGATAAGTCAGAGTGTGCTTTTCCTAGACCCTACTGCCATCCTCTGCCACTTCTGTAAGAAATTTTGCTACTCAGATCCTGTAAGTTATACAGACAGCTACTTGATGGAACGTTGGAAAGATAAGGAACACGTGGTGACTTAAGAATCCCAAATGGACACTCTGCTCTTTCTCTGCAGCTAACCTCCCCCCTGTGTGTTTGCCTTAGAGGAGCATTTGATTGCTATAGAAGCTGGCACTGCTTAGAGGTGACCAGTTTTCATTGTCTGTCCTAGGTTATCAAGGCTGCCTACAACCAAGTCAAAGCAATTTCTCAAGGAAACCTTTCCAGCACAGATGTCCAGGCTGCCAAGTAAGTTTCAGGAGTAGCTGTGTTTTGTGTTTAAATTATGTGAAAGATACACTTTTTTTTTGCTATGACAATATTGTAATGTATGTACAAAAGGGAAGTGCAAGATATAGAATATATTTTATTGATTTTTCACAGAGAGGAAGGGAGAAGGTTAGAGAGCTAGAAACATTGATGAGAGAGAAACATGGATCAGCTGCCTCCTACACATCCCCAACCGGGGATGTGCTCGCAACCAATGTACATGCCCTTGACCGGAATCGAACCTGGGACCCTTCAGTCCGCAGACCGACGCTCTACCACTGAGCCAAACCGGTTTCGGCAATATAGAAGAATATTTAAAAGGGAAACATGCCCGTATCCTACCACCTAAGATATACAAGTGTTAACATGCATATTTTCTTGACCATTTTTATGCATTTTTAAACGTGATTGTTAATATTGTATATATAATTATGTCCTATTGATAGTGTTTATTGTACAAATTTGAAAATTACAAACACACAAAAAAGACCTTTCATTCCCAATGATTTCTCTGTTTATAATGTTACTAGAGGCCCGGTGCATGAAATTCATGCACCGCTGTGGTTCTCCTCAGCCCAGCCGCACCCTCTCCAATCTGGGACCCCCCGGGATGTCTGACTGCCAGACAGCCCTCTCACAATCTGGGACCACTGGCTCCTAACTCATCTGCCTGCCTGCCTGATTGTACCTAACTGCCTCCCCCCAGGTGGCCTGGTCACCCCCAACTGCCCCTGCTGGCCTGGTAACCCCAAGCAGCTTGCTCAGTCGTCCATTCAGTTGTTTCAGATGTGATGGTCACTTAGCCTTTTATATATATAGATAGATAGATAGATAGATAGAATGATTCTATTCAGATTACTAAATATTGGTCATAAATAATAATTATCTCAAAACATCAAAATTATCTTTGGGTTTAAAACATTTGTCATTCATATTAACTTGGTATAGATCACAACTGTGCTAAGAGGTGTAAACATTATAGTGAAAGGCTCTGCCTTAAACGTATGTGTGGTCCTAGCTGATTTGCCTCAGTGGATGGAGCATCAGTCTGTGGATTAGAGTCCCAGATTGCGGGCTCGATCCTTAATAAGATTGGCAGGAGGTAGCAAATCTCTTATCATCATTGATGTTTCTCTCTCCCTCTCCCTTCCTCTATGAAATCAATAAAAATATATATAAAATGTGTGTGTGTGGTTATATTTTTATTTTTATATTCGAAGTCACAATGTGAAAAGGTTACACCAGTTAACAGTTACACCACCAGGATATGAGTGCCTGTATGACCACAGCATTGGCAACTTTTTTTTTTTTTTTTTACTGATGTGATAGACCAGAAAAAGATGTCTGATTAAAGACTGAAGTACTCATCTCCTGTTTGGTGAATTTAAATTCCCACTGTCCTCGCTGAAAGTGCAAGCACCTCTGACTGGGCAGCAGTGCCAGGATCTGACTAACAGAGACAGACTTTTGGCAGAGTTGGAAATGAGGTTACATTTTTGTACAGCATTTTAAAACATTTAACTTTGACTCCATCCATTTAGGACAATTCAAAATATGAGTCCTAAAACTCAACTGGTCTCCATGATCTGACCACCACGAGGTAACTCATCTTTCTGCTTACAGTAATGTAAGTAGTTTAAGGCCTGAAAGCAGTACAGAGTTTTTAGAGCACTTTGGACCGTTTCCTCAGCTCTCTCTGGTCAGGCTCAGGTATGAGCCACTTCACTGCTTTTCCTCTTCATTATGCGTGTCTTTTTCTCAGCTCACCAGTCAGTATTTCCAGAGATAGGATGAGCAATACATCTAATTCTTTTCATCCATCTTTTCTTATGGCAAAAGTTTTACAAAGACACATTGCAGCAGAGAAGAACATGTGAGCAGATTATGTGCCGAGTGATTGTGGTAGTCAGCTGGAAGATAGTATTTTGTCAGAAGATAGTGATGAGTCTGACATTAGACCATCATGAAGGCAAAAGAGAAACGTGACGTGTCTGACAATGAAAATGATTGTGAAGAAGAATGGCAGGAAAGCATTTTACCAGCCTTGTAGGATCATACAAATACTGCAGGCAGAACTGTTTACTTTGAAGACTCAACACGTTTTTTATTATAAGTGTGGGTTTTTTGTTTTTGTTTTATCTTATTCTCAAACCAATTTATACCATCACCAAATAGAAAAATACCACAAAACCTCTGCTAAAATTTCATTATGGATGGACGTTACTTATCTGTAAATAAAGATTTTTCTTGGTTTAATTATACTGATGGGACTAACGAAGAAACCAGAATGGTCAACCAACCCTTTATTTTCAAAACCTATGACTGCAAAGAGGTTCGAGCAAATACTTACATTCTTTCATCTGAACAGTAATTCACAAGCAGCATGCAAACTCAGACCTCTGCTGGGTCATTTATCTCAAAATATCAATATTCATACGTACAAAACAGCAGTTACCACCAGATGAAGTGACTCCATGGAGAGGACGCATCAGAGTCAAGATGTATAACCAGGCAAAAATAATAAAATGGGAACTTAGTAAGGATGCATTGTGAAAGTAAGAGTGGCCATATTTGCAATTTCAAGATACATACTAGTGAAGGTAAAAAGTTACAACAGATGATACCCATCTTAACGGTCTTTTCTTGGTTCTTGGCCTCATAGTCACCATGATGATTACTACAACAGCATGTTTAAGGTGAGCCATTATTGAAGAATAAAACACTGGTCTATGGAACAATAAGGAAGAATCATGCGTGGATTGCCAGAGCTACTATAAGAAAAATCAAAGAGCCTTCAGAGAGAAGTGACATTTTTGTAGAGGTTCCATTATTCTCCTTACATAGATAAAAGGCCATATCGTATACGTATGATATCGACCATTCATGACATCTCTACGATATCCACATGTAAATAACATCACAAAACCTGCATGCACAGTGGATTGCATCAGATATATAAAGAGAGTCAAGCAGGTCAATATTTGGTGTACAGCACACAAGTATCAAATGGCATGAAAAAAAAGTGGGTTTCTTTTTGATAAATTGAACCTTTTCGATGCATTTAAAATTTCTTTGTATAATAGTTTGTTGTTTTTTTAATGTACAAAAATTTTGTGCTCAAAATCACTAGAGTGGATTATATAAAATTCAACTGAATGCAGCCCACAACCTCGCACCTCTTCCATTATATCTAGAAGAGCTCCAAATAAAGATCCGCCACTCAGATTCCCAGGAAAATTTAAAGATCATGTTTTACCAAAACTAGTACCCAGTGATAAAAAAAAGATCTCTCACTAGGGCATATAAAGTATGTTCTTCTAAGGGAAAGCATAGTGAAACACAATGAGAATGTAAAACTTGGTTAGTACCATTGCATGAAAATACATGTTATACAATAAATTACACCCAAAAATATTTTTAAAATATAATATATGACAAAATAAAGTACATTTAAGTTTTTTTTAGATACTTTCATTTAATATTCAGTTGTGGGAAAAGTAATGCAGAAGTTCTGACTTGAAATAGCCGGTCAGCAGGGTGCTAAGTGTTGCCCACGCAAGAAGTATAACAGTGAATACAAGCCAGGAGAAAGCACCTGATTGGTCACTTCTGTTCTCGTTCATATTATTACTCTTGTCATACTGAACACACTAAGAAATTGCCTTTCAAATAATAAATATAGCAATTTTTATAAGGTGTGGCAACCTGTAGAAAGTGGAATTTTGGGTTATTAATGTCAAGAATGTTTGTTTTCTGCCCTGGCTGATTTGGTTCAGTTTATAGAGCATCGGCCTGCGAACTGAGGGGTCCCAGGTTCGATTCCGGTCAAGAGCACGTGCCCGGCTTGCAGGCTCGATTCCCCAGTGGGGGGGGATATGCAGGAGGCAGTGGATCGGTGATTCTCATTATTGATATTTCTATCTCTCCTTTCTTCTCTGAAATCAATAAAAACCCTATATAATAAAAGAATGATATGCAAATATCTGAACAGCAGAACCACCAAACAACCAGTCAAAGCATAATATGCTAATGATATGTTAAGGCTGCTGAGCCGCTCGCTGTGACTGCACTGACTACCAGGGGACAGATGCTCCGACCAATAGGTTAGCTTGCTGCTGGGGTCTGGCTGATTGGGGCTGAGCGAGATGGGCCAGACTTGCCCTGGAGCCTTCCCATGATCCCTCCCCAGCAGGGTCCCTCAGCCTGGCCACTCCTCGGGGGATGTCAGAGAACCGGTTTCAGCCTGATCCCGCAGGCCACTCCCCTTGGGAGGGCACCAGACATAGGGCTGGTAGTAGCGCCAGCCTCTCACAATCAATTGGGACTGCGTATGCAGTGGGGCACAGGATGAGCAGGAGCGGCAGGCAGCATTGGACCGCGGGTTTTGGCCCAGTCATATAGGCCACCCAGAGGGACACCACCCGTACACAGATTCATGCACCAGGCCTCTAGTAGTTTTTTTAAGTTTGTTTTCTGCCATCTAGATAGAGTTGATACTTTCTCTTATAAGTTTCTTAATCTTCCTGTAGTGAGAGAGAGAAAGTAAGGTGTCATTTCTGAAGGGACAAACTAATAATCTCTTGGTCAAGTTTATTGCAGGTAAAATTTCTTTTAATTGACAATTTGATAAAATTGCATATAATTGTAATTATGTTTAAATGGAAGTCTTGGTACAGCATGGCAAAAGAAGGTAGTTTGAGAGTTGTATAACTCAGGTGCCTTATTAAACACCAGTTTCTTTCTGGGAAAATTGTGAATTAGATTTGGTTTTACCTCAATTTGATGCTTTTGTGCCCGCATTGAATCTGCTGGGATTTATAAGACCTATACTGTCTTAACCCACCTGCCTCTGCATTACTGCCTGCCCTCAATGGTACAAATCCCAGGATAGAAATTGGGCTGGGATTAGGAAGATAGCCACAGAATTGACAGTGCCTTAAGAGCCCATACATTTTTCTTTAATAGCACTGCCTAAAATTATCACCAAAAAAGTAGGTATTAAGAGTTACTTCATTAATCAGAACTTTAAAATAATTTCTATTAGATCTAAGTTCTAGTCCAAAAGTCAAAAGGCAATCTGTTGGGTTTTTTCATATAATCTTGTATTGACAATTTCCTAAATGATAATGTAAATAATAGAATAATTGGTGGGCTGAAGAAATAGAAGGGAAATTTTTAGCACTGTAAGATTTCAAAGTTGTTAATTTTGCATATTTACAAAACATTTTTGAGAGTTTGGGAACACTTATAAAATCACCTTTCTCTACAAAACTGGCTTCTGAATTCATCGCCTTTGGTTGGACAGGAACAAGCTGAAAGCTGGGTACCTGATGTCTGTGGAGTCTTCGGGAGGTTTCCTGGACGAAATCGGGTCGCAGGCTCTCGTTGCTGGCTCCTACGTGGCACCGCCCGCAGTCCTTCAGCAGATTGACTCAGTAGCGGACAGTGACGTTATAAGCGTAAGCAAATGAGCACTTACTATTGAACTTTGGTACCTTGGCCTTTAGTGACCCCTTTTCAGAAGGCACGCTCAGCTTCCCTGGGCTGTGTGTGTGACTCTGGAGCTGCGGGTGCCTTCCCACCTGGTGTGGAGGCAGGAGGCTCAGCACCATCAGACCTGCAAGTAGCTTCCTTGTCAACTTGGGATTTATGTTTCTTTCTCAGTTATCTAAATTTCCATTAGGTTAAACATTTTAAATTGTTAGAGGTCAAGAAAAATCAAATATTGGCAATTTTACGATTCAGACTAATAGTCAAGGTGGGTATTTTTTCTTTTCACTCCCCAGAAACAAACTCTGTCCTGCCAACCCTTCCCGATCCAGCATCTCAAGATTTTCTTTTGTCTTCACAGTTTAAGACATTCTCCTGCTCATGCTATATTTTTTTCATATATATTATTTCCTACTCAAAGATGAGTTGTTTTGAGAGCAAGGAATATGTCTTCTAGCTTCTCTTTGTAATCCCTAATATGCCGAACAAGCACATGATCTACAGAATAAATCCAAAGTCAGTAGATTTTTCCAGTCATTTCTGTATTAAAAATGTCAGCCGCCCTTCCATTGTAGAGGCCTGAACCTTCTCAACAATAGGTCTACCATGGGGATAGGAAAAAGACAGTTTATGTTAAGGCAGTGACCCTGACATTTCACTTGGCTGCTCTTCCAAGCGTCTGTCCTCATTTGCCGCCACCACCACTGTCCTTGGAGAAAAGGTGCCTGAGACCATGTGGAGGATACTCATGGTATTACACGTAACCGCACCAACCTGGTCGTGGTATAAAGAACACTGAAATGTGGCTTTTCAGTTAGTAACCAGTGTGTTTTTATTAACTCAGACCATTTGCCTTCGTAATACAGAAACAGGAAGTCCACAGCCCGCCCTGTTTGCAATGCCAGTGAGGCTGTCCTTACTCCTCACAGAGAGCACCCCTCGCCCAGTCACACGGGTGACCAGGTGCTCACAGGAACAACTGAGCTTTTCCTCAACTTGAAACCTACCCGCCCTGTCTTGTAGCTCAGCTTCACTAGCGGCTTAGTGTCCTGTCCATAAGGTCTTGAAGGAACAGAATAAGTGCTTTTTAAGTACATGACAGTGCATGGTCTTACTTTAACTTCCTGCCTTTTGTTTGTTTACTCAAAGGCTGCAAAGAAGTTTGTTTCTGGCAAGAAGTCAATGGCAGCGAGCGGAAATTTGGGGCATACACCTTTTGTGGATGAGCTATGAGCCATAAGCACATTGTAGGAAAGAGCTGGACATTTTCTCAATCCAGGGCAGCAAACATGAAAGTTCCACGTCTGTAATGTAACATTTGTCTTGGTTTTCAGTGAGGGGAAATACCTTAAAAAGTATACATGCAAGAAATTGTTCCCTCCTTACCTGAAGTCAATAAAATATTCTAAGTGTTTCTTGGCATTTTTCCTAATCAGTTAATCAACAAGTTTATTTTCTGCAGACATGGTTTGGTTTGGTTTTTGTTTTCCTTTTTTTTTTTTTTTTTTTTTTTTTTTTTTTTTTTTTTTTTTTTTCTTTTTTTTTTTTTTAATTAAGAGCCCCTTCCTGGCCCTGCTTCCCTGAGTGGCTGTGACAGGTGGAAGGGAGAGGGGAACCAGGTGGCGTGGGGAGGGTTATCTTCCCAGCATTCCATTTACACACACAACTGGACAGTCACCGCAGGGTCACTACTCTAGTTAGAAGTTGGCAGCCTGGGAAAGGAACAGGTTGCAAGTAGGGGTGTCATTTAAAAAAATACAGGCCCTCTCCAAAACTGGGGTACCTGGGGTGGGGGGACTTGGTCTGTTTGAACCCAAAGGGAGTGAAAATACCAAAAGGGGTTTGGGAAGGCCAGAACCGTCAGGTCTTGGGGGGGGGGGGGGGGACCCTGTTTGGCGCCTGGTGAGGGGCTAGTCCTCCCCCTGCTGGATCCCGCAGGAGGGGCTGCCAGGCGCTCCGGGCAGGGCTGGAGGGCTCTCGAAGGCTTGCTCCAGGGAGACCGCAGCTCTGTCCCAGCTTCTCGGCCAGCGGCCAGCGGACCTCCTCCTGGGGGCAGTTTGCTTGTAATGCATGCTTGATCCTCGTAAGCTGCTTCTTGGTGCAGACTCGGCCCAGCAGATAAACCAGCTCCCCTTGCCCTCCTCGGCCTCGGAGGCTGCATCATACAGGCCCAGGCAGTCTGGCCGGCAGCATCTTGCTTTACGAAGGCGGCCACATCACCCCCAGGATCTCCTTGCACTTCACCACCTACTCTGGTGTCCAGGCTACGCACCTTCACGCCATTGACCCTCCATCAGAGACAGCCACCCAGAGCCATGATCCGGGAGTCACAGGAGACGGCAAGAGCCGGACCCGACGGAACTGCAGCCTGTTTCAGATGTTGTGAAGGACAACGGGATATAACAGCGCGAGAAATTACTACAAGTAAGGTGAGCGGCTACCAGTAAATATTTCCAGACTAGTATTGGTGGCTTTTTAAAAAATAAAAGCAATTAAAAATCTCTCCTTTTAGGTAAAAACAATTAAATGGGCTGGGTTTTACCCTCTTTTTTTGCCTTTTTGCAATAGAGTCATTACTCTCATTTTTTTTTAAGAGAAGAAAAAGGGAGACAGAAACGATTGGCTGCCTCCTGCACCTCCCTTACTGGGGATCAGCCCACCACCCAGGCACGTGTCCTGACCAGGAATCGACAACCTTTCAGTGCTTGGGACAACACCCAACCAACTGATCCACATGGGCCAGGGCACAATAAGAGTTATTTCTGAAAAACATAAATTCCCCACCAGTTGTGCCCTGTGTTCCCACTGCTTCATTTTATGTCTGCCTTCCCTTCACTACGCAGAGCTGAGCTTTCCCTCACTAACTACCAGCCCAACGTTCAAATAAAAGTGGGGCAGAAAAGGAAAAAATTCTAATATGAACAACTAGCCAAAAAAAGTACTTTTCCTATTAAGTAGGGCACTTGAAGTTTGTAAAACGAGAAACTGCACATCTAAACAATAATGTGGTACTTTCCTGAAAAAGCGAAATTCTCTACTGTGTTTACCCTGTCTGGCATTGACATTCTCGGAAAGGAGCACCGCAGTGATCTGAGTGAGCTGCTTTGAGAATAAGCTGCGTGAGGCCTGTTGTGGCACTCGGGAAGTCAAAGAATTGGTGGGTGTGCACACATTCCTGTGAGCCCAGCAAGCTGTGCGAATGCTCCATGAGCACACACTGGCCAACTTCTAACCGACGCCCGGTGCGGGCTGGCCCTTATCCTTCTCGGCCTGGGCATAGTCTTCCAGCCAGAAGGCGGAGGAGGCGGAGGAGGAGGAGGAGCTGTCCCTGTCCTGCTTCGCCAGCATCCAGTACGGGGAAGGGGCTCTCACTTCCTTCTCATCTCCGTGAACCACAATGTCACACTGAAGGTCTGTTCCCACGCTGACAGGCCGATCCTTCTTTTTGTATTCATGCCATTCTCTGGAGATGGACACAGGTCTCCTTGCAGGCTGATGCTCAGTGGACTGGGGGCGTTTATAATACTTAAGTTTTTTATCTAAAACTACATCTTCCTTGTCATCACTGCTTGCGAGAAAGTCATCTTTTGCCTGCTCAGTTTTCTTCATTGTGCTGGAAATAAAAGAATAGTGAATGAAAGTTACTTTTTTTTTTTTTTCAATCCTCATTCGAGGATATTTTTTCTGTTGATTTCTTTTACAGAAAGCAGGAGAGAGGGAGGGAAAGAGAGAGAGAGAAACATCAATGTGAAAGAGACTTCGATTGGTTGTTTCCCAGCCTGGGACCAGGAATCGAACCCTCAGCCCTTTCCTGTGGGGGTTTAGTCTCACACTTAAGTTGTGCTATTTCAGTATTCTGAATCTCAGACTCTGTAATAATGCTTAGAGCACAGTAGTTGTATGAGCAAATAATTTACAGCCCAGGCTTAAGAAACACTCCCCAGTACCAGGCCACCAGCTCGGTGTGGCTGCTAAATTTACACAGATTAAACATGAATAAAATTTACAGCTCCTCATTTGCAGATCCTCACATTTCAAGTGCTTAATAGCCACATGTGGCTGGTGGCTGCTACATGGAACCACACATTTGAGCACCAGCCAGGTCCCTTTGGCCCATCCCAATAAAGGTTCAGAGCTGCAGCAACGAGCACTCAGGAGACCTGTCAGGATCTCATAAGGACCACTCCTGCGTCAGCACTGAGCTGCTCACTGAAGATGTTCTCCTGTTCTACCCAACTTCTCACGTATCTGGTCCTCAGAGGATCTCTCGTGCTCCTGTGCTAACATAAGAACAAGCTCTCAGATTAAATGATTGCCAGAGTTCCAAAGCTGGATGTAACTTTTCACTCACTGAGTAACTGGGCTCTCAATCACAGAAAGTCCTGTGGCAAGTTTGGCATAACAGACAGACCTGTCCCTGCCTTCACTGAGTTCGCACTCCCCCAGGCAGCACAGAAACAATTGGTTATGAGGATTATTTCATTGCAATTTGGATCAGTGCTGAGGACACAGGACTGAGAGAATACATCGCAGGGTCCTGAGCAGGTCGCAGACAAAGGGCCATGCAAAGGCTCTGCAGCAAAGCAGCGAGGTAAGAGCTGAGAGCCAAGTGGACTCGGGAGGGCAGGGGACTGAGGCTGGAGTGAGGCCAACGTAAGGACTGGACCGTTTATCCTAAGAACAAAGGAAGGTCTTAAAGATGCTAAGGCATGTCACAATACAATTTGCATTGTAAAAGGATCATTCTGTGTAGAGAACAGGGAACAAGAGTAGGTACAGGGAGACAAAATAGTGGCTTTAACGAGGATGGTGGTGGTAGCCAGAGAGAAGCTGACAAATCAGGAGATAACTGACAAGTCTTTGTGATTATTGGGGAAAGGGGAAGACAAGGGAGATAGAAAAATCAAGGACCGCCCCTAAATTTCTGACTTGTTTGATGAGGCAGACATAGTAACAGAAACCAAAAGGATCATTGAGATTGCCCAGGAGATTGGGAGGAGAGAGCCAAAGATTAAACCTTAGGGACTCCAAAGCTGGGGAAAAGGAGACCAAGAGAAAGTGACCAGAGGTCATAGGAGAATCAGGGGAGTGGGTATCAGTGGGAAGCAGGTGATATTTCAACAAGAGTGAGGTTGGGGGAGAAACCAAGATGGTGGCCTAGGTAAGCACTTAAGCTGCCACCTCGCACAACAATTTCAAAAACAACTAAAAGCAGGCGTCTTCAAACTACGGCCCGCGGGCCACATGCGGCCGGCAGAGGAGTCTGATCCGGCCCGCCAGGTTTTTTGGGCAGTGAGCGCAGCCGAGGTGTTACAGTAGGAATTAGTAGTTCATATAGTCCGGCCCTCCAGCTCTCTGAGGGACCGTGATCTGGCCCCCACTTTAAAAAGTTTGAGGACGCCTGACTAAAAGACAGAATGAACATCATCCGAAACCACAGGAAAGCTGGCTAAGTGGGAAATCTACAACTAGAAAGAAGGAAAGAGTCAGGGGAGCTGCAAAGCACTGAGGTAGGGAGACATGCTCACAGAGAGGAAGGGCGGCCGAGTGCCTGGCTGGCGGGAGGGGAAAGGAAGCCCCTGATTGCACTGAACCCCTGCCCCAGCCAAAACCCCGTGGACCCAGGCTCATATGGGTGGAGTCTGGACTGTAGAGAAAGGCACCCGGAGATTCCGAGACTGGGAGACTCTGGGGAGCCAGGAGCTGCAGAAGGCAGAGATCTGAGGTGCATGCGCAAGGGCAGAACTGACTGGAAGGCAAGACTGTCAGCTCATCCCTGAGACTCTGCCCCATCCAAGCTGAGCACAGAGGCTTTTGCAATTTTGCAATCCTGATCTTATAAGACTGTCTCCAATACAGAAGGTATCCCGGCATATATACAGCCGATAGTCATTCCAATTGGCCTGGAGGTCAATTCCTCCCAGTGATACCAACAACAATCAAGACTTAACTACAATAAGGCTGTACACACAGTCCACAAAGGGGAGCACCAAGAGTGTCTACCTCAGGTAACTGGGGAGGCTGACCCACTAGCCCACATGGGACACCAAGCACACAATGCCACCCTACCAACTCAGGGAAGCAGCCAAAATGAGAAGATAAGGAAATAGATCTCAAACAAAAGATATGGAGGAGAACAAAAGACTGAATATAGAGTTCACAATCACTGTTATAAGGTTTTTCAAGAATTTCTTAGAGAAAGCCGATAAATTTAACGAGACCCTGGAGGATATAAGAAAGGACCAACTAGAAATTAAACATACACTGACTGAAATAAAAAAATATAGAGAGACTCAACAGAAGACTAGAAGAACGCAAGAATCAAGTCAAAGATTTGGAATACAAAGAGGCAAAGGACACTCCTATGGAGAAGCAAAAAGAGAAGAGAATCCAGAAAGTTGAAGGAAGTGTAAGGAGCCTCTGAGACAACTTAAAGCATGCCAATATCAGAATTATGGGGTGCCAGAAGAAGAGAGAGTGCAAGATACTGAAAACCTATTTGAAGAAATAATGACAGAAAACTTTCCCCACCTGGTGAAAGAAATAGACTTACAAGTTCAGGAAGCACACAGAATCCCAAACAAAAGAAACCCAAAGAGGACCACACCAAGACACATTATAATTAAAATGCCAAGGGTACCCGGTTTGGCTCAATGGATACAGCGTCAGCTTAGGGACTGAAGGGTCCCGGGTTCGATTCCGGTCAAGGGCATGTACCTTGGTTGTGGGCATATCCCCAGTAGGGCATGTGCAAGAGGCAGCTGATCGATGACTCTCTCTCATCGATGTTTCTAACTCTCTATCTCTCTCCCTTCTCTGTACAAAATCAAAATATATTTAAAATGCCAAGGGCAAAAGACAAAGAGAGAATCTTTTTTCTTTTTTTCTTTTTTTTTTTCTTTTTTTGAGTTTTTACAGAGAGGAAGAGAGAGGAATAGAGAGTTAGAAACATTGATCAGCTGCCTCTTGCACACCCCCTACTGGGGATGTGCCTGCAACCAAGGTACATGCCCTTGACCGGAATCGAACCTGGGACCTTTCAGTCCATAGGCTGACGCTCTATCCACTGAGCCAAACTGGTTTCAGCCAAAGAGAGAATCTTACAAGCAGCAAGAGAAAAAGTTAGTTACCTATAAGGGAGCACCAATACAATTATCAGCTGATTTCTCAACAGAAACTATGCAGGCCAGAAGGGAGTGGCAAGAAATATTCAAAGTGATGAATAGCAAGAACCTACAACCAAGATTACTCTATCCAGCAAAGTAACCATTCAGAATTGAAGGTCAGATAAAGAGCTTCACAGATCAGAAAAAGCTAAAGGAGTTTATCACCACCAAACCAGTATTATATGAAATGCTGAAAGGTATTCTTTAAGAAGAGAAAGAAGAAAAAAGTAAAAATAAAAATTATGATCAGCAAATATATATCAAGTGAATCTAAAAACCAAGTGAATTAAAAATCTGATGAACAGAATAAACTGGTGAATATAATAGAATCAGGGGCAGAGAAAGGGAGTGGATTGATAATTATCAGGGGTAAAGGAATGTGGGGGTGCAGGAGGAGACTGGACTAAAATCATATACCTATGGATGAGGACAATTGGGGGAGGGGGGTTAAGGGCAGAGGGTGGGGTGGGAACCGGGTGGAAGGGAGCTATGGTGGGGAAAAGGAGAAATAATTGTAATAATCTGAGCAATAAAGATTTATTAAATTTTTTTAAAAAGTGAGGTTGGGAGGTTGTAAAGTGTCTAATGCTCAGAAGCCAAGCAAAACAAAGATGAGAGGAGACACTGGGATCAGCGATGTGAAAGTTGGGGGTGCAGGTGGGGGTTGGGAAAGGCCTCGGGCACATGATGGGAGCAAGCCCAGGCTAATACGGGCAGAGGAGTGCCCCGTCTGGGACAGCTCTTCCAACGAGTTTGGAGTGAAGTAAGCCAATCCTAGAAAGACTAATATCACATGATCCCACTTATTTGTGGCATCCACTGAACAAAATGGATTGACCAACAGGGTTGGGGGGATGAGAACAGATAAACCAAATGCATAGCCCTTGGGTACAGGCAACAGGGTAGTGAAAACTTGGGGTGGGGGCTATGGGCTGGGAGAAGGGGGGAATGGGAGCTATCTGCAGGCCGAGGGACCCCACCGGTGCCTGAATTCGTGCCCCAGGGCTCTAGTATTCACGATAAAAGGTGATTAAATCTCTTGGGGAAGTAATTAAATCTTAAGTACACTTAAAGCAGAGGAGTGCCCTGTCTGGGACAGCTCTTCCAACAAGTTTGGAGTTAGGGACAGGACAGAGGCCAGAGGGAGCAGGAGAGGACAGTGGAGTTAAGGTGGGGTTTGCTAAGATGACAGGAGCTTAAAAATGCTTAAGTGTTATTGGGAAGAACCCAGAGAGCAGCTGGATATGCAGGAAACAAGTGGAATGGGGTTCCCAGCACCTTTAAAGACGGACTGAAAAGGGGGACATGTGATGTGGGTGTTTGGAGGCGGTGTTCTCATTGGATGGTTTACTCTTTTTTTTTTTTTTAGTAACTCCAGGTTCAAGGATCCTGTCTTTCTCCTTCTTCCCGATGTCTGTTCCTGTACCGTTCTTTCCAAAAGGATTTAGAAAGGCGGGACATTATTCTAGCAGGGTCACCAATTCCTCCTACCATGGTCCATTCGATAATTTTTATATTAAACTAAGACCCTTGGCTTCATGGACCTTGGAGAATTATGTAGTATAACAAAGATTTCCAAATATGAACCACTTACCATGTTACTGGGAATTTGGTCTCAGGGATTAAATCATATATGTCTTGCCATTCTTGGGGTATGTCAATAAAATCTCGGTAAACCTCAATTTGCAGCACTGTTCCTGTGGTGATGCATTGCAAAAGCTTTAAAAATTCCCGAAGCGTATATCCCAACACATTGGCATGGCCAACATTAATCAGAACATCACCTAAAGAGGGTGAAAAATCAGCGAAATTAAGATAATGGTTGAAAGGAAATATTCCATTTCTGTCTTTACTGTGAAGTGTTTCCTATTATGGATTCATATTGCCGATTCATTTTTGAACCAAAACCAAGCTTCAGTCTTTTTTATTTTGTTTTGTTGTCAATCCTTGCCCAAGGGTATTTTTCCCCCATTGATTTTTAGAGAGTGGAAGGAAGAGAGAGGGGGAAGGAGAGAGAGGGAGAGAGTGAGGGAAAGAGAGAGAGAGAGAAACATCAATGTAAGAGAAACACATTGGTTGCCTACAGCCCACACCCCAACTAGAGCCAGGTAAAGAGCCCACAACTTGGGCATGTGCCCTGATTAGGAATTGAACTGAGGGCCTTTTGGTGCATGGGACAATGCTCAACCAACTGATCCACACTGGCCAGGGCAGACCAGTCTTTATTTAATAAAAACAACCACCACAGTGCCATGAGTGTCCTTTCCATAATAATGAATGCATGCAAGATGTTCTTACAGCAGTGCAATGGCGGATGATATGTTTTCTCAGCACTTCTGACAGGCTACACCATTTATAGTTGAAGCATCCTTTAGGATTCTAAAAACGTGTTTCAAATAAAATGAATGGCTATTACCCATTATATATATATATATATATTTTTTTTTTTAATTGCCCTAGCTCAGTGGTTGGCAAACTGCGGCTCAAGAGCCACATGTGGCTCTTTGGCCCCTTGAGTTTTTAGCAAAAGGCCAGATTAGGAGTACCCTAATTAAGTTAATAACAATGTACCTACCTATATAGTTTAAGTTTAAAAATTTGACTCTCAAAAGAAATTTCAATCATTGTACTGTTGATATTTGGCTCTGTTGACTAATGAGTTTGCCAATCACTGCCCTAGCTTGTTTGGCTCAGTGGATAAGAACATCAGCCTGCAGAATGAAGGGTCCCAGGTTTGATTCCAGTCAAGGGCACATGCCTGGGTTGTGAGATCTGTCCCCAGTAGGGGACTGCAGAAGGCAGCTGATCAATGATTCTCTCTCATCATTGACTAGAGGCCTGGTGCATGAAATTCATACACAGGTAGGGTCCCTAGGCCTGGCTGGCAATCAGGGCCGACTAAGGCCTTTGGGATGCTGGCCGGGGCCTTCCTTTCATTCCTCACTGTGCACTGGTGGTTGGCACAGGTCATGGAAAGCAATCAAACTACTAGCCTCCCACTCAAACTCCTGAAGAGACATTTTGCATATTTGTCATATATAAATACACACACACACACACACACACACACACACACATACATACACACACTAGAGGCCTGATGCACAAAACTCGTGCATGGAGGAATGTCCCTCAGCCAGCCTGCACCCTCTCCAATCTGGTACCCCTCTCACAATCCAGGACATCCCTCTCACAATCTAAGACTACTGGCTCCCACCTGCTATCTGCCTGCCTTCCTGATTGCCCCTAACCGCTTCTGCCTGCCTTCCTGATCACCACATAACCACTCCCTTGCCAGCCTTATGCCTAACTGCTCCCCTGCCAGCCTGTTTGTCCCTAACTGCTCTCCCCTGCAGGCCTGGGTCCCCCCACCCCCAACTAACCTTCCCTGCCAGCCTGGTCACCCCCAACTTCCCTCCTCTGCCAGCCTGGTCACCCCTAGCTTCCCTCACATGTAGGCTTGATCATCCCCAACTGCCCTCCCTTGCAGACCTGGTCCCCCCCAACTGCCCTCCCCTGCTGGCCATCTTGTGATGGCCATCTTGTGTCCACATGGGGGCAGCCATCTTGTGTTGAAAGTGATGGTCAATCTGCATATTACTCTTTTATTAGATAGGAGGATAGAGACCTGGTGCATGGGTCAGGGCCCGCTGGTTTACCCTGAAGAGTGTTCCGGATCAGGGTGGGGGTTCCCTTGGGGGGTGGGGCAGCCTGGGCGAGGGGCCTGTGGTGGTTTGCAGGCCAGCCATGCCCCCTGGCAATGCAAGCGGAGCCCCCAGTATCTGATGTTTATTTACCTTCTACAATTGAAATTTTGTAGCCTGGAGCAGAGCCAAGCCTTCTGCTTGCTCCTTGGCAGCAGCCATTTCTGTTAGCATTTATGTATCTTCTATAATTGAAACTTTGTAGCCTTGAGTGGAGGCCTGGGCCGGCCAGGGCAGGCAGAAAGCTTGGCTTCCTCCATCCTTGGGGAAACCCAAGCCTCCCTCCTGCTCTCTGTGGCTGTAGCCATCTTGGTTGGGTTTATTTGCATATTTGCTCCTGATTGGCTGGTGGGCATGGCTTGTAAGCATGGCTTGTGGGTGTAGCGGAGTGATGATTAATTTGCATATTACTCTTTATTAGATAGGACAAGAGCCTGGTGCATGAAATTCATGCCCAGCCTGCACCCTCTCCAATCTGGGATCCCTTGAGGGCAGTTGCAAATCCCTCTCACAATCCAGGACTGCTGGCTCCCAATTGCTCACCTGCCTGCCAGCCTGATCACCCCCTAACTATTCCCCTGCCAGCCTGATTGATGCCTAATTGCTCTCCTGCTTGTGCAATAGTCCCTAATTGCCCTCCCATGCTACTTGGTCACCCCTAACTGTCCTTCCCTGATGGACTGGTCTCTCCCAACTGTCCTCCCCTGCTGGCCCGGTCACCCCTAACTGCCCTTCCTTGCTAGCCTGGTCACTCCCAACTTCCCTCCCTTGCCAGCCTGGCCATCTCCAACTGCCCTCCCCTGCTGGCTTGGTACCCCCCAACTGCCCTCCCCTGCAGGCCTGGGTCCCCCTCAACTGTCCTCCCCTACAGGCCTGGGTACCCCCCTAAAAAAAAAGTCCTCTTTACAGACCTGATCACCCCCCAACTGCGCTTCCTTGCAGGCCTGGTCCCTCCCTTGCCGGCCATCTTGTGGTGGCCATCTTTGACCAGATGGGGCGGCTATCTTGTGTGTTAAGTGATGGTCAATTTGCATATTACTCTTTTATTAGATAGGATAAGGAAGAAGCAAAGGGAAGGCCAGATATTTTGGGCATGTCATTTGGGCAGCTTCACCAGGAAGCTTCAATTTTATATTCCACAGGGTCCAACAAAGGGGAGACAGATGCATGCCCAAAAAGTTGGGGGGACTAGCAAAGGTGCTTACTGTCAATCACACCTCTGGGGGCAGAGATGGTTGGCCAGAATGGGTGTGGCCACTGCAAGCGCAGGGAGATTTTTAATCCCCTGAACAAAGGAATTTGCTTTCCTGTGCTCTCTGTGCTCTTACTGTTCTCAGGACTCTTGGGACTTGTGTGACTCTGAGTTTGTGGGACTCCCTTGCCACTCAACCACATGACTCACAGCCACGCGGACTCTACCCACAATGCATAAATGGACTGCAGCCAGCCTGATGCTGAATTGGACCGGGCTCCAATATGGGGAGTTAACTCTGGACACTGGCTTTGCCTCTTGCTCTACTGAAACCCAGCTACATGTCTTCTGTGCCTGGACCAAGGGAAGTGGGACTTTGGAAACCCAAGGGTATAATTCCAGGCAAATCAAAATCAGTCTCCCTATGCCAAGTCTCAAAAATTCTTTTTTTCAAGATATCACCCCCCCCCCCCCAGCACCCAGTGGGGGAAAGGAAGCCCCACTCCATCCAATAACAAGTCCACTATAAAACAGACGGATTTATTTTTCTCCACCTCTGCCAACGAGGCTGTAAGTTCCATAAGCTCCATTTAGTGTGAGACCACATCTGTTTGGCTCACCATTTTATCCCAGTGCCTAGCAGGATGCCTGCACACAGTAGGCATTCAGGGAATGCCAAATGAACATGTCCTGGTAAGAATGGCAGTCAGTACATGACTTGTATTTACTTTCAAAGCTATGTATTTTAATTTCTTAAGACTCTGGATAGCAGAGCCTGCTAAAGATATCCTGGCCAAAAGAAATTTAAGGTTTAGCCAGAATAAGCTAACACTAAACTAAATTAGGAAATCAAGATGAAACCTGTTATGAAACACCAAAGGAGAAAAATGTAAAGTACACTGTTGAGAATGGGTCTGAAAAGTAACAAAGTCAAAGAAATAGAATTTTTAGAACTATCGCCTCTAAATGTGTCAATCATTGTCGAAAGGAATGAATTACGGTCTCTGAAGCCCACACCCCGAGAAGCGGCTGGATTGCCATGGAGAGAACTGGGCACTGGACTTCCTCTGTGTTAAAATCTCATTTCTAATCACAGGTAGGGGCTTCCTAGGCAGACACCTCTAACTGCTCAGCTCTGTGTATTAAGTCTCTTTGTTTCTCTAAGCCTCTATATTTCCTAATCTGCCTTCCAGGAGTATTATAAAAATAAACCATAAGCATCTATAGATGCAAGTGACAGACCTTTTTAGATTAAACTCAAAATAGTGTGACAGTTAACTGGTTAAATTAGATAATGTAGAAACACTGTACAATACCAAGGACAAATACTCAATTAATATTCATTTATTAAGCACAGACATAATCAATGTGCCAGTACTGAATGTGAGTCCTGGATCTCAACGATGAATTCCAGACTGCCTCTGACGTCAGGAGGCCCACTAACTGGCCCCAACCAGAGATTCTGTTGCGTGAGCACGGAAACACTCATAGCCCACTCCGGGGAGTGCACATCCGGCTTATCTATCACCAGCAGTTGTCACCTGACCCTTGAGAGCGGAGCGGAGCAAGTAGAGCTCGTAAGATCCGTGCTGGAGTGCCTTCAGTCTGGGAGATCAACTCTGGCAGTTTGGTCTCCAGCCCCAAACAGTGGTGCATGGAGAAAACGTTTTGCATTTTAAGGTGAAGTAAACTGTTTCATAACAGGATATTTATATACTTTCTCCTTTAATCCACTGCTTCTAACCTGAGCTGCAGTTCGAATTACCCAAGGAGCTTTCACACCGAGAACTGCCCGCCCTGGCTGGGGTGGCTTGGTTGGTTGGCATCATCGTGTGCACAGAGGGGCTGCTGGTTTGGTTCCTGGTAAGGGCACAGCCGGTTTGCAGGCTCCATCCCTGGTAGGGAGCATGCAGGAGGCAGCAACTGATGTTTCAGTCTCTCACCTTGATACTTCTCTCTCTCCCTTCCTCTCTCATAAAAATCAATACAAATATTTAAAAACAAATAAACCTAAAAAACACATGAACTCCTTTGTCCCTAGCCCCAAACCTACTGATTCAAAAACTCTTAGTATTTGCAGCCCAGGCATCTTAATTTTAGAAGCTCTCCAGGTAGTTCTAATAGGTAACCAGGGTTGCAAACCAGTGGTTTAATCCACGGGGGTTCCTGTACCACAATCATCTTTTATTTAAAAAATGACACAGACGATGCCCTGGCCAGTGTAGCTCAGTTGGTTGGGTGTCAGCCTAGTCACCAAAAGGTTGCCGGTTTGGTTCCCAGTCCAGGCACGTGCCCAGAATTCAGGCTTGATTACCAGCAGGAGGCAGCTAATCAATGTTTTCCTCTCACATCAATGTTTCCCTCTCTCCCTCTCTCTCTAAAAATAAAAATATTTTTTAAAATGAAAATTTTGCCTTACCTGGTTTGCTCAGTGCCTAGAGCATCAGCCTGCAGACTCAAGGGTCCCAGGTTCGATTCCGGTAAAGGCCATGAGCCTTGGTTTCGGCCACATACCCAATAGGGAATGTGCAGGAGGCAGCTGATCCATGTTTCTCTCTCATAGGTGTTTCTAACTCTCTATCCCTCTCCCTTCCTCTCTGTAAAAAATATATATTTTTAAAAATGAAAATTTACAAAAGCATGTCTAAGTAAGATCAGCCTAAGAGAAATGATTGCCAGCATTTCTATAGCACTGAAATTTTCATAGTACTGTTATAAAAATTATCAAGTCTCATCGATCTCTGGAAAGGTGGTTTATTTAGAGATTACGTGACTGAGGCCTCAAAAATTAAGTGACTTTGCCCCAGGCCACAGAGCTAGAAAGTGGCTCACCACATTACCATCCCATTTGCATCACTGACTCCTGAGCACAGCACCAGCTCCAAAGCAGGCACTCGGAAAACACATCTTAAATTAGAGAGAAAGCTCATTCACTCAAAGACAAGAGAAGCAAGGGATACTGATAAGGCCTTTGGGCTATGGAGTATAACAGAGAAGGTTCAAATCCTTGCTCCTTGATGTGAACATGGGCAGGTTTCTAAATATCTGATACCTTATGTGTAAGGTTTTTTTTTGTTTTTTTTTTAATAGTCACCTGAGGATATGCTTTACTGATTTTGCAGAGAGAGGGGAAGAGAGAAAAAAAGAGACAATTATGAGAGAAACATCGATTGGTTGCCTCCCATATGCACCCCAACTGGGGATTGAACCCACAATCTAGGTATGTGTCCTCACTGTGAATCAAACCAGCAAACTTTCATTGTACAGGATGACACCCAACCAAGCCACACTGGCCAGGGCTGCAAGGTCATTTAATGCATAATCCTCAGGAGGCTAGAATGAGATCATATATCTAAATGTTAATGAGTACAGGCTAAAAGGGGTCAATGGGGGGAAAAGGCGGACATCTGAAATTCCAAAATGGTGGTGGAGTAGGTGAAAGCCACACTGATGCTGTCTCAGGACCAAACTGGAATTACAACTGAAATACATAAAAACCATCCTAAATAACCAATGAATACTAGCTGGAGAGAACTCTGATATCAAGGACAGAAAGTGAAGCCACAAAGAAGGACAGAGGCGGGAAAGAGCTAGCCAGGTGCCCGCAGATAGCAGCTGAGACCGGTTTGGCTCAGTGGATAAGGCGTCAGCCTGTGGACTGAAGGGTCCCAGGTTCAATTCCAGTCAAACGCATGTATCTTGGTTGCAGGCACATCCCCAGTAGGGGGTGTGCAGGAGGCGGCATGTCGTTGTTTCTCTCTCATCGATGTTTCTAACTCTCTATCCCTCTCCTTTCCTCTCTGTTAAAAATCAATAAAATATATATTTTTTAAAAATGTAACCTTAAAAAAAAAAAATGTTGAGAGAAACCAAGATGGCGGCAGGGGTAAACACCTAACTGCAGCCTCACACAACAATTTCAATAAAATACAACTAAAATACAAAATGGACATTACCCAGAACTATAGGAAAGTCGACTGACTGGGAAATCTACGACAAGAAGGAAAGAGAAAACCAGAAGGGAAATCAGAGGAGCTGTAAAAGCCTAAGGTACGGAGACACGCGGCATGCGCAGAAAGGACGAAGCCGGAGGGGAGAGGCGGCTGAGTGCCTGGCTGGCGTTCCCTAGCGGGAAGGAGATAAAAGCTCTGGACTGTGCTGAACCCCAGTTCTGACTGCACTGAACCCCAGTTCTGGGCAAGACCCTGGGGACCCAGACACAAAGGAGGGAGTCTGGGCTGTACGGCAAAGCCTCAGGGGAGCAGAGAAAGGCAGTCTCAGAGGCGCGCACATTACACGCAGAGGATGGACTGTTGACTCTGCTAGACTGCCCTAGCGGGAAGGAGACAAAAGCTCCGGACTGTGCTGAGCCCCAGTTCCTACTTCCCTGAACCCCAGTTTTAGGCCAGACCCTGGGGACCCAGGCTCATACAGAGGGAGCCTGGGCTGTAAGGTGGAAACTCAGGGGAGCGGCAAAAGGAAGTCCCGGGGGCGCGCACATTGCACGCAGAGAACAGACTGTTGACTGTGCTGCTGGATTGCCCTAGCTGGAAGGAGACAAAAGCTCCAGACTGCACTGAACCCCACTTCCAACTGCACTGAACCCCAGTTCCAGGCTCACTGGGGGAGAGCCTAGACTGTTTGGTAATGGGCGAAACTCAAGGGCACCTTTCTCTCAGAGGTGCTTGTGAGTACCGAAGGATACTGAGGAACCCTGAGACTCAGAAGCCTCATAAGGGGGGGCTGACGGAAGCCAAGGCTGTAGGCTCCACCCTGAAACTCTGCCCCATCCAAGCTGAGTACAGAGGCTTTTAAAGCTAGCAACTCAGGGAAGCTGTGAAAATGCCGATACAAGGAAATAGATCACAAACAAAAGAAATGGAGGACAAAAAGTGACTGGATACAGAGTTCAAAACCATAGTTATAAGATTTTTTTAAGAATTTCCTAGAAAAGACCGATAAAATAAATGAGATCTATGAGGATATGAAAAAGGATCAACTAGAAATAATAAGGGATCAACAAGAAATAACAAGGGATCAACAAGAAATAAAGAGTACATTTTCTGAAATAAAAAATATTATACAGAGTCCTAAAAACAATGGAAGATCACAAGAATCAAGTCAAAGATTTGGAACATAAAGAGCCAGAGAACACTCCTCCGCAGAAGCAAGAAGAGAAGAGAATCCAGAAAGTTGAAGATAATGTAAGAAACCTCTGGGACAACGTCAAGCGAACCAACATCAGAATTATGGGGTTCCCAGAAGAGAGAGAGCAAGATACTGAAAACATATTGAAAGAAATAGTGACAGAAAACTTCTCCCACCTGGTGAAAGAATTAGACTTACAAGTCCAGGAAGTGCACAGAACCCCAATCAAAAGGAATCCAAAGAGGACCACACCAAGACACATTATAATTAAAATGCCAAGAGCAAAAGACAAAGAGAGAATATTAAAAGCAGCAAGAGCAAAGCAGGTAGTTATCTATAAAGGAGCACCCATAGGATTGTCAGCTGATTTCTCAACAGAAACCATGCAGGCCAGGCGGGAATGGCAAGAAATATTCAAGGTGATGAATAGCAAGAACCTACAGCCAAAAATACTCTACTCAGCAAAGCTATCACTCGGAATCGGAGGCCAGATAAAGAGCTTCACTAATAATAAAAAAAAAAAAGCTAAAGGAATTGATCACCACCAAACCAGAATTATATGAATTGCTGAAGGGGGTTCTTTAGGAAGAGGAAGAAAATAAAGATAAAAATTATGAACAACAAATACGTAACTCTCAACAACTGAATCTAAAAACCAAGAGAATTAAAAAACTCTGATGAACAATATTAACTGGTGAATATTATGTAATAGAATCAGAGGTATAGAAGGGGAGTGAACTGATGATTCTCAGGGAAAAGGGGAGTAGGGGTGTGTGGAAAGAGACTGAACATAAACTGTGTACCTGTGAATGAGGACAATCGGGGGTGGGAAAAGGGCAGAGGGTGGGGTGGGAACCTGGGAGGGGACCAATGGAGGGGGAAAAAATGAGGAACATTTGTAATACCCTGTTTCCCCCAAAATAAGACAGTGTCTTATATTAATTTTTGCTCCCAAACATGCACTAGGTCTTATTTTCAGGGGATGTCTTATTTTTCCATGAAGAATTTTGTGCACATTTATTGTTAAATGAAAATAAAGGAAATTTATTACCTGTATACGGTACGGTAGTACGGTAGTTGTCAACACAAACCAGACAAACTGTGAATCCTACAGTATCAAGAATTTACTCATTTATTCAATGACAATCATGCCATCATCTTCTGGAACATCATCATAACAATCCAATTCCTGAATTTCCTGGTGAATTTCTTGTGACTCCATTTCTTTCAGAATCAGTGGACCAAATCTCTCATGTTTAGCCTAGGGGTGGGGGGGCCTTATTTTGGGGGAATGCCTTATATTTCACTCAGAAGGAAACTTGTAAGTAGGTCTTATTTTTGGAGGATATCTTATTTTCAGGGAAACACGGTAATATGAACAATAAAGATTTATTAAAAAATAAATAAATAAATAAATACCTTTTAGAGGAATTTAAGGAAGAGATCAACAGCAATTCAGTCATAGTAGGGACTTTAATACCCTGCTGACTTCACTGGATAGTTCTTCCAGACAAAAAAATTAATGATGAAACAGTGACTCCAAATGACACACTGGACCAGATGGAATGATTTTTTTTTTTATTAGTGACTTTAAAAGTTGACATTTATAGAACATTGCACCCCAAAGATGCAGAATATACATTCTTCTCAAGGGCACATGGAACATTCTCAAAGATGGGCCACATGTTAGGACACAAAACAAGTCTCCACAAGTTCAAGAAGGTTGAAATAAAATGACAATGGAATGAAATTAGAAATAAACTTCGGTAAATACACTCCAAGACATTCAAACACTCGGAGGCTAAAAAGCATTAACAATGCTTTAAACAATGAATGTGTTACCAATGACATCCAGAAAGAAATAAAAAAAACTTCCTGGAAACAAATGAAAATGAATACTCAACAACCCCAAATCTCTGGGAAACAGCAAAAGCAGTCCTGAGAGAGAAATTCATCAAAAAACAAAACAAAAAAATTATTAATAAACTATCTCACCCTACAATTTGAAGAATTGGAAAGAAAACAAGAAAAACCCAGAGAAAGAAAGAAAGGAAGAAAGGAAGAAAGAAAGAAAGAGAGAGAGAGAGAGAGAGAGAGAGAGAGAGAGAGAGAGAGAGAGAGAGAGAGAGAGAGAAAGAGAGAGAGAAGAGAGAAAGAGAGAAAGAGAGAAAGAGAGAAAGAGAGAAAGAAAGAAAGAAAGAAAGAAAGAAAGAAAGAAAGAAAGAAAGAAAGAAAGAAAGAAAGAAAGAAAGAGAGAAAGAAAGAAAGAAGGGAAGAATAGATTAGAGGTCAATGGCAGCGGGAGGGGTAGGGGGTCCTAGGGACAGATGTAATTCTTTCCACAATAAAGATTTTTTTTATCTCAAAAAATAGAGAAGCGGCATCTGTAATACTTTGATCAATAAAGATACATTTAGACTAATAATAAATGTTAATAATGATCAATACTGCCTACCAAGGAAGCGATCTTTCCCCACAGAGACCCATGGGCCCTGCAGTGACACTGTGCCTGTGTGTGTTACACTTGCCAGATGGGGGTGAAACTGGACCAGGGACTCACTGAGCCTCATGTCCTCACCTATCGAAGGGGGATGGTAATAGTTTCTACCTGGGGGTTATTGTAGAATTCGAAGACTAAATAATGCACAATATGGAGGATTATATAAGTGATAGCAACCGGCTGGCCCATAGGAGCTCTCAATGTCGTCATCATCATCATAACCATTTACGCTGAACAACCTGAGCCTCCATGAAGGCAGGTGGGAGGGAGGCAGTGGTGCGTGGGCCTGGAGACCCGGGACCCAGTCACCTGGCTGAAGCGTCCCATCGCTGGCGGCAGCCCCCTTCTTGAGGAGGTGGGTGATCTGGAGGTAGGGCCCATGCTGGATGACGATCAGGCCTAGCCCCAGGCTGCCCACGGGGAGTTCGGTCCTCTGAGTTATGCTCAGGTTGTGCACCTTGAGGCTGAGTTGTTTTTCTGACAAAGAGAGGGAGATGTGTTTTAAACCTTCATCCAACAACAGCATGGCAGGCATCACTAGTGCTCTAAGTGGACCTCCAGGGCAGTTAACATCTCCTGTCCTCAGTTTCCTGATCAGCAAAGAGAGGACAGTGAGTGTCCACCTCAGAGGCTGTGATGAGAATTAAATTGGGCAATGAAAGGCTTCTGCACAGAAGCCAGCACACTGTGAATGTTTAGTTAACGTTAGCTATCATTATCCATTCACTTAACAAGCATTTACTGAATCAGAAGTGTCTGCCCTCACAGATCTTCCCACCTATGAGGAGACAGATACCCAGTAGTCAGGGAAACAGATGGTGAGTAACAGGGTGACACAGGCCAGGCAGGAAGACACAGGAAGCTCAGCGGGACCAATAGGAGGCCAAGGTCTCCTGCGGGGAAGGCGGGTCAGGCTTCACAGAGGAGGCAACATTTGAATTAAGGTCAAAAGGACTAATCAGAAATATTTATGCGAAGGAGGTGAAAGAGAGCAAATGAGACCAAGGCTGAGAAGCAGGGAAGGGTGGAGAGGAGGAGGGCAGCAGGGGAAGCCAAGGCAGAGCAGACCTGCCTCTTCTCCCTGCCTGGGAAAGCTAGATGCTGTTTTCACAGACACAATACCATTTGCATTTATTATATATATTTTTTTTTTTTTTTTTTTTTTTTTACAGAGAGGAAGAGAGAGGGATAGAGAGTTAGAAACATGGATGTGAGAGAAACATCGATCAGCTGCCTCTTACACACCCGCTTCTGGGGATGTGCCCGCAACCAAGGTACATGCCCTTGACCGGAATCGAACCTGGGACCTTTCAGTCCGCAGGCCGAGGCTCTATCCACTGAGCCAAACCGGTTTCAGCTAATTTGCTTTTTTTTTTTTTTTTTTTTAAGGAACCTCCTGCTTCTGTGTGGAGCAGGAATAGGGGCCCAGAGTGGACTTGAGAAATGAAGGGTTACTGCAATCATCCAAGCAGTCATGACCATGCGTGGGAATGCACATCAGGATAACAGCATTTGGGAAGAAACTGGGTAGTGGGAGGGGTTGAAATAGGCTTTCTATAGGACTGAACCTCACAAGGAAGTTTCAAAGGCTGAGCAGTGATTTAAAACAAGAGGAAGCTTCCTTTTCACTATAGGAGCTTCTGGTGAAATGTGTTTTCTGCACACTTTTCCAGCGTTTCATACACACACACTCACACATACTCACACACACACACACACACACACACACTCACACACACACTCATACACACACACAACTCATACACATACACACACACATATACACATACATACACATACACTTACACACACACTCTCTCACACACACACACACACATACACTTAAACACACATACACTCTCTCACACACACACATACACTTAAACACACACACTCACACACACATACACTTACACACACACTCTCTCTCACACACACACACACATACACTTAAACACACATACACTCTCTCACACACACACATACACTTAAACACACACACTCACACACACATACACTTAAACACACTCACACACACACATACACTTACACACACACGCGCGCACACACACACACACACCCCGCTTTTCTCTAAGGATAAATGACAAACTGCTACTTGGCATGCCTTTACCAAGTCCGCGTGCCGTATTTGGGGCTGGAGACCTCGCTCCTGAGGAAGGGCCTCCTCTTCTCCCCCCAGCTGCGGGGACTGGCAGGTTCAGGGCCCATCTCCAAGCTGTCTGCCAAACAAGGCAGCCTGGGGTTAGAGGGACCGGCTTCAGGAGCTCTGCAGGAGTGTAGGGGCAGCGCCAGGAGGAGGGCCTACTGGCCTTGGGTCCTGGGCCCAGAAGGGCCTCTTCACAGGGCTCCCAACCACCCCAGCTTGTAAATGACCTGTCCTGGGGGTGTGGTCCTGGAAGTGTGGTCCTGGGGGTGTGGTCCTGAGGGTGTGGTCCTGGGGGTGTGGTGGGCCTGGGGGTGTGGTGGGCCTGGGGGTGTGGTCCTGGGGAGGGGGTGGCCCTGGGGGTGTGGCCTGGGGGTGTGGTGGGCCTGGGGGGGTGGACCTGGGGGTGTGGTCCTGGGGGTGTGGTCCTGGGGGTGTGGTCCTGGGGGTGTGGTGGTCCTAGGGGTGTGGTCCTGGGGGTGTGGTGGTCCTGGGGGTGTGGTCCTGGGGGTGTGGTCCTGGGGGTGTGGTCCTGGGGGTGTGGTGGTCCTAGGGGTGTGGTCCTGGGGGTGTGGTGGTCCTGGGGGTGTGGTGGGCCTGGGGGGGGGTGGGCCTGGGGGTGTGGTCCTGGGGGTGTGGACCTGGGGTGTGGTCCTGGGGGTGTGGTCCTGGGGGTGTGGTCCTGGGGGTGTGGTGGTCCTGGGGAGGGGGTGGGCCTGGGGGTGTGGTGGGCCTGGGGGTGTGGTGGTCCTAGGGGTGTGGTCCTGGGGGTGTGGTGGTCCTGGGGGTGTGGTGGTCCTGGGGGTGTGGTCCTGGGGGTGTGGTGGTCCTGGGGAGGGGGTGGGCCTGGGGGTGTGGTGGGCCTGGGGGTGTGGTGGGCCTGGGGGTGTGGTGGTCCTGGGGGTGTGGTGGTCCTGGGGGTGTGGTGGGCCCGGGGGTGTGGTCCTGGGGAGGGGGTGGGCCTGGGGGTGTGGTGGTCCTGGGGGTGTGGTCCTGGGGAGGGGGTGGGCCTGGGGGTGTGGTGGTCCTGGGGGTGTGGGCCTGGTGAGGGGGTGGTCCTGGGGGTGTGGTGGTCCTGGGGGTGTGGGCCTGGGGCTGTGTGGGCCTGGGGGTGTGTGGGCCTGGGGGTGTGCTCTGCAGCCAGAAGGACCGCAGAGAGAGGGAGAGAGGCCAGACTGGAAGGCTCCACGCTGTAGGTGCCAGTGGAGAGGCCAAGTGCAGCCTTGGACGGGGTGTCCGCAGAGGTCCAGCTCACAGCCCTGTCCCCTGACACCACCCGTCCCCCCTCCCCCGGTCACTGTGCGGGGGGCCCGGCCGACAGGCCAGAGGGCCCCACCTCCCTGAGCGGCAGGCGGGGGTGGACGGGCAGGCCTCTCCCGCCCCGTCACCTTTTCTGTCTTTGGAGACGCCCTTCTTCATGGCCCCCAGGGAGGCGGGAGGTGGGCCCCGGAGCCGGAGCCGGAGCCGGCCGACTCCCAACGGCCGGCCGGGAACCTGGAGGCACGAGGAGCCGAGTGCACACGTGCTCCCCACTCCCCGCGGGGGTGGGGCGGGGAGCCCGAGGGCCCCGCGACCGTGACCGCGACCCTGACAGCCGGAGTGACAGCCGAGTGGGCCGCGGTGCTGTCACCACAGGCTTCGGAGGGCCCCCGGAAACCGGGTGAGGGCCCGGGAAACAGCGTGAGCTCTGGCGGAGAAAACAGCTTGTGCAGGAATAGCAGGCGAGGCTCCTGTGGGTTCGCACCCATCCTCCCCCCCATTCTCGGCCCCCCCCCCCCGCACCCATCATCCCCCCTCCGCACCCATCCTCCCCCCATCCTCCCCCCGCATCCATTCTCTCCCCCCCGCACCCAACCTCTCCCCCCCCTGCACCCATCCTCCCCCCCCGCACCCATCCTCCCTCCCGGCACCCATCCTCCCCCCCCCCGCACCCATCCTCCCTCCCCGCACCCATCCTCCCTCCCCGCACCCATCCTCCCTCCCTGCACCCATCCTCTCTCCCCCGCACCCATCCTCCCTCCCCGCACCCATCCTCCCCCCCCCGCACCCATCCTCCCTCCCCGCACCCATCCTCCCTCCCCGCACCCATCCTCCCTCCCTGCACCCATCCTCTCTCCCCCGCACCCATCCTCCCTCCCCGCACCCATCCTCCCTCCCCGCACCCATCCTCTCCCCATCCTCTCTCCCCCGCACCCATCCTACCCCCCTCCCCATTCCGGAAGAGCCGCCGTGCGCTGCCCTCGGAGCAGAGGCATCTTATTTATTTTAAAATATATTTTATTGATTTTTACAGAGAGGAAGGGAGCGGGGGAGTTAGAAACACGGATGAGAGAGAAGCATCACCACCGGGAGAGGCCTCTAAACGCCCCTCTGGGCGCGCCTTCGGGTGAGAAGAGCCGGGGTGGCCGAGAAGGAGGGGTTATTCTCCTTTCGCCAGCCCGGAGCCCGCCGGGGAGGTCACACACGGGAAAACAATCCTCACACACACTCCGGGAGGGAGGAGGGCAGAGCAGGCGGCCCTCTGTCCCCCACCTGGCGAGGCTGAGGGCTGGCGCCGCCCCTCCCGCCTCTGCCATCAGCAGGCGCGGGCACCCAGCGTCCTCCCCCTGCTCCCCGCTCTGGGCTCTCCGCGGGCTTCTCCTCCAGGCCACCTGGGGAAGCCTCCGTCCAGGGCCACAAACTCTTCCCGAAAGCTCGCTTCCCTCCGCTGTCCTGTGCACGGAACGGGAGCCCCGTGGGCAGGAGGCGTGATCCCCGGTTCCTGCGGAGGGCACTCCGGCGGGCTCCACGCTGCCCCTCCACCCGGGGAGGGCTGGGCCACCTGATGGCTGCAACTGCGGGGCAGACTATCATGGGACTGGAGGATGCCCGCCCCCCCCTCACCCTGCTGCTAGCTGCCCCCCTTACCCCTGCTGCTAGCTGCCCCCCTTACCCCTGCTGCTAGCTGCCCCCTCACCCCTGCTGCTAGCTGCCCCCCTTACCCCTGCTGCTAGCTGCCCCCTCACCCCTGCTGCTAGCAGCCCCCTCACCCCAGCTGCTAGCTGCCCCCTCACCCTGCTGCTAGCTGCCCCCCTTACCCCTGCTGCTAGCTGCCCCCCTTACCCCTGCTGCTAGCTGCCCCCCTTACCCCTGCTGCTAGCTGCCCCCTCACCCCTGCTGCTGGCTGCCCCCCCTCACCCCTGCTGCTAGCAGCCCCCTCACCCCTGCTGCTAGCAGCCCCCTCACCCCAGCTGCTAGCTGCCCCCTCACCCCTGCTGCTAGCTGCCCCCTTACCCCTGCTGCTAGCTGCCCCCCTTACCCCTGCTGCTAGCTGCCCCCTCACCCCTGCTGCTAGCTGCCCCCTCACCCCTGCTGCTAGCAGCCCCCTCACCCCTGCTGCTAGCAGCCCCCTCACCCCAGCTGCTAGCTGCCCCCCTTACCCCTGCTGCTAGCTGCCCCCCTTACCCCTGCTGCTAGCTGCCCCCCTTACCCCTGCTGCTAGCAGCCCCCTCACCCCTGCTGCTGGCTGCCCCCCCTCACCTCTGCTGCTGGCTACACCCCTCACCCCTGCTGCTAGCTGCCCCCCCTTACCCCTGCTGCTAGCTGCCCCCCTTACCCCTGCTGCTAGCTGCCCCCCTTACCCCTGCTGCTAGCTGCCCCCACCTCACCCCTGCTGCTAGCTGAAGAGCTTTTTGCCCAAGTTCACACCTTCAAGGTCAGCCAGCAACCAGCCACTGGCCAATGCAGGGTAAAAACTTGCTCCCTCAGCCGAACTCAAACAACTCTGGAGGGGCACTCGGCTCCAGAGCTCCCTGGAGGCTGTCGGAACCCAGACTGCACCCCTGCATCTGCTTCCTCTGCTCAGCTCTGCTTGCTCCCTTCCCCCGCGGCTTGTCCTGACAGCACTCCCTATGTCCATGCACACTGATGGCCACATCCTGCTTCCAACTCAGCTCTGCCATCCGTGCGACTAACAGAGGCTTGAACCCTAGGACAAGCTGCTAACTCCTGGACGTGGTTTCTTTGTTGTGTTACTCCCAGAACCCTGGCTGAGGAGACACATCAGCTTGCTCTGGCCTACACAGCCAGCGTAAACGCAGGGAGCAGTGGGTCCCCTACCCTGTCAGGCCAGGGTCTCCTCAAAAAGCAACGTGACGGCACCACCAGAGTCCCATCGGGACCAGCTTCTGCCCACCACCATCACAGTGAGCATGGCTGTTTGTGGCTTCAGGCTGCCAGCAGAGTTCCCTCTGAGGCCTTCCATGTTCTTTTGAAGCTTTCTGTCTATAAGGAGCCTCGGGGCTCGTCCTGTCGGAGAGGTGCCCGCTGCTTTGCTTAGAGGTTCTATCACTAACCAGAGGTTCTATCACTAACCAGAGGGCCTGACTCTTCTAGGTCAGATGGGGAAAGACCCAAAGGGGCAACATGACTTTCCCAAGTTCAAGTCAGCAGCAGGGCTGAGCCTAGAATATAGTTCTGGATTGTTTTCTTCTGTCATACCACCTCTCCCGAACCCCTAGGGTTTGCCTCAACTAAGATCTAGATTAAGACAAAGAGAAGGGGTCTCATCTATGGGGCATGAGATCTGTCCCACAGATCTCAGACACGTGGGAGGCAAGAGATGTGGGACTGAAAATAGGGTTAATGGGAAAACTAAACAGTATTTGGTCCCTGTCCACCCCCCACTCCACTCTCATTGTCTGTAGGGATGTGTAGCCATTTATCTGGTAAAAAAAAATTTAAATTTTTGCTCAGCTGGCCTGGCTCAGTGGTTAAGCATCAACCTATGAACCAGGAAGTTATGGTCCAATTTCCAGTCAGGGTACACGCTCAGGTTGCAGGCTTTATCCCCAGTAGGGGTCATGTAGGAGCAGCTAATCAATGATTCTCTCTCATCATTGTTTCTCTCTCCCTCTCACTTCCTCTCTAAAATCAATAAAAATATATTTAAAAATAAATTTAAGTGTTTAAAAATTTTAAATTCTGTACTAGTTGTTTTTTATGCTTTAATCTTAAATCCACAAACTTTTTTGGAGGGGCAGAGGCAGGTGGGCCTGGGAAATGTGGTTGGGTAGGAAGAATTTATACTTGTATTTTCTTTTCATTACTTTTTTTTTTAGTTCTTTTTTTGTTTTTTTGTTTTTTAATCTTTTTTTTAATTAAATTATTATCTGTGTACATATCTTACCATTGCGCCCCCCCCCCACCTCCCATGCATGCCTTCCCTCCCCAGAGTTTTGTGTCCATTGGTTGTACTTATATGCATGTATATAAGTTCTTCGGTTCATCTCTTATCTCCTTTAGATCTCCTTACCCTCCCCGCTGTAATTTAACAGTCTGCTTGTTGCTTTACTGTCTTTATATCTATCTTTTGGTTCATCAGTTTATAATGTTCTTTACTATCCATAAATGAGTGAGGTCATGTGGTGTTTCTCTTTCATTGACTGGCTTATTTCACTCAGCATGATGTTCTCCATTTCCATCCAGATTGCTGCAAATGATGAGAATTCTTTCTTTTTTATGGCAGCATAGTATTCCATTGTGTAGATGTACCACAGTTTTTTGATCCAATCATCTGCTAGGCTGTTTCCAAATCCTAG
This sequence comes from Pipistrellus kuhlii, assembly GCF_014108245.1. Classification (NCBI taxonomy): domain Eukaryota; kingdom Metazoa; phylum Chordata; class Mammalia; order Chiroptera; family Vespertilionidae; genus Pipistrellus; species Pipistrellus kuhlii. The sequence continues at coordinate 1,448,714 of NW_023425531.1, forward strand.
ATATTGTAAATTGTGCTGCTATGAAGATAGGGGTGCATATATCCTTTCTGATTGCTGTTTCTAGTTTCTTGGGATATATTCCTAGAAGTGGGATTACTGGGTCTAATGGGAGTTCCATTTTCAGTTTTTTGAGGAAGCTCCATACTGTTCTCCACAGTGGTTGCACCAGTCTACATTCCCACCAGCAATGCACGAGGGTTCCTTTTTCTCCGCAATCTCGCCAACACTTGTCCTTTGTTGATTTGTTGATGTTGACCATTCTGACAGGTGTGAGATAGTACCGCATTGTTGTTTTGATTTGCATCTCTGGGGTAATTAGTGACCTTAAGCATGTTTTCATGTGCCTTTTGGCCTTCCTTCTGTCTTCTTTTGAGAAGATTCTTTTTAGGTCCATTGTCCATTTTTTTTAATTGGCTCATTTATCTTCTTTTTATTAAGTTGTATAAGCTGTCTGTAGATGTTGGAGATTAAACCTTTATCAGTGATAACGTTTGCACACAGTGGGCTTTCTTGTTGTTTTGTTGATGGTTTCTTTTGCTGTAAAAAAGCTTTTTATCTTGATGTAGTCCCATTTGTTTATTTTCTTTTTAGCTTCCATCGCTCGAGGGGCAGTATCAGTGAAGAAGTTCTTTTGGCATATGTCTGAGATTTTGCTACCTGTGGATGCCTCTAGTATTTTTATGGTTTCCCGTCTTATGTTTAAGTCCTGTATCCATTTTGAGTTTATTTTTGTGTATGGTGTAAGTTAGTGATCTAGTTTCATTCCTTTGCATGTATATGTCCAATTTTCCCAACACCATTTATTGAAGAGACTGTCTTGACTCCATTGTATATTCGTGTCTCCTTTGTCAAATATTAATTGAGCACAGTGATTTAGGTTGATGTCTGGGTTCTCTATTCTATTCCATTGATCTATATGTCTGTTCTTGTGCCAGTACCAGGCTGTTTTGAGAACAGTGGCTTTGTAATACAGCTTGAAGTCTGGTATTGAGATCCTTCCTACTTTACTCTTCTTTCTCAGGATTGCTGTGGTTATTTGGGTTTTTTTATTGTTCCAAATGAATTTTTGGAGAGTTCGTTCTAGGTCTGTGAAGTATGTTGTTGGTATTTTAATGGGGAGTGAATTGAACCTATAAATTGCTTTGGGAAATATGGACATTTTGATGATGTTGATTCTACCAATCCATGAACATGCTATGTTCTTCCATCTGTTTACATCTTCCTCTATCTCTTTTTTCAGTGTCGTGTAGCATTCTGCATATAGGTCTTTTACCTCCTTAGTTAAGTTTATTCGTAGGTATCTTAATTTTTTTGGTGCAATGGTAAATGGGATTGCTTTTTTAGTCTGTTTCTGTAGGTTCACTGTTGGTGTATAGCACACGTGTCAAACACAAGACCCTCGGGCCAAATCCTTGAGAGCATGTGAGTTGGTTAACAGCACTGTTAAGGAAAGATTGTTCCACTCATTTTAAATTCACATTTCTGGTTAACATTGTCAGTTTATGACTGTTCAGTAAACCATTCGGCCCACGATTTAGGCTGGATTTTAGATTTTGGCCCCTTCTCTGATTGAGTTCGACACCCCTAGTGTATAGAAATGCCATAGATTTCTTGGCGTTAATTTTGTATCCTGTTACATTGCCAAATTCATTTATTAAGTCTATTAGTTTTTGTTTGTTTTTTTAAAAATATATATTTTTTTATTGTTTTTTTTTTACAGAGAGGAAGGGAGAGTGAGTTAAAAACATCGAGGAGAGAAACATCAATCAACTGCCTCTTGCACACCCTCCACTGGGGATGTGCAAACAATCAAGGTACATGCCCTTGACTAGAATCGAACTCGGGACCTGTCTTCAAGCAGATGCTCTATCCACTGAGCCACACCGGTTTTGGCCAAAATTGGTTTTACTTGCCACTTTACTTGCTGGGCTTTAAAAAGGTTTAGTGTTTTTGCTATTTTTCATGTTATTGATCTCAGAGGGGAAGGAAGATGGAGAAACATGAATCATGAGTCATTGATCCGCTGCCTCCTCCTGCACACCCCTCCCTGGGGATGGAGCCCCCAATCTGGGTATGGAACCAGGAATCAGCCCCGTCATCTCCTGGTTCAGAGGTCGAAGCTCAGCCACTGAGCCTCACTGGCCGGGCAACACCCACGTGTAATTGCTGTGCCCAGGAAAGAGAGTCCTTCGCTGGGCTGTTAAGCTCTTTATTAACTTAGGGTTAACACTGCATTTGCTCTGATTCATGGTTTCGATTCATCCCTGTGGAGGGCTCCCCCTGCTCCCCGAGACACGTCAGATGCATGATGGCCTGAGGAGGGGCCGGAAACAACAGACGCGTACAAGCTCGAGAGCAAGTTTAAGGCAAATGTTAGTCTAGGTCCCGGGAGCCCTTCGGTGCATTTCCAGGGAAATATCGGGGCTCGGTCCACAGGAGCCCCCTTGGTGAGAACCGGAGCAGGCAGCTAAACCAGACGTGGACACAGGTTTGGCCGTCGGGCTCACAGTCCAGGTGGATGAACACGGGCAGCTGGGCCCCTCGTCATGCGTGTGGACGGCCCCTCACGCCAGTGGGTTGGCCTTGGAGGTGCCTGAAGCCGGGAAGTGACAGCGAGGCCATGTGCTTGCCGATCCGCGTGGTGTGGACATCTGGTGGACGTGGGTGTTCCCGGTGGGGTGCACCGGGGGGAGAGGCGGCAGGTGTAGTTGGAGGGGACGTCACTGTAGAATGAAGAGCTTGCGCTCACACAGCTGGTTGGACTTCACCATCTACAGTCTCATCTGCCACGCAGGTCCTGCAAGTGGGGTGGCAGTGCCCGCATCGGATCAGCTCCGAGTCCAAGTAGGTGCCCGGCTCAGTCGGGAACACAGCTGCCCCTCGCAAGGCTTTTCCAGTTCCAGTTCCGTTCAGCACCCCTTTGTCCTTATTGGCTGGTCAGGGCGAGGCTGGGCAGGGAGTTGTTGTAAAGGACTCACTGTCACCAGGTCGTCTCCTCCCTCAGGGAGGTCAACGGCTTGAGTGACGCCAGTGGGTGCAGGTCACCCCTCAGAGGTGCTGCCTTAAAAAGCGCATCAAACACACAGCGAGCCTGTGTGAGGGCTGCAGTGGCTCAGGCCCTGTATTGTCCAGGCGGGTAGAGGTGACACTGGTCACCTTTAAACTTGGACAGATGTGAAGACAACAGTACAGCAGGCTCATGTCCTGCTGTTGTTCCCCAGGAGGGTCTTCAGTCTCCTCGGCAGGGGAAGCGTCCAGTTTGCAGATTTCATTGTCAGAAAACCAATGGCATCAAATTGGTGTAAGGTTGCACCCAGATTCTGGATGACAGGGATTTTATATCCTCTCTGCCAAAGCCTGCAATACTTCCCAGCATGCCACGCGACACGACGCAAGACGCACCTTCTGGCAAGGAACGTGGCGACGCTGCCACACTTCCCGGCGTGCTTTGCAACTGACGCATGAGTTTTTTTTGTTTTTGTTTTTTAAAGAAGAATTTTTAAAAATATATATTTTATTGATTTTACACAGAGAGGGACAGAGAGTTAGAAACGTCAATGAGAGAGAAACATCAACCAGCTGCCTCCTGCACACCCCCCAATGGGGATGTGCCCGCAACCAAGGTACATGCCCTTGGCGGAAATCAAACCCGGGACCCTTCAGTCCACAGGACGATGCTCTATCCACTGAGCCAAACCGGTCCTGAGAAGTCTATTAGTTTTTTTATGGAGTCTTTTGTTTTTTTTATGTACAGTATCATGTCATCTGCAAATAAGGATAACTTTACTTCTTCTTTTCCAATTTGAATGCCTTTTATTTCTTCTTCTTGTCTAATTGCAATACTTACAGTACTAGGTCAAACAGGAATGGTGAGGGTGGGCATCCTTGTCTTCTTCCTGTTCTTAGAGGGAATGATTTTAGTTTTTGCCCATTGAGTATGGTGTTGGCTGTGGGTTTATTATATATAGCTTTTATCATGTTGAGGTATGATCCTTGTACTCCCACCTTGTTGAGAGTTTTTATCAGGAAAGGGTGTTGGGTTTTATCAAATGCCTTTTCTGAATTAATTGATATGACTATATGATTTTTATCTCTCAATTTATGTGATGTATCATGTTTATTGATTTGCGGATATTGTACCATCCTTGCATTCCCAGAATAAATTCTACTTGGTCATGGTGTATGATCTTTCTGATGTGCTGCTGGAACCGGTTTGCTAGAATTTTGTTGAGTATTTTGACATCTATCTTCATGAGGGATATTGGCCTGTAATTCTCTTTCATTGAGTTGTCTTTATCTGGTTTTGGTATTAGGGTGATGCTTCATAGAAGGAATTTGGAAGTGTTCCTTCCTTTTGAATTTTTTGGAATAGTCTGAGGAGGATAGGTTTTAGTTCTTCCTTGAATGTTTGGTAAAACTCTCATGTGAAGCCATCTAGTCCTGGGCATTTGTTTGCTGGAAGCTTTTTGATGACTGCTTCAATTTCTTCCCAAGTCACTGGTCTATTGATATTTTAGATTCTTCCTGATTGAGTTTTGGAAGGTTGTATTTTTCAAGGAATATATCCATTTCCTCCAGGTTGTCCAGTTTGTTTGAATAGAGTTGTTCATAGAATTTTGTAACAATCCTTTGTATTTCGGTGGGGTCTGTTGTTATTTCATCTCTTTCATTAATGATTTTGTTTATTTGAGTCCTCTCTCTCTGTTTCTTGGTTAGCATGGCTAGAGGTTCAACTATCTTGTTTATCCTTTTAAAGAACCAGCTCTTGGTTGTGTTGATCTATGTATTGTTTCTTTGGTCTCTATGTCGTTTATCTCCGCTCTGATTTTTATTATTTCCTTCCTTCTGCTTACACTGGGCTTTTCTTGTTGCTCTTTTTCTAACTTTTTGAGTTGTAGAGTTAGATGAGTTGTTACCATTTTTTCTTGTTTTTTTGCAATAGGCTTGTAGAGATATGAACTTCCCTCTCAAAACTGTTTTTGCTGTGTCCCATAGATTTTGGATTGTTGTGTTTTTCATTGTCATTTGTTGCCAGAATGTTTTTATTTATTTATTTATTTTTAAAATATATTTCATTGATTTTTTACAGAGAGGAAGGGAGAGAGATAGAGAGAAATACCGATGAGAGAGAGTCATCAATCAGCTGCCTCTTGCACACCCCCTACTGGGGATATGCCTGCAACCAAGGTACATGCCCTTGACCGGAATCGAACCCGGGACCCTTCAGTCCCCAAGCCAATGCTCTATCCATTGAGCCAAACCGGTTTCAGCGCCAGAATGTTTTTAATTTCTTCCTTGATTTTTCTGGTAACCCAGTCCTTGTTTAATAGCACGCTGTTTTGTCTCAATGTGTTTGATTTCTTTGGATTATTTTTATTGTAGTTAATTTCTAGTTTTATGCCACTATGGTCTGAGATGCTTGATATGATATCTATCTTCTTAAATTTGAAGAGACTTTCCCTATGTCCCAACATGTGGTCTATCTTTGAAAATGACCCATGTGCACTTGAGAAAAATGTATGTTCTGTGGCTTTGGGGTGGAATGTTCTGAAGATGTTGATTAATTCCATCTGGTCTAGTGAGTCATTAAGGATTGATATTTCTTTGCTGATTTTTTGTTTAGATGACTTGTCCAAAGGTGACAGTGGGGTATATAATCTCCTACTATGATTGTATTGCTACCTGTGTTTCCCCAAAAATAAGACATCCTCCGAAAATAATACCTACTTACAGGTTTCCTTCTAAGTGAAATATAAGGTATCTCCCCGAAAATAAGCCCCCCCCCAACCCCTAGGCTAAACATGAGAGATTTGGTCCACTGATTCTGAAAGAAATGAAGTCACAAGAAATTCACCAGGAAATTCAGGAATTGGATTGTTATGATGATGTACCAGAAGATGATGACATGATTGTCATTGAATAAATGAGTAAATTCTTAATACTGTAGGATTCACAATTTGTCTGGTTTGTGTTGACAACTACCGTACTACCATACCGTATATAGGTAATAAATTTCCTTTATTTTCATTTAACAATAAATGTGTACCGTATTCTTCTTCATGGAAAAATAAGATATCCCCAGAAAATAAGACCTAGGCATGTTTGGGAGCAAAAATTAGTATAAGACACTGTCTTATTTTCGGGGAAACAGGGTATTAATCTCTCCCTTAACGTCATCCAGCAGTGTTTTTTTTGTTTTTATATTTTATTGATTTTTTTTACAGAGAGGAAGGAAGATAGAGATCTAGAAACATCGATGAGAGAGAAACATTGACCAGCTGCCTCCTGCACACCCCACAATGGGGATGTGCCCGCAACTAAGGTACATGCCCTTGACCGGAATCGAACCTGGGACCCTTCAGTCCGCAGACCGACGCTCTACCACTGAGCCAAGCCAGTTTTGGCTCATCCAGCAGTTTTTTAATGTATTTGGGAGCTCCGTATTGGATGCATATATGTTTACCAGGGTTATTTCTTCTTGTTGGATTGCTCCCTTTAGTATTATGAAGTGGCCTTTGTTATCTCTTGTTATGTCCTTCACTTTGAGATCTAATTTGTCAAATGTAAGTATTGCTACACCAGCTTTTTTTTCATTTCCGTTTCCCTGGAAAACCTTTTCTATCCCTTCACCTTCAGTCTGTGTGCGTCTTTTTTTCTGAAGTGGGTTTCTTGTAGACAGCAGATATATGGGTCTTGTTTTCTTATCCAATTTGTTACCCTATGTCTTTTGATTGGAGCATTTAATCCATTTACATTTAAAGTTATTATTGAGCTGATATTACTTCCTATTTTGCTTCCTATTTCTTTATTTTTACAGTAGACCCTCTAGCATTTCTTGCATTGCTGGTTTGGTGGTGATACATTCCTTTAGTCTTTTTTTTGTCTGTGAAGCTCCTGATTTCACCTTCAATTTTGATTGATAGCCTTGCTGGGTACAGTATTCTTGGATTCAGCCCCTTTCTTTGCATGACTTTGTATATTTCATCCCATTGCCTTCTGGCCTGATGAGTTTCTGTTGAGAAATCAGTTGCTAGTCTGATGGGGTTCCTTTGTAGGTAACTTTCTGTCTCTCTCTGGCTGCTTTTAAGATTCTTACTTTGTTGTTGGTGTTTGCCAATTTAATTATAATGTGCCTTGGAGTCGGTCTTTTGGGATTCATTTTGCCTGGGACTCTGCGAGCATCTTGGATTTGTGTGGGGTTTTTCTTCTCTATCTCTGGAAAGTTTTCTGTCATTATTTCTTGAAATACTTTTTCCATGTCTTCCTCCGTTTCCTTTCCTTCTGGAACCCCTATTATTCTAATATTGTTTTGTTTTGTATTGTCCCAAAGTTCCCTTAGGCTCTCCTCCTGCTTTTTAATTTTTTTTCTCCCAGAAGCTGTTCTAATTGGGTATTTTTTTTTTTCAATCTTGTCTTCTAGCTCACTGATGCAGTCTTCTGCTTCTTCTAGTCTACTCTTTATGCTTTCTATTGAGTTCTTTACATTAGCGATGTCATTTTTCATTTCCTCTTGGTTCGTCTTCATTTCCTCTTGGTTCTTACTCATACTGTTGAATTTGTCTTCCATTCTTTTTAGCCATCTTATGATCATTACTCTGAATTCTTGCTCTGGTAGGTTGCTTGCCTCTAATTCGTTTACTTCCTTTTCTGGTGATGCCTGCTTTTCTTTCATATGCAAGCTGTTTTTTTGTCTCCCCATAATCTCTCTTTTCAGGATGTCTGGTTCTCTCTCTCCCTATCCCCGAGAAATCTGACCTTTTTGTCGTTCGGTAGAGCGCTCCTTTGAGTCCAAGTGTTCGTGCCACCTGGGACCAGCATTCTGGGGCTCACAGTTGCTCTGCGGTCACTGTGTCTGTGGGTATTCAGGCCTCTGATAAGATCCACTCTTCCTTTAAAGATGGTGAGATTTCCCCATCCAAGCCCGTAAGCGGGGACCGTGGGTGGTTCCCTGTCAGGGACACCCTGATCAGCAGACTCCCACTTTCTCCTGGAGTTCGCCTGTCTCTTAGCTTGCTAATAAACACTCCCAGCGTGACCCTCAGCTGCTCTCTCTTTCTGCTTCGGGGCAAGGCTCAGAACCCATCCATCTAGTCTTCTGCCATTTTGTCTCTTTTCGTGCTTTAGTTCTTGACTTCCATACACTGAGTGGCTTTTGATGTGTGAAAGGCAGGACCTGGTGGGTGAGTAGGGAGGCCCTGCAGCCTGCATCCTGAGCTTGACCTAGAGGGCACTTTCACTGAAGAGAAAAACAAGGAGCCACTAAACTGCCATCTTCACAACAAAACTTTGGCCCTCTGATGGCCCACAGCACACACAGTTCTCAGACATGCCTCTTCTCTATACTTGTATTTTCTAAATGTAAGAGTCATTCCACTCAGTTGGGTTTGGGATAGACAAACTGTTCCAAAATTTCACCTCGAGATCCTCATCAGCTTTCCAGTGGTGAGTATCAGTGCACATTGAGAACTCAGAACTGTACAGTTGGAGTTTCTTCTATCACTGGGCAATAGAAACACCAGAAAATAGGCCAACAACGATTTCATCAAAGTTCTCCATAACTAAAATAAAAAAGTGAAGACCTCCCGCAGTAATGTGACATGTGTATCTGAATTCCTATAATAAAGAAGTTAGCTTGTGCCAGTGGGAAAGTGGTACACTTAAAAAAAAAAAAAAAATCTTTCCCCTTAAGAAACCAATGTTTGAACAAGAATGTCTATTTTTAAATTATTTTAAATGTTCTTTATTGATTTTAGAGGTAAGAAGGGAAAGAGATAGAAACATTGATGAGAGAACATATGGGAACATCAATGGGCTTCCTCCAGCACAGCCCCCACTGGGTACCTGGCCCACAACCGGACCTGTGCCCTGATGGGGAATCCTACTGGTGTCCTCTTGGTACATGGGACCATGCTCAACCAACTGAGGACACGGGCCAGGACTGAACAGGAATGTCTCCAGGCTAGCCATCAAAGAGCTGCTTTCCCAGCCTACGAGGCAACACTGGGGACGCTGTGCACTTCAGTAAGGCTGTTTGATCTGGTGGAATTCGAAATGTGCTGAGTTTTGCGGACATGTGGGCACAGAAACAGATGTCACTCTTCTAGGACTTTCTAGATAAGAGCGAGGTGGCATTTGGGAAGAAAGTGTCTCATTTGGGTGCTGCATGGGTCGTAACTGGGAAGAAAGAGCTGGACCCAAAGTCAGGTTAATGGTGATTTGATCTGTGAGCCACGAAAGAAAAGGAAACCTCACAGAAACAAAAAAGGAAATCTCCACTAGACTGCAGAACGATAGGATAGACAACGATCGCTAACAAATGTGTTCTCTCTTCTCTCTTTTTCTGGTTACCCATCCAACCTAAGTGAGAAGCCAAAATCATACTCCGCCCACCAGGTGGGGGGAGGGAGGATCTACCTCTAAGCTTCTCCAAAGGCCCCAAGTAGTTCACCAAATACCTGGTTACTCCGAACACTTAGGAGTCACTCCTGAGTCCTCTCTTTCAACCTCATTATCTTACTCACTCCCTCTGCCTATGAAACATCCAAATTGTCCGTTTTTCTCCATCTTCACTATTCTCATCCCAGCCAAAGCTGTTGCACTGTAACCCAAATTTCACAAAGAACACCTCAAAAAGTCGAATTATGGAGTCATTATGGTGGCATACGAGGGGCAAAAACTCCAGATCTCGCAGCGCTGAAAAGCTTGCCACATCTAGCTTAGATGCAGAATATCACAAAGGTATCGATTACATCTTTGGGTTCTGGAATGAGGAACCTGGTTGCACAAAGCAGTCACAGAAGCAAAATTGAGCAAGTTAGTTACCTACAATTTTTGGGTCTACGGATCACTGAATCAACAGAAACACATTATCTGGGACCACCATGAAGCAATGCTATATAATAAAAGTGTAATATATAAATTGTCCCCTCAGGCCGTCATTCAACTGGGAGTTCGGTCATTCAACTGGTGGTCAGTGCACATGTGCACTGACCACCAGGAGGCAGTGTGGAACATGGTGGTGCTGGGAACAGTGGAGGCGTTGCCCTCCCCAATCGGCCTGGATGAGAGTGGGACTGTGGCAGGTGAGTGGGTGACACCAGGCCAAGGCAGGTGTGAGCAGGACTCAGTCGCCCCGAAGACTGCACCCAGCAGTGCCGGTGGAGGGCCCTGTGACTCAGGCAGAGGGGAGCACACAGGAGCCAGCGGGCCCAGGTGCCTCCCAGGTCCCAGACATCAGCTGGGACCTGCCCTTCCCCGCCAAACACTCACACTTCCATCTCTAGCCAGCCCTAGGGACCAGACCCATGCATGAATTTCATGCACCAGGCCTCTAGTTTAGAACAGCTGTGCTGTCCAGATTCCCGGGCCGAACGCATTATCTGTAGCCACTGAAGCAACTTAGGGTGGTGGAGCTGTCCTGGTTCCCAGAGAATGTGCTTCAATAACCAGTGAGATCACAATCAGTGGATATCCAAACCACCATCAATGGAGTATTCAATCGATTGGGATAGCATACATAAGTTCAGAAATTCAAAATAACTTTTCTATTGTTTTAGCAAGCAAATGAGTACAGAAGCCAAACAGCAGGGTTAAAATATTAAACGGCAGTTTTTACCAAGCTTGGTGCTTCAAAGCAACATCTCTCTCCTTGCCTGCTTGGTCTGCTACCTGATCTATCTGCTTCCATGCAGCCCCTCCCTCCTTCCCTCCCGGCTACACTCTGTGCAGACTGAATAGGATCTCACTGGCTGAGACCCTCCGGCTGCACCGTGAACACAACACAACTTCAGCGCGGCCCAGCCCGGCCCGGGCCCCGCGCCCGCGCCCGCGCCCGGGCCGCGCGAGCTTCTCCGTCAGATCAGGGCTCAGGCCCCAGGCCCCGCGGCCTCAGCGTCACCCCCGGTCCCCCCCTCTGACCGACCCCAACCGGCTCACAGGTCAACACCTGAAACGACCTCTGAAGACCAGGTCCAGCGCGTCGCTGTCTCAGCGGGACGTCCGCTTCGGAGGAGCGGCGGCGTCCCCGGGGCGCCCGGCCCGGCGGCGGGGCGGGGGTTCCGTTCAGGCGGCGCGGAGGGGGACCCACGGGGACCGGGCTGTGCGGCTGGGGCCGACCAGCGCCCGCGGCCCGCGTCTCAGGCTGAGGGCATCTTGTGACCAGAGGTCATTTCCGACGAGAGCGACATCATTATTATCATTATCATAATAATAATAATTATTGTTGTGTTGTTGTTATTACTGGCAAGAAGGCGTGGCCTCCGAGGCGGCCAGAGCCGCGCAGGGCCGGCGCCGCGCGGCAGAGGTCGGGGGAGCGCGGCGGCCCGGGCGCCGAGGCCGGAGGACGCCGGGGGTCCGCGTCGCGGCTTCGCTTCCGGGCGAGGGGCGGGCGCGCCGAGCACTTCCGGGGCGGGCGGCGGATCCGGCTGTGCGGGCCGCGCCGCGGCTGCTGGTCCCGGGCGCGCGGAGGGCAGCGGCGCGGGACTCCGGGCCCCGGCGGCGGCCCATGGGGCGCGAGGCGTGAGGCCCGGCCTGCCCGGGGCTCGGGGGGAGGGGGGAGCGGGGCGGGGAGATGGATAAACTGACCATCATCTCAGGATGTCTCTTCCTCGCCGCCGACATCTTCGCCATCGCCAGCATCGCCAACCCCGACTGGATCAACACCGGGGAGTCCGCGGGTGAGCGGCGGGCGAGGGGCCGGCGGGGTGCGGACGGGCCGGCGGGGTGACGGCGGTGAGGACGGGGGTGCGGACGGGCCGGCGGGGTGACGGCGGTGAGGACGGGGGTGCGGACGGGCCGGCGGGGTGACGGCGGTGAGGACAGGGGTGCGGACGGGCCGGCGGGGTGACGGCGGTGAGGACGGGGGTGCGGACGGGCCGGCGGTGAGGACGGGGTGAGGACGGGCCGGCGGGGTGACGGCGGTGAGGACGGGGGTGCGGACGGGCCGGCGGGGTGACGGCGGTGAGGACGGGGGTGCGGACGGGCCGGCGGTGAGGACGGGGTGCGGACGGGCCGGCGGGGTGACGGCGGTGAGGACGGGGTGAGGACGGGCTGGCGGGGAAGGGGCCGGGGCGTGAGGCCGGGCTGGGCTGGCGGGTCCCGGCCGGGAAGCAGGCTGAGGGGAGACGGTCCCCAGACGTGAGGGCCGCGGGGGGGACCAGCTTCATTCTGTTTAAAGAAAAGTCCCGTTGGAAACGGGAAGAAACTGAGGCACCGGCGAAGGGATCCTAAAGCTGCGGGGAGGTTGGGCCGGAGCGAGGCTGCCTGTGGGCGAGGAGAGACCCAGAGCCGCCGGGCCAGACCCCGGACCCCGGACCCGGCGGGGAGGGCGGCGGGCGCTCACCGGCCTGGGGGAGCTCCCCGCCCGGCCCCCGTCCGCAGGCAGCGCTGTGGTGTGTGGCTTCCGATTCTCCCTCTGAGGTCTCCGTGGTTATAACTTGGCTTTATTTAAGGCCCGGGAGCTATAAACTACTAACAAACTTCATTTCATGGAGCGTTAGAGCGCTCGATGGCTCCGCCTGTTCAATAAACGGCCCAGCAGCCCCCGGACCCGCGGGCCGGAGCCCCGGACCCAGGACTCGGCGGCACCTTCCAAGGGAGGGTGTCGCAGGGGAAGCGTCGCTGGTGTCTGCTTGCTCATTGCAGGAGGAGTGGATATTGGGGGTTAGGAATGTCAAGTGCCTTCCGTGAACAATTTGTCATAAAAAATGTATCACTAAGCTGTCAACCTACTGCTTAAGTATTACTTACGGTTCTGTATTTATCCTGCAATATTTTTAGTTCTTAAGAAAGGCTGTAGCTGGGACATTTGTTGCTTACTCCTCCCACCCTTTCCTCCCTCTTCTAGACCCAGTCACATAAAATCATGCTGTCAGGCTTACTGGCTGTCCAAATAACACTGCTCCCCTTCCTGCCCATACAGTTTTGGCACAGCTCTCAGTTGTAAAGTGTACTATATGTTATGTGAGGTGATAGAAATGTTAGCTAATGCCAGGTGGTGATCCTGTTGCAGTAGGTAAATATGAAATCAATACATTGTACACCTTAAACATACCCACTGTTACATGTCAGTTTGTAAAAATTTGTAAATTTTCTATGAGTTTTTTTTTCCCCTCTGAAAATGTTGGCAACATCAGCATTACTAGTTTGCACAGTTATATGTGTGACGTCAGTTTATCACCTGTTTCTGTTTATGCCCTAATTGTATATGCAGGACTCCTTTTATGAGACTTTTTTGGGGGCTTTATGTTTTTAAGGGTAAAGAAGTTTCACTGTTTTAGCAAAAAAGATCCTCCTTGCAAAGAAGTTCCAGGTGGAATTTCAATTTATACTAATAAAAGGGTAATATGCTAATTAGACCAGGAGACTTTCAGGATGTCCTTCGGACAAAGCCATGGTGGTAGGGCAGAGGCAGAGGCAGTTAGGAGCGATCAAGCTGGCAGGGGAGGGCAGTTGGGGGTGAGCAGGCCAGAGGGGGAGGGAGGAGACACAGGACAGTTGAGGTTGAACAGGCAGGCATGCAGAGTGATTAGGGACAATCAGGCAGGTAGGCAGGCAGGTGAGTGGTTGGGAGCCAGAGGTCCCAGATTGTGAGAGGGATGTCCTGCCAGTTTAGGCCTGATCCAGGAATTGGGCCTAAACCAGCAATTGGGCATCCTTCAAGGAGTCCCAGATTGGAGAGGGTGCAGGCCGGGCTGAGAGACACACACCTCCCTCCCCCTTGCACAAATTTCATGCACCAGGCCACTAGTAGACTAAATAATCCAAGAGAAAGCTATGTAGTTGAGAAGGAACTATTATCTGTACAGGAGAAGAAAGATAAGTAACAGCATACCATTCCTGAGAAGATGGAAAAGGGCAGTACTCAAAGCACTGGGAAAGGGTATATAGCTCCTCTGTTATATTCAAGAGAAAGCAAGGATAGGATGAGTACAGCTAGTAGGCTAAGCCTTCTGCTATGAGTTGCTATGGAGATGGGAGGAATAGAAGTCCAAGGTTTGAAGTAAGCTGAAATGTTTGGAATAAGTGGAGAGTTGCAGAGAGAGCCCACCATCCAGTGACATTGTAGGATTGCCTAGCAGTGTGGGAGCCTCAGAGAAGTTGGTGGTCAACCAATGTGATAACACATCTGCCTGTTTGCCTTCTCCAGAGTGCTCAGCTACTTGGTATTAGGTTGTGGTGAAAGCCAGTAGAAGGCTCATTCAGGTTTGGTGTTTGCCAGCTACCTGGGACAAAATGACAGTGGAGCAAAGGAATTTAGGGTATTGGTCAAAATCTGTCTATACTAATAAAAGAGTAATAATTTGACCAGGAGATCTTCTGGACAAAGCCATGGTGGCGGGGCTGAGGCAGAGGTAGTTAGGGGAAATCAGGCCAGCGGGGGAGAGCAGTTAGGGGGATCAGGCCAGTAGGAGAGAACAGTTGGGGGTGATCAGGCAACCAGGCAGAGGCAGTTAGGGGTGATTCGGCAGTCAGAGAGGTTAGGGGCAATCAGGCAGACAGAGGGGTTAGGGACAATCAGGCAGGCAGGCAGGTGAGCAGTTAGGAGCCAGCAGGCACAAATTGCAAGAGGGTGCAGCCTGGTTGAGGGAACCTCCCATCCAGTGCAGAAAGAGTAATATGCAAATTGATCATCAATCCAACACATATGATGGCTGCCCCCATGTGGTCAAAGATTGCTACCTCCGCTGAAACCGGTTTGGCTCAGTGGATAGAGCATTGACCTGCGGACTAAAAGTTCCCAGGTTTGATTCCGGTCAAGGGCATGTACCTTGGTTGTGGGCGCATCCCCAGTAGGGGGTGTGCAGGAGACAGCTGATCGATGTTTCTCTCTCATTAATGTTTATACTTTCCCTTGCCTTTCTGTAAAAAAATCAATAAAATATATTTTTTTAAAAAGATTGCTGCCCCCATGTGGACACAGATGGCCAGCAGGGGAGGGCAGTATCGGGGGACCCAGGCCTGCAAGAGAGGGCAGTTGTAGGCAATCAGACCAGCAGGGGAGGGCAGTAGGGAGGGATCAGGCCTGCAAGGGAGTGCAGTTGGGGGCAATCAGGCTTGCAGAGAAGGGCAGTTAGGGGTGACTGAGCTGGCAGAGGAGGGTAATTGGGGGCAACCAGGTCTGCAGGAAAGGGCAGTTGGCGGGGGCGGGGGGGACCTGGCTGCAAGGGAGGGCAGTTGGGGGGGGGACCCAGGCCTATAGGGGAGAACAGTTGGGGGAGGGGGGGAACAGGCCTACAGGGGAGGGTAGTTAGGGGTGACCAGGCCTGCAGGGGGGAGGACAGTTAGGGGCAAACAGGCTGGCAGGGGAGTGGTTAGGGGGTGATCAGGCTGGCAGGCAGAAGCAGTTAGTGGCTATCAGGAAGGCAGGCAGACCAGCTATTGGGAGCCAACAGTCCTGGATTGTGAGAGGGATCCCAGATTGGAGAGGGTGCAGGCTGGGCTGAGGGACACACACACCGTGCACGAATTTCATGCACCGTGTGTCCAGTATATATATAAAACCCTAAAATGCAAGTATACTGAATGGTGGAACAACCAAAGAGCCAATTGCTAGGAGGTGCATGGGGAACATGGGGGGGGGGGGGGGGTCAGCAGTAGGCGGCAGAGTGCGAAACATGGCGGACATTGGCAGCGGCAGGATGGTGGAGCAGGTGAGTGGGGGCGCCAGACCAGGGTGGGGAGCCGGTCGCTGTCATCAGGGCGAGCCTCTGGTAGTTACTGGAAATTCTTTGCTCCCATGCGTCGGGGTCCCACTGGGCACACCTGCTGCCAGCACCAGCCCTGATCACTTGGTGCCGTCAGCGGGTATGAGTGGTGGCTGCCGGCCAGCCCCAATTGCCCCTGAGGGCTACTTCACCTCCTCCTCCTCCTCCTCCTGAGGGGCGATGTGGGCAGCAGCTGCTGCTCCCACCTGCTGACAGCACCGGCCCCAAATGCTCCGAACCATCAGCAGGTGCAAGTGGGGTTGGCACCGTCAGTGCATGGAAGCAGCAGGGCTGCTGGCAGACGAGACTAGGGGCCTCAGTGGGAGGAGCTGGGTGGGGACGCAGAAGATGGACCAAGACCCGCCCCTGTGTCCACTGCAGCCTTGCAGCCCACAGTTCCTTTCAAGGTGCACGAATTTGTGCACTGGGTCCCTGGTATTATTATGGTGGCTCATGGACTGTTGCCTGGTAGAGTAAAAGTGACTAAAGGAAAGAGCAATGGGTTAGTCTAGGGGTGTCAAACTCAATCAGAGAAGGGGCCAAAATCTAAAATCCAGCCTAAATCGCGGGCCGAATGGTTTACTGAACAGTCATAAACTGTCATTGTGATGGAACCCAGCGGAGTGCAGTGATGACAGCGCGGTGCGGGCCACATTGCAAGGCCTGGCGGGACGGATTTGGCCCGCGGGCCTTGTGTTTGACATGTGTGGGTTAGTCAATGAATAGCAAACAGTATATGGAAGAGTGGACCCAAGGGAATCAAAGACCTGACTGGGAGCGGTCAGTACAGCGAAGCGAAAGGGCAGGGGATTGTGGACACATGGCCCGGAGTGTGACAGTGAGAATGTGCTGCTGAAGTAGGGTAAAGGGTTATTTTTTTTCCTAACAGTTTTGCTTGTCATCGCAGAATACCATGTTCTGTAGCTAGAAAGAGAAATGAATAATAGGAGATAGGGACACTAGGAAATTTTTCAAAATCATGACCAACCCATATTTTTTAACTATGTCAGACAGTAAGCTCCCAGAACTTAAAGTAAATGAGATATGTGCCTTTGTTCAGTTCCTTATTCTTGCACGGTGATGAGATGTGCCTGAACTTTACCTGGTGTTTGAGTTTGTGTGTTCCTTTGACCTGAGCAGGCAGAGCTCGGCTTGAGTTAAAAAAAAAAAAAAAAATCAGTTCAGAGTTACACCTTCCAAATCAATGAAATATTTACAGGAAGTCCAAATAAGACCTGGGAAATGACAGGACCAACTTTATTCTAAGATCTGCACAAAAGTGACAATCTTGCAGCAAAAGCTATGTTGGTTCCCTTGGTGCACTGCATGCAGTATTAAAGTTTTTGTGTCTTTTAACAATATGTGTATTTTTATATATATATATATATTATTATTATTATTATTATTATTAATTTTTTACAGAGAGGAAGAGAGAGGGACAAAGAGTTAGAAACATCGATGAGAGAGAATCATCGATCACCTGCCTCCTGCATACCCCCAACTGGGGATGTGCCCGCAACCAAGGTATATGCCCTTGACTGGAATCGAACTTGGGACCCTTGAGTCCGCAGGCTGACGATCTATCCACTGAGCCAAACCGGTTTCGGCAACATATGTATTTTTTATTGATTTCAGAGAGGAAGGGGGAGGGAGAGATAGAAACACCAATGATGAGAGAATCACACTACCACTGGGGATGGAGCTCACAACTCTGGCATGTGACCTCCTGGTACATATATCAGTGCTCAACCACTGAGCCACACCGACCAGGATTTCCTGTGATTTTTTGAATGGACAAAGTACTTTGAAAGTAGCATTCTGGAGCCAAAAGATTCTGCAGAATGTAGTTGGAAAACCACTGCAATGAACTTAACTAAGGCAAAGCTTTAGGATTCAAATCTGAACTTCATCACCACCTAGTTCTGTGACTTTAGGCAAGATACTTAGTCTCTCTCTTTACAGTTCTTCCTCTATAAAAATAAGAATAATAATCCTACTCCTGTCATTGGATTGTTGTGGTTATTAATTGAGGTAATGCATTTAAAACAGTACCTGACAAATATAAGTGCTCAGTGAAAGTTAGGTGGTGTTGCCCTCGCCGGTGTGACTCGGTGCTGGTGTGACTCAGTTGGACATCCTCCGTGCAGCAAAGGTTGCAGGTATGATTCCAGGTCAGGGTGCATGCTCAGGTTGTGGGCTCGGTCCTTGGTAGCGGCATGCAGGAGACAGCCTATCGATGTCCCCCTCTCACATCAATATTTCTCTTTCTCCCTTCCTCCTCTCTAAAAATCAATAAACTATTCTTTTTCTTAAAAACTTAGGTATTGTTGTGTTGCTGTTACAGCTTGTAATAACAGGTTTCAGGATCCCAGTTTTGAAATTAAAACTCAGAACTTGTTACTTGTTCTTGAAATTAAGGAAACAAAAAATAACATGGCCAGCCCTAACTGGTTTGGCCCAATGGATAGAGCA
Source organism: Pipistrellus kuhlii (assembly GCF_014108245.1). Lineage (NCBI taxonomy): Eukaryota > Metazoa > Chordata > Mammalia > Chiroptera > Vespertilionidae > Pipistrellus > Pipistrellus kuhlii. The sequence continues at coordinate 1,466,890 of NW_023425531.1, forward strand.
TCAGCCTGTGGACTCAAGGGTCCCAGGTTCAATTCCGGTCAGGGGCATGTTCCTTGGTTGTGAGCACATCCCCAGTGGGGAGTGTGCAGGACACAGCTGATTGATGTTTCTAGCTCTCTATCCCTCTCCCTTCCTCTCTGTAAAACATCAATAAAATAAAAATATTTTAAAAAATAACATGGCCAGATTTAGCACAAGTCTCATAAATTGTCTTCTTTTTGGCTTTGTACTTCATTCTCATGCGGTTCCTCCTCTCTGTCTCTCGTCTTATCTAGTCTCTCTACTCCTCAGATTCTACTTGAACTATCACAAAAGGGAATGAAATATTAAAAAATAAAATTTAAAAAAACAAAACTTAGAGAATAACTTTCTAAAATCCCAGCTCATACACTATATTGCCATAAGATGATGGACCATCTTCTGACAGAGTTTTTATTTGTTTATTAGAAATTACATTCCTTTTATTTTCATCTGTATGTTGTAACATTTCCTGAACTTGTTCTAATAGCTTATAGATAATGCAAAAATTTTTGAAGATATAATGAAATAGAAATAGATATTATGCACATGTCTGGGGAAAGAAAGTACCTGTGAGTGCACTTCAGTAAGGACTCATAATAGTTTCTACTAATGTAATAGAATATCTAAACTAGCAGGTAAATATAATGAAATTACATAATTCTGCTGTCCTGAGGTCAGATTTCTTCTGATGGCTGGAATTCAACATCATTGGCATTTTCACTTTATATAGTGCTTTATTGTTTTTGAAGCAATTTTATATTGCTGATTTTTTTCTAGGCTTGTTAACTTAAGCAGTTGTAAACTAGCCATTTCCACATTTTATCCACACATCAATGCTTTGCAGATGAGGTTTGAGTTTCAGTGTTGCAAAAACTCACTTCAAAATAACTTTTTGCCCTGGCTAGAGGCTCATTTGGCTGGAGCATTATCCTGTACACCAAAAGGTCACAGGTTCAATCCTTGGTCGTGGCACATAGGGGAGGTACCGACTGATGTTTCTCACATTGATGTTTCTCTCTCTCCAGTGAGGATTTAAAAAAAAAAATCTCAAGAAAGCAATACCTCTTCATTGAACTATTGTCTGTATCTTATTTATACATACCTTTAAAAAAAAAAAAAATATATATATATATATATATATATATTTGTTGATTTTTTACAAAGAGGAAGGGAGAGAGCTAGAGAGCTAGAAACATCGATGAGAGGAACATCGATCAGCTGCCTCCTGCACACCTCCCACGGGGGATGTGCCTTTGACTGGAATCGAACCCGGGATCTTTCAGCCTGCAGCTGACGCTCTATCCACTGAGCCAAACCGGTTTTGGCAATTAATACATACCTTAAGTGAAGTTAAATTTTAATTAATTTGGTTAAATATTTGCCAGATTATAGAACTGGGAAACAAGGATATTTGCGTTACAGTCTTAATGTGATGTCCTTTGCTTTGTATAAGTCCATTAACCTCACTGTCACTGGTTTCTCCCCTCTAAAGAGAGAAACATTTTTGGTGAAAAAGAAAAATTTTAAATTTATTGAATTAATTTTAACAAGATCGACAGCTAAGTAACACTTCTGATAATGTAGATGATCTAGAGATGCCTTTGGAGGCATCATCCCTTTGCTTTGAGGATTCAGTGATACGGAGGTTTATGTTATCATACCGGTTCGCTTAGTGTTCTTTGTGTAGATTCCCAAATGCTTCCCCAAAGCCTGAAGGAATGTCTCCCTTGTAGCTAATCAAAAATTTTATATCTAGAATTGGTTATTCTACCCACATTGTCATCTGTCATAGTCTGTTTATTCCTGAAATTATTTCTCTCTTGTTCTTTTTAAAATTGCTTAGATTGAATGTTGGAGTATTTAAAGGTCTCAGTGACTGATACCCCTTTCCCTGCTTATATTCTGAACTAATTGACGTGGGGGGGGGGGGGGGGAGATAAAATAATTAGCCTATTTATTAAGTGCTAGAAAATTATTACCGTATTTTTCGGACCATAAGACTCTCCGGACCATAAGACGCACCAGTTTTTAGAGAAGGGAAATGAAGAAAAAAAGATTCTGAAACAAATAGTGTCCTAAAATATTTTATGTGCATTAAAACCCAACATCACAGTCATAAACACGTGTAATCAACCCTGTAAAGTAAACAGCAGCATTTAGAACCATTTTAGAGCCGGGCAAGCACACAGAGCCGGGCAAGTAAAAAAACTTTTTTTTTAAAGTATATGTGTAGGCTATATTTGGACCATAAGACGCAGGGACTTTTTCCCCCCACTTCTGGGGGGAAAAAAGTGTGTCTTATGGTCCGAAAAATACGGTAACTAACTAGTGACGGTGCACAGATTCGTGCACATTGAAAGGAAACTAATTAGAAGGTGGCCAGTGGGACAGGACTGGGAGAGAGGGGTCGAACACACCAACACACCCTGGAGCGGACCTCCGGTGGTCCCTCCCCAGTGTCTACAGAATGAGAGCGTCCCTCCTGCAGGTGGGGTCCCCCGGCCCAGCCTGCAGGGATTGGGCTGTAACTGGCTTTCCAGCATTCTCTGAGGGGACACAGAGTGGGAGAGGGCACTCTGCAAAGTTGCTGCCATACAGAGTGTGGAACACAAATGGAAGTGAGCAGTAACCAGATTTGGGCCCGACAGTGACGCAGCAACAACATAACGCACGGCCGAAGGTGGAATTGGGCTCCCTTCTCTCTGGTTTTGGGGTGCATCACCTGAGAACTGCTGCTGCCAAGTCACTGCAGCTCAGCAGCTCCTGTGTTGAGCTTCTGCCCCCTGGTGGTCAGTGCGCATCATAGCAACTAGCCAGAAGATAGGAGAGACACTTAGCATATTAGACTTTTATAGCTAGATAGATATTAGCCTTTGATAGATAGATAGATAGATACCCTGTTTCCCCGAAAATAAGACAGTGTCTTATATTAATTTTTGCTCCCAAACATGCACTAGGTCTTATTTTCAGGGGATGTCTTATTTTTCCATGAAGAAGAATACGGTACACATTTATTGTTAAATAAAAATTAAGGAAATTTATTACCTATATATGGTACGGTAGTATGGTAGTTGTCAACACAAACCAGACAAACTGTGAATCCTACAGTATCAAGAATTTACTCATTTATTCAATGACAATCATGTCATCATCTTCTGGAACATCATCATAACAATCCAATTCCTGAATTTCCTGGTGAATTTCTTGTGACTCCATTTCTTTCAGAATCAGTGGACCAAATCTTTCATGTTTAGCAATAGCACTGTCTTTAAATGAGTGCTTCTTGTCAAGGTAGCCTGCTTGCAGTGCATTTACAATGCAACTGTCAGTGATTTTTCTCCCATGAATTCTTCACCCAAGTCACAACTTCTTGCAGTTTAGGTTTCACAAAGTTTCCACGCTGATTTCTCTCCATTCTATTTTCAGTGTAGTTATTAATTTCCATGCGCACATTGTCTTTGAATGGCTTGTTTATTACAATATCAAGAGTCTGGAGATAGGCCGTCATTCCTGAAGGAATCATTATCTGATCTATTTTTCTTTCATGAAGAAGTGTCTTCATGTCTTTAGCACGGTGAGTGCTGGCTGCATCCCAGACTAGCAGGCCTCTTTGGCTCCCTCGCATAACAAGCGGCAGCATTAAATCGACCCACTTCCTTATAACTGCTTGCGTGCCCCAGGCTTTTTCAGTTTCAAGAGTAAAAATGCCCAAAACATGTTCAATCTTTTTCTTCTTGCCCTTAGAAATTATTAAAGGTGGGATTTTAGTGCCATACAGACAAATTGCCTAAATACAGGAAACACTTGCACTTTCGTAAGCAGTGGAGGGAATATACACTAAGGAGGCACCCTGCTGTTCAATTGTTGTTTGAGATGATTGGCCCATAAACACTGCAGTTTCATCTCTAGCAATCATGTTAGAAAGATTGTATTTAGAGAAGTCAGCATCATCAATAAAGGACTTGAATGCAAGTGCTCGCTTAATAACTTGAGTATCTACCCATCTAAACAATGTTGTAGATCTTCTTAAAGACAGTTCACTTCGCTGAAGGAAATTATCCAGTCAGTGTTGTGATGTTTTGAAGTCTTCGGGGGCTATGTCAAACTCTGGTGCCATTGCAAGGGCAAATTCTTGAATCTGAGCCCTATTCACAACCAAAGCCTTTGCTCTCCTGTCAACAGCCCATTCACAGATCAGGTCTTCCAGCTCGGAAAAAAGTGGTTGCCGACCTGATCCACACTTGCGCTTTTTAGCATTTCCCTTGTCCACTTGTTCAATGAGGTTACCATACTCTGCTCGCCATTTTCGGACCACTCGGATACTCAACATCTTCTCTTTGCAGAAAGCAGTAAGATTTTGGCCCCAAGAGTCTTCCACGATTCCTTTCTTGTACATCACAGAGTAGCTTTTTCTTTTTGCGCTCATTTCTAGGGGTAAAAAAAAGGAATTGAGGTATCAAGGTGGGGGGAGAGGATCACTTAAAATGACACAGGGGGGATCAGAGGGGGGAATCAAAATGGCACAGGAGAATCAGAGGGGGGAATTACCATTTTAGTAACCCCTTTTGATCCTCCTATGTCCTTTTAAGTGATCCCCCTCCCCCCACTCCTGTGCCACTGAACACCTTCACTAGACATCCCCCCTACCCCTTTATCAGACACTTACCCCCTGGGGCCTGCCTGGGGACTGTCACTGGGCTTGCTGGGGCCTGGATCTGGGCTGGAGCAGGGCCTGCCACTGACTGAGAACCTTCAGCCATCATGAGGGCGGCGCAAACATCAGTAGTGTCACCAGAGACAGACCAGCACTCACCATCTTTGCCGAGTCCCGTCTGCTTTAATCCTCCTGTTCTACACGCATCTGCGAAAGTCTCCTCCTCTCTCCTACCCCACGCTCACCACTCACTCCAACCTCCGCTCCGCCTCCACACAGCAGTGACGTCAGGACTTCGCATAACGTCACTGGTTGCTAGATGCCAGTCGGGGCGGCCCTAGCGACCAGTTTATGGTAAATTAGTTTTTATTCTGAGACAAAGCCTAGGGGGTTCTTATTTTCGGGGGGATGCCTTATATTTCACTCAGAAGGAAACCTGTAAGTAGGTCTTATTTTCGGAGGATGTTTTATTTTCAGGGAAACTTGGTATAATGGAAGAATTGCTGTGCTGGAGACACTCTTATGGGGCAGGTCTTGTTCCAGTGGGGCTTTGGTGCTCACTGAGTCTGCCTCTTGAATGTTTCCCTTATGAAAGTAGTTGAAATCTGGTGTCATCTCACACAGAACACTAGATACACTAGTTTCTGGAGCTCCAATGGGGTACAGGTCAGCTACTGTCTGAGGACACTCAGCAGGAGCTACAGCAAAAACTACAGTTTCCTCCTCTTTGGGATTTGGCAGTTTTGGAGCAGTCTGACTGGAGCTGCATTTTATTTTGTTAAGCTGCCACAGGGCAGGCCATTTATATGCAAAAGCTGCTGTGTGGAGCCTGGGCGTGTTTGTAGAATGTGTGGGGCAGGTTCTCAGGGCATCACGAGGCTAGGGCATGGCAAACAGCATGGCTGCTGTCAGCCACCTCTGCCTTTCCACGTTTTCAAGTCCCTGCTTCCCGCATTCCAGCCCAGTAAACAATGATTGCTGCCCGCACCTCTGCAAAGTAGTCACCCTCACTTTCCAACCCGATGGCCGACAGACCAGCTTCTCCCGGGAGGCGTCTGGGTTCCCCACGTGTCCCCAGAAATGGGATTTCAGAGTGATTGAGAGCTTGTCTCCCTTCGGGTTGAAAAAAAGCCACGTGCCCAGTTGCCGGCACCAGCCCAATTCGCGTGCCTCCATACCTCAGCTTTTCAGTGTTTGTGCTCCTTTCTCTTGCCTTCTAGTTGTAGAACTTCCACTCAGCCAGCTTTCCCGTGGTTCTGGGTGATAGACTTTTTTTGTCTTTTGTAGTTTTGAAATTGTTGTTCGAGGCGGCAGTGTAGTCGTTTACCTTTGCTGCCATCTTGGTTTCTCCTGTTCATGAAATTATTAATGTTGAATTATAAGTAAGAGTGTAAATAATGTGACTTGAATGGATATTTAGATAGTGTTTTATATCCTCTAAATAACTCAGAAGGTTAGTTTATGCTGTGACTGCAGTGATAATATCAATATATAGGTATAAATTTCATATTTATAGCTTTACATGTCTGTGATGATTTAGGTAAACATGATATATCTTTTTCATTGTCAGAATGATTTATTTTCAAGTTCTGGCAGTACACACTCCCCCCCTCCCCCCCCCAGTACTTTCTAGAATTCTCAACCCAACTAGCAACTGTTAACTGCTAGAAAAGTTAATACTTAAGGAAAGCTGATACAGTTAGTAACAAGTGTAGTGGCTACATTATTTCATTCACAGACTGATGAAAAAGTAATATTAAGAAAAGGTATTGTTGAAATACTAAAGAGGTTTCGTAAGAGCCATAAGGGAACCTAAAGGTCTTTAAATATCAATGTCCCTAAAAATAAATATCTGGATAAAAATCACTCTTCAGTAATATATCTCTGTAAACTTGACTGTGTCTCATTAGCTGTAAAGAACAGAGAAGAGGCCGAAACCGGTTTGGCTCAATGGATAGAGTGTCGGCTTGGGGACTGAAAGGTCCCGGGTTCGATTCCGATCAAGGGCATGTACCTTGGTTGGGGCATATCCCCAGTAGGGGGTGTACAAGAGGCAGCTGATCGATGACTCTCTCTCATCGATGTTTCTAACTCTCTATCCCTCTCTCTTCCTCTCTGTACAAAATCAATAAAATATAGTTAAAAAAAAAAAAAAAGAATAACAGAGAAGAGAATCCTCACCAAATAAGTGTGCCTTACCAAGTGAGCAGGTAGAATGTGATGTTCCTTTGAGATTTATTGCTTTGGAGTTGACAAAATAAAGAACCATGGATTTGGGGTTCCTGTCAAAATTTAAATGTATTTGTGAGTATAAACCAACCAACTTGTATAGTTTACTTAGATAAGTTTCTGTATTTGACTCCAATTTAGTCAAGAAACTGACATTTTTTTTTATTTCACTGCTCTATATCTTTCCTTTTATTTTTAAAAAAAAGTTTAATTTTAATTATAATTTACATTTTCTGTTATTTTGTATTAGCTTCAAGTGTATAGCATAGTGGTTGCTCTGTTTTTTTGTTTTTGTTTCAATTAAGAAAATGCACTTTTTTGTGTGTCTCTATACTAGCTTTACCATAAATAAAAGGTCACATTTGGCATGTTGACACTTGCTATTGTGTATATTGAGCAAAAAGGCAGCTGTTGACTTCTAATATAGCTCTATTCAATTAGGGACCAAAAACTGCTACCATTGGAGTAAAGAAATATGAGTAAAGAAAATTAAATAGGAGTAAAGAAAAATGCAGTTGTTTGGGTCAAGTAAGAAAATGGGAGAGCCAAATCTCACTGGTCTCTCAATTTGTGGTGTCTTCACAATTGTTTACCTGGGACACTGTTGAGTCTACTTTCAACTATTATACTAGAAGTTCTTTTTTAAAAAAGAGGGAAGGAGGTCTTTGTTCACCCTAGCCAGGTGGCCCAGTCTGTCAGAGCATCATCCTGCACACCAAAAGGTTGCTGCCTTGATCCCAGGTCCAGCCCTAATAGGAGGAACTGATAGATCGTTCTTTCTCTCACACTCTCCCCCCCCCCCCCCTTCTCCTGCTCTAAATATGACTTAGTGGATTACGATCAGAAGACAAATTCCTATACATTGAAATGTTGCTGATAATAGGTTTCATCCTAGGAGCTTTAGAGAATTGTTTCTAGTATCTGCCCACTTACCCTGCTATAGTTAGCTGTTGTCCAGTAACCATTGGAATCACACCTATAGCTAGTAAGATGTCTGCTTTAAGTGTACTTAAGTTTTAACCAGTTCCCAAAAAGATTCAATCACCTTTTATCGTGAATACTAGAGCCCTGGGGCATGGATTCAGGCACCCGTGGGGTCCCTCGGCCTGCAAATATCTCCCATTCCCCCCTTCTCCCAGCCCATATCCCCTACCCCTACCTCCACCCCCACCCCCAAGTATTCACTACCCTGTTGCCTGTACCCAAGGGCTATGCATTTGGTTTATCTGTTCTCATCCCCCCAACCCTGTTGGTCAATCCATTTTGTTCAGTGGATGCCACAAATAAGTGGGATCATGTGATATTAGTCTTTCTAGGATTGGCTTATTTCACTTAGCATATATCTTCTAGCACTGTGTTCAATAAGAGTGGTAAAAGTGAACTTCCTTGTCTTGTTCCTGTTCTTAAGGAAAAAGCTTTTAGTTTTTGCTCATTGAGTATTATGTTGGCTATAGGTTTGTCATATGTGGCCTTTATTATGTAGAGGTATGATCCCTCTGTTCCAACTTTTTGAGAGTTTTTATCAAAAAAGGGTGCTGAATTTTGTCAAATGCTTTTCCTGTATCTTTTAATATGATGATTTTTTTTCTTTCAATTTGCATATATGATGTATCACATTTACTGATTTGTGAACATTGTACCAGCATTGCATGCCTGGAAAAAATCCCACTTGATCATGGTGTTTGTTTATTTATTTTTTAACATATTGCTGGATCCGATTTGCTAATATTGTGTTGAGGGGTTTAGCATCTGTGTTTCTCATGGATAGTGGCCTGTAAGTTTCTTTCTTGGTGGGGTCTATCTGGTTTTGGAATTAGGATAGCGCTGGGCTCATAAAAAGAGCTTGGAAGTGTTCCTTCCTCTTGAATTTTTTGGAATAGATTGAGGAGAACAGGTGTTAGTTCTTCTTTGAATGCTTGGTAAAATTTACCTGTAAATCTATCCAGTCCAGGACTTTTGTTTGCTGTAAGTCTTTTTTTTTTTTTTTTTAATATATTTTTTTGATTCAGAGAGGAAGGGACAGGGAGAGAGATAGAAATCAATGATGAGAAATAATCATGTATCAACTACCTCCTCCTGCACGCCTCCTACTGGGGATTGAGCCTGCAACCCAGGCATGTGCCCTTAGCTGGAATCAAACCCAGGACCCTTTGGTCCACCAGGCCAAAGCTCTATCCATTGGGCCAAATTAGCTAGGGCTGCTGGAAATTTTTAAATTACTGCTTCATTTTCCTCAAGTGTTATTGACCTACTCAGGTTTTCTGATTCTTCCTGATTGAGTTTTGGAAGATTGTATGTGTCTAGGAATTTATTAGATGTATCATTGCCAAATATGCTCTCCCATACATCTCTTTTCACTTGTTGATGGTTTCTTTTGCTGTGTAGAAGTTTATACTTTGATGTAGTCTTATTTGTTTATTTTCTCATTAGTTTTCTTTGTCCTAGGAGATGTATCCATAAACATACTGCTATGATTTTGCTGCCTATGTTTTTTTAGGATTACCATTTTTCTGCTTACATTTAAGTCTTTTATCCATTTTGAGTTTGTTTTTGTGTGTGGTATAAGTTGGTGGTCTAGTTTCATTTTTTTGCATGTATTCGACACCATTATTGAAGAGACTGTCTTAACTCCATTGTATGCTCTTGCCTCCTTTGTCAAATATTAATTGAACACAATGGCTTGGATTGATTTCTCGGTTTTTTATTCTGTTCCATTTATATATATGCCTGTTCTTGTGCCTGTACCAGGCTGATTTGATTGTGGTGGTTTTGCAGTATAACTTAAAATCTGGTATTGTGATTCCTCCAGCTTTGTTTTCTCAATATTGCTGGGGCTATTCAGGGTTTTTTGTTTTGTTTTTATAGCTCCATATAAATTTTTGGAGTATTTGTTGTAGCTCTGTGAAATATGCTGTTGGTATTTTAATAGGGATTGCATTGAATCTGTAGATTGCCTTGAGTAGTATGCACATTTTAATAATGTTGATTCTACCAATCTATGAACACTGTATGTTCTTGCATTGGTTTATATCTGATGTTTCTTTTTTAATGTCTTGCAGTTTTTCAAGTACATGTCTTTATCCTCCTTGGTTAAGTTTATTCCTAAGTTTTTGTTTGTTTAGAATTGCTTGTTTAGTATCTCTTTCTGAGGATTCAGTTTTGATGTATAAAAAAGCCATCGAATTTTGGGTGTTGATTTTGTATCCTGCTAAATTGCCAAATTCATTTGATAAATCCAGTAGTTTTTTGATGGAGTCTTTAGGGTTTTCTGTGTACAATATTATTTCATCTATGAATAATGAGAGATTTACTTCTTTTGAATTTAGATGCCTTTTATATCTTCTTCTTGTCTAATCGCTATGGCTATGACTTCCAGTACTATCCTTTATAATAAAAGACTATATGCAAATTGTCCCCTCAATTGGGAGTTTGACCAGGGGGCTGGGCCATCGAGCCAACCACTCACCAAAGGCCCACGACATCCCCCCTGGCCAGTCCAGCCCAATCGGCCACCATCAGAGTGGGCTGTCCAGACCCCACCCTCTAGTGTTGAATAAGAGTGGTGAAAGTAGACATCCCTGAAATGTTCCTGTTCTTAGGGTCAACTTATTTTAATTTTGTCCATTCAGTATGATGTTCGCTGTAAGTTTGTCATATATAGCCTTTTGTCCATTTTGGTGTTGAGATTCCACCTACTTTGTTCTTCTTTCTCAGGATTACTGTGGCTATTTGGGGTCTTTTTTTATTTCGATGAATTTTTGGACAGTTCTTTCTAGGTATGTGAAATATGCCGTTGATATTTTAATGGGGAGTGCATTGAACTTATAGATTGCTTTGGATATTACGGAAATTTTAATGATGTTGATTCTGCCAGTCCATGAACATGGTATGTTCTTCTGTTTACATCTTCCTATATCTCTTTTTTCAGTATCATGTACTTTTCCACATAAAAGTCTTTTACCATATTAGTTAAGTTTATTCCTAGGTATCTTTTTTTTTTAATTGATTATGGTCTCACATAATTGTCCTTATTCCCCCTTCCCATCCCAAACCCCTCCCTAGATATGCCCCCCCCCAACCCCCGTTTTCCATGGCCACTGGCTAGGTCCTTATGTATGCACACAAGTCCTTTGGTTGATCTCTTCCCCTTACCCCCATCCACCCCTACTTTCCCTCTGAGGTTTGAGAGTCTGATTGCTGGTTCTCTTTCTCTGGGTCTATTTATGTTGTTCATTATTTCCTCTAGATATGTGAGATCATGTGATCCCAGAAATACCCTTGTAAGAACCTAAACTGCAACAAGCCATAATGGTTATTATTCCTAGGTATTTTAATTTATTTGGTGCGATGGTAAATGGGATTGCTTTTTTAGTCTCTCTTTCTGTAAGTTCACTATTGGTATATAGAAATGCCATAGATTTCTTGGCATTAATTTTGTATCCTGCTACCTTGCCGAATTCACTTATTAAGTCTGATAGTTTTTTTATGGAGTTGTTCGGTTTTTTGTTTTGTTTTGTTTTATGTACAATATCATGTCATCTGCAAATAAGGACAGCTTTACTTTTTCTTTTCCAATTTGGATGCCTTTTATTTCTTCTTCTTGTCTAATTGCAATGACTAGTACTTCCAGTAGTGGGCATCCTTGTCTTGTTCCTGTTCTTAGAGGGAATGGTTTTAGTTTTTGCCCATTGAGTATGATGTTTGCTGTGGGTTTATCATATATAGCTTTTATTATGTTGAGGTATGATCCTTCTATTTCCACCTTGCTGAGAGTTTTTATGAAGAAAGGGTGTTGGATTTTGTCAAATGCTTTTTCTGCATCAATTGATATGATTGTGATTTTTATGACTCAATTTGTTTATATGATGTATCACATTTATCGATTTGCAGATATTGTACCATCTTTGCATTCCTGGGATAAATACTACATGATCGTGGTGTATGATCTTTCTGATGTACTACTGGATCCAATTTGCTAGAATTTTGTTGAGGATTTTGACATCTATGTTCATGAGGGATATTGGCCTGTAATTCTCTTTCATTGTGTTGTCTTTATCTGGTTTTGGTATTAGGGTGGTGCTGGCTTCATAGAAGGACTTGGAAGTGTTCCTTCCTCTTGAAATTTTTGGAATAGTATGAGGAGGATAGGTTTTAGTTCTTCCTTGAATGTTTGGTAAAACTCCCCTGAAGCCGTCAGGCCTCGGGCTTTTGTTTGCCAGAAGCTTTTTGATGACTGCTTCAATTCCTTCCATAGTTATTTGCCTATTGATATTTTAGATCAGGCGTCTTCAAACTTTTTAAAGTGGGGGCCAGATCACGGTCCCTCAGAGAGCTGGAGGGCCGGACTATATGAACTACTAATTCCTACTGTAACACCTCGGCTGCGCTCACTGCCCAAAATCCTGGCAGGCCGGATCAGACTCCTCTGCGGGCTGCATGTGGCCCGCGGGCCATAGTTTGAAGACGCCTGTTTAGATTCTTCCTGATTGAGTTTTGGAAGGTTTTATTTTTACTAGGAATATGTCTATTTCTTCCAGGTTGTCCAATTTTTTGGAATATAGTCGTTCATAGTATTTTTTAACAATCCTTTGTATTTTGGTGGAGTCTGTTGTTATTTCTCCTCTTTCATTTCTAATTTTGTTTATTTGAGTCCCCCTCCCCTTTCACTTCTTGGTGAGTCTGGCTAAAGGTTGATAAATCTTGTTTATCCTTTCAAAGAACCAGCTCTTGGTTCTGTTTATTTTTTGTGAGGGGTGTGTGTGTGTGTGTGTGTGTGTGTGTGTGTGTATGTGTGTGTGTATGTGTATGTTGCTTATCTCTGCTCTGATCTTTATTATTTCCTTCTGCTTATACTGGGCTTTTCTTATTGTTCTCTTTCTAATCCTTTGAGTTGTAGGGTTAGGTAATATATTATCATTGTTTCTGTTTTTTTGTTTGTTTTTTGTTTTTTGCTGTAGGCTTGTAGAGCTATGAACTTCCCTCTCAAGACTGCTTTAGCTGTGTCCCATAGATTTTGGATTGTTATGTTTTTATTGTCATTTGTTGCCATGTTTTTTATTTCTTCTTTGACCTCTCTTGTAACCCAGTCATTGTTTAATAGTCTGCTGTTTAATCTCCATGTGTTTGATTTTTTTGGATTGTTTTTATTGTAGTTGATTTCCATTTTGATGCCACTGTGATCTGAGAAGATGCTTGATATTATTTCTATCTTCTTAGATTTGAAGAAACTTTGCCTATGTCCCAGCATTATGGTCTACATTTGAAAATGACCCATGTGCACTTGAGAAGAATGTGTGTTCTGTGGCTTGGGGTGAAATGTTCTGCGGATGTCAATTGCCTCTGGTCTAGTAAGTCATTTAGGATTGATGTTTCTTTGCTAATATTTTGTTTAGAGAATTTGTCCAATGGTGATAGTGGGGTATTAAAGTCTCCTACTATGATTTTGTTGTTAATCTCTCCCTTGATATCCTCCAGGAGTTTTCTTATGTATTTAGGTGCTCCTGAATTGGGTATTATGTTTACCATAGTTATTTCTTATGAAGTGGCCTTCCTTATACTTCATTTTGAGATCTAATTAGTCAGATATAAGTATTGCTACCCCAGCTTTTTTTTATTTCCATTTGCCTAAAAAACCTTTTTTTCATCCCTTCTCCCTTAGTCTGAGTGTGTCTTTTTTTTCTGAGTTGGGTTTCTTGTAGACAGCATATAAATGGGTCATGTTTTCTTTTCCAATCCATTACCCTGTGTCTTTTGGTTGGGGCAATTAATCCATTTACATTTAAAGTTATTATTGATAGGTACTTGTTTGTCATCATTTTTATCCTTTCTCCCTGTGTTCCTTCTTTGCTTTTTTTTTTTTTTTTTTTTCCCTTACAGCAGACCCGTTAGCATTTCTTGCATTGCTGGTTTGGTGGTAATAAATTCTCTTAGTCCTTTTTTGTCTATGAAGCTCCTGATTTCACCTTCAATTTTGATTGATAGCCTTGCTGGGTACAGTATTCTTGGATTCAGACCCTTCCTTTGCATGACTTTGTATATTTCCTTCCATTCATTTCTGGCCTGATGTGTTTCTGTTGATAAATCAGTCACTAGTCTGATGGGGGATCCTTTATAGGTAACTTTATGTCTCTCTGGCTGCTTTTAAGATTCTTACTTTGTCTTTGGTGTTTGCCAGTTTAATTATAATGTGCTTTGGTGTCAGTCTTTGGGGGTTCATTTTGTGTGGGACTCTGTGAGTTTCTTAGAATTGTGTGGGGTTTTTCTTCTCTATAGCAGGGAAGTTTTCTGTCATTATTTCTGCAAACAAGTTTTTGATTCCTTGTTCAGTTTCCTCCTTCTGGACCCCCTATTGTATGGATGTTGTTTTGTGTCATCCCCAAGTTCCCTTGGGCTCTCCTCCTGCTTCTTAATTTTCTTTTTTCTAATTGGGTATTTTTTCCCATCTTGTCTTCTAGCTCACTGATGCGATCCTCTGCTTCTTCTAGTCTACTCTTGATGCTTTCTATTGAGTTCTTTACAGCAGCAATGTCATTTTTCATTTCTTCGTGGTTCTTCATTTCCTCTTGGTTCTTACTCATATTGTCGAACTTGTCTTCCATTCTTTTCATCCACCTTATGACCATTTCTCTGAATTCTTTTCCGACAGGTTGCTTGCTTCTATTTTATTTACTTCCTTTTCTGGTAATGCCTGCTTTCCTTTCATATGTGGACTGTTTCTTTGTCTCCCCATGATTTCTCTTCTCCAGGTGTCTGGGTATGTAGTTCTCTCTCTCCTGCATTGATTTAAAGGCACAAAATACAACACAATCAGGTACAACCACAAGGCACTGAACAGAAATGTATTCGTGATAATATTAACCTCCAGTAAAGGTGACCACCAGAGAACAGTGAATTAGAGGATAGGAGAGAAAGAAGAAGAGAGAAAGGGGGGGAAAAGAGTGCAAAAATAAAAATGGGGAAAGGGGGAAAAAGAGAGAAAAGGAAGAGAATAAGAAAGAAGAGAGGAATAAACTATATATGTGGAGAAAACTCCAGCAGAACATACACTACTCCCAACAAATGCCAGCAACAAGTACCTGGAGATGAATGCAAACTACAAACAACAAACAAAAACAAAACAAAAAGAATAAGCAAAACAATCTCACAAACAACAATAAAAGTCAGAGAGAACAAAAATTTTTGGATAGTGAAAAAAGAGAAGAGAAAGGTGTGTATGGACTTGGAGCGGGGGGATCGGAAATTAGATATATAAGTAGTGCGAAATTTTAACGGGTAAAAAGAAGGAACAGGGAAAATCTAAAACAGGAATAGGGTAAGAGAAACAAGACAGCAAAAGGGGAATAGTGAGGAAGAGAGTGATGGCATAAAGGTAAAGTTGAGATAGAATAAAATGATCCTAAAGGAAAGATGAAAATAGAATGTAGAACACTAATCCCAAAGTAAAGAGGAAATAAAATGACACTTAAAAAATGGTAAAATAGTAGTAGTAATAATATTGATCAAAAATAAAAATATAATAATTAAAAAGGTAAAATCAAGTGAAGAAAAAGTAGTGAAGGACATTCACTTCCTCTACTGTTCTGTTTGGCACTCCTGTTTCCTAGTCAGGACAGTATTGAAGTTCCCTGTGTTCCACTGCTCCTCTGTGTTGTAAGCCAGTCCTGATTTTCAAGTAGGCAGTACATCTCTATTTCATATTTTCCTTTATTTGTGTTCACAAAGAGTCAATTTGTGATTCAACTCCTGGGTGCCAGTGTTTCTGGATTGACCTCCAACTCTATAGGTCCTCTCTAGCTAGTACCCTGTTTCCCCAAAAATAAGACAGTGTCTTATATTAATTTTTCTCCCAAAGTTGCTCTAGGTCTTATTTTCAGGGGATGTCTTATCTTTCCATGCGCTAGGTCTTATTTTCGGGGAAACACGGTATTTAGGTTTTGTTTTCCCTGTTGCATTTAATACCAGTTTGGGGGAATGGATTGCCCCAGAGCTGGTTCTCTGATGGTTATTCCCCACTCTGATCCCCCGGTTCCAGAAAAACAACTTTCACCTGCAGTCTCTTAGGGTGTCCCCAATTGGATGATCCTATGTATTGGGCTTAGTAATCAGAAGCAAGGACTTAAAGAGGAAATAGGAAAGAAAGAGCCAGAGTAAAGGTTCAAACTCTGAGGCTGCGTGGAAGTCTTTTTTACACACACACACACACACACACACACACACATGAGTCTAAGCAGCCGACACACTTTAAAAAGTTTTAGGCTGTCCTTTTGTGTCCAGATCAAAATGGGTTGCTTTTTAGTGTTCCCTTCTGTTAGCAGCTCTGTGGACCCCTTTCCACATTCACGGGTCACACCAGCACCAACGGCCCTGGATTTTTGTAGGCGCAGACTTCTCCACTTTCTCCAGCTCCTGCTGTGTGTGCGTTTCTTTCTCCTGCGCAACCACAGACCTCACCTTATCCCAGGCAAAATCTGACCTTTCCTTGAGGCAGTGTAGAGCCCCTCTGAATCTGTGTGCTCGTGCCAATTGCAGACCTTGTTCTCCAGTTCACAGCTATTTGGTGGTGCTGTATTTGTAGATTCCCCAGGCTTTTCCTGCTTCAGATAACACCCACTTTCCCCTTCAGTATGGCGCGGTCTCTGCGTCCTCGCTGGTGGCTCCGGGAGGGAACCAAGCAGCAGTGGGGGCTGCCCGGTCAGGGGAGCGCTGTCCAGAAGCCCCCCACAGTCCCTGGAGTATAGTTGTCCCTCACTCACCAACAAACAGTCCCCATGCGACCACACACCCTCCCTTTGTTTTCTCGCTCACACTATCCTGTGGTCTGCCTTCCCGCCGGCAGCCATTTTCTAGACCTCACCTCCTTATCTTGTCTTCCTCTTTGTTTCTGATTTTATTTATTTGGGTGCTCTCAGTTTCTTGATGAGTCTGGCTAATGGTTCATTACGGTAATCTTGTTTTATCCTTTCAGAGAACCAGCTCTTGGTGTCATTGGTTTCTTGTTTGTATTTTTTATTTTATTTATTTTTTTTTTACGTCTCTGGAATTTATATCTGCTCTAATCTTGATTATTTCCTTCCTTCTACTTACTCTGGGCTTTTCTTGTTGATCTCATTCTAGTTCTTTAAGTTTTAGGGTTGAATAGTTTATTGTTAATATTTCTTGTTTTTTGAGAGAGTGCTGAAATGCTATGAACTTCTTTCTCATGACTGATTTTGCTTTATCTCAGTGATTTTGAGTTGTGTGTTTATTTTCATTTGTTTCCAAGAAATTTTTTATTCCATTTTTGATCTGTTTGGTAACTCATTCATTATTTAATTATATGGTATTTAGTCTCTATTGTTTGAATGTTTTTTGGTGTTTTTACTGTAGTTGATTTCTAATATCACTCCACTGTGATCTGAAAAGATGCTTGATATGATTTCAGTCTTCTTAAATTTGTAGAGACTTTTTTGCATCCTAGCATGTGGTCTATCTTTGTGAATGATCTATGTGCAGTTGAGAAAAATATATATTCTGCAGCTTTCAGGTGAAATGTTGTATAAATGTCAATGAATCCATCCAATTCCTTTTGTACTTTAGAGCCACTGTTCCTGGTTAATTTTTTGTCTGGAAGATCTATACAGGTAAGTCATGGGTGTGTTAAAAGTCCCCTACTATGACTATAATGTCTCTCTCTCTTAATGTCCTCTTGAAGTTTCTTTTATATACTTAGTTGCTCCTATATTGGGTGCATATATGTTTATCAGTGTTATATCCTCTTGTTGAATCGATCCTTTTAGTATTATTTAGTGATCATTGTTGTTTCTTGTTATGGCATTCCTTTTTAAGTCTGTTTTGTTAGATATGAGTATTGCTACTCCAGCTTTTTTTATTCTACAATTGCATGAAAATATTTTTTCCATCTCTTCACCCTTATCCTGTGTATCTTTTGTTCTGAAGGTGTCTCTTGTAGACAGCATAGAGTTGGGTCATGTCTTTGTATCCATTCAGCTACCTTTTGTCTTTTGCTTGAAGCATTTAATCCATTTGTTGATAGGTACTTATTTATTGCATTTTAATCCTTATGCCTAGGCTTCTCTCTTTCTTCTTCTCATTGCAGCATTCAATTTAGCATTTCTTATAATGCTGGCTTGATGATGATGTATTCCATTAGCCTTTTTTTTTTTTTTTTTTTTTTTTTAGTCCGGGAAGCTTTTTATTTCACCATCTATTTTGAATGATATCCTTGCTGGATATCGTAATACTAGTGACCTGGTGCACGAAATTCATGCACATGGGGGGAGTGTCCTTCAGCCTGGCCTGCACCCTCTCCAATCTGGTATCCCTCTCACAGTCTGGGATCACTGGCTCCTAAGTGCTCAGCTGCCTGCATGCCCAATCGCCCCTAACCACTCTGCCTCCTGGCCTGCTCACCCTCAACTGCCGCCCTGCTGGCCTGATCGCCTCCAAATGCCCTCCACTGCCAGCCTCATGCCACCAAGCCAGCCTAATGGCCTCCAACTGCCCTCCCCAGCCAGAGGCCCTCTGTGGCTGGTCACGGAAAGCTAGCCTTGACGCAAGTGTTCCCAACTACCCCTCCCTGCCCCCAGCTGCTCTGTATGCACTGTCCAGAGGCCCTCTATTCCTGGGGTGAACTACTTGCCTCGTCACTATGGTGACAAAGCAAGCATTCGCCAGGCTGCTTATGTTGCTTGCTCTCAGCAGCTGTCCGGGACACTGGCAGGGATGAGAGGATTGGGCACTACCATCTTTGTGATGGAGTGGTGGTCAATTTGCATATTTTCTATTTATTAGATAGGATTGGTTTCAGATAATTTCTTTCCATCATCTTGAGTCCTTCATGCCATTCCCTTCTTGCCTGTAAAATTTGTGATGAGAAATCAGGTGTCAGCCTTATGGAAGCTCCTTTGTAGATAACAGTTTGCTTTTCTCTTGCTGCCTTTAAGATTCTCTCTTTAATTTTTGGCATATTAATTATGATGTGTCTGGGCTTGTTTGGGATTTTCCTGATTGGGGTTGTCTTTGCCCCCTGAACTTGTGTGACTTTTTCCTTTACCAGGTTAGGGAAGTTTTCTGCCATTAGTTCTTCAAACACCACCTCTGTCCCCTTCTCTCTTTCAGCCTCTTCTGGCACACCTGCTACTTGAAGTTTGTTACATTTCACATTGTCCCACAGCTCCCTTAAACTGTCCTCCTGTTTTTTTCATTTTGGGTCTCTGAATGAGTGCTTATTTCAATCCTGTCTCCTAATTCACTGATTCAATCCTCAGCTCTTTGTAATCTGCTCTGTATTCCTTCCAATGTGTTCTTTATATCATTCTTTATTTCTGTTTTCATAGATACTATATCTTTTCTCATGCTAGTGAGTATCTTTGCCATAATTATTCTGGATGCTATATCAGATAAATTTCCTATCTCCATTTCATTTATCTCTTCTTTTGGAGAATTCTCTTGTTCTTTCATTTGGAGGTTGTTTCTTCATCTCATTTTGGTTGCCTGTTTGGGCTTGTGACCGTGTATTAGGTAGATCCGTTATGCCTCTCAATCTCTAGTGCAAGACAGTGTCAAGGGCTGCCTGGTACTAATTAGATCAGGCAAACACATAAAGCCTCCAGAGAGCACCTCTGTGTACAGACTGATAGGATCTGTGTTGGATTGCCCTCAGGCCATTGTCGACAGGTGTGGGAAGATTTTATTTTTTTCAACAGGATGGGTCAGTTGCTTCTGCTTAAAGGTTAATTATTATTCTCAGTCTCTTACTAGGCTTCAGAAACGCCCCACCTTGGGGCAAGTTGTTTTACAATAGGGTGGGTCAACTGTCTCCTATAAAGCAAATGTCTGAATAAGAAAGATGACTTCCTCAGGATGTCTGTCATGATTCTGGCTTCTGCTCACAAAGCTCCAATCCACTCTGCACTCCCTCTGTGGGAGCACTAGGTGAGTGGCTCCATGGTGAATTTTGTATGTTGGCCCTTTAGGACATGCCTGAATTTCCAATTGTATCTCCCTGGCAGATAGCAGCCCTGCTGCTTTTCACAGATGTTATGTGGGTACCCTTCTCAGTTCTGGTGCTCTCTGCTGGGGGGCCTAGCTTGGGGATTGGACCCCAGATTTCTCAGCGGCAAATTGCCACAGCTGAGGTATCTCTCCAGAACTTCAGCTACTGTTTGGGGGAGCCTGGCCAGCCCTTCCATGCCTCCTACCAGTCTTGTGCGGTCTCCACTTTTTGTTCTCAGTTATCAGGGTTCTCTTCAGGGTTAATTATTCAGGAAGTTTTTCTGTATTTTAATTGTAATTCCAGTTTGGGCCTGGGAGAATGTCTGTGCCGCCATTTTTAATCCTCCTCTTTTGGTTAAAGATGTAGGCAAAGATTTTTCTATTGTGTGTTTTTGTTTGTTTGTTTCTGTTTTTGTTTTGTTTTGTTTTTTGTTTTTTTAGAGTGAGAGAGGTAGGGAGAAGGATAGAGAAGTAGAACCATTGGTGAGAGAGTTAGTGATTGCCTCTGTTTTGCACATCACCTACTGGGGATCGAGCCTGAAACCCAGGCATGTTCCCTGACTGGGAGTTGAACCAGTGACCTCTTAGTTCATAAATTAGTGCTCAACCATTGAGCTACACCAGCTGGGCTGCCCTTTCTTTTGAGGAACTTGTTGTGACAAATCCTCAGTTTGACCATTCAGGCAATTCATAACCAGATGAAAAAGTCTGAGGTGTGAATGTCATGAGCTATTCCAGATGGTCAGTCACTGGTGCAATTCCCACTGACTTTTCTTGTATTCCCTTATAAACTCTCACAGCCCTCTACTATGCTTAGCTCCTAATTCTATGAGCTTGGATTTTTGCTGATTTTTTTTTTTTTTTTAGAAGAATCATTCATTTCCCTAATGAGGAGGACTGTCTTTGACTGTATGTTATGGCCTACAGAGGCTCTTGTTTTATGTGTACCTTTTCTCTCTTTTACACATTCCAGAAATTCTTTTCCCCAGAATTTCAGTAATGATTCTGATTTGTTATTAGTAACCCCTGTCATTTTCCATTAAAAAAACATATATTCTGTCCAGCCCATTATGAGTTAGTTGGTTGGAGTGTTGTCCCCTATACTAAAAGGTTGTAGCTTCAATTTCCGGTCAGGGCACATACCTAGGTTGCAGGTTCAATCTCCAATCAGTGCATGTAAAGAAAGCATCCGGGAAAAAAAACACCAAGATGGCGGCATATGGTAGACACCCGAATGCAGCCTACCACAACAAATTTGAATTTAGAACTGGAAAACAGGGGAAACATCACCCCTGAGGCGCCGGACGGCTGGCTAAGAGAAGGCTCTGCCATCTGGGAAGGAGAGAGAAGGCACGCTGAACCCCAGGAACTGTGAAGAGCCCAATGAGGAGCAGGAGCCGACGCTGTCTGTGGCTGCTGACGCCCTGCGCCAGCAAGGAGCTGGGCGACAGGGCCCGGGGAGGGGGGCGCGGTGCCGCTGGGCCCTTGACCGCTGATCGCAGGCCACGGAGTAGAGGCTGGGGGCTGCGGCAACAGGCTGAAGCCCCGCAGGAGGCCGCAGAGAACAAAGGGGTGCCACAGGCCAGCCTGCTGAGCTTCCAGGATGAGGAGGAAGGAACCAAAGAAGTTTTCAATGTGAAGAAGTCAAGTTATAGCAAAAAGTTAGTAAAATTACTTAAGAAAGAATACAAAGAAGATCTTGAAAAACTGAAGATTAAGATAGAACTCGTCAGCCAACATTGCAACATAAATGCGTTAAAAAAAAAGACAGAATGTTGGAGCTACGGCGGCCAGGCCCAGAACAGCAGCCTGGAGCAGCAGCAGCCAGGCCCGGGGCGGCAAGGCCCAGGGCGACCAGACACGGGGCAGCCGGGCCCGGAGCAGCCAGGTCGGGAGCGACCAGACCTGGAGCAGCCAGGTCAGCAGCGGCCAGGCCCAAAGCAGCTGGGTCGGGAGCAGCTCGCTCCTCACCTGCCCACGCCCTAGGGCTGCCGCTCAGACATGGCTGGAAACTTTTGGGGGAACTTGAGGGTCTGCTGAATCAAGTGCTGAAGGCTTAGAGCTGGATGTGATGAGTTGTTGTAGTGGTGGGGTGTTGATCTGTGAGTGGCTTTTGTGGGGTCTGGATGAGGTTGGTTGATCTATTTGGATGTGTCTTTTGTATGAAGTGTATCCTTGGGCATGTGGAGGTATTATTGATTTGAGAAAATACTAAGTAATTGATTTGCTACCTGAAAAATTTAAAGTTCTGAAAGTTTAAGGTCTCTTGCCAAAAAGAGGTTTTAAAGCTAATACCTTAATTTTAATGGAGAAAGGAGAGGACATGCCCTTCCCACCCAGACCAGGTAATCCAATTCCAACCAGCAGCCATCTTTAAACAATGTGTTCATTTACATTTGAATGGCTACGCCTTTTGATAGCCCAAGGGCAAGTTTACATGTAAACAAGTTTACTTCTCAGTTTCCAGGGCAGAAAAAACAAGGTTTAAAATTATTAGATTTTAAAATCTATTCTTAAAAATATAAAAGTTTATTAATTTTTAAAAAACCAAGGGAATTAAAAAACCTGATGAACAATATTAACTATTTATTATAATAGAATCAGAGATACGGGAGGGGAGTGGACTGACAATTCTCGGGGGAAAAGGAGTGGTGGGTGCCGGAAGAGACTGAACATAAACTGTGCACCTATGGATGAGGACAATGGGGGGTGGGGAAAGGGCAGAGGGTGGGGTGGGAACCTGGTGGAGGGGGAAGAAATGAGGAACTTTTGTAATAATATGAACAATAAAGATTGATTTAAAATTTAAAAAAAAAGAAAAAGAAAAGAAAGCATCTGATCAGTGTTCTCTCTCACATCACTGTTTCTCTCTCTTTCCCCTCTCTGAAAATCAGGGAGCACATCCTCCAGTGAGGCTATGATATATAGATATGTGGGGTTGACTAACGTAGGTTTACAGTTGTAAGTACACAAAAATTTATTTTTGTATTATTTAGTCATTATTATATTGTTTTCCTTACAAATTACTATAAAACTATTTTCTTCCCCTAGTATATATAGCTTTGATCATTTCAGTGGGATTTGGACAAATAATATGACTCACTTTTATCTCCCGAAGGTGTTTAATAAATGCTACTTGAATGAGAGAAATAGTTTGGTGGGTAGTACAGTTGATTTGGTCTGAAAAATATTAAAAATTTGCTCCTGTTAATGAAAAAAAAACATAGAAACCTGTAAATAATTTTTTATGAGTTTATTTGAGCCAAAACTGTCGACATAGGCCGGGAAGCAGAACCTCAACGGATTGAGATAATGCTCCGAAGAATGGCGGGTTACATTTCTCTATTTATACACCGAAATCAAAGGAGGGATATAGGTGGGTTACATGAAATTCATTGGTGATGGAGTAAGGAGGCGGGAGAAAGCAAAGCAGTGGGAAACTCCTGGGATTGGATAAAAAGTAAAATGATGGATGTGTACTCAGGTGAGTGCAAAAACAATTAACATGATAAAGAAGGAATTTGAGGCATCTGTCCTGGTGCCCACCACATTTGGTTGTGCCCCAGGGGCTCCGGAAAAAGGGAAGTTACAAGTTACCCAGACATCTCACAGATATGTTATCTCATCTTAGAGGCAAAAGGGCCTAGGGTAGGGGTGTCAAACTCAATCAGAGAAGGGGCCAAAATCTAAAATCCAGCCTAAATCGCGGGCCAAATGGTTTACTGAACAGTCATAAACTGACAATGTTAACCAGAAATGTGAATTTAAAATGAGTGGAACAATCTTTTCCTTAACAGTGCTGTTAACCAACTCACATGCTATCAAGCAAAACAGTAATATTGGTATCAAGCAAAACAGTAATATTGGAATGTACCTAAAATGCTCATTGTTTTGTTTTCTGGCTAGATGTCTGACACCGTTTTCCCCGGATCAATGAGTCAATGTTCGGTTTTATTTCTTGGGCTGTAGCAACCCGCAAAACAGCATGGAAGTTGTCATCGGTAATGCATGATCTGTGCTTGTTTTTGTTTAGATTCATTATTGAAAACATCTGTTCACAAAGATAGGTGCTCCCGAACATGGATAGAATACGGGCAGCATGAAGTCGGAGCTCTGGCATTGAGTCGGGGCAGTAGAGGGTAGAAGTCCTCAATTTCAACATCCTGAAACCTTGATTTCAGGCCACTGTCAGACTGAAGCTCGATTATCTACATCTGAAGGTGATGGGGCACATTGTTGACGTCAACTGTAAAAGGATTGGCAAAGATGTCAAAGCCTGAGTGCTGTGTTCTAAAGTCAGAGAAGCGCCGCTCAAATTCACTTAGTAAACAGCTAACTTTGGTAGCCAGCCGACTGCAAGGAAAAGTACCAGAAATAGTGGTTGAGATACTCAAACAAACGGGAAAGTGGGCAAGATTGTCCTGTTCCAGTTGGGACTTCCATAGTTGAAGTTTACGCTGGAATGCTGTGATCATGTCAGACATCTTCGTGATGACTTGTTTGCGTCCCTGCAGCTTCAGATTCAGTTGGGCGAGATGCTCGCATATGTCACACGTCATAGCAAAATCACATAGCCAGGCGGGATCTGACAGTTCAGGCAAGGGCTTTCCTTTACTTTCCATGAAAAGAGCAATTTGTTCTCTGAGCTCAAAAAATCTTTTGAGGACTGCGCTCTTGCTCAGCCATCTTACTTCTGTGTGGTATGGCACGTCTCCATGCTCTGCACCCACCTCCTGTAAAAACTGCTGGAACTGGCAATGATTCAGGCCACGTGCCCGTATAAAGTTAATAGTTTTAATGACTGTGGTCATTATGTCATTCATGTTCAGAACTTTTCCACACATAGCCTCTTGGTGGATAATGCAATGATAAGTAATCAAGAGTGTGTGGCAGTGACTGTTTTGCATTCTTTCCTTCATTAGTCCAACCAAGCCTTTCTTTTCTCCGCACATTGAAGGTGCGCCATCGGTAGTTAGCCCCACCAACTTTTCCCAGGGTAATTTAAAATTATTTATAGATTTCTCCACAGCCTCAAATATATCTCTACCAGTCGTCGTCCCATGCATGGCAGCTACATCCAAAAGTTCCTCAGTGACAGAGAGGTCGGTCTTCGTAGCACATATAAAGATGGACAGCTGCGCTGTATCAGTGTTGTCTGTGCTTTCATCGATAGCAAGTGAAAAAGCGAGATAACTGCATGCCTGTTCGGCCAGCTGTGATGATAGATTTCCTGAGAATTCTTGAACTCTATCTGCAATGGTGTTTCTTGACAAACTGACATTTTGAAAACTCTGTATCTGGTCTGGGCATACTTGCTCACACACTTTTAGCATGCATTGCTTCAAAAAGGCACCCTCTGAAAAACACCTTGAAGTACGGGCAATTTCTTCAGCCACTATAAAGCTTGCTTTCACTGCAGCATCATTTTTCGCTGTAGCCTTTGTAAACATTTGCTGCTGTGATTGTAGTTTGCCTTTTAGTTCTTTAACAATTTTATGCTTTTCTTCCAAAGTATATTTGCCATACTTAACATTATGTTTGGTGTCAAAATGACGATGTATATTGTACTCTTTCATCACCGACACTGTCTCATAACACAATATACACACTGGTTTGCCCTCTCTAAGCACAAACATGTATTCATTTTCCCATTTGTCATTAAATTGTCTGCCTTCACCGTCAACTTTTCTTTTCCTGGACATTTTGGGATCAGTATTGGCAGTAAAAGATGTAGTTTATTGGAAATCTGCGTTAGAAGGAAAAAGTTGAAAACTGCACAGGGATAGCTTGATTTGGCAGATGGAGTGGAGAAAAAAAAAGTCAGTCAATAAATGCCTGGCTGGGTACAGATAGCAGATTCTGTTGCGATTTTTATGCCTGCACTTTATGCCAGGAACTGGCAGCTTCTGCTGTGTATTTTTTATGCCCGCACACTCACTCTCTCCTCTGCTCTGCCACCCGCACAACCACATCAGATGCCGGACTATAGGTCACGCCTCCTGAATCTCGCGTGACTTGTTATCTATGCGCATGCGTAATAGATAGCAAGTACAGCGGCCGGCTAGGCGGCCGGGCGAGATCACAAGCCTCCTATGTCACCGCGTGTCATTGTGATGGAACGCAGCGAAGTGCAGTGATGACAGCGCGGTGCGGGCCACATTGCAAGGCCTGGCGGGCCGGATTTGGCCCGAGGGACTTGTGTTTGACATGTGTGGCCTAGGGGCTCAGTAAAAAGATCAAAGTTGATCTTTGTCTGGGAGAATATCTGGGACATGACTACCTACTATAATCTGTTAGATATTTAATTTTCAAACCATCTTTTGTGGTTATCTTTGGTCTCTGGGTTTGCAAGACTGCCACGCAGGCCTTCCCTGATATTGTCAGGTTAGCATGTGGCTTTTTTCTTTCAAACTCCATATTTGCCAATTATCTTCTATTTTATCTTTAATTATTTTTATTAGCTTTACTTGAGAGTATGTTTATTGATTTTAGAGAGAGAGGAAGAGAAAGGTAGAAACGTCGACCAGCTGCCTCTTCTGCACACCCCAACTGGGGATCAAGCCAGCAACCTAGGTTTGTGCCCGGACTGGGAATCAAACCTACAACCTTTTGTTGTACTGAAGATGCTCCAACCATCTGAACCACACCAGCTAGGAGCCAATTATCATTTTAGTTTTTGCCTAAACTAAATGGCTTGGCTTAGTGGTAGAGCATAGACCTATGAAGAAGGAGGTCATGGTTCAATTCTTTGTCAGGGCACATGCCTCTATTGCAGGCTCAATCCCAGTGTGGGGCATGCAAGAGCCAGCCAATCAATGATTCTCTCTCATTATTGATGTTTCTACCTCTCTCTCTCTTCCTCTCTGATACACACACACACACACACACACACACGCGCGCGCGCGTACACATATCTTTTAAGTAAGTTTTTATTGATAATGGAAAGTTATGGAACAGCAATTTTGCTAAGGTCATACACTTTTTTTTTTTTTATGTATTTTATTGATTTTTTACAGAGGAAGGGAGAGAGAGAGAGCTAGAAATGTCGATGAGAGAGAAACATCGACCAGCTGCCTCTTGCACACCCCCTACCAAGGTACATGCCCTTGACCGGAATCAAACCTGGGACCTTTCAGTCCACAGACCGACGCTCTATCCACTGAGCCAAACCGATTTCGGCCTTTTTTTTTTTTTTTTTTTTTTTTTTTATCCTCACCCAAGGGTATAGAGAGGAAAGGAGAAGGGGAGAGAGAAACACATGTGAGAAAGAAACATCGGTCAGCTGCCTGACCGATTTGTGGCCTGACTCAGGATTGAACCCGAAACCTTTGGGGTATGGAACATTGCTCCAACCCGGCCACACTGGCCGGGCAAGTCACATCACTTTTTAGGTGAGCCAGAAAAGGTTTAAATTCTGGCGTTCCTCATATGGCAGGAGGCACAGTTTAGTGGATAACAGCACTAGAGTCCGGGTTCAAATTCTACCTACACCACTTGTTAGCACCATGGTCTTGGGGCCTGTTTGAAAATTAAAGCATTCATGTGTATAAAACAGTTCCATAGCATTATATACATGTGAACTAAGATTAATGGGACTAATTTTTGGAGATTTTTAGCTATAATATTTTCTCTTTTTTTAATATATTTTTTGTTGACTTTTTAAGAGAGGAAGGGAGAGAGAGGGAGGGAGGAAGGGAAGGAGGGAGGGAGGGAGGGAGGGAGGGAGGGAGGGAGGGAGGGAGAGAGAGAGAGAGAGAGAGAGAGAGAGAGAGAGAGAGAGAGAGAGAGAGAAACAGAAACATTTGTGATGAGAGAGAATCATTGATCAACTGCCTCCTGCACGCTCCATACTGGGATCTGAGCCCACAACCTGGGCATGTGTCCTGACCAGGAATTGAACCATGATGTCCTGGATCATAGGTTGATGCTCAACCACTGAACATACCATCTGGGCTTAGCTATAGTATTTTCTTTATTTATAAAGTTGTTTCCACTTTAAAAAACATCTTTATTGTTGAGAGTATTACAGATGTCCCCATTTCCTTACCCATTGCCCCCATCTGGTCACCCCTCCCCATGGACCAGAGAGAGAGAGAGAGAGAGAGAGAGAGAAACATCTGTGATGTTTCTAGGAGAGAGAGAGAGAGAGAGAGAGAGAGAGAGAGAGAGAGAGAGAGAGAGAGAGAGAAACATCTGTGATTGGGGTATAATAAACAATAAAATGTGAACAATAAAATGTCAAGGGTCCAATAAAATGAACTCAAGGGTCCCTGGTTCGATTCCAGTCAAGGGCATGTACCTTTGTTGCGGGCACATCCCCAGCAGGGTGTATGCAGGAGGCAGCTGATGGATGTTTCTCACTCATTGATGTTTCTAACTCTCTATCCCTCTCTGTAACAAAGAGGAGTTACAGGGACAATCTAAATTGTCCTTTGACTGGAATCGAACCAGGGACCCTTGAGTTCACAGGCCGATGCTCTATCCACTCAGCCAAACCAGTTAGGGCCATTTATTGCCATTTTATTGTTCACATTTTTAAAAACTTCTTTATTGATTAAGGTATTACGTATGTGTCCTTATCCTCTCATTACCCTCCAATTATTCACATTTTAATCTCTTCTTCTCCTCCTTCTTCTTCATCCTTCTTCTCTTCCTCCCCCTTCTCCTTCTTCTATACTGGTTTGGTGGTGATGAACTTCTTTAGCTTTTTCTTGTCTGTGAAGTTCTATATCTGACCTTCAATTCTAAATGATAGTTTTGCTGGATAGAGTAATCTTGCTTATAGGTCCTTGGTATTTATCACCTTGAATATTTCTTGCCACTCCCTCTGGTCTGCAAAATTCTGTTGAGAAATTAGCTGACAGTCATATGGGCTCTTTCTTATAAGTAATTGACTGATTTTCTCTTGTTGCTTTTAAGATTCTCTCTTTGTCTTTAACCCTTGGCATTTTAATTATGATGTGTCTTGGTGTGGGCCTCTTTGAGTTCCTCGTGTTTGAGACTCTCTGGGCTTTCTAGACTTGTAAGTTTATTTCTTTCACAAGGAAAGTTTCCTGTCATTATTTCTTCAAATAGATTTTCAATATCTTGCTCTCTTCTTCTTTTGGCATCCCCATAATGTGAATATTGATACACTTGAAGTTGTCCCAGAGGCTCCTTACACTATCGTATTTTGGATTCTTTTTCCTTTTGGCTCTTCCGATTAGGTGTTTTTTGCTTCCTTGTATTCCAAATTTTTTATTTGATTCTCGGAATCCTCTTTTCTTTTTTTTTTCTTTTTTTTCTTTTTTTAAATATATTTTTATTGATTTTGTACAGAGAGGAGGGGAGAGAGATAGAGAGTTAGAAACATCGATGAGAGAGAGTCATCGGTCAGTTGCCTCTTGCACACCCCCTACTGGGGATATGCCCGCAACCAAGGTACATGCCCTTGACCGGAATCGAACCCGGGACCCTTCAGTCCCCAAGCCGACACTCTATCCATTGAGCCAAACTGGTCTTGGCAGGAATCCTATTTTCTACTGTTGAATCCCTGCAAAATATTCTTTATTTCAGTTAGTGCGTGCTTAATTTCTTACTGGTGTTTTTTTTGTGTGTGTATTTGACATTTTCACTAAGGACTTTGAAAGTCTCACTAAGCCCATTGAAGCTCTCATTAAGATCCTTGAGTAACCTTATAGCCATTGTTTTGAACTCTGAATCCAGTAGTTAGCTTGCTTCGATTTCTTTTATTTGTGACATATTTCTTTGTCTCTGCATTTTGACTGCTTCCCTGTGTTTTTCTGTGCAGTAGGTAGAGCTGTTAAGTCTTCTGGAATTGGTAGAGTGGTCTTGTGTAGTAGGTGTTCTGTAGGCTTCGTAGTCACCTGAGCTGGACCCTCTAGAACTAATTACAGCTCTGTGTGGGCTGTGTGCAGTCTTGCTGTAGTTGAGCCTTCATTGCTGTTGTGGAATAGTTGACTGAACCCCGTCCAGCATGGCCAGGGGTGAACCTGAGGAGGGGTGTTGAAGGATTAAAGAAACAGATAAGAGTATATAGTTGGGACCAGGTGTGCCTGGATGAGGAAACAGTGACAGTTTATAAGCCGAGGCTTTATTTTATAGTCAGATCACCAAAGCAAAACAAGGGCGAGATGTTTACAATGTTCTTGCAAGTTTCAAATCTGCTTCTTTCCTGTTGTTGCCATTCTCTGAACTCTATCAAGCTTGTTTTGGCAGCACTTGCTGCACACCCCCCACAGCCCACATTCCGTAGCTACCTAGGGCTGCAGTGTTGGACTATAAGGTCAGGCTTACAACCATAATCTTTTGCCTATAATTGTGCTGGGAGGACTTTGCCCTCTAAGCTGGAACTTGTATGTGACTTTGCAACAGTTAGTCCAAGGTTTGATCCTGTCGGAACGCTGTAGCCACTCTCCACAGTTGACCTCTAAGCCAATTGGGTATAAGGATTAGCTGTGACTAGAGTGGAAGCAAAAGACACTCCTATGGAGCAGGATTTGCTTCACGGGGTTTTGGTGCCCATTGAAGCTGCCCCTTGAGTGTGTTGCTTGTGGATGTGTGGAGTTATAATTTGGTGTAGTCTGAAGCTGTCCACTGGGTTCCCTGGCCCTAATACCTCCAGAGAGAGGCAAAGTCAGTCACTGGTTTGTGGGCCGGTGCTCTAACCACTGAGGCTGGACTTGCATTTTTTATGAGAGGTACTAGAAACGAGTATTATTTTATAAACTGATTTTGAAATGGTTCATTCATTAAAGAAGGAAAATAAACATTGCAATGAAAACACATAATAACTGATTCTTAAATGAACTCTCTGACCTTTGCAAAGGGTATGGTTAAGGGAGGAAATATGTAAATAACTCTGAGTACACAGCTGCTATTTGAGATTTTGCTGATTAGAAATGATGGGAGGAAATAAACCATACAAGAATTCAGTTGGGTCTTGTTTGAAGTACTTTGTGTAGTAAGTCTCCAAACTTATTTTAAAAAATTACAGCTTTTGAAGAACCAATTCTTGAAGTAGCATGATCAAAGTGGAATTCTATTTTTTTAATTTTTAAAGTATATGTCTTTAAAATGTAACTTTATATAATAAATCAGAGAAATTGTCCAGAAAGTCTAGGCCCATTATTTCAACAAAATTTTAAAAGGAAATAAGGTTGGCAATCAGAATAATTTGAAAAATTGTTTGTTTTTAATCAGAATTAACACATGCGGATGGAGAGTTCTCTTGTTTTCTGTTCTAAGGCTTGTGGCCAATCACGAGAATTCTTGTAAGAACACATAATAAATAACTTTAAATTAATGGGAATTTAATTTAACATTTATACAAAACATTTTTTGTACTCGTTCAATAGAAACTTAATTTGCCACTGGGTATAGCTACCGGTAGCAATAAAACTACTGGTCGGCAATGTGTTAAGAATGTAAAATAATGTTTTAGTTTTTTATTAAATTAACAGTTTCTAAACACCTGGGGAAAATTAACTTATTAAGTATAAGTATTTCCTGTCCAAAGTAGCTGTTTATGGAGAATATACCACTTGTCTATGATATTTCTGAGACCGATTTGTTAATGTTGCTAAGGTTTTAACTCTGGACAAATATTTAAGAAAAATTAAACTATTCTATAAAAATAGTAAACTTTGACACAGCTATTGAATCAGACTTGGTTCATATCCTAACTCCAGCTTTTTTTAGTTGGTGCCTAGTTCTTTAGCCTGTTGTTCAGTTTCCTCATTGGGTTATTTTGATAATTAAATGAGTATATGTAAAGCACTTAATATTATTGCTGTCACCACGTAACTTCCAAAGTGTTTATATTTATCCTTTAACCGCCTCCAGATTGATGCGTGATGGGAAAAGAAAATTTATTATGAGTGCCCTTTATTTTAATATCTAGTTAGAAGTAGAGCTTAGAACAAAACTAGATTTGTCGGAACAAAAACAATTGAGATTCTGTTTGAGAAATAAACAAGGAAGCTGCCACATACATTATCTGTTTGTGCAGTGGGAAGACATTTGAATTTCTGATTAGTTTCCTGCACCTCGCCCTTGCCTTCAATGTGAAACACGGTTGCCTCAGTGTGAAATGGTCTGTATTCCTTTGGAGCATCAGGCCCCACTGAAACAGTGGAGAACAATCCAGGAATGTTACTGCATCTAGCTGACCAGAGCCTTTTGGAAGGACAACTAGATGGGTTCCCGTTTTTAAAGTCTATAATGTTTGCATCATTAAGTTTCTATAGTTCTAAAATTACTGGTTCCATGTCTTCCTAGGTTGTGCCCATACATTTGTTATTGTTGTTGATTGTGCCCATCCATTTTAAGAGGTAATTATTTAATTAAGAAATGTAAAGTATATAGTTAACAATCAATAAAACTCATCATTACCAGTTAAAATACTGGAGTTTTTCCTTATCTTAAAGTTTTCAAAATATAATCATTACACAGACATACACACAAATACACATATAAATGTAATTTAAATTTTTTGTTTGATCATAATCATTTCAGCAATATCATAGATAGGCTGCTGGACCCTGGAATTTAAAAGAGAGGATCCTAACATCAGAAACATATAATACTCAAGAAGTATCAGACAGTGTTTTAAACTTATTTCTAAAACGTACTTTCAGGAATTGTAATGTGTATCTAATCTACTCAGTGCTGTTTTCTTGACTTATTTTATTTTTAAATAATTTATTTAAGCAAGATTTCTTTTTTAAAAAAATAAGTTTTTATTGTTCATATTATTACAAATGTTCCTTTTTTCCCCCCCCACCATTGCTCTCCTCCACCAGGTTCCCACCCCACCCTCTGCCCTTTCCCCACTCCCCATTGTCCTCATCCATAGGTGCACAGTTTATGTTCAGTCTCTTCCCACATCCCCCTCTCCCCTTTTCCCCAAGAATCGTCAGTTCACTCTCCTTCCATACCTCTGATTCTATTATATTCAACAGTTAATATTGTTCGTCAGATTTTTTTAATTTCCTTGGTTTTTAGATTCACTTGTTGATAGTTACGTATTTGTTGTTCATAATTTTTATCTTTATTTACTTTCTCTTCTGAAAGAACCCCCTTCAGCAATTCATATAATTCTGGTTTGGTGTTGATGAACTCCTTTAGCTTTTTTTTTATTAGTGAAGCTCTTTATCTGGCCTTCGATTCTGAGTGATAGCTTTGCTGGATACATTATCTTTGGCTGTAGGTTCTTGCTATTCATCACCTTGAATATTTCTTGCCATTCCCACCTGGCCTGCATGGTTTCTGTTGAGAAGTCAGCTGACAATCATATAGGTGCTCCTTTATAGGTAACTACCTGCTTTGCTCTTGCTGCTTTTAATATTCTCTCTTTGTCTTTTGCTCTTGTAATTTTAATTATTATGTGTCTTGGTGTGGTCCTCTTTGGATTCCTTTTGTTTGGAGTTCTGTGCGCTTCCTGGACTTGTAAGTCTAATTCTTTCACCAGGTGGGGGAAGTTTTCTGTCACTATTTCTTTCAGTATGTTTTCAATATCTTGCTCTCTCTCATCTTCTGGGACCCCCATAATTCTGATGTTGGTTTGCTTGAAGTTGTCCCAGAGGTTTCTTACATTATCTTCAATTTTCTGGATTCTCTTGCCTTCTAGCTTCTGCGGAGGAGTGTCTTCTGGTTCTTTATGTTCCAAATCTTTGACTTGATTCTTGTGATCTTCCATTCTGTTTTTAGGACTCTGTATAATATTTTTTATTTCAGAAAATGTATTCTTTATTTCTTGTTGATCCCTTGTCATTTCTTGTTGACTCCTTATTAATTCTAGTTGATCTCTTTTCATATATCCTCATAGGTCTTATCCATCTTTTCTAGGAAATTCTTGAAAAATCTTATAAGCGTAGATTTGAACTCTATATCCAATCGCTTTTTGTTCTCCATTTCTTTCATTTGTGATCTATTTCGTTGTCGCATTTCGCAGTTACAGATGGGACGGGGTTTCAGGGTGGAGCCTACAGCCTTGGCTTCCGTCAGCCCCGCCCTATGAGGCTCCTGCGTCTCAGGGTCCTTCAGTACTCGCTGCAAAGCACCTCAGAGATAGGCCCTTGATTTTCGCCTGCTGCCAAACAGTCTAGGCTCTCCCCCAATGAGCCCGGTATTGGGGTTCAGTTCAGTTGGAAGTGGAGTTGGAGGTGGCGTTCAGAGCAGACTGGAGCCCCTGTCTCCTTCCCACCGGGGCAATCCAGCGGCACAGCTGACCGTCCCTTCTCTGCGTGCAATGTGCGCGCCGCCGGGACCTCCTTTCGCCACTCCCCCGGGGTTCCGCCTCGCAGCTCAGCTCCCTATGGATGAGCCTGGGTCCCCGGGGTCTGGCCCAGAACTGGGGTTCAGAGCAGTCAGAACTGGGACCCAACACAGTTGGAGTTTTATCTCCTTCCCACTAGGGAATGCCAGCCAGGCACTCGGCCTCCCTCCTCTCCGGCTCTGTCCTCTCTGCGCGCTGCGTGTCTCCGTACCTTAGGCTTTTACAGCTCCTCCGCGCTTCCTTCTGGTTTTCTCCTTGCTTCTCGTTGTAGAATTTCCAGTCGACTTTCCTGTAGTTCTGGGTAATGTCCATTTTATATTTTAGTTGTATTTTATTGAAATTGTTGTGTGTGGCTGTGGCTAGGTGTTTACCTGGGCAGCCATCTTGGATCCTCTATTTAAGCAAGATTTCAATGCTCCCCAATTTTTTTAAGCTCATACTTTGTCAAAGGTGATATATTTCATGCCCTCCAATTCTCATTCCCTCACTACCATATAGTGAATGAATGAACATAATCAGATCATTGTTTCTTTTTCCTTTTATGCACTGTGCATATTTTCAAAAGACCTCAATGGCAAATTGTTTAATGTAAATTCCTGGCATTTAAAATCCCTCTCAAGTTTGAAAGTACTCTTTCTCTAGGCTGTCAGATACATGTATAATTCATAATATGAAAGAAGGTTCCCTGTTCTTAATTGTGTTGACATTTTTTATAGTTTGTGGCCTCAGCATCTGTAGGGGGGAAATTCTAACACAGTTTAATGCCATAAACGTTATCATAGGTCTTACGGATTTTGCACAGTAAAAGAAACTATCAACAAAATGAAAAGACAACCTACTAAGTGGGAGAACATATTTGCCAATGATACATCTGATAAAGGGTTAATATCCAAAATAAATAAGGAACTCATATAATTTAACGAAAGGAAGACAAACAATCCAATTAAAAAATAGGCAAAGAACCTAAATAGACACTTCTCCAAAGTGGACATACAGATGGTCAAGAGACACGAAAAAATGCTCAATCACTAATCACTGAGAGATGCAAATCAAAACTATAAGATACCACCTCACACCAATCAGAATGGCTATCATCAACAAATTAGCCAACAAGAAGTGTTGGCAAGGTTGGGGAGAAAAAAGGAATGCAGACTGGTACAACCACTGTGGAAAACAGTATGGAGTGTCCTCAAAAAATTAAAAATGGAACTGCTATTTGACCCAGTGATCCCAATTCTAGGAATATATCCTCAGAAAACTGAAACACCAATCAGAAAGGATATATGCACCTCTTTGTTCATAGCAGTGCAATTTACAATAGGTAAGACTTAGAAACATCCTAAGTGCCCATCAGCAGATGAGTGGATTAGAAAACATATACATCTACACAATGTAATACTACGCGGCAATAAAAAAAGAAAGAACTCTTACTATTTGCAGCAGCATGGATGGACCTGGAGAATATTATGCTCAACGAAATAAGCCAGTCAGAGAGAGAAGAGCATCACATGATCTCATATGTGGAATCTAATGAACCAAATAAACTGGATGATCAAAAATAGACCCAGTCTTAGAAGCATGAGCAGACTTTTGAACGTCAGAGGGAAGGCAGGGGAGAGTGGGTGGGAAGAGAACAACCAGTGAACTTGTATGCAATATGCATAAACCGTGAACATGGTCAGTGGGGTGGTAAAGGCCTAGGGAAAGTGGAGGATGGGAGCAGGCTAGAACAGGTTAATGGAAAAAGAAGGACCTATGTAATACTTTCAACAATAAAGATTAAAAAAGGAAAACATATGGAACTGCCATTTGACCCAATGATCCCACTTTTAGGAATATGTCCTAAGAAACCCAAAATAGCATTCAGAAAAAATGTGCACACCCCTATGTTCATAGTGCAATTTACAGTAGCTAAGATCTGGAATTAGCCCAACTGCTCATCATACATGAGTGGATATAAAAGCTATAGTATCCCTAACCAGTTTGGCTCAGTGGATAGAGCGTCATTCTGCAGACTGGAAGGTCCCAGGTCTGATTCCGGTTGAGGGCATGTACCTTGCTTGCAGGCACATCCCCTGTGGGAGATGTGCAGGAGGCAGTTGATCGATGTTTCTCTCTCATCCATCTTTCTAACTCTGTATCCTTCCCTCTTCCTCTCTGTAAAAAAGCAATAAGAAAAAAAATATTTTTTTTAAAAAAGCTATGGTACATTTACACCATAGAATACTATGCAGCAGTAATAAAGAAGGATCGCTTACCCTTTGAGACAGCATGGAGGGACCTGGAGAGTATTATGCTAAGCAAAATAAGCCAGTCAGAGAAAGACTCATATGTGAAATCTAATGAACAAAATATAACCAGAGACAAAAAAGCACAGAACAGACTGGAATCTCAGAGGGGAAGAGGGGTAGGAAGGTGGATGGGAAGAACTTGTAAGCATATATGCATAACCCATGGGCACAGACAATAGGGTAGTGAAGATCTGGGACGGGGTGAGGGCAGCCTAGAAAGGGGTCAATTGAGGGGGGGGAGTGTGGGAATGGGCATACATACTATTTTCAATAAAGATTTTAAAAAAAGGTTTATTTGGCTATTTGTGGTCATATGAATTTTAGGGTTTGTATTTTTTTTATGCCTATGAAAAATACCATTGGTATATTGGTAGGGATCACATTGAATCTGTAGATCACTTTGGGTAGTGTGGACATTTTAACAGTATTCTTCCTAAATTATCAGGGAAGTGCAAATCAAAACCACAATGAGATAGCACCTCACACCTGTTAGGATAGCTATTAAAAAGACAAGATGACAAGTGTTGGTGAGAATGTGTAGAAAAGGGAATCCTTATACCCTCTGGGTGAGAACATAAATTGGTACAGCTGTCATGGAAAACAATATGAAGATTTCTCAAGAAATTAAAAATAGAACTGCCATATGATCCAGCAATCCCACTTCTGAGTTTATATCCAAAAGAAATTAAGTCTGTATTTTGAAGAAATATCTGCATCCCATGTTCTTTCAGCATTATTCACAATAGCCAAGGTATAGAAACAACTTAAATGTTTGTTGACAGATAAGTGAATAAAGAAAAGGTGGCATATTACCATATTTTTCAACCATAAAAAAGGGGAAATTTTCAGCAACACAGATGAACTTAGAGCACATTATGCTAAGTGAAATAAGCCAGACAGGGAAAGACAAATATTATATGCTATCAGTTATATGTGGAAACTAAAAATATAAATTTTTTAAAAATCTTGAACTTATAAAAACAGAATAGTTATTGCTTGCGGCTGGGGGAAAAGGGTAAAATTTTTCAGTTATAAGATGAATTACTTCTGAGAATCTAATGTACAGCCTGTAACTATCCTATATAATAAAGACGTGATATACAAACTGACCATCACTCCGACACACAAGATGGCCGCCTCCATGTGGTCAAATATGGCCACCCCCATGTGGACACAAGATGGCCAGCAGGGGAGGGCAGTTGTGGGCAATCAGGCCAGCAGGGGAGGACAGTTGGAGTGATCAGGCCTGCAGGGGAGGGCTATTAGGGGTGACTGGGTTGGCAGAGGAGGGCAGTTAGGGGCAATCGGGCCAGCAGGGGAGAGTAGTTAAAGATAATCAGGCTGGCAAGGGAGGGAAGTTAGGAGTGATCAGGCCAGCAGGGGAGGACAGTTGGGGGCGACCAGGCCTGCAGGGAAGGGCAGTTGGGGGGGGACCAGGCCAGCAAAGGAGGGCAGTAAGGGGTGACTGGGCCAGCAAGGGAGGTTAGTTAGGGGCAATTGGGTCAGAAGGGAGCAATTAGGCATCGATCAATCTGGCAAGGGAGTGGTTAGAGGGTGATCAGGCTGGCAGGCTGGCAGGCGAGCAGTTGGGGGCCAGCAGTCCCTCGAGGGGTCCCAGATTGGAGAGGATGCAGGCTGGGCTGAGGGACACCCCCCCGTGCATGAATTTTGTGCACCAGGCCTCTAGTAGTTTATACTACTATATTTTATACTTGAATTTGCTAAGAGGGTAGATCTTCAGTGTTCTCCACACTATGTGAGGTGATCAGTGTGTTAATGAATTTAACTGTGATAATCATTTCAGGATCTATATCAAATTGTATCACTTTAAAAATATACAATTATACATATCAATTATACCTCAATAATGCTGGAAAAATATATTTTAAGGTCACATCATATGTTGGGCACTGTGCTGAGCATTGAAAAAAAAAATACACACACACACACACACACATGCAAATACAATGGACAAGACCACACACTAATAGACTCTAGCAGGTAGAAGGAACAATAAACAACAAAAATGAGTGCTCTGAAAGGAGTAGTTTAATGAGAACATGTAGCAGGAATAAATTACTAGGGAAGTTTCCCTAAGAAAATTGCACTTAAACCCAGAATGAAAGGAAGTGAAGGAGTTAGCAAGAAAAGGATCAGGGCATGTTGCTACAGGCAAAAGGAGTAATGTACAAAGGCTTGGAGTGAGGGAGTTCAGTGCATTTGAAAACTAAAGAAAATGAGTGGGGCCAATGAATCAAGAAGGGGAAGAGAGTGAGGTGAGATAACATATCCTAAGAAACAGGCACAGTCCAGGCCATGATAAGGATCTTTTTCTTGGTCTTTATCCTAAGAGAGTGAGAAGCATTTAAGGGTTTAAGACAGTAATCAGATTTGCATTTTAGAAACAGTTATTCTGCAGTCTGAAGAAGAAAGGATCAGAAGGGACAAGAAATGCATGAGACTAACTGGAAATGGAATGCTGAAGTTGGAGATGGTGAGAAGAGGATGGGTTTTTATGTTTAGAAATGGATCCCACTTAGTGATTTTGAGGTAGACAGTTCTAGGGGTTAGAAGAGGAAGGACTGGTTTGAGTGCCTGATGAATAGCAGTCACATTGAGTAGGACACTGGGAAAAGTCAGGTTTGAGAAGGAAGATGATTTTATTTTTGTATCTGATGAGTTCAGGATGCCTATGAAGTATCAAAAGTGGAAATTTAAGTAAGTAGTAATATGTAGGAATTTGGAGTTTAAGAGATGTCCTAGCTAGAGGCACATTTGTGATTCATTGGCTTATATGTAATAAATGAATTTGTGAACCTGTTTTAGATTGCCTGGAAAGAATTTGGAGTGAGAAGGAAAAGGTGATTTAGAATAAACTTCAAGAACTCATTAGGGATATTCTGTATAATTCTTTTTTTTATTGGCAATTTTTGGTTTATAAGAATTGTACTTTGTAATAAGCTTGGTTGTTTTAATTGAGGCTTTCTGTTGTGATATAGTAACTCTCTTCCTCTTGCCATGTACATTTGTCATTTCTTATTTTTTATATAATACCTATTATTTATTCAGACAGAGAATAAGCTTTACAATTAAATTATCTTCCAAAGCTACTGCAATTGACATTTTCTAAGTATCTTGGTATACAGGGAGCTTTGTCTAGATAAGGAATGAAGAACTATTCTTACTACATATTTGTCCTTAAAACGGTTGAGGTGATATACATACATAATAAGGAAAATTGAATACTCCTTGGCACAGTCTTTTACTGTGAGCCATTGGGAACCTCCTTATAGAGAGCTCTAAAAATAATAAACGTTTACTACTCATACTATCAGATATAATGTCTGATTGCCTAAGTGACAATGGTGGCACCACCTATGTCACTGATGAGTCGCTGAAGATAGGGATAAGAAATTAATTCTGTCAGAATGTAAAACATTCGTCCTACAAAAGCTATTGTTAAGAAAATTTTAAAGGCAAAACTAGAGGAAGGAGGAACGCCCCAAGGGAACCCCCACCTACCCTGATCTGGGACACCCTTCAGGGCAAACCAGGCCTCTATCCTACCTAATAAAAGAGTTCTATGCAAATTAACCACCACTGCTCAAGCCACGCCCACCAGCCAATCAGAGCAAGTATGTAAATTAACCCCAACCAAGATGTCTGCAGTCACAGAGAGCAGTTGAGAGGCTTGGGTTTCTCTGGCAATAGAGGAAGCCAAGCTTCCTCTGGCCGGCCTAGGCCTCCACTCAAGGATACAAAGTTTCAGTTATAGAAGATAAATCCCAAGAAAAATGGCGGCAGCCACGGAGCTGGAGAGAGCAGGCTAGGGTTGTTCCCGGCAACAGAGGAAGCCAAGCTTTCCACCTGCCCTGGCCAGCCTAGGCCTCCACTCAAGAATAAGTTTCAATTATAGAAGGTAAACAACTCCAAACAGAAATGGTGGCAGGCACAGAGTGAGCATGGGGCTTGGCTCCACTCCAGGCTACAAAGTTTCAATTGTAGAAGGAAATAAATTCCAGATACCAGGGCCTCTGCTTTGGTCACCAGGGGGTGTGGCCTGGCCTGCAAACCACCACAGGCCCCTTGCTCAGGCCGCCCCACAGCCCAAGGGAACCCCCATCCTGATCTGGGACACTCTTCAGGGCAAAACAGCCGGCCCCCACCCATGCAGGCCTCTATCCTATCTAATAAAAAAGTAATATGCAGATTGACCATCACTCCAACACACAAGATGGCTGCCCCCATGTGATCAAAGATTCTGCCCCCGTGTGGACAAAAGATGGCCACCACAAGATGGCCAGCAGGGGAGGTCAGTTGGGAGGCACCAGGCCTGCAAGGGAGGGCAGTTTTTAAAGTAGGCAAAAGATGTAAATAGCCCTAACCGGTTTGGCTCAGTGGATAGAGCATTGGCCTGCAGACTGAAGGTTCCTAGGTTCAATTCCAGTTAAGGGCATGTACCTTGGTTGCGAGCACATCCCCAGTGGGGAGTGTGCAGGAGGCAGCTGATAGATGTTTCTCTCTCAGGACCCTTCAGACTAAGGGCCAGCACTCTATCCAGCAAGCCAAACCGGCTAGGGCTACTCCTGTATTATTATTATTTTTTTTTTTACTAAAACAAAAATATGTAATTTCCACCCTACCTGGTTTGGCTCAATGGATAAAATATCAGCCTGTGAACTGAAAGGTCCTGGGTTCAATTCCCGGTCAAGGACACATGCCTAGTTTTCAGACTCGATCCCCAGTAGAGGGCATGCAGGAGGCAGCCAATCAGTGATTCTCTCCCATCATTGATTTTCTGTCTCTCCTTCTCCCTTCCTTGAAATCAATAAAATATACATATATATATATATACACACATATATATATATATAATTTTCTTTCCTGAAAGCATGTAATAGTTATTCAATGCTTCCAGTTATTTTATAAATATTATTTTATTGTCTTTCTTTATTCTCATAGAAACCTAAATGGTAAGTCATATTATTTTTCTGCTGAAGCAAGCTTAGAAAGATTAAGTGACTTGTTCAAGTATGGAAAGCTGAGATTGAAATAGTGACCTGTTGGGTTTAACTTCTGGGATTGTGGAGAAGGAGCTCTTAAAACTCTGCTCCTCCATAAATGCAATAAGAAAGCTAGCAAAGCCAAAACCAGTTTGGCTCAGTGGATAGCGCGTCGGTCTGCAGACTGAAAGGTCCCAGATTCAATTCCTGTCAAGGGCATGTACATTGGTTGCGGGCACATCCCTGAGGGTGGTGGGGAGCGTGCAGGAGGCAGCTGGTTGATGTATCTTTCTAATTGATGTTTCTAGCTCTCTATCCCTCTCCCTTCCTCTCTGTGAAAAATCAATAAAATATATTTAAAAAAAATAAAAAGGCTAGCAAAAATTGTCAGGTCCACGGGAAAGACCTGTGAAGGCTCTCATCTCCTCGAGCTGGGCCTGTGGCTCTGTGCAAACAGGAAGCAAGTGCTAAGGCAGAGTAGTATTTTGCCTGTTGAACATGGAAAGTGTGCCAGGGCAGACAGATAGCACTGCTGAGAGACATACTGATTCAAGGCATTTAAGGAAACCTTATTCCAGCTGCTAGCTGACTAAGTGGAACAGAGGCTACACATCAATGAGTACAAACTTTACAGAACTATTCTAGGGAAGTGATAACAGACAGCAACAGTAAACACTGAGAAAGGGAGGTATATGACATCCAAAGTTGTCACATTGTATTATTTTAAATTTTCAACTAAAAATGTCAAGTCACATAAAGAAACATGAAGGTTTGGCTGATACACAAGAAAAATAAGTCAGTGGAAACTGCCTTTGAGGAAATGCAAACATTGGGCCTACTAGAGTTTAAATCAGCTGTGAGAAATATGTTCCCTAAAATAAAGGAAACCACATGTGAAGAATTAAAAGGGTGTAAGAAAACAATGTCTCACTACATAGAGAATCCTAATATTATATATAAAAATCCTGAGCCTGCAACGACCAGGAGGCTCCACCAACCGGAAGTCAGTCCTGCAGTCAGCACTGGGCTGCTGTGACTGCAGGCATGGTGACCCAGCACTGACTGCTGAAGGGTCTGCGAATCAGGCCCCGAGAGAGGCCTGAAGAGAGAAGCAGGGTCTGATCTATTGATTAGTCCTTGCCTCTCTCTTTAGCTCCAGGCCTGGTCAACAGGTGTGCCTCCATTTCTCCCCAGGCCTCCACCAGGACTGCTGATCAGTCCCAGCTTTCTGATCAGGCCTCGTTAATAGGCCCAGAGATGCTCACTGGCCTAGAAACGGACCAGTCAAAACCAAATGTGGGTCAACTGTGAGGAGCCAATGGCTGCCTAGGAGACAGAGCTTTTGACACTGACTGGCATAGAAACCGACCAATCAGAACCAAATTGGCTAGCAGAGGAGGGCAGTTGGGAGCAAGATCAGGCCAACAGGGGAGGGCAGTTAGGTGCAATCAGGCAGGCAGAGGCAGTTAGTGGCGATTTAGGCCAGCAGGGAAGGGTATTTGGGGGGTGAGATCAAGCTGGCAGGGGAGGGCAGTCGGAGGTGATCAGGCAGGCAGTGGAGCAGTTAGGTGTTAGGCTGGTAGGGGAGCGGTTAAGGGCAGGAAGCGGTTAGGAGCCAACAGACCCGGATTGTGAGAGGGATTGGGCCCAAACTGGTAGTCAGACACCCCCCAAGGTGTCCCAGATTGGAGTGGGTATAGGCTGGGCTGAGGGACATCCCCCATAGTGCACAAATTGTGTGCACCTGGCCTCTGGTATCTAATAAAGAGATGGGAATTATAAAAAGAAAAGGGAAATTGGCAGAAGAAAGAACCACCAGACGAAGACAGGTCGATCAATATTATCTAATCTGAAGAAAAGGGGGAAAAATAAAAATGAACAGAGCATGAGAGATCCATGAGACATTCTCAAGTATTCCAGCATACACATAATAGGAGTCCCAGACGGAGTTGAGAGAGAGAGAGAGAGATAGAGAGAGAGGCACAAAGAGAGTACAATAGGTCCTTGGGTTATGTCAGAGATCTGTTCCTACGGTGTGACGTAACGCTATTTTTGCCATAAGTCATAATCCACCTATATAAGCACCTACGTCACTCACATGGAGCACATACACAGCAGTAATGAATTGAAACAGAAAAAAAAAAAGAAAAGAAAGATAATTCCTGATCTTTATTTGTGGTAAATAAATAATAAAAAAACATAAAGCACATATGTGCATACATCAAAATCATGGAACTTTTTCTTTTATAAATAAACTAGAGGCCCGGAACACAAAATTCGTGCATGGGGGTGATGGTTCCCTCAGCCCAGCCTGCACCCTCTCCAATCTGGGACCTCTCAAATGATGTCCGACAGCCCGTGTGGGTCTGATCCAGGTAGGATTGGGCCTGCATGGGCAGTCGGACATCCCTCTCACAATCCAGGACTACTGGCTTCCAACTGCTCGCCTGTTGCCTACCTTCCTGATTGCCCCTAACCACTTGTGTCTGCCCACCTGATCAC
Organism: Pipistrellus kuhlii; assembly: GCF_014108245.1. Taxonomy (NCBI): domain Eukaryota; kingdom Metazoa; phylum Chordata; class Mammalia; order Chiroptera; family Vespertilionidae; genus Pipistrellus; species Pipistrellus kuhlii. Next base: position 1,510,861 of record NW_023425531.1, read on the forward strand.
CCCCTAACCACTCCCCGGCCAGCCTGATTGATGCCTAGCCAGCCTGTTTGTCCCTAACCACCTTCCCCTACAGGCCTGGTTCCCCCCAACTACCCTCCCCTGCAGGCTTGGGTCCCTCTTAACTGCCCTTCCCTGCAGGCCCGGTCACCCGCAACTTCCCTCCTCTGCCTGCCTGGTCACCCCTAACTGACCTCCCCTATAAGTTTGATCACCCAAAACTGCCATCCCTTGCAGGCCTACTCCCTCCCAACTGTCATGGTCAATCTGCATATTAGTCTTTTATTAGATAGGATAGAGCAGTGGTCGGCAAATTGGGCTCACTAGCCACATGCAGCTCTTTGGCCCCTTGAATTTGTGGCTCGCGAGCCACAGTTTGCCAACCACTGCTTTAGGACAGTGATTTGGGTGATTCCTTGCAGGCGTCTTCAAACTACGGCCCGCGGGCCACATGCGGCCCGCAGAGGAGTCTGATCTGGCCCGCCAGGTTTTTTGGGCAGTGAGCGCAGCCGAGGTGTTACAGTAGGAATTAGTAGTTCATATAGTCCGGCCCTCCAGCTCTCTGAGGGACCGTGATCTGGCCCCCACTTTAAAAAGTTTGAGGACCCCTGCAGAGCAATGGTTAGCAAACTGTGGCACATGAGCCACAAACTCTGGCCAAAGAGCCGCATGTGGCTCACAAGCCACAGTTGCTGACCACTGGGATAGAGGCCTGGTGCATGGGTGGAGGCCAGCTGGTTTGCCCTAAAGGGTGTCCTGGATCAGGGTAGCGGTTCCCTTGGGGCATGGGGCGGCCTGGGCCAGGGGCTTGTGGTGGTTTGCAGGCTGGTCACGCCCCCCAGCAACCCAAGCGGTGGCCGTGGTATCTGGGATTTATTTACCTTCTACCATTGAAACTTTGTAGCCTGAAGCAGAGCCAAGCCTCCTGCTCGCTCCATGGTGGCAGCCATTTCTATTGGGATTTTTTTATCTTCTATAATTGAAACTTTGTAGCCTGGAGTGGAGGCCTGGGCCGGCCAGGGTGTACAGAAAGCTTGGCTTCCTCCATCACCAGGGAAACCCAAGCCTCCCTCCTGCTCTCCCTGTGGCCGCAAGCATCTTGGTTGGGTTAATTTGCATACTTGCTCCTGATTGGCCAGTGGGCATGGCTTTGTGGGTATAACAGAATGATGATTAATTTGCATATTCCTCTTTTATATATAGTATGGGAGATAGTGATGTAACCACAAAACGATGTATGTTGAGTCCCTTGTAACCTGAGTCCATTGTTGCCTGTATTTAAGCAAATAATGACCCAAATCTCTCCCAAGTTTGATGAAAAACTTGGATCTGCATGTTGAAAAATCTCAACAAATTCAAAGGGATGCTTAGTACTATTAAAAATTGATTGCTCATTCAAACTTTGCACCTGAAACCAGTGTAATTTTGTTAGCCAATGTCACCTCAATAAACTTAATAAAAAACCAAGAAAAACCATTTCATCCTACTGTGCTCTATGATGTAGTAGTGACCTAAAGGCCTTACAATCATCCTTATTATGGCAACAGACATGCTTAGACTTGCCATGCCAGATCGTTTCCACAGTGCCTAAAACTACAGAAGATGAGTGTGAAAAGCCTTTTTAGTTAAGATACCCCACATAATTGGGTAACACTCACTATGACGTTTGTGTATTGTAATACATAGGTGAGATACTGAGACACATATGGAATGCTACAGTTCCTGGTATAGTTTCCTCTTCCTGTTGTGTGCAAGTCTTTTATTTGGCTGGATTGGTTACCTAGGAAACAGCCACAGGGTGAAGACGGATTGGTTGTTTGGGAAATGGAATTATAGACCCTTTAAGAAACAAAAGATTTGTTGGGTAAAACCAAAATGAACTGACTGAGCTTGTGCTGAATTAATATGGTTCACAGTACCATAGTTCTACAGGAGAATCTGGTTGATAAAGCAGGATTTTAAATTTAGCACGTTTCTTACTTGTCTAGGTTCACCAAATGCTTATGAAGTCCTGCTTTGCCCACTGCTGTAGGCCTGCCTTGGGGTTTCCAGTGAAGTGGAAGGTTCCCTCTCTTCCTGAAAAGCTCATTTTCTGTTTGGGCTAAAAAGAAGCTGCTGTAAATCAAATGCTTAATTGTGTGACACAAACGGAATGTGCTTGGAGAATTTGGAGGATGTAAAAGATCTTGACTAACTAGTCAGTGTAAGAAATGGATTTGAATCTATAAGCAGGAGATAATTTTTTGAGGTAGAAGATGAAATTTAAACTGGTGGAAGTTGGGACACTAACAGAACCAGAATTTAGAAGATTCAATAGTAGCAACACAGCTGCCTTGGTAGATCCCTTTCCCCAGACAGCTTATGGGAAATATGTGAGTAGGATATAGATTATGTTGGCCTAGAGCAGTGGTCGGCAAACCACCGCTCGAAAGCCACATGCGGCTCTTTGGCCCTTTGAGTTTTTGGCAAAGGCCAGCTTAGGAGTGCCCTAATTAAGTTAATTACAATGTACCTGCCTATATAGTTTAAGATTAAAAAATTTGGCTCTCAAAAGAAATTTCAATCGTTGTACTGTTGATATTTGGCTCTGTTGACTAATGAGTTTGCCCGCCACTACTCTAGGACAACATCAGGCATACCATTTTTCCCATTATGGGGGTGCCAGAAGAAGAGAGAGAGCAAGATATTGAAAACCTATTTGAAGAAATGACAGAAATCTTGCCCTACCCAGTGAAAGAAATAGATTTATAAGTCCATGAAGCACAGAGAACCTCTAACAAAATGAACTCAAAGGGGCCCATACAGGACACATCATAATTAAAATGTAAAAGGTTAAAGAGAAAGAGAGAATCTTAAAAGCAGCAAAAGAAAAGCAGTTAGTTACTTACAGGGGAGCGCCCATAAGCTATCAGCTGATTTCTCAAAAGAAACTGCAGGTCAACAGGGAGTGGCAAGAAATATTCAAAGTGATTAATAGCAAGAACCTACAACCAAGATTACTCTACCCAGCAAAGCTACCATTTAGAATTGAAGGTCAGATAAAGAGCTTCACAAACAAGGAAAAGCTAAAAGAGTTCACCACCATGAGTATTACTGAAATGTTAAAGGGTCTTTTTTAAGAAGAAGAAAAAAAAATTAAAAATATGAATAATAAAATGCCAATAAATGCATATCTATCAACAATTGAATCTAAAAATTGTTGTGGGGTCGAACCCTGGGTTCAAAAATAAGACCACCAGAGGCTGATTAATTAACTTTTAAAAAGCAGGCAAGGATTTATTGAACTGGCCAGGACAGCCACAAGAGCACCACACATAGGTGGACTCCAAATGACTGCACCGTTTCAAAGGTAGGCAATTCCTTTTAAAGGTTTAAACCGCAAGAATTTTCCTTTTGTTCCTAAATCCTAAAGACTAAATTCTAAAGACTGGGGACAGCCCGCAGAGTTGGTTCCTAGTCACATCCTGCTGGACATTAGAATGTGGCCCTATCTTGTGATAGCGATAACACAGAAGCAGAGCTCAGCGGTTAGACTCTAAAGGTTATCTACAGTTTCTATCCCTGAAGCTACTGAGTCAGTGGGAATCAATCTCCTGTGGTCCTGGTCCCAGGCAAGGGAAAATTGCCTTAGCCTCCAGGTCTTCACCTGGAAGCTGAGGCAAGTACCCTGTGTTTTAATCAGATGCAGGGGCCAAACTAGAAGGGTTAAAATTCAAACAGCAGTTTTTACCAAAGTGTGGTTGCCACTATATTTCAAAAATCAAAATAAATGAACAAGAACATAATAAACTGATTAATAAAATAGAACTTGAGGCATGGAAACATGGAACTGAAGCTCAGAAGGAAAGAGTGAGAGAGGAGGGAAGAGATTAACCAGAGAACTTAATATGCATTACCTATGGACAAAGCCAATAGGATGGTGAGGGCCTGGCTTGGGGCAGGAACTAGTGGGATGTGACAGTGCAGGTGATGGGTATTACTCTGAACAATAAAGAGTTTTTAAATATTGGTGAATTTATTTTCTTACATACAGTGTACCTTCTGGTTGTGTGTCAGATAGCTTTCTTTCCTCTCAGAAGAAGGCAGCTGCTGAGTATTGGTCTTGATTTGTCTTGATTAGGATCCCTCACCACAGGAGCACAGCTCTTCTTTCAGAGCTGACCGTCTGCCGGGTCATTGTTCCATTTGGTCTGTGGAAGGCATCACTCTAATTTTCTTTTTCTGACTGTTCTGTTGCACTCATGGGGTGTGGTGCGCCAGTCAGGGGATGTGGGGGGGTCATCAGAGTCCACAGTATTGCATTTTGTCAGAGGGTCTTTCATTGCCTGTTGTCTGTTCTTACGCAGTGACAGCTTTTATAAATAGGGTAGTGACTACAGAGGTTAAGTTGTTAGAGATGTTTTGATGAATGATCAGGAGTAGTTTCCTTATAGGGGTTCTAGCACTCTGAAAGCCTTATTTGTTTCCAAAATTAGAATAAAAGATTTATCATAATAAGACACTCCCTCTCCCCCAAGTTTTCTTTTCAAGGAAACTTTTTAGTGTTTCCATTTAAGAACGATTTGCAACTCCCTGGTGCTTACCCCCATCCCTCTTGCCTTTTCTGGTTCCTAGCAGTTGCTATGATACTTTAAAGGTTAGCAGTTGTCAAACACTTTAAGCTGGTTTACCTCTCTTTGGGCTATGAAGTCACTCAGCTCCAAGCAGCAGCTAGGAGGAGGAGTGAGGCTTTACTGTGAGGGTTAGCTCCCTTCGCCGCCTCCAGAGAGGATCCCACAATGCTGTTGCACCTCTGGACATCCCAAAATGGGCTTAATTATTCTGTGATTTGAGAGAAAAAGGTACAACTTGTTTGAGTTATCTTCTTTCATTCTCTTGAAAAAGAGAGTAAGAAAAGAGTACAACTCAGTTTGGAGAGCAGAACTATTGGTTGGTGGTTTTTTTCCTTCATTTTCTTTGAACATATTGTTTTATTTCTAAAGATGTATCAGTGGCAAAATACAAGTTGCAGGAAAGTCCCTCCTTCCACCAGCCCCACAAGCCCACACAGATCCACACACACCCACAGATCTACATGCACACGCAGATCCACATGCACACACAGATCCACATGCACACGCAGATCCACATGCACACACAGATCCACATGCACACACAGATCCACATGCACACACAGATCCACATTCACACCCACCCTGGTTTGCTGCTCCCAGGTACCCCGAGTTTCACGCTGTCCTCAAAGAAGCCACTTGTTCAAGGCAAGTGCTATGTTGTTCACCTTGAAAAATAATTAAACCCCAAAATGATGTAGAAATCTTTTTTTTTTTCCAGTGGCTCCAAAAATTCCTTTTCCTGTACTTTTCTGGCAATTTTCTCATTCGCAGTTGCCCTTAAAAGGGGAAACCAGCAGTTTTTGACGGGAAAAAGAAAAAGTCATTACTCTTTCACCTTCCTTACCTAGGTTTCTACAAATTAATTCACCCCAAATTTGATAGAGGGTTTCCTTTGGTTTTCATGAGAACATGTTTATATTAAAATAGTACTTCATATTTTACAAAATTCACTTTATTGTTATTTGAGTGGATAAGGAGAATGGGGCACCTTATACCTCTGTGCGTTCCTGCTGACACATGCCGGTAACGGTTTGCCAATTGTGAGCGCTTATACGTTGTACCAACATTGTTGAACTTCCCAAATGGTGGAGTTTACTAGTTTTTACAACATTTTCTTGAATATAATAAAAAAGTACTTATATTTTAATATGCTTAGACCTTTTAACTTTAATAAATTATATTGATTCTAGTATTTAATTAATTATTTATTTTATTTGTATGTTATGCTTAAGCATATTTTAAGCTTGCCTTCAATTTTCTGAGAAGTGTTTTTTCTCCTCAGCCAAAATAAAATGATATACAGTGAGTCTTGGATCTGGGAAAACAAAGTTCCCGCTAACGAGAGCTGGAAGCTCCTCTCTCTTGTTCACTGTTACTCTCCTGGGGCCTAGAAACAGCGTGTGCACACGTGCTCAGGAAAGTGTGTGTTTAATGAATGACGGATTCAGTGAGCTGCCTTTTAACGGCTTTGTGTGAGGTTTAAGTTCTCTTTTTATGTTAAATCAAGCATTACTATTACTTATGCATTCTAGCAGAATGCTGAAGAAGGGACTCAGTGGAATTAAGTGCTTGGATGACCCCCATAGAGAGAAATACGAGTTAAGACTGAGGGGTGTTGGTAGGGAATATCCCCTCCGAATGCAAACCCACTAACACGGCCCCACCTTTTGCATCTCCCCCAGGAGCGCTCACTGTGGGCCTGGTGCGACAGTGTCAGACAATCCACGGACGAGACCGGACCTGCATCCCCCCTCGGCTGCCCCCGGAGTGGGTCACCACCCTGTTTTTCATCATCATGGGGATCATTTCACTGACTGTCACGTGTGGGTTGCTGGTGGCTTCCCACTGGCGGAGAGAAGCCACAAAGTATGCTCGGTGGATAGCGTTCACTGGAAGTAAGTAGCCTGTGCTGTCGTTTGTCTAGAGGCATGCGCTCTGTGTGTGTGAAGAGAATCAAGAACAGTAATGAGGACTCCACACTCATCAGAGCAGCACTGTGGCCGTCAGATAACTGCACAGTCCCATCGCTCTTCAGAATTCTCATCACAACACCAGGACATCCAAACCCTTAATTGCTTTGTACGAAATGCTATTTTAATGAATTTTATTTTTGCCAACATTGTACTTGAGTGTTTGAGGTCTGTGACTCAGAGCTACCACTAACCTGAGTCTTTTCATCTTCTTGAAGGTATTGGTATCTTCTATCAAATAAAGATAAATCTAGATGAAAATACAACAGATATAAATTAGATTTAAGGTGCTGATGTGCTTTTTAATGCCCTTGATTTTTAGTTTTTTTGTCAGCTACGTATGTGACCATTGGAAAATCAACACATTTGATTATTTTATAATTATTTCTTAACATTTCTTATTCTATTAGTCAATGCCCAAAGGTGTGAGATATTTATATGTTGCATATTCATTTGTATTTTGTAGAACTGGTTTAATATCAAAATGTCAGAGGCTTAGCCCAAGTTAAAGGAAACAAAAATGTGCAAAAAAAAAGCTGTTTCTGAAATTTTACTTTCATGCTTCTTTCTCACTAAAGCAGTTTGCCTGCAGGAGACATTTATCCGTATCTAGAACATTTTGGTTGTCACAGTAAAGGGGGTGCTACTGACACCTAATGCGTGGGGGCAGAGTGGCGGGAGCTCCTGCGTGTACACAGGGACGCCTCCCAGCGAGGACTGCTCTGCCCCCGCGGGCTGGGGGCCCATTGAGAGGCTGTGCTCCCGGCACAGTGTGACGGGACTTGGGCCGCACCACAGCCTGAACTTTTAGCACAGTGCCTGAAACCTTCTCAGGTCTGCATACGTGCTTTTTAAGTGAATATTATAACAGCTTGCTTTCACTTGTTATTCTCATTTAGAACTCATAGGCTAGAGGTGAGGCATAATCCCACATATCCCTATTGTTAAAACTCAATGTATCCTTATGAGACAATAAGATAAGGGGATTATATTAGTTCACGAGCCTGTCTCTCCCTCTCTGTGAAACTCTTAATATATGCTTCCAGTTCTGTATTATCATTGTCTCTATATCTACTTTATTTTAAAATTTAAATCAAATTGCTTTTTTAAAATATGTTTTTATTGATTTCAGAGAAGAAGGGAAAGGGGTAGAGAGATAGAAACATTAATGATGAGAATCATTAAACAGCTGCCTCCTGCGTACCCCCTCCTGAGGATCGAGCCCACAACCCAGGCATGTGCCCTGATTGGCAATCAAACCCTAACCCTAATCTTAACCTCCTGGTTAACCACTGACCCATACCAGCCGGGCAGATCAAATTGCTTTTAACATTAAAAAATCTCCATTCTTGTTAAGAAATAAGAGAGAAGGTGATGATTTTTTGTGAGGTAGAACAGACCTCCCAAGACAGTCCTTTTGTAGACAGTAGGGTCCAGAGACAGTTGTAGAGACAGTGTTGCTACCCTAAAGGGTATTGATGAGGAATTTTAAGGGAATCTTTACTCACAGGGTATATTCACTTGTTCAGAGAGCATTCACTCTTTATGTAAAATCAAAGAAGCATATAGTTTTGGGATTTAGTTAAAATTTAGGAATGCATAAGCTATGAAAATGAAAAAAATCTCATGCAGTTTAGCAAAGCAGCATGAATCAAAGTATTCATTAAGATGGTCCCTGAGCCATTGTTTCCTGTGCCCAATAAAGGAAAAGAACTATAATATGTTGTTTACGTTTTTAAATAATATGCATATAATAATTCAAAGTCTAAATGAAAAGTAAGTCTCATTTGTGTCCCTGTCACCAGATATCCAGGACCTCTTTCCTGGAGGTAACACTGTCACTGATTTCCGGGTTTCCTGCCAGAGGTGTTCTAGGCATAAACGTGTGCACACGTGGTGCTCTGTAGCTGTACCTTCTGTTTGTGTCTGTGCCCCTGGGCTTCTTTTAGCTCAGGAGTACATACTGGAGTGAATGTCACCTCAGTAAGCACAGTTGCATTACTCCTAGCTTCCTTAATTACATTGGCTTTGTTACCACAGCTAAGCCACGGGGTTGGCAGTCCTAAGAGGGATTGGGCTCCCCCTAATGTTTCCATTCAGCCTTTGAAGATGTTCTATTGCTGTCATCATCTCTATTGCATCTATTTCTGTTCCAGTTTAGCTGTAGTTTTGGTAAGAATGTGAGGGTAATATTTTCCTCTGGTTTACACGGGGGGGAATCTCTCAGAGGAGAGCCACACATGGTGGGGCTGGCCAGTGGGGAGGGGGCAGGTAACAAAGGTCTTCAGGTCTGACCCTGGTCTTTCCCTTTAACTAGTTACATCCTCATCTACCACCACACCTGCCATTTAACTCTCACCACCAGGGCGGATATGAAGTTATGTCTCTATAGGCTTATTTAAGACCCAGAACTTAATTAAAAATTGAAATATATTATCAGGATTGATTATATTTTAAGATCTAAAGTAACTTCACAGATCTCAATAGTTTAAAAGAAAAATCATCTACTTGCATTAAATATCCCCAAGAAGTATAGAGAACCTAAAATTTTGGATTAAAAAACAAAATTAGATTGAATAAGAGTTCATTGCTTCCTTTAAATTTGATTAAGCTTTTCCTAACCAATTTGGAAAAAGAATTAAGTCTTGTAAAATATTAAACTCTTAAGTATAGTCATTAAATGTTTACTTCGTTATAATGGATAGATTTTTAAAAATATATATATATTATTGATTTTTTTACAGAGAGGAAGAGAGAGATACAGAGTAGAGAGTTAGAAACATCGATGAGAGAGAGTCATCGATCAGCTGCCGCTTGCACGCCCCATACTGGGAATGTGCCTGCAACCAAGGTACATGCCCTTGACCGGAATCGAAACCGGGACCTTTCAGTCCGCAGGCCGACGCTCTGTCCACTGAGCCAAACCAGTTTCGGCATGGATAGATTTTTATTTTATAATAGAATATATGAAAGGATAGAAATAAAGTCAGTACATTAGTTAACAGAATGAACTGTGTATATCAGAAAATGTCTAAATTATTTTAGTTTTTGAGATGAGAAGAAACAAAATGATTTTAAAACTAATCATATCCCATTGTTTTTATAGATTACCTATAGATTGTGATTTCATTTTACTTACCAAACCATATTAAGGCATAAGAATTATTAGAAGTTTGTGACAGATAATACTGATAAGTGGGCATTGGCAGCACTGATGAAGTTATTGCTGTCTATACAACAGAAGGACCAAAAGATCTAACACTTAATTACTGGATTTTTTTTATTTGTTCTGTTGTAGGTATCCAAAAGAATCCAAATGTGCTTATGTGACATTTGGCTTGGTCCTTCGCCCAAAATGAGATAGACTAATTGTGTGTATATTATAAAATTATCCACCTAAAGAGTGCAAAGCAAACAAAGGTACTGGTGTATCTCTTGAGTTAGTATGTTATTTTAGAAAATGTTACTTTTTACTTTTTAATACATTTCTGGAGCTGTTCCAGGAAAATACTTCTATTTTAACCTTTCGTTTTGTTTTGTCTAATTTTTTTAATATATATTTTTATTGATTTCAGAGAAGAGGGGAGAGGGAGAGAGACAGAAACATCAATGATGAGAGAAATCATTGATCAGCTGCCTCCTGCACGCTCCATACTGGGGATTCAGCCCACAACCTGGGCATGTGACTGTGACCTGAGTCAACCCAGTACCCTTCAGTCCACAGGTTGACGCTCTATCCACTGAGCTAAGCTAGCAAGGGCACTCCTATTGGCTTTTAAAGGACTCTATTAGATTTTATTGGTTGGCACAAAAGTAATTTAAGACAAGTGTCAGCTGATATGTTTATTCAGGACTCTGTCACTATCCCTCGGGATGGGTCTACCTCGGAAAAGGTTTCTCACTCAGGTTCTAGTGGAAAGGTTCACCTCTTCATATATAGTGAGTATAGTAATCAGTTTCCACATTACACTGAGAAATGTTTCCGCCTCCAGAATTGGGAAGACTTCCCATTTTACCAGTGTGCTTTCATAAAGCATAAACTGTTTTCTTGGGAAAATTAGCCAATCTGTAGGCAGTCTGCATTTGCTCAGAGCATTTCTTTTGAAGCACAGGGAGCGCACTGTTTGCTAAAACAGTGGCCTTGGAATCAGACACTGGGTTTGCTGATACTTTTCTAGAAACATTTTTAGCAAATATTAGATTTCATTGTGTTTGTATACAGAACTCAAAGGTTTCCCATCCTCCCCACTTGTGTATATTCAGAAACCTAACAGGGTGGGTGGTTGGGCTGAGGCTATGTCCATGATAAGATATAGCCACTCTGACAATTTGCTAATCATTGCAGAAGTCTGATTCTTTCCACTAGCTGACTTAAACCAGAGTAAGGTAGATGGTACATTCAAGTGCTTTTTCTCTAATTCCTTCTAACTAGTACCAACTGAGAGGAGCAGAGAAGTGGCAGAATAAGAACTCCAGTGGCACATGCAGCAGTTACTCAGCACTTCCTGCCCATGTGGCTGGTGCTGTGCCTGGACTTGATAATGCTTATTCAGACTTCTAGCACTTACTTCACTCTCAGAGGAACCAGAAGCCTAGAGGACACAGCTATGAGTAGCACAGCCAGGAGGCGGCCTTGCATCGCCATTGGAATGGTCAGGAGTAAGGCATACGAGTACTTGGAAGGTTTGGGACCTTTCTTAACGCTGATATTTGAAATTGTCTCAAAAGGTTAATCCACACTTTTCCTGATTTTAATTGTTAGATTTGGGGGATATTATATGATCTGTAGTATATGCAAATATTTTGACAAATGGTTTATGTTTTGACAGGTTTGATCATGTTATCAATCCACAATCCTTCTTATAAACTTCCTTTGCGCCAAATTTTCATTGTTTTCCTAATCACCAAACCATGTTACTAATGTTGTGTTTTGGTTTGTTTTACAGTGATCCTTTTCTGTATGGCTGCCCTAATATTTCCAATAGGATTTTACATCAATGAAGTCGGAGGTCAACCTTATAAATTACCCAACAACACAGTAGTTGGGTCATCATATGTACTTTTTGTCTTATCAATTTTCTTTACAATAGTAGGACTTCTGTTTGCTGGCAAAGTTTGTTTACCAGGCTGATGAATGTCTAAATTGCTTGACATTTTAATTATTTTTTATTTTATTTAAATTTTTTTATTTTTGGAGGGTGGAGAGGACAAAGGCAAGGCATCCGAGTAGTCCTGGCTCAGAAAGATGCTGAGATGAAACTGATGCTGAAAAGAAAAAGAAAAAAAGCTTTGATTTGTTCTCACTATGCACTTTGGATTTTTTTAAAAAGAGGGCCTTTTCCATAACCAAATACAGACGATACTGACTAACCCCCTGAGCATATTTCCAGGCCGCCGGGCCTGCACTGTGGTAGTCGCCTAGCGAGGGAGAATGCTTTCTGCTGAAAAGCACGTGGCCCTTCGTGACTCTGTGTTCCGTTTTTAACATCTAATGATTCACTTGAGGAAACAATTCTAAGTATTTATGAAACATGGTGGACCAGAGGGATGCAAGAGAAGTTCCTGTGGGGCTGGCCTCACCTCCTGAGAATAGTGTTCACAGCTTCCTGTAGCGTAGGAGCCGGTGGCACCAGAGGGACTGCCATTGCGTTACTGCACCGAGAAGCCAATAGATCAAACCTGTTTGCTAAAATGTATGTAAAATCCTGAAATTCCCTATCTCTGTGTACAAAAAAATAAAACACTAAGAAACATGTTACTGGGGTGGGTGGGGGAAATGTTCCTTATATTTATATAAATATATATAATATATATATTTTGCTGATGCAGTATACAGTGTATATATATATGTGTGTGTGTGTGTGTGTGTGTGTGTGTGTGTGTGTGTGTGTGTGTGTGTAAATTTATACACACACATGCAAACTGTTCCTGGAAGAGAACTCTGAATGCTTTGCTAGCAAAACACTGTGGTGTGCAAACCTAGAACTCAATAGAAAAAGCCATTTATCTGAAGGCTGTGTAGTGGAGAGAGTCTTCAGTTTACCTCATTCTTTGTATCGGCCCTTGATTTTAACAGGTGTTTGTAATAGGTACAGATAACCCACATCTTTCTAGGTGCAAATTTAAGTTACACTACAATTCTCTGTAGGTTAAGTTATTTATATGTGATGGTAGAAGGTAAGATCATGTCAAACCTCGTAGTCTGGGGAATTGGACACCATTTAAATTATTGGCAACTGTTGTCTGTTGTGCAGAGGTTCTTTTTCTTCTGATGTCAGTTCACACCGTTCTGGCTGTTTACCGCACCAGGATCATTCTGCTGTAGCAATTAAATGTGTTCTTTTCATCCATAAGCATTCTTATTCATGCATCTCCTTTACCAAAAACCTGAGAGCAGTGTCTTTTGTGTGCTCCATGCCTTTGTTTGCTTCCTTGTATTTACTGTAAAGGGCTGTCTGACCCACAGCTTTACTTTTTCCTAAAAAGCATTTCCACAGCCCTGAACCCACACGTCCTTTCCAAATACACGTTTCTCTTCTCCACGTCTCATGCTGTGCAGTGCACAGTTGTCTCCGGTGAACACACAGTATCTCCTGTTGGGAATGTGGGGCGGGGGTCTTTCGTGGCAGTGGAGCTCAGCTTTGTCGTCTTTGGAGGGAAGTGGAGGTCCCTGGCCAGGGAGCCCGTGCATCCCACTTCCCGTTAACACACACGCTGCCCGCTGACGTGGTCACGGATCCGTCACTGCGAGCTGGCTGGCTCCCTGTTCCCACCCCCCTGGGCCATCAGTGTTAGCTGTGGAAGGAAGCCCGGGGTTGCAGCTCGCTCGAGGGGGTAAGAGGTGAGCCACCCTGAGGCACATCCCGGAGTCACGGGGAGCTACACTTTCCTCCTGGGACCAAAGAAACCTTAGAAGATGCTTGAAAGGGACTTCCCCCAAGTGTTGTGATGTCGGCCAGGACCCGGACACTGGGCATGTCTGTGGCCGTTGGAGATGGCCACCCATGTCCTCAGTCACATGGTCACTCAGAAGGAAAGCTTGTGTTGTCACCATTATACCACTGAGAGAAAGTGTTAGCAAAGTGCGGTTCAGATTAATTTATATGACTGAGGGTTTCTCTCTTCCAAAAAGATGAGTTATATTGTAAATAGTTCCTCAAAATACTTTTAACTGGATCGTGAGCATGGGGAGAGAAAGTTTCTCTGCTGCTAAGAATTTCCCCACTGTTTACTTCTTTCACTTACAGTGGTATTGCAAGTTGACAAAACTTGAGGTTTTATTTGTATCTGTTACCCAAGCCATTAAGTTGACTAATTTCTTCATCATCATAAAGGGCCAGTGCATAGAGGCCTGGGAGGGGAAACTCCCCACAGCCAGTCAGCGCCCAGGGTTAAAACTGTCCACCAGATAGTGTGTGAGATCAGACCAAGCATTGAAATGGACTCGTTCATATAAAGTTCTGTACATCCTGTACGTGAAAAGAGACCGCTGTCAGCAGTTGCTTTTTAGAAGGTCACAATAACAAGTACTAGATAGCACAGTATTGATTTATAGCGGGAAATCATGGCTTGTGAACTGTATATAAACACTTGTGGTGCAATCATTTGTCAAACTTTTGTCTGTTACATTGTTTTTAGAGTGTGTAGTCTCATACCTAAGAACACACTGTAAAATCTGCTGAAAACTAGTTATAGGTTTTATTTGCACAGGACTTAATTAGTTTGAAATTTTTGGAAGCTCCTATTAAATATGCCTAAACAACTGTAAATGTGGAAAATCTTCCTTTCATTAAAAGCAACATTTCAGTACAATTCTTTCCAAAGGTAATCCATGTTCTTTGTTGTTAATGTGTGCATGTAATCGTTCTGACTCTCCTGCTTCTTATAAACTTATTTTCTGTTCCGTTTGTTTTCTTCTTAAAGGATAGCTCTTTCCCCCCTTCTTTTTAGTGTTCTGGATGACCAAAACTCTTCATTGATTGTTTTCCTTTCTTACCCTTTTGCCTAAAGTTTTGGTATCCCCCACTTGATGTTCTGTAAACTCACTGTTTAATCTCCAAGTAAAGGATCAGTCCTGCGACACTGATCTGCTGACTTAGAGGAAGGCCCTGAGAGTGTCGGGAACGAGCTTTGGGTCACTCTTAGCTATTGTTTTGCATCGTGGGCTTCGTGGGAAGAACAATTGAATTGGTTTTTATCTTCATTAAAAGGCTGCTAGCCACTGTTACTCTTGACTATAGTGACTGTTTTACCAACCCACTTCAGTCTTTTAAAATTAAATCTGCATTCACAATACGAAGCAGTAAACTGTCTTTCAGACTGATTTTTGAAGGATAAAAACATATGAAGGAAAAAAGTGGCCTGTGTAGGTTCGGTTCCCTACACAGGATTTATTGTATCACCTCAAGAGATTTTGAAGTTTGTGATCAAGGTCTGTATAATACCCCAAACTTTATTAAGAATTGTTTTGTAATTGGTTATAACATTTTTCAATTAATAGTTTCAAAACAAATTGTTAATACAAAATGTATAAAATGAACATAATTTTCTTCACTTGTATTTTTGTTATTGAGCAAGTTATCAAAATAAATTACTAAAACTAAAAAGCCTTCAATTACTGTGAAATAAGCTTTGATTTTAAAAATTTCAAAATTGGCTTCTTAAAGAGATTTCACATAATCACAGTGACACTCCATGCCTCTTGGTTTGGTTTGCTGTTGGCATTGTGTGGGGAAAAGCCTCCCCTCCCTCATCCCACCCCCTCCCACTCCCCCACCAGGGCAGAGATGCCGTTTATTCCAGAATATTACACCGTGTTTACAGGGAGAGTCACTCGGAAGAGAGGACCGCACACACGTGACTCTTCTGTTTCCTGCTTCCTGAAGGAGGAAGGAGAACAGCCCAGGCTTCCGGAGGCAGCCATCTTTTCTTCCTTGCACAAAGACGTGAGCCAGTTCATCTTTGCTTCATTCTTTTCTACTTTTCCTGCAGGCAAAGGGTCTTAGCTTCTAAGATTTAGATTTGGGTTGAAGGAGGAACAGAGACCCGTGGTGTCCAGACTTGTCCATGTGCTCCATCTAGGTTTCCCGCGCTAGCGGGTTGAGCCTAGTCTAATAACTGATGATCAAGTAAGACACTGCATTTACCCTTTGCTGCTGTCTCCTCTTTACGTGGCCCCTTTCTAGGCCTCGGTGAGGAGTTGGGAGATTAAGACAAGGTAGCAGTTGGACTTTCTTGAGTTCTGGATCTTCAGTGCCTTTGCTTACGGTGCTCAACTACCCAGTGTGCCCAAGACGGGGGTTTCCTGGGACACCGACTTTCAGTGCCTTAACGAGAAAGTCCCAGGTAAACGGGGGAACTTTAACCCCGTCTGCGCCATCCAAACCTTGCCCTGGTCTGTAACACGGAGGAGAAGTGTTTGGAGAGTTCTCTTCTATAAGCCTCTCAGTGAATAGATCGGTTGGAAATTATAATGGTGGGTTTACACTGAGTACGTTAGGTGGCACTTTTCCCTTCTCTCTGTAATACTGTATAAAAAGGCAACAGATTGGCTCTCAAACCAGTAACACGGATTCAAAAGCACCTACTGTCACCTCATCTCCTACCAGTTCTGTGCCAGCCACTCCGTGAGAAGATTACAGAACAGACACCAAGACGGGAGTTTCTTTTAAATAAAGCAGTGCTTTTGGGTCACAGTTACCCAGCAACAAAGTAGAAGTAGTTATAAGTGGTGCTAAGCCATGTTAATGTTTAGGATCTTGGCTCTTTTTCTAGCAGAAGAAAACACTGATGGTATTTTCAAGCACATTCCAGGTGTCTACAAATCAGCCCCAGTTCCACAGACTAAGACCCCCCAAAATTAAATTTCAGAAAGTTTTTCGTGAGACTTGGAACATTTCAGAGCTGGAGGAAATTTGCAAGAGCTTGCTCGGCACTTCTGTTTTCCAGATCAGAGACTCAGAGAAGCGTCTTGGCTGTGGCAATGCACACAAGTAGGTGTCGGCAGGACACTCGGCATGGGACAACGCCTTTGCCAGGCAGGCCCTGGACAGCTGTTCGAATCCGATGGCCACCCGACCCAGTCTTCCTTCAACTAGTCATCTACTGCAGTCCATCCACATCACTTCCACCCAAAGAATCTTAACAACTGAAAGCATATGGCTCAAGTTCCTGTCACTCCCCCTCTACAGGCTGAGGCCCAAGCTTCGTTAACACAGCATGGAAACCTTCACGGTCTGGCTTCGGCTCTCTGTCTTCTTTCCCATCACTCCCTCCACGACAAACCCGGTCATTCTTCCATACACCTCTGTCTGTCTGCACTGTCTATACTACCTGCTCCTCACAGTTTTCCCTAAGCCCTCCCATATTTGAATTATATTTAATTTTTTGTGCTTTTTCTTTTGCTTATATCTCTGTAACAGAACTTAATAGAGGGGAATAGGCTGCTTGGATTCAAACCTCAGTTCCAGAGTTCTAGTTGTGGAACCTATAATAAATCACTTAGCCTCTATGAGCCTTGGTTTTCTCAAATGTAGAATGGAGCTAATAATACCTACATTGCAATGTTGTTGGTTTAAATGAGATAACGCATGGAAAATGCCTGGCACATAATAAGCATTCAAATGCCAAAGCTGTTATGAAATACTTCTCTATAACTAGATTGTAAGCTCTTAAATGCAAGGAATGTGGCTTTCTCATGTTCCCTAGAGACCTGTCATAGCGTGCTTTTCTCATGATTTGAGTTATCATAACTCGGAGCTGGGTCGTAAAGGAGAAGCGTGAACCTCTCCTGGAGGAGTGAAGGTCCCGTCATCTGGAGCTGCTTCGGGGACTTCTTTCTCGAGCAGCCAGTGCGGTCCTCCTGGTACGGATCTGACAGTGCGCTGTGCCAGTCTCACTGACGCCTCAGGATTCTTCGTAGACTAGACACCTTGCTGTGGAATTCACCGCGTGCTAATGCTGACGGGACCGCATGCTGCGAGCTCCCTGTGGACCGAGACTGGTGGTGTCTTCGAGCTTGTGGGTTCTCCGTGATCGTGAGACGATCCATTAGTTATGTTTTATAAAGTCTTGGTTTGGTCTGCCACAGTGGTTTTAACTATCGATATGTCTGCTAAAAGCATTGGACTCAAGAATTTGAAATTATTTTAGATGCAGTTATAAGTCCATAAAATTAATGCTCTGTCCTCACTTACACTCTTCATGTTGTCTAAATAGTTGATTTAGTTGTCTAAGACCATTCAAGAATCTTCCTAAATTGAAAAGTAAAAACTCATTCCTTTACATTGCTTTGTTCTCCAGGGAAAAATACAAATGTAGTTGAAGAACAAACCCAAGAAAATATTTTCCTTTATCCATAATAAATTGCTCGAGGGGGAAAAATAATCCACATATCTAAGAAAGCTTTTAACTACCTCACCTACGTATCTTGCTAATGTAGTGAGTAGCAAATGGACTCGAGTTGCAGTCTCATTCCCACTCACATGTCTCATTCTGTTTCCAGGGTCACCATAACTATTTCTTGTCCTAAGTGCTATTGTGGAGGACATTACCATGGCCCTAAACAGGACAAAACAATTTTTTTTTAGTTAACACATCTGTACTTATATTTTTATTGATTTTTAGAGAGGAAGGGGGAGAGAGCAACATCACTGTGACAGGGAAGCATCCATTGGCTGCCTCCTGCATGCCCACTACTGGGGATAGAACTGGCAACTCATGGGTGCAACCATCTGAGTCACACTAACCAGGGCACTGTAATTATTTTTAATGAGTATAGGAAATTAAAGTTTCCTCAATCCACTCTGCAGACAGTTATTGGGTATATATCTCTTGTTCAGTTTTAACAGAAGCAAGATTATATTCACCTGCCACTACTTTCTTTTTAAACATATCTTTGTCAGGAAATACAGACCTTCATTTTAATGGGGCTGTAATATATATATATATATATAATCTTGCACTGTTAGTGCATATTTAGGTTGTTTCCAAGTTTTTGTTATTATAAATAATGCTGCTGTGAACTTAGACCTTAAAAAACAGAAACTTTCCAAATACCATAGTAACCTGAAATTCCAATTGAAGCTTATCAACTACTCTTTAAGGCAATTCATCTTTTTAAAAGCACTGTGGTTAAGAAATAGTGTCATTCATTAAAATGAGCTTGGTGGCTCAGTGGTTGTGTCATGCACCTGACAGGTTACCAGTTTGATTCCCTGCCTAGGCACATTCTCAGGCTTTGGGCTGGGTCCCCATATGCTTCTCATCAATGTTACTGTCTTTCCATCTCCCTTCTCTAAAAAAATTAAAATATTTTCATTCATTAAAAGTTTGGAGAAGTAAATGAACATTAAGTTCATGTTATGTGCTTTTCCATATGCTATCTTACCGTATCCACTGCCTGTGGAGTAGGAGGAAGAATTTTAGACCAGAAAAACTATGTGTACTGCTACTGCTTGATCACCGATCTATATACATAAAAAAACCAATATGCTAAGTGTCCCTCTGATTGTCAGAGGGTTACTATGATGCGCACTGACCATGAGGGGACAGTTGCTCAATGCAGGAGCTGCCCTGATGCGCACTGGCCATTTGCAAAGCACCATGGACCTGGTGCCAACAGATCAACACGGCTCTCCCCAAGTGGGACACAGGCCCCGCCACCACCCTGAGCAACAGCCCACCAAGTTGCAGCCAATGCTGTGGAGAGCCCATGGTGCAAGATGCAGCCCACAGCCCAGCCCAGCCTGGAAACGGTCACTGTGGGCACCAGGTAATGACATCACATAGCAACGTCCAGCTTCCTCTTCCTAGAGACTAGCCTTCTTGAAGTTTCTTCAGCCCAAGAACACGACTTGCTTTATAGCCATGTGCAAACATTTCACACTTTAACCAAATGTCTGTGAAGCGTTTCCCATGCCTCATCTCATATGATCCTCACAGAAGTCCTGGAGTAGGTAGACAGGAAACTCAGTGAAATCCTATTTTCATTAACTGGGAAATGGAGATTTGGAAAGTTTAGAAACTTGCCCCAACTGAAAAGAAGTAAGAAATGTTGGACCTTGAAAATGACTTCAGATTTTGTCACTGTGCAGAATAGAGTTAAACACTGCTGCAGTTAAATATTTCACCCTTTGTTCTCCCTGCGTGATCTATGATAATTGCTTCATGTTGATATTTACTGCTGTTTTGCTGACAATTATCTGAAAGAGAAGTTGAGTGCTTCACTGGGCTGGCAAGGTTTAATGACATCAGAAAGCAGGTCTAAATAAGCAAGTTTATCTACACTAATAAAAGAGAAACATGCAAATTGACTCACTCCACTACACCCACTAGCCAATCAGGAGTGAGTATGCAAATTAACCTAACAAAGATGGTGGCGGCCATGAAGCTGGAACAAGCAGGAGGCTTGAGTTGCCCCAGGCTTCCTCCGGCCCTGGCCTCTGCTCAAGGAGGGGCTGGGAGCCTGGGTCAGCAGGAGGGTGTGGCCATCCTGAAAATGGCCCTCAGCTCCTTACCCAGGCTGGCCATGCCTCCATGGAGTAAGAGTCCCCACTGGGGGCATGGCCAGCCTGCAAACAGCAATCAGCCCCTCTCCCAGGCTGACCAGGCACCCCAGTGGGAACTCCTACCCTGAAGGGGGTGTGGCCAGCTTAAAAACAGTCCTCAGCCCCTCACCCAGGCTGCCCCAAGGGAACCCCTACCCTGATCCAGGACACCCTTCAGGGCAAACCAACTGGCCCCTACCCCTGCACCAGGCCTCTATACTAATAAAAGGGCAATATGCTAATTAGACTGGGAGACCTTCCAGGAAACCTGGACATTCTTTTGGACAAAGCCACAGTGGCGGGGCCGAGGTAGAGGTGGTTAGAGGCCAAGAGGGGATGGTAGTTGTGGGTGATCAGGCTGGGGGGCGGGGGGGCCATATGGGTGATCAGGCTGGCAGGGGGACAGTTGGGGTGAGCAGGCCTTCAGTGGGGGTCAATTGGGAGTGGTCAGGATAGCGACGGGGGGAGCAGTTTGGGGGGAGCAGGCCATCAAGAGGCAGGTGGGGCAAGCATGCTGGTACGGGGACAGTTGGGGGGAAGCAGGCCGGCAGGCAGAGTGGTTAGGGGCAATCAGGCAGGTAGGCAGGTGAGTGGTTAGGAGCCAGCAGTTCCGGAATGCAAGGGGGATGTCCAACTGCCAGTTTAGTCCCAAATCCTATAAACCAGCAGTAGGACATCCTTCGAGGGGTCCCAGATTGGAGAGGGTGCAACCTGGGCTGAGGGACACCCTCCCCCCCTCGCCTTTCACGAATTTTGTGCACTGGGCCACTAGTGTGTGTGTGTGTATATATGGCTAAGTTGACTCACACATGCTAGATACATATAAAGCTCTCGCTGGTGCCAACTGTACAGGTGTGTTTCAATCTGTCATTGTTAAGCATGAATATGGTTGACACTTATAGAGTAAGGGTAATAGCAATATTAAAATATTCTAATTAATTTCCTCTCAATGTGCATGAATCCATGCACTGGGCCACTAGTATTTATTAAAATTCTAACAATAACACAAAAGGGGTGTGCTCACAGTTCTGTAACTTGTGGTTGGTGAATTGGGTTCCAATGTGGCTTCCCTGACTTCAAATCTGGGGCTGTTTTCTGCTGTCCGCCATCACCAGTCTGGCTCGTCAGGATGTAGACACAGCGTGTCCCAGTTTCATGGCACGATTCCTTGGCTCGGGCGTGAGCAGCTAACCTGGTTTGCTGCTTCTGTTAGTGGAAGAAAACGACCATGAAAGGCAGTCCTTCCTAGAAACAATCTGTGAATATTACATGTTCTGTTGGGGGAGGGGGGAGAAACAGTAGATAAGTTATTGGGTTTGTGTTTAATCTTCCGTCATTTCCCTCTCGTTGTCAAGCTCCATCCTAGAGCTGTCCCCATGCAGGACTGTAACTTCCGTGATTGGGGAGCCACACTGCCATCCATTGATTTTATCGGGACTTTTGGGAGTTAAGCACTCAGGAAATCTTCCCAAACAGGCTGTCAACTATTGTAGTTCCCTCCCACCTTGTTAGTGGGAAATCTATCTTATTGGGTTACCCTGGAAGTTATGCAAAGGTCCAGGGCTCAAACATTAGGAAGTTCCTCCAGTAGTTTGTCATCTTGTAACCAATCAGTGGGTCATGCAGCCTGTCATACTTGAGCCAATTACACAGAGATAGGGTGGAATCACATAAGCGTTGATTCCAGTCCTGCCGGCAGTGTGGGAGAGCAGCAGGTCATCCACAAACATGCTCTGCCCCCCATAGCCGGCTGCTTGTATGGGGAGGACAAAGATGACATGGGGAGTAGGCAAAGGGCAGTTTACAAATATGCAAAGGGCTGGGGTCTAAACGGGCTGGTGGCTCTGGTTTCTCAATAGGTTGCTAATCTTCCCACAATCACAGGCAGCTCCTATGGGGAGTGTGGGCTGCATCTCCAGGTGAGCTCCCAGGTCCCTGAGTAACTGCCAGCCAGGTGAGAATGTGCCTTCCCTAACTGAAATAAAACAATCACGGTTAACAGAGCAAGATTAACATTTCTTACAATCTAGCTGGTTCCCAGTATTCTATTTCTGCCCCTATCAATCTGTCTGCTCCTATTACTGCAGAGACCTAACTCACCCAGGCTGATGGGGCTGTCCCAGGAGTTCTGTGTCCAGCCACACGGGGTCACAGTCAGCTCTGGTGACTGGGCGCCTATTCCTGTGGCTTTCTCCCTGTGGACACCAGGGTCATTTCCTCACAGGTTTGCCCTCTCCCCGAAGTGCTGCTGCCCACTCTGAGCTCCTCCCTGCTCCCTTGGGTGTCCGCATCTCTAACTTCCTACCCCCGGGGCTTATCCTCCTCCCCTCTGGCTTCAGGGGTGTATTTGCCACATCCCATTCTTTGGTAAAAAAGCCACAGAATCCAGCTCTTTTATTGGGGAAACGCCCTTAGGCCACATGGCTTCTCTGGCCCCAGGGCTGGATGCCTACAAGCCAGGCTCAGGAAGGGGCTGTCCTGTGACCAGCCCAATACCGGGGCTTTGCTGAAACGCTGGAGAAAAGGTGTTCTCCTGACAGGCTGCGGAGTCCTGTGGGAAGGATAGCGCTGCTGGCAGCCACGCCAGCCCGGGAAGGGCTGCCTCTGAGGACCACTGTGGCGGATGTGAGGAAGCAGAGGGGGAGACGGACCTCCACGGCCCTCCCTCAGCCCGGGAGCCAGCCCCCAGAGCCAGCTGCCCCGGCTTCTCTGTTGTTTCAGCAAATTCCTTTTTCCCTGGAGCCAGTTGGAGTTGGGTTTGTCTCTTTTAACCGAAAGGATCTTGATACACTTCCGCTTTCTTAGCACATAGCCCTTACCTCCCAGGCTCTGACTGTCTGTGGTATTCCAGTTCTCTGCCAGGCTTAGGACTGCTCACTCCAGGCCACTGCTTCTCAGCGCATCAGGCACCTGCTGCCATTTGAAATGGAGGTAAGAAGTAAAAACAAAATACAAGTTAACATCTAAAAGTACGTACCACCTGATAACCTCACCTTAGTCTGGGCTGCTGTGACAAAATACCACAGGTGGCTTCTAAAAACAAATTTAACTGTGCTCACTGAGCTGTGCTGATCATTCTACTGAATATACAGATATGAAATCATTGTGTTGTGCACATGGAACTAATATGTTGTATGTCAATTAGATCTCAATTTTTAAAAAAATAAAAGGGGTCTTAGATTGCTACCGTGCTTCCCCGAAAATAAGACATCCTCTGAAAATAAGACCTACTTACAGGTTTCCTTCTTTGTGAATATAAGGCATCCCCCCGAAAATAAGGCCTATCTCCAGACTCTTGATATTGCAATAAACAAGCCATTCAAAGACAATGTGCGCACGGAAATTAATGACTACAGTGAAAATAGAATGGAGAGAAATCAGCGTGGAAACTTTGTGAAACCTAAACTGCAAGAAGTCGTGACTTGGGTGAAGAATTCATGGGAGAAAATCACTGACAGTAGCACCTTAAATGCACTGTGAGCAGGCTACCTTGACAAGAAGTACTCATTTAAAGACGGTGCTATTGCTAAACATGAGAGATTTGGTCCACTGATTCTGAAAGAAATGGAGTCACAAGAAATTCACCAGGAAATTCAGGAATTGGATTGTTATGATGATGTTCCAGAAGATGATGGCATGATTGTCATTGAATAAATGAGTAAATTCTTGATACTATAGGATTCACAGTTTGTCTGGTTTGTGTTGACAACTACCGTACTACTGTACGGTGTACAGGTAATAAAATGTCCTTTATTTTCATTTAACAATAAATGTGTACCATATTCTTCTTCATGGAAAAATAAGACATCCCCAGAAAATAAGACCTAGCACATCTTTGGGAGCAAAAAATTAATATAAGACACTGTCTTATTTTTGGGGAAACATGGTAAGAACAAAATCATAAAGTCACTACTAACTGTTCATTCCAACACAGGAGGATCACAGGGACTCATCCTGCACAGGAGTTACTGCCGTAGTTACTAAAAGTTAAAAGGCCTTTGGGATTTTTCAGAGTAAAAACCATCAGGCCCCACCTGTGTAGTTCACTTAGTTGGAATGTTGACTTGTTCACTGAAGAGGTTACGGTGCGATTCCCGGTCAGGGCACATACCTGGATTGCAGGTTCTAACCCTGGTCGGAGGGGACACAGGAGGCGATTGATGTATGTCTCTCTCCCTTTCTCTCTAAAGTCAATAGGCATATTCTCGGGTGAGGAGTGAACAAAAAGAAATTGCCTGGCTGGGATGGCAAACTGGTTGAGCATTGACTCGTGAATCGTGAGGTTACCAGTTCAATCCCAGTCAGGGCACATGCCTGGGTTGCAGGTCCCATTCCCAGTAGGGAGCATTCGGGAAGCAGCCGACTGATGTTTCTCTCTATCCCTCTCCCCTCTCTCTAGAAGCAATAAGAACATTTACAATAATAATAATTAAGGTGCTTACACTATATACTATATAACAATGGTCACCAACCTTTCCGACCTCATGGACCGACCACCAGTGGTCATGGACCACCGCTGATGACCACTGCTCTATAACATCCCCATCAGAGACCGAGGCAGCATTCCCTAGTCACAAAAATCTAAATATTCACATTAAAAAGAATAAACTGCCGAAACCGGTTTGGCTCAGTGGATGGAGCGTCAGCCTGTGGACTGAAAGGTCCCGGGTTCAATTCCGGTCAAGGGCATGTACCTTGGTTGGGGGCACATCCCTAGTGAGGGTGTGCAAGAGGCAGCTGATCGATGATTCTCTCTCATCGATGTTTCTCTCTATCCCTCTCTCTTCCTCTTTGTAAAAAAAATCAATAAAATATATTTAAAAAAAAAAAAAAAGAATAAACTGTGCCTGGCCCAGTGTTGCTCAGTGATTAGAGTGTTGGCCTGTGCAGCAAAGGATCTTAGGCTTGATTCTCGGTCAAGGGCATGTACCTGGGGTGCTGGTTTAATCCCTGATTCCTATTGTGTTTGTGAGGGAGGCAACCAATCAATGCATCTCCCTCACATCGATGTTTCTCTGTCTTCCTTCTACTCTTAAAAAGAAAAAAAAAATCAATGGAATAAATACCCTCAGGTAAGGATTAAAAAAATAAATTAAAAATAAATAAATTAAATTTAAAAAAAATTATAACCAACCTCATGCTAGTTCAAATCACTTTGCCACCAAGTGAGCCTGCTGTGGACTTAAATCTTTCTCTTTTTTTAATTGAATTTATTGGGGTTACATCTTACCTAATAAAAGAGGAATATGCAAATTAACCATCACTCCACTCAAGCCATGCCCACCAGCCACAACCACCAGCCAATCAGAGCAAGTATGCAAATGAACCCCAACCAATTATGGCTGCAGCCACAGAGAGCAGTTGAGAGGCTTGAGTTTCCCTGGCAATAGAGGAAGCCAAGCTTTCCACCTGCCCTGGCCAACCTAAGCCTCCACTCAAGGATACAAAGTTTCAGTTATAGAGGGTAAATAAATCCAAACAGAAATGGCTGCAGCCATGGAGCAAGCAGAGGCTTGGCTCTGCTCCAGGCTACAAAGTTTCAATTGTAGAAGGTAAATACATTCCAGATACCAGGGCCTCTGCTTGGGTGGCTAGGGGCGTGGCCAGCCTGCAAACCACCACAGGCCCCTCACCCAGGCTGCCCCACACCACAAGGGAATTCCCACCCTAGTCAGGGACACCCTTCAGAGCAAACCAGCTGGCCCCCACCCGTGCACCTATCCTATCTAATAAAAGAGTAATATGCAGATTGACTATCACTCCAATACACAAGATGGCTGCCCCCATGTGGTCAAAGATCCTGCCCCCATGTGGACACAAGATGACTACCACAAGATGGCCAGCAGGGGAGGGCAGTTGGGAGGGACCAGGCCTACAAGGGAGGGCAGTTGAGAGGGACCAGGTCTGCAAGGGAGGGCAGTTGGAGGCAATCAACCCTGTAGGGGAGGGCAGTTAGGGGCAAACAGGCTGGCAGGGGAACAATTACACATCAATCAGGCTGGCATGGAAGTGGTTAGGGGGTATCAGGCAGAAGTGGTTAGGGCAGGCAGGCGAGCAGTCGGGAGCCAACCGTCCTAGATTGTGAGAGGGATGTCCGACTGCCCGTTTAGACCCGATCCATCTGATGTTTGTGTCCCATCAGATGTTTAACATCCCTCGAGGGGTCCCAGATTGGAGAGGGTGCAGGCTGGGCTGAGGGACACCCCTCCCACACCCTGTGCACAAATTTTGTGCACCGGGCCTCTAGTCTATATACATATAAAAGCCTAAGTGACCATTTGCCTGGTAGCTATGACAGGCAATAACCACCAGGGGGCAGATGCTCCAACAAGTAAAGGAGGCAGCCCAGTTCCTCATGGAATTGGCCTTGGGTTAGGTTGCTATTGGGGCACTGTCGGTCCCCATCTGCTTCACCTGCACCAGGCCCATCGTGGGATGTTGGAGGCCCAGGAAATGGGTTTGTGCAGCAGTGGGGTCCCTCGGCCTGGCCTTGCACCCTCTCACAATCGGGGACCCCCTGGGGGATGTCAGAGCCAGTTTCGGCCTGACACCCACAGGCCAGTACAAGGAACCCTACAGGTCGTTGATGCACTGGGCCTCTAGTTGGTTAATAAAATTATATAGGTTTAAGGTATACAACATAAAACTTTTAAAGTCCCTAAATTCATACATTTTACTTTTGTGTCTGTATCTTATAGAAATGAAATTTCAGTACACAAAGCTGTAGCCTTGGTCATTTCAACATCGCTTTGAAAGGTCTATTTCTCACCCTTTGGGAAACGGAGTCCAAGGCCAGGTTGCCCCCTGGCAGCCTCCCGTCCGACCACGCCAGGCACAGGGCTGGTTCTTCTTGAACCCTGCCCACTGTACTGACTGGGAACTTCGTCCCGTCCCTCCTCTATCCTCTGCTCGCTAGTCACGGGTGCCGGGTCCGCGCCCCTCTGCTGGGGCTGGACCTCCCAGGACGCCGGGTCAGACGGAGGAGCCAGGAGAGGCTGTGGGTGCATACGGATGCGCCTTTCTGGCAGAAGCCGGGGCCACTTGGCCGTCAGAACAGTCCTTCATAACAGCGTCCATAAAACAGGCAGCTGCGCCCCGCTGCGAAACTCACGTCTTTCCTGCAAAAAAGCAGCATTGCCTCTGTACCCACAGCTGGTACCGGAGCTGCCGAACGCTGCCCCGGACTCCGCCTGGCATGGCAGTGGCACCGAACTCTGCCTCCCTGCCCAGCACACAGGCACACTGGCTGGGAACCCGGCAGCTACGTCTGCGCGCTCTGAGCTCTCAGCCTCCCAGAGTGGCAGTCCCAGCTCTCAGCTCGATCCGAGCTCCCCCTCTTGCCAGCTGCTCTCCAGCAGATTCCCGGTCAGCAGCCTGAGCTGGTGTGTTCCTCCGGAGACGAAGGCTAGCTGCCAGCAGTGACAGAGGAGCAGTGTCCTTGTGCCCACTCCTGGTTCTGGCCTCGGGCACCCCATGAGGCTCATGCTCAGAGTGGCCGTGGCCATTCCGGTGTACTGACCACAGGCCTCTGCGCTCCCACTGGCCTTGGCTATCCGGGCACCCGGAGTGGTTCCCACAGTTTCCAACAGGAGTTTTGGTGGGACACAGACATCAGACAACAGCAAATACATTTGGGACAATGGCACCAGGTTAGTGCTCCTAAATAAGGACCAGAGATCACTGGACCTTGACTAGGTAAGAAAGAGAAGTTCCTACTGTGTGTACCTTACTGACTGGGGTCCCGGGAACACACAGGCGGAGGAATGCGCTGTGCTTCGCAGAGACCTTGCAGAATGTGCAGCCTGTGCACAGGCTGTGCACAGCTCACTCAGCAGGAGGAGCCTGGCCAGGAGGAGCAAGGCCAGGCCGGGCCGAGTCCCCAGAGCAGCCTCTGCCAAGAGGGTTAGGGAGAGTCTGCCTCCCGCCGTCTCCACCACTCCTTTCCTCCGACTCAGCCCACAGCACCCCGGTAACTGGAATGAAAGTCTCTTTGGATACAATACTAAGGCCTGGTGCACAGATTCATGCACGGGTGGGGTCCCTCGGCCTGGCCTGCGCCCTCTCTAATCTGGGACCCCTCGGGGGATGTCAGGCAGCTGATTTTGGCCCGAGCCCTGCAGGCCAGGCCGGGGAACCCCGCCGGTGCATGAGCCTCTAATATGCATAAAGATCGTTGGTTAATCCCTTCCTGCCCTCCCCCTTCCCTCTGAGATTCATCAGTCTGTTCCATGTTTCCATGCCTGTGCATTGAGCGTCTGCCCCCTGGTGGTCGTTGCGCATCACAGCTACTGGTCAAACTGTCGGACGGAGGCTTTTATATGGACAGATGGCCTCTGTTCTAGGTGCGGGCGGCCCAGTCGGAACCTCTCAGCGCCCTGGCCGCGGGTTGAGGGCGCTGAGCCGGGTGGTGCGGACACAGCTGTCCTGGGGCTGGTTACACAGCCCGAAAGCTGCGCTTCCTGCTCCCCCTCCTCCCGGCTGTGTGCCTGGGAAGCTTGGGCAGGACACCGGCAGTGACACCGGCTGTGGATACTGGCTTTACTTCTGTGAAATGCTGAAAACCATGCAGCCCTCCTGGCCGTGTGGGTGAGTGGTTGGGTATCATCTGTGCACCCAAAGGTCCGGGTCTGACCCCAGGCATGGGCTCCAGTCACAGGCTGACGGGAGGGGGGGGGGCATGCAGGAGGCAGCTGGTCCAGGTGTCTCTCACCCATGTCTATCTCTCTTTCTTCCTCTCCCTCTGGCCCGTGGGCTGTGCCCTGACCCAGAACCAGAGGTCACCGGTTCGATTCCGGTCGGGGCAGGGCTGGTTCCGGCTCGGTCCTCAGAGGGGGCGGGCAGGAGGCAGCGGGTCCAGATGCTTCTCTCTCATCCATGTTTCTATCGCTAGCCCCCCCCTCCAATCAATAAAAACACTTAACAATCAGTAACATTAGAAACACACCCATGTACTCAGAGCAAAGGAGGCGGTGTCTCAGCCCAGCGGCTCCGAACCGCTCAGCGCGGGGCCCTGTCCGCGGAGCGGCCCGGCTCCCCCTGCGGCTCCGGCCTCCGCGCCCCGCGTGCGGGGCTCCGCCGTTACAGCGACCCGGGTCCGGTTCCGGTTCGGGTTCCGAAAGGGAGCAACGGCCGAGGAGGAGCTCGCGGCAGCCCCTCCGCCCGGCCCGGCCCTTCCTCCGGCCGGGGGGGGGGGCTGTGACGTCATAGCCCCGGGGCGCGTCAGGGGTTCGGGCGTCTCCGGGGAGCGCTCCCCGCCGGCCGCGGCGGACGGCAGGCAGCGGCTTTGGGAACCGCTGCGGGGCCGCCGCTCCGAGCCCTGCGCCCCGGCCCCGCCCCGCCCGCAGCTGCCGGGGCTCCGCCCACCGAGCCGTCACCGCCCCCGCCCCCATTCCCGCCGGGGCCCCGCTCCTCCGCCCGGCGCCCCGTTTCCTTGGAGACCGGCCGCCGTTTCCTTGGAGACCGGCGACGCTCCCCGCCCGCTCCCCGGGGGCTCGGAGCTGAAGGAGCGGAAGCGTCCGGATCTCCTCCCGGCGGAGCCGGAGGGACAGTGAGGTGGGTCCGGGCTGCGGGGGCGAGGGGCCGGGCTGGGGGGAGCGGGGGGCCGGGCTGCCAGCGGGGGTCCGGGCTGGGGGGAGGGGGGGGCCGGGCGGGGGGGAGCGGGGGGCGGGGCTGGGGGGAGCGGGGGGCCGGGCTGGGGGGAGCGGGGTCCGGGCTGGGGGGAGCGGGGGGCCGGGCTGGGGGGAGCGGGGGGCCGGGCTGGGGGAGCGGGGGGCGGGGCTGGGGGGAGCGGGGGGCCGGGCTGGGGGGAGCGGGGGGCCGGGCTGGGGGAGCGGGGGGCCGGGCTGGGGGGAGCGGGGGGGGGGGGCCGGGCTGGGGGAGCGGGGGGGGGGCCGGGCTGGGGGAGCGGGGGGGCGGGGCTGGGGGGAGCGGGGGGCCGGGCTGGGGGAGCGGGCGCCGGGCTGGGGAGCGGGGTCTGGGCTGCGGGGAGCGGGGGCGGGGCTGGGGGGGAGCGGGGGGGCGGGCGGCGGGGCTGGGAGCGGGGGGCGGGCGGTGGGGGGGCGGGGGGCCGGGCTGGGGGGAGCGGGGGGCCGGGCTGGGGGGAGCGGGGGGGGGCGGGGAGCGGGGCCGGGCTGGGGGAGCGGGGGGCCGGGCTGGGGGGAGCGGGGGGCCGGGCTGG
This sequence comes from Pipistrellus kuhlii, assembly GCF_014108245.1. Lineage (NCBI taxonomy): Eukaryota > Metazoa > Chordata > Mammalia > Chiroptera > Vespertilionidae > Pipistrellus > Pipistrellus kuhlii. The sequence continues at coordinate 1,541,165 of NW_023425531.1, forward strand.
GGGAGCGGGGGGCCGGGCTGGGGGGGGCGGGGGGCCGGGCTGGGGGGAGCGGGGGGCGGGGCTGGGGGGAGCGGGGGGCGGCGGGGGGGGGGGAGCGGGGGGCCGGGCTGGGGGGAGCGGGGGGCGGGGGCTGGGGGGAGCGGGGGGGGGGGCCGGGCTGGGGGGAGCGGGGGGGGGGCCGGGCTGGGGGGAGCGGGGGGGCCGGGCTGGGGGGAGCGGGGGGCGGGCTGGGGGAGCGGGCGCCGGGCTGGGGGAGCGGGGTCTGGGCTGCGGGGAGCGGGGTGGGGGGTGAAAGGGGGGTGGCAGTAGGAGATCTGTGTTCTCACTGGGACTTGGGGGGGGCAGCAAATGGGGTTCAGGAGAGGCGTCCTGAGCTTCCTTGTCAAACAGAAAGGGCCAGTTCTAGAAGTTGCTCCCAGCTGAGCGAAGGCAGGCAGGATCCCAGGGCGGGAGGACGGGCCAAGCCTGAGGCGGTGAGGCCTGCAGGGCGGGCCGGACACACGGGCCGCAGCGGAATGTGTGGGTGTGGGGGGGGTTGGGGGGGGACAGACAGAGGTTATTGGCAGCTAATGCCACCCCGGGGCTCTCTTGGACAAACGTTAGGAGACTGAGATGCAGCTGTCAGCAGACAGGAAGTTAGCTGCCACCTTCTATCTCCCCCCCCAACCAGGCCCACCCTGGCTGTTCCCTTCCTGCAGCCAGTCATTCCCCCAGTGAGGCGGCCACCCTGTCAAACTCCACCTGCTCTGAGGACATTTATCCAACAAGTCCCGGGAGCTGCTAGGATCGGGCATTGTTTCGTGCAGAAGCACCCTAGCTTCCACCCCGAGTCCCTGTCCCGTGGGTCTCACCGCCCGTGGGATTGTGAGGAGACGAGCAGCACCAGGTGATGGGACGCTCAGGATTGGGAACAGGTGGAGGCACTCTCTGAGGGGGTGCTCACAACAGGCCGCCCTGACGAGGTTTCCTTTGACACAGTGGAGGGCCATTCCCTGCACCTCGGCCTCCCAGCAGCCTCCCTGCCCCCAGGCCTCCGTAGGTGTAGGTGTGGGTGTGGGTGTGGGTGTGGGTGTGGGTGTGGGTGTGAGTGTAGGTGTGAGTGTAGGTGTAGGTGTAAGTGTGGGTGTGAGTGTAGGTGTGGGTGTAAGTATAGGTGTAGCTGTAGGTGTGAGTGTGGGTGTAGGTGTGGGTGTGGGGGTGAGTGTGAGTGTAGGTGTGAGTGTAGGTATAGTTGTGAGTGTAGGCCTTCACTCCAGGCTACAAAGTTTCAATGATAGAAGATACATAAATTCCAACAGAAATGGCTGCAGCCATGGAGCAAGCAGGAGGCTTGGCTCTGCTCCAGGTTACAAAGTTTCAGTTGTAGAAGGTAAATGAATCCCAGATACCAGGGCCTCCGCTTGGGTTGCTGAGCGGCATGGCCAGCCTGCAAACCACTACAGACCCCTCGCCCAGGCCACCCCACACCCTAAGGGAACCCCCACCCAGATCTGGGACACCCTTCAGGGCAAACCAGCTGGCCCCCTCCCATGTACCAGGCCTCTATCCTATCTAATAAAAGAGTAATACGCAGATTGACCATCACTCCAACACACAAGATGGCTGCTCCCATGTGGTCAAAATCCTGCCCCCAGTGGACACAAGATGGCCACCACAAGATGGCCAGCAGGGGAGGGCAGTTGGGAGGGACCAAGCCAGCAGGGGAGGGCAGTTAGGGGTGACCAGACCAGCAGAGGAGGCAAGTTGGGGGCAAACAGGCTGGCAGGGGAGCAGTTAAACATAAATCAGGCTGGCAGAGGAGTGGTTAGGGGGTGCTCAGGCTGGTAGGCAGAAGCGGTTAGGGGCAACCAGGAAGGCAGGCAGGCGAGCAGTTGGGAGCAAGCAGTCCTGGATTGTGAGAGGGATGTCCAATTGCCCACTGGAATCAGGCCTAGACAGGCAGTCGGACATCCCCTGAGGGGTCCCAGATTGGAGAGGGTGAGGGACACCCCTGCCTCTGTGCACCAGGCTTCTAGTATTTAAATAAATATATATTTAAAAATAAGGTTGAAGCCCCAGAGGTACCTTCACTGGCCACCTTCCTGATTGTTCTCTGCCCTGCCATCCGCTTCCTTCCTGCAGAGCCTCTCCGCAGTCAGCGAGGATGGTCGCTGGTTTTACCTCCGTCCTCCCTAAGGACAAGCCCAGCGCAGTGCCTCCCCGCGGGGGAGTGCTCCTGGGGCAGCGCAGGGCGGGCAGGCCTTTGGGGTGTCGCCTCGGGGCGGTGCCGCTGGCTCGCTCAGGCAGAACCAGGATGCTGCCGCACCCGCGGTCTCCCAGTGCAGACGCAGTTTGACACCCGGACGGCCTCTCCACAGGAGTTACCGGCCCGAGTTCCACAGGCCGAGGCGGGGAACCTGTTCCTGCTCAGGTTCCGTCCTCAGCACCAGCGCCGAGCCCGTCCTTAGGTGTGTGATGAGTGATTATCGGCGGAGGGAAGGAGGCTGTTGTCTGGGCACTGCCTCACCGAGTGCCTTCTTCCTAAAACCACGTGATTTCTTCCTCGCAGAATTTCTAACTCTTAGAGCCTTAGATTTTAGATGACAAGTGAATACTTAACATTTCTCAGATTGGCAATACACTCCCATTTTTAAGAGAGATAATTCAAATAAAATACACGACATATTCACTAATAGATTCAAACCTATCTTCTAGATTCTCTAATAAAAATCCAGCCGAAACCGGTTTGGCTCAGTGGTAGAGCATCGGTCTGCGGACTGAAAGGTCCCAGGTTCGATTCTGGTCAAGGGCATGTACGTTGGTTGCGGGCACATCCCCAGTGGGGGGTGAGCAGGGGGCAGCTGGTCAATGTTTCTCTCTCATCGACATTTCTAGCTCTCTCTCTCCCTTCCTCTCTGTAAAAAAAAAAAAAATCAATAAAATATATATATTTTTTTAAATCCAAAAGGAGGCAAACAGATTAATATTTCAATATCCTGTTATTTAAAAATATCTAGCTATTTAATAATTTTTACTATTTAACCCAGCAAACTCCAACGTTGTAAGTTACCAAAGACTTTTTCTCCTTAGGAAAACAAGCATTAGGTATTTTTCTAATAAAACAATGTGTGTTTTCATAATAAAACACTGGGTGGTTTATAATGGCTGCACACACTGGTCATGGTCGCGAGGCGAAGATGACAGCCGCCCGGGAGGTTCCTGGGACGCAGCATCTGATTCTGTGAATGAAAACAATGGGAGCGGGAGGGCACGCCCGCCTGGGTGAGGCGGGAGTTACCTCCATCGGACAGGACGGACGGACGGACGGACGGACGTCCTCGGAGCCGGGTCCGTGTGTCTCAGCAGGGCCCTGTGGGAGCCTCCCAGAGCCAGACAGAAAGGACTGCCCCCGGGCCGCCGGGGGATGGGATGGGTCGGGGTCCGGGGCCGGGCTGACCGGGTCCCTGTCCGGCAGCATGAAGAGGAGCACGGATCCGGGTCCGAAGACGCAGCTGAGCCCAGAGGGCGTCGGGGGCCTGGGCCGGAGCCCGGACGATGGCCTGCTGGTCACGCACGTGAACCAGACCCGGGACCTCCTGGTAAGACAGAGCCAGTGTCCGCGGCCGTGGGAGGGGTGCGGGGGGGGGGGGGGGGGGGGTTCACAGGCTGTGGGAGGGGGTATGGGGGGTTCACAGGCCGTGGGAGGGGGCAGGACGGGGTTCACAGGCCGTGGGAGGGGTGCGGGGGTTCACAGGCCGTGGGAAGGGTGCGGGGGGGGGTTCCCAGGCCGTGGGAGGGGGGCAGGACGGGGTTCACAGGCCGTGGAGGGGGGTACGGGGGGTTCACAGGCCGTGGGAGGGGGTGCGGGGGGGGTTTCACAAAAGGCCGGTGGGAAGGGGGGTGCGGGGGGGGGGTTCACAGGCCGGGGAGGGGGGTAACGGGGGGTTCACAGGCCGTGGGGGGGGGGTAGGGTATCGGGGGGTTCACAGGGCCGTGGGAGGGGGTGGGGGGTTTCACAGACCGTGGGAGGGGGTGCGGGGGGGTTCACAGGCCGTGGGAGGGGTGCGGGGGGTTCACAGGCCGTGGGAGGGGGTGCGGGGGGTTCACAGGCCGTAGGAGGGGGTATGGGGGGTTCACAGGCCGTGGGAGGGGGGTGCGGGGGGGTTCACAGGCCGTGGGAGGGGTGCGGGGGGTTCACAGGCCGTGGGAGGGGGGTACGGGGGGTTCACAGGCCGTGGGAGGGGGTGGGGGGTTCACAGACCGTGGGAGGGGTACAGGGGGGTTCACAGGCCGTGGGAGGGGTGCGGGGGGGGGGGTTCACAGGCCGTGGGAGGGGGCAGGACGGGGTTCACAGGCGTGGGAGGGGGTACGGGGGGGTTCACAGGCCGTGGGAGGGGTGCGGGGGGGTTCACAGGCCGTGGGAGGGGTGTGGGGGGGGTTCACAGGCGTAGGAGGGGGCGGGGGGTTCACAGGCCGTGGGAGGGTGCGGGGGGGGGTTCACAGGCCGTGGAGGGGTTGCGGGGGGGGTTCACAGGCCGTGGGAGGGGGCGGGGGGGGTTCACAGGCCGTGGAGGGGTGCGGGGGGTGGTTCACAGGCCGTGGGAGGGGGCGGGGGGTTCACAGGCCGTGGGAGGGGTGCGGGGGGGTTCACAGACCGTGGGAGGGGTGCGGGGGGTTCACAGGCGTGGGAGGGGTGCGGGGGGTTCACAGGCCGTAGGAGGGGGTATGGGGGGTTACAGCCGTGGGAGGGGGTGCGGGGGGTTCACAGGCCGTGGGAGGGTGGTGCGGGGGGTTCACAGGCCGTGGGAGGGGTGCGGGGGGTTTCACAGGCCGTAGGAGGGTGTATGGGGGGTTCACAGGCCGTGGGAGGGGTGCGGGGGTTCAACAGGCCGTGGGAGGGTGCGGGGGGTTTCACAGGCCGTAGGAGGGGGTATGGGGGGTTCACAGGCCGTGGGAGGGGGTGCGGGGGGTTCACAGGCCGTGGGAGGGGTGCGGGGGGTTCACAGGCCGTAGGAGGGGGTATGGGGGTTCACAGGCCGTGGGAGGGGTGCGGGGGTTCACAGGCCGTGGGAGGGGTAAGGGGGGTTCACAGGCCGTGGGAGGGGGTGGGGGGGTTCACAGGCCGTGGATGGGTACAGGGGGGTTCACAGGCCGTGGGGAGGGGTGCGGGGGGGGGGTTCACAGGCCGTGGGAGGGGGCCAGGGACGGGGTTCACAGGCGTGGGAGGGGGTACGGGGGGTTCACAGGCCGTGGGAGGGGTGCGGGGGGGGTTCACAGGCCGTGGGAGGGGTGCGGGGGGTTCACAGGCCGTGGGAGGGGTGCGGGGGGGTTCACAGGCCGTAGGAGGGGGCGGGGGGTTCACAGGCCGTGGGAGGGGTGCGGGGGGGGGTTCACAGGCCGTGGGAGGGGTGCGGGGGGGGGTTCACAGGCCGTGGGAGGGGGCGGGGGGTTCACAGGCCGTGGAGGGGTGGGCGGGGGGTGGTTCACAGGCGTGGGAGGGGGCGGGGGGTTCACAGGCACGTGGGAGGGGTGGGGGGGGGGGGTTCACAGACCGTGGGAGGGGGTGCGGGGGGTTCACAGGCCGTGGGAGGGGTGCGGGGGGTTCACAGGCCGTGGGAGGGGTGCGGGGGGGAGGGGGTTCACAGGCCGTGGGAGGGGGTGCGGGGGGGGTTTCACAGGCCGTGGGAGGGGTGGCGGGGGGGGGCACAGGCCGTGGGAGGGGGTGGGGGGTTCACAGGCCGTGGGAGGGGGCAGGACGGGGTTCACAGGCCGTGGGAGGGGGTACGGGGGGTTCACAGGCCGTGGGAGGGGTGCGGGGGGGAGGGGGTTCACAGGCCGTGGGAGGGGGTGGGGGGTTCACAGGCCGTGGGAGGGGTGCGGGGGGGAGGGGGGTTCACAGGCTGTGGGAGGGGTGCGGGGGGGGGGTTCACAGACCGTGGGAGGGGGTACGGGGGGTTCACAGGCCGTGGGAGGGGGCAGGACGTATCCGACTCTGAGTTCCGCTCTGCCCGTCGTCAGGTCCTTGGACCAAGAAAGAGAGGGGACGGGGCTTAGGCACCCAGCACACGCTGATCTGATCGGTGGTTTCTGTAAGGCCTGGATTAGGGACCTGGGGACGTAGGGGTCGGGGCTTAGGGCATGGCAGGCGCTGATGGGTGGTTGGGTGCTCAGGAGCGTCCGGCGGCGGCAGGAGGGGTTCCCGTCCATCCGCTGGGGGAGGGAGGATCTGTCAGGCCTCCAGGGAAGGCCCGGCCCACGTGAAGAGCAGTCCCTGTGGCCGGCGCCTGAAGCCTGCGAGACCGAATTCCAAACCCCTCCTGAGATGTGGGGCTTTTGGATTCTCTAAAATCTAGATCTAAAGGGCCGTGCACAGGCTGCTGTGAGAGCAGGGGAGTGACGGGAAGAGTGGACCGTTAGGATGGCCCCCAGGGCGCGCCCTCCCTTGTAAAGCTGTGCTCCTTCTGAGTGCGATGGCTGCTGGGGCCCATGGCCAGGTGTGAGTGAACCTTCGCCCTTTCTCGTTGTTTATTGTTTGTCTTGTTTTGTGTGTAACGATTCTGGCTTTCAGATGTGAAGTTCCGTTGTAAATGAGAGAAAATTGGCCCCCAGCGTCTCACAGCAGACTGTTCCCGGGGTGCAGTGAGGAAGGAGGTTATGTAACGGACAGGCGCTCTGGGGCCATGAGTGAAAACAAGGCGACTTTGGCTCTGCCCTCTCAGGCTCCGCTCTGTAAGCGCAGGGAGAGGCGGGCTCTGGCCGGGGCTGGGCCCCCCAGGAGGCTCCGTCCCCGCGGGAACACTGCGGGCGGGCGAGGGCCAGCCGCCTGCACGCCCGGAGAGGGGCTGGGGGTACGGAGCAGGGGCTGCAGGGTGTGCGGGCGGAGCCGGTCCGCCCTGACAAGCTGAGAGCTGCTGACAGGCCTCGCAGAGAGAAACTGCCTACCTCCCGGAGCCGGTCTCTCAGCGGCTCTGGCCCCTCCGGCTGCATCCTCAGTCTCAGCTGCAGCCTCCGTCTGGGTTTGGCCAGTGGCAGGCGGGGGTGAGTTGCAGGGGGAGGAGAGGGAGGCCAGGGAGATTCTCCCCTTGGCCCCAATCCCGGTCTCACCCTCCGCCAGCTTTCTCCAAAGCCGCTGCAGCCGCAGGTGCCTGGGCCCTCAGCTGTCGGATGTCTTCGTTTTTAAATTAAATCTTTATCGTTGGAATTATTAATATGCCCCCCCCCCCAATGACACCTTCTAGCCGCCCCCACCCAGGCCTTCACAACCCTATGGGCTGTGTCTGTGGGCGACGCATGTATGCACACAAGTTCTTTGGTTGATCTCTTCCCACCCACCCTCCCCCGCCTCCCCTTGGAGATTCCAGTCTGTTCCGTGCTTCCATGTCCCTGGATCTATTTTGTTCATCAGTTTATTTTGTTCATTAGAGGCCACACGAGTGAGACCACGTGATACTTAGCTTTCTCTGGCTGACGTGCTTTCCATGGCACTGTCCAGGCCCTCCATGTGCCTCCCAGGGTAAGAGGTCCTCCTTTGTCACACCTGCACAGTGCTCCACGGTGTAGCTGTACCACAGCTGTTTGTCCACTCTCTGCTGACGGGCTGTTTCCACATCTTAGCTAATGCAGATTGTGCTGTTATGAACCTAGAGGCGCATCTGTTCTTTCCATGGGCGCTTCAGGATTCTCAGAATATATTCCCAGAAGTAGGATCACTGGGTCAAATGGCAATTCGATTTTTGAGTTTTTGAGGAAACTCCATACTGTTTTCCACAGAGGCTGCATTCACACAAGTGGTGTACTAGGGTTCCCTTTTCTCCACATCCTCGCCATCATTGGTCATTTGTTGATTTCTTTTCTTTTTTAAATAAATCTTTATTGTTCAGATTATTACAAATGCGATCCTCTTCCCCCCCTCAATTGCTCCCCTCCACCAGGTTCCCAACCCACCCTCTGTCCTTTCCCCATCCCCCATTGTTCTCACCTATAGGTGCACAGTTTATGTTCAGTCTCTTCCCGCATCCTCCCTCTCCCCTTTCGGCTGAGAATCGTCAGTCCACTCCCCTTCCATACCTCTGATTCTATTATATTCAACAGTTAATATTGTTCATCAGATTTTTTAATTTCCTTGGTTTTTAGATTCACTTGTTGATAGTTACATATTTGTTGATCATAATTTTTATCTTCATCTTCTTCCTCTTCCTATATAACCCCCTTCAGCAATTCATATAATTCTGGTTTGGCGGTGATGAACTCCTTTAGCTTTTTGTTATTAGTGAAGCTCTTTATCTGGCCTTCAATTCTGAGTGATAGCTTTGCTGGGTAGAGTATTTTTGGCTGTAGGTTCTTGCTATTCATCCCTTGAATATTTCTTGCCATTCCTGTCTGGCCTGCATGGTTTCTGTTGAGAAATCAGCTGACAATCCTATGGGTGCTCCTTTATAGGTAACTACCTGCTTTGCTCTTGCTGCTTTTAATATTATCTCTTTGTCTTTTGCTCTTGGAATTTTAATTATGATATGTCTTGGTGTGGTCCTCCTTGGATTCCTTTTGTTTGGGGTTCTGTGGGCTTCCTGGACTTGTAAGTCTATTTCTTTCCCCAGGTGGGGGAAGTTTTCTGTCACTATTTCTTCCAGTATTCTTTCGGTATCTTGCTCTCTCTTTTTTTCTGGAATCCCCATAATTCTGATGTTGGTTCGCTTGAAATTGTCCCAGAGGTTTTTTGCACTATCTTCAACTTTCTGGATTCTCTTATCTTCTCCCTTCTGCAGAGGAGTGTCCTCTGGCTCTTTGTGTTCTAAATCTTTGTCTTGATTCTTGCGATCTTCCAGTCTGTTTTTAGGACTTTGTATAATATTTTTTATTTCAGACAATGTTTTCTTCATTTCTAGTTGATCCCTTATTATTTCTAGTTGCTCCCTTTTCATATCCTCATAGGTATCATTTATTTTATCAGCCTTTTTTTAGGATATTGTTGAATAATCTTATAACTGTAGTTTTGAACTCAATGTCCAATCTTTTCTTTTCCTCCATCTCTTTCCTTTATGTCCTTTCTCTTGTCTGCATCTTAGTTGTTTCTCTGATTTGATGGAATAGTTTTGTGTGCTAGGTGTTCTGGTAGAGCCCAGTAGCACAGCCTTCCCAGTTACCTGTGGTGGACAGTCTTGGTGTAGCCCTTTGTGGGCTGTGTGTGCAGTCTTGTTGTTAAGCCTTGCTTATTGTTGGCATCACTGGGAAGCGTTGATCTCCAAGCCAATTGGCTGTGAGGATCAGCAGTGTCTCAGCTAGGAGGGTTTCCGTACTCTGCTTGAATAGGGCGGGGTCTCCGGGTGGCGCAGACAATCTTTGGTTCCCTGTCAGTCTCACCTTAGAAAAGTCCTGTTCGCAGAGAGTTTCGGTAGATTGGTTGCAGGCGCACGCACCTCTTTGGTAAAGGCGCAGACAAGCTTTGTATTCCAGCCAGTCCCTCCTTAGAGAAAGCCAGCCGCTGGGAGAGCTTCTGTGTTCAGCCACAGATGGGGCGGAGTCTCAGGTTGGTGCAGACAAACTTTGTTTTCCCTTCGGCTCCTCCCCAAGTCCCGCAGTAATGGCCTCTGGCTTCACACACCTCCGAGGGATCTCTGCCCACTGCCTGACAGTCTGGCATCTCCCTGTCTGGGGCCGTCTATCAGAGCAATAGGCTGATTCTGTTTTCCTCTCGAACAAGAAAGCCAGGCGCGCGTTAGCTGTCCGCCCTCTCCATGCGCCAGGAGTAAGCCAGTAGCAAACTCAGCCCTGCCTGCCCTCTCTGCACGCCGGGAGTAAGCCAGCGCCTTTTTGCGCACAGTTCTCAGTACCTTCACAGTTCCTGAGGTTCAGCGTGCCTTCTCTCTCCTTCCCAGATGGCAGAGCCTCCTCTCAGCTAGCTGTCCGGCACTTCAGGGCAATGCCTCCCCTATTTTTCAGTTCTAAATTCAAATTTGTTGTGGTAGGCAGCATTTGGGTGTCTACCCTATGCCGCCATCTTGGTCCAAAATCCAGGGCTACCCATTTGTTGATTTCTTGATAGTATCCATTCTGAACAGGAGAGATGATACCTCCTTGTCATTTTAATTTGCATCTCTCTGATGATCAGTGACTTTGAGCATTTTGGCATAAGTCTCTTGGCCATCTGTATGTCCACTTTCGAGAAGTGTCCACTTAGGTCCTTTGCCCATTTTTAAAAAATTGATTTCAGAGAGGAGAGAGAGAGAGAGAGAGAGAGAGAGAGAGAGAGAGAGAGAGAGAGAGAGAGACGACAATGATGAGAGAATCATTGATTGCTCGGCTGCCTCCTGCACACCTGGTACTTGGGATGAAGCCTGCAACCTGGGCATGTACCCAGGACCAGAAACAAACCTGGGACCCTTCATTCTGCAGGCCAACGTTCTATCCACTGAGCCAAACCACGTACAGCTCCTTTGCCCATTTTTAAGTAGGATTATGTATGTTCCTTTTATTAAGTTGTATGAGTTTCTTAAATATTTTGGATATTAACCCTTTATTGGATGTATCATTGGCAAATATGTTCTCCCATACCATGAGCTCCCTTTTCATTTTGTTGCTGGTTTCTTTTGTGTGCAGAAGCCTTTTATTCTGATGTAGTCTCATTTGTTCTCTCCCTAGTTTCCCTTGCCTTAGAAGATAGATCCACAAACATATTGCCACAGGAGATGGCTGAGATTTTGCTGCCTATGGTTTCTTCTAGGATTTTTATGGCTCCACAAGTTACATTTAAGTCTTTTATTCATTTTGACTTTATCTTGTGTGTGGTGTAAACTGATGGCCTAGTTTCATTTTTTTCCATGTAGCTGTCCAATTTTCCCAACATCATTCAGTGAAGAAACTATCTTGACTGCATTGTATGCTCTGGCCTTCTTTGTCAAATATTAATTGAGCGTAATGGCTTGGGTTGATTTCTGGGGTCTCTGTTCTGTTCCATTGATCTATATGGCCGATTTGATTACGATGGCTTTGTAGTATAACTTGATATCTGATATTGTGATTCCTGCAACTCTTTTCTTCTTTCTCAAGATTTTTGCAGCTATTCGGGGTCTTTTTTGGTTCCATATAAATTTTTGGAGAGTTTGTTCTAGATCTGTAAAATATGCCATTGGTATTTTAATAGGGATTGCATTGAATTTGTAGATTGCTTTGAATAGTATGGACATTTTAATGATGTGAGTTCTGCCAGTTCATGAACATGGTATATTCTTCCACTTGTTTATATCTTCCTCTACCTCTTTTTCAACATCTTATAGTTTTCCAAGTACAAGTCTTTTATTATTTTTAAATATATTGAAGGTATATATTTTATTGATTTTTTACAGAGAGGAAGGGAGAGGGATAAAGAGTTAGAAACATCGATCAGCTGCCTCCTGCACACCTGTTCTGGGGATGTGCCCACAACCAAGGTACATGCTCTTCACTGGAATTGAACCTGGGACCTTTCAGTCTGCAGGCCGATGCTCTATCCACTGAGCTGAAGAGGTTAGGGCCAAGTACAAGTCTTTTAGTTCCTTGGTTATTCCTAAGTACCTTACTTATCTTCCCCCCCCACCACCACCACGCAGTGGTAAATGGGATTGTTTGTTTAGTTTCTGTTTCTGAGAATTCATTATTGGTGTATAAAAATGTCATTGATTTCTAGGTATTAATTTTATATCCTGCTACATTGCCAAATTCATTTATTAAGTCTAGTAGTTCCCTGGTGGAGTCTTTATGGGTTTCTATGTACAATATCATGCCATCTGTGAATAATGAGTTTCATTTCCTTCTTTCCAATTTGGATGCCTTTTATTTCTTCTTCTTGTCTGATCACTGTGGCTAGCACTTCTAGTACTATGTTAAATAAGAGAAGTAAAAACAGGCATCCCTGTATTTTTTGAAAAAATAAATCTTTATTGTTCATATTATTACAAATGTTCTTCATTTTTTTCCCTCCATTGGTCCCCTCCACCAGGTTCCCACCCCACCCTCTGCCCTTTCCCCGCTCCCCATTGTCCTCATCCATAGGTGCACAGTTTTTGTTCAGTCTCTTCCCACACCCCCCTCTCCCCTTTTCCCCAAGAATCATCAGTTCACTCCCCTTCCATACCTCTGATTCTATTATATTCAACAGTTAATATTGTTCATCAGATTTTTTAATTTCCTTGGTTTTTATTTTTTTAATTATTATTATTTTTTTAATATATATTTTATTGATTTTGTACAGAGAGGAAGGGAGAGAGATAGAGAGTTAGAAACATCAATGAGAGAGAGTCATCCGTCAGCTGCCTCCTGCACACCCCCCACTGGGGATATGCCCGCAACCAAGGTACATGCCCTTGACTGGAATCGAACCCGGGACCCTTCAGTCCCCAAGCCGACACTCTATTATTGAGCCAAACCGGTCTCGGCATAATTTCCTTGGTTTTTAGATTCACTTGTTGATAGTTACATATTTGTTGTTCATAATTTTTATCTTTATCTTCTTCCTCTTCCTATATAACCCCCTTCAGCAATTCATATAATTCTGGTTTGGCGGTGATGAACTCCTTTAGCTTTTTTTATTTGTGAAGCTCTTTATCTGGCCTTCGATTCTGAGTGATAGCTTTGCTGGGTAGAGTATTTTTGGCTGTAGGTTTTTGCTATTCATCACCTTGAATATTTCTTGCCATTCCTTTCTGGCCTGCATGGTTTCTGATGAGAAATCAGCTGACAATTGTATGGGTGCTCCTTTATAGGTAACTACCTGCTTTTCTCTTGCTGCTTTTAATATTATCTCTTTGTCTTTTGCTGTTGGCATTTTAATTATAATGTGTCTTGGTGTGGTCCTCTTTGGATTCCTTTTGATTGGGGTTCTGCAGGCTTCCTGGACTTGTAAGTCTATTTCTTTCACCAGGTGGGGGAAGTTTTCTGTCACTATTTCTTCCAATATGTTTTTGGTATCTTGCTCTCTCTCTTCTTCTGGGACCCCCATAATTCTGATGTTGGTTCACTTGAAGTTGTCCCAGAGGTTTCTTACATTATCTTCAACTTTCTGGATTCTCTTGTCTTCTTGCTTCTGCGGAGGAGTGTCCTCTGGCTCTTTATGTTCCAAATCTTTGACTTGATTTTTGCGATCTTTCATTCTGTTTTTAGGACTCTATAATATTTTTTATTTCAGACAATATATTCTTTATTTCTAGTTGATCCCTTTTCATATCCTTATAGGTCTCGTTTATTTTATCAGCCTTTTCTAGGAAATTCTTGAAAAACCTTATCACTGTGGTTTTGAACTCTATATCCAGTTGCTTTTTGTCCTCCATTTCTTTCTTTGTGATCTGTTTCCTTGTCTTGGCATTTTTGCTGCTTCCCTGAGTTGGTAGAGTGGCTTTGTGTGCTAAGGTGTCCTATATGGTTCAGTGGGTCAGCCTCCCAGTTACCTGAGGTGGACAATCTTGGTGCCTCCTTTTGTAAACTGTGTGTACAGCCTTGTTGTAGTTAAGTCTTGATTGTTGTTGGTATCACTGGGAGGAACTGACCTCCAGGCCAATTGGCTGTGAGGATCAGCTGTGTCTATGCCGGGAGACAGCCTTATTTGACTAGACTTGGAAAATTGCAAAAGCCTCTGTGTTCTGCTTGGATAGGGCGGAGTTTCAGTGTGGAGCCTACAACCTTGGCTTCCATTAGCCTCGCTCTATGAGGCTCCTGAGTCTCAGTGTTCCTCAGTGTCCTTTGTTACTCGCTGCGAGCACCTCTGAGAGAAAGGTGCCCTTGAGTTTTTCCGCTACCAGACAGTCAGTCTCTCCCCCAACGAGCCCACAACTGAGGTTCAGTGCATTTGGAAGCGGAGTTGGAAGTGGGGTTAAGAGCAGTCGAAAGCTTTTGTCTCCTTCCAGCTAGGGCAATCCAGCAGCACAGTCAACAGTCTGTCCTCTGAGCACATTCAGAGTCTCTGAGACTTCCTTTTGCCGCTCCCCTGAGTTTCTGCATTACAGCCTAGATTTCCTCAGTATGAGCCTGGGTCCCCAGGGTCTGGCCTAGAACTGGGGTTCAGTGCAGTCAGAACTGGGGCTCAGCACAGTCCGGAGCTTTTGTCTCCTTCTTGCTAGGGAACGCCAGCCAGGCACTTAGCCGCCCCTTCTCTTCGACTCTGTCCTTTCCCAAGGCGCACACTGTGTCTCCGTACCTTAGGCTTTTACAGCTCCTCTGATTTTCCTTTTGGTTTTCTCTTTCCTTCTAGTTGTAGAATTTCCAGTCAGTCAACTTTCCTGTAGTTCTGGATAATGTCCATTTTGTATTTTAGTTGTGTTTTTTGAAATTGTTGTGTGAGGCTGAAGTTAGGTGTTTACCCTGCCACCATCTTGGTTTCTCCTCATGTTTGTTGGCATCCCTGTCTTGTTCCTGTTCTTAGGGGAAGTGGTTTTAGTTTTTAGTTTTTTCCCATTGAATATGATGTGTGCTTGCTGTAAGTTTGTCATTATGTTGAGGTATGATCACTCTAGTCCCACTTTGCTGAGATTTGTTGTTGTTGTTGTTGTGGCTGGGCCCCATTTTTATCAATACAAGGCACAAGGTACATTGGAAAGATCTCACTCCTAGACAAAAGTCTGAAATTGCCAGACTCCTTTGCAGCTAGGTTTCTGGATATGAGTTGTTTCTGCCAATTGGATTCGCTTGCACAATATTTTGACGGCAGAAGTGAGGCAGAGGCATCTTCCCGCAGTTTGGGCTCTTTGCTGCTGGTGTCATGTTTGCAGAGATGTGGAGGTTTTCTGCAGTGGAATCCAGGCTGTGCACAGGCAGCTGTGGCAGAGGAAGTGCCCAGTGACCTGTTTTGTGGGAACTGGTGGGCACTTGCGGGGACAGCAGTTTCCTGATCCCCGGGTCACAGCTGTGCCAGAGTGTCCCAGAGTTCAGCTGTGGCTGAGGGGCAGCTCCTCCCGCTGGGCAGGGAGTCTTTCCTGGGAGCCCAGCCTATTACCCACTCCTCCAGCTTTCCGATGATTTCCCAAGCACCGATTCCCTGTGCTAAATTCTCTCCTGCCCAACAAAGCAAAGATCTAAAAGCATTTTGGATCCTGTACTTTCCGTGAAAGCAGTGCTGCACAGGTCAGGGCTGAGAAGGGGGTGAGGTGCTGTGGAAGGCTCCCTGTTTGAGTCTCAGCTTCCTCTTCTGTGGAACGAGACCAAAGATGATCAGTTCATAGTTACTGAAGACCGTGGCAGCTGTGTTTCCCAAAGATGGCCGCGTTTCCCATCCCTCCCGTGGCCTTGCCACTTTCCGCCACGTCCTCTCTCTTGAAGCGGGGCTGACCTCCAGCATGCTGGCAGGCAGTACACCGGTTGCCCGCAGAATCCCAAGGCCAAGGCCTAAAAGTGCAGGGCTGCAGCCCTGCCGCTCCCCCGGTTCCAGCGCTGGCCCGGCCACGCCCCTCAGGGCTCTCTGTGGTGCGGGGCCTTGCCCTCCTGGCTCACTTCCCCTCCCCTCTGCGCCCGGTGCCTCGCTGCACACCGTGGCACCTGCTGGTGCTGCTGGGCCCAGGGGGCAGGGTATGAGCCCAGGCCGGGCCTTGCACCTCTTGGCTCCTTCGTTGCTGAGCCCCGCAGCCCCTATTCCTGTTGCTGCTCCGACCGGGGCCAGGTGTCTGTGTGCTGTGTGTGGCCCGCAGGGACCGCTGTGGCCACCAGAATAGCTTCCCCACCCCATCCCGGACTCTGGCGCCCTGATCCCGGGTCCACTTCCACCAAAGGAGAGCTTTGCCCGTGAGACCGAGCACCTCCAAGGTCCCTGGACCCCAAATTTCTGCAGGGCAAGGCAGTTGGTTGGCTGGCTATCTCCACGCTGATCGGGGTGTTGGGGGTGATCCAGCCCAGAGCAGGCTGGTTGGCTGCCGTAGTGTGTGTCATAGCCACAGGCTGCTCTGGTCACTCCGCTGTGATAGTCTCTGGGTTTTTATATATATAGACTGGAGGCCAGGTGCACAAAATTTTTGAGGGTGTCCTGCAGCCCAGCCTGCACCTGGGATCCCTTGGGAGACATCCCTCTTGCAATCCAGGACCACTGGCTCCTAATTGCTCACCTGCCTTCCTCCCTGTTCACCCCTAACCACTCTGCCTGCCTGCCTGTCTGATTGCCCCTAACTGCCTTCCTCTGCTGGCCTGATCTCCTCTAACTGCTCTCCCCTGCCAGCCTAATTGCCCCTCATTGCCTTCCCCTGACGGCCTGATCACCCCTAACTGCCTCTGCCTCGGCCTGCCACTGTGGCTTTGTCTGGAAGGAAGGCAGGGTGGCTGGAAGATGTTTGGCTGACTGGATCTAATTACCATATTACCCTTTTATTAGTATAGATTAGTTTTCATTGCCTTGAATACGTCATGCCATTCCCTTCTGGCCTGTGGAGTTTCTAATGAAAAATGAGGTATCAGCTTTGTGGGAGCTCCTTTGTAGGTGACCAATTACTTTTTTCTTGCTGCCTTTAAGATTATCTCTTTGTGTTTAATTTTTGACATTTTAATTATGTTTCTGAGTGTGGGCCTGTTTGGGTTCTTCTTGCTTGGGACTCTCTTTGACTCTGAACTTGTATGACTTTTTTTTCCACTAAATTAGGGCACTTTTCTGCCATTATTTCTTCAAAAATATTCTCTATCCCCTTCTCACTTTCTTCTCCTTCTAGCACTCCTGTTATACAAGAATTGTTGTTCCATGTTATTCCACAGCTCCCTTGAGCTGTCCTGTTTTTAAATATTTTTTTTTCCATTTTGTTTCTCTGAGTGTTTTTTTTTCTGCCCTGTCTTCTAATTCACTGATCCAATCCTCAGCCTCCCCTAATCTGTGTATTTCTTCCAATGTATTTTGTTGATTTGTTTTTGTTAATCCTCACTCAAGAATATGTTTCCATTGATTTTATTATTATTATTATTATTATTATTATTATTATTATTATTATTATTTAGGGGAAATGGGAGGAGATAGACAGAAACATTGCTGTGAGAGAATGAGAGAAGCACATTAATTGGTTGCCTCTCGCATAATCTCCAACCAGGGCCCAGGCCAGGGAGGAGACTGAACCGTGGCATGTGACGTTGACCAAAACCAAACCGGGACCCTTTGGGCTGTGGGCTGATGCTATATCTATGAAGCCAAACTGGCTAAGGCCAACCTGTTCTCTATTAGTGCTATGTCATTCTTTATTTTCAACTGGTTGTGTTTTTGGTTTTTTTTTCCCCCCATAGTTACTGTATTTTTTTTCTTTCTATTAAGCATCTTTGCCCTCATTATTCTGAACTCTATGACAAATTTCTTATCTCCGTTGTGTTTAGCTCTCCTTCTGGAGAATTTTTGTTATTTCATTTGGGGATCATTTTTTAAATTTCCCTATTTTGGCTGCCTATTTGTGTTTGTGTCTATGGACTAGGTGGATCTGCTACAACTCCCAATCTGTAGTGTAGGACAATGTCAGATGCTGTTTGTTACTAGCCCTTAGTACCCTGTTTGGAGCTATTAGCAATCCTCAACTTGTGACTCCCTCTGCTTGGACTGGGTGCCTTTGGTAAGGACCAGGATGTGCCTCAGGGTCTGTTTTGCCAGCCCCAGGCCCAGAAGGGGATCAGGCAAAGACTCAAAGCCTCCAGAGATCCACCTCTTCAGGCTATGGACTACAGAGTGGGACAAGAGGTCTTCTAACAGGTGGGGAAATTGCCTTCCCCCAGGCATAAACTATCTGGGTAGCTAAGGTCTAGAGAAAAATAACCTCTGCAGCATGAGGGAATGACTTAGCATACAAAACTGTGATTGCTGCCCTCCAAGCTCCAACTCCTGAGCCCCCAGCCCTGGACTCTCCTCATACAGTTCCAGCCCCCTCTACCCTCCCTCTTCCAAGAGAAGTGGCTGCTCACAAAATTTTGTGCCTTGGCCCTTTAAGAGGGTGCCTGCATTTCAGCCATCTCTGGCTGACAAACAGCAAGCCTGCTGCTTCTCTCAGCCATATGTTCTGTGGGCACCTTTCTCAGTTCTGGTGCTCTGGGCTGGGGGCCCAGATTGGGGTCTAGACCCCGAAGTTCTCAGTGGGTACCCCCCACAGCTAAAATATCCCTCCAAACCTTCAGCTGCTGTCTGTGGGAACCCAGCCACGCCTTCCACGTCTCCGCACTTCCGACCGGACTGTGTGGTCTCCCCGGTCTCCATGTTCAGTCCTTGGTTACCAGGGTTCTCTCCAGCCAGCCTTCAGTTGTTTTTTCAGGTTTTTTTCTGTTTTAGTTATATTTCTAGTTTGGTCCTGGAAGATGTCAGTGTGGCTTTCACTTACTCTGCCACCATTTTTAATCTAACCTTCAAGTATTAATGATACAAAATCAGTGTCCAAAACATGAAGGGTCATTTCAAATGCAAGTAAAATGGAAGGGGAATTGCTTCTGCTTTGCTCAGTGTCCTAGGCCAGAGATGGGCGAGTCCTGGAGAGGAGAAGGTCGCCATCTAGTGTTCCGATGAGGAGTGGCAGTGCTTTCCTAAGGCGGGGAAAGGAGGGTGGTTTAGGGGTGTTGTCCAAGGGCAGGACATTAATTAGCATAAAATCACATGATGAGGAAGTCATCTTCTCAGTGCCCCTCTCTCATTCTGGATTGGGTGGTCCCAGTTTGGTGCCAGTTTAAAGACAATGTGTTATGGTACATCATGACTTGAGCTATTCTACTCCATTTAGTCCCTGCTTAGAAAGTGTTCGACACATAATAAGTGCTGTTGAAGTGTTTGCTTTAATTACCAGTACTTTCCACACTTCTTTAACATTTGCTAATTTCCTTTTGAAACAGAGAAAGCAGGCCTCAGGCACAAAACTTAAGACGCAATACTGTTTTTCTGGAACGTGTAATAGCATTATACTGTCATTGTCTTCCTTTTATGGTTACTTTCTGCTGTTCCTGAGAACTGGTTTTGCATAAGCACAGCCTCACCACGCTCATTTTAAAGGTGAGGAACGAGACTTGCTCAGCACGCAAAGCTAGGAAGTGAGAGCCCATTGTTCAGGCAGCAGATTGATGCCAAGAAACAGATTATCTTTGCCAGGAATGCATTTAACACAGGTTCATGAGGGGATTATAACAGCTTCACAAGCCAATAGCAACAGGTCATATCTATATATATAAAAAACCTAAGCACCTGACCGTTTGACCAGTAGCTATGACGTGCACTGACCACTGAGGGGCAGACACTCAACGCACAGGCATGGAAACATAGAACAGACTTGGTAAGATATGTACACAGATAATAATTTAATAAAATAAAAAAAGAAAAGAAAAGAAAGAAAGAAACATAGAACAGACTGACGAATCTCAGAGGAAAAGGGGAGGAGGGAGTACGGGAAGAGATTAACCAAAGATCTTATATGCATTCTAGAGGTCTGGTGCAGGAGTCCCTTGGCCAGCCCTATGGGAATTGGGCTGAAACAGGCGGTCCGACCTCTCCTGAGAGGTCCCGGATTGCAAGAGGGTCTCTTGGTAAACGGATCTATAATAATAAAAGTATAATATGCTAAGTAGGCCAGACATCCTTCCATACAGAGCCGGGGCTGCGAGGGAAGCCGGGCTCCTGGGTGCTTACTGGTGGCCAGCGGGAAGCCCGGTCCCAGTGCCAGAGGAAAGCTGGGGGAAGGAAGGCCTACTCTTGCGTGAATTTTGTGCATCGGGCCTCTAGTAAAGGAATAACATACTTTGAGTGAAGTCACAATTGTTTCAGGCGAGAGGAATGTAAGGGAAATAAGTCCGAGCTGACGAGGGGGTTCTCAGAGGGGCTGGTGTCCCGCCTGGGCAGAGGGAAGCGCCCTGTGGTGAGCATGTCGCCGGGGAGTGACGCTGCCTCTCCGCCCGGGGCTGCTGGGTCTGTTCCTTACCGGGCGGCAGCTAATGCCGAGCCTCTGCAGGGCTGTGCGAGGAGCAAAGCAGCCTCTCGTCCAGGCCGAGCACTCTCGGTGCATCCTCAGGAGTCTGGTGTGTGAAGGACAAATGTCCTCCAGCCGTAGCTGCTCCCCACGCTCCTCCCCATAAGCCACGGTGCCGCCACCAGCCGGCACTGCTCACCAAGGACAGCGCCCACCGCGGCTCCCGCAGCGCGAACAGCTTCCCTCTGAGTCTGAGCCCGCGGACGGAAATGCCAGCCAGCCCCCCTCCTCCACCCTCCCCTCTCCCGCACCTCTGTCCTCTGCACCGCCGCCGGCCACGCCCGCGCTGCCACGGGAGCCCCGTACGCAGGCCCGGCGGAGCCCACTGGGGCGAGCGGTGCCAGGAGCGGTGACTGCGTCGAGGCGGGGCCGGTGGTTGACGGGTGCGCGGGCCGTCCTGCAGTCTCGGCTGCGGGCGGCTTCCTCACCGAGGAGGGCGGATTGTGTCTTGAGGTTTGTGCCCGGGGCCTGCTCTCTCTGCTTCAAAAGGAAAGATGCCGTTCTGTACCCTAAGTGAGTCGTGGCAACTCCGGTGATATTTAAGGTCAGCCCATCGCACGGACAGCAGTGACCGTGCTGGAAGCTTTCGCAAAGTCCCTGCCTGGCACAGCCTGGCACAGCCTGGCACAGCCTGGCACGCCTCCCCCGCTTCTTCCCGTCCTGCCGCCCTGCACGTGCTCCACGCCAACCACCGGGGGCACCATTCTGTCTCCAGGCCCTCTGACCCCCGGCCCCGTGCCCCTGAGGGAACGTGTGCTCCAAGCCACGCTCAGGGCTGGCTCGTCTGCGCTCCCCGTCCTGGCCCAGAGGCTCAGCGACCGCCTCCCCCCGGTCCTCCTGTTTCCCGGATCTCTCCTCAGTGGGATGCTCCTCTTCCTCTGCCATCCACACACCAGAGCGCAAGCTTCCAGAAGGCGAACGCGTTTCCATCTTGTCTTATTTTATTTATTTATTTTTTAAACTCCCCACTCGATATTTTTTCATTGATTTTTAGAGTAGAAGGGAGAGGGGAAGACTGAGAAACATCAATGTGAGAGAAACACATTGATGGGTTGCCTCCTGCATGTGCCCCTGACCAGGGCCAAGGTGGGGAAGAGCCTGCAACCAAGGTACATGCCCTTGACTGGAGTCGAACCCGGGACCCTTCGGTCAGCAGGCCGAAGCTCTGTCCGCTGAGCCACACCGGCTAGGGCTCCCTCTTGTTTCGGCCCTTGTTCCGTAGCTCAGGCGCCAGGAGCAGAGCCTGGTCACAGCGGGCTCACGGCACCGGGGAGGGGACGGAAGCCGCTCCCAGCAGGACGTCCGGGCGGCTCAGCCGGGCAGCCCGCCGGCCCAGAAAGCAGCCCCGGAGCGCTCCCGTGAGGGCTTCGGCCCCAAGGCCGCCCCTTGGGGCTTCACCCCGAGAGGCCACGGGTCCGGGTAACGGAGGGGGGCCCTTCTTGGGGCAGAGCCCTCCTGCGGGCTCGGAGGGGGCTCCCGAAGCTGCCGCCGGAGCCGCCGGCCGGGCGCGGGCAGCCTGTGCTCTCGGGAGCCGGTGACTCCTGTGGGCCCTGAGCTGGAAACAGCACAGAGCAGGCCTGCTGGCGCCGTTAACCAGCCAGGCGTTCCGGGGCGGCCGTCAGAGGTCAGGGCCATCGTTCTGTGTCCCCTGGGGTCTGGCCGGGTGCACGCTCAGCCCCCCATCCCCCCGCGCCCGCAGGGCCCAGCCACCAGGGGGGCGAGGAGGAGGGCGCAGGTGCCCGCACAGGCTGCTCCGGGGGACCCGGCACAGGGCCCCTCGGCCGCGTGGAGGGCGGGCCTGGCCTCTCCCGGTCTCACTGTGGCTCCGGCTTCCCTCCCCAGAGGCTGGGGGGCGCCGAGGCCCAGCCCCCCGCGGAGGCGGACCCGCGAGCGTGGCTGTCGGCTCGCAGTCTGGAGTTCGAGAAGCTCACCCTGGCCGGCCTGGCCGCACCTGTGTGGTGAGTGTGCCCCGCCCCCCCGCAGGGCCCCGCAGGGACCACGCCGGCCCTCACCGCCCTCTTCGCAGGGAGCAGGGCAGCAGCGCCCAGAGGAGCCCGCACCCGTCCGCCCAGGCCGCCCGCCAGCTGGAGTGGAAACTCTCGGAGTGAGTGTGTGTGCGGGCCCCCCCCGGAACCCCCGTCCCCGCCCCGCGCCCACACACACAGGTCCCTCCCACCGCCAGCTCCCGCCTCAGGTTTTCTCAGATAAGAGGGTGGCCGTCTCAGGTCCTCAGCCTCTGCGACGGATGCTCCCTTCGGGACCCGTCCACCTGCTGGGCCCGCCCAGGGCTGGGCTCAGACGTCCCGGTGGTGTCGGGGGGCCCCTCAGGCCGGGGCGGGGGACAGCGCAGGCCATCCGTCGGCTCTGCGCCTCCCGTGGTCTGAGGGCCCTGGGAGGAGGATGGCCCTCCCGCTGACGGCCTCTCCCGCGGAGCTCTCCCCAGCCGCCGCATGTTTACTGAGCCCGAGCTTAAACCCGTGCTTCCCCAACGCTAACGAAGTCCACGCGAAACGGCCCGTTTGTCAAGTTTATCCAAACACTTGGGCTACGACTTCCACAGCCGCTTCTGTGGGGGTGGAGGGTGAACAGGCGTAAGGAACTCGGGTCGGCTGGTTTTCACCGCAAACAGCAGTGAAGCGGTGTTCGAGTCCACTCAGCCACTGCCACTGGGGAGGCCCAGGGACGGCCTCCATTTTCCAAGTTGGCTTTGGGAACCGGACTGGAATGGAGCCGGCTCCCTCTCACGGTGGAGGCGAGGCTTCGGGCTGGAGCGGCGACCTGGCGGCCAGGCCCTCGGCGAGGGGCCGGAGAGGGTGCCAGCAGCGGGCCTGGCCGAGAGCGCCCATCACCCAGGCCCCAGGGTCTCCCACCCGAAGCCCCCGCGCCCTCCTCTGGGCCCCAACCCCACCTCTGAGCCTCCAACGAGGGCAAATCAGTCCATCGCAGCGGCAGAGTCTGAACGGAGCGTCCGTGGCCGGCTCCCGCCCGGACGGCCTGTCTGCTGGGTGTTTGGAGGCGAGGTGCTCAGGCCCCGGCACGGGTACCGGGGGGGACGGGTCGGCTGAGGGGCCGGGGCGAGGGGCAGGGGCACCCTCCTCTCTCTGCATCCAGCCTCCCGCCTCTCCCTCCACGGAGGTGAGCTCGCTCCTGGTGTTTGACAGGATGATGGGGCTCTGCCAGCAGAGGATGCGGTGGCTCTCGGAGGGCAGCAGGAAGGTACCAGGCTGGGCTCACACCCGTCCCTCTGGAGGTTAGAGGCCGCCCAGCGCCCCAGGCTTCGGCTGGACTGTCTCCGACAGGAAACGCGGCCACTGACAGACACGCTCAGTGTGCCCCTCCGCCAGGCCTGCCCCGCTCTGCCCTCCCGCCCCCGCCCCCTGCTGTTATTCTCAGAGGCCGCTCCCCAGGCCTCCCGTGCCCCCCGTCCACCCTCCGGTCCACCCGCCGGTCTGCCCTCCCGCCCTGGGCTTGGCTCCCACCGGGCCCTCCCAGGGGCTGAGACCCCAACGGGCCAGGCCTGGAGCCATGCTCATTCCTGGGGACGGGGGGGACCCCAAACCTCACGGACTGAGGCAGATGGTACGCGGGGGGGCGGGGGCGGGGCGGGGCCCCAGGGCCGGGCCGGTGCCGTGGTGCGGCCGCTCACCGCCCCTCGGTCGCAGGCGTTCGGGCTGGTCGCGGGTGCCGGCGTGGGGCTCCTGGTGGACGCGGCCGTGCTGGGCGGGGGCCCCCGGAGAGAGGAGTTTCTGCGGGACCTCGAGGTGAGCCCGGGGAGGGCCCCTCAGCACGGACAGCGGGGCACCCCGCCCTGAAGGGGGTGAGCGTCCAGCTCCCCCAGAGCTGTCCCCTGGACTGGCTCGGCCAGCACCCGCTCGGCCCCCCCGCCCGGCTGCCCCCCCGCCCTCAGGGAGGGGAGCCGGGGCTCTGGGTGTGGAGCGGCCTCAGCCCCCCGCCCTCGGGCTCTGCGGCCGCGTTACCCACCCACCTGAGCCTCAGCCTTCCCATCTGTGAAATGGGCGACCACAGCCCCTCCCAGCTGCCAGCGGGAGACAGGGCTTCCTCAGCTGCTGCCTGGAATAGCCTGGCATAGAAAGGCTTTCCCCTCTCTGAAATCAGTAATATATATATATATACACATACACACACACACACAGCACACACCACACACATACACACACACACAGCACACACACAACACACACAGCACACACACACACACACCCCACACCCCACACACCACACACATACACACACACACAGCACACACACACACCCCATACACACACACACACACACCATACACACACCACACACACCACACACACACACACCACACACACAGCACACGCACACACACGGGCACACGCACACTGCTGACCCGGTGGGCCTCCAGGCCCGCTCTGGAGGAGGCAGCCTCAGGCGGCGGGGCGGCTCCTGCACTCACAGGAGGGCATCGGGACCAGGCAGGCAGACAGGTGCAGCGGGAACGTAACGGACATCAGGGTCCGGGCGCCTGCCGTACCTGAGCCGGTTACGCAGGACAGGGTGGAGTCACTGCGCGTTGGCCAGGCCTGCCAGCCGCGTGGAGAGCAGCAGGTCACCCACACGTGCTCCGCTCCCAGGCCCGTGTGTAACACCCGCCAGCGTGTGCCTTCCCTATGAGAGCACAGCCGCACGCTAACAGGGCAGGCTCACCAGTTCCAGCTGTTCCCACGCTGTTTCCGCGAGAGGAGATCCCGTGGCGCCGAAGGGCGGGGTCTGGCCGGGCTCCCCCTGCTTCCTGGGGCTGGGGAAGGAGCGAGATTTCCCCAAACCACCAGCCTCCTCCTGGGCCTCGCTCGGGGCCGGCGCCTGCCCATCCACCCTCCTCCCAGACTTCCCAGGGCTGTGCCTTCTCCAGCTCTTCCCCAACTCCCCCTCACAGCCCCTTGGGCTCCGGTGCGCACGTGCCCGGTGACATGGCCCCCCGGGGGGAGCCGGTGCCCCCCTGTGCCCTCAGTCATGGAGGCGGGGTCCCACTCAGTCCGCTCAGCCGGAGTAACCGCCGCCCTCCCCACGCCGTCCCAGAGCCTCATCGAC
This sequence comes from Pipistrellus kuhlii, assembly GCF_014108245.1. Lineage (NCBI taxonomy): Eukaryota > Metazoa > Chordata > Mammalia > Chiroptera > Vespertilionidae > Pipistrellus > Pipistrellus kuhlii. Next base: position 1,566,133 of record NW_023425531.1, read on the forward strand.
GAGCAGCTGAGCCACAAGGAGAGGCTGTTGGTCCTGACCTTCGGCTCCACCGCCAGCGCCCTCTGGCCGGAGCCCGTGGCCGTCAGCGCCTCCAGGTGAGTGGCCGCCTGGCCACCTCCTCCGCGTCAGTGTCCTTAGAGCGCGGCCCGGGCGCCAGCCCACGGCCCAGCACAGAGCCGGCTCACAGAACCGACTCCAGGCGCCAGGCGCTGGAAAGGCCACCCTCCCAGCAGCCCCCCAGAGAGGCAAGGTGGCCAGGGCACCACTTCCGTCCAGAAACCGGGGCAGTTTGTTATTGCTTAGGGAGGGAGGAGGAGGGGGAGGGAGGAGCAGGACTGGAAGCCCCGGAATGTCCACCCAGCACGTGCCTGGCCAGGAGCGGAACCACAGCCTCTGGTGCAGGGGGACCGCGCTCCGGCCTCCGCCCCTCAGGCCCTGCTCTCTCACACTGTCAGTGCCCACTGCACAGACCGCTCAGCTTCCCAGCCCTTTACGTGGGAGTTCCTGTTTGGGGAAGTGGTGAGAGGGAAGGTGGGTAAGAGTTTCTACTTATTCCACCAAGTAAAAATGTCTTTTCCAGGAAGGAAATATCTTTGATCCCTGCCATGTGCTGGGCACTCACATGCACTGTCTTATTTAATATGAGAGGCCTGGGGCATGAAATTCGTGCGTGGGCGGGGGGTAGGGAGGTGGTCCCTCAGCCCCGCCTGCACCCTCTCCAACCTGGGACCCCTCGGGGGATGTTTGACTGCCAGACAGGGATCAGGCCTACCCCAGCAGTCGGACATCCCTCTCACAATCTGGGACTGCTGGCTCCCAACTTACCTCATTGCCAGCCTGATCACCCCTAACCACTTCTGCCTGTGAGCCCGATCGCCCCCTAATGGCTCCCCTGCCAGCCTGATCGCCTGCCACTGCCCTCCCCCATTGCAACCAGCCTCCTCCTCTGGGACCAGCCTCCTCTGCGCCATGTGGAGCCGCGGGACCCCCAGGCCTCACCACACAGCGGCCGCCGGCCGCACCTCCGCTGTGCGCGTGGCCATCTGGTGGTGGCCATCTTGTGATGGCGTTGCACACGAGGGCACGCACACCACCAGGCTGTTCTCAGTGTGATTTGTGGCCAGTCCCCATGCGGCGGGTGAGGAACCTGAGGCTCGGGCTAAGGGACACGCCCAAGCAGCAGCGCCAGAGCCAGGAGCGTCTGGCTCTGAGCCGGTCCTGGTGGCCTCGGCCAGTCCTTCACCCTCTGTGAGCAGGAGGAGCGGGACTGCCCCTCTGAGCTGTGAGGACGAAATGGAAAATGGGCTGGGTGTGGCAGGCGCTCGGGGACAGTGCTGCTCCGGGGGCGCCCCTCAGTCAGACCCGTCTCCACTGTCCAAACCCGAGGTGGCTGGGGTCGCCCGGCAGCAGCTCCTCCCTCGGTCAGCCTGGATGCGTGATGTCCGTCCTGTCTGCACCCGCTCGGCCTGTGTCCCCGTGTCACCGTTCACTGTGGACGGGGCTCCCCAGCACCTGCTGAGGAGCCGGAGGCCCAGCCCAGCCAGAGCGCAGCCACAGCGCGCCCTGCGGAATCAAAGCAAAGGGCTGTGGGTTCCAGCCGGACACCCTGGGCGGGCGCTGGGCCCGGTGCTCTTTCTGAAAGGAGACGCCTCTCCCTGGGGCTCATGGGCAGAGTGCCCGCCCCAGGCCTGGAGGGTCTCGGGTTCGATTCGGTCAAGGGTCTGTACCTTGGCTGCAGGCTAGATCCCCGGCTGTCTCAATCGCTCCCTCCCTCCCTCCATCCCTCCTCCTCTCTCTAAAAGTCAATGGAAAAACATCCTCAGAGGAAGGATTAACAACAACAACAAAGGGAGAGTCAGTAGTTGCAATAACGAAAGACAGATTTCTAGCAGCAAGCTGAGATTTTGTATTTTTAATTCAGACGGAAAGGAAGTGGGAGGAGCAGAGCTCTCACAGCGCCATGGAGGTGCTCCCGGGAGGGCACTGCCCGGGAGGCGGCCTCACAGCTGCCTGCCCCCCCCCCCGCCACCCCCCGCCACCCCGGGCCTCTGGGTGCTGGGGCACCGCCCCGGGCCTCTGGGTGCTGGGGCACCGCACGCTCGGGCTCGGGGTGCTGGGGCACCGCACGCTCGGGCTCGGGGAGCTGGGGCCCCGCACGCTCGGGCTCGGGGTGCTGGGGCACCGCACGCTCGGGCTCGGGGTGCTGGGGCACCGCACGCTCGGGCTCGGGGTGCTGGGGCACCGCACGCTCGGGCTCGGGGTGCTGGGGCCCCGCACGCTCGGGCTCGGGGTGCTGGGGCCCCGCACGCTCGGGCTCGGGTGCTGGGGCCCCGCACGCTCGGGCTCGGGGTGCTGGGGCCCCGCACGCTCGGGCTCGGGGTGCTGGGGCCCCGCACGCTCGGGCTCGGGGTGCTGGGGCCCCGCACGCTGTGCGGAGGCGGTGACGGCTGCGGTCTGTCCCAGCCTCCGGGAGCTCGGGCTCGGGGTGCTGGGGCCCCGCACGCTGTGCGGAGGCGGTGACGGCTGCGGTCTGTCCCAGCCTCCGGGAGCTCGGGCTCGGGGAGCTGGGGCCCCGCACGCTCGGGCTCGGGGTGCTGGGGCCCCGCACGCCGTGCGGAGCGGTGACGGCTGCGGTCTGTCCCAGCCTCCGGGAGCTCAGGCTCTGGGTGGAGACGTCGCCGCCGGAGGGAGGCAGCAACCTGCTGCAAGCCCTGAGGAGGGCCTTCGCGGCCGAGGGGCTGGACTCGCTGCTGGCCGTGCTGGGCAGCTGGTAGGTCTCCCGTCCTGACAAGAGGCTCAGGCCTCTGGTTAGGAGAAAGCGCCCGGGCCGCCTCCCGACACAGGCCTGACCGAGTGCCCGCCCTGGCGGCCAGACCGTGCTGCGCTCCGCCCACTCCCCACACGGGCGGCCGGCACACGGGACCTGGGACACGGGACCTGGGACACGGGACCTGGGCGGCCGGGACACGGGCGGCCTGGGACACGGGACCTGGGCGGCCTGGGACACGGGTGACATGGGACACAGAAGGCCTGGGACACGGGGCCTGGGACATGGGTGGCTAGGGACACGGGAGGTCTGGGACACGAGTGGCTTGGGACACGGGAGGCCTGGGACACGGGACCTGGGACAGGGTGACATGGGACACGGGACCTGGGACACGGGTGACATGGGACACGGGAGGCTGGGACACAGGGATGGGCGGGCCCCTGCCGATTTCCCCTGGAAATTACCGTTTTTGCTCTGGAATGCCCTCCTGCGGTGCCCCCTTATCTCCCTCTGCTTTTGCCCAGCCCAGATCAGCCCCCCGAAATCCTGTCTGACTACATCCAGCAGGCCGCCCTGGGCCGGGGCCTCCGCACCCACCTTGTCTCCTACCAGTGCGAGGCCCGGGTGCCTCCGGTGAGTGCCGCCGCTGTCCTGCGGAGGCAGCCTGGAGGCCGGGTGGACCGCCGGGGAGGGGCCGGGCTGGGCAGGAGAAGGCGGGGCGCTGGTGTGCCTGAGGTCTCGGCTCCCGCAGGCTGTCCTGAAGAACCTGGCGGAGGCCGTCGGGGGCCGCTACCACTGCTACAGCCCGCAGGCAGAGGTGAGGGGCCCGCCGCCTCCGCCGAGCTCGCGGCTCCCCGGGGACCAGGTGCAGGCTCAGGTGTGGGGAGGGCCCTGCGCTCAGTGTGAGATGAGCTCGCTGCACACCGTGAGGCTGAGCTTGTGGAAGCCTCGTGGGGAGTCCTGGTCTGACCGTGGCCACCGTGTGGGCCCCAGCAAAGCCCTGGGTCTGCATCATGGCTCCGGTGCCCTCCCCCCAGTGCCCGACAGCCCCCCTCCCCCTTCCCCCCTCCCCCGGGACCCACGCAGCCACTGCTGAACGAGCAGTCAGCTCTGCACCGGGCCGCCCGGCCCGCCCTTGCCCCCGTGGCCTGTGCCCACTTGGAGGCCACAGCCAAAGTGGGCAGTCCCGTGGCCACAGGAACACAGCCTGTGGGCCGCTCAGCGGGGCCCACGGCGGGGAGGGCGGGGGCCGGGGCCGGGACCTTCCTCTCAGCACGCCTTCCTGCCCTCGTCCTGAGCGGCCAGACTGCAGGGCTGGGAGGGCCTAGGCCAGCGGTCTGCAAACCACGGCTCTCGAGCCACATGCGGCTCTCTGGACCCTTGGGTGCGGCTCCTCCACAAACACAGGGCGATGGAGACTTCACGGCCTGTGCGCAGAGGTCCGTTTCCAGCTCAAAAGACATTCCAGTCGCCCTGTTGGCATTTGGCTTGTTGGTAATGAGTTTGCCGACCACGGGGCCCGTCACGCCTGACGGCGGATCAGAGAGCTCACTGTGGAGCCGTGTCCTCTCGGCACAGCTGTGTTTCTCTGCTCCTGCGGAGGCGGAGACCCTGAGCCTCACCGTCCTCGCCAATGTGAGGGCGATGTGGGGGCGCCGGGCGGGAGGGAGGCGCCTGCCGCCCAGCCGCCCGGCCAGCTCCGAGGGAGGGCCGCCCGGTCCCCGGCGTCTCCAAGAAGAGTCTGAGTGTGTTGGTTCCGTGTGTTACTTTTACACTGGAGGCCGGGGCACCAGTTTACTCTGGGCGCCCACACGGCCGGGCTCAAACCCGCAGCCCAGCACGCCTGCCGCTCCGCTCATCCGGCCACTGCGCCCACTCAGCCCGATGGGAGAGCCCTGCACCGGGCGCCCCCCTCCCCGGGGGAGTGGCCTGAGGCATTGGGCTGAGGCTTGCACTCCGACAGCTCCTGAGGGTCCCAATGGGGAGAGTGCAGCCAGGTGGAGGGCCCCCTCCGGTGCAGGATCAGGTCGGGGAGGGACTGTGGGAGGTGTGTTCTCCTCGTCCTGCTCAGTCACAATCCAGACCCCAGCAGCAAGCTGGCCCCCTGGTGGTCAGTGCACATCACAGCAGCTGGTGGACCAGCTGACTGACTGCCCCCTGGTGGTCAGTGCATGTCATAGCGATTGGTTGAGCAGGCTCAGGGTTCATTAGCATATGACACTTTGATTGGTTGTTCAGTTCTGCTCTTTGGTCTGTTTGCATATTACCCTCTTATTTATAGGATTTAAAATAATGACGTGAAAGTCACTAACACAGAGTCAGCCGCTCACAGTGGACTCCACAGTCACAGTGGGTGCAGCCCCCTTCTGCTCCCAACGCTCCCATCTCCCCGAAGGGCAGCCCCCCCCTCCCCGCCCGGCTGCAGGAGCCAGTCCGCCCCCTCCGGGCGCGGGGCCTGATGTCTCCCCCCGTCAGCGGCGCCTCTGGGCTCCCCACGCTGTCCGGGTGCGGGCGGGCTCTGCTCGCAGGCCCCTGCGGCCCCGTGGGCGTGGCCTGCGTGGTGCCGTGGCGCTCAGTCTGTGAGGCCACACCTGCAGGGCAGCGGCCCGGGGTCGGCCTGTTTGTGAGGAGCGCCAGCCGTTTCCACGGCCGCACCGGACGCTGAGCGTGCGGCCAGCGCTGACCGCGGCCCCTTCAGAGCCACCCTCCCCTCGCGGCCGGCAGGGTGAGTGCCTGCACGCTCTGAGGTCAGGCGCCCTCACTGGACGGGGCGCGCGTGCCAGTGCAGCCGGACGCGGCGGACGCGGCTCTGCCACGGGGCCGGCCACATGTCCAGCTGGTCGGAGCGGCGCTGGCCCTGCAGCCTCTGGCGTGGGCCTCTGGCGTGGGCCTCGCCGTGGGCCTCGCCGTGGGCCTCGCCGTGGGCCTCGCCGTGGCTGCTGCGGGGCCGGGGCCCCAGCGGCTCACCGCCCCCCACACCCCCAGGCCTGCGCCAGCGCTGACGTGGAGGAGCTGCGGGCGGAGATGCAGAGGGCCCAGTGCCTCCTGGCCCGCGTCCACGCCCTGCAAAGCAGCGCCGCCTGCCCGGAGCCCGGCCCGCCCGAGGAGGTGGGTGCCCGGCCCCCGGGGGAGGTGGGTGCCCGGAGCCCAGCCCCCGGGGGAGGTGGGTGCATGGAGCCCAGCCCCCAGGGGAGGTGGGTGCACGGAGCCCGGCCCCCGGGGGAGGTGGGTGCCCGGAGCCCAGCCCCGGGGGAGGTGGGAGCCCGGCCCCGGGGGAGGTGGGAGCCCGGCCCCGGGGGAGGTGGGTGCCCGGAGCCCAGCCCCCGGGGGAGGTGGGTGCCCGGAGCCCAGCCCCCGGGGCAGGTGGGTGCCCGAAGCCCGGCCCCCGGGGGAGGTGGGTGCCCGGAGCCCGGCCCCGGGGGTGGTGGGTGCCCAGAGCCCGGCCCCGGGGGAGGTGGGAGCCCGGAGCCCGGCCCCGGGGGAGGTGGGTGCCCGGAGCCCGGCCCCCGGAGGAGGTGGGAGCCCGGCCCCGGGGGAGGTGGGTGCCCGGAGCCCGGCCCCCGGAGGAGGTGGGTGCCCAGAGCCCGGCCCCGGGGGAGGTGGGTGCCCGGAGCCCGGCCCCTGGGGAGGTGGGTGCCCGGCCCCCGGGGGAGGTGGGTGCCCGAAGCCCGGCCCCCGGGGGAGGTGGGTTCCCGAAGCCCGGCTCCCAGAGGAGGTGGGTGCAGGAGACCCAGGACCTTCCGGAGCCACCGCGGCCCGCTCCTCCCCTCCTCCCCATCCGCAGGGCGGGCTGCGGCCACGTCCTGGGTGAGGAGAGCAGAGCCCTCGCTCTGAGCTGGCAGGCCGGCCTCCCTGTGCCGAGGGCCCGGGGAAACTGGGCATTTCCTCCCCCTCCCCCGGGGGACCGTGAACACCCCCCGCACGGAGCAGGCTGTCTGAGAGGCCCCGCCCTCACCCGGGCCACAGCTCAGGGTCCCGCCGAGCCGCTCGGACGCCCGCAGGGAGCTGTGCACGGAGCCGGGGCCGGAGCCGGGGCCGCTGCGTGCCGGCCGGCTCTCCTGCTGGTTCCGCGGAACCCCCACGGCATCCTGTCAGGACCACAGCTCCCTGCCGGGGCGCGGGCAGGGGCAGGGCTTAGTCCTCGAGGTCTGTGTCCTGCAGCAGCAGCAGCAGCAGGTTAACCTCTTAGCGACGAGCAGGCTGAGGCGGCTCGGACCCAGCCGGGTCTGCGGGCAGCCACATGTCGTTAGGAGCGCCCCAAAGGGAAATGCATGCACTGTGTGGGGTTCATGAGATGATTGTAAGCTCAAACATAGATTAATATTCTTAAAGTCACATATTTAAATCTAGCTCACCAACAGATCTTTCTAAAATTATTTAAGTACAAAAAAGGAGTCTGTTTTCGAAAGCAAATTAAATTGAACATTAAAACACTTCAATGCCACACGTTAAATTTTAAAATAAACTGAGTGGATAAGGGCACAATGGCGCTCGGATATAGCAAGATCCCTGCAGATGGTGCTCAGAGGCTCTGAGTTTGGGAGTTTCTGCTCCCTGTTTCGCTCCCCCGTGGGCTGTGTGCTTCCTCGCTCCGCACCTCGGCCTCAGCTCCTAATGTGGGCGGAGGCTGGGCCGGCCTCCACGTGACGGGAGAGCGGCCTCAGTCCCTGAGCCGGGCTGGGCCAAAGCCGCCCAGCAGGAGTCCTCCCTGAGCCGGGCTGGGCCAAAGCCGCCCAGCAGGAGTCCTCCCTGAGCCGGGCTGGGCCAAAGCCGCCCAGCAGGAGTCCTCCCTGAGCCGGGCTGGGCCAAAGCCGCCCAGCAGGAGTCCTCCCTGAGCCGGGCTGGGCCAAAGCCGCCCAGCAGGAGGCCGGGTGCTTGTCGGTGGGTCAGGATGGGGAGGGGCAGGACGAGCTCACGGAGGAGGAAGTGGGTTTGGGGCACATCTTGCTCTTCCCCTGGCATTCCGGAAATCTCAGAGAGGGGCTGGGGGTGGATGGTGAGAGGGAGGGCAACGCCTTTGGGAAGACCCCGTGGGGGCCGGGTGCACAGAGGCTGCAGGCTCTGCAGCTCCAGCCTGAGGCTGTGTGATGAGGATTTTCCGTTTTAATTCAGATTCCCGCGGAGATTGCCGGAGGGCCCCTCGGAGGTCTCCTGCCTAAAGCCCGGAAGCACGAAGCCCCCCTCACAATCGAGTTCCCCAGCTTGGACAAGACCTCCGCGGAATGGCTCAAGGTCCACGGCCTGAGAGGTAAACGCGGGGAGGCAGGCGGCCGAGGCGAGGCCCGCAGGCACGGCCTGCGGCTCCACGCTGCCGCCTTGCTGTGTCCCAGCCAAGAGGCTGGGCCTGTACCAGGTGCTGGCGCCCAACGCCTTTCTGCCCATCACGGAGTTCGTGCCTGTCCTCCAGAAGACGGTATCGTCCACGGTCCACAAGGTGACGAGATGCGGCTCTCCGTCCTCCGGGGGAGCACCTCCCTCAGCACACCCACTGTGCGTCCTCCTCCCTCAGCACACCCACTGTGCGTCCTCCTCCCTCAGCACACCCACTGTGCGTCCTCCTCCCTCAGCACACCCACTGTGCGTCCTCCTCCCTCAGCACACCCACTGTGCGTCTTCCTCCCTCAGCACACCCACTGTGCGTCCTCCTCCCTCAGCACACCCACTGTGCGTCCTCCTCCCTCAGCACACCCACTGTGCGTCCTCCTCCCTCAGCACACCCACTGAGTGTCTGCCTCCCTCAGCACACCCACTGTGCGTCCTCCTCCCTCAGCACACCCACTGTGCGTCCTCCTCCCTCAGCACACCCACTGTGTGTCCTCCTCCCTCAGCACACCCACTGAGTGTCTGCCTCCCTCAGCACACCTACTGTGTGTCTGCCTCCCTCAGCACACCCACTGTGTGTCCTCCCTGCACTGGGTACAGACACCTGCTCCTGTGATGTGTCAACCTGTATATTTGACATGTCCGAATCTCCCCAGATGATGGACCTTTTAGAAGGAAAAACTCTGTATCTCTGTACAAGTCAGCAGCTAATGAGTGGACAACGAAGTGGATGGAGGAAGGAGAGGAAGGACGAGTGGCTAGATGGATGGAAGTGTTGATGAATGCATGGCCACGTAAGCGGATGGATGGATGGAGGGAGGGAGGGAGGGAGGAAAGGTGTGTGAACAGATGGAGGAAAAAATGGAAGGATGAATGGCACGACAGAATAAAAAAGAGAAAAGGGTGAAAGTAAGGATGGAAAGATGGAGAAATGGAAGGAGTCGTGAATGGAGGCTAAAAGGAAAGAGATGGATGATTGACAGCAGATGGATGAATGACTAAGCGCTGGAATGATACTTTGAAGCGTGGATATGACGATTTGGTGGAGGAAGAAAGGTGAACAAATTTGACTCCCAAGTGTTCACGAAGGCCTGTCTAGGCTCCCGAACCCAAGGGCCGTGGCCCCGGGTCTCTAAGGTCCCTGACTCCATATTAGCAAAGCTCCCAGCCTGGCGTGTGCTAAAGACTCCTGTGCTCAGGGGAGCCTCCGGGGGCAGCCGCCTGGCTGTCCTAGGCGCTGCTGCTGGCGCCCGCCAGGCCGCGTCCCAGGCCCAGAGTGAACGTGAAACCCTCCCCACGGTGTTCCTGCTCGCCCACGCCCCCCGGCACCGGAGCAGAAGGCCATGGTGCAGCTGCAGTGGCACGACGGGACGGTGAGGAATGTCCACGTGGACCTGCCCTTCCTCTTCGAATACCAGGTGGGCGCGGCCCGGCAGAGCTGGCGCGGGGCCGGGGGCGGGGGGCCTGGTGATGTGGGTCCCAGGCCGCGGGCAGAGTCCTCTCTTATAAACAAACTGTGCTCCGCCTGCAGCACTTTGGGGCTTTCTCACTCGTCCATCCGGGCGGAGGCCTGCACGCCCCACACAAAAGCCTCTAATGAAAAGTAAACAGTAAAGCTTCTGGCCCTTTGGGACAAACTCTGCCTCCTCCCGACATGGGGCAGCGAGACTCCTCCTCGGGCCTCGTGGCCGCGTGTCCACGATCCGTGGACGTCATGCCCGTGGCCGTGGCACGCCTCCCCAGAAGCCACGGGACCCTCTCCCAGACCCCAGCGCCGCGCTCGGCGCGCTCACCGCGTGCCTGTGTTCGCAGAAGCAGCTCGGCAGGGCCGTGCGGGCGTACCAGCGGCGGGTGGAGTGGCTCTCGCTGGCCAGCAGGAGGATCTGGGGCACCGTCTGCGAGAAGAGGTACTTCCGGGAGCGTCCTGTCCGGCAGGGCCGCGTCCGGGCCCCGGAGGCCCTGGGCCACCGCTCCGGCTCGGGACAGCTCGCTGCTCGGCAGAGCCCTCCAGCCGCAGCGACACCCTCACCGCAACGCGGTTCTTCCCAGTCACAGGCTCAGAACCGAGGGGCGGGCGGGCCCGACACACCAGCGGGGTCTGGTCAGGCCCGTGGTCGGCAAACCGCAGCTCGCCAGCCCCATGCGGCTCTTTGGCCCCTTGAGCGTGGCTCTTCCATAAAATAGGAGTCCATGTTGAGGAAGTGGCGTTAGAAGAAGTTTAAGTTTAGAAAATGTGGCTCTCCAAAGAAACGTCAACCGTTGTCCTGTGGATATTTGGCCCTGTGGACTAGTGAGTTTGCCCGCCACTGGTTAAGGTAGCAGAAAGCTCCGAGCAGGTTTGCTGGCTGTGCACTCACGTGTGGCCCGAGCCCCTCCACCTCTCACCGTCCCTGTTTCCTCTCCGACGGCCTTGTCTCAGGCAGCCGGCAGGCTTTCCCCTCCAAACGCACCCCCGGAGCTCGGGGCAAGGCCACCCTCGGGCTCTGCACCCGGCCAGGCGGCGTGACCTCCTGCTTCCCAGTGCCCACCCACAGAGCTGGGGTGGGGCGCTCTACCCAAAGCAAGTGGCCTGAGAGGCCGAGGGGCGTCCGAGAGGAAAGCAGGCTGCGCCGGACTCAGTGAATGCTGAGCAGGAGACACACTGAGTGCCCATTGCAACCCTTGCTCTCATTTCACACCTCTCGATATGTTACCTCAGAAAGTGGTATACTTTGTGATAATACTATACATCTGTCATGTCCTTTAATTCTGAACCGTGAGAAGTCGTCTTACAGACACTGGGGTGTACAGTCCGCGTACCCAGGGCCGGAGGGCTCTGTGACGCGCCTAAGCTCACCCCGGAAGTGGGACCTGCGACCCGAACCAAGGTCGTCTGATTCTGAATCGAGTGGGTTTCCTTTTGTTGTCCGTCGTGTCTCACAGTGAGCGCGGAGGGAGGAGGTGGGAATGTAAGACCTGACATGGTGGGAGGAAAAACCTGGGTGGGGCTGAAGACCTTAGAACACAAAGAAAACCAAAAGATGCAACCTTTCCCCAGAGGCCCAGCTAACGGAATTCCACATCCAGCCTGCTTACCTCGTTCCTGTTTCCCTCAAAGACCCCACGTAACAGTACTGGCTGCTAGTCTGTAAAGGAGGAGGGCCATGCCACCTCTCCCCGCGGCCGCCTCTCCCCGAGGCTTCTCTGAGGTCGGAGCCCCGAGAGAGAGGTGCCAGGGCCTGAGTCTGCTGGAAACCCGCCTCTGCTGACCTCAGGCCCCTGGAAAACGCGTTAAAGAGTAAAACGGAACAGAACTCGATCTGAGCGATCGTTCTCCGGCTTGTGTTTCCTCCCGCAGGCTGGCCGTGCTGCTGGACCTGTCCGCGGCCAGCTCCACCTACATTATTCACATCCAGCACTCGCTGCGGCTGCTGCTGGAGGAGCAGCTGGCCAACAAGGACGCCTTCAACCTCATCGCGTGAGCTCCCGTCCGTCCGGGCCGGCCCGGGGGGCTGCGTGCAGGCACCGTGGGGCTGGGCTCCTGGCAGGGGCGTCAGGCGAAAGGTGTTCTGAGCACCCTGCACCCTGCACCCTGGGGCAGCGCTGTTTATCTGCCTTGAACGATCTTGCTGGGGCATTGAATAATTAAGCGCTGCCGGACAGTCCTGCTGGGGAGCAGGTCAGAAGCAGCCCCAAAACACACAGCTTGATCAGCCAGGACAGAACAGCCCGCCCATCGCCCCACTGGGCTCTCAGCCTGACAGCACAGAGAGAAATAAGGCCCAGGCATGCCAGTGTCCCAGCTCCTCACCTGCGTTTGACAAGGCACAGGAGTTCATTTAGGGTTTCAGTTCTGAACTTTAACTTCATGTGAAGCTATATACAACTGAATTATACAGATATAAATATATAAAACTATGTATACTTGAATTATGTAAAATATATACATTTAAATTATTTTGTATATAAGTAATTTAATATGTACATTTAAAATATAAATAGAATTTAAATATATATATCTTAATTATACAGTATATAGCTAAATATAATTTAAGTATATACATAGTTTTATACATATTTTTTAAAATATATTTTTATTGATTTTGTACAGAGAGGAAGGGAGAGAGATAGAGAGTTAGAAACATCGATGAGAGAGAGTCATCGATCAGCTGCCTCTTGCACACCCCCTACCGGGGATGTGCCCGCAACCAAGGTACATGCCCTTGACCGGAATAGAACCCGGGACCTTTCAGTCCCCAAGCCGACACTCTATCCATTGAGCCAAACTGGTTTCGGCAGTTTTATACATATTTTTAATTGTACATTTTACACACCTTCATATCTAATAGGGAGTGTGTGTGTTTTTTAATAAATCTTTATTGTTCAGATTATTACAGTTGTTTCTCCTTCCCCTCCCCCTCCCCAGTAGCTCCCCTCCACCCGGTTCCCATCCCACCCTCTGCCCTTATCTCCCCCCAACTTGTCCTCATCCATAGGGGTACGATTTTTGTCTAGTCTCTTTCGCACCCTGCAAACCCCCTTTCCTCAGAGAATTGTCAGTCCACTCCCTTTCTGTGCCCCTGATTCTATTATATTCACCAGTTTATTCTGTTCATCAGATTTTTTATTCACTTGATTTTTAGATTCACTTGTTGATAGATATGTATTTGTTGTCACCTTGTTGTTTATAATTTTTACCTTTACCTTTTCTTCTTCCTCTTCTTAAAGAATAGGTGATGAACTCCTTTAACTTTTTCTATAAACTCTTTATCTGACCTTCAATTCTGAATGATAGCTTTGCTGGGTAGAGTAATCTTGGTTGTAGGTTCTTGCTATTCATCACTTTGAATATTTCTTGCCACTCCCTTCTGGCCTGCATAGTTTCTGTTGAGAAATCAGCTGACAGTCATATGGGTGCTCCCTTGTAGGTAGGTAACTGTTTTTCTCTTGCTGCTTGTAAGATTCTCTCTTTGTCTTTTGCTCTTGGCATTTTAATTACAATGTGTCTTAGTGTGGTCCTCTTTGAATTCTTTTTGTTTGAGGTTGTGTGCTCTTCCTGGACTTGTAAGTTTATTTCTTTCACCAAGTGGGGGAAGTTTTCTGTCATTATTTCTTCAAATAGGTTTTCAGTATCTTGCTCTCTCTCTTCTTCTGTCACCCCAATAATCCTGATGTTGGTATGCTTGAAGTTGTTCCAGAGGCTCCTTACACTATCTTCAACTTTTTGGATTCTTTTTTTCTTTTTTCTTTTTCGGTTGGGTGTTTTTTGCTTCCTCGTATTTCAAATCTTTGACTTGATTTTTGGGATCCTCTAGTCTGCTGTTGGTTCTCTGTATATTATTCTTTATTTTAGTCAGTGTATGCTGAATTTCTAATTGGTCCTTTTTCATATTGGTCTCACTAAATTTCTCAGAGATTTCTAGAAGATTCTTGAGTAACCTTATAACTGTGGTTTTGAACTCTATATCCAGTAGTTTGCTTTCCTCCATTTCTTTCATTTGTGACCCGTTTCTTTGTCTCTGCATTTTGGCTGCTTCCCTGTGTTGATACAGTGACCTTGTGTGCTAGGTGTCCTGTAGGGCCCAGTGGCTCAGCCTCCCCAATTACCTGAGGTGGACACTCTTGGTGCACCCCATTGTGGTCTGTGTGCACAGTCTTGTTGTAGTTAAGCCTTGATTGTTGTTGGTATCACTGGGAGGAATTGACCTCCAGGCCAATTGGCAGTGAGGATCAGAGCTGTGTCTACGATGGGAGAACTTCTGTGCTGGAGACACCCTTATGGGACAGGGCTTGCTTCAGTGGGACTTTGGTGCTCACTGAGTCTTCCCCCTGAGTGTGGCCCTTATGGATCTGAGGAGTTGTAATCTGGATAGTCCAACTCTGACCACTGGGTACACTGGCTCTTGGATCTCCAAAGAGGTGCAAAGTCAACCACTGCCTGAGGCCACTCATCAGGAGGTACAGTGAGATCTGCAGATTCCTCTTCTTTGTTTGGAGTTTGGAGGTGCCCAGATGAGGCCAGCTGTGAAGTAATGGAGGCTGTTGCTGCCAGGCCTTAGGCCTTCTTTTGGAAGCTTTGGAGCTCTCTGACCCAGCTGCAGTTAGTTAAGTTTTAGATTGAAAAAGGCCAGGTCATTCATATGCAAAAGCCTCTGCACACAGCTTGGGTGGGGTTGTAAATTGGGTGGGGCAGAGTCTCAGGAAATCATCAGGGTGGAGCAAACAGCAATGGCTGCCCAACAGCCCTGCCCCAAAGAGTCCCCCAGGTCTCTGTGTCCTGTGGCCCCATGCAGGAACAATGATTGCTGCAAGCATCTCTGAGAGAAAGCCGCCCTTGAGTTCTGCCCAAAACCAGGCAGTCCAGTTTCTCTCCATATGAGTCTGGAACCCCAGAGTCTCTCTCCTGGAACTGGAATTCAGAGCAATCGGGAGCTTGTATCTCCCTCCCGATTGAAGAAGACAACAGCATACCCAGTTGCCAGCCCTTTTTGCATGTGCCTCCATACCTCCTCCGAGTTTCAGTGTGCTTTTCTCTTTCCTTCTAGTTGTATAACTTCCACTCAGCCAGCCTTCCCGTGGTTCTGGATGATACCTGTTTTGTCTTTTAGTCGTAGTTTTGATATGATTGTGCAAGCAGCATGTTCAGGTGTTTACCTATGCTGCCATCTTGGTTTCTCTTCAATAGGGAGTGTTCTGAGCCTATTATGTCAGTAGTTAATATTTTTAAAAAATATATTTTATTGATTTTTTTTTTCAGAGGAAGGGAGAGGGATAGAGAGTTAGAAACATCAATGAGAGAGAAACATTGATCAGCTGCCTCCTGCACATCCCCTACTGGGGATGTGCCCACAACCAAGGTACATGCCCTTGACCAGAATCGAACCTGGGACCCTTGAGTCTGCAGGCTGTTGCTCTATCCACTGAGCCAAACTGGTTAAGGCAGTAGTTAATATTATATATTATTCTGTATCAGAGTCTACTAATCCTATCTAATAAAGAGGAAATATGCAAATTGACCATCAAACCATCACAAAAAGGCAGCGCCCACAGTGAAGACAGGTTTTCATAACACAAGATGTTGCACTCACAGCGGAGGCTAAGTTCCCGTAAGAGCCTTAATGAGCGATCAGCAGAGACTGAGGCTGCGCGCTGGGCCAGCAAAGGGGCCCTGAGGCTGTGGCCCCCACACTGCAGGGCTTGACAGGGGACCTCAGGATGTGCCCTCCACCCAGTGCCAGGCTGTGAGCCCTGAGGCTGCACCCCCTACCCTTTGGGGCTTGACGGGGTGGAGCTGGCGGGTCTGGGTCTTGCCCAATGGGGAGGGCTGGCTGGGCCTGGGTCTCATGCAATTTCAAGGTGCAACGTGGGTGGGCGGGGACTTGACTCTGGTTCCCATGGCTCTCCCCAGACTCTAACAGGAGGAAGGTTTTCATATACATTTTACGATTTTTCCTTCACCGCTGGCACTTCTATTACAGAGAATAGCAATATTAAAATATTTCCTCTAATTAATCCCCCTTTAATGTGTATGATTTTAGTGCACTGGGCTACTAATCTCTACATAATAAATTCCAGGAAAAACCTCCTAGAGAAACATTTTAGGCAATGTTTTCACTCATTTATCCATCCAACCATTCGTTCAACAAGCTTTTACTAAAAGCCCAGGCACAGAGCCCAACCACAAAGCCTGCCCTCGGGCCGAAGGCCTTGGGGGAGGCAGGCATGTGCAGAGGAGACTGAAGACACTGGCTGCACCTGGTGGAGTGCAGTGGGGAGTCGGTTTGGACCACAGAGAGGCTCCTCTCCTCTGGCGAAGGGAGGAGTCCCCAGGATCTACATCCTGCCTCACAGAGAAGGTGGACTGACGCAGGTTAAAAACGCACCGACCGCCTGGCAGATGGAGGGGGTGTGAGCCGTGAGCATGAGTCGGTGCCAGGGAAGGTGAGAGGGAGAAGGACTCTCCTCCCAGGGGATGGAGCAGCTCACACATGCACGTCTCCAAGACATGGAGGAGTGCTCCTGGCCCTGTCCTCCCTGTGACCGTCCGTCCGTCCGGGCAGGTCATGACATCCCCACAGTATGGGGGTGGAATCGGGATTTTGGTCTCCTTGGAGCCTGGGAGCCCCCAGAGCTGGGGCACCGAGGGGACCGGTCTCTTGCTTGAGAACGAGCCTCGTTCCTCCCCTCAGGTTTGGCAGCACCGTCGAAAGCTGGAGGCCCGAGATGGTGTCCGTGAGCCATGACAGCCTGCAGAGCGCCTGGCAGTAGGTGGTGGGCAGAGGCTGCGGGCAGGCTGGGCAGGCTGTTCTCTCCAGCCCCTCCACGGAGGGCAGGCCTCTGTCCCGCCTCCCCGGCCTCCCTCAGCGGGCCTCTCCGCCTCCAGGTGGGCCCTGAGCCTGCAGTGTGGGGGCAGCAGGAACGTCCTCAGCGCCCTGCGCAAGGCGGTGGAGGTGGACTTCAAGGACAAGGACAGACAGCAGTCGCAGGGCATCTACCTCTTCACGGGGGGCATCCCCGACCAGGACGTGGTAGGTGGTCCACGTCCAGGCACCCCGTTCTTGGTGACCCCCATCTTCCCCTGGCGGACGTGGCAGCTCCTCAGCACGGCTCCCCACTGGACCTCACGTGCGGGAGGCTCGCCTGGGTGCCGTGTGGAGGCAGAGCCCCTTTCCGGAGGTCTGGCCTGGGGCCCACGAGTCTGCATTTCTGACGCGCTCCCTGGTGGCCACCAGGCTCTGGGTCCAGCTCCCCGCCATCCCCTCGCAAAGTAGAGGAATTGTGGCCCAGCTCATTCGCCTTTCTATCCTCAGCACCGAGGGCCACACCCGGCGCACAGTAGGCGGAACTGATCTGGGACGGCGGGCTCAGGAACCCCCCGCCCTCTCTCCTCAGCCCACGCTCTGCGCCTACGTGGCCGAGGCCTGCGGGGGCTGTGACCTCCAGCTGAACGTGTGTCTCTTCTACGTGGGCGAGCCGCCGATGGACACCACCCCGCCCGCCTGCTACGCCAGCCGCACCGACACGGCCGCCGCCTACCGGGAGGTGGCCGGGGCCTCCGGAGGCCGTTTCCACTGGTTTGGCGACACAGGTGGGTGCGTGCTGGCTGGCCGGAGGGCTGGGTTCTCGGTGCCAGCTCCGCGCCCTGGGCCAGGGATGTGTCCCATGTGCACCGTGCGAAAACCCCGTTCGGAAACGGAAACGTGCTCTTCACGGTCCGCACGCGGCCCCTGCACACGGGGGCGGAATGGCCACACCGAGGGAGCGTACTCAGTCAAACGTGGTTAAAAGGGTTCGTTTTAAGTAACTTGTCTTACCCTGATTTTTTGAGTCAAAAGGGAAAGGAAAGCTGTTTTTACACACTTTAGAGCTGGAAGGAGCATGGAGGGCCCAGGTTTAGTGTTTCCCGAAGGGAGTGCTCATCACAGGGTGACAAGGCAGTGCTCCCGGAACACGGAGCTCATTGTGATAGTCGCAGGGGGCCGACGTGCCACCCCGAAATATGCCACTTGGGCAGGAGAATTGTGAGCTGATGCCAACAACACACTCTCCCTCCCACGCAGCCTAAAGGTGGGCATGGGCCCACCGCGGAGCCTGTCTGCTTAGTCACTGTGCTCTAGTTCTCCTCACATAGTCCACAGTGTTGACTGCAGACACTCGCCGCTTCAGGAACCCAGGGCGGTGGTCTCACTCGCTGGAGGGCCCCGGGCCCGTGCTCCTTTCTCCTCTCCCTGTGGCGCAGGCTCCAGGCTGGGTCCGCGGCCATCCCACCGCTGGTAACTCGCTGTGACCAGCGGGGACAGGCGGGGTGGGGCTCATCAGCTTGGCCATTAAGACCCCACCCCGCCCTCCAGCTCAGGCCTCCGCAGCCTGCTGGGCACTCCCCACGAACACTTTGTTTCCAGGTGTTTATGAAAGTGACGACATCAAGGCCATCGTGTCTGAGATGGAAAAGGCTCTCAACTACTCGCAAAAGGTGTGCCTTGGGGTGGGGAAAGGAGGGCACTGGCTCCTGTGTTGTCTCTGGGGCCGCACACAAAGCCCCAGCACCCGGTGCTTACAACAGCAGGCATGCTCTTTCAGTTCCAGCACCAGGAGTCTGAGACCACGGTGTCAGGAGGACCGCTGAGAGGAACTGTAGGGATAGAATAGGCAGGTTTAGGGAACCTCGGGAATAAAGGGGGTCCATGGTGGAGGAGTGCATAGGTGAGGCTTGGAACCTCCAAAAGGCATAAAGGAAAGCCAGGGTTGGGGGAAGAAGGAAGCAAACTTTCACAGAGAAATGTGGACAGATGGCAGAAAGAGGGAGACATTTTCACAGGAGACAGAGCAATGTTACAAGTAAGGGGCGTGGAGAGGGGCACCACGTGGGTTCGGCCTTGGAAGTTGATGTCTGCAAAAGAGCGGCCAACTGGAAAAGCACAGGGTCATAAAACGGGGCAGGGAGCACGAAGAGGCAAAGAACACAGCTTTTACAAACCTGACAAAAGAGGCTTTGGCGGCCACCCCCGGACCCCTCTCCACCTGGGAGTCTGGATTTGCTTCCAGTAGATTTCCACCCTTTTACTACAAGTCCTTTTGGTCTGTGTGAGCGTGAGCGTGAGTGTGTGTGAGTGTGAGTGTGTGTGTGTGAGTGTGAGTGTGAGTGTGTGTGAGTGTGTGTGTGCGCGTGTGGTGTGTGTGTGTGTGTGTGTGAGTGTGTGTGTGAGTGTGAGTGTGTGTGTGTGAGTGTGTGTGTGTGTGTGTGAGTTTGAGTGTGTGTGAGTGTGTGTGTGTGAGTGTGTGAGTGTGTGTATGGTGTGTGAGTGTGTGTGTGTGTGAGTTTGAGTGTGTGTGAGTGTGTGTGTGTGAGTGTGTGAGTGTGTGTATGGTGTGTGAGTGTGTGTGTGTGTGAGAGAGAGTGTGTATGTGTGTGTGAGTGTGTGTGTGAATGTGTGAGTGTGTGAGTGTGTGTGTGAGTGTGTGTGTGTGAGAGAGAGAGTGTGTGTGTGAGTGTGTGTGTGAGTGTGTGAGTGAGTGTGTGAGCGTGTGTGTATGGTGTGTGTGTGTGAGTGTGTGAGTGTGTGAGTGTGTGTGTGAGTGTGTGTGTGAGTGTGTGAGTGTGTGAGTGTGTGTGTGAATGTGTGAGTGTGTGTGAGTGTGTGAGTGTGTGTATGTGTGTGTGAGTGTGTGTGTGAGAGTGTATGTGTGTGTGTGTGTGAGAGTGTGTATGTGTGTGTGAGTGTGTGAGTGAGTGTGTGAGCGTGTGTGTGTGTGTGAGTGTGTGTGTGAATGTGTGAGTGTGTGAGTGTGTGTGTGTGAGAGTGTGTGTGTGTGTGAGTGTGTGTGTGAGTGTGTGAGTGTGTGAGTGTGTGTGTGAATGTGTGAATGTGTGAGTGTGTGAGTGTGTGTGTGTCTGTGTCTGTATCTGTCTGTGTGTCCTGGGGGGGCTCCCTGCGCTGGTGCTGCTGACCCTGCCCTCCTCTCTCAGTGTGCCTTCCTGGTGTCCTCCCTGAAGAACCAGTCCAGAAAAGACCGGGAAAGGGCAGCCCTCTCGATGGAAAAGCCCAAGATGCTCAAGCAAAGGAGCCAGCCCAAGCGACTCTGTCCTCCCGCGCCCACAGCCCCCGCGGCGGCCAGAATGGTCTGACCCCCTCCCTAATAACACAAGGAAGTTGTTTCCGCTGTGTCTGCGGGTCTTTCCTGGACCTCGACGTGCCCTGAGCCCAGGGACCGGGCAGGGTCCTCGGGAGGTGCCTGTGGTCCTGGCCTCTCGGGGGACCTACTCCTCAGCTCTGGCCACCTCCCCACCCCCACCTCCGGCTCTGCCTGGCTAGCCCAGCTTTGACCTAATCTGGGTCAAGGCGGGAGGGCTGTGGGGGAGGGACTCGGTGAGGGCAGGCGCTGTCCGGTGTGTAATGGGCTCCGGCTGCAGCTGCCGGCCAGGCAGGTCCCGAGGGCGCATCTGTCAGCTCTGTCCTGCACACAACCCCCGCCGGCGCCCGAGGGGCCCCAGCAGCTGGCTGGGGAGTCCCGGCCTCAGGGCTCCTGAGCGGAAGGGCCCGGAGTCGCAGCTCCCGGCCTTGGGCCAGCGGCCATCTCTCGGCAGCGGCCTCTGTGTCCCAGGCGCCGGCTCTGGGACACGCTGTCCACAGCGCACTGCTCTCCCTCAGGGACGCCACCGGTTTCAGGAGCCCCCGGGCTCTGGGCGAAGCCCCTCAATTCCAGGCGCTGCCTGAGCTGCCCTGTGCGGGCTTAGGCCACGTGGGCCCCTGACGGCCTCCCGAACCCGGGGCCGGCCGGCAGTCAGCTCACCAGAGGCCTCTGCGGGCCGGGCCCGGCTGGCGTGCCTGTCGCCGTGTCCCTGTCGTGTCCTTAATGAGGGGACCCTCCCCCGAAGCGCGGGGCCGGAGGGCAGTGCCTGCGTGGCCGCCCGGGGCTGGGGGCCCAGAGTGCTGGCCCAGCAGGGAGAGGAGTGGGCCACGCGAAGACAGTCCTGGCGAGTCCACACACACGTGCCACTTCCCTCCGAGTCTGCCCGGAGAGGGGAGAGGAGGCCCAATGTCTGAGGATCTAGCCCGTGGCCCGCCCTGCGAAGGTCCCTATGATAGGCAGATGTGGGTGCCCTGCGCCTGCCGCAGGAAGTGGCCCTGATGGGGAGGCCGCCTGTCCAGGGCGGCAGAGAGGGCCACCGGGCGCGGGTCCCCCAGGAGAGCGGTGCCCTGGCGACCCGCTGGGCGTCCCGCCAGGTGAGGCCAGGCTTGGCTGGCACAGAGGGTGGGGGGCCTGTGAACCGTGGTGGGAACCACCATGATCAGCGGTCCTGAGCGATGACAGGGGCAGGTCGCCCGTCAGCTCCCCCTTTTGCTGGTGAAGAGTCAGGGCTGAGGAGAAGGACCAGAGCCCGCTGGGCGACAGGCACAGGGCTTTTGTGGAAGGGCGCAGTGGCACCTCACCTCCGGCGTCTCGGAGGCACGGAGGAGCTCAGAGCAGGTCCTGGGCCCGTGGGACCGGGAACTCTCCTCACTGGCGCGGGGAGGGAGGAAGGGGGCGGGGGGCAGTGAGGCTGATGCGAGGGCATGGAGAGCTCGCTCCAGCTCAGCCTCCCGTCCCCCAGTGCAGCCCAGTCAGCCAGAGAGGACCTGGGGCAGGGAGAGGAAGGCCCACAAGGGAAGCAGAGGCCGGGAGTGGCGAGGGTAAGTCAGAGGATGCGAAGTCTGGGAAGCCCCTGGCCTGTGGGGACTGCACAGTCACGGGCGGGGCAGCAGTGCCCGGCCCAGGCCTGCCCTCACACCTGGGTCTCGCAGGCCGGGAACAGACAGGCAGTCCTCACAGGGCAGGAGAGTGAGCAGAGGCAGTCCTGACGGTCTCCTGAGGCCCAAGGTCCCGAGGTCCCAGCTGCGGGCTCACGGGGAGGCGTGGAGATGGCCCAGGCCAGCCTGACTGCTGCCAACGGCACAGGAACCGGCCCCTGGGCCGCGGAGAAAAGAGCCCAGCAGGTTTGCCCGGATCCACCTCACAGCCTCCCTCCTCCCTCGGCAAATCGCGCCTAAGGGATTTTACACCTGACGCGACAGGCAGAGAAACTGATGTGAAGAGAGTGACGGAGTGGGGAGGCGCGGGGAGGGCGGTCGAGAGGTGCACAAGGAACCTCACTGTTTCTCGCAGACTCGGTGTACAAAGCGCCCGCAGGAGGGGGCGTGAGGAGGACAGCTCTTCTCCCGAGTGGCCCAGGGAGGACTCATCTGCTCAAGCCGAGAGGTAGTAAGTGTCCGCACTTGTCCCCTAGCTCTGTGGTCGGCAAACTGCAGCTCGCGAGCCACATGCGGCTCTTTGGCCCCTTGAGTGTGGCTCTTCCACAAGTGCAATTGAAACTTCATGGCCCATGCGCAGAAGTCGGTTTTCGGCTCTCAAATGTCAAGGCATCATCAGCGTCTTCCACCTCTGGACTGCTTCTCTTCCTCTTCATGGCTGGAGCACTCCTGTCAATTCCTCTCTGTTGCCAGAACCCACATGGTCTCGGAGTGGTTTTCTGAAAATATACAAACATATTCTCAACCAAAAGTTAATAAAGGAATATTTTCTATAAATTTGACTTGGGATCCTTTTTCATTTTTTGCCCAAATGATTTTCCTCTGGCTTGTTTTGACACTATGTGTGTTTTTCATGGGTGTCTTGCTGTTAGCATTACAAGTAATTTTCTAAAGTACAAATTTTCTAGATGTAATTTACTTTCAGGATATTTTTCCTTACATGATATTCTTCTAACTTTCCCCTTTTTTTTATTTAAATATTGGGAGGCTTTTGAAAATTTTATAATGTAGTCTTGATAGATTTTAAATTTTAATTTTTTGTACTATAATATGACTAGCGGACAGCAGCTGTGTGTCGCTGAAGGATGCCCAGGACCAAACCAGAGAAGGCTGGACCTGCATTACCACCATTTTGTCCACCATCCAGAACTGAAATATAATTGCTAACATATACATATAAGGAACTGTTTAACATTGAATTTGGGTTTCAAAAGAACTGTTGGCCTAGAAAGAAACTCACTACAGACTGATTCATATGCCTTTCAGCATAACAATTATTGCTTGTCTCATTTTTTATTCTTATATTTCCAATAGGACATGATCTCACTCATCTAGGGGAAATGGTGAACAACATAGACTGATGAACAAGAACAGACCCAGAGACAAGGAGCCATGGGTCAGACTGTTGGACCTCAAAGGGAGGGTGGGGATAAAAGGGAGAGATCAACAAAAGGACTTATGTGCACACATATGAGCCTAACCAGTGGTAGAGGACAATAGGGGGGTGGGGGCATGAGTAGGGAGGGGGGATTGTAATGGGCGGTTGAGGACAAATATGTGATACCTTAATCAATAAAGAAATTTAAAGAAATGTCAATCGTTGTCCTGTTGATATTTGGCTCTGTTGACTAATGAGTTTGCCAACTACTGCCCTAGGCAATACTTCCCTCTAGCAGCCATTCTCCGAGGATGGGGTACTGGGCAGTGAGGACGCCCCTGCTTAGAGTAACCGCCTAGCGTTACATGTACCAAGGTTTGAGAGTGTCACCTCCCAGCTGGGTGACTCTGGGCAAGTTCTTAACTGCATTTAATCTCAATGCTCTCGTTTGGAAAATGAAGACAATTGTAGCTGTCAAATAGAATCAATGACTAACTGAAGTCTTTTGTTTTTGTTTTAATTTAGTAAATCTTTATTGATCAGATTATTAATATTGTTCCTCTTCCCCCCCCCCCCTTAGCTCTCCTCCACCAGGTTCCTACCCCACCCTCCGCCCTTAATCCTCCCACTGTCCTCATCCATAGGTATATGCTTTTTGTTCAGTCTCTTCCAGCACCCCCCACTACCCTTTCCCCCCAGGGAATTGTCAGTCCACTTGCTTTCTATGCCCCTGATTCTATTATATTCACCAGTTTATTCTGTTCATCTGATTTTTTATTCCCTTGGTTTTTAGATTCACTTGTTGATATGTAATTTTTATCTTTATCTTTTTTCTTCTTCTTCCTCTTCTTAAAGAATACTCTTCAGCATTTCATATAATACTGGTTTGGTGGTGATTAGCTTTAGCTTTTTCTTAGCTGTGAAGCTCTTTATCTAACCTTCAATTCTGAATGATAGCTTTGCTGGGTAGAGTAATCGTGGTTGTAGGTTCTTGCTGTTCATCACTTTGAATATTTCTTGCTGTTCTCATCTGGCCTGCATAGTTTCTGTTGAGAAATCAGCTGACAATCTTATGGGTGCTCTCTCGTAGGTAACTAACTGTTTTTCTCTTGCTGCTTTTAATATTCTCTCTTTGTCTTTTGCTCTTGGCATTTTAATTATGATGTGTCTTGGTGTGGTCCTCTTTGGATTCCTTTTGTTTGGGCTTCTCTGCACTTCCTGGACTTGTAAGTCTATTACTTTCTTTCACCAGGTGGGGGAAGTTTTCTGTCATTATTTCTTCAAATAGGTTTTCAGTATCTTGCACTCTCTCTTCTTCTGGGACCCCCATAATTCTGATGTTGGTACACGTGAAGTTGTCCCAGAGGCTTCTTACACTATCTTCAACTTTTTGAATTCTTTTTTCTTTTTGCTTTACCGGAAGAGTGTTTTTTGCTTCGTAGTATTCCAAATCTTTTACTTGATTCTTACAATCCTCTAGTCTGCTTTTAGATCTCTGTATATTATTTTTTATTTCAGTCAGTGTATGCTTAATTTCTAGTTGACCCTTTTTTTTCATATCCTCGAGAGTCTCAATAAATTTATCGGTCTTTTCTTGGAAATTCTTTTTTTTTTTTTAAATATATTTTATTGATTTTTTACAGAGAGGAAGGGAGAGAGATAGAGAGCTAGAAACGTCGATGAGTGAGAAACATCGACCAGCTGCCTCCTGCACACCCCCCACCGGGGATGTGCCCGCAACCAACGTACATGCCCCTGACCGGAATCGAACCTGAGACCTTTCAGTCTGCAGACCGACGCTCTACCACTGAGCCAAACCGGCTTCGGCTTTTCTTGGAAATTCTTGAAAAATCTTATAACCGTGGTTTTGAACTCTATATTCAATCATTTGCTTTCCTCCATTTCTTTCATTTGTGGCCTGCCTCTTTGTCTCTGCATTTTATCTGATTCCCTGAGTTGATGCAGTTGCTTTGTGTGCTAGGTGTCCTAGCAGGGCCCAGTAGCTCAGCCTCCCCAGTTACCTGAGGTGGACACTCTTGGTGCAGGCCTTTGTTGGCTGTATGCACAGTCTTGTTGTAGTTAAGCCTTGATTGTTGTTGGTATTATGGTGGGGAGTTGACCTCCAGGCCAATTGGCTGAGGATCAGCAGTGTCTCTGCTGGGAGAGCTTCTGTGCTCAGCTTGGATGGAGCGGAGTCTCAGTGTGGAGCAGACAGCCTTGGTTTCCTGTCAGCCCCTCCCTAAGAGGCCCCTATGTCTCAGTGTCCCACAGCAATGGCTGCACACACCTCTGAGAGAAGGCTGCTCTAGAGTTTCACCCACTGCCAGACAGTCCAGTTTCTCCCCGAATGAGTCTGGTACCCAAAGTCTCACCTGGAGCTGGATTTCAGTGCAGTCAGGAGGTTTTATTTTCCTCAAGAACAAGAAAGCTAGCCGTGCACTTGCTGCCCGCCGTCTTCACGCATTGCGAGTAAGCCAGCCATGTATTCAGCTGCCCACCCTTTCAGCGTGCATGGGTCTCCATACCTCCACAGCTTTTCTTAGTCTGTGTCCTTTACCCTTCCTTCTAGTTGTAGAATTTCCACTAAGTCAGCTTTCCGGTGGTTCTGGATGATGTCCACTCTGTTTTCCAGTTGCAGTTTTAAAATTGTTGTGTGAGGCAGCAGTATAGCTGTTTACCTTATGCCGCCATCTTAGTTTCTCCTCTGAAGTCTATTTTGTGTAAAGTTCTTAGGGGTATCAGATCCTTTGGGATGCAAGCAACAGAAATCCTCCCCCTTATTTGTCCAGTAGGTAGAACTCCTTTCTCCCTCTGCCATTCAATGAAGTCAGCTTGGTCCTCACTGGGCCAGTCCTGGGAGCCGTGCTCTGACTGCTGGGGGCCTGACTGTTCTTATAACCCTGTTTGTAACAAGGACACTGAAATACCTTAATTGGATTCTAGTATGAACTTTATACCAATCAGTGTTACTGCCCAAATCTTGTGGGGGAAGGTTGAAAAGATGTGGGAACAACAATGTCCACAGCATAATGTTAATGTAAAAACATCCAAACCTGTAAAGAGTTTTTGTGAGTTTATTTCAGCCAAACTGTTGACAATTTTCAGGAAGCAAAATCTCAACCAATTGGGATAATGCTCCAGAGAATTTTTTATACATTACAACCAAAGGAGAAGACATAAGTGGGTTACATGAAACTCATTGGTGATAGATTAGGGAATTGAGAGAAAGAAAATGGGGGGAGGGGTGAAGAACCTCTGGGATTGGATGAAAAGTAAAATGAGAGACACATACTTCTTTTTAAAAAATATATTTTATTGATTTATAAGTCAATAAAATACTCAATATATTTATCTTACAGAGAAGACTGGAGAGGGATAGAGAGTTAGAAACAGGATAAGAGAGAAACATCAGTCAGCTGCCTCCATCACACCTCCCACTGGGGATGTGTCCTCAGCCAAGGCACATGCCCTTGACCAGAATCGAACCTGGAACTCTATCCACTGAGCCACACCGGTCAGGGTAGACACATACTTCTTTTACTTAGGTGGGTGTAGGGTCCTTACCAGTCAACAATTAATATGATAACAATAACAATGAAGGGATTTGTGGTCTCTGTCATGGGGCCCAGAGCATTTGGTTGTGCCCTGAGGGGATCTAGAAAAAAGGTTACAAGTCACCCTAACAGTCAAAACCGGTTTGGCTCAGTGGATAGAGCGTGGGCCTGCAGACTGAAAGGTCCCAGGTTCGATTCCGGTCAAGGGCATGTACCTTGGTTGCGGGCAGATCCCTAGGAATGGGTGTGCAAGAGGCAGCTGATCAATGATTCTCTCTCATCGATGTTTCTAACTCTCTATCCGTCTCTCTTCATCTCCGTAAAAACAAAAAAAAACAATAAAATATATTTTTAAAAAACAAGTCACCCTAACATTTCAGTGATATGTTGTCATAGATGCAAAAGGACATTAGGCTCAGTGAAGGTAAAGAGTGACTTGTCAGGGAAGACAGCCACCTAGGAGGTGACTACCCACCATCACTGCCTTTGTTAAAGTTTACTTTCAGACCATCCTTTGTGGTTACTGAAGCACCACTGAAGCACCTCTATCTTGTGTAAAAACTGCTGTTTGAAATTTTAGACCTGCTGTTTTGCCTTCTGTAAATGCTTGCTCGCCTAAATAATCAGGGAAAATAAGAGTACTCCCATTCCGGAGAGGCCACAAAGTATGCCCCAGACAGAGCTGTCAGTGCCAGCCCCAGGCCGGGCCTTGAGGTACGGTCTCATGGCCCTGTCCCAGCACCCAGGCCTTCCTTCTCAGAAGGCCCGGGAGTCTCATTCCAAATTTGGAAGACAGAGGGCTGAAAAAAGTATAAATAGGGAAGACTTCCACCATGCTGGGGCCCAGAATTTGACAGAGATATTCTACTCTGAGCCCGCTAGTGCCAGCGTCATACAAGACTCCAAACTATAATAATTTGGCTTATTGATTAAGGCGTCTCCTGGTTTAGTTCGCTGATTTACAATATAAGATTACTTTAGGTATGAGTTTGCCAGAATGCCACGCAGGCCTTGCCTGAGCCTGTCAGGTGAACGTGTGGCCCCTTTCACCCACGATAGGGAGTCGCAGGTGCTCAGTAAATTTTGTTCCCTGTGCCCATGTTTCCTGAGTAACTGTCCCTAGCACTGGGAGCGGAATCTGCATGCAGTGGATGCTCTCAGGAGGATTGTGGATGGAAAAATAGGGCCACATGCTGACCTGACAGGCTCAGGGAAGGCCTGCGTGGCAGTTTTGCAAACTCAAGGCCTAAAGTCACCACAAAGGATGGTCTGAAATTAAAACGTTAACTAAAAGCAGTTTGTAGTGGGTTGTCATGTCCTAGGCCGGTATCTTCCCTGACAAGGTCCATCTTTACCGTCACTGAGCCTGTTTCCCGTTTGCATGTCAGATAACACACCTGTGAAATGTTAGAGTAACGTGTAACTTCCCTTTTTCCGGGCCCCCAGCCTCAGGACAGACCCCACAGGTTGCTTCACTGGTACTGTAATTGTGTTCATCGCTGACTGCTAGCTGTCCTGCACCCACCTCAGTAAAAGAAGTGTCAATCATCTTACTTCCTATCCAATCCCAAAGGCAGCCCTCCACCCCACCCGCCTCTGCTTCTCCGGTCTCCCTCGTCTGCCCCCAGTGGGTTTCACGTCACCCCCATGTCTCCTCCCTGGACTGTAGTGTATAAAACAAGGTGCAACCACCACTCTCCGGAGCCCTACCCAATCCGCCGAGATTCTGCTTCCGGCAATGGTCGGCAGTTTGGCTGAAAGAAACTCACAGAAATCCTTTACAGGTTGGAATGTTTTTACTTCAGCAGAAGCAAGGAACCCCACATTTCTTTTTCTTTTCTTTTTTTTAATATATTTTATTGATTTTGTACAGAGAGAAAGGGAGAGAGATAGCAAGTTAGAAACATCAATGAGAGAGAGTCATCGATCAGCTGCCTCTTACACACCCCCTACTGGGGATGTGCCCGCAACCAAGGTACATGCCCTTGACCGGAATCGAACCCAGGACCCTTCAGTCCCCAAGCCGACGCTCTATCCACTGAGCCAAACCGGTCTCGGAACCCCACATTTCAAACATGATTTCAAAGAGGAGGTTTCAGTCACCCGCTTCAGTCTGAGTTAGCCACGATGAAAGTCCTTTCTTTATTCTAAAGTGGTAGCAAATTACGGGCTGCAGACGCTGAAGATGAGGTCTCCAGCCGATCAGTCCCAGGGGCACTGGCAGGAAGGCCGGCAGCAGCCAGATCCGGCGGCGCTGGCCCAGCGGGGAGGTCACTGTCGGGGGCTTTGGTGGCGGTGGTCTCCCCCTCCTCTCAGCCACAGGGGGGAGCACGGGGGAGAACTCCGTGAAGGTGCAGGCGTGGCTGTTCTTCCTGCCAAGCCTTGCCCCTCGGCATGGGCTGCTCTTGGGGTCAATCCTGTGGAGGAAAGGGGAGCCCTCAGGTTGCAGGAATGACCAGGCCGGAGGACAAACAGCCAGGCGCTGGGAAGATCCCGAAAAGGCACTTGATTGCAGAGCCCGGTGCTGGCAGCTCGGCGCCGGTCCCAGAACTGAGCGCGCATGCAGCGCTTCCTCTCAAATAGCCCGCGTCCTTCCCCCTCAGCGGCCGGCTTCTCGCGGGCTTCTGCCGCCGGATGACGGCTGTAAGGGGAAGTGAGATTGCGACCATCAGCCGGGATGGGGCCAGCAGCCAGCCCCCCTGTGGTACTGTGCACGAATGGCCTCTGTGCGCTAAGCATTCAGGGAAGCAGGTGTGCAAGGCGAGGGCACAGGGGAAGGGGCTGGGCTGAAGAATAGGTTAGCACAGGTGCCGGACGCGGACTCCAGCTGCTGGCCAAGAGGCTTCACA
Organism: Pipistrellus kuhlii; assembly: GCF_014108245.1. Taxonomy (NCBI): domain Eukaryota; kingdom Metazoa; phylum Chordata; class Mammalia; order Chiroptera; family Vespertilionidae; genus Pipistrellus; species Pipistrellus kuhlii. The sequence continues at coordinate 1,595,271 of NW_023425531.1, forward strand.
CCGGCGGCCACGCTCAGGTTAGGGGCCCCTGCAGTGAGCCGCACAGACAGTGCCGAGCCACCGGCCATGGCCGAGGCTGCATTCTCACCAGCAGGGGCTCTGGCCCAGAACTGACCCTGGTGCTGCCAGGATGCGGGCGCAGGGTCCTTGCAGAGGAGGGCGTTCTCGTCTCCATTTTCTGCTGTGGAGCTCTTATGTTCTCACTGGAACAAGCACATTTAGTACAAAATGGAAATCTAACTGTGCTTTGTCAAAGACCCCACGTTCCCTCCCTGCCCGGTTACACAACCCTAGAGGCCGGAGCACGACACTCATGCAAGGGGCTTGGCCCTGGCAACTGCAGCAGCTCGCCTCCACCCTCGCAGCCGCTTTGTCCAGAAAGACGAATGGAAGGCTGTTCAGCTGTCCGGTCTAATTAGCCTATTATGTATTTATTATTATAGGTTATTATAGATTACCAACAAGAGGTAACCATAAAGCTAAAAATAGCCACCAAATTCAGAATCATTCCACAGAAACATTTTTTTATTTTAATAAATCTTTATTGTTCAGATTATTACAAATGTTCCTCTCCACCACCCCCCCTTGGCTCCCTTCCACCTGATTCCCAACCCCACCCCATGCCTTTCCCCCCACCACTGTCTTCACCCACAGGTGTAAGATTTTTGTCCAATCTCTTCCCACACCCCTCAGACCCCTTTCCCCCAGTGAATTGTGAGTCCAATTCCTTTCTATGTCCCTGATTCTATTATATTCACCAGTCCATTCTGTTTTTCAGATTTTTTTTTATTCTCTTGATTTTAGATTCACTTGTTGGTAGGTATGTATTTGATGCCTTTTTGTTGTTTATAATTTTTTACCTTTACCTTTTTCTTCTTCCTCCTCTTCTTAAAGAATATCCTTCAACACTTCATGTAATCCTGGTTTGGTGTTGATGAACTCCTTTAACTTTTTCTTGTCTCTGAAGCTCTTTATCTGACCTTCACTTCTGAATGATAGCTTTGCTGGGTAGAGTAATCTTGGTTGTAGGTTCTTGTTGTTCATCATTTTGAATATTTCTTGCCACTCCCTTCTGGCCTGCATAGTTTCTGTTGAGAAATCAGCTGACAGTCGTATGGGTACTCCCTTGTAGGTAACTAGTTGTTTTTCTCTTGCTGCTTGTAAGATTTTCTCTTTGTCCTTTGCTCTCAGCATTTTAATTATGATGTGACTTGGTGTGCTCCTTCTTGGATTCCTCCTGTTTTGGGTCCTGTGTGCTTCCTGAACTTGTAGGTCTATTTCTTTCACCAGGTAGGGAAAGTTTTCTGTCATTATTTCTTCCAATAGGCCTTCAATATCCTGCTCGCTCTCTTCTTCTGGCACCCCAAAAATCTGGATGTTGGTACACTGGGAGGAATTGACCTCCAGGCCAATTGTCTGTGAGGACCCGCTGTGTCTATAAAGGAAGAACTGCGCTGGAGACACACCTTATTTCAGTGGGGCTTTGGTGCTCATGATACCGTCTCCGAATGTGTCACTTATGCGTGTGAGGGATTGAAACTGAGCACTAGAACTCTGGTTTCTAGGTCTCAATGAGATGCAGTTCAGCTACTGTCTAGTTCAGTCACAATTCACCCGCTTCCCACCCAGCGCCTCCAGCTCAGATCGCTGTGTTGTGGGCTGCGTTAACACTGTCGGAAGCCATGGCACAGTCCGTCTGTGCCACGCCTGTCTTCCTGGCCCAACCGGAGGCCCCACGAGGGCAGGGCCTCTCGCTCGCCGTTGCAGGGGCACAGTACAGGCCATACGGGTGTGGAGCTAACTTCATGGTCGGTCGGTGGGCTTTGTGCTGTAACATCTTTCCCCAAAACACAACACTGAGAGGCTGCTGATCCAGCCACTTACTCAAGGCCAGGGCAGTTGTAACCACTTGTATGGGGGTCACCGGCAGAGCCACAGCCACCCCCTGGCCGCTCTGCCCTGGACAGCCGACCCTCCAGCAACACAGGCCATCTCCCAAGGGGTGACATCTGATCAGCGATCAATCGGGCAGCAAGTGTTGCGAGACCATGAGTGGGCAGCCATGGAAAGGACAGGCAGCCGAGGGCGAGCCCTCAGCCTTCCCCGCTCAGCCCGCCACTGGCGCAGGGAGCCGCCGGCTGGGCTGTTCGGCACCATTTGGAGAAGAGGGTGTGCGTCCTGCTGGACACCTCGGGGTCCATGGCCCCACCTGCCGCTGGGGAAGATAGGCTGATTCTGCTGGTCTGGAGCAGCTGAGGAAGCGCTGGGACAGGAGAGGCAGGTGTGGGCTGGGAGGAGACACAGCGGTGGCTGTGAGCTTCACTGGCCACGGGCACCTCCTCGCGGCCACGCCCCTGAGGTGTCCTGGGGAAGAGCCTGTTTGGTTTCTCCAGGGAAGTGAGACGGATTCTGGGAGCGGACCCCCGTGAGCTGCATCTCGCGGCTCTCGATTCCTAGGAGTGGGGTGTGCGCGGTCTACGCTGAAGGTGTGACCGTAGGGCAGCAGGACTGGGCCTCCCTGGGACCCGCTCTCGCCTTCATGGTGAAAGAGGAAACCTTATTGGGCACCTCCATTCAGGACCCTCCGTGCTCACCATGGCCTCAGGGAGGTTACTGCCCGTTTCCCAGAAAAGGATACCAGGACTTGAGTGAAATTTGATGGAGATCAGATAACCTGCCGGAGGCCGAGGGGGTGTTTGCATGGGCTTCTGTCTGCGCCCGAGTCCCCTGTGTGCCTGCTTACCCCCGGCCCACGCAGACCCGACCGTCTTTGGTTGCTTCACAGAGTTCGGTGTGGACCGGCCCGTTCTAACCCGTCTCTCCCTCCCCCTCCCAGCGTTGACCTGGTCGGGTCTCAGAAGACCTGCAGCCGGGGCGGGCCTGTCGTGGAGACAGATGCGGCGGGTCATGAGGCCCCGCAGTGGGTGACCGGCCTGCGTGCCCAGGGCAGCACCTCAGTCTTGCAGGCGCTTCTGGCAGTGCCACCCTGAGCCTGGCCTGGCAGCAGAGAGGAGGCAGCAGCCCCTGTCCAGACTTCCCGATGCTTCAGAGCCGCTGAGTGTGAGATTCTTTGAGCTTCCCAACAGCCCGGGAAAGGGCCCATCCTCCCTCTGTGGAGACACCGCCCAGTTCAGCGCGGGGCCCGGCCTGCAGGCAAGAGCCAGGAGGCGGGTGCCTTTCTCCTGACCCGTAGCCGTTGGGCAAAGGGGGGCCGGGGGCCTGAGGACCTGAGGGCCTGGGGCCCAGTCCGGGGAGCTGGGCGCGGGCGGCCCGGGCAGGGGCACAGAGGCAGCCCGCAGCCCCAGCAGGGGCCAGGCTGCCCCGGACTCCGTGGCCACACTGCCCTCCTCCCATCTGTCCTGGGAGCACACTGCAGACAGGGGAGGACGTTTGAAGTAGCTCTGTTGTGGGTGTTGTTACTCTGCGGACTGAAAGGTCCCAGGTTTGATTCCGGTCAAGGGCATGTACCTTGGTTGCAGGCACATCCCCAGTAGGGGGTGTGCAGGAGGCAGCTGGTCGATGTTTCTAACTCTCTATTCCTCTCCCTTCCTCTCTGTAAAAAATCAATAAAATATACTTTTTTTAAAAAACACACACAAAAAAGTGTTAGACAAGAGAACTTAAGTGCTTGTGGAAAAAATGTTAAATATTGGTAAAATGTGATTACTTAGTATGTGGTGTGCATTTTATTTCTGTGTCTGATCGGCGAGCTCCATGCTCACAGCAGGCGCCGGGTGGGTGTCAGTCAGGGAGAGGGCTGAGGGCCAGCGTTTTGAGTCCCGGCCAATCCGCCCATCACGGCGAATCGCTTCCCGGCGCCCATGGCCTCGGCGATGCCGACAGAGCCCGGGGCCCAGGCCCATCGCCTGCAGACTCGCACCAAGGCCCCCGCGGGCCGGGCAGGCCTGGTGGCTCAGCAGTCTTGTCCCGCCCTCTCTGTTCCTCCCTCCAGGGCGGAGGTCACTCAGGAGCCTGGCACCCTCCCGGGGGCTGTCCCTGCCTCTGGGGAGGACCTGGCCTCCACCCTCACTGCCTGCCACCGAGCGCTCCGTGTGTCAGCAGGACGTGTGAGCAGGACGTGTGAGCAGGATGGTGTGTGAGCAGGATGGTGTGTCAGGATGTGTGTGAGCAGGAAGTGTGAGCAGGATGGTGTGTCAGCAGGATGGTGTGTCAGCAGGATGTGTGTCAGCAGGATGTGTGTCAGCAGGATGTGTGTCAGCAGGATGGTGTGAGCAGGATGGTGTGTCAGTAGGATGGTGTCAGCAGGATGTGTGTCAGCAGGATGGTGTCAGCAGGATGGTGTGAGCAGGATGGTGTGACAGGATGTGTGTGAGCAGGATGTGTGTCAGCAGGATGGTGTGAGCAGGATGGTGTGTGAGCAGGATGGTGTGTCAGCAGGATGTGTGTCAGCAGGATGGTGTGAGCAGGATGGTGTGAGCAGGATGGTGTGTCAGTAGGATGGTGTGAGCAGGATGGTGTGAGCAGGATGGTGTGTCAGCAGGACATGTGTGAGCAGGATGTGTGTGAGCAGGATGGTGTGTGAGCAGGACGTGTGAGCAGGATGTGTGTGAGCAGGATGTGTGTCAGCAGGATGTGTGTGAGCAGGATGTGTATCAGCAGGATGGTGTGTCAGCAGGACATGTGTGAGCAGGATGTGTGTGAGCAGGATGGTGTGTGAGCAGGATGTGTGTCAGCAGGATGTGTGTGAGCAGGATGTGTATCAGCAGGATGGTGTGTCAGCAGGATGTGTGTGAGCAGGATGGTGTGTCAGCAGGATGGTGTGTCAGCAGGATGGTGTGTCAGCAGGATGTGTGTGAGCAGGATGGTGTGTCAGCAGGATGTGTGTCAGCAGGATGGTGTGTCAGCAGGATGTGTGTGAGCAGGATGGTGTGACAGGATGTGTGTGAGCAGGATGTGTGTGAGCAGGAAGTGTGAGCAGGATGGTGTGTCAGCAGGATGGTGTGTCAGCAGGATGTGTGTCAGCAGGATGTGTGTCAGCAGTATGGTGTGTCAGCAGGATGGTGTCAGCAGGATGGTGTGAGCAGGATGGTGTGAGCAGGATGGTGTGAGCAGGATGGTATGTCAGCAGGATGTGTGTGAGCAGGATGGTGTGTCAGTAGGATGGTGTGAGCAGGATGGTGTGACAGGATGTGTGTCAGCAGGATGGTGTGAGCAGGATGGTGTGAGCAGGATGGTGTCATCAGCAGGATGTGTGTGAGCAGTATGTGTGAGCAGGATGTGTGTGAGCAGGATGGTGTGACAGGATGTGTGTCAGCAGGATGTGTGTCAGCAGGATGGTGTGAGCAGGATGGTGTGTCAGTAGGATGGTGTCAGCAGGATGTGTGTCAGCAGGATGGTGTGAGCAGGATGTGCGTGAGCAGGATGTGTGTCAGCAGGATGGTGTGTCAGCAGGATGTGTGTCAGCAGGATGTGTGTCAGCAGGATGGTGTGAGCAGGATGGTGTGTCAGTAGGATGGTGTCAGCAGGATGTGTGTCAGCAGGATGGTGTCAGCAGGATGTGTGTCAGCAGGATGTGTGTCAGCAGGATGGTGTGAGCAGGATGGTGTGACAGGATGTGTGTCAGCAGGATGGTGTGAACAGGATGGTGTGTCAGCAGGATGTGTGTCAGCAGGATGGTGTGAGCAGGATGGTGTGACAGGATGTGTGTCAGCAGGATGGTGTGACAGGATGTGTGATCAGGATGGTGTGTGAGCAAGATGGTGTGTGAGCAGGATGTGTGTCAGCAGGATGTGTGTCAGCAGGATGTGTGTCAGCAGGATGGTGTGAGCAGGATGGTGTGACAGGATGTGTGTCAGCAGGATGGTGTGAGCAGGATGGTGTGAGCAGGATGGTGTGACAGGATGTGTGTCAGCAGGATGGTGTGACAGGATGTGTGATCAGGATGTGTGTGAGCAGGATGTGTGTGAGCAGGATGGTGTGTGAGCAAGATGGTGTTTGAGCAGGATGTGTGTCAGCAGGATGTGTGTCAGCAGGATGGTGTGAGCAGGATGGTGTGACAGGATGTGTGTCAGCAGGATGGTGTGAGCAGGATGTGTGTGAGCAGGATGCTGTGTCAGCAGGATGGTGTGAGCAGGATGGTGTGAGCAGGATGGTGTGAACAGGATGGTGTGTCAGCAGGATGTGTGTCAGTAGGATGGTGTGAGCAGGATGGTGTGACAGGATGTGTGTCAGCAGGATGGTGTGACAGGATGGTGTGAGCAGGATGGTGTGAGCAGGATGGTGTGACAGGATGGTGTGAGCAGGATGGTGTGAGCAGGATGGTGTGACAGGATGGTGTGTCAGCAGGATGTGTGTCAGTAGGATGGTGTGACAGGATGGTGTGTCAGCAGGATGTGTGTCAGTAGGATGGTGTCAGCAGGATGGTGTGTCAGCAGGATGGTGTGAGCAGGATGGTGTCAGCAGGATGGTGTGAGCAGGATGGTGTGACAGGATGGTGCGAGCAGGATGGTGTGAGCAGGATGGTGTGACAGGATGGTGTGAGCAGGATGGTGTGAGCAGGATGGTGTGACAGGATGGTGTGTCAGCAGGATGTGTGTCAGTAGGATGGTGTGACAGGATGGTGTGTCAGCAGGATGTGTGTCAGTAGGATGGTGTCAGCAGGATGGTGTGAGCAGGATGGTGTGACAGGATGTGTGTCAGCAGGATGGTGTGAGCAGGATGGAGTGACAGGATGGTGTGTCAGCAGGATGGTGTCAGCAGGATGGTGTGTCAGCAGGATGGTGTGACAGGATGGTGTGAGCAGGATGGTGTGACAGGATGTGTGTCAGTAGGATGGTGTGAGCAGGATGGTGTCGGCAGGATGGTGTGACAGGATGTGTGTCAGTAGGATGGTGTCAGCAGGATGGTGTGACAGGATGTGTGTCAGTAGGATGGTGTCAGCAGGATGGTGTGACAGGATGGTGTGAGCAGGATGGTGTGAGCAGGATGGTGTGAGCAGGATGGTGTGACAGGATGTGTGTCAGTAGGATGTGTGTCAGCAGGATGGTGTGACAGGATGGTGTGAGCAGGATGGTGTGAGCAGGATGGTGTGAGCAGGATGGTGTGACAGGATGGTGTGAGCAGGATGGTGTGAGCAGGATGGTGTGAGCAGGATGGTGTGACAGGATGTGTGTCAGCAGGATGGTGTGAGCAGGATGGTGTGAGCAGGATGGTGTGAGCAGGATGGTGTCAGCAGGATGGTGTGACAGGATGGTGTGAGCAGGATGGTGTGACAGGATGGTGTGTCAGTAGGATGTGTGTGAGCAGGATGGTGTGAGCAGGATGGTGTGACAGGATGTGTGATCAGGGCGGCTGCTCCCTGACTGGGAAGGCCCGCTCCTCCTGCCGGAGGACTGCCCCGCAGGTTTGCCCCCGCTGTCCTATCTCCTCAGCTGGCAGAGCACCCGCCAGTGCTGTTAGTGACCCCGCAGCTCACCCCTGAGCACTGACTGGGGGTCGCTGCTCTTGTACAGAACCCCCTCCCTCTCCCAGCCACCGCTGCCTGCACGGTGAGGAGGCGCTCAGCCAGGCCCGGGACAGCCCAAGTCAGGCCCGGGGAAGGCGAAGGCGCTCGCCGCCCCCACCCCGCCCCCACCCCGCCTGGGTCAGATCACTGGGACATACTCAGTGACCTGGTAGTGATAAATCCGTTAACGTCACGGTCCCTCCCACGTGGGACAGGAAGAATCGGCGGTCCTCCTCCAATGGACAGGAAAGCATGCTCGCGTTTCCACCTTCAGACACGCCACTGCGACAGCCAGGATCCCAGATTTCCCTCTGGACGTGAGGTCGCTCCCAGCCGGGCCGCATGGCTCACCATTGGCTAAGCATTGTCCCGGGCACCGAAGGGTCGCAGGTTCGATTCTTGGTGAGGGCACATTCCCAGATGCAGGTTTGACCCCCAGTCAGGGTGTGTGTGGGAGGCAACCAACCGAAGTTTCTCTCTCACATTGATGTTTCTCTCCCTTCCTCTCCCTTCCTCTCTCTAAAATAAATTTTAGAAAACGATTACCAGGACATGGCACACTACAGGATTTCTCTGTTCAAGTGACCGCCTTAGGGCCAAATATTACAGGTAACGCAGAGGACCGTGCAAGTAAAAGCCAAGAGTGTGCTTATCGCACAGGAAGATGAACGTGGTGCCGTGAAGGCTCAGTTCCGGCCCCATCGAAGGAGGCGCGGAGTGAGCGTGGGTGGGAACGGCCCATCCCGCGTCGCTCCGAGTCTCTCGCTAACTGTGAGGGCTCTGACTCCACGGCTGACAGGAGAGAAGCGTGTCGGGGAAGCTCTGACTCATTACAGGGACCAGAGGAAGGACAGATGTCACTGCGTCCTCCGCCCTCCGCGAGGCCAGAGGCGGCCTGTTCCCTGCTCCCAGGCGTCCTCCCAGGGTGTCCCGTGCGGAATGGGCCCCGGAGCGGTACAGCTCCCGGCCCCCGGACACGTGCGGGGGCGCTGGCAGACGCCCTGCGCCGGCGGGAGGCGGCGTCTAGCTCCAGAGCCCTCCTCCTGGGATTCTGGATCTGCAGGTCCCCTCCGTCACTCACTGGTCTAACTTACCGCTCATTCCCGGCCCCCGGACTCCGTGCTGCCCCGATGGAAGCATGGCTCAGGGGGCTGGCCCAGGAGAGCACCGCGGCCAGAAGCCCCTGGCGAGCCCAGCACTCAGGTGTGCCCCCCACCGGCTGCCCACCGCCGGGCTGCAGGCCTCCCCCCCCCCGCCGTGCTGCAGGCCTCCCCCCACCCCGCCGTGGCTGCAGGCCTCCCCCCCCCCCGCTCCCCGCCGTGCCTGCAGGCCTCCCCCCCCCGCCCGTGCTGCAGCCCCCCCACCCCCCCGCCGTGCTGCAGGCCTCCCCCCCCCCCCCCGCTCCCCGCAGTGCTGCAGCCCCCCCCACCCCCCCGCCGTGCTGCAGGCCTCCCCCCCCCCCCGCTCCCCGCCGTGCTGCAGGCCTCCCCCCCCCCCCCGCTCCCCGCCGTGCTGCAGCCCCCCCCACCCCCCCGCCGTGCTGCAGGCCTCCCCCGCCCCCCGCCGTGCTGCAGGCCTCCCCCCCCCCCCGCCGTGCTGCAGGCCTCCCCCCCGCCCCCCGCCGTGCTGCAGGCCTCCCCCGCCCCCCGCCGTGCTGCAGGCCTCCCCCCCCCCCCCCCCCGTGCTGCAGGCCTCCCCCCCGCCCCCCGCCGTGCTGCAGGCCTCCCCCCCCCCCGCCGTGCTGCAGGCCTCCCCCCCCCCCCGCTCCCCGCCGTGCTGCAGGCCTCCCCCCCCCGCCGTGCTGCAGGCCACCCCCACCCCCCCGCCGTGCTGCAGGCCTCCCCCCCCCGCCGTGCTGCAGGCCTCCCCCCACCCCGCCGTGCTGCAGGCCTCCCCCCCCCCGCTCCCCGCCGTGCTGCAGGCCTCCCCCCCCCGCCGTGCTGCAGCCCCCCCCACAACCCCGCCGTGCTGCAGGCCTCCCCCCCCCCGCTCCCCGCCGTGCTGCAGGCCTCCCCCCCCCCGCCCCCGCCGTGCTGCAGGCCTCCCCCCCCCCGCCGTGCTGCAGGCCACCCCCACCCCCCCGCCGGGCTGCAGGCCTCCCCCGCCCCCGCCGTGCTGCAGGCCCCCCGCCCCCCGCAGTGCTGCATACCTCCCCCCCGCCCCCCGCCGTGCTGCAGGCCTCCCCCCCCCGCTCCCCGCCGTGCTGCAGGCCTCCCCCCCCGCCGTGCTGCAGGCCCCCCCACCCCCCCGCCGTGCTGCAGGCCTCCCCCCCACCGCCCCCCGCCGTGCTGCAGGCCTCCCCACCACCGCCCCCCGCCGTGCTGCAGGCCTCCCCCCCCCGCCGTGCTGCAGGCCTCCCCCCCCCCGTGCTGCAGGCCTCCCCCCCCCGCCGTGCTGCAGGCCTCCCCCCCCCCGCCCCCCCGCCGTGCTGCAGGCCTCCCCCCCGCCCCCCGCCGTGCTGCAGGCCCCCCCCACCCCCCCGCCGTGCTGCAGGCCTCCCCCCCCCGCCGTGCTGCAGGCCTCCCCCCCCGCCGTGCTGCAGGCCTCCCCCCCCGCCGTGCTGCAGGCCTCCCCCCCCGCCGTGCTGCAGGCCCCCCCACCCCCCGCCGTGCTGCAGCCCCCCCCCCGCCGTGCTGCAGGCCTCCCCCCCCCGCCGTGCTGCAGGCCTCCCCCCCCCGCCGTGCTGCAGGCCTCCCCCCCCCCGCCGTGCTGCAGGCCTCCCCCCCCCGCCCCCCGCCGTGCTGCAGGCCTCCCCCCCCCCCGCCGTGCTGCAGCCTCCCCCGCCCCCCGCCGTGCTGCAGGCCTCCCCCCCCGGCCGTGCTGCAGGCCTCCCCCCCCCCGCCGTGCTGCAGGCCTCCCCCCCCCCGCCGTGCTGCAGGCCTCCCCCGCCCCCCGCCGTGCTGCAGGCCTCCCCCACCCCCCGCCGTGCTGCAGGCCTCCCCCCCCCCGCCGTGCTGCAGGCCTCCCCCGCCCCCCGCCGTGCTGCAGGCCTCCCCCCCCCCCGCCGTGCCTGCAGGCCTCCCCCCCCCCGCCGTGCTGCAGGCCTCCCCGCCCCCCGCCGTGTGCGGCCTCCCCGCCGGCGAAGGCCTCCCCCCCCCGCCGTGCCTCCCCCCCCGCCGGCCTCCCCCCCCCGCCGTGCTGCAGGCCTCCCCCGCACGCAGCCCGCTCCAGGAGCTCCTGCTCCGCGTCTCCGGGCCCGCAGCCTGAGCATGGGCCCCGCTCCTCCTTCCTGCCCACGAGGTCCAACTCCAGAGAAAAACTGCCGAACCAGAGGCCGTTCTCGGGGGAAAGCCTTCCCGGGCAAAGGGGTGGACTGCACGCCGACTGAGGCCCCCCCCCCCCCCCCCCACGGGCCGGGAGGACGCTCTGCCCCACGGACAGCTGAGCTCTGGAGAGACAAGTCCTCTAACCAGAAGGCCATCCTACAGGGAGCCACCGAGCACAGCGGGACCTGAGGGCTAGGCAGGCGCCTGGCGAGCTGTGCCCTGCAGCCCCCCCCCCCCCCCCAACACCGTTCTGGCCCGGTTCCCTGCCATCCCAGATCCACACAGTGCTCCCCCCGCCCGCACCCGCACTCCTCGCAGCGGGTCACTGGGACGCCCGCCCCCTCCTGGCGGGCCGTGGCCGTCCTGCCCCCGCTGCTCCGCGGCTCCTGCTCCTCCCTCAAAGCACAGCTCCGGCCTCCTCCCGCTCCGCCCAGCAGGACTCCCGCCTTCCTCCCCGCATCCTGACCAGCACCCGCTCCATGGAGGTGACCCCGCTGTGCAGCCCGCACCCCACGCTTCCTGTGCCCCTTGCCGGCTCTTCTCCTCCCCAGGACGCTCCGCATGAGGCTGCTTCCCACGGCCGGCCCCAGAGCTGCCGCCGGCGCACGCGGAGGACACGGCCTGCAGAGGCCAGGCCGGCCCCCTGCCCCGCTCCCTCCGCCCGGCCCGGGACGCAGACCCGCTGCCAGCCGTCCGTCCGTCCGTCCGTCCGGGAGGAGAGGAGAAGCGGGAGCTCAGTGCCTCCCCCTCGGCTTACCCTGTCCCGGCCTGTGAGAGCCGAGGGGGCTGGGCCAGCACGTGCCTGCGGAATGAATGTCACGTGCCATGTGACCGGGGCCATTTCCTAAGCCAGAAGAACGTGCCTTATTTAACTGGTGAGATCAAAATTACTGTCTAACTCGTGTTATTGGTACGGGTGTGTGCATAAAATTTGGGTGAGATAAAACGTTATTAAAAGTTCATTCAGAATATATGAAGAATTACAAATCAATAAGAAAAAGATAAACATCCCAATTTTTCTCAATGGACAAAAGACTCAAGCAGGTACAAACGGACAATAGGTGTAAGAGAAGGTGCTCAACAGCCTCACGGGTGAAATGTAAATGAAGAGCCCAGGAGATGCCGCCACACCCACCACGGCTGGAAATAAAACAGCATCAGACACAGGGCAGCAGACTCACACAGCCGGAGCGGGGCTGGAGATTGGGTTAACCACTTTGGAAAACTGGCGATTTCTATTAAAGTAAAAACATGTGAATCCTTTGCCAGCAATCCTACTCCGAGAGAAGCCAGAGCATGTGTTCAACACAGACGCATTCAAAATGTTTCACAGCAGCTTTATTTGCAGACGTAATACTGGAAACAGCCCAGCAGTGCGGCTCAGTGGTTGAACGTCCTACCATGAACCAAGAGGTCACTGCTTCAGTTCCCGGTCAGGGCACAGGCCCGGGTCAGGGGCATGAGGAGGCAGCTGATCAATGTCTCTCATTGATGTTCTGTCTCCCTTCCTCTCTCTAAAATCAATAAAAGCATACTTTAAAAAATACATTGGAAACGATGTGAGTGTCCGTCCACGTGGTGGAGTTGCACAGTGGAAAGCTGCCCTCGTGGCAATGGGACAGGTGGTGACAGCTGTGGTCTGTGTGAGTGGGGGCGGCGGGAGAGGAGCAGGGCCGGCGGTTCCACTTCGCACTCACCGGCGGTCCTGTCTGCCTGACCCGGGAGGAGCTGCAGCTGGTGAATCTGGGTGCTGAGACGTGTCAGTCCTATGGACGACACTGGGTGGGACGGGCAGCCTGACAGGACACGCTGGGGAATTCCAGTCCGGGCAGCACCTGCGCTGGCGATACGGCCGCCGGGGCACCCGGCCACCGGGGTGCGCTGGGTCTGGACTGTGTGGCTACACTGGTGTACGTACAGGATCTCACCCCGGGGCCCAGCAGGCAGCAGGGCGCGGACCTGGCATGAGGACTTCCCTCTGCTCAGTCTCGGCCAGACGCCCTGTGACAGGGCACGGAGGTGGTGCTGCCATCGCCACAGACCAACCCCCAACTCAGACCACAGACACGGGGGGGGGGGGGGCAGCAGGGGGCAGCGGAGGGCGGGGGGGGGCAGCCGGGGGCAGCGGGGGGGGAGTGGGGGGAGCAGGGGGCAGCGGGGGGGGCAGGGGGGGCAGCAGGGTGAGTGGGGGGGGCAGCGGGGCCCACACCCGGGGTTGACAGCCTCTCTCCGGGCCACGTTGGTCTCTGCAGATGAGCTGGACCCAGTTCGTGGACGAGCCAGACACCCCCCCCAAACCCCACCCCCGGCACAGCACATGGCTGGACACTGGCTTCCTCTCCCACAGCCCGTGTGCGAGGGGGTCCACGTGAGGCAGCCTTTGGGAGGGAGACTCCAAACCCCGGCCAGCCCTGCACCCAGGACGGCACTGCCGCTCGCCGGGTGGTGTGGGGTCTGAGTCCCCCCAGGAGAGGGCGGCCTGAGGAGCACCCCCTCCCCATGGGCACCCCTCCCCAGGGGCACCCCCTCCACATGGGCACCCCCGGGGCACCCCCTCCCCATGGGCACCCCCTCCCCATGGGCACCCCCTCCCCATGGGCACCCTCCCCATGGCACCCAGGGGGCACCCCCTCCCCATGGGCACCCCTCCCCATGGGCACCCCGGGGGCACCCCCCTCCCCAATGGGCACCCCCCTCCCATGGGCACCCCTCCCCATGGGCACCCCCTCCCCATGGGCATCCCCTCCCCATGGGCACCCCTCCCCATGGGCACCCCCTCCCCATGGGCACCCCTCCCCATGGGCACCCCCTCCCCGGGGGCACCCCCTCCCCAGGGGCACCCCTTCCAGCTGGATGCTGGCTGCGGGCAGGGGGCGGAGGGGACGTGAGGGACAGATGGATGGATGGATGGATGGATGGATGGATGGATGGATGGAGATGGATGGACGGATGGACGGATGGAAATGGATGGACGGATGGATGGATGGAGGGAGGGAGGTGGAGCCGTGCGGAGAGGGCGGGCTGGAAGGCGGATGGACAGACAGAGGCAGGGGAAGGACAGGGCGCCTTCCAACGGGGAACAGACCGGGAGGGGAGCAAAGGGAGCGGACGACGGGGAGCAGCGAGCAGACGGGGCTGAGGAGCCGGGAGGGCGCAGCCGAGGGGACCAGACCCTCCGCGGCCTCCGCCTCCGCCTCCGCCTCCGGAGCCGGTCCCGGGCGGGGCGGGGCGGGGCGGGGAGCCAGGTAAGGGGGGGGGCGCTGGCCCCGCCCAGGAGGCGGGCGGCGGCGGGAGACGCGGGCAGAGGCGGCGGGAGCTGCGAGGTGAGCGCGGGCGGGACGGGCCGGGGATGGGTGCGGGGGGCCGGGGCGGGGACAGGGGTTGGGGGGCTGGAGATGGGGGGCCGGGGGGGCCTGCACCCCGGACCCGGCGTTAAACGGGGCACTCTGTCGGGGCAGGAACAGGAGCCGGGGAGCCGGGGCGCAGCTCCAGGCACCAGGACTCGCCCAGGGGCTCCCTCCGCCCCCCCGCCCCGCCCTCCCATGACCCCGTGACTCCGTGACCCCGTGACCCCGCGAGGTTCCTGGGCGGCCAGGGGATGTGGGTCCATGGACAGCGGTGGGTTCGGAGGTGCCGTTAGGTTTCAGGTTCTTGCCAAGAGCGCGCCCAGGAAAGGGGGTGCCCAGGCAGCGCCCCAGCCTCTGTCCATCACATCACCCCCGGCAGGAGGACCCCGGTCCTCCCCACCTGCCCCGGTCTGCTCCCCCGGGCATCGGACTCATCCCCGTGCTGACTCAGATTTGGGGTGCCCCCCCAAAACCCGAGAGGGCCAGGGCTGGCAGGGGCGGCCTGCGCCCTCACTCGGAGCTGGGAGAGCGGGCAGGGACAGAGGAAAGGGTCCACCCGAGCTGTCAGGGCCCTGTCCCCCGCCCGGCCCCCGCGACACCCGGGCTCATCACTCCACACTCGCACCCTGTTCTGTGCAGCTCTGTGTGCCAAGCAGAGGCTGCGTCTCTGTGTCCTCACGCACACAGTGGGCCGCACACAGCGGCCCGCAGGTCCAGCCCCATCCTCAGTGCAGTGACGGTGTCTGTTCCAGCTCAGTCTGAGTCCAGAGTGAGGAGGCAGCTGCTCGGTGCCGGCCCTGAGTGCACACCCCTACCCCAAGCCCGTGGGCCTGGGCAGACCTCTGGTGCCCGCACCTGCCCTGGGCCTGGAGACCAGAGCAGCAGTGTGTGTGTATGGGGGGGGGGGGGCAGCATCTGGAGGCGTGTGAGTGTCCAGGGCACAGAGCCCATTGGACCCCATGTGGATTCTCCCCTCCCCCCAACCCTAAACCTTCCTCCTCCCCCTCCTCCTCCTCCTCTTCTCCTTTCCTCCCCCTCCTCCCCCTCTTCCTCCTCCTTCCCTCCTGCCTCCTCCTCCTCCTCCCCCCTCTCTCCTCCCTCTTCCTCCTCCTCCTCCTCTGCCCATCCACCCTCCCCTCTTCCTATCCTCCCCCTCCCCCACCTCTTGTCCTCCCCCTCCCCTCTTCCTATCCTCCCCCTCCCCCACCTCCTGTCCTCCCTCTCCCCCACCTCCTGTCCTCCCCCTCTCCCTCCTCCTGTCCTCCCCCTCCCCCTCTCCCTCCTCCAGTCCTCCTCCTCCCCCTCCCCCTCCTCCCCCTCCTCCTCCTCCCCCTTCCTCCTCCTCCCCCCCCCCTCCCCCTCCTCCCCCTCCCCCCCCCCCTCCCCCCCCCCCCCTCCTCCTCCTCCCCCTCCCCCTCCTCCTGTCCTCCCCCTCCTCCAGCCCTCCTCCTCCCCCTCCTCCCCCTCTCCCTCCTCCTGTCCTCCCCCTCCTCCAGCCCTCCTCCTCCCCCTCTCCCTCCTCCTGTCCTCCCCCTCCTCCAGCCCTCCTCCTCCTCCTCCTCCCCCCCTCCCTCCTCCTGTCCTCCCCCTCCTCCAGTCCTCCTCCTCCCCCTCCTCCCCTCTCCCTCCTCCTCCTCCCCCCCTCCAGTCCTCCTCCTCCCCCTCCTCCCCCTCTCCCTCCTCCTGTCCTCCCCCTCCTCCAGCCCTCCCCCTCCTCCTCCTCCCCCTCCTCCCCCTCCCCCTCCTGTCCTCCCCCTCCTCCCGCCCTCCTCCTCCCCCTCCTCCTCCTCCCCCTCCTCCAGTCCTCCTCCTCCCCCTCCTCCCCCTCCTCCTCCTCCTGTCCTCCCCCTCCCTCTCCTCCAGTCCTCCCCCCTCCTCCAGCCCTCCTCCTCCCCCTCCTCCTGTCCTCCCCCTCCTCCAGCCCTCCTCCTCCCCCTCTCCTCCGCCTCCCCCCTCCTCCTCCTCCCCCTCCTCCCCCTCTCCCCTCCTGTCCTCTCCTCCCCCTCCTCCAGCCCTCCTCCTCCAGGAAGCCCTCTGTTTCCGCAGTCAGAGAGTCACCCCCAACCTGGTGAGGCTCCCCTGCTGCCGTTGCCCGTCTGCGCCGGTCTCCATGGGAACGGGTGTAAGGGACTGGCAGAGGAGCCACGAGGACTCGGTGTGACTCTCAGCCAAGCGGGTGACCTTGGGCCTCTTGTTTCCCCAGCTGTAGCACCCAAGGCCCCGCCGTCTCCGAGTCTCCGAGTCTAAGCCACCCGCCACCTGGGAAGCCGTCAGGAGTCTAACGGGACCGGTCGCTGCACCCAGGGGCCTCCTCGGCCCGGGCTCTGGAACACGGCCTTCATTCCCGCAGGCGCACAGCCACATGGCTCCGTGAGCATGAAGCCCAGCCCCGCGGGCGCCGCCCCGGAGGCCTGCAGAGCCGCGGGCGCCGCCCCGGAGGAGAGCTGCCCCGTCTGCCAGGCCGGGGGAGCGGGCGCCGGCCGGGGGTCCGTGCCCGGGGCTGGCCGGGCGTCTGGTTCAGTGTCAGAGCCTGGGCCTGGTGCTGTGTCCAGACCGACGCCAGGGCCTGCTGCTGCTCCGAGGCCTGGTGCTGCTCCGGGGCCTGCTGCTGCTCCGGGGCCTGGTGCTGCTCCGGGGCCTGGTGCTGCTCCGGGACCTGCTGCTGCTCCGGGACCTGCTGCTGCTCCGGGACCTGCTGCTGCTGTGGGGCCTGGTTCTGCTCCGGGACATGGACTGAGACCTGGACCGGGACCTGGTTCTGCTCCGGGACCTGGTGCTGCTCCGGGACCTGGTGCTGCTCCGGGACCTGGTGCTGCTCCGGACATGGCTGCTCCGGGACCTGCTGCTGCTCTGGGACCTGCTGCTGCTGTGGGGCCTGGTTCTGCTCCGGGACATGGACTGAGACCTGGACCGGGACCTGGTTCTGCTCCGGGACCTGGTGCTGCTCCGGGACCTGGTGCTGCTCCGGGACCTGGTGCTGCTCTGGGACCTGCTGCTGCTCCGGGACCTGCTGCTGCTCCGGGACCTGGTGCTGCTGTGGGGCCTGGTTCTGCTCCGGGACATGGACTGAGACCTGGACCAGGACCTGGTGCTGCTCCAAGACCTGGTGCTGCTCCGGGACCTGCTGCTGCTATGGGGCCTGGTTCTGCTCCGGGACATGGACTGAGACCTGGACCGGAACCTGGTTCTGCTCCAGGACCTGGACCGGGACCTGCTGCTGCTCCGGGACCTGGTGCTGCTCCGGGACCTGGTGCCGCTTCAGGACTTGGGCCAGGACCTGGTGCTGTGTCCAGGCCTACTCCAGGGCCTGCTGGTGCTCTGGGATCTGGACCAGGACCTGGTTCTGCTCTGGGTCCTGGTGCTGCTCTGGGGCCTGGTTCTGCTCTGAAACCTGGACCGGGTCCTGGTTCTGCTCTGGGACCTGGTTCTGCTCCGGAACCTGGTGCTGCTTCAGGTCCGGGGCCTGGGCCAGGACCTGGGTCAGTACCTGGGCCCGGAGCTGGGTCAGTACCAGGGCCGGGACCTGGGTCAGTACCGGGGCCCGGAGCTGGGTCAGTACCGGGGCCCGGAGCTGGGTCAGTACCGGGCCCGGGACCTGGGTCAGTACCGGGGCCCGGAGCTGGGTCAGTACCTGGGCACAGAGCTGGGTCAGTACCGGGGCCTGGAGCTGGGTCAGTACCGGGCCCGGGACCTGGGTCAGTACCGGGGCCCGGAGCTGGGTCAGTACCGGGGCCCGGAGCTGGGTCAGTACCGGGGCCCGGAGCTGGGTCAGTACCGGGGCCCGGAGCTGGGTCAGTACCGGGGCCCGGAGCTGGGCCAGTACCGGGGCCAGGGGCAGGGCCTGGGCTCCGCGGTGAGCCCGGTGAGTCCGCGGCAGCCCCCTCCCCGGCACGGCAGCAGAAGGCTCCGTCCGCACCGGGGCAGGCCCCGCGGCAGAAGGTTCTGGTGACCGGAGGAGGCGGCTACCTGGGCTTCAGTCTCGGCTCCAGCCTGGCCAAGAGCGGCTCTTCCGTCATCCTGCTCGACCTCCGCAGGCCCCAGTGGGAGCTGGTCCCGGGGACCGAGTTCATCCAGGTGCAGTGAGGGCCCGGGCGGGGGCGGCCAGGCTGGGGGGAGGTCAGAGGCCGAGCCGGTCCAGGAGGATGAGGAGTCCACGCTGTTTAAGCTCCACCTCCACCCCGGCTTCCCCGCTGGACGGCCTCGGCCCAGGCTCTGCTCTCTGAGCCTCCGGTTCCCCCCGGGAGGGCCCACGGCACCGGCTCCGGGCTTCGGGCTGGGGAGGCCGGGTCCGCGCACAGCCCGGGAAGCGGGGGGCGGCTGGTGCCGGTGCTGGCTCCCGTGGAGCCTGTAAGCCTGCCCCGCCCTCGGGTCCCGGGGCTCGGCCAGGCCGATCGGCCGCGCTGGGCCTGGCGAGGTGCACGGCTGGTCTCTGCCTGGACCCAAACCTTCGGGCTCCTTCCTCCCGCTCCAGGCCGACGTCCGGGACGAGGCGGCCCTGCTCCGTGCCTTCGAAGGGGTGGACTGTGTCTTCCATGTGGCCTCCCACGGCATGTCCGGTGCCGAGAAGGTGAGCCGTCCGTGCGGCCCTCGCTGTGTGCCTCGCCCGCCCGCCCGGGAGGCCGGCTCGCCCAGCGCCATCGCCGTCCGCCACCCGACTCCAGCCTGCCGCTGGCTGTGGTAGCAGTCCGCGCCCGGAGCCCCTCGCACTGTGAAGGGATGGCACTGCCAGCACTGAGGCCGCAGCGTCTCAGCACAGCCGCACTCGGCGCGGACAGTGTGCTCGTTGGCAGCTGTGTCTGATCACACAACAAGGAAACAGCCTAAGTGCTCACCATGGGGAGGCTGGTTATAAAAAGGTGTGCTGTGTTCACACAACGCAGCTCAAAAGAACCAGGCCACTCAGAGTGTGCTGATCCTGAAAACTTCCCGAGGCGCAGAGATACGGCCTGATATCCTCCTGTTTGCAAAAAAAAAAAAAAAAGCTCGGGTCAATATTTGTGTATTCATATATTTTTATTGATTTCAGAGAAGAAGGGAGAGGGACAGAGAGAAACATCAATGATGAGAGAGGATCATCGATCGGCTGCCTCCTGCACGCCCCCTACTGGGGCTCAAGCCTGTGCCTCTGACTGCACTCAAACCCAGGACCCTCCATCTGCAGGCCGACACCCTATCCACTGAGCCACACGGGCTAGGGCTTGGGTCAATATGTATATACTCACGCCTCTGTGTGTGCCGATGCTGTAAGCACAGATTGTTTCTAGAAATACACAAGACTGGACCCGGTGGCTGCCTCGGGGGGAGGGAGATGGAACGGGACTGGCCGGGAGTTCCTTCCCCGTCACGGCCTGCTGGTTGTGCCTGTGATTGGATTACCTGGTGAGCAAAGAGCGCAGAGGACAGGCGCGCTGCGGGGGTTCGTGGCCCTGGCTCCCGCAGGTCCACGCAGACCGGCTCCTCCTGGCCCTCCCCAGGGCACGGACAGAGCCGCTGGCACTCAGAGAAGGACAGGGACTCCCAGAGCGAAGACACAGTCCGATGCTCTGCAGCCCCGTGTCCCCCTGGGCGAGCGTGCAACGGTCTGCCCGCACGGCACAGACGAGGGAGCGGGGGCCAAATCCTCCGGGCCAGGGAGCTGAGGCCGGCTCGCTGTCCGTGCCTCTGGGGGCCCTGCCGCCCCCACCCTCACTGCTCAGCCGCGGGCGGGCCGAGGCCGCCCCCAACCCGCCCGCCGTCTTGTCTTGTAGCTTCAGAAAGAGCAGATTGAGTCTGTCAATGTCGGAGGCACCAAACTGGTGATCGATGGTAGGCGCTCAGAGTGGCCTGGTGTGTCCCCTCTCTCTCTCCTGCCTCAGGCCCAGCCCCCGGGGGGGCGGAGAGGGGAGCAGGGACAGCTGGGCCTCCTCCCCACCTCCCGCCCGGCGAGGCCTGTGCACACCCTGCCCGGCCGCGGGCCTGCACAGTGGGCAGCGTGTCCCAGGACGGGGGCGAGGGGACAGGGAGGAGCCAAATTGGGAGGCCCCTCCGGGCGCTGGGCACACCTGCACCTCGCTTCCCTCTCTGGCTCTGGAGTGTGTTTTCTGTGTCCCTGGAGTGACTCCCCTCCATGCCATGCTCACACACACACACACACACACACACAGCACACACACGCACACAAAGTACACACCACACCACAACACACACTGCACACACACACACACAGGCACACCACACACACACACACACTCTCACACACACACACACATTCACACACACTCACACACGCACATACACACACTCACACACACACATACACACACTCACACACACACATACTCACACACACATACACACACTCACACACACTCACACACACACTCACACACACATACACACACTCACATACACACACACACTCACACACACTCACACACACACATTCACACACACGCACATACACACACTCACACACACTCACACACACACATTCACACACTCACACACATATACACACTCACATACACACACACTCACACACACACTCACACACACTCACACACACACACTCACACGCACACACACGCAGAGACAATATCTGAGGCCCCACACACGTGTGGTGTGCACGTGTGTGTGCACGTGTGTGTGCATGTGTGTGAGACTTGGTGTCCTGTCCGTAGTCTTTGTCTGCCGCCACGTTCCCAGGCTCATCTACACCAGCACTGTCAACGTCAACAGAGCAGGGACCAGACCCACACCACACGCAAGAAAAGGAGTGTGTGTGTGTGTGTGTGTGTGTGTGTATGCGTGTGTGCGCGCGCGTGTGCGTGTGTGAGTGCATGAGTTTCTGTGTGAGCACAGCACAGAAGCCGGAGCTTCGCTGGCCTGGCACCCAGGGCACAGAGCAGGGACCAGACCCACACCCCACGCAAGGAAAGGAGTGTGTGTCTGCGTGTGTGCGTGTGTCAGTGCGTGAGTGCCCACATGTGTGAGTGCCCGTGTGCATGTGTGTGTGAGTGTGTGAATGTGCGTGTGTGTGCCTGTGTGTGCGTGTGTGAGTGTATATGTGTATGAGTGTGTGTGTCTGTGTGTCTGCGTGTGTGTGTGTGCATGTGCGTGCATGTGTGAGTTCGTGAGTGTGTGCGTGAGTGTGCATGTGTGGGTGTATGTGTGAGAGTGGGCATGTGCATGTGTGTGTGTGTGTGTGTGAGTGTGTGTGAGTGTGAGTGTGTGCGTGTGAGTGTGTGTGTGCATGTGTGAGTGTGCTTGTGAGTGTGTGAGTGTGCATGAGTGTGCTTGTGTGTGTGTGAGTGTGCGTGTACGTGTGTGTGTGCTTGTGTGTGTGAGTGTGTGTGAGTGTGAGTGTGCATGTGTGTGAGTGTGCTTGTGAGTGTGTGTGAGTGTGCTTGTGAGTGTGTGTGAGTGTGCGTGTGTGTGTGTGCTTGTGTGTGTGAGTGTGCTTGTGAGTGTGAGTGTGCGTGTGTGAGTGTGAGTGCGCATGTGTGCACGTGTGTGCGCATTTGTGACTTGGTGCCCTGTCCGCAGTCTGTGTCCGCCAGCGCGTTCCCAGGCTCGTCTACACCAGCACCGTCAACGTGGCTTTCGGCGGGAAGCCCATCGAGCAGGGGGACGAGGACTCGGTGCCCTACTTCCCGCTGGAGAAGGTGCCTGTTCAGGGCGGGCGGCCGGGCCTGGGGCCCGCAGCAGCGGGGAAGGGGGCAGAGCCAGCCAGTCCAGGCCCAGAGAGGGGTCCCCAGCCTCCGGAGCGTGGGCCCTCTTCCACGTGATGGTCACGCCACCGGGACCGCGAAGCCGGACGGCCCGCTCCCGCCCTGCGCGCTCCCGCCCCGCTCGCCCCCCCCCCCCCGCCCCGCGCGCCCCCCCCCGCGCCCCCTCCCGCCCCGCGCGCCCCCCCGCCCCGCCCACCCACCTCCCGCCCCGCACCCCCCCCACCGCCCCGCGCGCCCCCGCCCTGCGCCGGGCTGTGCTCTGAGCCTCTGCTTCCGCCGGCCGCCCTGTGAGGCTGAGAGAGCATGAGGGGCGTGTCAGAACCACTGCCAACCCCACAGGACTCCGTGTCCCCCTCCGTGTTCGTCTCCATGTCCCCCTCTGTGTTCCCCTCCTCCGTGTTCGTCTCCGTGTCACCCTCCGTGTCCCCCTCCTTCGTGTCCCCTTCTGTGTCCCCCTCCTCCGTGTCCCCTCCGCATCCCCCTCCGTGTCCCCCTCCTCCGTGACCTGTTTCCCCTCCTCCGTGTCCCCCTCTGGGTCCCCCTCTGGGTCCTGTGTCCCCTCCGTGTCCCCTCCGTGTCCCGGGCAGCCGGCTGCAGGAGCCGCCCTGAGCTGCTCCGTGGCTTCCACCAGAGGGGAGCGTCCCAGAGCCCAGCCCTGCGGGGCGGGAGGCGGGGCAGCCGGGGCTGAGGGGCGGCGGTCACTGAGGGCCCCTCCCGGCGTGTCCTCCCGGCAGCACATGGACCACTACTCCAGAACCAAGGCCATCGCCGACCAGCTGACCCTCTCGGCCAACGGCACGCCTCTCCCAGGTGAGGACGCGGCCCGCTGCCCTGCCCAGCACGCATGTCCTAGCGTCCAGCTGGCGTGCTCGAGGCCCTGCCTTCGAGAGGACACGTCCCGGGCCGCGGTCCCGCTCCATCCACACTCTGAGCCCAGAGGACCGGGAGGTGGCCCAGCCCGCCCTCAGGCTGCTCCTGGCCGGGCGGGGGACACCAGTGGGAGGGGCCTGTTGAGGGACCCGTGGGAGGAATGTGCTCCCGGTTGGGGTTTGCAGTGGGTGTGGCACGCGGAAGGGCTGCGAGTGACAGACAGATGGATCCAGGGAGCGGCTCCTGCCTCCACAGCGCATTTGCAGGCTGCGGGGAGGAGCAGACAGGCTGCGGGGAGGAGCGGACGGGGAGGAACGGACGGGCTGCGGGAGGAGCGGATGGGGAGGAACGGACGGGCTGCGGGAGGAGCGGACGGGGAGGAACGGACGGGCTGCGGGAGGAGCGGACACAGGCAGGGGCTGTGTGCGGTGGCCATGTGGCTGCCCGGTTTGGTCAGGCCGCCCGAGTTCAGAGCCCAGCCCCACCGCCGGTGGCCTGGGCAGCGCACCCCTCTGCATGCCAGGGTCCTGCTGGGAGGGGTGGGGTGGAGCGGAGTCCGCCTCGGCGCTGTCTGAGGAATGACGATGGCGCTGCAGCGAGGGGACACGGACAGCCTGGTTAGGGGTGCTTCCTGCCCCCACGCCTATTCACATTCAGTTCCACAGGCAGAACTTTCCACAACTTTCACAGCAGCCGTGCTTTCCAAACTCAGGAACCGAGTCGATTTATATAAATCCTCACTATCCAAACACTATCACTGTTTGCTTTCCAAAATTCAGAAACTTAAATCAGAAAACTCAGTTACCGTCCAGTGGCATGGCTCAGTGGTTGAGTGTCAACCTGTGAACCAGGAGGTCAGAGATCGATTCCCGGTCAGGGCACAGGCCCGGGTTGAAGGCTCGATCCCCGTTGTGGGGCGTGCAGGAGGCAGCCGATCAATGCTTCTCTCTCATCATTGATGTTTCTGACTCTCTCTCCCTTCCTCTCTAAAATCAATAAGGATATCTTTTTTAAAAATGAAAGTAAACTCTGTTACCCTCACTACCTAAACTCAGGGACCAATTGGTTTTGGAAAGCCAGGGTGCTTGTAGTTATAAACCCTGAAATTTAGAGGGGAGGACACTGAGCTGAGAGGGTAACTGACTTAACTCAAGGTCACACAGTCTTAGGCGGCAGATGTGGGATTTGAACCCTTTCTCTGCCTCGGGGGTCTAACACCAGTGCTTGGGGCCTCACCCCCATCCTACACTGTAGCCACAGCTGAGCAGGGCTCTGAGAACGAGCTCTTTTCCCTAAAATCCTCCCCACAGCCCCGGCCAGATGCTCAGTTAGTTGGAGCATCATCCCGCAGGGTTGTGATTTCGATGATTCCTGGTCAGAGCACATACCTAGGTTGTGGGTTTGATCCCTGTCAAGGGGCACATGGGAGGCAGCTGATCAATGTTTTTCTCTCTCTCCCTTTCTCTCTCTCTAAAATATAAAAATAAAAATACTAAGTAAACATATCCTCAGGTGAGAATTTAAAAAAATCAGAATCCTCCCCACCCCATCACCCTGGGCCTATCAGGAGCTTCCAGCTGTGTTTTCCTAGAGGTTTTGACCCTGTGCCGTTGAATTCTCTTCTCTACCTGCCCCCACTGTACCCTCTGCCACCCTTCCACGCACTCGCTTATGCACACACACACACACACACACACTCGTGCTTGCGCACACAGGACCAGCAGCCGAGAAGCCAGACACCTAATCCTCAGGCCAAGAATTATTTATATGAGCATCCCCCACTTTCCATGGTCAAGAGAGTCACGGATATCCTGGGCCCGGGCGTCTGTGACGTGCCTGCCGTGCCCCGCCGGCCAATGTCACTGCAACCCGACCCTCCCCCTGTGCCAGGGACCGGAGTCTAAAATTAGCCTCAGGCTGTTACAGACACGCTCACCTGATACCGGCCTCGAGGCCAGCCCGCCGCCCGGGCGGTTTCCTGCCTTCGCTGCCCCGGCTGCCCCTGGGCCTGGCCGGGCCCTGTCCCTGCCGGACGGAGGCTGTGTGCAGAGCCCGGCCGGGGCGGGGCTGGTGCGCGCCTCAGGGGCCCTCGTGTCCTGTCCCAGGACAAACGGCCACCCGCCTGGTGGCTCAGCCCGGCCGCCGGCCCGCTCCCTCGAAGGCTCCCGGTCCTTCGGGCCCTCCCGCCCACCCGGGGGGGGGGCAGCGTCCAGTCTCGGCCTCGGGCTCCACAGGGCCGCTCCACTCCGGTCTCTCTGAGTCTCGTGTGAGGGCACCGGGCGTGGCTTAGGGACCACCCCGGGGATCCGGGACCACCTTGTGTGAGGTCCTTGTACCTGTGCGAAGGCCCTTTTCCCAACGAGGCCGGACAGCAGCCTCCGGGCTTGTGTGTCTTCAGAGCTGCCAGCCAACCCCTTCCCTGGGCCTCATCGTCAGTGAGGAGCTGATCCGGGAAGCAGTTGGGGGGTGTGACTGTGGCCCGCAGACACTGGTCCTGGCTAACCGGCGGGACCGGGAGGTTGTGGGACAGAAATTTCTAGAAAAATGGCCGTGGGGGCGGCCCTCAGGGCGGAGGGGCGGGAGGGGCGGGAGCTGAGGGCCAGTCTGGGTAAGCCCCTCCTCGGACCGCTTTCCTGGGGGAGCACAGGTTACTGGCCAGCCGCCTCAGGGCCAGAGGCCCAGCTGGACCACAGTCCTGACCTCACACAGGGAGAGGGTGAGCTTGGGGTGCAGCCGTGTGGGGTTCCCAAGTAGAGCATCGTCCAGGGGGCCCCATCTCAGCTGAGGAGTTGAGGCTGAGTGTCAAGTAATGTACAGAGAAGTAATTTTTTAAAATTTAAGTGTAAAGCACAAATGGGGTTTAAGAACAAACTGAAAATTTCACGGGCTTTCTTAAAATGTGAAAGAAATATTTGTGGCAGCCCTTTGGGCTACACCCCAAAGGAGACACCTCTATCTCCCCACACGTGGGGGCCCTGGGAGAGAATTTGGGGAGCCCTGCACCAAGCTCTGCCTTGGCCAGGCCCCGCGGGCACGGAGCTGTCCCCAACTCCTGTGCGGACGGCTCGCCCTGTCCTGCCTGCGGTGCTGGTCCCCCCAGCACCCACCCAGCACGGGTTTCCGGGTGGGGAGACGAGGCTGGAGGCTGGGGACAGGGTCTGCCTGTCCTGCCGTGTCCCTGAGAGGCAGCGTCAGCGGGGCGCCTGGGCCGTGGCCCCACCTCAGCGCCACAAAGCCGAGTGGTGTCCTTAGACGGATCACAGCCCTGTGCGGATTGGGCTCCGGGCTGCCTGCAGGGAGAGAGACCGCAGTTTCCCGCGTGGGCCACGGTCCTCATCCAGCCGAGGGTCAGAGGGGGAAGGACTCCGCTGCTGGCCAGTGGGGTGCGGCCGGTGCGGCCGTAATGAGCACAGGGGCCTCGGGGAATCCGTCTGCCCCGGGCGGTGCGCACCTGCACCCAGGTCTCACTGTGACTGGCCGGTGAGCATCCTGAGGGCGGGAACCACCTTGGTCATCGTAGGCTCTCCACAGCATCCACCCCAAGCCCTAGCGCGTGAGGCAGGGGCAGGGGAAAAGGAGCAAACATCTGAATAGTGTTTGCTGAACGACTAACTGACTGACTGAGAGAATACTAACTGAATGAGGAAACCCCAAGGACCTGTTTTCCCTGCGAACCTGTCCCAGTGAGGCCCAGGCGGTGCGGGCAGCCCTCTGTCCCCCTCTGGCCGGCCTCCGCTGACGCCGCCCCGTGTCCTAGGAGGAGGCACCCTGCGGACCTGCGTCCTCCGGCCCCCGGGGATCTACGGCCCCGAAGAGCAGCGGCACCTGCCCCGCGTGGCGGTACGTCGTCCGGTCCGCACGGCGGTCCAGGCCCCGCCTGCAGCAGGCTCGGGCGGGTTCCTGTGCGGGCCCTCAGCCCCGGGAGGGGCCGCCAGGCTGGCTCTCAGGTGTGCCCGCCGGGTGAGGGCGTGGGTGGCAGACACGGAGCTGTGGCCCCACTCACAGGTGGGCCCCACGGGGCCAGGTGGCTCATCTCATGCCGCCAGCACCAGAGTCTTCGTGCAAAAAGCCTCTCTCCAGAGAAAGCTGGCAAAGGGGCTTTGGCGGGCCCTGGCCTCAGCTTTGTCAGAGCCGGGCAGGGGACACGGCAGGTCACAGACTCAGGGTGGTGAGGTCACACGGGCAGGTCGCAGACTCATGTGGCGGGGTCACACGCAGGTCACAGGCTCGGCGTGGTGAGGTCACACGGCAGGTCACAGGCTCGGCGTGGTGAGGTCACACGGCAGGTCACAGGCTCGGCGTGGTGAGGTCACACGGGCAGGTCACAGGCTCGGCGTGGTGAGGTCACACGGCAGGTCACAGACTCTGTGTGGCGGGGTCACACGGCAGGTCACAGGCTCAGCGTGGTTAGGTCACACGGGCAGGTCACAGGCTCGGCGTGGCGGGGTCACACGGCAGGTCACAGGCTCGGCGTGGCGAGGTCACACGGGCAGGTCACAGGCTCGGCGTGGTGAGGTCACACGGCAGGTCACAGACTCGGCGTGGTGAGGTCACACGGCAGGTCACAGGCTCGGCGTGGTGAGGTCACAGGGCAGGTCACAGGCTCGGCGTGGTGAGGTCACACGGCAGGTCACAGACTCGGCGTGGTGAGGTCACACGGCAGGTCACAGACTCGGCGTGGTGAGGTCACACGGCAGGTCACAGGCTCGGCGTGGTGAGGTCACACGGCAGGTCACAGGCTCGGCGTGGTGAGGTCACACGGCAGGTCACAGGCTCGGCGTGGTGAGGTCACATGGGCAGGTCACAGGCTCGGCGTGGTGAGGTCACACGGCAGGTCACAGGCTCGGCGTGGTGAGGTCACACGGCAGGTCACAGGCTCGGCGTGGTGAGGTCACACGGCAGGTCACAGGCTCGGCGTGGTGAGGTCACACGGCAGGTCACAGACTCGGTGTGGCGGGGTCACACGGCAGGTCACAGGCTCGGTGTGGTGAGGTCACACAGCAGGTCACAGACTCGGCGTGGTGAGGTCACACAGACAGGTCACAGGCTCGGCGTGGTGAGGTCACACTGCAGGTCACAGGCTCGGCGTGGTGAGGTCACACAGCAGGTCACAGACTCGGCGTGGTGAGGTCACACAGACAGGTCACAGGCTCGGCGTGGTGAGGTCACACGGCAGGTCACAGACTCGGCGTGGTGAGGTCACACAGACAGGTCACAGGCTCGGCGTGGTGAGGTCACACGGCAGGTCACAGGCTCGGCGTGGTGAGGTCACACGGGCAGGTCACAGGCTCGGCGTGGTGAGGTCACACTGCAGGTCACAGACTCGGTGTGGTGAGGTCACAGGGCAGGTCACAGGCTCGGCGTGGTGAGGTCACACGGGCAGGTCACAGACTCGGTGTGGTGGGGTCACACTGCAGGTCACAGACTCGGCGTGGTGAGGTCACACTGCAGGTCACAGGCTCGGCGTGGTGAGGTCACACTGCAGGTCACAGGCTCGGCGTGGTGAGGTCACACGGCAGGTCACAGGCTCGGTGTGGTGGGGTCACACGGGCAGGTCACAGGCTCGGTGTGGTGGGGTCACACGGGCAGGTCACAGGCTCGGCGTGGTGAGGTCACACGGCAGGTCACAGACTCGGTGTGGTGGGGAATTTATGAGAAGAAGAACGAGAAGATGAGTGCTTGGAAGGGAGGGAAGTCCAGGAGGACTTCCTGGAGCAGGTGACGAAGGAGAAGAAGGAAGTGGGTGGCGGAGAGAAGGCTGTCCAAGCAGAGGAGACGGCATGGGACACGCCTGGGATGGGACCGACAGGAGCTCGCTCTGGGCGTGGGGACAGTCCTGCCTGTGGGCTTAGGGTCTCGTCCAGGGCGGAGGGTGGCAGCGTGGCGCATGGCCGGCGTGTGCAGACACAGGGAGGTGTTCGAGGCTGAGGAGCAGGAGCGGGCAGTGGGGTCAGGGAGCAGGGACATGAGCATCCGTGTGAGGGGAGGCAGAGCACAGCACGGGGACTGAGGAGGCGCCTCCAGCAGACGGAGCAGCACGGAGCCCTAGGAGGCGTCAGTGTGTTCCCGGGGCAGACGGGCCTGGGGACCCACAGGCCGGGGCCTGTCCACGGGAGCTGGAGCGGGACCAGAAGGCCGCTGTTGGGCCTGAGGCTTTCCCCTGCCAGACCGAGCGGGGACACGCCTTCCACCCAGGGCTGAGGTGCCCCTGGCCCAAGGGGACACAGCGGGGGCCCCAGGAGGACGCAGCAGGGCGGGGGGGGGGGGGGGGGTGGACACGACGACGTGGAGCGGGAGGCGGGAGGGGCACATTGGGGACCCCAGGAGGACGCAGCAGGGCGGGGGGTGGGGGTTAGGGGGGGGGCACAGCGGGAGGCGGGAGGGGCACAGCAGGGGCCCCAGGAGGACAAAGCAGGGGGGGGGGGGCAGCGGGAGGCGGGAGGGGCACAGCGGGGGCCCCAGGAGGACAAAGCAGGGCGGGGGGGGGGGGCGCGCAGCGGGAGGCGGGAGGGGCACAGCGGGGGCCCCAGGAGGACACAGCAGGGCGGGGGGGGGGGGGGGCGCAGCAGGAGGCGGGGGGGGAGGACACGCAGTGGGGGTCGGGGGGCGCAGTGGGAGCCCCAGGACACAGCGGGGGCGGGGGGGGGGGTATGCAGCGGGAGCCCGGGTAGGGGGCGCAGCAGGGGGCCGGGGGGGGGGGGACGCAGCGGGAGCCCGGGTTGGGGGTGCAGCGGGGGGCTGGGGGGGGGGACGCAGCGGGAGCCCCGGGTTGGGGGTGCAGCGGGGGGCCGGGGGGGGGGGACGCAGCGGGAGCCCCGGGTGGGGGGTGCAGCGGGGGGCCGGGGGGGGGGGGGGGGACGCAGCGGGAGCCCCGGGTGGGGGGTGCAGCGGGGGGCCGGGGGGCCACTTCAGGACCGGTGTGAGCTGAGGGCGGCAGGGTGGAGGAAGCGGTGGGTCCAGGACAGACTGAGAGCGCAGCCCCCTGGGCCTGCGGGTGAGCCAATGTGGGGTCCGAGCAGAGGAAGAGCAAGGCCCCCCTCCCCGGGGGCTGAGAGCACGACGGGCACCAGCCCCGGGACAGCGTGGGGTTGGGGTTGGGGTTGGGGTTGGGGTGGGGGTGGGGGGGTTGGGGTGGGGGGGGTGGGGGGGGTTGGGGTGGGGGTGGGGTGGGGGGGTGGGGGGGGGTGGGGGGGGGGGTGGGGTTGGGGTGGGGGTTGGGTTGGGGTTGGGGATGGGGTTGGGGTTGGGGTTGGGGTTGGGGTTGGGTTGGGGTTGGGGTTGGGGGTGGGGGTTGGGGTGGGGGTCGGGGTCGGGGTCGGGGTCGGGGTCGGGGTCGGGGTCGGGATGGGGGTCGGGGTCGGGTCGGGGTGGGGGTGGGGGTCGGGGTCGGGGTCGGGGTGGGGGTCGGGGTCGGGTCGGGGTGGGGGTGGGGTCGGGGTCGGGGTCGGGGTGGGGGTCGGGGTCGGGTCGGGGTGGGGGTGGGGGTCGGTCGGGGTCGGGGTCGGGGGTGGGGGTGGGGGTGGGGGTTGGGGTCGGGGTGGGGGTCGGGTCGGGGTGGGGGTGGGGGTCGGGTCGGGGTGGGGGTCGGGTCGGGGTGGGGGTGGGGTCGGGTCGGGGTCGGGGTCGGGGTGGGGGTGGGGGTCGGGTCGGGGTCGGGGGGTGGGGGTCGGGTCGGGGTCGGGGTGGGGTCGGGTCGGGGTCGGGGTGGGGGTCGGGTCGGGGTCGGGGTGGGGGTCGGGTCGGGGTCGGGGTGGGGGTGGGGGTGGGGTCGGGTCGGGGTCGGGGTGGGGGTCGGGTCGGGGTCGGGGTGGGGGTCGGGGTGGGGGTTGGGGTGGGGGTGGGGGTCGGGTCGGGGTCGGGTCGGGGTCGGGTCGGGGTCGGGTCGGGTCGGGGTCGGGTCGGGGTCGGGGTGGGGGTCGGGGTCGGGGTGGGGGTCGGGGTCGGGTCGGGGTCGGGTCGGGGCTGGGGTCGGGTCGGGGTCGGGTCGGGTCGGGTCGGGCCCGCAGCAGAGATGGAAGGCCGGGAGCACCGGGTCGTGTCCATCACCCCCCAGAGCCACATCCAGAAGAGGCTGTTCATGTTCCGCTTCGGGGACCGCGGCGCCAGGATGAACTGGGTCCACGTGCAAAACCTGGTGCGGGCGCACGAGCTGGCGGCCGAGGCGCTCACCGCGGCCAAGGGCTTCGTGGCCGTGAGTCCGTGCGTCCTCCCGCGGCAGCGCCCCCCCCTCCCCCGCCCGCCCCGCCCGCCCCCCTCCCCCGCCCGCCCCGCCCCCCCCCCCCTCCCCCGCCCGTCCCGCCCCGCCCCGCCCTGTCCGTCCGAGGGGCTCCGGCCCGCAGACCGCCTCCTCCCCCCGCAGGGCGGGCCAGTCTGCCACCCGAGTCGCCGGGCACCCGCGGGGCTGCCCAGAGTGGCCGGCCGGGGGCTGGCGCCGCAGGGGCGGGAGGAGGCCTGACTGTCCCTCCGTGTCCCCAGAGCGGGCAGGCCTACTACATCAACGACGGGGAGAGCGTCAACCTCTTCGAGTGGATGGCGCCGCTGGTAGGTCCCGGGTGCCACCCCTCTGCTCGCCCTGCACCCTCCCGCGCTAACACGCAGACTCCATTTCCAAAGCCGGGTAACACCGGCCCTGCCTGGAGCTGGGCGCTGGCTGTCCTGTCCTGTGTTCCCCGGTGGGCAGTCCCTCCAGGGTGCGTCCCCGCCCACACCCTCCGCACGCCTGGGCCCCGCCCCCATGGCCACGTGGAAGCGCCCCTGGGAGCCGCGGACGCACACAGACGAAGCGTGCGAATGACCCGGGCACCCCGCCCGGCACTCGGCCTGCGGGGCTTCCGGCTTCACTTCGGACCCGCACGGTGGGCCGGCGCGGGCGGCCGGCCGGAGGGACCTCTGTGGGCCGGAGGAGAGAGCGTGTGGCTGTTCCGCTCCAGCCCGGGGACGTCTTGACCTCAGGCCCGTTCCCTTGCAGTTCGAGAAGCTGGGGTACAGCCAGCCCTGGATCCAGGTGCCCACCTCCTGCGTCTACCTGACGGGTGAGCAAAGGAAGGGCGTCAGCAGCCCCCCACGTCCCGGGACCTGCACTCCCAGGGCCGGGCGGAGGCGAGGGTGCCCGAGGGCCGGTACTGAGGCGACCTCACTCCAGCCGGTGCGCCCAGCCCGCACGCCCTCCCCGCCCCTCCCCTGCGTGTTAAAACCTCGTGCCACGTGCTAGGTGGGTCGTGTGGGGTCCATGGTAGAGGAGAGGCAACCAAGGCCCTGATAGATCGGTGGCCTGCCCGCGCGCCAGGGCGAGAAGAGGGCATTCACCCCGGGGCCTGCACTGGAGGGCATCGCACTCTGGCCCCAAGGCCGTCCTGAGCCAGGTGCTTTGGGACTTGAAGTACCACTTTGACCCTAGACTCTCCTCCTCACCATGAAGGCCAGTCTCTGCTCACACCCCATCCCCTGCCGGCCACCTCAAGCGCAGCAGAGCAAGGGTTAGGCGTGCAGAGCAGGGGTTAGGGGAGCAGAGCAGGGGGTAGGGGAGCAGAGCAGGGGTTAGGGGAGCAGAGCAGGGGTTAGGGGAGCAGAGCAGGGGTTAGGGAGCAGAGCAGGGGTTAGGGGAGCAGAGCAGGGGTTAGGGGAGCAGAGCAGGAGTTAGGGGAGCAGAGCAGATAGGGGAGCAGAGCAGGGGTTTAGGGTTAGGGAGCAGAGCAGAGGGGTTAGGGTTAGGGGAGCACGAGCAGGGGTTAGGGTTAGGGGAGCAGAGCAGGGGTTAGGGGTTAGGGGAGCAGAGCAGGGGTTAGGGTTAGGGGAGCAGAGCAGGGGTTAGGGTTAGGGGAGCAGAGCAGGGGTTAGGGTTAGGGGAGCAGAGCAGGGGTTAGGGTTAGGGGAGCCAGAGCAGGGGGTTAGGGGTTAGGCGAGCAGTGCTGGGGTTAGGGGGTTAGGCGGAGCAGAAGCAGGGGTTAGGGGTTAGGGGAGCAGAGGCAGGGTGTTAGGGGTTAGGGGAGCAGAGCAGGGGTTAGGGTTTAGGGGAGCAGAGCATGGTTGTTCGGGTTAGGGGAGCAGAGCAGGGGTTAGAGGTTTAGGCGAGCAGAGCAGGGGTTAGGGGTTAGGGGAGCAGAGCAGGGGTTAGGGGTTAGGGAGGAGCAGAGCGCAGGGGTTAGGGGTTAGGGGAGCAGAGCAGGAGTTAGGGGAGCAGAGCAGGGGTTAGGGGTTAGGGGAGCAGAGCAGGGGTTAGGGGTTAGGGGAGCAGAGCAGGGTTAGGGGTTAGGGGATCAGAGCAGGGGTTAGGGTTAGGGGATCAGAGCAGGGGTTAGGGTTAGGGGAGCAGAGCAGGGGTTAGGGTTAGGGGAGCAGAGCAGGGGTTAGGGGTTAGGCGAGCAGAGCAGGGGTTAGGGGTTAGGGGAGCAGAGCAGGGGTTAGGGGTTAGGGGAGCAGAGCAGGGGTTAGGGTTAGGGGAGCAGAGCAGGGGTTAGGGTTAGGGGAGCAGAGTAGGGGTTAGGGGAGCAGTGCTGGGGTTAGGCTTGTGGTGTTCACCCTGGGGACGGGGCCTGTGTCACTGGGGGCGGTGCTCCTGGGAACCTCCACGGGTCCCGTATTTTACAGGCGCTGGGATGCTGCCTTTTAAAAATGTATTTTTTATTGATTTCAGAGAGGACGGGAGAGGAGAGAGAGAGAAACATCAATGATGGGAGAGAACCATCATTGGGGATGGAGCCAGGAGGCTTGCCTGTTAAACAGGAGTTTGTACAATGTTGTCACTGGGGCTCACGGGCGGGAGGGATGCTCAGAGTCCGCATCGCACGGCGATTGACACTCCTTAGGCTCCGGAGCTTTCCGGGCTCCGGGAGCCAGCTGAGACTGAAGGCTCTTAGCCCTGCTGCACACTGCGGTCCACCGGGGCTTCTAAAATATAACAACGCCTCGGCCGCACCCAGAACATCCATCTGTGGGACCGGGGGCAGAGAAGCATCAGCTGCCTTTGCGGAGGTCCAGAGCGCAACCCAGGAGGAGCCCCCGCCCGGCTTCTTCCTCTCCTACTCGCGAGCGCGTCCATATAACAAAAGCCCAACAGGCAAGGTGCCCTCGCCCGGGAGTTCCACGGGGCAGGGCCTGTGGCTGCGTGGAGGGAGGCCCCCGCGCAGCCGCAGCCTCCAGGACCCCCCGCGCACACATGTCCTGCCGGGTCTCTGGCGTTGGGATGGAGGTGATGAGGCAGGCGTTACGGGGAGGTAACCTGGAGTCTGCTCGGTCCGTCCTTAAAATGTGGTAACAGCTTAACTGTGCCGTTTCTCGGCCGAATAAGGAGTGAGGAGCCACAGACAGAGCATGTCTGCAAAGGGAAGACTCCTCCTGGCAGAGCAATAGCGGACAGGCCCCAGGGCCCTGCAGGTAGCGAGAGCTAGGCGCCCTGGGCAGCGGCCTCTCTCCCACAGCCGTGCTGATGGAGTACCTGCACCTGGCACTCAGGCCCCTCTGCAGCGTCCCGCCCCTGCTCACCCGCAGCGAGGTAAGAGCTGCTGGGCCTGTGCCCCGCACCTCACCCCTTCCTGCCCGGCCCCCCACCGCCACCACCCTCACCCCTTCCTGCCCCGTCCCCCCACCGCCCCCACCCCCCCCTTCCCCCACCGCCACCACCCTCACCCCTCCTGCCCCGTCCCCCCACCGCCACCACCTCCCTCTCCCTGCCCCCTGTCCCCCACCGCCACCACCCTCACCCCTTCCTGCCCCGTCCCCCCACAGCCACCACCTCCCTCTCCCTGCCCCCTGTGCCCCCCACCGCCACCACCTCCCTCTCCCTGCCCCGTCCCCCCCACCGCCACCACCCTCACCCCTTCCTGCCCCCGTCCCCCCACCGCCACCACCTCCCTCTCCCTGCCCCGTCCACCCCACCGCCACCACCTCCCTCTCCCTGCCCCCTGTCCCCCCACCGCCACCACCCTCACCCCTTCCTGCCCCCTGTCCCCCCCACCGCCACCACCCTCACCCCTTCCTGCCCCCTGTCCCCCCACCGCCACCACCTCCCTCTCCCTGCCCCCTGTCCCCCCACCGCCACCACCCTCACCCCTTCCTGCCCCGTCCCCCCCACCGCCACCACCCTCACCCCTTCCTGCCCCGTACCCCCACCGCCACCACCCTCACCCCTTCCTGCCCCCTGTCCCCCCACCGCCACCACCCTCACCCCTTCCTGCCCCGTCCCCCCACCGCCACCACCTCCCTCTCCCTGCCCCCTGTCCCCCCACCGCCACCACCCTCACCCCTTCCTGCCCCGTCCCCCCACCGCCACCACCTCCCTCTCCCTGCCCCGTCCCCCCACCGCCACCACCTCCCTCTCCCTGCCCTCTGTCCACCCCCACTGCCACCACCCCTCGTCCCTCTGGCACTGTGACTGGGACTGGCTGAGATCTCGGAACCCCCTGGGGGCACAGGTCTGGGCTAGGTCCTTTGTGAGCATCTGACCCTGGGCTTTGCTGAGGCCGAGTGTTCTCTCTCACTCTGAATGGTGACAGCTCCAAGCCCTTCTCATCATTATCATCTCCTCCAGTCTATCCTCCCAGCCAACCCGGAGGCTCCAGAAACAGGCCCCATGACCTTTACTGTTTATTGTTACCTATTTATTTCTAATATGTCTTTATCGATTTCAGAGAGGAAGGGAGAGGGAGAGAGAATCATCCATCACCTGCCTCCTGCGTGCCCCACGCTGGGGATCAAGTCCATAACCCGGGCATGTGCCGTGACCAGGAATCGAACCGTGGCCTCCTGGTTGACGATCAACCACTGAGCCACGCAGCCGGGCATGACTTTTACTTTTTAGAATGCCACAACTCCCCACCTACTCTGCCAACTCGCAGCACACTGCCGCCCTGAGCCTTTGGCTCCGGGTCCCTGTGCATGCTTACCGCACGGTGTGTACATACCAAGTGCCTGCTCTGCACAGACGTGCTTTCAGAGAGCCGTGTCTCTCCTAGCACATGCAGTTAAGGAGAGGGCGTGTTCGTGCAGAAAACTTTATGGGTGTCTGGTGTTTTTGCAGAACCCTCCCTGTGCACTCTCATTGGTTTTCTCCGCTGGCCTGGGAGGCACTGCACTCGGGCAGTCCTGGTAGGTTAGGAAGGGAAAGAGAATTATGGTTGTGATCTCACTTTCTGGTGAGAAACAGGACTAGAAAAGTCAGTGATCTGTCCTCGGTCACCCCGTTCTGGAACTGGCAAGGCACCCCAAGCTTCGTGCTCCCCACCCGGCAGTGGAGGCTGGGCAGAAACGGGCAGGTCGCACAGCCTCTCCTGGAACCATCGGAGGGGCAGGGGGATGGAATGGGGACACAGCGCCATCGTGTGAGCAGCTGCTTTCTTTTTTTCTTTTTTTAAAATATTTTTTGACTTTTTACAGAGAGGAAGAGAGAGGGATAGTTAGAAACATCAATGAGAGAGAAACATCTATCAGCTGCCTCCTGCACACCCCCTACTGGAGGTGTGGGTGTGGGGCTCCTGCAGCCTGGCCGTCTGCACACAGGGGCCTGCTGCACACCCCCGGCCTCCTGCAACCCAGGTACATGCCCTTGACCGGAATCAAACCCAGGACCTTCAGTCCGAAGGCCAACGCTCTATCCACTGAGCCAAACCGCTGTTTTCTGTCTCTAACCATCACCTCTGCTCTGGGTGTCCACATTCCCACCGGCTCACAGGGAGAAACAGCCGGCCTGTGCTCCTCGCTTCGATAGCGGGGCTGAGAGCTGACCTGCAGCCAGACCTGAGGCTGTGAACCAACCACAGCGTGTGCAGTGAGCCAGGGGTCAGTGTGGGCTGCTGACTGCCCGGCGGGGCTCCCTGGCTGGCAGCTCCGGGCAAAGGAGCCCCTCCCGGGGTGGCCTGGCGCCTCTGCCGCTCGGCCTGCGCACACAGCCGGCCTCCGGCTAGAACCGGAGGTTTCCTCACTGAACTTGCACTTGACAGGCCCCGCTGGGCGCCGCAGGCAGACACGGTCCCTTCCCAGAGCCCACAGCCCGGAGGCCCAGCCGGAGCTCAGGCGCACAGCCGGGCCGGGCCGTTCCGAGGCGGCGGCAGGGAGGGGCCATGGCCTGGGCTCAGGAGGTCACAGGAGCTCCGCACGGCGCCCCGCAGGTGCACAGCGTGGCCGTGACGCACACCTTCCAGATCCGCAAGGCGCGCGCGCAGCTGGGCTACGCCCCCGACAAGTTCCACTTCGCCGACGCCGTGGAGCACTTCGTGCGCGCCCGCCCGCCGCCCCGCCGGGCCCGCGCGCGGGGGCTGCTGCGGCTGCTGCTGGCGCTGCTGCTGCTCGGCCTGCTCGCCGCCCTGCTGCTCCGAGGCCGGCGGCCGGCGGCCTGACCGTCTGACCGTCTGACCGGGCCCAGCCCCGCCTCACCCTCCGCTGGACCCGCCCCGCCTCACCCTCCGCCTGACACCCCTCTGGGCCTCGGTCCTGCTGCCCGCTCGGGCCTGGCCCGGTTCCGATGAGGCCCTAGCCTTAAGCCTGCCCCGCCTAACGGGACTGCCCCCCACCCCGGTCCAGCCTGGGTCGCCTCGGGTCTCCCCGCTTTGGTTCCTCCTTTTCCGGACGGAGGGGTGCGCCGGAGCCCAGCCTGGCTGCTCCTCCCTCTGGGCCCGGCCCCGCCCCCCCGCGTGTCCTGCTCCGGCCCCGCCCCTCCCGCTCCGGCCCCGCCCCTCTACGCGTCCTGCCCCGCCCCTCCCGCTCCGGCCCCGCCCCGCCCGTCCGGCCCCGTCCCTCTTACGTGTCCTGCCCGGCCCCGCCCCGCCCTTCCGCTCCGGCCCCGCCCCTCCTACGTGTCCTACCCGACCCCGCCACTCCCCGCGTGTCCTACACAGCCCCGCCCTTCCGCTCCGGCCCCGCCCCTCCCTTCATCTCCGGCCCCGCCCCCTCGCCCCCTTCCCAGGTGGGTTCTCGGCCCGGCCTCCGCGGGCCCGTGTGGCAGCTCCGTCGTCCGCTGCAGCCTCTCCGGGGACCAGGCTCTCCTCGCTCCCCGCGCCTCCGGGGCTGCTCCTGGGTCTTCTCGGGACCCCGGGGACCGTTCTGGAAGCGCTGATGGCTCCCGCCGGGCTCCGGCAGGCCCCTGTGTGCGGACGGCCAGGCTGCAGGAGCCCCACACCCACGCGTCTGCCCGCCCAGCCCGGCCCTTTGGACTTCCGTTTAGTCTGGGGGTGACTCAGCGTAGCAAACAGCACCAGCAGCGACATTCAAAGCAAAACAAAAGCTTTTTAAATAATTAAACGTCTGGGAAAGTTCCAATATGGTTATTTCAGGAAGAATTAGGACTTGGTCGTATTTTATGATTTAGTACGGCTTCTGTTTGCTAAGGAGAGGGCAGTGGGGGTCGCCATCATCTTTGACATTTAAACCCACAAAACGCCTTAAGCAGCCTCGCTTTCCGCAGGGGCGGACGCCGGCGGCGTGTGTCAATGTTAGCGGTGTGTCCATACTCCGGGAGCATCACACAGGCCCGTGTGAACCTCCGGTCAGGCTGGGTCCCGGAAAAGATGGAAACAGCACAAATCTACAAACCCTGCGGGGGAGGGGAAGAGTCAGTCAGAGGGGACGGGCCTGCGGTGTGGGCATCCCCGGGGGCTGTCCCTCCGCTGAACGATGAAGGTTGTGAAGCGGCGGCAGAGTGCGCTCCCTTTGCCAGGCTGAGCTGTGTGTGTATAACATACAACGCTCAGTAACGGTCCTTCGTGTCTGTGAAACGCTGGGCGGTTTGAAAGGGCTTCCATCTACGTGCTGCTCGGTATCCGTGGGCCACCCTCCCAGCAGGTCTGTCCTTGTCCAGGGAGGAGCCTGGGGCGTGGCTGACCTCAGCGGGGAGCAGCCGCAGGCCCCGGGCCTAAACGTGATACGGGTGATTTCCGCTCGTCTGCACCTCAGCCATGCCTCCTGTCCCTCCAGAGGGAATTCTTTGAACCCAAATTTGGAACGTGCCACCCTCAGGCTTACAGCCTTTGGAAGAGCGCAGGATCGAGTCGATGGCCCTCCCCGCCTAACACCTCAGCCTCCTCTTTTGCTCCACTGCTGGCCCTCGGTCCAGCGCCCTGAATCGCCTTCACAGAATTTCAAGTCCCAGCTAAACGTCCCTTCTGCTGCTGGCCTGGCCCGGCCCAGTTGGCAGGCTGCACTGCTTAGCACCCACTCCTCAGAGGTGTGATTAACGACACTGCGGTGTCTGCACGCTCTGTGGGTGCAAGCACATGTCTGCCCTGTGTGTCCTGCAGCCTCCCGAGGAGCTTGGTTTCCGGCCACAGTAGGTCCTGCCTAAGCAGTTGTTGAGTGAATACATAACCGTCGTGCCCCTAAACCAAGACTGAAGACCAAGAAGGAGGTAGACCTGGGAAGCTGGGCCCTCAAGGTTCCTCATCCCGGAGCGGGGCAGTGCCCCTCTCCCAGAGCCCCTCCCCGGGGACCCTGACACCTTTCTGCCAGCAGAGGTTTCTGGAGTCAGTGGTGCTCTCCCAAGTACACAGAGCCAGCCAGAAGGAACCCTTCCGAGCTCAGGCCATGATTAAGTCACCCCCACATAACCTTTGTACTTGTTGGGCTAAGACATGGAAGCACGAAATGACTGTTGGGAATTTTTCAAAGTATCTCAGATGGTTTTTCCTGGAAATACAGAAAGGCTTTCCTTTTTATTTTCTGGGTAGTAGGATTGGTAGGTTTGTGGGATAGGCTACGCATGAGAGGCCTGTGCTGCAGTTTTAGTTCTCCCCTCCCCGCCACCAGTTCCAT
Source organism: Pipistrellus kuhlii (assembly GCF_014108245.1). NCBI lineage: Eukaryota > Metazoa > Chordata > Mammalia > Chiroptera > Vespertilionidae > Pipistrellus > Pipistrellus kuhlii. The sequence continues at coordinate 1,634,665 of NW_023425531.1, forward strand.
TTTTTAAAAAATTCGAGCGTCAGAAAAGAGGAATTGTGAGAATGACGCCAGGAGATTATATAAGCTCTAGTGATGGAAAAGAGGAACCATTAACAGTGTGGCAGCGGTGGGATTCGAACCCACGCCATCGAAATGACTGGAGCCTAAATCCAGCGCCTTAGACCACTCGGCCACGCTACCTCCTGTCTGGGAAGTGTTCCACTGCGGCTCTATCAGGCTGATGACGTGGCTCCCGCCGCAAGCCCCGCCCCGGTGCACATGCGCATGCCCAGTAGCAGTCTAGCCTCGGTTCCGCCGGCCCAGCCTCCTCTGGTCTGGGGGTCACAGCGCCCCGGTGATCGCAGCGGCGGCGTGGGAGCGGCGTCGGGAGGAGGGGAGAGCGTCTGCGGTTAACGCCAACGTCCCGTCCTCCGCCGTGCGGGCACCTGAGCCTCCGTGAGCGTGCACCTGCCGCCCACGGCCGCCTGGGGGCGCGGCAGCGCGGCTCGTGCGACCCCAGAGACGGCCCGGCCCCTGCGAGCTCCCCCGCCTCCGCGCGCCGCTGCCGGCCTGGTGCCCGGTCCCGCCCGGAGGCTGTTCCAGGCCCTGGGCACGGGGGGGGGGGGGGGGGGGGTTAAGAAGGCGGGGCGCCCTCCGGCCGGCCGCCGGGCAGAGCCGGCTCCCTCCGGTTTCTAACGCGGCCGCACCGAGCACCAGCTCCTCCGCTCCCGCCGCCACAAGCAAACCCTTTCTAACAACAAGCGAATGAACATGTAGACAGGAGCCAGGCCCCTCTGACATCCCGAGCTCTGCTTCCCTTCCTCCTGCCTCAGGAGCTGCAATTCCTGTATACAAATGTTCACAGCGGCGTTATTCACAAGAGCCGGGAAGTGGAAACAATCCAAATGTTCATCAACTGATAAATAGATAAGTAAAATGTGCTAAATGAATATATACATTTAGCACATTTTACTTATCTATTTATCAGTAATGCTACCTGCTACAAGGTTGATAAACTTTTGAAAACATGATGTTCAGTGAAATAAACCAATCAAAGGGGGAAAAAGTTGCAATTCCTTTCAGTCCACTTGTTTTCTAATGACACACACACACGCAGGCTTACTCATGAGCATGCAAAGCTAAGGAAGCAAACAGAAATACAGCAGAGTAAAGACATTTGGCTGAATGGGTACACCACTCCCACCCCAGGGGTCCTCATTCACACCCAGAACCTGGGAACACCTGACTCTGTGTGACAAAGGGACTTTGCAGATGGGACTCAAATCAGGGTCTTGGGACGGGGAGATTACCTGGGGTCCCACAGCAATCACAGGGAGATTTCCTGGGGGGGGGGGGGGGCACAGCAATCACAGGGAGATTTCCTGGGGGGTGGGGTGGGGCACAGCAATCACAGGGAGATTTCCTGGGGGGTGGAGGGGCACAGCAATCACAGGGAGATTACCTGGGGGGGGGGGGCACAGCAATCACAGGGAGATTACCGGGGGTGGAGGGGCACAGCAATCACAGGGAGATTACCTGGGGGGGGGGGGGCACAGCAATCACAGGGAGATTACCTGGGGGGGGGGCCACAGCAATCACAGGGAGATTACCTGGGGGGGGGGGCACAGGAATCACAGGGAGATTTCCTGGGGGGGGGGGGCACAGCAATCACAGGGAGATTTCCTGGGGGGTGGAGGGGCACAGCAATCACAGGGAGATTACCTGGGGGGGGGGGGGCACAGCAATCACAGGGAGATTACCTGGGGGGGGGGGCCACAGCAATCACAGGGAGATTACCTGGGGGGGGGGCACAGGAATCACAGGGAGATTACCTGGGGGGGGGTGGGCACAGCAATCACAGGGAGATTACCTGGGGGGGGGGCCACAGCAATCACAGGGAGATTACCTGGGGGGGGGGGCACAGCAATCACAGGGAGATTACCGGGGGGGGGGCACAGCAATCACAGGGAGATTACCGGGGGGGGGGGGCACAGCAACCACAGGGAGATTACCTGGGGGGGGGGGGGCACAGGGAGATTACCTCGGGGTGCCCACAGCAATCACGGGGTCCTTATAAGAGAGACGGGGATTGGAGAAGGCCTGAAGACAGAAACAAGTGGGAGTGGTGCACCCACAAGCTGAGACGTGCAGGCGGTCTCTGCAGCGGAGAAGGTACAGTACTGATTCCTCCAGAGGCCCTGAGAGGAGGAGCACGAGGGGACGGACAGCTGGATTCCAGGCTGCTGACCCCCCAGACTGTAAGACAGCTGTGCTGCGTTAAGCCACTGAATTCGTGGTGATTTGTTGTAGCAGCAACAGGAAACCAATACAGGGGGCAAGCCCACCCTCTGGATCTCACAGCCGAGCCTTCACCGGCTGGGTGGTCTCTGTGGACTGAAGTCCTCATCCTGCTAACGGGCTGACAGTGAGTGCCGCCCTACAGAACTTGCTGTGGGAGCTGAAGTCACGCATTGTGCAAATACTTCTTGAATGCCTACCATGTGTCAGGCACAGTTCTGGGCACGTGGGACACCCAAGGGGATCAGATGTGGTCGTGTGTCTCAGGCGCTTAACCAGACCCCTGGCACACAGTGAGCGCTCGGTGCCCTCCCGGGACCTCCTGTGCTCCATGAGAGTTCTTTCGGGGCACTGCTCGGTGGTGGCTTTCCACAAACCACCCCCCTCCCTGCCCTCAAGCATGTGTGCGTCTCTTCCAGGGATAGCCTGTCCCTGTGGAATGTCAGCTCCAGGAGAGCAGGCGCTGGTGTGGTGTTAGCCCAGTGCTCTGTCCTCAGGACCCGGTTCGGTGTCGGCAACAAGACTGTTCCTTGCTGAAACCGGTTTGGCTCAGTGGATAGAGCGTCGGCCTGCGGACTGAAAGGTCCCAGGTTCGATTCCGGTCAGGGCATGTACCTTGGTTTCGGGCACATCCCCAGTAAGGGGTGTGTGTGTGTGTGTGTGTGTGGCCCAGCCTTGAGCAGCTCCAAGAGGCAGCTGATTGATGTTTCTCTCTCATCGATGTTTCTAGCTCTCTCTCTCTCTTCCTCTCTGTAAAAAATCAATAAAATGTATTAAAAAAAAAAAAACAACAACTGTTCCTTGAACCAGGGTTTTCATTTCCTTGGTTGAGGTCACTCCTTCCTGCTACGTGGACTTAGACAAAACCAGAGGCATGTGTTTCTGTGCAGCTGCCCAGCAGGAGTGGCCAGGCTGTGGTCCAGTCCTCAGCATGACCACCCACTCCGGCCACAAGGAGGAAGCAGAGCCCTCTGCGGGTGATCCTGCCAGTGACACACAGCACGCTTTAGTATCAGACCATGGCCAGCATGACCCTGCTCCTCCCACCTCTCTCTGACTCTCTCTCCCTCTCCCTCTCTCTCTCTCTCTCTCTCTCTCTCTCTCTCTCTCTCTCTCATAATGAACTCAGGTGAACATTGATTTGCCATGACTAGGGCTGAGCTTAAATATGTTTTTATTGTTTTTCTCAGAGGGAGAGAGAAACCTCAATGTGAGAGTGTGACATCCATCGGCTGCCTCCTGCAGGATCCGGCCCACAACCCAGGCCAGGAGTCCTGACTGGGAGCTCGGTGCATGGGCCCCCATGCCACGTCTAACCGTCCAGCCGGCAGCTGGTGCACATTGGAGTGGGCCATCATAAATAATGCTGCTGTGAACACGCGTGTGTACGATTCTGTGTGGACATATGTTTTCATTTCTCTTGGTATGTTCCTGAGAGTGGAATTGCATATGTAGACCCCTGTTTAATATTTTGAGGAATTGCCAAACTGTTGTCAATTTCCCATTCCTGCTAGAAGCGTATGAAGTTTCTAATTTCTGCCAGAAACCGAATGTTGTCACTAATAGAGAAATGTGAAAAGGGAATCTGGAAGGCTGGTCAACCTTAATGGCTCTGAATGGTCAGAGCTATTCACTCACTGTTTAGTTAAGACATTGGTAGTTAAAACAACCTCCACCTGTTAGTCATATGTGAATTCTTGCTGATTGTCTATCATTGGAATTTCCTGCCTAAAGGATATGGGAGTTTCCCATAACCTCAATAAAAGGGATGGCGAGGCCAGAGCAGTGGTAGTCATCCCCCTAGAGGTGGGCTCCCGCCCGGCCCCCATTTCCAGTCTCTTTTCATGTGTGTGCGGCCTTCTCCAGAACACAAAACCCCGAAGAGGAACCCTGGCTCCTCCAGATTTCCTCAGATCCTTGTCAACATTTGTAATTATCTGACTTTCTATTACAGCCATGGTAGTGTATATGGTTTTGAGTTACGTTTTCTAATGGCTAATGATGTTGAATATCTTTTCCTATGCTTATTGGTCATTTGTATATCTTCTTTGGATAAAGGTCCAAATCTTTTGTCCATTTTTAAATTGGGTTACTTATTATTATTGAGTTGTAAGAGTTGTCTATATAGCCTAGTTACACATCCCTTGTCAGGTAAGACTTTTTTGAGTATTTTCTCCCATAGTGAGCTGTCTTTTTCACTTTCTTGGTGATATCTTTTTGCCTCCTGTGGATTGAGTCCTGTGGATTACTCTGGTGAGGGGAAAGGGGGACAGGAAGAGGGGTTTTCCCAGTGGAGGCGGAATGTCTCTCGGAGCGTGAAGAGGTGATGTTTGTCCGAGTACGGGAAGGGAGGGAGCAGGCGTGGACCGGAGTGAGCCACACAGTGTCCCTTGGAAAGGGTCTGCTTTTCCTCTTGGAGACTGTGACAGTGAGGAGACAGCTTGTTTTCTCCTCCTGTGTTTGATCCTGAGTTGTTACCCCAAAACTTCGTGAAGAGTGAACAGCCCTGTGTGGCGGTTAAAGGAGGTCATTAAGGAAGGCCACGCACAGCCTGGGACAGTCTGACCTCAGCAGAGGCACCGGTGTTCCCAAGCCCCTGAGGTGGTGTCGCTGCTCCTGAGCGCAGCTCCAGGCCCTTCCTCAGAGCCGGCTTCCTGACCTCGGTCGCCCCATCGCCTCGCCTTGTCCCTGTGCTCTCCACTCCTAACGCACCTTGCAGTGTTTATGAGAGGGCAGGGCGGAGCGGGGCTAACTCCTGACTCCATTTTGTACTGTGGGGCAGGGTGGAGCTGGACCCCAGCCCTCACCCCACCTATCAGGGTCAGCCAAAGCAGTGCGTCACCACCCCTATAAGACCCCTTGACCTGTCGCAGTTCGGTCTCTCTTCCGCCATGCTGTCGGCGTGGGTGGGACAGAGCCCATGCTAGCATGGAAGAGGCTCTTTTGTTTGTTGCATCGGACTCGGCTCCCTGGTGGTTTTTGGGGATCACGAAGTCTGGGCGTAACATTTAAGCCTGTGAAGTTCTTTTCCCTTTTCCTTCCCCATCAGACAGCTGGCCTTCCCCCAACTCTTAGCACAACACTTGGCACACAGTAGAAGCATAATAAATATGTGGTTGAGCATCGACCTATTAACCAGGAGGTCATGGTTCGATTCCCGGGGGTCAGGGCACAAGCTGGGTAGCAGGCTTGATCCCCAGGGAGGAGTGTGCAGGAGGCAGCCAATCTACGGTTCTCTCTCATCATTGGTGTTTCTGTCTCTGTCTCCCTCTCCCTTCCTCTCTGAAATCAATAAAGATATATATCCTTTAAAATAAATAAATAAAACTGTGCCATAAGAATGAATGCTCAGAAACCCTAGGCTTACATCCTACCAGCCAACACCTCTCTGGAAAAGAATCCCTGATTTGTGAATGCTATAACAGGCCCAGGTAAGTGTCTCATTGAGTCACATGCTCATCCCAGAACCAATCAGCGGGGTAAAGGGGTAGAATAGACTCATTGGCCAGGTCTGGTCATGTGTTCTCTCGAAGCCAGGGTATGGGAGGGCTGTTCTCATAAGCAGAGAATAGGAGTGGGGGCCGGTTCCCTGGAGACAAATGAAGACGTTTGTGCACAGAAGGGGGTACTTGCCCAGCAGACCAATTCACAGAGGCTCAGCCCCAGCTGGTTTACTTCCGTGGAGAGAGGGTTGAGGGCACATGTCCAGGTTGAGGGCTTGGTCCCGTGGGGAGCATGCAGGAAGCAGCCGGTCAGTGATTCTCATCATCGATGTTTCTATCTCCCTCCCCCTCTCCCTTCTTCTCTGAAACATATATATATATATACATACATATATATATAAATTACAGAGGCTCGAGGTTAACCTGCCCATGGCCATAGAACTATAACTTATGCTCTCTGCTAACTTTTGTCTGTTTAGCTTTGGGCTCCAAGAGGTTACTTCCGACTCTTTGTTTCTGCCTGACTTTCCCTTAGTCAGAATTTCAGGTGCAATTCTGTCTTTTGCCAAAAGCCAGAGAAGTTTTCCTGAGGTGATCAAAGAGCAAAAACCAAAATAGTATTTTCTAGATCTTGTATGTTCCAGAACTGTAGCACAGAGGCCAAACGTGAAACACTCCATTCAGAACATTTCTTTTTCCCCATTTCTCCCACCACACCTTCCAGGGGGAAGGAAAGCCCGCTGGGCCCTATCCAAGGGGTCCTGGGTGTGAGAGGGACACCCCCTGCATGTGGGCCTCTAGTCTACATTTGTAAAAGCCTAATATGCAAATTGTCCCCTCAGGAGTTCGCTTGCTTGCTTGCTATGATGTGTGCTGACCACCGGGGGAGGTGCAGGACGAAGGAAGGCCTCTCCGCCCTGACCGCCAGCCAGGCCTAGGGACCCTCCCCGCCCATGAGTTTTGTTCACAGGGCTTTTAGTTAATTAAACTAGAGGCCCAGTGCATGCAATTCGTGAATGCGGGTGGGGGCGGGGGCTTGTCCGTCAGCCCAGCCTGCACCCTCTCCAATCTGGGTCCCCTTGAGAGATGTCCGACTGCCCCTTTAGGCCCCTCCAGGACTGCTGGCTCCCAACTGCTTGCCTGCCTTCCTGATTGCCCCTAACCACTTCTGCCTGCCAGCCTGATCACCCCCTAACCACACGCATACCAGCCTCATTGATGCCTAACTGCTCTCCTGCCAGCCTGTTTGCCCCCAATGTCCCTCCTCAGGCAGCCTGGTCACCCCTAACTGCCCTCCCCTGCAGGCTTGGTCCCTCCCAACTGCCCTCCCCTGCTGGCCATCTTGTGGTGGCCATCTTGTGTCCACATGGGGGCAGGATCTTTGACCACAGTGGGGCAGCCAGCTTGTGTGTTGGAGTGATGGTCAATCTGCGTATTACTCTTTTATTGGATAGGACAGAGGCCTGGTACATGGGTGGGGGCCAGCTGGTTTGCCCTGAAAGGTGTCCCAGATAAGGGTGACGGTTCCCTTGGGATGTGGGGCGGCCTGGGCGAGGAGCCTGTGGTGGTTTGCAGGCCAGTCACGCCCTCCCCCCAAGCCAAGGCCCAGGTGTCTGGGGTTTGTTTACCTTCTACAACTGAAACTTTGTAGCCTGGAGCGGAGGCCTGGGCCCGCCAGGGTGTGCGGAAAGCTGGCTTCCTCCATTGCCGGAAACCCAAGCCTGCCCCTGCTCTCTCCGCAGCCGCAGCCATCTTGGTTGTGCTAATTTGCATACTCGCTCTGATTGGCTGGTGGATGTGGCTGGTGGGCGTGGCTCTCTCGGCTGTGTTAATTTGCATATCACTTTTATTAGACAGGATGCCACCGCCAACTGCAGTGGCCGTAAGAGCCTTAGGTTAACGGAGCGGAAATCGGGGGAAGGAAGGAATTTCCTATCATAAAACCCCCAAGCACCGGGAGGCTCGCTGGTGGCTTGGGGAAGGACCAATGCAGGAGCCGCGGGCGGGGAAGAGGGAAGGCGGGCGGGTGCCAGGCCCGCCAGCTCAGGTGCCGCGGGCGCTGCGCCGGGCGGGGCCGAGCGGGCGGAGCGGGTAGGAGGGACCACGTGACAGCCACGCGGTGCCGGCTCCGCCCGCCCGCCCGCCCGCCCGCTCCCAGACCGCCGCCCGCCGCCCGAGGCAGCCGCTCCGCACCGCCGCCCGCCGCCCGCCGCCCGCCGCCCAGCACCGGCCGTCCGTGCGCCCCGCGCCCCGCGCCCCGCGCCCGCTGCGTCCCCCGCGGCCCCGCGCCCGGCCCGCCGCCCCCGCTCCGGGGGCCCCGCCTGCACCCTGGAGCGCCGGGCCGCCAGCCTCTGCCTGCTCGCCGTCCTCGCGGCCGCCAGCCTCGGCCGCCCCTGCCCGCCCGCCCGAGGTAGGTGCGGGGTGCGGGCGGCGGGGAGCGGGCGGCGCTGCGGGGTCCCCCCCCTCCGCAAGGCCAGCACCGGGCAGCCGGGCGGGGCAGGCAGTGGGACCGCGGAGGGAGGTGGGAGCGCTCCCCCCGGTTCAGCTGTGAGATTGGGGGGTCGCAGGGCAGCGGGGCGTCGGTGGGGTGCACGGTCGGTGGGGTGCACGGTCGGTGCGGTGCACGGTCGGTGGGGTGCACGGTCGGTGCGGTGCACGGTCGGTGGGGTGCACGGTCGGTGCGGTGCACGGTCGGTGCGGTGCACGGTCGGTGGCGTGCACGGTCGGTGCGGTGCACGGTCGGTGCGGTGCACGGTCGGTGGGGTGCACGGTCGGTGGGGTGCACGGTCGGTGGGGTGCACGTCGGTGAGGGTGCGCCGGGCCGCGGAGGGGGACAGCGCCGCCGTCCGGTCACCGCAGGCCCGCAGCGCAGCCCGCTCCGTCAGGGGGACCCGGACCCGGGCCGTGCGGCGGGGAGCGCGGTCCTCGCCGTCTGTCCGCAGCGAGGAGGGAGCGGGGCGGACGGAGGCTGGGATGGGCGCCCAGCGGGACGGAGGGGGGCCAGGCCCGGGGCCACTGCGGACCGGCAGGAAGGTGGACCGAGTGAGGGCGGAGCGCCGCCGGAGGTGCGGCTGGTGCTGCTGTGTGAGAGTGTGAGTGTGTGAGTGTGTGAGTGTGAGTGTGTGTGTGTGTGTGTGAGTGTGAGTGTGTGTGTGAGTGAGTGTGAGAGTGTGTGTGTGAGAGTGTGTGTGTGAGTGTGTGTGTGTATGTGTGTGAGTGTGAGTGTGTGAGTGAGTGTGTGTGTGTGTGTGTGTGAGTGAGTGTGTGTGTGTGAGTGTGTGTGTGTGAGAGTGTGTGTGTGAGTGTGTGTGTAAGTGTGTGTGAGTGTGTGAGTGTGAGAGTGTGTGTGTGTGAGTGTGTGAGTGAGTGTGTGTGAGTGTGTGTGAGTGTGTGTGAGTGTGTGTGTGAGAGTGTGTGTGTGAGTGTGTGAGAGTGTGTGTGTGTGTGAGTGTGTGTGAGTGTGTGTGTGTGTGTGAGTGTGTGTGTGTGAGTGAGTGTGTGTGTGTGTGTGAGTGTGTGTGTGTGCTGGGGGGGGGTGAGTGGAGGCCTCCTGGAACCCGGAACTGGAACCGGAACCAGGGGCGCCCTGAGCTGGAGGGGTGGCTGAGGCAGCGGGAGGTGGGGTCCACGCTTCCCCTGGTCGTGCACGAACCCCACAAACACGGCAACACGTGAGGGCGTGACGTCAGGGTGCCGTCGCTGGGCCTGCCCCCCATCCCGCCAGCCCTGGTCCCAGCCCCCCTCGGCGGGCAGGCAGGCCTGCGCTCAGGTGAAATGTCCTCAGTGTGTGTAGCTGTTGGGGAGAAGCCCCAAAGTCCAAACTCAGGGTCCATTCCTGAGAACTGACAGGAAGCCTTATTCAAAATCGTAAACGCTTTTTAAAACCATTTTAATTGCTATTAGGGAAGAAGGGAGAGAGGAACAAGGCTGCAGAGAGAAGCACCGTCAGCGGGCTCCCCCAGCCCGCACCTCCCAGTGCACAGACAGCTCTGGCCCCTGCGCCGGCCGGGCGGGGAGCTGGGAGAAGCCGCACACAGGAAGGCGGCGTGCATGTGAGCGCCCCTGTTTAAAGCTCCAGGACCCTAAACACCTGGCCCCTGCCCCTTCCCACCGAGGGCCTAGGCTCCGGAGCCACCTGCCTGAAGGAGCCTGGACCCCGACAGGCTCCGGACAGCCTCCCTCCCCGGGGGCTGTGCTACCTGCTGAAGAGAGGGGGGTCTTCCAAGTCTGGGGTGCGAGAGGGCTTGGTGACTGCCTCCCCCGGGCGGCTCTGGCTGGGCCGTTCTGGGGGAGACACCTTTTTTCCTGACTCGGATCAGATTCCCCGCAGAATCTGTCTAGTCTGCAGCGGACTCGTCCGGTTGCCAGGAGGCGGGGAGCAGCGTGGGAGGAGGCTGGAGGTCAACAGCAGAAACTCCTGTTTGTTCCAGCTCGTTCTCTGGGATTCATCCTTCCTGGGTTGATTCTGAACTGAAGCAGGAAAATAGTGATGATCAGGACTACGTTCAGAGCAATAGTGGCTGGCTGGACTGATTCAGAAATAGTGTTTATGTTGGAGGGGTCGGTTTTTTTTTAGTTGTTTTAAAATCTGTTTTTATTGATTTCAGAGAGGAAGGGAGAGGGGGAGAGAGATAGAAACAATGATGAGGGCAAATCATTGATTAGCTCCTGCACACCCCTCTGGGGACTGAGCCAGCAACCCAGGCACATGCCCCTGTCCGGAATCGAACCTGGGACCCGTTCGCAGGCTGATGCTCTGTCCCCTGAGCCAAACCAGCTGGGGGTGGGGTGGGGATGGGAGACCACTTTTGCTGACCCAGAAGTTCAGACTGTCACCCTTGACCCTGAGAATTTCCTAGAAGAAGATGGTTACAGGGATGAAGCAGCTTGGCCTCGCAGGCTTCTGGGTTAGACTCCGGGAGCCAAGGCCGATGGGCCCGAGCAGGGAAGCTCAGACGGGATGGGCGGTCACACAGGCTGATGATGAGGGGGAGGTGAAAGCCAGGGTGCCCGTGTCCGTCTCCGCTGGGCACTCTGCAGGGAGCAGAGGAGGAACACGTGGTGTGCTGGCGGAGAATTCCTCTTCAGAGCTTGAGCTTTTCAAAGACGCCGGGTCTGTTTACACAGATCGCTGGGCCTGGGCCCCCGGAGTGTAACTGAGCTGCTGGAGCTGAGCCGGGGAGGCTCCCTGCTCACGTTCCCAGCGAGGCCACCGCCCCCGCTGGCCCAGGCCCTGCTGTGAGGACCCGGCGGGCAGGGAGGACCCGGGGAGACCGGGCCGGCAGGGAGGACCCGGGGAGACCGGGCCGGCAGGGGGGACGGGGGGGGGGGACCGGGCCGGCAGGGAGGACGGGGGAGGGGGGAGACCGGGCCGGCCGGGAGGACGGGGGAGGGGGGGAGACCGGGCCGGCCGGGAGGACGGGGGAGGGGGGGGGACCGGGCCGGCCGGGAGGACGGGGGAGGGGGGGAGACTGGGCCAGCCGGGAGGACGGGGGAGGGGGGGGGACCGGGCCGGCCGGGAGGACGGGGGAGGGGGGGAGACCGGGCCGGCAGGGGGGACGGGGGAGACCGGGACGGGTGGGGGAAGGGGGGAGCAAACCCGACTCCTCCGCTCCTGGCGGTGCCATTGGGGCCCTGAGTGACTGGCAGAGCCTCTGGGCGGGCCCCCCCCCCCGCCTGGTCTGTGGCTGCCGGAGAGAACGCCCTGTGACTTCCGCTCCTGCACGTCCTCCGGGAGGACGAGCTGCTGGTGCTCCCGGGGTCCCGGAGGACCCGGGAGGACGAGCTGCTGGTGCTCCCGGGGGCCCGGAGGACCCGGGAGGACGAGCTGCTGGTGCTCCCGGGGGCCCGGAGGATCCGGGAGGACGAGCTGCTGGTGCTCACGGGGGCCCGGAGGATCCGGGAGGACGAGCTGCTGGTGCTCACGGGGGCCCGGGGGATCCGGGAGGACGAGCTGCTGGTGCTCCCGGGGGCCCGGAGGATCCGGGAGGACGAGCTGCTGGTGCTCCCGGGGGCCCGGAGGACCCGGGAGGAGGAGCTGATGGTGCTCCCGGGGGCCCGGAGGACCCGGGAGGACGAGCTGCTGGTGCTCCCGGGGGCCCGGAGGACCCGGGAGGAGGAGCTGATGGTGCTCACGGGGGCCCGGAGGACCCGGGAGGACGAGCTGCTGGTGCTCACGGGGGCCCGGAGGATCCCGGGAGGAGGACGTCTCAGCAGCCGAGGGAGCTGGCCGGGAGGGCGGGAGGCGACATTCAGCTGCAGGGGGAGATAGCAGAGGAGCTGGCCGGGAGGGCAGGAGGCCGGCAGGAGTGCCAAACAGGCCTCTGTGAGAGGAGTCGGGGTGCGGATGGGGAGCCTGCCCTCGGGGAGTGGGGACGGTGACGAGGCAGGAGCAGGCGCTGGGTGAGATGCCGAAATGATGCCAATCCGTTCAGCGGCTCCGCGGGATCAAGATCTCAGTGTGTCTGCGGGATCACAGGCGGAGACGGACCCAGGGGGGAATGGGCTGTTGGCGTGGGTTCAGAAGCAGCCCATATGCCATTGGCCCCCGTGCAGTCACATGGTCCCCCCCAGAGGCAAAGGGTGCTGGGAAACGTAGTCCCTGGCCAGGAGGGGCCGCACAGCTTCCGTGGAGAGCTGCCTGCCACGGTGGCCCTTCTGTCCCCGGCCAGCTCTCCCAGCCCTTCTCCTCGCACACCCGCTCCGCTTTCTGACCAGTGGATCTGACGGTGAGGACGCTGAGGTCCCCAAAGCCACTCACTGGCAGTAGCAGAGTCAGGACCTGAACCCCGGAACCCGGACCCGTGTGCCCCCAAAGCCTTGTCAGGCCAGGCCCTCGTCTTGGGCGCTTTTCGGGGGCTCCGCCTGGTGCAGGCTCCCCACTCAGAGCTCAGCCATGCTTCCGAGATTGGACAGCAATGGGTCTGGCTGCCCCTGAAGCAGGGACAGGGCTGGGCCCTGTGTGAGCCTTTATTCCAGCCAGGCCGGCAGCACGGGTGTGTGTGTGTGTGTGTGTGTGTGTGTGTGGCCTGAATCCAGGCCCCCCCGCCCCCCCGCAAGCCGGTCACCCTGGAAAGTCTGTTCTGTGCACGCGCCCCCACCAAGCCAGCAGCTTATACACCGGGAAGAAGGCAAAAGGAAGGAAGAGGGTAAAATGGTTGCAGGCGATGTGGCCTGGCGTTGCAGAGGGCCAGTGCCTTCCGGACTCCGTTGTTTCGCCAACAAGGCTGTTACTCTGTGTGCGGTGACAGGCAGTTCTGGATGAGAACGGGCCGCATCCGGGTTAACTCCCAGGCCCGGGTACAACTCCCTCCGGTCAGAACGTGCTTTCTTACTCAGAGCGAAGCAGTCACAGCTAACAGCGCGGTTCCTGCTTCTCAGCTCGCCCCATTGTTCTCTCTGCCCCAGCACTGTCAGCCAACGAACCCCGACACCTGGCGGCTGCAGCCCCACGGTCCCCCACGGCGGCCTGCTGCGCCCGTTAGACGCAGAGGCTGCCCATGTCTCCGCGTGCCTGTTAGTGCCTGCAGCACGCATTCACGCAGGACCTGCTGTGCGCCGTGCAGAGTGCCGACTGCACGGGAGAAAGGAAGGCTGGGGCACATGGACAGCTCCCCTGAGAGCGAGAGAGGCTGTGTCCCTGGTTCCCGGCGCACACGGTGTCCTGAGCACGTCGTTAAAAATTAATCTTTTTCTTTTAAATAAAATTTTATTGTTCATATTATTACAAATGTTCCTTCCCCCCACCCCCCTCCATTGCTCCCCTCCACCAGGTTCCCATCCCACCCTCTGCCCTTTCCCCACCCCCCATTGTCCTCATCCATAGGTGCACAGTTTATGTTCAGTCTCTTCCCACATCCCCCTCTCCCCTTTTCCCCAAGAATCGTCAGTTCACTCCCCTTCCATACCTTTGAATCTATTATATTCACCAGTTAATATTGTTCATCAGATTTTTTTTTAATTTCCTTGGTTTTTAGATTCACTTGTTGGTAGTTACGTATTTGTTGTTCATAATTTTTATCTTTATTTACTTTCTCTTCCGAAAGAACCCCCTTCAGCAATTCATATAATTCTGGTTTGGCGGTAATGAACTCCTTTAGCTTTTTTTTTTTTTTTTAGTGAAGCTCTTTATCTGACCTTCGATTCTGAGTGATAGCTTTGCTGGATAGATTATCTTTGGCTGTAGGTTCTTACTATTCATCACCTTGAATATTTCTTTCCATTCCCGTCTGGCCTGCATGGTTTCTGTTGAGAAATCAGCTGACAATCATATAGGTGCTCCTTTATAGGTAACTACCTGCTTTGCTCTTGCTGCTTTTAATATTCTCCCTTTGTCTTTTGCTCTTGGAATTTTAATTATGATTTGTCTTGGTGTGGTCCTCTTTGGATTCCTTATGTTTGGAGTTCTGTGCACTTCCTGGACTTGTAAGTCTAATTCTTTCACCAGGTGGGGAAAGTTTTCTGTCACTATTTCTTTCAGTATGTTTTCAATATCTTGCTCTCTCTCATCTTCTGGGACCCCCATAATTCTGATGTTGGTTCGCTTGAAGTTGTCCCAGAGGTTTCTTACGTTATTTTCAATTTTCTGGATTCTCTTGTCTTCTTGCTTCTGCGGAGGAGTGTCTTCTGGCTCTTTATGTTCCAAATCTTTGACTTGATTCTTGTGATCTTCCTTTCTGTTTTTAGGACTCTGTATAATATTTTTTATTACAGATAATGTATTCTTTATTTCTTGTTGATCCCTTGTCATTTCTCGTTGATTCCTTATTAATTCTAGTTGATCCCTTTTCATATCCTCATAGGTCTTATTGACCCTTTCTAGGAAATTCTTGAAAAACCTTCTAAGCGTAGATTTGAACGCTATATCTAGCTGCTTTTTGTCCTCCATTTCTTTCTTTTATGATCTATTTTGTTGTCACATTTTCGCAGCTTCCCTGATGGGGTGGAGTTTCAGGGTAGAGCCTACAACCTTGGCTTCCATCAGCCCTGCCCTATGTGGTTCCTGAGTCTCAGTAATCCCCAGGGTTCTTCAGTACTCGCTGCAAGCACCTCTGAGAGAAAGGTGCCCTCGATTTTCGCCTGCTACCAAACAGTCTAGACTAGGGGTGTCGAACTCAATCAGAGAAGGGGCCAAAATCTAAAATCCAGCCTAAATCGCGGGCCGAATGGTTTACTGAACAGTCATAAACTGTCATTGTGATGGAAACGCAGCGGAGTGCAGTGATGACAGTGTGGTGCGGGCCACATTGCAAGGCCTGGCGGGACGGATTTGGCCCGAGGGCCTTGTGTTTGACACATGTGGTCTAGACTCTCCCCCCAATGAGCCCGGAACTGGGGTTCAGTTCAGTTGGAAGTGGAGTTGGAGGTGGCGTTCAGAGCAGACTGGAGCCCCAGTCTCCTTCCCGCCAGGGCAATTCTGCGGCACAGCCAACCGTCCCTTCTCTGCGCGCAGTGTGCGCGCCTCCGGGACCTCCTTTCGCCGCTCCCCCGGGGTTCCGCCTTACAGCCCAGCTCCCTATGGATGAGCCTGGGCCCCCGGGGTCTGGCCCAGAAATGGGGTTCAGAGCAGTCGGAACTGGGGCCCAGCACAGTCGGAGCTTTTATCTCCTTCCCGCTAGGGAACGCCAGCCAGGCACTCAGCCTCCCTCCTCTCCGGCTCCGTCCTCTCTGCGCATGCCGTGTGTCTCTGTACTTTAGGCTTTTACAGCTCTTCCGTTTTCTCCTTGCTTCTCGCTGTAGAATTTCCAGTCAGTCGACTTTCCTGTAGTTCTGGGTAATGTCCATTTTATATTTTAGTTGTATTTCATTGAAATTGTTGTGTGCAGCTGCGGCTAGGTGTTTACCTGGGCAGCCATCTTGGATTCTCCAGCTAAAAATTAATCTTCAAACTCTCATATGCATTTGATAATCAAAGCCATGATGAGAATAATTGTGCTTTGTATTCAGACGTGCTTTTCTGACGTTGAAGGCCTGGAGCAGCCTTGCCCTGCAGCGTTCTGTGTGGAGGAAGCCTGGGTCTGGCCGTGGCTGTCTGAGCTGCAGCAAGGCCAGTGCTGACCGCTCCTCGCTTCAGCGTGAGGAGCGCATGTCTCCTCTTCCCGGGGTGTGGAGTTTGTTTGTAGGGGAGGAAGGGGGGGGCTTCTTGGAATTCACCGGAATCATCCGGAGCGGGTCTCTGCCCGGCGCTGCTGACGCTGGCAGATACCCGTGTGCTGGGGCCGCCGGGGGTGAGGCCTTGAGCAGCTGCCCTGGGCTGACCTGCTAGGAACCCAGAGTGCTGGCAGCCAAACTCTCCGGCCATGGCAGTGCCCCCGCTGGCGAGTTCCCAGGTGGAGGACGACTTTCCGGGCCGCAGCCAGTCACAGCCTGGGGCTAACACGGCACAGACTTCTCCGAGGCGTCCAGGAGGCCGAAGCCCACAGCCAGGGCTCACACGGCTTCCCGTTTCCAGAGCCTTCCTGTGCTCACGGCGTCTCCTCTCTCCCTGGCTCAGCCCTCCTCCTCCCTTTAGAGCACATGTGTCAAACACAAGGCCCGCGGGCCAAATCCGTCCCGCCAGGCCTTGCAATGTGGCCCGCACCGCGCTGTCATCACTGCACTCCGCTGCATTTCCATCACAATGACAGTTTATGACTGTTCAGTAAACCATTCGGCCCGCGATTTAGGCTGGATTTTAGATTTTGGCCCCTTCTCTGATTGAGTTCGACACCCCTACTTTAGAGGGTCCTGTGGATGGGCTGGGGATGGGGCCAGGGATGGGAATGGAAATGGGATGGGGATGTGACGAGGATAGGGCTGGGGCCGGGGATGTGGACGGGGATGGGGCTGGGAATGGGGATGTGGACGGGAATGGAAATGGGGATGTGGACGGGGACGGGGATGGGCCGGGGACGGGGATGGGCTGGGAATGGGGATGTGGACGGGGACGGGGATGGGGCCGGGGATGGGGATGTGGACGGGGATGGGGATGTGGACGGGGACGGGGATGGGCCGGGAATGGGGATGTGGACGGGGACGGGGATGGGGACGGGGATGGGGACGGGGATGGGGATGGGGATGGGGCCGGGGATGGGGATGTGGACGGGGACGGGGATGGGGATGGGCTGGGAATGGGGATGTGGACGGGGACGGGGATGGGGCCGGGGATGGGGATGTGGACGGGGACGGGGACGGGGACGGGGATGGGGATGGGGATGTGGATGGGGCCGGGAATGGGGATGGGGCCGGGAATGGGGATGGGGCCGGGGATGGGGATGTGGACGGGGACGGGGATGTGGACGGGGCCGGGGATGGGGCCGGGGATGGGGATGTGGACGGGGACGGGGATGTGGACGGGGCCGGGGATGGGGCCGGGAATGGGGATGTGGACGGGGACGGGGATGGGGCCGGGAATGGGGATGTGGACGGGGCCGGGGATGGGGCCGGGAATGGGGATGTGGACGGGGACGGGGATGGGACCGGGGACGGGGATGGGCTGGGAATGGGGATGGGGATGGGGACGGGGATGGGCTGGGAATGGGGATGGGGATGGGGCCGGGGATGGGGATGTGGACGGGGCCGGGGATGGGGCCGGGAATGGGGATGGGGCCGGGGATGGGGATGTGGATGGGGACGGGGATGGGCTGGGAATGGGGATGGGGATGGGGACGGGGATGGGCTGGGAATGGGGATGGGGATGGGGACGGGGATGTGGACGGGGACGGGGATGGGCTGGGAATGGGGATGTGGACGGGGACGGGGATGGGGATGGGGCCGGGGATGGGGATGTGGACGGGGACGGGGATGGGCTGGGAATGGGGATGTGGACGGGGACGGGGATGGGGATGGGGCCGGGGATGGGGATGGGGATGTGGACGGGGACGGGATGGGCACATGGACGGGGCCGGGAGCCCTCCACCTGCCCCGCACCGACTCCTGCCTCCCTTTGCAGGGCCCTCCCCGCAGCAGCTGCCCGCGGACTCTGGCACCTGGATGGGACCATGGCCCACGAGGACCTCATCTTCCACCTGGAGGGCGTCGGCGGCAGTCGGACCCCCGGGGCCGGCCGTGACGGGGACTCGGACCCGGACAGCGAGGACGAGGACGGCTACTGCCTCTGGCCCCTCACCGAGGCCCCCGGGCCGCTCCGGCGTGGCCTCTGCGGCGCCCTGAGGAGCAGCCCGCAGCCCGGCCACGCCGCCCCGGGCAGCGCCTTCCGCGTGCGGGTGAGTGGCCGCCCCGGCTTGGCCTGGTCCGCAGGCCGAGCGGGGCCTCCGGCTGCGGGGCCTCCGGCTGCGGGGCCTCCTGACTGCGGGGCCTCCTGACTGCGGGGCCTCCTGACTGCGGGGCCTCCTGACTGCGGGGCCTCCTGACTGCGGGGCCTCCGGCTGCGGGGCCTCCTGACTGCGGGGCCTCCTGACTGCGGGGCCTCCTGGCTGCGGGGCCTCCTGACTGCAGGGCCTCCGGCTGCAGGGCCTCCTGACTGCGGGGCCTCCGGCTGCGGGGCCTCCTGACTGCGGGGCCTCCTGACTGCGGGGCCTCCTGACTGCGGGGCCTCCTGGCTGCGGGGCCTCGGGCTGTGGGGCCTCGGGCTGTGGGGCCTCGGGCTGCGGGGCCTCCTGACTGCGGGGCCTCCTGACTGTGGGGCCTCGGGCTGCGGGGCCTCGGGCTGCGGGGCCTCCTGACTGCGGGGCCTCCTGACTGCGGGGCCTCCGGCTGCGGGGCCTCCGGCTGCGGGGCCTCCCGCTGCTGGGCCTCCTGACTGCGGGGCCTCCTGGCTGCGGGGCCTCCTGACTGCGGGGCCTCCTGACTGCGGGGCCTCCGGCTGCTGGGCCTCCCGGCTGCGGGGCCTCCGGCTGCGGGGCCTCGGGCTGTGGGGCCTCGGGCTGCGGGGCCTCCTGACTGCGGGGCCTCGGGCTGTGGGGCCTCGGGCTGTGGGGCCTCGGGCTGCGGGGCCTCCTGACTGCGGGGCCTCGGGCTGTGGGGCCTTGGGCTGCGGCTTCGGCGGAGCTCAGCTCCAGGGCTCTCAGCCGGCTCAGGGCCTCCTGGTGAACCGACCGGCTTCTTACGAAGCCGGAGGGAACGGGACTAGGAAATAGGGAGGCAGAGCAGGTTGTAAAGGTGCTGTTTTTCGGAACATATTGCACATGTTCACACACGTTCAGCTTCTCGTGGCAGACCGGTTAAGTATTTTTATTTCACGAGTGTGGGTGTGTGTGTGTGTGAGTGTGTGTGTTTGTGTGTGAGAGAGTGTGTGTGTGTGTGTGTGTGAGAGAGTGTGTGTGTGAGAGAGTGTGTGTGTGAGAGTGTGAGTGTGTATGTCTGTGTGTGTGAGAGTGTGAGTGTGTATGTCTGTGTGTGTGAGTGTGTGTGAGTGTGTGTGTGAGAGTGTGTGTGTGTGAGAGTGTGTGTGTGTGTGTGAGTATGTCTGTGTGAGTGTGTGTGTGAGTGTGTGTGTATGTCTGTGTGTGTGTCTGTGTGAGTGTGTATGTGTGTGTGCGCGAGTGTGTGTGTTTTTGTGTGTGTGCGCATGCGCTCCAGGGACCTTCGGTAGAGCCAGTCCGTGGTGTTGGCTGCAGAAATAAAATCCTGTGCCTGGCGGGGCCTGTGTAGCTCAGTGGTTGAGCAGCGACCCAGGAACCACGGCCACGGGTGCGATTCCTGGTCAGGCACAGCCCGGGCTGCGGGCTCCATCCCCTGTGCCGGAGGCAGCTGATGGAGACGGTTGTCTGTCCTCCTCCCTGCCCCTCTCTCTAAAGATACACAAGTGCGTATTTTAAAGACAGCCCGGCGTGGCCGGCCTCCCGCTGCCTGGGGAAGGCACTGTCTCATGGGGTCTGTGTTCACTCGTGGCACAGCCTGTGTGACGGACGGACGGACGGAGAGAAACGTTACGGACTTCCGTAGAGCTGGTGTGGAAAAGCAACGCAGCACTGCTGTCCTGGTTTAACCTGACCCTCACAGACGGGCTAGTAGCAAAATGCTTATTGCCGTTAGGGATTTTAAATTAAGATCATGTTTGTAACTCCAGAATTCGTCTTTCTTAGGAGATTAACCATTCCGGTCGGACAGCCGAATGTTTTCCTTTAGGGCCAGTCTATCGGAGTTCCTTGGGGCAGGCGCTCCTGGAACAGCCTGGGGCCCCGAGGCACACAGCCTGAGGGGAGGGGGGCGTCCCGCCTCCTCTGTCCATCCAGGCCCGGGAGCTCCAGGGATCCCTGTGGGTGGCGTCCTGCCCAGAGGGCGGGCGGAGGGACTGCTGGACAGAATCCAGCTCGCAGGCTGCAGGGAAAGGGGAGTTGATTGGGACAGTCGTAGGGGGAGGGGAGAGAAGGAGAAGAGAGGAGAGGGAGAGAGAGGAGAGGGGAGGGGAGGGTGTCATTTTTTTCCCCTCTTATGCGTTCATTGGTTGATTTTATATGTGCCCTGACCAGGGATCGAATCCACAGCCTTGGTGTATCACGTCGATGCTCTCGCTAACTGAGCTACCCAGCCAGCCCTCTCTGCCTCTTCTTTATAAAGGCTGGTGCTTGGAGTTCATGCCTGGGGGGAGGTCCCCTCAGCCTAGCCTGGACCCTCTCCGACCCAGGACCCCTCAGGGGATGTCTGACTGCCGGCTTTGGCCTGATCCAGGGGTTGGGCCAAAACCAGCAATTGGACATCCCTGTCACAAATCCGGGACCACCAGCTCCTAACTGCTCACCTGCCTGCCAGCCTGATCGCCCCTAACCACCTCTGCCTGCCAGCCTGATCACCCCCCACTGCTCCCCCTGCCGTCCTGGTCACCCCTAACTGCTCCACCTGCCGACCTGGTCGCTCACGCAGCCTGCTGGTCACTCATTTGTCGTCCCTCGCTAACCCCCCTGCCAGTCTTGTCACCCCACGCAGCTGCTGTTACTGAGGGAGTCGTGACCGATTTGCATTGTATAGATTCTCGTATTAGCATAGATTCCTCTCTGCTCCTCAGTCTCACAGGGCGAACAGGGCCTCCTGGTCACAGGCCTCCTACGGGTGGACCACATGCAGAGGCAGGCTTCCCCTCTGCACCCGTTCTGGGTGGGAGGAGGGAATCTGCTGGCCTGGCTGGGCCAGGCGTCCTCCATTGCTGATGTGTCCGTGCTGGCCAGCTGGCCAGGGCGTGGGGTGGGGCTGAGTCACAGAGGGTCCTGCTGGCCTTGGGGGCGGGGGAGGTGGGGAGGGGGAGGCGAGCGGGGGACTCCGGAGAGCTCCCTCCAGCTGCCTGTCCCCGGCTCAGCTTTCCAAACCGCACCCTCCCTGGCACTCCACAACCTAATTATTTACCGTCGGCATGGCAACCTGGCTGGGTAAGCAGAATGGCCCGGCGATGGGCAGGCCTCTGGCACCGCCGCTCAGCTCAGCGTGGCCAGGCTTTGGAGGGCGCCAGGCGGTGGGCCGTGGCGTTAGCGTGAGCCTGCGAGGGCGCCCCGTGTGGCCTTTGGCCACTCCCGTGCCTGCGGCCTGCCGTGCACAGGCAGGTGCGTGCTGAGGGCCGGCGAGGCGGTGTGCGTGCTGAGCTCACTCCCCTGGGGGCGCTGTCTCTGAAGCGCACGTGGAGACAGTATTTGCATAAACCCCTGTGGGCCCTCTGACTGGCAGTGGTTATTAAAATAAAACACAGCTCGGACGGCAGTCCCATCGCCAAGGTCCATCCCAGCCACGGTGTCGTTCTCAGTGGGAGGAGTGTCCTTACACTGCAGGGAGTCAGCACGCTGGCCCCGCCCACAGGGGCCACGTGCCCACTCATGTGACAGCGCGTGTTCTCCGCGTGGGGTCCGCCTCCACGAGAACCAGGACAGAGTGCGTCCCGTGGCGTGTTCACACGGTCAGAGTGCGCGCTGCCCGCGGGCATGGGGGCACGGAACCGCTCAGAGGTCCGTCCAGAGGCCGTTGCAGACCGGCCTGCGCGTGCGCATCACCGGGGGCAGGGAGTCCGGCTGGTCTGAGGAGAGCCTCCGGCTCAGTGCTGGTCCTTAGGAGCCACCTGTTTCGTTCCTATTTTATTTTTATTGATTTCAGAGAGGAAGGGAGAGAGATTGAAACATCAAAGAGAGAATCATCGATCAGCAGCTGCCTTCTGCACGCCCCCTACTGGGGATCGAGCCCACCACCCAGGCATGTGTCCTTGATAGGAATCGAACCCGGGATCCTTTAGTCCACAGGCCGATGCTCTGTCTATCCCCTGGCCAAACCGGCTAGGGCTGCTGTTTTGTTTTTATATGCTGATATATAAAAAAGCAAGTTGAAATATAATACAACCCCACTTTTATATAAGCGCATATATATATATATATACACACACACACACACACACACATATTTGTATTTGCATTACAGAAACTCACAGACGTTTGCCTGCAGCAATAAGCAGTAATTCTCTCTGAGGGGGAGAGTGCAGTTGAGGGGACTTTGATGACCTATTTTATTATATATCACATATTATATATCATACATTACATATTATTGTAAACATTTGGCGCTTTTAAAACTACACGTATGTTACTTACATGCAGAAAAAGTGTTTTTAGAAGGAAAATAAAGCAAAAATCAAATCAGGAAGTTCCAAGGCCTTCCCAAGCCCGAGGCCCAGGCGTCGGCTTTGCTTTGTGTCTCCCTGAGCCTCCCTCTCTGGCTGTCTGTCTGTCTGTCTCTGTGTCCGCAGGGTGTCAGGGCTTCCTGGGGACCCGAGCTGAAGACAGGGTGGGGGTGGGGGGCAGGGGACCATGCGCTGAGCCTGTCCACGAGGCAGCCTGACTGCAGGGGGGCTCTGGGTGCCCCGAATGGGCCCTGGCCGTCTGACGTGGGCTCGGGGTTCCTGAGACAGCAGCTCAGCTTTCCAAACCGCACCCTCCCTGGCACTCCACAAACTGATTGTTTACTGTCGGCATGGCAACCTGGCGGGGTAAGCAGAATGGCCCTTGGCCCTTGGCATGGACGGATGACGGGTTCTCCCCGCCTGGGCCAGGGCCCCCCCTCCCCCCTGTGCCGCCCAGGGACGGTGTGGGAACGAGGATTCGCTCCTTCCCTCTCCTTCCTCCGTTTCCCAGAATAAGCACAGCTGTTCACATTTTTAGTGCAGTAGGACATTTATTTTTAAAAGTCGGGGATCACTCCACATCAGCACACAGCCCTGGCCTTCCCGCCTGGCTGCTTCCCCTGGCATGAAGTCTTCCTGCTCGGCCGGGGACTCCGCCAGCACCTCCTCTCTGCTGCCCACCACACCCCATCGCAGGAGCGGACCCTGTGGGCAGCTTCTGTCTCTCCTGGGGAGAGCGAGGAGAGGGTGCTCCGTATGGGGCCCATGTTCTTTCTGTGGAAGGGCAGCAGCTGGGGCTTGGCAAGTTGTGTGTTTAAAAAAGTTATATATATATATATAGACGAAACCGGTTTGGCTCAGTGGTAGAGCATCGGTCTGCGGACTGAAAGGTTCGGTCCCGGTCAGGGGCATGTACGTTGGTTGCGGGCACATCCCCGGTAGGGGGTGTGCAAGAGGCAGCTGGTCGATGTTTCTCTCATCGACGTTTCTAGCTCTCTATCCCTCTCTCCTCCTCTCTGTAAAAAATCAATAAAATATATATATATTTTTAAAAGAAAATGTAAGTAAATAAAAATATTTTTTTAAAAATTATATATATATTTTAGAGGGAGAGGGAGAGAGAAACATCAGTGATGACAGGGAATCACCGATCAGCTGCCTCCTGCACGCCCCCCACTGGGGGTCCAGCCCACAACCCAGGTCTGTGCCCTGTCCGGGAACCATGACCTCCTGGCTCATCGGCTGACGCTCAGCCACTGAGCCATGCTGGCCGGGACAAGCTTGCATTTGAGTCCCGGGTCTGCACGTCTGCAGGCAAGCCTCCTCCTCGCTCTCGGCCTCGGGGCCCTCACGGAGCTGAGCGCTCCTACCTGCCTGTCCGCCCTTAGCCAGGGGCCGCCAGGGCGCCGGGCCATCCTATCGCCACCGCTTTGCTTTCTCTCCAGCCTTCAGCCGTGGCTCTGGCGCCCGCTGGCCGGGGAGGGATCAGCTGCCACCACTACTTGCGACCGAGATTTCGTGAGGTTTTCAGCTTTGCTTCTTTCTCAGTTACCGTTTCACTGGTTGTGGAAGGACTTGGCAAGTGCAGATGCGATTGCTGCGAAGGCCCCCGTGTGTGGTTCAGGCTGTTCTGTGTTTCAGTGCAGACACAGCCCAGGCCCAGCCGGGGGCGTGTGCTGCTGGCAGGCCGTGCCCCGCGCCCGCTGCCCGGGCCCCGCCCGCTCTGCGTCCTCACACCGTGAACAAGCCGGTCGTCCGTCATGCTTCATGGAGGCTGTGCCTGGGTGACGCTGCTGCCCTCAGCATCTCCTCGGCGGGGACTGGTCTTGTCCGCCGTGCGGTGCTGGGTTCTCGGGAACGGCTGGAGCTCTAACTGCCTGTGGCCGGGGGCCTGCCGTGAGCACCGTCAGCCTCGTCTCCTTTGTGTGGCTGCGCCCTCGCTGCTGCCCCTCCTCTGGGTGGTCCTGGCTGGTTCCCGTTGGCGAGGGGAGTGGGCAGAGGGTGGGAGACACGCTTTGGCACCCATCGGGTGTAACAGCGGCCACCGGGAAAAGGCCTCGGCAGCCGGGGCCGCGGTGCGGCTGGGCCGCGGTGGCAGCGGGTGGCAGGACAGCAGCCACCTCCTGGGGGCCAAGGAGCTGCAGACGGACTCACCCCGCCTCCCTCGCTCCTGGGACCCGGAGGCCGACCCCTGCAGTCTCTGTCACGTTTCTGTCCTGTGCTCTGCGGTTCAAAGAGCCAGATCCTTGCTGCCCGCCGGGCGGGTTCTGCTCTGCTTGTCCTGAACCCCGAGTCCCCGGCCTGTGCGAGAGCCATTCGCCCGTCACAGCCAGGTGAGATCGTCAGAACTGGGACTGTTGGAGCCGGCGGGGCCTGGAGAGGCATTACCCAGAGGCCTTTGTGGGTTTTGGTTTGCCTGTGCAACCGCTAAGACATTCTTAAAGCTGAACACACACAGTGCAGAATGGTCTCCTCAAGCACCTCCCATCCTCTGCTCCCAGAGAGAATCGTTGTATCTGTTCGGTGTAAGTCACTTTCAGACCTTTTTAAATGCATTTATATCTAAATAGACTTTTATGTATATACTAGGGACCTGGTGCACAAAATTTGTTCCTCAGCCCAGCCTGCACCCTCTCCAATCTGGGACCCCTCCAGGGATGTCCACAGGGTTGGGCCTAAATGGGCAGTCAGACATCCTTCTCACAATCCAGGACTCCTAGCTTCCAACTGCTCGCCTGCCTGCCTGACTGCCTGATTGCCCCTAACCACTCTGCCTGCCAGCCTGATCACCTCCAACTGCCCCCCCCACCAGCCTGATCACCCCTAACTGCCCCCCATGCCAGCCTGGCCACCCCTAATTGTCCTCCCCTGCAGGCCTGGTTGCCCCAACTGCCCTCTCCTGTTGGCTTGGTCACCCCTAACTGCCCTCCCCTACAAGCCTGGGTACCCCCCCAACTGCCCTCCCCTGCTGGCCTGATCTCCCCCCACCCCCAACTTCCCTCCCCTACAAACCTGGGTCCCCTCCCCTGCTGGCCTGATCACCCATAACTGCCCACCCGTGCTGGCCATCTTGTGGCAGCCATCTTCGACCACATGGAGGTGGCCAGCTTGTGAGTTTGAATGACAGTCAATTTGCAAATTACTCTTTTATTAGATAGGAGGATAGAGGTTATGTGCGTGAATTCATGTATTCATGCACAGGTGGGGTCCCTTGGCCTGGCTGGCGGTCAGGGCTGATGGGGAGGGTGGGGCCCGCTGACCTTGGTGAGCAACAGCAGGAGGTTGCCCAGCCAGTTGGCTGTGGGAGCACACTGACCACCAGGGGGAAGCTCCTGTGCTGAGCACCTGCCCCCTGGTGGTCAGTGCATGTCATAGCAACCGGTCATTCGGTCACTTAGGCTTTTATATCTATAGATTTGCTGACACATTCCTAGAAATCTATGATAGCAACTTATGGGTTTCTGCCACCAATAAATGGGGTTAAGTTGCATTATGTAGCAACTTACTTTTTCCCTAAGCAATAAGCTCTAGAGTAGGGGTGTCGAACTCAATCAGAGAAGGGGCCAAAATCTGAAATCCAGCCTAAATCGCGGGCCGAATGGTTTACTGAACAGTCATAAACTGTCATTGAGATGGAAACGCAGTGGAGTGCAGTGATGACAGCGCGGTGCGGGCCACATTGCAAGGCCTGGCGGGACGGATTTGGCCCGCGGGCCTTGTGTTTGACACATGTGCTCTAGAGATTGCCTGTGTCAGCACCTTGATCTTTAACAGCTGGTGCAAGTGCGGCCACGCACAGTTTAACGACAGGGTGCGTCCTGGGAAGTGCTCGTTAGGCAGTCTCATCGGGGTGTGAACACCATGGAGGCCCCGCCCGGGGTGGGGCCCGTGCTGCGCTGTGTGCCCGTCCCTGGTGCTGATACTGCGGGTGGTGCCCCCTCAGGCACTTACCGTGAGGGAGCGCAGGCTGGACGTGCTCCCGGCGGCAGTGCAGACTGTGAGCGCCGTGCACTCGGCCGGACTTAGAGCACGAGAGAAAGGCGCGGTGAACAGGAGGTGTGCTTTATGAGTAGAAAGTGCTTTCTAAAGTGACAGTGAAACTAGAGTAACCACATCAGAGAGCACCTTAGTCCCTCACGTCATTGAGGCTACGAAGGCACAGAGCTGTGCCCGAGGCGGTGGGAATTCTCGGCTCCATGACCTCGGCGAGCACGTGACCTCGGCGAGCACGTGACCTCAGTGAGCGCCGTGACCTCAGCGAGCAGTGTGACCTCAGCGAGAGCTGTGACCTCAGTGAGCGCCGTGACCTCGGCGAGCGCATGACCTCGGCGAGCGCGGTGACCTCGGCGAGCACGTGACCTCAGTGAGCGCGGTGACCTCGGCGAGCACGTGACCTCGGCGAGCACGGTGACCTCAGCGAGAGCTGTGACCTCAGCGAGAGCTGTGACCTCAGCGAGCACGTGACCTCAGCGAGCACGTGACCTCAGCGAGAGCTGTGACCTCAGCGAGCACGTGACCTCAGCGAGAGCTGTGACCTCAGCGAGCACGTGACCTCAGCGAGAGCTGTGACCTCAGCGAGCGCCGTGACCTCAGCGAGCACGTGACCTCAGCGAGCACGTGACCTCAGCGAGAGCTGTGACCTCAGCGAGCACGTGACCTCGGAGCCGCGGTTTCTGCTGGGAACGCCTGTACCCGGGTTTGGGCAGGAACAGTTGACCGCTGCTAGTCAAGCACTCTCCATTGTCGTTTGTAAACAGGAAATGGCTCTTCCGTCAGCCAGTCAGTGAAGGGAACCATGTCTAAGTAGAGACATGGTTCTGCATTTTTCATTTTTCATTCTGCGTTTTAAAAACTACAATTGCATTAAACCCGTCTGTTGCCAACAATGGCACGTGTCTTTTCCGGGTTTAGTGGAAAAGGTAAGTTTCATGCTGTAAAGTACTCTGATTCTGAGGTTCTTTTCTCTGTGACTGGCTTTGGTGATTGCCCCAGCCTCCAGCCAGGAGGTGATTCCTGTGGTCCTCGTAATCGAATGTGGGGCCCTGTCTTTGGTGTTTTGGGGAGCTTCTGAGCCCCCTGTTGAGAGGGTGTGGTTGGAGAGCTGTGTCAGGCACAGGACGGGCACGCCCAGAAGGAGCCGACTGGCTGCTGGCACCTGCAGGCCCCCGGCAGGCGGGGCTGGAGGCCAAGCAAGCAGGGGCCCTCTGTCAGGAACAGAACCTCAGAAGCTCCCCTGGTGTAAGCATGCAGCTGCAGGGCATTGGTAGCAGGAAAAGCCGGGAGGACTCAGAGTCTGCCTGTGGTGAGTCAGTACCCACACCGTGGTCAGTAAGCCAGCTGCCTCGTAAACTCAGTCACGCTGGCGTTAACACGTCTAAGTAATATGTTCGCTGTCTCTTGGAGTACGACTGAGAACCTTTGGGAGGAAAGCTTCAAATTGTAAACTGAAACGTGATTCAGCCGTCACACTTCCGAGGTCGTGTCCTGAGCTCCTGCTCATGTTGGTATGAGGACGTGCTGGAGGCCCGACTCCCGGAGCGGCGGGAGGAGCCCTCACCGTTAGCATCTCCACCACCGGGGAGGGAGGTTGGCCAGCCCGGTGTCCCTGTGGCACGGAGGACACAGCCAGCCCCTGTGCGCCTGCAGGCTCTCAGGCTCCGCACGCATGTGCATGTGTGTACATGTGTGTGCGTGTGCGTGTGCCGGCGCGTGGCTGCGGGGACGGACGGAGAGCACTTCCGCATCCTCCTGCGGAGCTCCATGGTGCTCAGTGTCTTACGTATCTAACGGGGCACAGTGGAGTCAGGAAAGAACACAGATCGCTAAATAAAAGTCCCCAGGCGCATTGGCCCATGCTTCTGAAATGCTGTGAGTTGCACTGACAGTGTCATTCCAGTCTTATTTTATTTTATTTTTTAACATATTTTATTGATTTTTTACAGAGAGGGAGGTAGAGAGAGATTTAGAATCATCGATGAGAGAGAAATATCAATCAGCTGCCGCCTGCACAACTCCCACTGGGGATGTGCCCACAACCAAGGTACATGCCCTCGACGAGAATCGAGCCAGGGACCCTTCAGTTGGCAGGCTGAGGCTCTATCCACTGAGCACACCGATTTTGGCTCCAGTCTTATTTTAAAAATGCACGGGGCTGGCCAGTGTGGCTCAGTGGTTGAGCCTCGACCCATGCACCAGGAGGTCACTGGTTCAGTTCCCAGTCAGGGCAAATGCCTGGCTTCTGTCTCAATCCCCAGAGGGAGTGTGTAGGAGAAGCCAATCATGTTCTCTCTCTATCATCGATGTTTCTCTCCTTCTCTCCTCTCTAAAAATCAATAAGAACTTTTTATTTTTTAATGCATGGACAGGATCTGGAAAGAACTGGTTGGTCTAAACCAGTGATGATAGTTGTGGCAAGCTTGTTTTCCCTTTTTTCTGTTTTAGTTTTTTTTTTTTTTTCCTTTTTTACCAAGTATTTTGATTAAATGTGAATTAGTTTCCAAATTAAAATTTAAAAATTACAGGCTTTATTTTTTACTTTGGAAATGTTAGAAAGCCCCAGCAAGGAGCCCTGGGCTACGTGTGTGTGCGCGCGCGCACATGTATGCACCTGTCTCTGTCTGTCTCTTGGAAGGCGAGCTCCTCGGCCCTGTCTCCCCAGAGCAGGACCAGCGATGGGGCGGGGGCGGGCGGGGTCTGTGTGGCTGAGGGATGGTATGGGGTGAGGAGGTCTGCCCTGCCATGCCCAGGCATGGTCCACGCCTGCTGGCTGCTCCGGCTCCGCCTGGGCCCGGACAGGGGCTGTCTCGGCCGCGGGGTGAGGTTCCGGCTGCTCGGGAAGAGGGAGAGGATTGCCGAGTGCGGGTGTTGAGTGTGGGTGTCGGGAGTGCTGGTTGGTGGGGGCGGGCTGGGGGTCCACGTTGAGGTTATGTAAAAGCCATAAAATGAGGTTTTACAACAAAAATGGGGCCGAACCACGAGCCAGTGGAGAGAACTCTCTCCGTTTTCATGACGTGGCTTCGCCGGCCGAGTGGGTCCCGGAGAGCCGGGCCTCGCAGCCTGAGCGTCTGGGACGATGTTAGTCGTCACAGCCTCGGCGGGGGCACCGCGGCCTGGCGCCGGCCGGGGAGGTGCCACCTGCTGTGGCTCAGGTGCTCGGAGCCGAGGGGCCACGCTCTCGGACTGGGGTTCAGGGTGGTAAGTGGTGCATTAAAACCAGTAACACTAGCGAGGCCACAGCCACAGCCACCGTGTGCCTCTCGCACTGGTCACCCCGAGAGCTCGCAGCTGTGCCAGCCTGCACCCCCGTCCCCGCGCACCCCCGTCCCCGCGCACCCCCCCCCCCCCGTTCCCGCACCCCCCCCCCGTCCCCGCGCACCCCCCCCCCGTCCCCGCGCACCCCCCATCCCCCCCCCCCCCCCCCCCCGTCCCCGTCCCTGGTCCCCGTGGGGGGCCCCCCCCCCCGTGCCCTGTCCCCGCGCCCCCAGTCCCCCCACCTGACAGGACGTTAAGATTAAACTATGTCACAGGGACGGTGCGTGCTCCTCTCTCCCGGCGCCTCCCTGGAGGCGGGGACCGGAGCCAGGCTGGTGGGGGCTGGCCCCCGCCCCGGAAGCCCCCGGGCTGACGCCCCTTTGCCTCTGCAGGAGGCGTGGAAGCACGCCATCGAGAAGGCCAAGCACATGCCCGACCCGTGGGCAGAGTTCCACCTGGAGGACATCGCCGCTGAGTGCGCCAGGCGCCACAGGTCAGTGCCGGGGAGGCGTCCGGCCTCGGGCCTGGGGTCTGGGTCCCGCTCTGCTCCGTGAGGCCTCGGAGAGGGGGACCCTCAGACACCAGCCGGGTCTGGTCCCTGCTGGAAAGCAGAGGGAGGGAGAGCTTTCTCAGGAAGAGTGAAAAGCAAACCAAAGCCACGCCACCACATGAATGTGTGAGGGCAGAGGCCACGGCGACGGCCGTACGGGGTCCTCCTGCCAGGCTGTGCCCGGCGCTGCGTCTGCCCTGGCACCGGCAGCCGGGCAGGAGGCGTGCCGAGCCCCGGGCCCCTCTGAGACTCCGAGGGCCGTCCAGAAAGCGGCACGCTACGTTAATGTCGCTCAGAATTTAAGAGACCCGTGGACCTGCCCTGGAGCCCGCAGTCTGTGGCCCCGGCGGGCCCTCAGAGCCTTCACTTTAGCCAGAACTCCGTTTCAGATGTGGGAGCAGAGCCTGTCCAAGCAGCTTAAGGATAAAAAGGAACATCTGGTTCGGATACAGGCAGGGCCAGAGTTAGATGTAAGCTGTGTGTGAGACGGTTCATTCTGTGCTGTTATTAATTGCCGTATTGTTTTCCATACAAACGACCGTAAGCCTACTGTGCTTCGCCCTGTGTGGGCTTCAGGCACGGCTGGTTCCAGGCGCTCTGAGCATCTTTCAGCTTTGACCTCAGGCAGACGCTTATCTCAGCAGCACAAGGGCCCTGGGGCCCCGCCACCCATATCACTCTGTAGAAAAGGACCTTTTTAAAACAAAGGTTTCACGTTTGAACCTCAGTGGCCTGGCTTTGGTTATATGCCCGTCTCTGAGCCCGACATTGTACCAGGGAGCGCTGCTCCGATTGGCCAGGCCTGGTCACATGCCACAAGCCCCGGTGCTGGGCTCCGCCTCACCCTCACGCCGGCCACGGGTGCCGAGAACGGAGCAGGGCCCCGTGGAGCAGGCGCGGTGGAGCCTCCCACACGCACCCCTCCACCGCCCGCCGCCACCTCCCCGTGGGGCCTGCAGGGGGTGCTGTGAGCTCTGCCAGGAAAGCAAGACCCACCTCGGGCCGGCGCTGTGTGTCCGAGCCTTGCAGGGCCTGAGACGGGCCCCGCCAAACTGCTCTTTCCTCGCCAAAGCCTCTGCCGTCGCCGCCCTGGCTGGGAGTGGTCAGCATGACCCCAGAGGTTTCTGAGCTGGAGGCCTCCTCCCGGGTCCCCCATCTGGAAAGAGCTGGTGCGAGCCGACCTCTGGGGCAGATGCCTGTTCCCGGGGTGGGCCCGGCTTTGCTATATTCACTGAGCTGACCCCTGCGCGAGCTGGGCTGAGCCTTCCCCCGGCCTCTGCTCCCCCTGGAGGTCAGCTCTGAGGCCGTCCTCACGGGCTGGTGGGTCCTGGCGGCTTCGCCCCCAGACGCCTCTGTGGAACTAAGAACTGGGGCCTGGCGAGGGGTCAGATAGAGACGGACGGACGGACACACGAGGCACTTTCCCCTGGCACACCCGCTGCAGCCGGGCGTGGTGGGGAGCGGCTCCTGGGAAGGGCAGGCTGGCCGTGCCCCCGGCCAGGCTGGGGCCGCTCCCCCGGTCCCGGGCACCCGTGTCGGGTGGCCGGCCATAAAGGACGCTTACTCCGTCACTTACCCACGTGCGTTACCACAGCAGCCCTGGGCCCGGCGCCCAGCCCCGGGTGAGCTGAGGGGCGGAGCAGGGGCGCCTGGTGCGGAAGGGAAGGAGGACCCTGGGGGCGGGGGCGGGGCCGCCGGGCAGGGAGGGGCGCCAGGCCTCTCGCCGGTGCCGCAGTGACCGGCGCTGCTTCCGCAGGTACAACGCCGTCACCGGCCAGTGGCATGAGGACGAGGTTCTGATCAAGATGGCCGCTCAGGTGAGCAGGTGCAGGGCGGCTGGGGCTTCTCTGACTCCGACTCCAGTTCCCGTTCCCTCTCCTCCGGCCCGTCTGTCTAACCTTGGGGGTTCTTTGAAGTATTGTATGTTTAATTTTTATTCATCTCAGAGAGGGAGAGTTAGAAACATCACTGATGAGAGAGTCATGGATCGGCTGCCTCCTGCACACCCCGCACTGGGGATGGAGCCCCCTGACCCTTCAGTCCACAGACCGGCGCTCTGCCCACTGAGCCGCACGGCCAGGCTGAATATTTAACTTTTCATGGCGGCTGTATGAGGGGACTCACAACACGCAGCACGCCCACGACAGGGACCAGGCCGGGCTTTGGCGAGTCACGGAGCGGCCAGTGCCCAGGGTGCCTCCTGCCGCCAGACCTCCCTGTTCTGGACGTTTCACTTGTTCATTGTATATAAAACACCCTCTTGGCTCTCTTGTTGAAGACCGTTGGCTATAAATAGTTGTGAAATTGAGGTTGCCAGCTGTTACTGAGTTAAACGTGAACTCTGTGGCTGCCACCTGCCTTTGGAAGGAAGAAATAGCCGCGAAGGCCGGCCCCTGCTCTGGGTGGCGGGGGGAGCTGCCCTGGCGCCTGGGGGTGCACAGGGAGCGGGTCCCACGCCCGGAGCCTCGCCCGCACTCCCTCGCCCTGAGGCCGGGCCTGAGCGGCGCCCGCCGCCACTGGTGCCCGTTCTGGGGGAGCTTCCAGCGTGGCTTTTGTGCTCAGCATTCCCGTCTGCGAGCTTTGGCCTGGTTTTGCTGGAACTGAAAGTGTCACACACGTTGCTGTGTGGTCTCACCACGTGAACACGCGTGACTTACCGTGCTGCTGACGGACAGTGGGCTCTGCTCATGTGCTGTCTCCCCACTCCTTCGCCCGTAACACCTTCCCCCGAGGGTTCTGCTCAGCTGGGCCAGGGAATGGGGAGGCCAGTCCTTCAGCCTTCAGTGTGGGCGCAGTGCAGGGCACAGGGCGCAGTGCAGGGCACAGGGCGCAGTGCAGGGCTCAGGGCAGAGGGCACAGTGCCAGGCGGAGGTCAGAGGGCAGGGCGCAGTGCAGGTCAGAGGGCGTAGTGCAGGGCAGAGGGCAGGGCGGAGGGCAGGATGCAGGGCAGGGTGCAGTGCAGGGCACTGCCAGGTGGAGGGCAGGGCGCAGTGCAGTGCGCAGGGCAGGGCGGAGGGCGCAGGGCAGGGCGGAGGGCAGAGGGCAGGGCGCAGGGCAAGGCGGAGGGTGCAGTGCGGGGCAGAGGGCAGGGCGCAGGGCGGGGTGGAGGGTGCAGTGCGGGGCGGAGGGCAGAGGGCAGGGCGCAGGGCAGGGCGGAGGGTGCAGGGCGGGGCGGAGGGCGCAGTGCGGGGCGGAGGGCAGAGGGCAGGGCGCAGGGCAGGGCGGAGGGCGCAGTGCGGGACGGAGGGCAGAGGGCAGGGCGCAGTGTGGGGCACAGTGCAGTGCGCAGGGCAGGGCGGAGGGCGCAGTGCGGGATGGAGGGCGGAGGGCGCAGTGCGGGACGGAGGGCAGAGGGCAGGGCGCAGGGCAGGGCGGAGGGCGCAGTGCCAGGCAGAGGGCAGGGCGCAGGGCGGGGCGGAGGGTGTGGTGCTGGTGCAGTGCCGGACAGGGGGCGGATTGTGGAGTTGGGATGAGGTTCGTGGTGTGTGCCGCCCGGGGAGACCTCGGCCTCGGTGCTGCTGTGGGCGGGGGACTGACAGCCTCCGTGTCTTCCAGCCCTTCGGCCGCGGCGCCATGCGGGAGTGCTTCCGGACGTAAGTGCAGCGGCTCCGAGGGACCCCCTCCCCCTCCGTCACAACCCCTGGGCCCCAGATCGGCCTGGTGTGGGGGGATGAGCCATCTATCAGCTCAGCTCTGGCCCTCGGAGGCCGAGGGGTCGGCGAGGACAGGGGCAGCCCCTCCCGCCTCCCGTCCTGCTCCTGGCCCGGCCAGCCTCCTCCCGCGAGGTCCCCGGTCCCCGGGAGCCCCAGTGCCCAGCCGGCCCCGCTGATCCCCAGGAAGAAGCTGTCCAACTTCCTGCACGCCCAGCAGTGGAGGGCGGCTTCCAACTACGTGGCCAAGCGCTACCTGGAGCCGGTGGACCGGGGTGTGTACTTCGAGGACGTGCGTCTGCAGATGGAGGCCAAGCTCTGGGGGCAGGAGTACAACCGGCACAAGCCCCCCAAACAGGTGCGCCCCGCCCCGCCCCGCCCCGCCGGGCGGCTGGGACAAGGACACCTGGTGGCGGAGGTGCCAGCCCGGCTCCTTCCTCACGGTCTCACTGTCGCAGCCCCGGGTTCGAGCACGAGGCCTGGAGCTGGGCATGCACGGCTGTTGAGCCGGTGGGGTGTTCTCATCCCCTTTACAGACGGGATCTGAGAGTCAGGGTTTTTGTTTGCAAATGACAGAAACCCACACAGGGGGTTTAATGCAGAAAGGAGAGGTTTGCCTCAGGGACTGAGCGATAGCCCTGCCCACAGCCAGGACCGAGCTGAGGGCTGGGACCCCTGGCCTCGCTGCCCATGCAGCGGCAGCCGGCCACAGCGGCAGCCTGCCGGCCCCAGCGGTCCTGGAGACAGCGCCGTTTCCCCGGGAGCTCCGTGAAAGCCCAGGCCGGGCTCGTTGCTCCGGGTAACCAGGTGCCTTCCCTGAACCGGCCGTGAGGGCCGCCCAGATTGGGCAGGCCGAGCTTCTTGTCCACCATTAGAACCAGGAATGCGGTCCTCCTGGGACTGAGAGTGTGACCCGAGAAAAAGCAGGAGGAGGAGAGGGGAACAGGACCCAAAGGGGTCAGTGGCCTCCTCACAGGCAGAGGGGGAGCCAGGGCCCAGCACCCAGCCTTCCCGTCCCCCGGGAGGTGTCCCCCGGGAGCCCAGGCGGAGGACCCAGAGGCTCCTCTTGCCTGTGGGCATCGGGGACAGGGCGCTGCCCCACCCTGCGCAGTGTGGGGTCCGCCTCCCGCCATGTGAGCGCCCAGACCCCACGCGCTCCCCTGCGCCCCTGGACGCCACGCCGCCGAGAGCTCCCTGAAGCCTGAGCGTGGCCCATGGCCGCCCCCAGGGGCAGGCTGCGTAGTGTCACCTTGTTAAAAGCAGAGTTGGGGTTGTCTTACTCCATTTGGCTGTCATAACAAAATGGAGGCCCTGGGTGTGACATTCGTGCACCGGAGGGATCCCTCAGCCCAACCTGCCCCCTCACAGTCCGGGAGCCTCCGGGCGGGAGGCGACCTGGCGATCAGGGGAAGCAACGCCCCACCCACCTCTGCTGCTGCCACTGCCGGCAGCGCAGGCCTCAGCCGGACCTGGTAACCTGCGCCTCGGCCGGCCCTGGGGGCTGAGGGGCTGAGGGGACTGGATGCCGCCAGCTTGGAGGGTGTGATAGTCAGTTAGCATATGCCCTCCTTATTGGCTGTGGGTGCTGCCATCTCTGTGATGGTGTGAGGGTCGATTAGCATATCCCCTCTGTATTAGACAGGATGCTGCAGGCTGGGTGGTCATCACAGTGTTAGGGGTTGGGAAGATGGGGGTCTGGGTGGTCGCCTCTGAGGCCTCCTGGGTCAGAGCCTGCGCTCTGGCTGGACCTGGCACGGAGGAGGAGGAGGAGGGTGCACCTCCCCATCCACCAGGCTCCGCCCTCAGGGCCTCTGACCTCCCACAGGGCCCCCCCCCCCCCCCCCCCGACACCTCCACCTTCGAAGGGAAGACTCACAGAGGTTCCCAGCCTGTTTGGGGCCAGGCCCCCTCTGAGAGTCTGTAAGAGCCCGATGGCCTGTGACACAGAATTCCTATTACTCAAAAAGCGAGCTGCTCACGTGCTCTAAGCAAGCTTCCAAAGAACATGGCCTCCGTGAAAGAGAAAAGTAAAAGAATGAAAGGACATTGAAGTGCTGAGGAAGAAACCACTAAGAAACTGTTTAAAAAATAACAATATGAAGTGATATGGAAAAAATAGAAAATGAAGTTTCAAAACTATAGAGAGAACTGAAACGCATAAACATGTCACTGTATTTATATGCTGTATATGAGGCCCCTAGAACCATAGAAGTGCAAAAACTCACTGTTAATGACTCATTCACGAACTGCCCGTGTGGGGCGGGTGCCCAGCTGGGGAGCTCATCCGGGCCGGGCGGTGGGGGTGGGGGTGGGGGTGGGGGGGCGGTGGATTGGGGGACGGCAGCGGCTGCCTCGGAGCTGCGGGTGTGGACCCTGCGGGTGGGCGGGCCCCTCAGCTCCTGGCTGGCCGTGTCCGGAGGTGCCGCCGGGCCCCGACACACACACACACACACACACACACACACACACACACCCCGCAGGTGGACATCGTGCAGATGTGCGTGCTGGAGCTGAGGGACCGGCCGGGCGCGCCCCTCTTCCACCTGGAGCACTACATCGAGGGCCAGTACACCAAGTACAACTCCAACTCGGGCTTCGTGCGCGACGACGCGCGCCTCACGCCGCAGGTGAGGCCGGGCGGGGGTCCCGGCAGGCGGGTCTCACCCCGGCCCCCAGGCCCCGGCTTCCCGGGGCACCCTCACCCCCCAGCCCTGTCTGCCGGAGCCCCGCCCCCGGACAGGACCTGAGAAGGCCGTCTCCGGAGTGGCCGGCGGTCCACAGCCGGCTCCGCCACCTTCTCCCGCTCCCGCAGGCTTTCAGCCACTTCACCTTTGAGCGCTCCGGCCACCAGCTGATCGTGGTGGACATCCAGGGTGTGGGCGACCTCTACACCGACCCTCAGATCCACACCGAGAAGGGCACTGACTTCGGAGACGGCAACCTCGGTGGGTGGGGGCAGCCTGTTGCACGGGGACCACCCCCTCCCCAGACCTCCCAGCTCCTTGCACTCAGGAGCCAGGCGTGGCCTCGGCAGGGCTGTGGTGGGGGAGCCTGGGACTTCAGCGTGCTCCCCCCGCCCCCCCCCCCCAACTCCGCCCGCTGGTCCGCCCGCAGGGGTCCGGGGCATGGCGCTCTTCTTCCACTCCCACGCCTGCAACCGGATCTGCAAGAGCATGGGCCTCACGCCCTTCGACCTCTCGCCGCGGGAGCAGGACGCGGTGGACCAGAGCACCGCGCTGCTGGTGGGTCCCTCCGCGCCGCCTAACGAGGAGCATCGGGACCGGAGGGCTCCCTCCCATCGGGCCACCCCCCAAACCGGTGCACGGAGCCCCGGGTCCCACGAGCGGAGCAACTGGCTCCCCTTGGTTTGGGCCCGTTTCCCCAGAGTGAGGAGACCGGGCGGGCAGAGCGTGGGGGGGAGGTGTGTGCGCGCGTGTGCGTGTGTGTGCGCACGTGTGTGCGTGAGGCTGTTTGCCAAGGACTAGACCTGAGCCTGGCTGGGTGGAGGCTGTGCCCACACCCTGCCCTGCATGGCCCAGACACAGGAACGGTGGCAAAGCCCCGCACGGGATTGCGAACGTGTGGAGACACGAATGCCCGGCTCGGCCGAGGCGTGGCCCGCTGTGGGTTGTTGTTAGCAGACAGCCGGGCTGGAGCCGGGCTCAGAGCTCAGGCAGCGGCAGCAGGAGGAGCCCTCCCTCCAGCGGGCGCCCTGTGACGTGAGCGTCCCCGCTGCTCCTCAGCAGTCCGCCCAGACCCTCCTGCGGGGGACGGAGGAGAAGTGCGGGAGCCCCCTGGCCAGCAGCCTCCCCGGGGCCCGGCCGCCCCTGCGCCCCCGCCTGTCGGAGAACTCCGGAGACGAGAGCATGAGCGACGCGGCCTGGGACTCGCTGTCGTCCTCCCCGTGCGCAGCCACGCCGCACAGCCCGAAGCTGGACCCGCCCGGTGAGTGAGCGGCCCGGGCTGTGGTCGGAGGGGACGTGCCAGCGCTGCAGACCAGAACCACGTGTGTGTGTGAACGTTTGTGTTGGCTTTGGAGGAAGAGGAGGGGGCAGGGAGAGACAATGTCATTAAAGAGAGCGCGTCATCGACCAGCTGCCCCTCGCGCTCCATGCGGGGCCCGAGCCCACCCGGGCCTGCGCCCTGCCGCAGTCCAGCCGGGCCCTCCCGGTCACAGGCGGGCGCTCGCGGGAGCAGGTCGGCCAAGCCCCGGAAACGCGGTCGGCTTGGGCACGCGCCTGCTCGCCCTGTGGATGGGCTTGGCAGACGGTGGCTCGGGTGCCAGCACTCCTGCTGGACAGCCACGTTCCAATGTCAGGTGGTTTTCACCTATCGGGAGATGTTAGTCTTTCATATTTCCAGTCATTTAAGAAGGAAAAAAACATTCTTAAAGAAACCACATAAAAACAGGAGACGGCCTGGCTGGCGTGGCTCAGTGGTTGGTCTTTGACCTGTGAACCAGGAGGTCATGGTTCGATTCCTGGTCCGGGCGCATGCCTGGGCGGGGCTCAGTGCCCAGTGTGGGCGTGCAGGAGGAAAGTGGCCAGTGGTGCCCTCATCAATGGTTCCTGTGTCTCCCTCTGCCTCCCTCTCTGAAGCAGTAATGTCTTTAAAAGGAAAAACCAGAGGCCAGCATGTGTGGCTCGGGAGCTCGAGCAGGAGGCAGACACGGGGCACCAGGAAGTGGGGTTCTGGAGCCATCGGGAAGGCGGGCAGGTCTGCATGTGGGCCTCGTCGGCTGGGGCGAGGGACCCCACGTTGGCGGGTTTGTCCGCCGTCACAGCCCGCAGCTGTCCGCACGGCCATCCTCCCTCCACAGCTGCACCAGAGGCCTCCTGGCCGTGCACACACGCTCACAGACACGTTCCTGGCCATGCACACACGCTTGCAGACATGTTCCTGGCCGTGCACACACACTCAAAGACATGTCCCTGGCCGTGCACACACGCTCACAGACATGTTCCTGGCCGTGCACACACGCTTGCAGACATGTTCCTGGCCGTGCACACACGCTCACAGACATGTTCCTGGCCGTGCACACACGCTCACAGACATGTCCCTGGCCGTGCACACACGCTCACAGACATGTTCCTGGCCGTGCACACACGCTTGCAGGCATGTTCCTGGGCGTGCACACACACAGACATGTCCCTGGCCATGCACACACGCTTACAGACATGTTCCTGGCCGTGCACACACGCTCACAGACATGTTCCTGGCTGTGCACACATGCTCACAGACATGTTCCTGGCCGTGCACACACGCTTGCAGGCATGTTCCTGGGCGTGCACACACACAGACATGTCCCTGGCCATG
Organism: Pipistrellus kuhlii; assembly: GCF_014108245.1. NCBI lineage: Eukaryota > Metazoa > Chordata > Mammalia > Chiroptera > Vespertilionidae > Pipistrellus > Pipistrellus kuhlii. Next base: position 1,673,683 of record NW_023425531.1, read on the forward strand.
CACACACGCTTACAGACATGTTCCTGGCCGTGCACACACGCTCACAGACATGTTCCTGGCTGTGCACACATGCTCACAGACATGTTCCTGGCCGTGCACACATGCTCGCAGACATGTTCCTGGCCGTGCACACACGCTCACAGACATGTCCCTGACCGTGCACACACGCTCACAGACATGTTCCTGGCCGTGCACACACGCTCGCAGACATGTTCCTGGCCGTGCACACACGCTCACAGACATGTCCCTGACCGTGCACACACGCTCACAGACATGTCCCTGGCCGTGCACACACGCTCACAGACATGTTCCTGGCCGTGCACACACGCTCGCAGGCATGTTCCTGGGCGTGCACACACACAGACATGTCCCTGGCCATGCACACACGCTTACAGACATGTTCCTGGCCGTGCACACACGCTCACAGACATGTTCCTGGCTGTGCACACATGCTCACAGACATGTTCCTGGCCGTGCACACACGCTTGCAGGCATGTTCCTGGGCGTGCACACACACAGACATGTCCCTGGCCATGCACACACGCTCACAGACATGTTCCTGGCCGTGCACACACGCTCACAGACATGTTCCTGGCTGTGCACACATGCTCACAGACATGTTCCTGGCCGTGCACACATGCTCGCAGACATGTTCCTGGCCGTGCACACACGCTCACAGACATGTCCCTGACCGTGCACACACGCTCACAGACATGTTCCTGGCCGTGCACACACGCTCGCAGACATGTTCCTGGCCGTGCACACACGCTCACAGACATGTCCCTGACCGTGCACACACGCTCACAGACATGTTCCTGGCCGTGCACACACGCTCACAGACATGTTCCTGGCCGTGCACACACGCTCACAGACATGTTCCTGGCCGTGCACACACGCTCACAGACATGTCCCTGGCCGTGCACACACGCTCGCAGACATGTCCCTGGCCGTGCACACACGCTCACAGACATGTCCCTGGCCGTGCACACACGCTCACAGACATGTTCCTGGCTGTGCACACATGCTCACAGACATGTTCCTGGCCGTGCACACACGCTCACAGACATGTTCCTGGCCGTGCACACACGCTTGCAGGCATGTTCCTGGCCGTGCACACACACTCACAGACATGTCCCTGGCCGTGCACACACGCTTACAGACATGTTCCTGGCCGTGCACACACGCTCACAGACATGTCCCTGGCCGTGCACACACGCTCGCAGACATGTTCCTGGCCATGCACACACGCTCACAGACATGTTCCTGGCCATGCACACACACTCACAGACATGTCCCTGGCCGTGCACACACGCTCACAGACATGTTCCTGGCTGTGCACACACGCTCACAGACATGTTCCTGGCCGTGCACACACGTTCACAGACATGTTCTGGTCGTGCACACACGCTCACAGACATGTTACTGGCCGTGCACACACGCTCACAGGCATGTTCTGGTCGTGCACACACACTCAGACATGTTACTGGCCGTGCACACACGCTCACAGGCATGTTCCTGGCCATGCACACACGTTCACAGACATGTTCTGGCCGTGCACACACGCTCACAACATGCTGCTTCATGGCAACCCCGATTGAGACAACTGCTTAGGCCACAGCGGGAGAGGAGGAAGGGGACTGCAGCCCCAAGCAGTCAGCTCCAGGCATAGGTGGGGCATGGGGACTCCCAGCAGCGGGCCCAGCACCTCCTCTGTCTCTCTCTCCTGCCCAGACTGGCCCATGTTCAGCGACTTGGACGGTGTGGCTCCCCGAGATCACGACCAGCCGGACAACCACCGGGTACGGAGCGGGAGGAGCAGCGGGTGGGCGGAGTCCCGGTGGGAACGAGGGTGGTGCTCAGGGTCCGAGGTGGGCGCCCAGGTCTGCTCTGTGCGGCCGGGGACACAGGTAACAGCCTCCAGCCCTCAGCAGCCGTGCTTTTCGGAAACAGCTGGTCCTCGCTCCTGTGAAGTGGTTAGAGAGGGAATCCGGGTCACAGTGGTGACGCTGCGGCTCAGCCCTCAGCGGGTCAGCCCCGTGGTGTGGACAGCTGGAGGGGGGCGCGGAGGGCTCAGCAGGCCCCTCGCCGCACGGCCAGCGGGGAGAGCACAGCTGGGTAAACGGAGCAGGTTCTGGCAGCTCTGGTGGCTCAGTGGTGAAAGACTGGAAGCACCGTGTTTGCATTCAGGCAAACATGTCCCAGTATCAGGTCTAAAACTCACAGGAGTTCTTAAAGCAGACCTTGTAGATGGGTCACACGCACCCAGACCACTCTGCACCCCCAGATGGCTCCAAAGGTTGGATTTACTCGTGAGTGCTCTTCAGAATTGTGAGGGAAGAGAAAAGGAACAGCTGACACGCTCGGCACCGTCCCCGAGGGCAGACGCTGTGCAAGGACTGCGTAGACGCCTCCTGTCCGTCCTTTTAATGGCATCAGCACAGCGACGCCTCGCTCCCAGCCTCAGCCACCTGCCCCTTTGCCCGTGACCACCTCTGGGCACGGAGGCACCCAGAGGGTGGGCCACCCGCTCCTGGTCCCTCGGCGAGGACCCAGTGCTCAGACGCCCTCTGCTGTCTCTGCCTGCACCTCCATCTCTGTGGTAGCCCCCATCCCTCAGACGATGAGCCCTCAGTCTGGAGAGGTTGGCTGCCTCACCAGGCCAGGGCTCTCTGCTCAGCTCGGCGTGATTCTGGTGGAGGGATGAGGGGTGCGGGTGGCAGGCTGCTGAAACATGCTCAGCAGCCTTCGCTCCACGCCTGGAGCATTCCATTTGGTGGCCTGTGTTAAAAACCGGGAAAAGCACGTTCAGCTCACAGGGTGAGGCATGGGGGTGGCTGGCGGGAGGTCAGCAGGCTTCTGTGTGGAGGGTCCCGGCCAGATCCGGGATTGGGATCCCAGTGTGTGCCTCCGCTCCTCCTGTTCGGGAGTGAGACAGGCTTCATGTGTAAGCCAGTGATGCGCACTTCTTTTAAAAGGGCGCTTACAGAGGTAACACGAAAGGGCTGTCCAAAGGAAAACCCCACGCGAGGGGTGTGAGTTCCCGACTATCTAGAGGGGCGAGCGTAGGGATCTAACGTTAGCAGCAGTGTTTTAGTTCCTTTTGCAAACAGCATCCAGCCCTAGCCAGTGTGCCCAGAGGTTACAGCATGCCCTCCACTCCCGGCAAGGGCATGCGCCTCGGTTGCAGGCTTGATCCCCAGCCCCAGTCGGGGCACGTGCGGGAGGCAGCCCGTCGAGGTGTCTCACATCGATTCCTCCCTCTCTGTCTCCCCCCCTCCCTTCCACGCTCTAAAATCAATAGGAAAACATCCTCAGGCTGGGATTAACAAAAGTAAGTAACTAAGTAAAAACAGAGTGAGCAGTCACTGAGGCCGCCTTTGGGGTGACAGAGCCGGGACGGGAGCGGGGCGCCCCTCGGCCTCCGCTCCTGCGTGTGTGTGGAAGGGAAGCAGTGACAGTGTGAGCGGGATGGTAGATAAATGACGGTGGTTTTAGCGGTTGCCATCACACCAGATCCCTTTCTGAGCAGATCTCAGACCTAGGACACACCCACACCCAGGTGCCCGGTGCAGTGTTGGCACAGGCTTAGTTGTGGTGATACTGGTCCCAGCGCTGCATCTCACCTGTGGCTTAGAACCCTCAACCAGCCTGTGTTCCTGCCTGGGAAATGGAGGCGCTGGCTGTGACTTATCCTCGGCCTCTGACGGGGGCGCTGTAACGAGTCCATACGAAGGGGATGTAGGCAGGCACGTCCCGCCCGCGGGCAGTCAGGGTCCGGTTTGGGCGGAGCAGCCGCGCTCAGAGCCGGGGCCTCCCTCTGTGGTCGCAGCCGCGGGCGGGCGGGCGGAGGATGCTCCGGAGAAGGACTGGGTCCGGCCGTCAGCACCGCGCCCTCGGACCCTGAGCCCTCGGCGCCCTCTCTCCACAGGACTCGGAGAACAGCGGGGACAGCGGCTACCCCAGTGAGAAGCGGGGCGAGCTGGACGAGCCGGAGCCCCGGGAGCGGGTAAGGAGCGCGGGAGGACGCTCCGACCCCGTCGGCGGGTGGGGGGGGGACAGTGGGCCGTGAGGGGGACGAGTACGGGACCAGAAGCGCCGCTCGGGAGGCGGACGCAGGGCCCGCGGTAGAGCGGGAAGGAGGCGGGAGGGGCTGGCCGGCACCCAGGCACCGGCGCGGGGAGAGCCGGAGGGCGGCCCCGGCAGCGCCTGAGCCCGGCCTCCGAGCCTTGGGTCCAGCCTCGTCCCTGGGGAGGCGGGCAGGGGAGCGAGGGCGGCTGTGGTCCGGGATCCGCGAGAGGAAGGCGGTGGCTCTCCGGCACGGCCCCCCCTCTCCGGCACGGGGTCTCCCTCTCCGGCACGGGGTCCCGCCCTCCGGCACGGCCCCCCCTCTCCCGCACGGGCCCCCCCTCTCCGGCACGGGCCCCCCCTCTCCGGCACGGCCCCCCCCTCCGGCACGGGACCCCCCTCTCCGGCACGGGACCCCCCTCTCCGGCACAGCCCCCCTCTCCGGCACGGGGTCTCCCTCTCCGGCACAGCCCCCCCCTCTGGCACGGCCTCCCCCCCTCCGGCACGGCCCCCCCCTCCGGCACGGGACCCCCCTCTCCGGCACGGGGCCCCGCCCTCCGGCACGGGGTCTCCCTCTCCGGCACGGCCCCCCCCCTCCGGCACGGGGTCTCCCTCTCCGGCACGGCCCCCCCCCTCCGGCACGGGGTCCCCCCTCTCCGGCACGGGGTCCCCCCTCTCCGGCACGGGCCCCCCTCTCCGGCACGGGCCCCCCTCTCCGGCACGGGCCCCCCCTCTCCGGCACGGGCCCCCCTCTCCGGCACGGGCCCCCCTCTCCGGCACGGGCCCCCCCTCTCCGGCACGGGCCCCCCCTCTCCGGCATGGGGTCTCCCTCTCCGGCACGGGGCCCCCCCTCTCCGGCATGGGGTCTCCCTCTCCGGCACGGGCCCCCCTCTCCGGCACGGCCCCCCCTCTCCGGCACGGCCCCCCCCTCTCCGGCACGGGGCCCCGCCCTCCGGCACGGGGTCCTGCCTGTCCCCACAGTCTCCGCCGCGCTCCAGCTTCCCCGGGGCCGTTGCCTGAGGGAGCTCCTGGGGGAGGTGCAGGGCCGCCCGGCGGGGGAGCTGCCCTCTGACCTCTCTGCATCCACAGGGCCACTCCAGCGGCAGCCAGAGGTCCGAGTCGGACGAAGACAGCCTGGGCAGCTGCGCACGGGTGAGGCCCCTGTGTCCCCCCAGCTGCCTGTGTGTGTGTGTGTGTCCGGCTGTCTGTGTCCCCCGGCTGCCTGTGTCCGTCCACCCCCAACTGTCTGTGTTCCCCCGGCTGACTGTGTGTGTGTGTGTCCGGCTGTCTGTGTCCCCCGGCTGCCTGTGTCCGTCCACCCCCAACTGTCTGTGTTCCCCTGGCTGACTGTGTGTGTGTGTGTGTGTGTGTGTCCGGCTGTCTGTGTCCCCCGGCTGCCTGTGTCCGTCCACCCCCAACTGTCTGTGTTCCCCTGGCTGACTGTGTGTGTGTGTGTGTGTGTGTGTGTGTGTCCGGCTGTCTGTGTCCCCCGGCTGCCTGTGTCCGTCCACCCCCAACTGTCTGTGTTCCCCTGGCTGACTGTGTGTGTGTGTGTGTGTGTGTGTCCGGCTGTCTGTGTCCCCCGGCTGCCTGTGTCCGTCCACCCCCAACTGTCTGTGTTCCCCTGGCTGAATGTGTGTGTGTGTGTGTGTGTGTGTGTCCGGCTGTCTGTGTCCCCCGGCTGCCTGTGTCCGTCCACCCCCAACTGTCTGTGTTCCCCCGGCTGACTGTGTGTGTGTGTGTGTGTGTGTGTGTCCAGCTGTCTGTGTACGCCGGCTGTCTGTGCCCCCCCCCAGCTGCCTGGGTCTCCCCCCCACCCCCACCTTAGCTGGCTGTGTCCCTGGCTGCCCATGTCATGCTCACACCCTACAGCCCACCCTGCACTTCATGCCTCCTGAGGGCCATGCTGCAAAGAAGTCAGTCTCCTTGCCCTGGGCGGGCGATGGCCCTCTCTCTGTCCCCTGAGCCCCTCCCTGGGCAGGCGATGGCCCTCCCCTCTCTCTGAGCCCCTCCCCTCTCTCTGAGCCCCTCCCTTCTCTCTGAGCCCCTCCCTTCTCTCTGAGCCCCTCCCCTCTCTGAGCCCCTCCCCTCTCTCTGAGCCCCTCCCCTCTGAGCCCCTCCCCCCTCCCCTCTCTGAGCCCGTCCCCTCGCTCTGAGCCCCTCCTCTCTCTGAGCCCCTCCCCTCTCTCTCAGCCCCTCCCCTCTCTCTGAGCCCCTCCCCTCTCTCTGAGCCCCTCCCCTCTCTGAGCCCCTCCCCTCTCTGAGCCCCTCCCCTCGCTCTGAGCCCCTCCCCTCGCTCTGAGCCTCTCCCCTCTCTTTGAGCCCCTCCCCTCTCTCTGAGCTCCTCCCCTCTGAGCCCCTCTCCTCTCTGAGCCCCTCCCCTCTCTCTGAGCCCCTCTCTCTGAGCCCCTCCCCTCTCTGAGCCTCTCCCCTCTCTCTGAGCCCCTCCCCTCTCTCTGAGCCCCTCCCCTCTCTGAGCCCCTCCCCTCTCTGAGCCCCTCCCCTCTCTGAGCCCCTCCCCTCTCTCCAAGCCCCTCCCCTCTCTGAGCCCCTCCCCCCTCTGAGCCCCTCCCTCTCTCTGAGCCCCTCCCTGGCAGGCGATGGGGGCTCGGGGAGGATTAGGGATGGTTCCAGAGGGGGTCAAACAGCCACAGCTCACTGTCCCAGTTCCGCCCACACAGCGGCTGTGACGTTAGCTAACTCTCCTGACAGCCCCGGAGACAGGCTAATGGTGCTGCCCCACGTTAGGATGAGGAAACAGGTCTCACTCGCTCCCCAGCTACTGGCTACCTGGCGTGTCCTCACCCTGGGGGGCGCAGCCCACAGGCGGGGGCCCTCTGGTCCTGCCTCCAGCCTCCTCCAGCCTCCACTACGGAGCCCCTCCGGCCTGAAGGGCCTTCCCTCCCGCTCCCTCTGAGCACAGCCCACTCACCCCGGCCCTGAGCTCCCTCTGAGCACAGCCTGGGCTCCCTCCCTCCGGCTGGGTCCGGGCTCACCCTGGCCCTGGGTCCCTCCCTCCGGCTGGGTCCGGGCTCACCCCGGCCCTGGGTCCCTCCCTCCCGCTGGGTCCGGGCTCACCCCGGCCCTGGGTCCCTCCTCCCGCTGGGTCCGGGCTCACCCCGGCCCTGGGTCCCTCCCTCCCGCTGGGTCCGGGCTCACCCCGGCCCTGGGTCCCTCCCTCCCGCTGGGTCCGGGCCCACCCCGGCCCTGGGTCCCTCCCTCCCGCTGGGTCCGGGCTCCCCCCGGCCCTGGGTCCCTCCCTCCCGCTGGGTCCGGGCTCACCCCGGCCCTGGGTCCCTCCCTCCCGCTGGGTCCGGGCTCACCCCGGCCCTGGGTCCCTCCCTCCCGCTGGGTCCGGGCTCAGCCCAGCCCTGGGTCCCTCCCTCCCGCTTGGTCCGGGCTCAGCCCAGCCCTGGGTCCCTCCCTCCCGCTGGGTCCGGGCTCAGCCCGGCCCTGGGTCCCTCCCTCCGGCTGGGTCCGGGCTCACCCCGGCCCTGGGTCCCTCCCTCCGGCTGGGTCCGGGCTCAGCCAGGCCCTGGGTCCCTCCCTCCCGCTGGGTCCGGGCTCACCCCGGCCCTGGGTCCCTCCCTCCGGCTGGGTCCGGGCTCAGCCAGGCCCGGCACGGTGTTCAGCTGTGGCACAGGCGTCCGGAGCCGGACCACCCTCCGTGGGGGCCGCGTGGCTGTGGGGTGCTTGGCACACACGTCTGCCGGCGCTGCTCTGGAGGAACTTTTCAACCGGGTTTTATTATTTTATTTTTCAAATATATTTTTATTGATTTCAGAGGGGAAGGGAGAGGGGGAGAGAGAGAAACATCAATGGTGAGAGGAAATCATGATTGGCTGCCTCCTGCATGCCCCCAGCCGGGAGTCACCGTGACCTGGGCGTGTGTCCTGACCGGGATTGGCACTGTGACCTCCTGGTTCCGAGGTCGCTGGTGGGCGGATGGGCGTGTTCAGCTGGGACGTCCCGGAGCACCTGCATCGGAGGAGAGCAGAGCGGGTGGAGGGCGGGCCACGGGCCTGGGCTCGCCTCCGACCTCACCCAGATTGGCCTGTAGGGCGGCGCCTCTCCGAGCCTCGTGGTCTGGCCGTGGTCCGGCCTGGGTGCCACGAGCTGACCGAGCTGAGTGACTGGAACTGGGGCCGCTGGTCCCAGAGAACTCGGCACCCTCAGGGTCTGCCCCGGCCTCCGGCCCGGAAGCCATGCCCGGCTCTCTCCCCAGGTCTGTGTGGAGAAGTGGAGCCTCCTTAACCCCGCCCGCCTCCACCTGCCCAGGCCCTCCGCCGCGGCCCTGGAAGTGCGCAGGCTTAGCGCCCTGGACCTCGGCCGCAGGATCGGGAAGTCCGTGCTGGGGAAGGTAGGGGCGATGCCTCTGCTGAGCCCTCCCTGGTCCGGCCTCGCCGCACCGCCCGCTCACCGCCCACGCCCGTCTTGTGCAGGTCCACCTGGCCCTGGTGCGCTACCACGAGGGCGGGCGCTTCTGCGGGCAGGACGGGGCCTGGGACCGGGAGTCGGCCCTCTTCCACCTGGAGCACGCGGCCGACCTGGGCGAGCTGGAGGCCGTCGTGGGCCTGGGGCTCCTGTACTCGCAGCTGCCGCACCACATCCTGGCCGAGGTGGCCCTGCAGGTGAGGCCCCCGCCGCCTTCCCACCGGCCTGACCGCCGGAGAGCCGGAGGGCCTCGCCCTGGGGCGTTTACGGCAGGTCCGGGCAGGGGGAGAAGCTGGAGAGACGGGTGGACAGAGGGGAGCCCTGCCTGGGCCGGCCCGCTGCTTCCCCAGCGCTGGCTCCGCGGTGCCCTGAGGCCAGAGCAGCCCAGCACATAGTAGGTGCTTAGGATTTGCTTGTGGGTCGGTGAATAAGAGGACATTTGAGGTAGACCTGAAGGCCGGGTGGTGAGTAAGAGCAGTTCGGGGAGGGGCACACAGGCCGGCAGGTCTGCGGCCAGAGCCCGCGGCCTGGGGGCGGAGAGGAGGCTGTGTGGGGTCTGGCGCTGCGGGATGTGGGGTGGGAAGCCCCTGGGCACCATGAGGGGAGGAGAGTCCCGAGACCACGCTCCAACCAACCGGCCCACACCAGCCAGGGCATGAAAATACTCTATTGTAGCCCTGGCCGATGTGGCTCAGTGGTAGAGCCTCGGCCCAGGCACTGAGGGTCACGGGTTCGATTCCCAAAGGCACATACCTGGGTTGCAGGTCGATCCCAGGCCCCAGTTAGGGCATGTGCAAGAGTCAACCAATCGATGTTTCTCTCTCTTCTACCGCCCCTCCCCTTTGCCCCCTCCCTCCCTTCTACTCTCTGAAAATCAATGGAAAGAATATCCTCGGGTGAGGATTAACAGGAGAGCAAACACTCTCTTATAAATTCCATATGTTCAGTGGATTATCACAGGATGCTCGCCTTTCAGCAGATGGGAGGACACTCCAGCTAAGGGCCACACTGGCCAGAGCATGAAACGGCTCCATCGTTGCCTGGCCGGTGTGGCTCAGTGGTTGAGCATCGACCTATGAACCAAGAGGTCAGAGTTCAGTTCCCGGTCAGGGCACATTGCCTGGGTTGCAGGCTCAATCCCGTGTGGGGCGTGCAGGAGGCAGCGGATCAGCGATTCTCGTCACTGGTGTTTCTTTCTCTCTCTCCCCCCTCCTTTCCTCTCTGAAGTCAATAATATATATATTCTTAAAAGACCATCGTAAATTCGATACAGTCGGTATTCTCACGGATGCTTTGGTACTTATTGTGAATCTTTATATCTGCTACCCACTGTGGTTGCAGCTGAGGGAGGTGTGACATTCTGACATAAACATTGGCCATTGAAATGTTGGTTGAAACTTTCATTTACTTCAAATGTAAGAGGAAGGTGAAATGAGGAAGGTCTCTGTCCGAATCGGAAGTTAGTTCATTTGCCGCTGATAGAGCAGCCTCATGCCGATAATAGGAAGGATGTCCTCAGTGTCCTGTGCTGGCACACTGTAACGACAGGCCCCGCGCTTTTAGGTTAATCTGCGTTATGAATATCCTTTCATCTCTTTTTCAACCAAATTAGTCAGAAAGACAGTTATTCAAACCTTGACTTGTAGCAGTTTCTGCTTCCTGTGTTGTAAATGTGGCCGAGTTCCTAAGTGTGACATCGCTGAGCGCAGCTTGGGAGGAAGTGAGCAGAGGACACGGTTTCGGGGTGCGTCCACCCAGTTTCAAACCCGGTGGTTCTCCGCCAGCCCCTCTGCCTCCGCTTTCCAGGGGACACTGGTTGTCCAGAGACTGGCTGTCCGGAGACTGGCTGTCCAGAGACACTGGCTGTCCAGAGACACTGGCTGTCCAGAGACTGGCTGTCCAGAGACTGGCTGTCCAGAGACACTGGCTGTCCAGAGACTGGCTGTCCAGACACTGGCTGTCCAGAGACACTGGCTGTCCAGACACTGGCTGTCCAGAGACTGGCTGTCCAGAGACACTGGCTGTCCAGACACTAGCTGTCCAGAGACACTGGCTGTCCAGAGACTGGCTGTCCAGAGACACTGGCTGTCCAGAGACTGGCTGTCCAGACACTGGCTGTCCAGAGACTGGCTGTCCAGACACTGGCTGTCCAGAGACTGGCTGTCCAGAGACACTGGCTGTCCAGAGACTGGCTGTCCAGAGACTGGCTGTCCAGAGACACTGGCTGTCCAGAGACTGGCTGTCCAGACACTGGCTGTCCAGAGACACTGGCTGTCCAGACACTGGCTGTCCAGAGACACTGGCTATCCAGAGACTGGCTGTCCAGAGACACTGGCTGTCCAGAGACTGGCTGTCCAGAGACTGGCTGTCCAGAGACACTGGCTGTCCAGAGACTGGCTGTCCAGTCACTGGCTGTCCAGAGACACTGGCTGTCCAGACACTGGCTGTCCAGAGACACTGGCTATCCAGAGACTGGCTGTCCAGAGACACTGGCTGTCCAGAGACTGGCTGTCCAGAGACACTGGCTGTCCAGAGACTGGCTGTCCAGACACTGGCTGTCCAGACACTGGCTTTCCAGAGACACTGGCTGTCCAGAGACACTGGCTGTCCAGACACTGGCTGTCCAGACACTGGCTGTCCAGAGACTGGCTGTCCAGAGACACTGGCTGTCCAGAGACTGGCTGTCCAGACACTGGCTGTCCAGAGACTGGCTGTCCAGACACTGGCTGTCCAGACACTGGCTGTCCAGAGACACTGGCTGTCCAGAGACACTGGCTGTCCAGACACTGGCTGTCCAGAGACACTGGCTGTCCAGACACTGGCTGTCCAGAGACTGGCTGTCCAGACACTGGCTGTCCAGAGACTGGCTGTCCAGAGACACTGGCTGTCCAGAGACTGGCTGTCCAGCGACATGGCTTGTCGCAGCTCTGGGGATGCAGCTGGCACTAGCAGGGATGCTGCCGAACACCCTACACGGCACAGGGCAGCCCAAGGCACAGTCATCAGATCCAAGACCATCTAGAATAATAAAAGCATAATATGCTAATTAGACCGGACAGCCAAACAACCTTCTGGACATCATTTCCGGACAAAGCTGCCACAGCAGGGGCCAAAGCCAAGGTGTTTAGGGGTGATCAGGCAGGTGAGTGGTTAGGGGTGATCAGGCAGGCAGGCAGAGTGGTTAGGGGCGATCAGGCAGGCAGGTGAGTGGTTAGGGGTGATCAGGCAGGCAGGCAGAGTGGTTGGGGGTGATCAGGCAGGCAGGTGAGTGGTTAGGGGTGATCAGGCAGGCAGGCAGAGTGGTTAGGGTGATTAGGCAGAGTGGTTGGGAGTGTTCAGGCAGACAGGTGAATGGTTGGGGGGGTGACCAGTCAGGCAGAGTGGTTGGGGGTGATCAGGCAGGCAGAGTGGTTGGGGGTGATCAGGCAGGCAGAGTGGTTGGGGGTGATCAGGCAGGCAGAGTGGTTGGGGGTGATCAGGCAGGCAGGCAAGCAGTTAGGGGCGATCAGGCAGGCAGGCCAGTGGTTAGGAGCTAGTGGTCCCAGATTGCAAGAGGGTGTAGGTGGGGCTGAGGGGACCACTCCTCCCCCCTACCCCTGCATGAATTTTGAGCACAGGGCCTCTAGCATGTAGTGAAATAACCAGGGAGTGATCCTTTTTTGTTGTTAACCCCCACCTGAAGATATTTTTTTCATTGTTTTTCATTGAGAGTGAAAGGGAGGGAGGGTGGGAGGGAGGGGGAGAGAAAGAGAGAGAAGCATCAATGTGAGAGAGACACATTAACTGGTTGCCTCCTGCATGCACCCTGATTAGGGGTGGGGAGCAAACCCTTGACCTGGAATTGAACTTGTGACCCTTGGGTGGACAGCCAACACTCTAACCACTGAACACACTGGCCAGGGCTGAATAATCAGAATGTGGCATAGCTACACAATGGGATGCTATTTGGCCACAAGAAGAATGAAGCGCCGAAACTGGTTTGGCTCAATGGATAGAGCGTCAGCCTTGGACTGAAAGGTTCTGGGTTCGATTCCGGTCAAGGGCATGTACCCTGGTTGCGGGCACATCCCCAGTAGGGGGTGTGCAAGATTGATGTCTCTCTCTCATCTATGTTTCTAACTCTCTATCCCTCTCTCCTCTCTGTAAAAAATCAATAAAATATATTAAAAAAAAAAAGAAGAAGAAGAAGAAGAAGAATGAAGCATTGGTACCTGCCACAGCACAGATAAACCTGAATGCTTTATGCTGTGGGGAAGAGGCCAGCCACATGTTCTATGATTTCATTCGTATTAAATGTCCAGAACAGGGGAATCTCTAGAAACAGATGATAGGTGAGCCTGGCTGGTGTGGCTCAGTGGTTGAGCACCAACCACGTGGTCACAGTTCGGTTCCAAGTGAGGCACGTGTCTGGGTTGCTGGCTTGGTCCTGACAAGGGATGTGCGGGAGGCAGCCGATCAGTGATAGCCTCTCATCGTTGGTGTTTCTCTCTTTCTCTCCCTCGCCCTTCCTCTCTGAGAAGAATAAGAGAGAAACAGTGCTGCCAGGGCTGGTGGGATGGGCGCCTGGAGGTGCGGTGAGGCTGTGTGCCGTTGTCTGAGTGTCACAGCGATGGCTGCGCGTCGTGCTGAATGCTGACACTGTCGGTGTGCGTGCTTCCACGGGGTTCTGTGGTGTAAAGGATGTCTCAGAGGGGGAGGGCGGGCCTGCCTGTCGGAAGTCAGAGCTGGTAGACGGCAGTGAGCAGGAGCGGGTAAGCTTCCGCCCGCCCTCCGTGGGCACCAGGGGCTCCTGCCGCGCTGCCCGCCCGTCTCACGCCGTGCTCAGCGGACCGCTGGCGCTCCCAGCACCCGGTGCGAGGGGCCGTGGCCCGCAGCCCCGCCAGCAGGCTCACTCTCCCCCTCCCTCTGGTTGGCATCGGCAGGAGACGGAAGAAAACAAGACCAAAGGATTCGATTACTTACTGAAGGCGGCGGGAGCTGGCGACAGGCAGTCCATGATCCTGGTGGCACGGGCTTTTGATACTGGCCAGAACCTCAGCCCAGACAGGTACTGTGGCCACCCCTGGGGGGCGCGGGTGGGGGAGAGGGGAGGACTGGGAACTGGGTCCAGGCGGAGCTTCCCCTCCGGGACCGGGGCCGGCCTGGGTGTCGGCTTCACCGGGGCCGGCCTGGGTGTCGGCTTCACCGGGGCTGGCCTGGGTGTCCGTGGTACCGGGGCCGGCCTGGGTGTCCGTGGTACCAGGGCCGGCCTGGGTGTCTGCGGCACCGGGGCCGGCCTGGGTGTCGGCTTCACCGGCGCCGGCCTGGGTGTCCGCGGCACCGGTGCTGGCCTGGGTGTCGGCGGCACCGGGGCTGACCTGGGTGTCGGCTTCACCGGGGCTGGCCTGGGTGTCCGCGGCACCGGGGCCGGCCTGGGTGTCCGCGGCACCAGGGCTGGCCTGGGTGTCGGCTTCACCGGGGCCGGCCTGGGTGTCCGTGGTACCGGTGCTGGCCTGGGTGTCCGTGGCACCGGGGCTGACCTGGGTGTCCGCGGCACCGGGGCTGGCCTGGGTGTCGGTAAAACGAAGGGGGGTCAGTGCGCGCCTGAGGCCTCCTGGCCAGCGTGTTCACCGCCCGGCCCTGCCTCCCGGGCCGTGTCCTCGGGACCTGTCCTCGCGCTGAGCGACAGACCGGAGCCGTCGTAGGAAATGGGTGTCAGAGGGCGGCTGAGGAGGAGGCTCAGGCGCTGAGGAGCCGGGTGAGGGAGAGGAAGGAGCTGAGCTGTGTGTCTGGGAGCAGAGAACCGGCCTGGGGCGAAGCCGGGCTGGGAGCCGGAGGAGAGGCAGCAGAGAGCCGAGGCCGGAGGCAGAGCCAAGGCTGGAGGCAGAGCGGAGGCTGGAGGCGGAGAGGAGGCTGGAGGCGGAGCGGAGGCTGGAGGCGGAGCGGAGGCTGGAGGCAGAGCGGAGGCTGGAGGCGGAGCGGAGGCTGGAGGCAGAGCGGAGGCTGGAGGCGGAGCGGAGGCTGGAGGCGGAGAGGAGGCTGGAGGCGGAGAGGAGGCTGGAGGCAGAGCGGAGGCTGGAGGCGGAGCGGAGGCTGGAGGCGGAGCGGAGGCTGGAGGCAGGGCGGAGGCTGGAGGCGGAGAGGAGGCTGGAGGCGGAGAGGAGGCTGGAGGCGGAGCGGAGGCTGGAGGCGGAGAGGAGGCTGGAGGCAGAGAGGAGGCTGGAGGCGGAGCGGAGGCTGGAGGCAGAGAGGAGGCTGGAGGCGGAGCGGAGAGCCGCCCCTCCCGGAGTCTGCAATGGCCATTCTCTCACAGGGTCTGAGCCGTGCAAAGGGGCCACTCGCCCCCTCACCCAGCCCCAGCACAGACCGATGGCGCCGGCTGCTGCCCGTGCTGCCAGGCTCAGGGAAGCCGCTCGCACCGCTGCGGGGAGCGGCCCTGACGGGACAGCCCGGTGCCCTCACTGATGTGCAGCCTGAGGGCTGGGCGAGGCCCGCACTGTGGTGGCAGCTGGTGCTGAGTCGGGGTTCCTGGGGGGGCCCCTGAGGGTCCCAGACCCGCTCCTCGGCCCCGGGGCCTTCTCCTGCCCTCCCGGCTGCCATGGTAACGCCCTGCTCGCTCTGTCTCCTGCCCAGGTCCCGGGACTGGCCGGAGGCACTGCACTGGTACAGCTCCGCCCTGGAGAAGTCGGACTGCGACGAGGGCGGGGGGTACGACGGGATGGCGGACGAGCCGCGGTACGCACTGCTGGCCCGGGAGGCCGAGATGCTGCTGGCGGGCGGCTTCCGGCTGCCCAGGGACCCGCAGCGGTCAGGTAGGACGGGAGCCTGCCCCGGGGGGGGGCAGGGAGGTGCGGGCCACGGCTCTGCCTCCTGGCCCTCCGTTCTGCCAGGCCGATCCTGCACGGGGCTGGCTAGGGGCTTCGTGGAGCTGGTGTGCAGGCGAGCATGTATATTTAATGGTCCTATGTCAACGGCTTGGGGTTTAGGGCTTGTTTGGTTTTGGTTTGGGTGGCGGTTTTACTATTAAAAATCAATTGAACTGACATTTCCTAACCTGAAACTCACCGTTGTAAAATGCACGCGTGCGGTGGAGTAAGTCTCTTCAGGTGCCGAGCACCCAGCACCGCCATCTCAGCCCAGAATACTCCCCGCTTGCCGAAGAGAAAGCCGGTCCCTGGTAGCAGTGACTTCCCGCCCCCTCGGTTCCTGCAAACCCCTAACCTGCTTTTTGTGTGGATTTACCGATTCTGGACATTCGTAAAGAGAACCATACAATATGTGGCTTCTGTGTCTGGCTTCTTTCACGGAGCATATTTCAAGGTCCATCCATGTTGTAGCGTGTATAGTACTTCATTACTTTTTATTACCTAACTATCTAGATGCCCCTTGCAGGAAGATTCCTGCAATAGAGCTTCCTGCTGTCTCCGCTGCCCACCCTCTTCTCTCCCTTCTCCCTGCCTTGCTTGCTTCTCTCCCTTCTTCGCTCCCTTCTGCAGGCTTGGCTTCTTTCTACGCTGTCTTCAGTCTTTGCTCTGGCCTGGGTATGCAAATTAACTGCCATCTTTGTTGGGTTAATTTGCATACTCACCCTGATTGGCTGTTGGGCATGGCTTGTGGGTGTAGCGAAGGTGCGGTCAATTTGCATGTTTCTCTTTCATTAGAGAGGATAACATTCCTTATACAAATGAGCTCTATTCTGCTTATCCACTCAGCAGCTGACACACATTGGATGTTTTTTCTGTTATACAATAAACATGCTGCACTCCTTATTTTCTTATTTCACAGGTAAGGGGAATGAGGCTAGGTTTTTAAAAAATGTTCAGGGTGAATACAAAATTAAGCAGTTCTATAATTCTTTATTTGGAATTCCTAAATCTCAGAAGCTCTCAAGAACCGTGTTTTTATTCGTGTGGCACAAATCCATCTGGTGCCAAACCTGCCCGGAACTGACAGTGGCTGTTTGTGATCTTTGTTTCTTCCGCTTGCATACCTTCCCCAAACGGGCCTGCGAAGGCTCAGCCTGCTTCTCATTGGCTCAGATGGAAGCACCCCCCACCCCTTTACCCCCTGTGCCAGTCCTGGTGCTCACTGAGCTGGCTGCTCTGATTGGCTGTGCCTCCGTCTGTCCGGGCCAGAGCCCCGCCCAGGTCGTCTGGAGGGAGGGGGAATTGGTGGTACTGGGGTGCAGCTCCCGGGGAGCTGGGGGATCCTGGGCTGGCTCAGCTGTGTGAGGCCCCTTTGCTGTCTTTCAGGCGACTTGTACACCCAGGCGGCCGAGGCAGCGATGGAGGCCATGAAGGGCCGGCTGGCCAACCAGTACTACGAGAAGGCGGAGGAGGCCTGGGCGCAGATGGAGGAGTAGCTCGAGGGACGCACTGGCTGGTCCGCACCGGGCTGGAGGGAGACCCGCCTCCTCGCCGCGGCTACGCGGCATTTCCAGTGTGTGGTGCACCAGCTTTTGTACACGTTCTTGGACCTGTCGGCAGAGACACGGCTGTCCCGGGCGGTGCTCGGGGCTGGGGTTGAAAAGCAGCCTGAGGACCGGCACATGGATGTGAGGTTCTGTCGTCTGTGTTTCCTCACAAGATGCAAGAAGGTGCTTTGGGGAACATTTGGGCTTTGCTGCCAGCGTTTCAGCCTCATTCCGAGCCGGACGAGGACTGTCTGCTGCACGGGAGCTCCGTGGGGGTGGCCGCTCCGTGGTGTGCACCCCCCATGCTCTGCCTCCCTCTGCGCGGGAGCACGTGCGCGCTGCGCCGCGGAGTGAGATGGACCGCGCCGCCCTCTTCGGCCGTGGGGGGCCCTCCCTCGGACGGCATCCTTATTTTCTAGTTTTTTTTCCTTCCTGATCCTCAGCTGGGTTCCTGGACCACGGCCAGATCCCGCGTTTATGCGTGGTTTCCGCAGACGGCTTTCCGGACAGGCCAGCGTGTGCGCCCGGTCCTGCTCTGAGCGCCCGTCCGCGGGGTGGGCGCCCACGGCCTCCGCGGCGCTGGCGTGGGGAGCCCTCTCCCCTCTCCCGGTGGGGCTCGGTCCGGCCCCCGGCTGTGCGGGAGGCAGCCTCTCCCCGCACTCACCTCGGGGCTCAGCGGCAGCTCCGGGCAGGAGCCCACTGGATGCCCACAGCCCTGTCCCCGCGGCGGGCTGCTGCACAGCAGAGAGAGGCCGCCTGCCTGCAGCCGCCGGCCGGCTCCGCCGCTGGTTCTGCGGTTGTCGGGGAGCAGCGAACGGGCTCAGCCGCGGCTGGTGTGGCTCAGTGGACAGAGCTCAGCCTCAGACGGAGGAGCTGGTTTTGGTTCTGGCCGCGGGCACACACCTGGGTTGCAGGCTTGGTCCTTGGCCAGGTTGGAGCACTTTGGGGAGGCAGACAGTCGATGTGTTTCTCTCACATCGATGTTTCCCTCTGTCTCTTTCCCTCCCTCCACTCTTTTTATTTTTTATTTTTTTTTATTTTATTGATTTTTACAGAGATGAAGGGAGAGAGACATCGACCAGCCGCCTCCTGCACATCCCCCACCGGGGATGTGCCCGCAGCCCATGCACATGCCCTTGACCGGAACCGAACCCGGGACCGTTCAGTCCGCAGTCCGACGCTCCACCACTGAGCCAAACCGGTTTCGGCCCTCCCTCCACTCTCTAAAAATCAGTTTAAAAATATCCTCAGGTGAGGATTAAAAAATAAAAAGAATTTGATTCGTATCAGTATGACTTCAGTTGGTATTTAAGTAGCAGAGAAAGCAGACGGCTGTGACGAAGCCCCGGTGACTAAGGAGCTTTGCTTTATTCGCTTAAAGCACAGGGTGTGACCCGCAAACCCTATGACCTGCTCGCGGAGCGAGGCCTGTGCGGAGCCGTGGGCGGGGCGGCTGGTTCCGGAGCCGGAGCGGCCGGGAGGAAAAGCCGCAGGGCCGGGCCGCCGGTCCCCTGGCGCCGCCACCGGCTGCCCCGCGTGGGCACTGGGCTTGTCACAGTTCCCGATGAGGCTCCTCTCCTCCCACAGATCAGGTAGCAGCTTTCTGTTTAAACCAGCTGCACGCAGTCACATTGCATACGTTAAATGTAAGTCCCAGGCAATTTCATTGTGGCTTCCTTCCCTCTTCAGAGTAATCGAGCCTCACGTAGTTCATGCCCCTTTGTTGTCATTCATTCAGCCAGCCCCTCCTCTCTCAGACTCATTTGCAAATCATTTGTTCCCTGATCACTTCTCTCAGTTCTTGGTTACGCATTAGTGTTTCCCTTTAACCCTGGGGTCAGTAAAGAGCCGGATAGAAAGTATTTTAGGCCACGTGCTCTGCAGGCTCAGCTCTGTGGTGGTGGAGCAGAGCAGCCACAATTAAACAAATGGGTGTCGCTGGTGTTCCAATAAAACTTTATTTTGAAGCCAGGTGGCTGTCTGGGCTGTAGTTTGCCCACCTCCGCTCCAGTCCTTGACTGAGACCCACTGCAGTAAGCTTTGGGCACAAGCTCTCCGTTTTCCCCTCGGGGCTCACACCGCGGCACAGAGCAGCACTCGGCGATGGCGGACACCGGGAGGCGTCACTGCACCCCGTGCTTCCGCCAGGGAGCGATGCAGTGCCCGGTGTGGCTGGAACCGCCACCCTGCCTCCGCCCCAGGCCTGCATCTCAGCACGGGCGCTCCTCGAGGAGGCGGCCGGCCCGGAGGTAGAGCCAGCAAATGCTTCTCTCAGGATCATTGAGTAAACCATCGGTAGGATGTTGAGATACTTCTGAGCCAGCAGGAGAATTTACTTGATCTTCAAAACCTAGTTTTGTGCTCTCGCTATCTCTCCTGCTCCCCAGCAGCTGCAGCCAAGAAGGTCGAGCTGTGGTTTCCGTGGGCACAGGATCCACCCGGACACGGGAGGCGCAATGCCAGGATCATCGGGGAGTTTTCCAGTTTCTTTTCCTATTTTTTAAAAAAATATATTTTATTGATTTTTTACAGAGAGGAAGAGAGAGGGATAGAGAGTTAGAAACATTGGTGAAAGAGAAACCTCGATTAGCTGCCTCTTGCACACCTCCTACCGGGGATGTGTCTGAAACCAAGGTACAAGCCCTTGACCGGAATCAAACCTGGGACCCTTCAGTCGGCAGGCCGATGCTCTATCCACTGAGCCAAACCGCTTTTGGCGGTTTTCAGTTTCTTAATGCAAAATGCGAGTTGGCATTCCTGTCCAAGAGGAATCCTGGGCAGATAAACTCGGCTGCCCTCTACAGAAGACACAAAACGGACAGAAGAAATTCAAAAGAAAAACCCCTGCCGTGCAGTCTGATTCCAGAGGCCATCACTGGTGCATCTCTTCCAGGAGGAACCGGAAACCTGAGGTTAGGAAAGTCAACGAGAACCAGCTAGCAGGGCTGCCAAGGAAGCAGAAGAGGCTAAGCAAGGCCTAAAAAAACAGCACTGGCTGCGCCTGAGCCGAGGGCTGAGGCCTGGGAAGGTTTCTGCTCCCCGTGCTGGAGGGAAGCGCTCAGTTGGCAGTAAAGACCTGACTATAACTAAACACACACACACCTAGTTTTGTGCCTTCTAAAGCTGGCACAAATGCTGAGCATGCAGCCAGCAACAGTCCCCTGTCTCCCCTCCTCCCCCACCACCTCGCATACCCAGCCCAATTGGAAACCAGCAGACTATCTTCCATGAAGAAACAGGTGAAGTCTGGGAGATTAGACAAGCAGAGTTGGGTTGTCATCTGGGGCCTCCAGTCACAGACGGAGAAAGTGAAGTTCTGAAAGGCAGAATCTTCGCGGTGACTGCCAGCCAGCTGCCAGACTGGAGCTGGGCTTTGAGAGCTGCTGTTATTTAGAGGACTCTGAGAGGAAAACGTAAACTCAAACTGGACTGTGCTATCCTTTTCCGTTTTACTACAGGTGGGACTGTGGGGAGGGGCTTGGCCCTGGCCGTGTGGTTCACTTGGTTAGAGCATCTCCCAATCCACCAAGGTTGCAGGTTCAATCCCTAGTCAGGGCACATACAAGACTCAACCAATGAATGTATCGATAAGTGAGATGACAAATGGGTGTTTCCCTCCCTCTCTTTCTCCCTTCCTAGCTCTAAAATCAATAAGCCGAAACCGGTTTGGCTCAATGGATAGAGCCTCGGCCTGGGGACTGAAAGGTCCCGGGTTCGATTCCGGTCAAGGGCATGTGCCTTGGTTGCGGGCACATCCCCAGTATGGGGTGTGCAGGAGGCAGCTGGTCGATGTTTCGCATTGACGTTTCTAACTATCCCTCTCAATTCCTCTCTGTGTAAAATCAATAAAATATATTTAAAAAAAATAAAATCAATCAATAAAGAACAGAATTTTTAAGGTTTTATTAATCTAAGAAGAGAAAAAAAACCCAAAACACCATTGCGTCTGAACGTTCTCTTCCCTCCGCCTCATTCGCAGCGCTGTGGGGACTTACCGATGCCACCTCGATGGCCCTGCCAGGTAGACTACCCTTCACTGCTTTAGTGACTTCATTTCTTCCCATCCCCACCCCTCACATTGGTGTGCAGTGCTGGACATGTTTTACCAGTCAAATGTTCACACAATGTGTGCAGCGCGCGGGTTTGTGTGTGACTCGTGTGTCTGGGCTCTGGGTAACCATGTAACACAGACACGGTGGACCTGGTGGGACCCGGAGGAGCGGCTTGCTGTGTAGATAAGGACGGAGTTCATTTTGTGAATGGTTTCTTCCCTCTGGTCCCACATCCAAGCGCCTCCTGCTGGCAGCGAGGAGGACCTGGCTGGAGGCAGAATAAGCTGGCTGCTCCAGGGAAAGGAGCAACCGGAGAGCGTGTGCCCGCTGCCCCGTCTCCTGGTTGGTTGTTCTAAGAGCTTTTGAAAACTGAACTTTTTAATGCAAGGCCTGATTTTTTAACATTTATAATCACCTTGGTTTTTTAAAAGGCCTTCCAGATTTGGTCCGTACGCTGCCGCTCTGCTTTAGATAAAGTGTGAGCCTCTTCTTTCTTTCATTTCTCTCAGCTGTCAGACAGAAAGAATGCCATTACAGAGTTGTCATCAGTTTCAAAGAAGAGGATGCATTTAAAAGATGCCTTATGACCCAAAGCGTAAGAAACTCGGCTATGGGTGTGATCGCTGGGTTTCAAGCTAATGGCGCTTTACTTTTAAGGAATTTGCACATCAGCATAGCTCTGGCAGCGGGCTGAACACACATTTGCATGCTCCTGAGTCCCCACCTGTGTGACACGAAAGAGATTGTGATGGCGTCAGCCCAAGAGGATGAAGACAAGGAGGCATCACAGCAACAAAATGCTGGATGCTGTAATTGAATTAGCGATTAAATTAGAAATGCCTCCAAGAGCCCTGACCGGTGTGGCTCAGTGGATAGAGCGTCGGCCTGCCCACTGAAGGGTCCCGGGTTCGATTCCGGTCAAGGGCATGTACCTTGGTTGTGGGCACATCCCTAGTAGGGGGTGTACAGGAGGCAGCTGATCGATATTTTTCTCAACTCCCTACCCCTCTCCCTCTCTGTAAAAAAATCAATAAACTATACATATTTTTAAAAAGCAGAAATGCCTCCAAGAAGACTGAATCCTAGGCAGCAGTAAGGGAACCTCAGGAACCTTCGTGTGATCATGAAGAACCCCAAAGGCTGAGGAACTCTTCCTTCTGGAAAGGGAAATAAAATGAGGCTAAAACTGGAGGATCCGTAGAAAGAAGATTAAAGCGTCCAAGTACTAGCTCCCTCCCCATGGAGCCCGCCAGCGCCTCCCTCGGCATGCGGAAGCTGGGACAGCGCCACAGGCCACTCTGCTAACAGGACTGCGTGGAGGGCTCCCCAGCCTTTTCCTCTGAGCCCCAGCTCTGCTAGCCTGACCCTCCCGACAGGCCAGCGATTGCAGAAATCTCCCGGGAATCTGACCAGCCCCAGATAAAAGACGGGAAGGTGTTCCCAGCCAATGAGACAGGCTGGCCTGAGTGCCTCACAGGAAAATGCTCAGCCGCGAACCCACACCCCCAGAAATGTCCAGAGCCTCATTGTTGAATGTAGAAAACCACCCAGCCAATGTCCACATGTCAGGAAAGCATGTCACATACAGGACATCAGAGCGACAGGAGAAAGTGTCTGCAGAAAGCTTCAGGGAGAAGAAACCTTTAAAAACAAAAAGTTACTGATGTCCTTACATAGATCAGGACATCCGCTAAAAGAGACCAAGGTGTGACTATAAACTCGTAAATACAATGTAACCCCAGAATGAGTAACCATACAAAGGCTGGGAAATACTTGAGGGAATCTAGGGGAAATAGAGAGAATCCTGGAGTTGGAGGAACAGGCAAACACCTGCACACTGTTCCACAGTGGAGTACTGACACTGTTTCTTTTTGCTTCACGGAGAAATCAGCCAAGGACAGCCCAAGATTGTGTGTGTGTGTGTGTGTGTGTGTGTGTGTGTGTGTGTGATTTAATCCTCATGAGGATATTTTTCCATTGATTTTTTTTTTTTTTTTTTTTTTTTTTTTAAAGAGAGGGAAGGACAGAGAGAAATACCAATGTGAGAGAAATACATCGACTGGTCGCCTCTTGCGTGCTCCTTGACCAGGACCGGGCCGGGGAGGAGCCTGCAGCTGGGGGACATGCCCTTGACTGGAATCGACCCAGACCACTTCGACCTGCATGCTGATGCTCTGTCCACGGAGGCACACTGTGTGGATTTCTAACAATCTTTCCTTGGCCTTTTAAACTCTGGGACCAGAACTCTAAGATCTTAATTTCATAGTCAAAATTTTCATATAGCATTTTAATATAAATTGAACTTACATGTAGATACAGGTATCATTTTTATTAATATTTACCATATATTGATTAAAATGTAAATAAAAGTAATAATCCTACCACTGTGCAAAAGTAAACAAACATTTTTATTGTAATACTAGAGGCCTGGTGCATGAAAATCATGCATTGGGGGGAGGGGAGTATCTCAGCCTGGATTGCGAGAGGGCGCAGGCCAGGCCAAGGAGCCCCCCCCCCCCCCCCGGTGCTCACTTGGGGCCAGGGAGGGATGCAGGAGGTTGACCAGCCGGGAAGGGACCGTGGGAGGGCTCCAGGACATGTCCAGCCCCTCTCGCTCAGCCCCAACTGGCCAGACCCCAATAGCAAGCTAACCTACCGGTCAGAGCATCTGCCCTCTGGTGGTCAGCGCACATCATAGCGACTGGTTGACTGCCTCCTGGTGGTCAGTGCATGTCATAGCAAGTGGTTGAGCAGCCTTAGCATATCGTTAGCATATTACGCTTTGATTGGTTGAATGGCCAACCAGACACTGAGCATATCACGCTTTTATTATACAGGATAATTAGGGCTTCCCAAAGATTTGGTGTCTCTTTCTATCTTGACATACTTATCAGTATTTAAGGCCACCAAAAGGAACTCAGTCTGTTTGGGACTGGCTTTGTTTGTTCCTTTTATGAGCCCTTTTTTTTTCTACATGCAGTACTTACGTTTCTTTCTGATTTCATGCACGATTTTAGTTTTTCTCATTATAACCTAAATCAGTTTCAAACAACCAGAGCTCTAATTGTTAAATAGTATCTATTGGGGGAAAAAGAAGTATAATAGTCTCCGTTAAAACAAAAGAAAGTAACTTATTTTTTCTTTCTATTCCTCATCCAAGGACACATTTCCATTGATTTCCAGAGAGAGAGGAAGGGGGGAGAGTGAGCAACATGGATGTGAGAGAGAAACAGCAATCAGCTGCCTCCTGACCTTACTTTCTGTCAATCTGGTGCACGGGCCAACACTCCAACCAACTGAGCCACACTGATGAGGCGGAAGAAAGTAACTTTTTAAGAAAGTCTAGGAACCTAACTTTTAAGTTTGAGAAAGATCAGAGAACTAGATGGGGAAGATAATCTTTTTTAAAAATGCAAAAACATTTATTGGAACAAAGGGATGTGTGTTCCCAGAATCACAGGGCCCATCAAGTACATAGCTAATGGATAGTAGATCTATTCCAAGATTCATCTTCACAAAACTCAGAACGTTCAGAACAAGGAAAATATTCCGGGAGCTTCTGGGGGTAAGAAGCAGCTTTGTACGAAGGACGGAGGATCAGAATGACTTCAGACGTTTCAATGGGAACACTGGAAGTTGGAAGTCGATGCCTTCTAAGTTCAGGGGGGAATGCTCTTCAGTCTACAATCTGAAGTTCAAACTGTTAATCAAGCGTAAGAGTAGAATAAAGACATTTCAGACACGTAAATTCTCCAGAAACGTAATGTAATCTCGCATGCACGCTTTCTCTGGAAGGTGCAGGAGGATTTGCTCGGTCAAAAGCATGGCCCTGGCCGGGCGGCTCGGTGGGAAGATCATTCTGTACACCAAAGGAAGGAGATGTTGTGGGTTTGATTCCGTCAGGGCACATACCTAGGCTGCGGGTTCAGTTATCATTTGGGGTGTGTACAGGAGGCAATCCATCAATGTTTCTCTCTCACATCTATGCTTCTCCCTCTCGCTTCTTTTCCCTCTAAAAAAACTCAATAAAAATATGTCCTCGGGTGAGGATAAAAAAGAGGCAAGGGGGGATGTGAGGGGAATAACAAGAAATACTTATCCAGAAAAGAAAAGAAAAGAAAAGAAAAGAAAAGAAAAGAAAAGAAAAGAAAAGAGGCCGAGTCAGTTCCCCAGACGAGGGGAAGGTGAGTCTGTAGAAGGGAGTCCCGCCCCTCCAGGAGACACAGGGAGAAATGTTTTCCGAGAAGCTGAAGCTGGAACTGGAATCGGGTTCAGCTGCTCACCAAAATGAAAGCTAAAGTCAGGAGACGGGGCCGGTGCAAGAGGAAAGACGTTTACTCAGGTGCCCTGACCCGGGAGAATGGCGGACTCCCGCCTCAAAGACCACTCCCTCCTGCCAGGCCCATGATTCTTGGAGTAATGGACAGGGGAAGCTTTCTTCTGTCCATTCATCTTTCCAGCTTTCGGCATGCGCAGTGCGAGGCCCTCCCCCTGCACCATCTTAGCCAATGGGGAGACTCCCCGGCCCTCCCTGACTGTCTATATATTAACAGTTCACAACTCTGGACCCTTCCCGACCCTGGGCCCTGGACATCTCACAAGGGCAAGCGGGGGGAGGTCTCATCTCCGGTGGTTCTCCTGCTGTCAAGGGGTGTCGTCTGACCACCCCCAGGCCCAGAGGTTCTTGCTGTCTGCCAAAGGAGAGGGGGGTCAGGGGGGGCATTCTTCAGCAGGTGCTTTGTCTGGAAGGCGGTGTGTGGCTGTAGAGGTCGCACTGCTCAGCGAGCGGAGCTGGAACGGATCGCTTCCTGTCCCCAGAGGCGGAGTCACAGACGGCTCCGAAGGGAGGGCTGCTGTGCGGACAGACAGGTGCTCAGCGAGGTGCATGGCTGGTAGTGCAGGGGTTGTGGTGAAGTCAGAACTGGAGAGTGAGGTATAAGGTTCTCCTTCCTCCCAACTGGTGGGTGGAGTTATGACATTACTGGCATCTGTCACAGAGACATCTCTAAGACATTGAGCCATCAATCAGCGCCTGCCAAAGTGTCCTGGAGCCCACCCCTTCCTGTTCTGCCCTGGGTCCAACCCTCTCCTGTTCCTCCCCTGAAAAGGACCCCCAGACCAGCCACGTGCTGCTGATCCTCCATGTCCAGGTGGCAGCCCGGCTGGGACCATCCCCCCTCCCAACTCCTTCAATTCTGATTTCTCTACCTCCGTAATGAGTCCCGCTCATTACTGGGGAATAAACTTTACTTTAACACTCCTTGGTGGTCAGTTTCCTGTGTCTCAAACCTTACATGAGGGATCCCCATAATCTAATGCTGAGTGGGGCTGTGGATGACATTTGCCCAGGAGGCCACCGTCTGGGCAGTGTGGACAAAGGTGTCATCGGTCCAAGCGTGAGCATAAAGTATAACAATTGTCAAAACACAGTAAAATGAGAAGAAGCGTCATCACTGAGTGTTGGAAGGCACGGCTCCCTTCCAGAAGAGGGATTCAGATCTCCTCACAGCCTCAGCAGCAGCTGCAGAATCAGAGTCCTCCTCAGGACGCGCCCGCCCTGGCTGAGTGGGTCCCAGGCTCGGCCCCGGGGCTCAGGGACAGCGTGCTGTCATGGGCTGCAGAGGGCCGGTCGCTGCTGGTGAGCCGCTGCTCGGACCCAGCCCCGGGTCCTCAGCAAGACCGTCCTGTCCCGGCGGGAACGGGAGGGCTCAGCGGAAGAGGAGGAGCGCACGTGTGCCAGGTTGTCAGTGCTCCCTAAACGTGGTATATACTGTTCGACGTTTTTGTTCACGTTCTAGTCTAAAGGGATGCCCCAAGGATTTTGGAAGGGTCCCCCACAGCCTGTTTGGAAAGGGCTTACGTTAAGGCCATCCTGGGTGCTGTTCTAATCTGGAGTGCCGGGACCCGTCTCAAATGCGCTTCCTGGCGTATTTCCACCAGAGCCTGTACCGTATGGTTTCCTGTCTCAGTCTGCCTTGTAGGCTGGGTTTCCCAGGTGAACGGAGTCTTCGTTGGGTCTGTAGTGCCTCTTCCATCTTCCGGGAGGTTTCTGAAGTGAACGATGGTCTCTTGTCGCTTTGAATCAGCAGGCGTCTTCAAACTACGGCCCGCGGGCCACATGCGGCCCGCAGAGGAGTCTGATCTGGCCCGCCAGGTTTTTTGGGCAGTGAGCGCAGCTGAGGTGTTACAGTAGGAATTAGTAGTTCATATAGTCCGGCCCTCCAGCTCTCTGAGGGACCGTGATCTGGCCCCCACTTTAAAAAGTTTGAGGACCCCTGCAAGCCGTAGGCTAAGGGGTTGTTCCTTTGAGCAGTTTTGCAGCCTCAGTTGCCTTCTCAGTTCTAGTGAGGTATACATACCTCCACCCACCCAGAAAAGGTGTCCACTAAATCTAATGAAAGTTTAGTTTCCTATGTGTTTAGGCATTGGTATAAAGCCAACTTGCAAGCCCTCAAGCAGGCATATCCCTTTACACTGTCCTCCCTTTCCTGTTGGGGCATTTTCTGTTTTAGGCTTGTTGCTCGAGCCTGTCTGCCAAGCTGGGATGATCTTTCGAGTGATCCTCTGTAATAAAGGCCCTCAGGTGCGGTCTGATGGGGTCTGTTCAAGCTCCTCCCGCAGTGTGGGCGTTTGAGGATGGCACAGACCGGAGCTTCCGGGGGAAAGATCGTGCCGTGAACGCTGACCTTCCAGGGTCAGTGTGAGAGAACCCCATTCGCAGCCAGTTCCTCGCCTCGCCTGGGTGACGGGTTTGAATTCCGACAAGCCCTAGTGGGGAGTTTAAACCCCAGGACGTGGGGCCCTGGGCGGCTCGCCCTGCCGCTTCCGTGGCACGTGGTTCCCTGGCGGGAGTGGGCCGCCTCCGTCCGGCGGCGCATCTGGCCATCTGCTCTGGTCTCACTGTCCCGGCTGCTCTGACGTCTCTGCGTGTGTGAGGTCCTTATTCCCCGAGAGCAAGCGCCTCCTTTCTCCCCACGTTGCCCGCGGCCAGGACTGCATGATGCTTCCCCTGGGAGAGTCCTAAGGCTTTGGTGAGGGCTGAGGTTCGCCTTTCGTGCTGAGGCCTGGGCTTCTGCTGAGATGCAGAAAAAAGCATTCTTCCCATCCAGGACTTAAAACCGCTTTTTGTCTGGGGCCGCGTAGTCGGAAGGATGAGGGTTGGGCAGGAGGATGTGTTGCTCGTGGCCCTCAGGTTCTGTGCTCACCGATATTCATCAGAGTGAGGCGTTTTTACTGGCAAATGGGGGTGTTATAGGGAGACTGGCCTGACCGAGTTAATCCTGATTTTAAGAATTTCTACAATTTCATTTTAAGAATGCCCCTTAAAAGCTTCCTTTTCAAGGTGGTATTGTTTCTTCTGTGGGTCCAGCACCCCTTCTTTTCAGTTAATTTTAAGAATATATTTTGTTGATTTTTATAGAGAGGAAGGGAGAGGGATAGAGAGCTAGAAACATTGATCAGCTGCCACCTGCACTCCCCCTACTGGTGGATGTGCTCACAACCAAGGTACATGCCCCTGACTGGAATCGAACCTGCAGACCAACACTCTATTCACTGAGCCACACCGGTTAGGGCTTCAGTTCATTTTTATGGCTCAGCTGTTAACTGCCCTGGCTGGGGTGCCATCGTCCCAGACAGCTCCCTCCACCTGCGAGGCGCCCTCGGGGGGAGGAATGCAGCTCTGGGTCCTTCCGGGAAAGTCAGGAGCAGCTGGAGCCGGAGAGCAGTCCCAGCAGGACTCCCAGACACAAGTGCTGCCGCTCAGGAGAGAAGGCTGTCTGTGCAGCGACCTGAACTGATCCAGGCCCGCGCTGGGAGCAGCAGCCTGGCATGCAGAGAACTACGCATTCGCTTCTGATCCCCACGCTGGCGTTCTAGAGGCTGAAGGACGCCTGTTTCTATAATTGCCTGGCCACCCCAGTGGCTGCCAGCACAGCTGAATGTGTTTGGTCCGTGTTGTATTGAGCACTGAGTACGTAGCTCCCCTAAGTAAGAGGAAGTCAATTAGCTTGTTCCCCACGTCCATTGTGCTTGGGGCTCCTGAAGAGAGACAGTAACAGGTCAGGAGGTGTCTTGAGGAACCCCCAGGCCTCCTCATTCATCGTCAGATTCATCACCACTTTCTAACATTTCTCTGCAACGGCTTCCGTCCTTTTTCTTTTTACTGTTTTTTGAAAAAATATTTTTATTATTGATTTCAGAGAGGAAGGGAAAGGGAGACAGAAATACCAATGATGAGAGAGAATCATTGATGGGCTGCCTCTTGCACGCTCCCCACTGGTGATCCAGCCCATAACCCGGGCGTGTGCCCTGACCGGGAGTTGAACTTTGACCTCCTGATTCATAGGTCCACACCAGCTGGGCTCTTTTTTATTTCTGAGTCACGGGCAGTCCTTTGCCCAAACGGCCTCTCGCTTTGCAACAGGCGCATTGATTGGCACCTAACAGGTCCTTCCCTTTTCCTTCCGTTCTGGCTTCTTCTGTTTTCCTGTTTCTAAGAAAATGGTGGCCTGCCTCCACTTCCTGTGTCCTGGCCACTGTGAACCGTAAGGCCATTCCATCCGCCCCGAGGTCCATTCCCAATGCTCCGTCCGGGCTGAGCTTCCTCCTCATGTCGGGGGCACTGTGCTCAGTAAAAGTCACATTGACCGTGTGGACATTTCCTAGTGCCTGACTCTCTGAAAACTCAGAAGGGTCTTCATCTGGTTTCTCTTGAACGGCCTGTATCATATCCGGGCCTCTTTTGTGCAGGCACCCTTTTCTCCAGCCCTTCCAACGTGCACCTTTTATAATGTTCTCGGATAAGACCAGACGTCCCGCTTTTGGCGGGACAGTCCCGATTTTTAACAATTTGTCCCGCCTCCCTCGGCGTTTTAAAAAAGTCCTGATTTTTGGAAAGAATGCACAACAAGCTAGGGAACAGCGGGAGAACCAGAAGGGAATATACTGTTTTCGGCGGCCATGTGGCTATTTAGCCAGGATATGAATTTTATATTATTTTTGTTAATTTTATAATGTTAAACTTTAATAATAACAAATAATTGTTGAGAACTGATTATCAAGAACTGCTTATCAAAGTTCGAATTGTTGATCAGTTGTTAGAATTCACTCAAATGAGAAATATGCCAAAGAATAAAATACTATACATAATTTTTTATTTATTATATTTGTAAATTGTACTTATGTTGAAATTTAAATAAATATGTTACAATACTATTTTTGCGTTCTATGAAAATTTTTGTTGCTCCATATAGACCAAATTTTTAATCAAAAAGCTCCCCCCGCCGCCCTGGTCAATGGTGTTCCGCTTTACCAATGTTAAAATCTGGTCACCTTATTCTAGGAAGGCTGGGTCCTCATTTATACAGGGGTGGGGCTGTTGTCCCTCTGACCTATTTCAAGGGAACCCACCGGAAGGGGGGATGACAGGAGAAGTCCTCCTGCTGCTAATCCTGGTCACCTGGGTTCCGGACATTAGAGAGACTCATTTCCTTTTCTTCCCAAGTCTTACTGACAGGGTGGGGTTTTATAGTCAACTAGAGGCCTGGTGCACGGAATTCGTGCATGGTGGACAAGGGAGGGGTGTCCCTCAGCCCAGCCTGCACCCTCTCCAACCTGGGACCCCTCGAGAGATGTCTGACTTCCTGTTTAGACCTGATTCCAGTGGTCCCAGCCTAATTGATGTCTAACTGCTCCCCTGCCAGCCTGTTTGCCCCCAACTTCCCTCCCCTGCCAGCCTGGTCACCCCTCTCCCGCTGCCCTGCGGCAGGACCAGCGGCCGACGCCCCTCCCTTCCCCTGCCTCTGCGGGAGGGGCGGTGGGGTGGTGCCTTCTCTCCCTCCCGCACGGCCCTCGGCCCTCTCAGTCCCTGTTGCTTTGTCTGGATGGACATCCGGTCTAATTAGCATATTACCCTTTTATTAGTACAGAGGATAGCACTGAAAGTCTGGCCATAGTAATCAGACAAGAAGTAAGACCCATTGTTCACAAATGATGTGATATTGTACATAGAAAATCCTAAAGAATCCACAAAAAAACAAACAAAAACTACTAGATTTAATTTGGCAATGCAGCAGAATACAAAATCAACACCCAAAAATCGATGGCTTTTTGTACACCAATAATGAATTCTCAGAAAGAGAAACTAAACAAATAACCCCTCTTACCATTGCAAAAAAAAAAAAAAAGTTAAGATACAATATTTAGGAATAAACTTAACCAAGGAGGCAAATGACCTGTACTCAGAAAACTACAGGACATTGAAAAAAAGAGATTGAAGAATATATAAAAAAGTGGAAGAATATTTTATGTTCATGGAATGGTAGAATCAACTTAGCTCAAGGCAGGGCCCTGAGGACATGCCCGCTGCTGTGCCTCCTGCCGCCTGGCGCTCCACACTCGCTCCGGCACCTCCGTGTCCGATCCTTTCCGTTTCACCGTCCATTCTGTAAACTCCTTCCTCCCCCAAATCGCTTCTTTGCTAAGTGAGCCAGCCTTGATTCCTGTACCATTAAAATGTCCATACTACCCAAGGCAACCTATAGATTCAATGCAACCCCTATTAAAATACCAGTGGCATATTTCACAGATCTAGAACAAACACTCCAAAAATTTATATGGAAGCAAAAAAGACCCTGAATAGCTGCAGCAATCTCGAGAAAGAAAAACAAAGTTGCAGGGATCACAAAACAGATATCAAGTTATACTACAAAGCCATTGTAATCAAAACAGCCTGGTACTGGCACAGAAACAGACATCTATTACCCTGATTCCCCGAAAAGAGGACAGTGTCTTATATTAATTTTTTCTCCCAAAGTTGCGCTACGTCTTATTTTCAGGGGATGTCTTATCTTTCCAGGCGCTAGGTCTTATTTTCGGGGAAACACAGAAAAGAGACCCAGAAATCGGCTCAGGCCATTATGCTAATTAATATTTGGAAAAAGAGGCAAAAATATACACTGAGTCAAGACAGTCTCTTTAATAACTAGTGCTGGGACCCAAGCTGGTTTGGCTCAGTGAACAGAATGTCAGCCTGTGGGCTGAAAGGTCCTGGGTTAGATTCCAGTCAAGGGCACATGCCTGGGTTTTAGGCTCAATCCCCAGTAAGGGGTGTGCAGGAGGCAGATGATCAATGACCCTCTCTCATCATTAATGTTTCTATCTTTCTCCCTCTCCCTCCCTCTCTGAAATCAATAAAAATATATTTAAAATAAGTAAATAAATAAAAAACACACAGTTGATCTAAAAACATGGATAAATAAAACACCATTAATTTATGTATAAAAAATGAAAATAAATTATATGCCATTAATCCTAAAATGCAAAACAATTTTAGAGATATTGAAATGTGAAAATGTGTGCCTTAGAAACAATGACGGACAGTGTGTCAGACATTGAGCTGGACATAAATAGTCATCTCTAACTCTACAGCAAGCCTCATTATTGTGACTATTTTGCAAACGAGGCTAACGGGGGTCTCATAGGAGGAGCATTTGCCAAGAACGCTTTCATTCATCAAAGAGGAAGGTGGAGGTTCAAAGGTCACATCTCATCAGCGTTCCAACATCATGCCACTGGTGTGCTAGTCCCGTGGCCGAGCAGCACCTTGCGGGGACTCCGGCAGTGTGTCTGCAAAGCTGGAACTTAAGGAGCTGTTCGCAGTGTGCTGCCAGCCATGGAGCTGTGCCTGAATCAGCAGGTCTCACTAGGTCTGTCACTGAGATGGAACTTTGAGTGGACAAGTTGTTAGATGACCCAGATGACCAGAGAGAGTGCTCGTTTCTGCCCTTATTAAGCATTGTCTCCAGGCCAAAGGGGTGCTGGTCACCCGCGGCGGGGTGTGCTCTGCAGGCAGCCACGGTGTCTCTGTCAGCACAGCGTTCCTTTGGGGGAGGCCCGGAGGCCCAGAGGGTCCTGGGTTGTGGGTACAGGAATCAAGGCTGGCTCACTTAGCAAAGAAGCGATTTGGGGGAGGAAGGAGTTTACAGAACGGACGGTGAAACGGAAAGAATCGGAAATGGAGGTGCCAGAGCGAGTGTGGAGCTCCAGGCGGCAGGAGGCACAGCAGCGAGGGTCCTCAGGGCCCTGCCTCCAGCTCAGGCACTGGTGTCCAGGCCCGGCCGGCCGAAGCCTCCGGTGGGCCACGTGTGGGCTTTGTGCCGCCCCATGGTGCTGGCACCACAGCTTCCCGGGTTCTGCAGAGAGGAGCGCTCCCTGGGTGAAAGGCAGAACTGGAAGCAGCAATGGACAGGCTTCCGGAGAGGCAGAGACAGCAGAGCAGAGTGAGGGCTCCCTGTGTGAGGAAGAGGAAAAGGCCCGAAGGAGCCTGTTCACAACCAACCTGGATCCACACTCGGCGGGGACATTGTTTTTAAAAACCATTTTCTGTGAGTCTCAGGCCAAGTAACTGCATGGTCTGCGTGTGCAGCGTGATGAGGTTTCCAACATGGGCAGAGAGCCCCCGCCCGCCCCCACAGGGGGGCCGCTCCTGTGGAAGCAACGGTGAAGCGTTATATAGGACAAGAGAGTGATTAATAAAACGGACAAGAAAAGAACGGCCAGTTTCAGTTCGTTATACTCTCATGTGACAAATAACAGCCATCTCGGTGGCCAGAGAACTAGTTTCCCGGTACAAATCTCAATGCTATTAAATCTCACAAGAAAAATGCTTAAGCATTTTATCAGGCATGTCCATTTCTTTCCAGAAGGAGACTCATGTAGTGAGATTTGGCCTCAGACCCCTTTTATGGGGACAAGAGAGTGAAGAATGGAGGGGATCCAGGACTGAGCCCCGGCCCCTCACTGCCCACAGCTGAGGGCTTATGCATGGGGACTCTTCTCTTGGCATCCGAGGCTGGGGTCGGGACAAGTGGCCGGGGTTGGATCTGTGGTGCTTGCTCCCTCCACACCCCCCTCCTCTCCAAGGGCAGAGACGTGGACACACCGAGGGACAGCAGGGTGTTGCGCCCCACCCCCCAAAAGCTGCTGGGAGCCTGTGGGGCAGGAGTTCTGATGCTGCTTCTGCTCCTCCTGCTCATTGGCTTCCCATCGGAGTGTCACCAGACTGTGTGAAAGGGGAACAAAGCTCAGTGATTCTGAGCATTTTTTTTTTTTTTTATGTCTCCTGGCCACCTGTATGTCCACTTTGGAGAAGTGTCTGTTTAGGTCCTTTGCTCATTTTTCATTTGGATTGTTTGTCTTCCAATTAAAGCTGAGCCCCATTACACAGCTGTCTGGTAATGACGGAGCTTGTAAGACGGTAAGAAACTCCTTGTTAAGTATCCCATTCGGAATGCATTAGTAGGGACAGACCTGAATTGCTCTAGAATATTCTGGCAGAAATATCTCTAGTGTCAAGGGGATAGGTTGACAGCTACCAGGTACCACCAGCTGTAGCATCAAAGAGGAATTTATTATAATGATAAAGGGATGTCTGCAAGCATGTGACTCCCTCTGAGCCCTGGGGAGGGCCTGGAGCTGGGAGCCAGAAAACCACTGGATTTCTCTGGCTTTGATCTTTTTATTTTATCAACTTCCTTTTCCACGCACTAGCTCTCTCTCCTTCTCCAATCCCTCTCGCAGCCTGTGGCCGCCCCAAACCCCGCTTTCTCCGGTGTTCCAGTCAGTCTCAGAGACTAATTCCAACAAAATGGTCAAATGAGCGCATCAGG
The DNA here is from genome assembly GCF_014108245.1 of Pipistrellus kuhlii. Lineage (NCBI taxonomy): Eukaryota > Metazoa > Chordata > Mammalia > Chiroptera > Vespertilionidae > Pipistrellus > Pipistrellus kuhlii. Next base: position 1,708,296 of record NW_023425531.1, read on the forward strand.
AATTTAGGATGTCTCCGGTCAGATTCTCAGAGCGTCTGATTGGTTAGACTTGAGTTCTCTGTCCCTGGTGTCAGGAACGCACCCACCCCCGCTGGTCAGGAATTCCTAGAAAATGGGATTGGGCAGAGACTCCAGCAATTGTTTTCACTATTGAAAATTGATATTTCCTTTTAGAAAACCCAGAATGCAGCTCCCAAATAAACACAGTCCTTCGGGGACTAAACCCCATGACTAGATCAGTGCTGCTGTTCAAGGACCAGTCAGTCCTCATTTAGCTTTAACCACCCGCCTCTCCCTCCCACATCCCTGGCAGGTACCCCCATACATGCTGCTTCTGTACTTAAAAAAATTCCTTTAAATAAAAGCAACAAACTCTCCACGTACAGTGAAATCTTTGCACATCAACTTATGTAAAGGTTAATGGAAAATAAAATAGCTCAAAGAGGAACTGAAGAGAGAAATAATGGAATGCCCACGTTTGGGTGTGTGCCAACTTGATATTAACCAGAAACTTGAATATAACACCTTCTCATCCTTATTATTTTGTCTTTCTTGCATATAACAGCTGATTATAAACAACTTAAACGTCCATTTTCATGGCATGGAATAAATTGGATCTATATGTATCATAATAGACCTCAAAAACATAATGTGGAGTAGAAAAACAAGATGCAGGATGACATTGGTGCAATATAGCAATATTTATGTTAAGGAAAAACATCTAAAAGACCTTACTATACATTGTTCATGGGTATATATAAATACAGGAAATGGTTGGGAAGGATACACATCAAATTCATGATAGTAGTTACAATCAGGGAGGGTGCTGGGGAAGGGGTCTTTTTATTTGTAATGATCTAAGATAATTTTTAATGGAGTTTTAAAAGGACAACATATTCATACCATTCCCTACGTCACTTTTAAAAAAAGTACAGTACAGGAAAATAATTGGTGGTGAGAATATGGATGATTATTTTTTCTTTGTATTTTTTTCTGTATTTTAAATAACTACATACATCAACATGGATAGGTATGTTAAAATAATGGGTGAAAAACTAGTTAATTGCAGATAACAGTATGAAAATGTTTATGCAAAAACCACACTCAAAACAAAACAAAACAAAACAAAACAAAAAAATGGAAACAAAACATCCATTTTCCTCAGATACATCCGTATCCAAATTCACAGCAAAAGATGCAAAAGGACACAGAAGCTGGTAATGAAGGCGCCTCTGCGGAGGGGCCCAAAGTTCCAACAATTTGCAGTAACTGGCGCGCTAACCCGCCCGGCCTGCGAGCCCGGGGCGGGCGGGCTGCGCCGGGCCCGCCTTCCTCCGCGGAGCCCGCCGGGTCCGGGCCGGAGAACCGGGCCCGGCCGCGCGGCCCACGCGGAACGCGGATCCTGAACCGCTTTTCGCTCTGCAGTCTGGGCTTACATGTCCCAGCAAACGTCTGAATGCATGGCCCGTTCCCAGAGCTGGAATTTCCGGATCCTATGGCAATTATGCTCTTAATGCTTGAGGAATGTCACATTGTTTTTCTAAATATTTCTTTTACGATCAGATAAAACACACATCACAGCGAAGGGGCGGTGTACTTCCTTGTAAATGCATTAAGGAGCCCTCTGGGGAGGCCAGCCAACATCTGGGTAGCGTGGCCGAGCGGTCTAAGGCGCTGGATTAAGGCTCCAGTCTCTTCGGGGGCGTGGGTTCGAATCCCACCGCTGCCACACAGGTCCTTTTGTCCCTCCTCGCAGCACGGTTTTGCGGGCGCCGGTGCGCCCCCTGCCGGCAGGTGGAGGCCCGGGGAACGCGGCGGCGAGGGGCGGGCCCCAGCGGCATTGTGGGTAAGAGGAAGTGCGAGGCCGGGCCTCGCTCCCCCCACGTGTCCGCCGGAGTTTCTCCAGCAACAACATGGCCGCCGCCTGAGCTGGGAGCCGGCGCCGCCGCTCTGAAGCCCCCGGGAGCCTGGGCCGCCGCCGCCGCCCGCGGCCTCGTGGAGGTGAGTGCCGAGGCCGGCGCCCCCGAGCTGCCCGCCTGCCCGCGGCGGGGCGGCCTGGGCCGCGGGGAGCCCGAGGCCGCGGGTGCGGGGCGGGAGGAGCAGCCCGCTTCGGGACCCGCCGGCCGCGCTCTCCGCCCTCCGCCCGGGAGCCCGGAGGCCGCGGCGCCGGCGGTGACTCAGGCCGAGCGCCTGTCCGGGCAGCCGAGCCCCGGCGTGGCGGCGGCTGCGCGGGTCTGGCCGCCGGAGGGCGGGGACCATTGGGCCGATGGCGGGGTGCCGGGCTGCTGCCGCGGGCCGCCCCCTGCGCCTGCCCGGCGTTCCCGGGGAGCCCGGCCCGGCCGGGCCTCAGCATGGCGGCCCCGGTCTGCGTGCCCCGGAGCGGCGTGGGGCAGGAGGCCGGCGTCCCGGGGCTCCCGGTCATCTGTGCAGTGGGGCTGGGAGCCAGAAAACCGGGGGTGGTGAGGGCGGGTGGGGCCGCGAGGCCGGCTCGGGACGCGCTGCCGGGTCAGACCCTCGGACGGTGGAGAAAACGGCGCCCGGTGGACACGTCCCCGTCACAGCGCGGAGCCCTCGGCGCGGCCTCCGGGATGAAAAGGGGAGCCCCCGCCCGGGCCGCTCCCCGCGGTGCTGGGCCGCGGACGCGGGCCTTGAACCCGCGCAGTTGGGCTCGGGAGTCCAGGCCCTTGGCCATTGTGCCACGCCGCCTGCTCGCAGGGAGAGAGCGGAGCAGCGGGTAAGAATGAGAGGAAGGCTCTTCGACATCAGCCAGACCCTGGCTGCCGTTCCCCAGCGCCGTGACCTTGGCAAGCTACTCCCTGAGCCTCAGTTTACTCCTTTATTTTTTGGAGGTGATAAATCTGTACTTATTGAGGAAATGAAATGAGAATAGGGCTAATTCTTTAAAAAATTTTATTTTATTGGTATTAGAGAAGGGGCAGGAAGAGAAGGAGAGAAAGAAAAAAGTGTGGATTTGTGTTCCACTTACTCGTGCACTCAGTGTATGTTGGTGCATAGGACCAGGCTCTCACCTGCCGGGATCAGCTACCTGGCCAGGGTCTTAGTTCTCGGCCCGGAGCCCAACTGCCTTTCACCGTGAAGCCAGGGACTCCGAAAAGGGAGAGCCTTGTTCTGAGGGTGTAGAGCCAACTATGATAGAAGCCAGGCCTGGGCCTTGCCCTGGGCTCCTTCCCCTTCACCCTATTGTCTTTCCCCTCAGACCCCTCTCCCTCTCCCTTCGGCAGCTGGAGAGCTTTTGAAATTGCTTCTGCTTTTCTGATTGGCTGACAGGTGAGATTCCTGGGTGCAGCATGGTACACCCATGGCTGGCCTTTGGGTACCTCCTCAGCTCTGGATCCCCTCTTAGCTCCACCCGGGTCCCTGTCCCTTTTCATTTGCCCAGCCGCTCACCGTTGGGGGCAGTCTCCTGTGGAGTCTCCTGTGGAGGCGCCGTGGCCACTGCTGATGTGGCACAGCTGGTCTTTGCCCGTGGCTGGAAGCCTGCTCCCTCCCGGTCACAGCCCCTGTCTGTTCTCAAGTGTGCTGGGGCCGAGTTGGGCTCACCGGGTTGAGGTTTTATGACACCTGATTTCATGTACTCATTCACTCATTTATTCTTTGTATTGCAATTACAATACAAAGAAAAAATATATATATAGAGAGAGATTAAATAAATGTCACAACGATTAAATAAATGTGATTATCTTCACTGAGAGACCCTGGTGGAGCTTATTGTCCAGTGCGAAAGACAGCGGACACATAAGCAAGTAGACTCGGTAGTTCCGGGTTGTGAGAAGAAGCACAGCGGAAGTGGAACAGGGAGATGGGGTGACTGGGAAGGGATTTGGGGTGGGATGCTGTGAGGTGGGTGGTCAGAGAACCTGGTTCTGGAAGAGGTGGTGTGACACCTAACGGAGAGGAGCCAGGCCGAAGAGGCCCAGGAACAGTGCTGTGCAAAGGTCCCGAGGCAGCTGGGGTGCAGGTCCAGCGAGTGGGTGGTGAAAGGCGGGGTGAGGTCACGCAGGGAGTTTGGATTTGTTCGATGTGGCAGCTCAGGGCTGTCGGAGTAGGATGCTGTGGCTTGCTTTCTTACGAGGACAACTCTGGCTGCTTCCAGGAGAATGGAGGGAGGGAGGAGGGACCTCAGGAAAACTGGCTGAAGCAGCACTTTTCACACTGCAGGTCAAGACTATTAGAGGGATGTAAAGTCCACTTGGGATATTAGCCAGCATTTTTTTTTTAAGGGAGGTGTTTATTCCCAGCAACCATCCCACCACTCCAGAAAGATCTTATTTTTTAAAAATGTCTCAAGTTGAAAAAAAAATTATTTTCTAAAGTCAGATGCAAAATGATGACCAACAGAAAATACACACAAATGTTTGTCTTGCTAACAAAGGACACAGTTTCAGTAAAAGCTGCTGAGGTTTCCCTCAGTAGTAACCATGGGGAGGCTGCTGGCTGTAGCCATAATTTCCATACTGGCGAGGGAGGTACGGTTCTTGTCTGTGCTGCTGGTAGTTGTTACCCCAGGGTGGTCCGTGCCATCGATTGGATCGGTTGTCGCTTGGCCACCCCCATCTGCTGTCCCTACCTCTAAACTGTCTGTTATCTTGCAACCAATTGCCTTTATTCCTTTGGCCGCCACCAGCTCTGCTGTTCTAGTCCTCACCCTCATCCTCATCCTCATCCTCACACTCACCCTTACCCTCACCCTCACCTTTATCCTCACCCTCACCCTTACCTTCCCCTCACTCTCACCCTCCCCCTCCCTTCACCCTCCCCCTCCCCCTCCCTTCACCCTCCCTCTTCCCCTCCTTCCTCTCCCCCTCCCCTCACCCTCACCCTCACCCTCACCCTCACCTTTATCCTCACCCTCATCCTCACACTCACCCTCACCCTCACCTTTATCCTCACCCTCACCCTCACCCTCACCCTCACCCTCACCTTCCCCTCACTCTCCCCCTCCCCCTCCCTTCACCCGCCCCCTCCCCCTCCCTTCACCCTCCCTCTTCCCCTCCTTCCTCTCCCCCTCCCCTCACCCTCACCCTCACCCTCACCCTCACCTTCCCCTCACTCTCCCCCTCCCCCTCCCTTCACCCGCCCCCTCCCCCTCCCTTCACCCTCCCTCTTCCCCTCCTTCCTCTCCCCCTCCCCTCACCCTCACCCTCACCCTCACCTTTATCCTCACCCTCACCCTCATCTTCATCCTCATCCTCATCCTCACCCTCACCCTCACCCTCACCCTCACCTTTATCCTCATCCTCACCCTCACCCTCACCCTCACCCTCACCTTTATCCTCATCCTCACCCTCACCCTCACCCTCACCCTCACCCTCACCTTTATCCTCATCCTCACCCTCACCCTCACCCTCACCCTCACCTTTATCCTCATCCTCACCCTCACCCTCACCCTCATCTTTATCCTCATCCTCACCCTCACCCTCACCCTCACCTTTATCCTCACACTCACCCTCACCCTCCCCTCACTCTCACCCTCCCTTCACCCTCCCCCTCCCCTCACCCTCCCCCTCACCCTCCCCTCACCCTCACCCTCACCCTCACCTTTATCCTCACACTCACCCTCACCCTCCCCTCCCCCTCCCCCCCCCCCCCTCCCCCTCCCCCTCCCCTCCCCCTCCCCTCCCCTCCCCCTCCCCCTCAGTCGTGGGAGCTGTGCTCAGCTAGCTTTCGGATGGTTTTAAACGTGGGGGTTCTGTCATCAGTTGTAATTGTAATGTGGCCACGGAAGCAGGGGAGCATTACTGTTGCTTTGATTGGACCAGAATTCTCTGAATGTTTTATTTATTTATTTTTATTTATTTATTTTTTCAAAAAAGTGGATCTTTTATTTTATTTAATTTTTTCAATTTTTTAAATTACGGTATTACATGTGTACATATCTTCCCATCCCCCCCCCTTCCCATATATGCCCTTACCCCCCAGTGTCTTGAGGCCATTGGTTATGCTTATATGCATGCATACAGGTCCTTCGGTTGATCTCTTATCTCCCCCACCTACTACTGGGTTTTATAGAGTCTTTCTCATCTAAAGGGTTTTTGCCACAGAGTTCCCTGTTGGCTCCTGCAGTTGGCTCTGCAGAGATCCTGGCTGCACTGTAATAGGCAGAGCCCCTCCCGCTGGCCCCCGCTTGGTGCTGGGCCACTTTCTGCACGTGTACCCAGCGCGGGTGGTGCTGGACAGTGCTAACTCAGCTCTGCTCTCTGCCTCCCAGGCTGGGCCCTGATCCCACGCTGGGTTCCTAAGGAATTCATTTTCTCTTTTTCTTTTCCCTTCTTTTATTTTATTTTTACTTATTTATTTATTTTTATTGGCTTCCAAAGGAGAGCTTAAGGTCAAAAGGAGTTTCGGGTGTGCCCAGATCCCATTCATCAAAATCTGGGTAAGCTCCTTATTTTTTTAAAACATTTTTTAAATTAAATTATTATTTGTGTACATATTTTAACATTGCCCCCCCCCTCATACCCTCCCTCCCCAGAGTTTTGTGTCCATTGGTTGTACTTATATGCATGTATACAAGTCCTTCGGTTGATCTATTATCTCCCCCAGATCTCCCTACCCTCCCCGCTGTACTTTGACAGTCTGCTTGTTGCTTTACTGTCTCTATATCTATCTTTTGGTTCATCAGTTTATAATGTCCTTTATTCAGAAATGAGTGAGGCCATGTGTTTCTCTTTCATTGACTGGCTTATTTCACTCAGCATGATGTTCTCCAATTCCATCCAGATTGCTGCAAATGATGAGAATTCCTTCTTTTTTATGGCAGCATAGTATTCCATTGTGTAGATGTACCATAGTTTTTGGATCCAATCATCTGCTGAAGGGCACTAGGCTGTTTCCAAATTCTAGCTATTGTATATTGTGCTGCTATGAACATAGGGGTGCATATATCCTTTCTGATTGGTGTTTCTAGTTTCTTGGGATATATTAATAGATTTACTCAGAGTTCTTGGATTTGCTGCACAAGACTTTGCAGAAGACTGGAAGCTAACAGATGCTAGCATGAGCAGAAACATGATTAAAGAAGCAGCTTCCACTTCAGTCTTTAATTTCTTCAGATGACTCCATGTTGGCACCTCAGTCCCTTGGGTAGCCTTCAGTTTTCTTCTCCCACTTTGCTGTCGTCTGGGCAACTCTCAGTCCTTTTGGGTGAAGGGACACAGGAGCTTCTCTGAGTCCATTGTGATGACGGACCTAACACTCTGGCACCCGAATTGGCTGCATTGCTCCTTCTTTCCTTTCATTTTTAACACAGGGTTCCACCCCACAACGCTCCTGGCCTGGCTGCTCCGGGCCTGGCTGCTCCAGGATTGGCTGCTCTGGGCCTGGCTGCTCTGGGCCTGGCCACTCCAGCCCGCCATTCTTCCATCTCTCCAGCTGGTCACATTCCAAGAGCCCATCGGTCCCTCACTGCTCCTACCATCACGTTAATTGCTGACTATCAACCACCCAGTACCTCCCTCCTGTGGTCCTGGATGATAGATGTCCCTCATACTATTTCAATCTTCAAATTGTTGTGGGAGCGGCACACCAGCTGCTCACCCACTCTGCTCTCTTGGTTTCTCCTCCAATCGGTACTCTCGTTTGTGATCTATTTCCTTGTCTCGGCATTTTCGCAGCTTCCCTGAGTTGGTAGCCTTAAAAGTCTCTGTGTTCTGCTTGGATGGGGCGGAGTTTCAGGGTGGAGCCTACAGCCTTGGCTTTCGTCAGCCACGCCCTATGCGGCTCCTGGGTCTCAGTGTTCCTCAGGGTCCCTTGGTCCTCGCTGCAAGCACCTCTGAGAGTGAGGTGCCCTCGAGTTTCGCCTGCTATCAAACAGTCTAGTCTCTCCCCCAATGAGTCCAGAACTGGGGTTCAGTTCAGTTGGAAGTGGGATTGGGAATGGGGTTAAGAGCAGTCTGGAGCTTTTGTCTCCTTCCGGCCTGGGCAATCCGCGGCACAGCCAACCGTTCTCTGGTTGGCTGAGAATGTGCGCGCCTCCAGGACTTCCTTTCTCCGCTCCCCCGGGTTCCGCCTTACAGCCCAAGCCCCCTCCAGGATCTTGCCCAGAACTGGAGTTCAGAGCAGTCGGAAGTGGGGCTCAGCACAGCCCGGAGCCTTTGTCTCCTTCCCGCCAGGGCAATCTGGCAGCAGAGTCAACAGTCAGTCCTCTGTGCGCAATGTGCGCTCCTCCGGGGCTCTGCCTTTCGCCGCTCCCCTGGGATTCTGCCTCACAGCCCAGGCTCCCTCTGTATGAGCCTGGGTCCCCAGGGTCTGGCCTAGAACTGGGGTTCAGCGCTGTTAGGTCTGGGGTTCGGTACAATCGGAGCTTTTATCTCCTTCCTGCTAGGGAACGCCAGCCAGGCACTGAGCCTCCCCTCCTCTCCGGCTCCGTCCTCTCCGCACACACCGTGTCTCCGTACCTTAGGCTTTTACAGCTCCTCCGCGCTTCCTTCTGGTTTTCTCTTTCCTTCTCGTTGTAGAATTTCCACTCATTCGACTTTCCTGTAGTTCTGGGTAATGTCCATTTTATATTTTAGTTGTATTTTATTGGCGTTGTGTGCGGCTGCGGCTAGGTGTTTACCTGTGCGGCCATCTTGGATCCTTTCTCTCTGAATGTTTTAAAACCTCCCCATGATCCAGTGAGTTCCCGCGTGCGCAGTCACGGCTGTGGCTCCGCCACCCGCTCTCCTGCCTGATGGCGGTGTCATCCCTCCCCACAGGGGCTCCCACCCCGCCTGCGCCCCGGCCTGGCGTCTCTCCTTTGGGTGCCGAGGGAGGGATTGCAGAGTTGGCCATCCATTGCTGACTCCAGGGCACATGTAGAAAGAAGATCGACTTGTGATTGTCTCGGGCTCCTCCCTCCAGAGCAGCATCTTCCACCGAAGGGCTCGGGGGAGCGGCCTGGGGGAGAGCGGGGACGGGGGGGGAGCGGGTCAAGGGGGGGGGAGCGGGGACGGGGGGGGGAGCGGGGACGGGGGGGGGAGCGGGGAAGCGGGATGGGGGGGGTAGTGGGGGGTAGGGGGGAAGCGGGCCGGGGGGGTGTAGTGGGGGAGCGGGATCGGGGGAGCGGGCCCGGGGGAGCGGGATTGGGGGAGCAGGCCCGGGGGGAGCGGGACCGGGGGAGTGGGATTGGGGGGGCGGGATCGGGGGAGAGCGGGGACGGGGGGGGGGGGGGGAGTGGGCCAGGGGCTGTGGGGGGGAGCGGGGACGGGGGAGCGGGATCGGGGGAGCGGGCTCGGGGGGAGCGGGATTGGGGAAGCGGGATCGGGGGGGGGTAGTGGGGGAGTGGGATCGGGGGAGCGGGATCGGGGGAGAGCGGGGATGGGGGGGGGTGGGGGGTAGGGGGGAAGCGGGCCGGGGGGCGGTAGTGGGGGAGCGGGATCGGGGGAGCGGGATCGGGGGGGGGTAGTGGGGGAGCGGGATCGGGGGAGCGGGAGCGGGGGAGAGCGGGGATGGGGGGGGGCGGTGGGGGGTAGGGGGGAAGCGGGCCGGGGGGGGGTAGTGGGGGAGCGGGATCGGGGGAGCGGGATTGGGGGAGCAGGCCCGGGGGGAGCGGGATTGGGGAAGCGGGATTGGGGGAGCGGGCCCGGGGGGAGCGGGATTGGGGGAGAGCGGGGATGGGGGGGGCGGTGGGGGGTAGGGGGGAAGCGGGCCGGGGGGGGGTAGTGGGGGAGCGGGATTGGGGGAGCAGGCCCGGGGGGAGCGGGATTGGGGGAGCGGGATTGGGGGAGCGGGCCCGGGGGAGCGGGCCCGGGGGGAGTGGGATTGGGGGGGCGGGATCGGGGGAGAGCGGGGACGGGGGGTGGGGGGGGGAGTGGGCCAGGGGCTGTGGGGGGGAGCGGGCCCGGGGGAGCGGGATCGGGGGAGCGGGCTCGGGGGGAGCGGGATTGGGGAAGCGGGCCCGTGGGGGAGTGGGCCCGGGGGAGCGGGATCGGGGGAGCGGGCCCGGGGGGGGGGTAGTGGGGGAGCGGGATCGGGGGAGCGGGCCCGGGGGGGGGGGAGGGGTAGTGGGGGAGCGGGCCCGGGGGGGGGTGATCGGGGGAGCGGGCCGGGGGGAGCGGGCCGGGGGGAGTGGGACCGGGGGAGCGGGCCCGGGGGGGGGGGTAGTGGGGGAGCGGGATCGGGGGAGCGGGCTGGGGGGGGGTAGTGGGGGAGCGGGATTGGGGAAGCGGGCTGGGGGGGGGGTAGTGGGGGAGCGGGATCGGGGGAGAGCGGGCCCGGGGGGGGGGGTTAGTGGGGGAGCGGGATCGGGGGAGCGGGCTCGGGGGGGGGTAGTGGGGGAGCGGGCTCGGGGGGGGGTAGTGGGGGAGCGGGGGGGGGGGGTAGTGGGGGAGCGGGATCGGGGGAGAGCGGGCCCGGGGGGGCGGGTAGTGGGGGAGCGGGCTCGGGGGGGGGGTAGTGGGGGAGCGGGATGGGGGGGGGGAGCGGGATTGGGGAAGCGGGCCTGTGGGGGAGCGGGCCTGGGCGGGGGGGGGGGGGGGGGCCGGGCCTGGGGGTGCGGGCTCAGTGGAGTGTCGGCTGGACAGCGACTGACAGGTCGGGCCTTCGCTCTCCCTACAGGTTGAGTCTGAGGACCTTCGGCTGGCTCCCCCCTAGTATGGCCAATGAAGAGGATGACCCAGTCGTGCAGGAGGTAAGCCCTGTGCCCGCCCATCCTCAGCCAGCCTGGGACCCTCTTCCCGCCACCTGCCTGGCTGCCCTCACCCTCCAGGCCTCTGTGCGTCTCCGGACCACCTGTGAGTGTGGCCTCTCCCGCCACCGCCCTCAGCCCAGCCCTCTGCCCCTTCCCTCGGCCTCGCCTTGTTCTTGGCCACAGCACTGAGCCCTGGACTTAACTCCTTCTGCAGGATGGAAGCTTGGAGAAAGTAGAATTTTATGTTTTTGTTTTTTTTTTTAACATTTTTATTGAGAAGAATATTTTCATTAAATGTAGAGAGGAATGGCCGAAACCGGTTTGGCTTGGTGGACAGAGCGTCGGTCTGCAGACTGAAAGGTCCCAGGTTCGATTCAGGTCAAGGGCATGTACCTTGGTTGCGGGCACATCCCCATAGGGGATGTGCAGGAGGCAACTGGTCGATGTTTCTCTCTCATTGACGTTTCTAGCTCTCTATCTCTCTCCCTTCCTCTCTGTGGAAAATAAATAAAATATACTAAAAAAAAAAATTAAAAAAAATAGAGAGGAAGGGAGAAGGAGAGAGAGAAACATCAGTGATGAGAGTCACTGATTGGCTGCCCCCTGCACACCCACACTGGGAATGGAGCCCCCATCCCAGCTGTGCCCTGACTGGACGTTGAACCATGACCTCCTGGTTCACAGGTCAGTGCTCAGCCACTGAGCCGCGCCGGCCGGACGAAAGCAGAGCAGTTCATTCTGTTCACCGTGTCCCCACAGCCAGGTGCAGGTCCGTGGACACGATGACGGAGGGAATGGGTCGGAGGCTCCCCTCACTCCACTCAGGGCTATTTCCCGGATCCCCTGGGCGCCTCGGAGGAGGGGCGCCCGGAGACACTGGCAGGCGGGGCTCCGGAGCAGACGGTGGGCGGCCGTGTCAGTGCCCGATCGATCGGGACACACTGGAACCCTGGGCTCCGCAGGAGAAGGCCCTCACGGTGCCTCCCCTGGGCCCCCTGGCCCTCCCTGGTCCTCGCGCCCGTGGCTCCTGTGAGGAGGAGGTGGGGCAGGCAGGCCGTGGCGGGCAGGGAGGTGAGTGTCAGAGGAAGGAAAGCTGGGCCAGGCCGTCTCCCGAGGGACTCGCAGGCCACCTCAGTGTAGGCCGGGCGCTGGCGGACCATGCTGGGCGGCGGGAGGCGCCCTCCCCTCTGTGTCTCCTCCAGGACTGCTCCTCCCGCACAGGGAGGAGGGTTCGCTGGTTACAGTGATCCTGGGGAGGGCCCCTGGGAGCCGGAGGCCGGGCCGGTTCCCTTGGTGTTAGCAGCAGCTGAGCTCTCCCTCCAGCCGGGGCCGCTGTCCCGCGCACAGCAGGGGGCAGGCCCTGGTCTGAGTCCCGGCTGAGTCTTCTCCCTCTCCCCAGGTCGACGTGTACTTGGCCAAGAGTCTGGCAGAGAAGCTCTATCTGTTCCAGGTATGTGGGACCTGGGGTAGAGGAGGAACGCAGGTGCAGGTGGTGGTGGGAGTGCAGTGCGGGGAGGAGCCCAGAACCCGGAGGCCTCCGAGTGTGACGGGACCGCCTTGGCGTGCTCTGGTGGGGTTAAACTCTCTCATTTCCAAGATGAGAAAGCAACGCGGCCAAGAGGCAGAAGCATGGTCTGGCTAAAGCTGTTTCCACCTAGCTCGCCGTGCCTCAGTTTCCCTATTTGCAAAACGGCGATAGTGCTAATCCTGACTTGCAGGTCCCCATCCGGGGCTCAGAGGGCCCTGCGGCAGCAGCTCAGGCCGCCTCGGAGTCCCTCCCCCCGCTGTGCAGCCGTGTGTGGCTCACAGCACTGAGTGGACTGTGCGCTGACCTCACTGTAAGCAGGGACTCATTTACCCCCAGGCAGCCCTGTGGTGCTCATTGGCACTGTAATTTTATAATAGCTTTATTGAGACCTCATCTGCACACATGTGAGTCCCCCAGGTAGGTGGATAAAGCAACAGATGTTAGTCTATTCATAGGACTGTGCAACCAGCACCGCGGTTAATGTTAGGACATTTACTCCCTTCCCCACCCCCACCTGCAGCCCCAGGGAGCCATCAGCCTATTTATATGCATACCAGAGGCCCGGCGCATGGAATTGGTGCACATGGTGTATGTGTAGGGGGGTCCCTCAGCCTGGCCTGCACCCTCTCCAATCCGGGACCCTTCGAGGGATGTCCGACTGCCTCTCACAATCCAGGACTGCTGGCTCCTAACTGCTCATCTGCTTGCCTGCCTGATCACCCTTAACTGCTCCCCTGCCAGCCTGATCGCCCCTAATTGTTCCCCTGCTGGTCTGATCTTCTCTAACCACCTCCGCCTCGCCCTGCACCCAGGACCCAGGATTCCCTCCTCTGGCTGGTTACAGGCACCCAGGCCCTGGGCTTCCCTCCCTCTGGCCAGCCACAGGCATCCAGGACCCAGGCCGGCTTTACCCGGCTGCAGCCTCAGGCACCCAGGACTGTGGGGCGGGCAGCTTGTTCCTCTTCCGGGCCCAGCCTGGCCGGTCCCCATTCCTCTCCCAGGTGTTGAGTGTCTGAGCCGTGAAGATGACCATTTGCATATTCACTCTTTATTATATAGGAGGATATATGTATATTTATATTTCAGTGATTACAGCGAGGAAGGGGGAGAGAGAAACATTAATGATGAGTATCATTGATTTGCTTTCTCCTGTACACCCCCTTACTGGGGATCGATCCTGCAACCCAGGCATGTGCCCTGACTGGGAGTCATGTGACCTCCTGGTTCATAGGTTGCTGCTCAACCGCTGGGCTAACCTATTTTCTGCCTCTGAGTTTGCCTGTCCTGGAGTCACACAGTGTGGCCGTTTTTGTGTCTGGCTTTCAGGGTTTAGCATGGTGGTTTTGAGGCCCACCAGCACATCAGTGCCTCATTCCTTTTCCTGGAGAAGTAAGTCCTCAGAACGTTTTGCTTACCCGTGCATCCACCGGCGGCCACTGGCTCTCTGTAACGAGCTCTGCGGTGACCCTCCGTGCAGGTGCCGAGTGTGTGTTCGTTGCTCTTGGGGTGTCCCTAGGAGTGGGTTTGCTGGTCACTTGGAAGCTTATCATTGTGGGGACCAGCCAGACTGTTTTGTACCCTTTTCATTCGTATTTCCCCCCTTGTTGCTTACGGTAGAACAAGCACAGGGAGGCCATTCAGCGGCACCCGGGCCTGCCTGTGGTAAGGCCTGGGATGCGGGCTGGCATCCGTGAGCCCAGGCTCTGCTCTGACGGCCGCCCCCTTCCTCCAGCAGCTGTGCCCGTCACCACCGGCCTCTCCAGACGGGCCGGCTCCAGCCCCCGGCCAGGAGGCAGGGCGTCACTTCGCTGCTGCTGAGCGGCGTTAGGAAGCGTCATTTATGTGGCTAATGGCCTCACTGCACGCCCGCCGGCTCCCTGCGAGGCCCCGTGGGCTTGGGGAGGGCACTCAGGAGCTCGTGTGTGGCGGGGACAGCGGTGCGCCTGTGCGGACTGACATGGAAACACGCCCTCGCATGTTCGCGCAGCACCTTACGGTGTGACCTCAACACTCCCACACGGCGGCCTGAGGCCCAGGCTCTCCGAGGGCAGAGAGGCAGCTCCTCCTGTCTGTGCGCTCCCGGTGGGACAGGCGCTCCCGGTGGGACAGGCGCTCCCGGTGGGACAGGGCCCGCGGTGGGACAGGGTCCCCGGTGGGACAGGGCCCCCGGTGGGACAGGGCCCGCGGTGGCATAGGCACCCGCGGTGGGACAGGCCCGCGGTGGGACAGGGCCGCGGTGGGACAGGGCCCCCGAGCAGAGGAGAGCCTGCGGCTTGCATCCCGCCGGGCCTTGCCGCCTCGGCAGTGAGCGGACGTGGCCGGGCCTGCTTTCCCTCGTGGCTCCCGTGGACCTCCCTCTGACCATGGGGCTGTGGGTGCAGCGCCCAGGGGGTGGTGTGTGCTCTGGGCCCGAGGCGTGGAGGTTGGAGCCCGTCTGGAAGGACCAGGTGGAGCCGGCGAGAAGGGGGCTGGCGGAGAGCCGGCTTTGTGTCTGACGCCTGCCTTCCCTCCAGTACCCTGTGCGCCCGGCCTCGATGACCTACGACGACATCCCGCACCTCTCGGCCCGGATCAAGCCCAAGCAGCAGAAGGTGGGCCCTCTGCGCCGGAGGGCTGGGGGGGCGGGGAGGCCAGGAGCCTGTGGGCCTGGCGCTCGGGAGGGAGTGGGGAGTTAGACAGCGGCCTGCAGGGCCTGAAAGCTGAGGAAGGTGGCGGCTCAGGGAGGCCTGGAGGAGGGTGGCGGGGGCCGTGGCGGGGCCTGGGGCAGGGCGGGGGCGGGGGCCGGGGTGAAGCAGATCTGGCTTGAGCAGTCCAGGGCCCAGGGCAGGACAGCTGGAAAAGTGAAAGTAAGGTTTTTATGAGAAGGCTCTTGACTTTTAATGCCGCTCTAGACCTCTGGGGTGGAGCTGTGGGACCCTCTCCGCCTCCCGAAAACCACTCTGGCCTTTTCTGCTGGATTGGGGTTGTGGCCTGTGGTGTGGATGGAAGCTGAGCCCTGAGTCTGCGCAGGGCCAGGAGGGGGCGCCGCGTCCCCTGAGGGCTGTGCCTGGAGTCCTCATGGCTGGTGGGGGTGCTGGTGCTTCCAGGTAGAGCTTGAGATGGCCATCGACACCCTGAACCCCAACTACTGCCGCAGCAAAGGGGAGCAGATCGCGCTGAACGTGGATGGCACCTGCGCAGACGAGGCCAGCACCTACTCCTCGTGAGTCCCTGGCCTCCAGGCCTCGAGCTTCACTGCCCGGGGCCTCCTCAGGCCTCAGGGCGCCTGAGCCCCGAGCTGGCTTCCCGCCCCTGCGCCCGCCTTCGGGGCTGGCCTGGTGCAGACCCCTCTCCGGGGAAGGGCTTCCCCGAGGCGGCTCCTCCACACGTCCTTCCTGGGCCCCGAGGGGCGCAGGGGCGCCCACCTGTCCCCTCAGCGTCCCTCTGCTGCACGCAGCCTGTCCTGTGGGCTTGGTCCCTGGCTGTCGGGTTTCAGCAGGCATCTGGAGTCGGGGGGGCTGTGCCTGCCAGGCCTGGGGCTGGCGCTTCCCCCCAGACGCCCGCTCTCCCTGTGCTCCCAGGAAGCTGATGGACAAGCAGACATTCTGCTCCTCCCAGACCACCAGCAACACCTCCCGCTATGCTGCCGCACTCTACCGGCAAGGTACCTTGGGGGCCGGGGGCCGTAGCTGGCAGCTGCCGAGGGGTTGGGAAGCGGGCTGAGGCTGGGGCTGGGGCTGGGGCGGGGAGGGGCCTGGCTACCTGGTGTCCAGCCTCTCCCCAGTGCTGGCCATCTTCAAGATGGTCCAAAGCCTGACGGAGCCCGGGCTCAGGGCACACAGCGGAACGGAGGAGGTGGGGGGCTTGTTTTAAACAAGGTGCTTGGGGCCCAGCAGCGCCTGCCCGAGAGTGGAAACCGTGTGCACGCAAAGCTGTGCCTGGTGTGCAGCAGCTCGTGCTGGTGAGACGAGTGTGCGGCTGTCTGTGATGAGCTGGTGTGGTGGCCGTGTGGTGTGGCCACTCGGGGACATTCTCAGTCGCTCAGAGGGAGACAGACGCCGATGAGCCTGGAGAGCAGGGACAGACAGCAGGGCGTGGCTACTGCGTGCACGGCTCCGGGTCAGTGAGCCGTTCTTGCAGTGATTGTGGTGCTGGTATGCAGTTCTGCGTGAGCTAGAACACCTTGCATTGTATCACCTGTGAACTGCGTCTCAGCTGTAAAAAGTACAAGGCCTCGTAAGTACTGAGAGTTAGTGAAACTAATGTGAATACTTGGGAAACAAGTCGTGACAGATAACACTTCTCCATGTTTAACCACCTCCTGGCAGCAGACGGCCCTCAGGGGCTCCTGTCTGAAGAGGGAGCGCCCTCGGGGCTTCCCGGGCTCAGACAGCTCCCCCGGGACCTGGCCACTGGTGTCTGCTCGCTGCAGCCACGTCACCTGTGACACAGAGGGTCTCTGCCTGCTTCCAGGCGAGGTCTGACTCAGGAGAAGTCATGGCTTCGTCAGAGCCTGTGGACTCCTCCACATTTCATAGCCGACTCAGCATGCTAAGCGCCATGGCAGTCACTGTGACTGGCACTGTGCTTCCTGTCCGGTCACTCAGTCACGTGCTGCCAGCATATCGTGACATAGGGTATCGCGGGCCAAACGGAAAGGAAGACTAGACAGGCCTAATGGGACGGGGGTTCTGGCAGGACGAGGCAGGAGGATGAGGGAGGCCCGGGGGTGTCTGATGGAGGCCCGGCAGGAAAGGGCTGTGTGAGGGTTTGTTGGTGGCGCGGTGGGAGCAGGCCGTTGACGGCGGGGCCCTGGGTATTTGTGGAGGCGGGAACCACTGGCGTGCATCTGCAGCAGGTGTCACGGAAGTGGCTTTGGGTCAGGATCCCCATCCTGATCTCGGTTGTGTGCTTGCTGTGTCCAGCAGGGCTGGGGGACGACGGGTCGGCCTGGTGGTCCCAAAGCCCCAGGATCAGAGGTGGAGGTGGTTTGGCACTGGGCCGAGGCCTGAGTGGAGTCCGGGCCCTGGGTGATGCCGGCCGTGGGCCAGGCTGGGGGTGGTTCAGTTCCTGGAGTCACGTGGAAGTCCTTCCCACAGGCGAGCTCCACCTGACGCCCCTGCACGGCATCCTGCAGCTTCGGCCCAGCTTCTCCTACCTGGACAAGGCAGACGCCAAGCACCGGGAGAGGGAGGCAGCCAGCGAGGGTGAGGCCTGCCCGCCCTGCCCTGTCCGTCTGTGGTGGTGGTGGGCCCGCCGAGGGGAGAGCAGGGAAGGGGTGGGAAGACGGAGGCCTCTGCCTACTGGGTGCCAGTAGCACCCACCTCCCAAATGCCTCCGCCCACTTCCAGATGTCCCCCCGGGGAAACGTGTGCCCCACGGTGAACTGGCCTGCATCTGCCTGGGGCGGGGGGCGGGCGGGCGCCGCGGTCTCCCCCAGGCTGAGGGCAGCCTGGTTTCTCTCGCAGCGGGCGACTCTTCGCAGGACGAGGCAGAGGAAGACGTGAAGCAGATCACGGTGAGCCCAGCCCAGAGGGCAGTGGGCAGCGCAGTGTCTGGGGAGTGTGGGGGGGGGGGGACAGGGCAGGGCAGGAGGTGTGGGCAGGGTCCTCTGGGGAAGCCGGCGCAGGAACTGCCTGCTCCGCAGGGCCCTCTGTGGCTGCCTGAGGGACCGCCGGGCCTCTGCCTGCGGGCTGTCCCGGCGGAGGAGGGAGGCAGCCCTGCCTGTGAGGGACGGGATCCTGGCCGGCCTGGTGTGCTCGGAGGGGAAGCCAGGGCCTTGGCGTCCCATGCATGTAGGCACACTGTCTGCCCTGGGCCACAGCCCGTGGGACTGATGTGGCTTTGTCTCTAGTGGTGCAGGCTGAAGTGCTTCTATCTCAGTGGTTACTCCTGCATTTCAGAGATTGTAGGAAGAATGTTGACCTTCCACTACGGCTTATAAAGTCTCCCCCATTTAAGTATATTTAGGTTAAGTGAGTAAGCGTTTAAAACAAAGTACTGCACAAATGGCGTGGATGGGACATAGGGTGTTTGTATGACCTTGGAGGCTGATGGATTCTGGCATCACCAACGTGGGGACTCACCTGTCCTCCTGGATGCCCTTGGGTACCATTCCCCTCCTGGTGCTCCCTGGCCTGTACCCAGGCACGCTTAGGCCCGAGTGTCCTCCAGGCCCGCAGTAGACTCTCCGGGCTCTGGAACCTGGCAGCAGCCTGAGAAAGCTGCTCCTGGCCTGGCTGGCAGGGCACAGGGACGGCAGCACTGAGAGGAGGAGGGGAGGGGCCGTGGGAAGGCCCCGATGTGGGGTCCTCTGGCCTCGCGGGGGCAGCCCAGGGGTGGCCAGGCCTCGGCCGTCACGCTGCCCGTCCCCAGGTGCGGTTCTCGCGGCCCGAGTCGGAGCAGGCCCGGCAGCGCCGTGTGCAGTCGTACGAGTTCCTGCAGAAGAAGCACGCTGAGGAGCCCTGGGTGCACCTGCACTACCACGGCCGGAGGGTGAGGGGGCGGGAGGGGGGACGGGAGCAGGCGGGAGGGTGGCATTGTGGCCGCTGCTAGCACAGGGTGAGGGGATCCATCCTATGCAGAGTCCTCCCCTCCCGGGGTCCCTGCACCCCGGAGGGCGGCCTGGCTGCCACCCGGTCCCGGTGCAGCCCCTGAGCTCGGAGCGGGCTGCTGCTGGCTTCCACGTCTGCCATGCACATGGCCAAGGTCGTCGTGTGACTTACTGTGCCCGTTCTCACCAAGTGGTGCATTGGCCTTGGACCAGTTCTTGAAATTGTGTGGAGGAGGGAAGCTCCCGGCACCCACAGGCTGGGGCTCCCAGCGCTTTTCTAAGGAGCAGTCGGGTTTTCTGGAACCTTCCTGGGAGAGATTTGTGTGACAGCCTTGGCCTCAGGGTCAGACTTGCAGAGGCTCTGCTATTTCCTGGTGTGACCTTGGGCGAGTACCTCCCCTCTCCAAACCGGTTCATCTGTAAAACGGGGATGATGATAATAGGACTGACGGGGTGGCGTTGCTTTGAGGATAGGTGAGTTGGTCTTTGGTACCGAGCGTGGCGCACAGTAGGTGCTCACGAATGCTAGCTGTCATTGCGCCGGACAGGCGCCGAGGCTCCAGGCTGGGCTGCAGCCAGCCCCGGGTGCCGGGGCCTCGGGGCACCAGCGGGTGGCTAGGGCGGCCGTGGTGAGAGCTGGGTGGTGGAGGGCTTCGGGGCTCCGCTGAGGTCTGTGGTCCCCCCCCCAGGACAGCCGCTCTGAGCACGAGCGCCAGTACCTGCTGTGCCAGGGCGGCAGCGGCGCCGAGAACACGGAGCTCGTCAAGTCGCCCAGGTGGGACTGGCAGGTGCCCCTCGGGTGGCCGGGAGCGCCGTGGGAGGGCTGGGCCTCCTCTGGCTGCCGGCAGGGAGCTACGCCGGGGCTGCGTTCGAGGCCGCTGACTGCCCTCTCCCCCGCAGTGAGTACCTCCTGATGTTGGTGCCGCCCAGCCAGGAGGAGGAGAGGTGAGCAGGGGGGCTGGGCGGCACCCGGGCTCTGCCTGTGGCCTCTGACCGGCCCTGACCCCCGCCGCTGTGTTTCTACAGAGACAAGCCCGTGGCCCCCAGCAACGTGCTGTCCATGGCCCAGCTGCGCACCCTGCCCCTCACCGACCAGATCAAGATCCTGATGAAGAACGGTGGGTGCCCGAGGCGGGCAGATGAGGACCAGGGGTGCGCCGAGCTGCTGCCTCTGCTCGGAGCTGCCAGCTCCTCATCCCGGCAGCCCTTAGGGGCCGGTCCCCGCTGTGCGAGCCCTTCCTGCCCTCAGTTTGTGGGTCTGAAAGGGGGCCACCGAGGGCTGCAGTCCTGAGCATGCTCACCGGCCGGTGCTGTGGTGCCCACGCGGACGGGTCTTTTCTTGGAGGATCCTGGGAGCCAGAACCTGTGGGGCCTGGAGCCGGCGAGCGGCAGGCATGGGCCTAGAACCTCAGAGCTGAATCTCAGGCCCTGGGCTCTTCTTCCGAGATGCCCACTCCAGGGTCTCTGGGGCCCGAGCAGAGCAGAGCTCCCTGCTGTGCCTGAGGCTGCAGGCCTGAGGGCTTCCCCAACCCGCCCTGCTCACCTGGATGGGGGGTTCGGGCAGTTGGGGTGAGCAGAGCACCATGGCTAAGAGCGTGGACTCGACCCCGGAGACCTGGCGTCTCATTCTGACTCTGCCACTGACCAGCCAGATGACCAGGGCCCGGTCTTGAACCTCTGGCCCTGAGTAGATTCTCCTGACACTCTTCCTGCCGGGCATTGCCTTCAGGATCCACTGAGCCGTGCCCGGCTGTGCCCTGGCTGTCACCCTGAGCTGGGCAGGCAGAGCCGGGGCAGGGAGGGCCTGGGCTGCTTCTCCCTGGTCTGATCCTCTGCCTCCGCAGTGAAGGTCATGCCTTTTGCCAACCTGATGAGCCTTCTGGGCCCCGCTGTGGACTCCGTGGCTGTTCTGCGTGGCATCCAGAAGGTGGCGATGTTGGTCCAAGGAAATTGGGTGGTGAAGAGGTAAGTTGTCTGTAGCCCCTTCATCCACTCTGTTTAATGTGGTTGCTGATATCTGGTTTAAATCTGCCTGCATTGCATTTAATATTCATTCTTACCTTCTACTGGTCCTTTTATTCCATTTTTCCTGCTAATTTGGAAGTTACCCTTTAGCAGCTGTTTCAGTGATTCCCTACAGATTTCAGCATGCACTCGTGACTTGTCTCAGTTATATTAATTGCTGCTTTTACCCTCATCCGGGGTAATTCAAAGAGCTCAGAAGGTTTTACATTTATCTTCCAACTCACATGCTGTTGTGAAGTGGCCTTCTCGCGACTTTAAACCCCACAAGACGTAGTCTCTGGTCGGCATTCTTCCCATCTGTTACATGTCTGCCTTCGGATTGTGTTCCACAGCTCACGAAGGCGTGTCTAAATGTTAAACTTCCCTGGACGTGTCCTGGGTCTCACAGCAGCTTCTCTCTCCCTGCGATTCCTCTCTGGCCTGTCTGCCTCATGCACCAGGCTGTCCGTTTCCAGGGGGTGGGGCTGCCTCTTGACTGACTCCCTTATGTCCCCGCCTCTCAGTGTAACGCCTGGCACAGAGTGAACATAGGTGGCTATCTATGTTTTATTATATTAGTTCTAAATGGTATAATGTACACACCTTTTAGAAAGTGCGGCAAAGTGAAAAAGCTGTTAGTGAGTTGTCACAAATTTTTATAAAAATGATGCACTGCGGCCCTGGCCAGTGTTGGTTGGAACGTCATCCCATGCGCCAAGAGGTTGTGGGTTCGATTCCTAGTCAGGGCACACACCCAGGATGTAGGTTTGATCTCTGATTGGGGCACATGAGGGAGGCACCTAGTTAATATTTCTCACGTTGATGGTTCTCTGTCTTCTCCCTTTCTCTCTCAGACCAATTAAAAAAAAGTAATTCACTGCAAGCAGTCCATGAATACCTATTTGATTGACTAATTAGAAAGTATGTTCATGTCATGGCCACAGGGTGGCGCCCTCGCCCTGGGAAGCACAGGCCTGCTTGTGCATTGGGTGTCTCATGCACGTCATGGAGAAGCACATCACTCGTTAGATGGGCCTGTGCGATGGCACCTGTGAACGAGAGTCGGGCCATCCCATCATTCACTGAGGGCATTGGCCCGGAGCGATGGACACTCTGACCCCCGGCGGCGAGGCCGCCCGGCACCGCCTGTGCCCCGGTGCAGCCGCCCCTTTCGGGATGGGCCTTCGTGGTCTGGGGGTCCTGCTGTGGTCTCCACCCTGACGCTGTCCTGGCTACCCCAGCAAGGCCTGTGGCTCCTTCCGCCCTGTCCCTTGTGACCCTGTGGGGATGGTGCAGCGTTCACACGTTTGTCCGGGCCCTACACGGCACGCGCATTCACACTGTCCCTGTCCGCAGGTCCGGCCTGGGCCACATTCCTGCAGCACTGCTCAGTGAGCCCGGGCCCTGTCCCTGTCCCGGGAAGGTGGTGCGCACGGAGCTCCGCCTCCAGAATGGGCAGCGGCTGGTGGCAGCTGGGACTGGGGTGGGGCAGAGGAGCGGCGGTGGTGCCGGTGGGGAGTGTCCTGAGCACAGGCCGTGGGCTGGGCGGGCTGTGCTGTGGACATGGTTCGTCTCGGCCTGAAGTTCTCTGAGCCTGGTGCTGGCCCTTCTCTCTGGGCCTGGTGCTCCCCTTCTCTCTGGGCCTGGTGCTGGCCCTTCTCTCTGGGCCTGGTGCTCCCCTTCTCTCTGAGCCTGCTGCTGGCCCTTCTCTCTGAGCCTGCTGCTGGCCCTTCTCTCTGAGCCTGCTGCTGGCCCTTCTCTCTGGGCCTGCTGCTGGCTCTTCTCTCTGGGCCTGCTGCTGGCTCTTCTCTCTGGGCCTGCTGCTGGCCCTTCTCTCTGGGCCTGCTGCTGGCTCTTCTCTCTGAGCCTGCTGCTGGCCCTTCTCTCTGGGCCTGGTGCTCCCCTTCTCTCTGGGCCTGGTGCTCCCCTTCTCTCTGGGCCTGGTGCTCCCCTTCTCTCTGGGCCTGGTGCTGGCTCTTCTCTCTGAGCCTGGTGCTGGCCCTTCTCTCTGGGCCTGGTGCTGGCCCTTCTCTCTGGGCCTGGTGCTGGCCCTTCTCTCTGGGCCTGGTGCTGGCCCTTCTCTCTGGGCCTGCTGCTGGCCCTTCTCTCTGGGCCTGGTGCTGGCCCTTCTCTCTGGGCCTGGTGCTCCCCTTCTCTCTGGGCCTGGTGCTGGCTCTTCTCTCTGGGCCTGGTGCTCCCCTTCTCTCTGGGCCTGGTGCTGGCCCTTCTCTCTGGGCCTGGTGCTGGCCCTTCTCTCTGGGCCTGGTGCTGGCTCTTCTCTCTGGGCCTGGTGCTGGCTCTTCTCTCTGGGCCTGGTGCTGGCCCTTCTCTCTGGGCCTGGTGCTCCCCTTCTCTCTGGGCCTGGTGCTGGCTCTTCTCTCTGGGCCTGGTGCTCCCCTTCTCTCTGGGCTGGGCCTGGTGCTGGCCCTTCTCTCTGGGCCTGGTGCTGGCCCTTCTCTCTGGGCCTGGTGCTGGCCCTTCTCTCTGGGCCTGGTGCTGGCCCTTCTCTCTGGGCCTGGTGCTCCCCTTCTCTCTGGGCCTGGTGCTGGCCCTTCTCTCTGGGCCTGGTGCTGGCCCTTCTCTCTGGGCCTGGTGCTGGCCCTTCTCTCTGGGCCTGGTGCTCCCCTTCTCTCTGGGCCTGGTGCTGGCCCTTCTCTCTGAGCCTGGTGCTGGCCCTTCTCTCTGGGCCTGGTGCTGGCCCTTCTCTCTGGGCCTGGTGCTGGCCCTTCTCTCTGGGCCTGGTGCTGGCTCTTCTCTCTGGGCCTGGTGCTGGCCTCCCCCTTGTGCTCGGGCCTGACAGGCCCCCACCCTGCCCCTCACCCCCTCTGTCATGGTCCCCCTCAGGATTGCACGTGCTGTCCATCTGGGTCCGTCTGTTTTCCCAGAGCCTCGGGCTGGCCACGCCTGCCTCTGAGCCCGGGCCCCTTCGTGTCCACGCTCTGATCCTGGGCCAGTTGTGGCGCTGGGGGCTCGGGAAGGATGGGAGGGCCCAGCCGGTTTGGCTCGGTGGTTAAAGCGCAAACCTGTGGGCTGAAGGGCCTCAGATTTGATTCCAGCCAAGGACACGTGCCGTGGGGGCAGGCTGGATCCCCGGCCCTGGTTGGGATGTGTTCTCTCTCTCCCTCCCCTTCTCCCCTCCACACTCTAAAAATCAGCGGGGAGCCGAAGCCGGTTTGGCTCAGTGGTAGAGCGTCGGTCTGCGGACTGAAAGGTCCCAGGTTCAGTTCCGGTCACGAGCATGTACGTTGGTTGCGGGCACATCCCCAGCAGGGGTGTGCAGGAGGCAGCCGGTCGATGTTTCTCTCTCATCGACGTTTCTAGCTCTCTATCCCTCTCCCTTCCTCTGTGGAAAATCAGTAAAAAATATATTTTAAAAGTCAGCAGGGAAATACCCTCAGGTGCTCAGGTGAGGGAGGAGTAACAACAGCAGCAAAGACAAAAAAGAACCTAAAAGCTTTATTTCTCTTTGTAAATAAAGAGGGGTGGGTGGGAAGAACTCGGGGCGGGGAGGGGAGGGGAGTGTGCTCACAAGCCAGGGTGAGGAAAGGGGGGGAAGGGGGGATGGGGTGTGTTGGAAAGAGGAAAGAGGCGGGTGGGCTCGCACTGCGAGGCCGGGCAGGGACGGCGGCAGAGGGGCTGAGGACGGACTGACGGCCACCACTCTCCGGCAGTGACATCCTGTACCCCAAGGACTCCTCCAGCCCGCACAGTGGTGTGCCCGCCGAGGTGCTCTGCCGGGGCCGAGACTTCGTGGTGAGTGCCGGGCTCTGGCGTCCGCTGGGAGGAGGGCGGGCGGCACAGGGCTCCCAGCCGGGGCCAGGGCAGCGCAGAGGCCAGGCCTGTGCCGGGGCAGGGCCGGGCGGGCTCCAGGGTCCTGCTTCACACAGACCTTTGAGTTCTCTCCGAGGCCCGCGAGCTTCCTTTGGCTCGAGTGCTGTTCTTGAACTGTTACCTTGGTTAGTTTTTGCAAATCAAAATTATATTACAGACCAGGTTTCTAGCTCCTGTGAATAATTAGTCTGTGGGACTGGCCCAGCCAAACAGCACCCACTGGGACAGGGCTGGGATTCCGTGCACACGCGCAGGCGGGCCCGTCTCGTGTCCCAGCTGGCTGCTGGCGTGGGCAGCTCCGGAGCCTGTCCTCTCCGTCCCCACCCGCCCTGCCTTACCCGGACCTCGGCGCCTGCCTCGCACGGCGCTCGGCGGGCCCGGGCCCAGGGCGGGAGGTCCCGCTGCCTCTGAGGAGACAGCCTGGTCCTGTACGAAGGAGGCGGCGGGTGCAGAGAGGAAGGGACTGCCCACGGGCAGACCCACACCCACGTGGCCCAGCCCTGGCTCCCGGGAACACGCTCTCCCCGCCCGCAGATGTGGAAGTTCACGCAGAGCCGCTGGGTGGTGCGGAAGGAGGTGGCGGCGGTGACCAAAGTGAGTGACGCGCTCTGGGGGGAGGGCCAGGCGTGGGGGCGGCCGCCTCACTCTCGCCCGCCCCCAGCTCTGTGCAGAGGACGTGAAGGACTTCCTGGAGCACATGGCCGTGGTGAGGATCAACCGGGGCTGGGAGTTCGTCCTGCCGCACGACGGGGAGTTCATCCGGAAGCACCCCGACGTGGTGCAGCGGCAGCACATGCTGTGGACGGGCATCCAGGCCAAGTACGGCTCCGGGGCGGGCGAGGGCTGGGCCCCCCCCACTCTGTCATGCTGCCGACCCGTCCCGGCAGAGGCCTGACACCCGCTCGTGGTGGGCGGGGGAAGGGCAGAGGGGCGCTCGGCGTGGGCCTGGCCCGTAGGGAGGGCCCAGTGCTGCGGGCACACGGGTCCCCGGGCAGCAGGCTGCCCCGGGTTCGGGCGCTGAGATGACGGGGACGTGGTGTAAAGTGTTGGCTCTTGTTTTCAGGTTAGAGAAAGTCTATAACCTGGTGAAGGAGACGACGCCAAAGCAGCCAGACGGACAGCCAGGTGTGTGGGCGCCCTCACCTGGCACCGGGCTCGGGCCTGGGCCGGGACCGCTGGGCTTTCCCTCCCCACTGGCTCCGCCGCAGGCGGCTGCAGCCTCCCCACCAGGCTGTGTGCTCAGCCCCTGGCACCTCTCACTTTGCTCTCAGCACCAGCCCATCCTGGGCCTCTGGGCGTGGGCGGCTGGCTTTGCCAGTTCGTTCTCCCCTCGTTGCTGGGGTAGCTCAGCCGCTTGGTAAGGTGGCTGCAGTGTTCCGCCCCGTCGGGGGAGGGCTTGTCCTTGGGGCACAGCGGCCTGGCCCCCCGGCCCACCTCTGTCCTCCTGAGCAGCCCTCTCCGCGCAGGGCCTGCAGGGCTGCTGTCTGGGGAGCAGCGGGTCCAGGCGGCCAAGAGCAGGGCCCAGCAGAACCACGCGCTGCTGGAGCGGGAGCTGCAGCGGAGGAGGGAGCAGGCCTCGGGGTCTGCGGTGCCGCCCGGCGTGCAGATCAAGGAGGAGCCCCTGAGCGAGGAGGGCGAGGAGGAGGAGGAGGAGGAGCCGGCCGTGGAGGAGGGCGAGCCCATGGACACCTCACCCGGCGGCGGCCGCCTCGGCCGGCTGACCAACGGGCTGCCCGCTGGGTGGGCTGCGGGCGGGGACGGCTTCACCGGGCCCCCGCCCCCCAGCGGAGCCGGCCCGGCCGCCCAGGAGCTGCGGGCCTTCGTGGAGGCCACCTTCCAGAGACAGTTCGTGCTCACGCTGAGCGAGCTCAAGCGCCTCTTCAACCTGCACCTGGCGAGCCTGCCCCCGGGCCACACGCTCTTCAGCGGCATCTCGGACCGCATGCTGCAGGACACGGTGCTGGCCGCCGGCTGCAAGCAGATTCTGGTGCCTGTGAGTGAGGGGCCGCAGCGGGGCGCTGGGTGGGAAGGCCGAGAGAGAAGTCCCGCCAGCGCCGGGGGCGCCGGCACGGGGGTGGGCACCAGGGAAGACCCTGACCGGGGTTCGAGTCTTGGCTCTCAGGCGGAGGTTGTGCGTGACTTTGGGCCAGCCAGCCTTGGCTCTGCGCCCTCCTCTGAGGTGGGTGATGGTTCGCCTTGTGTCGCAGGCCTCGGCCAGGGCCGAGGAGACGTGCCCAACCTGGTTTCTGGCACCACCCCCACTCCCACCCCTCCGCACCTCCGCTCACCCCTGGCCGAGTTGGGGATTTCTAGTGTCACTGGTCTTGCACCTGCAGAGAAGGGATGGTTTCAGAGAAGTGGGTGAGCCTGTGTCAGGTCAGGGGCCCAGTGGGTGAGCCTGTGTCAGGACGGGGGCCCAGCGGGTGAGCCTGTGTCAGGACGGGGGCCCAGCGGGTGAGCCTGTGTCAGGACGGGGGCCCAGCGGGTGAGCCTGTGTCAGGACGGGGGCCCAGCGGGTGAGCCTGTGTCAGGACGGGGGCCCAGCGGGTGAGCCTGTGTCAGGACGGGGGCCCGTGGGTGAGCCTGTGTCAGGACGGGGGCCCGTGGGTGAGCCTGTGTCAGGACGGGGGCCCAGCGGGTGAGCCTGTGTCAGGACGGGGGCCCAGCGGGTGAGCCTGTGTCAGGACGGGGCCCGTGGGTGAGCCTGTCAGGACGGGGCCCGTGGGTGAGCCTGTCAGGACGGGGGGCCCGTGGGTGAGCCTGTGTCAGGACGGGGGCCGTGGGTGAGCCTGTGTCAGGACGGGGGCCGTGGGTGAGCCTGTGTCAGGACGGGGCCCGTGGGTGAGCCTGTCAGGACGGGGGCCCGTGGGTGAGCCTGTGTCAGGACGGGGCCCAGTGGGTGAGCCTGTGTCAGGACGGGGCCCGTGGGTGAGCCTGTCAGGACGGGGGCCGTGGGTGAGCCTGTCAGGACGGGGCCCAGTGGGTGAGCCTGTGTCAGGACGGGGCCCGTGGGTGAGCCTGTGTCAGGACGGGGGCCCAGCGGGTGAGCCTGTGTCAGGACGGGGGCCGTGGGTGAGCCTGTCAGGACGGGGCCCGTGGGTGAGCCTGTGTCAGGACGGGGCCCGTGGGTGAGCCTGTCAGGACGGGGCCCAGGAGGTGGCGGCTGGTGACGGCATAGAGGCTCCAGCCCCTCAGTCCTCTCTGCTCGGGCTGGTGAGCTGCTGCTCCGCCCGGCCTGAGCCGGAGGCCCTGGCTGAGCGTGGGCGCCCGCTGTGGTGCGGGAAGCAGGGAAGCTTGCTGGCTCTTATCCCTTCAGGCTCGGCCCTGGCCTGGCAGCAGGCGGGGGGAGGCGGGCGGCACAGCCTGTGTTAACGGAGCAGGGGTGTCTGCGTCTGCAGCTAAGGCCCAGCTCTGTGTCTGAGAACAGAAACGGGCAAGAGGCCCTGGTGCCAGGCTGGCGAGGCCGTCCCGGGGAGCTGGCCCTCGTGCAGGGAGCCTCCCGGGGTAAGTCTGGCACCGAAGGCCCCGCCCTCTTCGGAGCCTCCCCCTGGGCCTCCCCAGCAGACGGCGTCGTCAGCTACAGGCTCGCCTCCTCTGAGCTGCGCCAGGCTGTCCTGTGCTGGAGTGGACAGGAGGGAGGGACCCGGAGTGGCCTCTCCTCTCCTCTCCTCCCCCAGGACCTGCCCTCGCCTGCTTCCTCTCGGGAGCCGGTGTCGGACACTGCGGCCTTCTCTGCAGTCACCCTCCTCCTGTGACGCCGACGCGGGCCCAGGTCACAGTCACGTCCGAGGTGGAGGAGGCCCAGGCCTGCCAGCCCCGCGGCTTCGCAGGCAGCCGAGGCCCCGGGCAGGCGGTGGGCTTGCACAGCCTGGCTGTGCGCCCAGGGCAGTGAGGAAGCCTCAGGAGAGGGAGCGTGGCACCTCCCTGCCTCCGGGCCTAGCGGTCCAGTGAGCGGATTCACAGCCGCTGGGCTTTCCGGGGTAGTGCCAGCTGTGCCGGTGCCACCTTCCCGCCCCTGTTCTCCAGGCACCGAGCCTGGGCCGCCTCTGGGCCCACCCAGCACAGCGGCGTGGGCTGCTTGGGAGGCAGACGGCCTTCGGCCCCGCGGCCCCCCCTGTGGAGGGACTGCAAGGAGGCGTGTGCCGGGGAGCTGGGGGGGGGCGTCTCGGGACACGTCTGAGGGCTGGCGTTCAGGGAAGGGCAAGGCTGATGGGAAAGCAGAGTGAGCTGATGCCAGGCTCGTGGGAAAAGACGCTTCCCGCCAATGCAGAGCCCCCCACGGTCCTGGTGGGGTGGCTGGCCCTTCCCCGAGAGCCAGGCGGGTGCAGCGGGAGGGTCCGCGGGGAAGACCAGCACCGCTCACACCGGGCCTCGTCAGTTTCCCCCGCAGACGGCCGCCTCCCCGGATGAGCAGAAGGTGTTCGCCCTCTGGGAGTCCGGAGACATGAGCGATCAGGTGAGGCACCTGGCTGCTGAGCCTCCAGCCGGTTTCCCAGCCCTTCCCGACCCTGACAGCCTGGCACTGTCACCCCGGCCGCGGGGCCGTGGTGTGAGCCCCGTCGGCTCCCAGGGCCACCTGAGGGCCAGCTGCCGGGAGCGGCCGGTCCTGGTGCGTGCAGGCTCCACAGCTCTCCGAGGGCCTGACCCCGTGTGGCTGGCCTCCGGCGCCAGCCTCACAAGGAAGCCTCTCAGTCTTGGGCGCTGGGTTTCTAAGAGAAACTGTCCTTTTCCTCTCGTCACCCCTGCAGTCACGGGGGTCCGTGAGCAGACAGGAGTTAGAGCAGGAAGCTGTCTGCCCTCGTGGACCTGACCTTCCCACGTTCTGGCCGCCTTCGAGGCTAAGGCTGCATGGCTCACACCACGGGTGTCGGAAGGGAGAGAGCAAGAGCCACCGCTGGGTTCTTGGCTCCCTCTGCCTCGTGGGGGGCGGGGGCTGGCTGGCTGGCAGCAGGATATACAATGGGGGCTCTGATGGGCCGTGGTTGGGGAGCAGCCCTCTGTGCTTGGGCCAGAGTAGGTAGGAGGTCTCTGAGCTCATTACTCCTGGAATACTCTGATAGCTTAAAGCAGTAAGTGCGCATTTTAACATCCACTGAGACTGGCAGCTGTATGGTCTGCCGGACCCGCCCTGGAGCCACCCCTCGACTCCCGGCAAACGCGTGCAGTTAACGCAGGGGCTCCGCTTCTCTGACGCCGGAGACGCTGCTGGGCCTGTCCGCGCTTCCAGCTCCGTGGCTGCCAGTGTGCTATTGTGGAGCCAAACGTCAGCATTAGGCTGACTGTCTTCCTCCTCTTTTTTTTTTTTTTTTTTTAATTTTTTATTAAATTATTATCTGTGTACATATCTTACCATTGTCTCTCCCTCCCTCTCATAGATGCCCTCCCTCCCCAGAGTTTTGTGTCCATTGGTTGAACTTATATGCGTGTATACAAGTCCTTCGGTTGACCTCTTATCTCCCCCAGATCTCCCTACCCTCCCGCTGTAATTTGACAATCTGCTTGTTGCTTTACTATCTCTATATCTATCTTTTGGTTCATCAGTTTATATTGTTCTTGATTATCCACAAATGAGTGAGGTCATGTGGTGTTTCTCTTTCATTGACTGTCTTATTTTACTCAGCATGATGTTCTCCAATTCCATCCAGGTTGCTGCAAATGATGAGAATTCCTTTTTTATGGCTGCATAATATTCCATTGTGTAGATGTACCATAGTTTTTGGATCCAATCATCTACTGATGGGCACCAAGGCTGTTTCCAAATCCTAGCTATTGTAGATTGTGCTGCTATTGTCTTCCTTCTTACGCTACTTACTGTTTTCAATTGCATGGTTCCTGAACACGTTACCAACCGTGATAACCGTGTTGTGTGATTCCCAGCAGGATGGCTTACAGAATCTCGTGTCTTCCTCTCAATTCATTTTGGCTTCCCAGGGATGGGGAGTTGGCTGTTCTTTCAAGTAGAGTTGTCTGTCCGGGGCTAGAATGTTGGAGGGCAAATCATTTTCCCTCTGAATGTAAGCCATTTCCCATTGCTCCAGCTTTCACAGCTGTTCATGAGTCCCACTTCTATCTGTCTGGTTTTTATTTTGGGGTGCAATGCTTCTTGGGCATCTGTTTCCTAGGTGCCATGCCATGTCAGTGCCAGCACTTTCAGCACATGCTCCTCGCCCCTTCTCTGGCTTCATGGACTTTAATGGCGCTGTCCCCTGCCCAGTCAGCTCTCCTGTTTGTTTTGTATCAGGGTGTCTAAACGGCGGCGTTGCACTGCCACCTTTCACCGCTCGCTGGGTGCATCCCTCTGCTCCGAGTCTTCCTTTTGTTGGGGTCTGAGCTGTGAGGACCAGTGGCCAAACGTGTTCATCATTCCCCCGAGTCCGTGAGCAAGGACTCTGCTCACAGACCGGTTTGGGATGTTTCTCTTTTCATCGATTGCTTTCCATAGTAACATGTTTTTGCTATTAAAGCACCGACAGGTTTTGCTTGAAATTTTCTCCAAAAATTACCGGGTGCGTCGGAACATGATCCAGTCTCGGCTGACGCAGGAGTGCGGCGAAGATCTCAGCAAGCAGGAGGTGGATAAAGTGCTGAAGGTGAGCCTGTGTGCGTGTGTGACAACGTCCAGAGGCGGCTGCTCTGGCCTGAGCGTCAGTGCGAGGGTGCCAGGCTCCTCCTTGTGGTAGAGGGAGGCGGGCTCTAGTCGGCTGCTTCCTGCCACTCGGTGGATGTTAGATCAGATCTTTGGCAACAGATAAATGATTGACATTGGTGAGGTCTGTGCTGAAGGACTAAACTGAGTAACGTACAGGCTCCACCTTCACCCTTCAGAGTCCTCACACACACACACACACACACACACACACACACACACCCAGCCTGGTACCTCTTGCATGACTTTGGCCATAGCCACATACCAACTCCTGCGTACTTAACGCTCAGGAGAACCTGTTTGACTTGTCCGGTGGCTGAGAGTACTTGAGTGTATTACTACCTATATGCTTTTATGAACTGCCTGCTCCAAATACCGTATTTGCAGAAACGTTGAAACACAGAAAGTTGGTGATGGTTACCTTATGTTCTTTTATCTATTATCGTAAACATCCACGGCTGTATATATAGTGACACTATTTGGGAAGCACCTTTGTTCTGGTCAGCTATTCAGATTTTCTATTTTGTGTTTATAAAGCAGATTAAGTTTCTCCCTCTTAAGACCCCTGTGAGCAGAAAAAGAGGTCAGGGACTGAGGCCCAAACACTGAAGGGACAGATCAGGCAGGTCTTGATTTTCCATTTCTATTAATTCGAGTCAAGTTGTGAAATTCTGCCCAGAATCATCGAGCGGCTACCTTTCCTGCTGATGCCTGCCCTTAACACGTTTCTCTCTCTCTAGGATTGCTGTGTAAGCTATGGTGGCATGTGGTACCTTAAAGGGACAGTACAATCTTGACAGTTACCTCAAACCACCACGTCAGTGAATCTCAGCCCAGGAAGGACAGCAGAGCAGCAGAGGTGGAAGGAGAGGCTCAGTTGCTTTAGAAGTCACAGAGCAAGAGGGACTACCATCTGGAGCCTATGGCATTGCATGTCCGGGACAGAGGAGACTGCATTCAGCCAGTGCTAGGATTACCTTCAGTTGCATTGCTCCCAGAAGAGACCGTCAGAACCTTCTTTGCAGTACAATTTGAAAATCCTGGTTTATTTTGGTTATTGGGTTTCATTCTCATAACAGAGTGTATTCTGACATGGGCAGGATGATGAAAATCATGGTTTAATATTCTACTTTTCAAACTTAATGCCAACAAGGTCTAAGTTATGTTTACAAGATTAAAAACAACCCTCAAGGTTATTAATATTTAAAACACCTAGAAGCCAATATGTAGTCTTTGATCTATCTGCTAAGACTTTTGCCAATTTAATCCAACAAACCAAATTGAATTGTTTTACTGTCAAGTTTCTATGGCCACTTTACCTTGTAAAACAACCCACTTTATGTAGCAGTCTCAACTGTTTACATGAACCGTAGCAAATACTAGAATCAAATCCTATTAATGTTTGCATAAGGATGCAGACAAAATCAGGTAAGTATGGAACAATGTATAGTGAGGTTATCACACTTTGATGTAAAAAATCTCTATTTTGTGTATTTTTAAATAAATGTTCACACTAACCCGGCATCGCAGTGGGTGCTGCTGCCCTCAGCTGGCTACAGGAAGATGGTGCTGTCTGCGGAGCCTCATGTGCCAGTCAGCAAGTAGGCGGGACTCCTGAGAGCAGCACTGCCCAGCACATTTGGAGAACTGACATGGACATAGTAAAAAGAAACCGATTCAACGTACTATTTATTTAGCCCAATACAACGGAAACATGAACGTGTAATAAAAATTCACATTTTCTAGTATTAAGTTTTCAAAATCTGGTGTGTTATACATACAACATTCTCAAATTGAAAGAGCCACAAAGTGCTAGGTTTAGGGATAGGGTTAGGGTTCCTGGAGGGGTTATGGTGTATTACAATTTGGAATTCACAATAAAAGAGTTGTAATCACTGGACAAATGCGAGTGTAACCCTGAGAATTCAAAACTACAGGCTAGAAAATATGTAGACATGTGTTTCGTACACTAGGAACACATGTCCAAACAGATGCAATATCTGAACAACACAACGTTGTCATGGGGAAAACGTGTTGAAAGGCGGAGAACTTAGTGTGGTACTGTTTACATTTATTTTTCCCATCAAAATGAGTTGGTGTTTTGGGGGGAAGTTGGTGAAACATTCAACAATTCCTTTTCACGGAGCTATATAACAGTATGAAAGTATTTAAAGCACTAAGAAATGAAAACGGTAGCTAGGCTTGTGTTCAAAGTAGTAATAATGTTCCTCACAAAACGCTTATGATACCTGCATTAAAATATAAAAACTCTCAGAGCTCAAAATAACAGACCACGGGAATGTATGTGGAAGAGTATTCTACAATATTGGGAATTAGTTTTAGAACCCTAACATCTCTACTGGATGTTGAAATACTGAGAATTTGCATTCCAAGCACTGGGAAAGGCAGGATCGCCTTTCAAAGGGTAATAATGGTTATTTGAAGTGCTGGTATATATGTAAAAACACTGTTTAACACTTGGAATTCACAATGAATGAGCTTGAGACACTTGTAATAATTAATGTCGTTTTCTAATACTTTTAAAAATCTAATTTATTTAAACAATACAACAAAATTTAATCAACAATATAGTTGCTGTTGTTTTCTACTACTTGTGCCCAACGCTCAGGAAGCATTTTAATCCCTCTGTTGTAAAATTCTTGTGATTTTGATGCAAAAAATTCGGTCAATGCATTTTTGAGGCATTCTTCATCAAAATTTTTTCCAAGAAGAAAGTTTTGCAAAGAACGAAACAAATGGTAATCGGAAGGGGCAATATCAGGAGAATATGCAGGTTGAGGGAGAACTTCTCATTCCAACTGGCGCAGTTTTTCAGCAGTGATTCTTGCAGTATGCGGTCGTGCGTTATCGTGGTGAAGAATTACGCCCTTCCGATTAATCAGCGTGGGTTCTTTTTCTCTTAAAGCTTGCGCTAACCTTTCCAATTGGGCACTATACACTGCACTTGTAATGGTTTGGTTAGATGGTAAAAGTTCATAATGAAGAATTCCTTTAAAATTCCACCAAACACACATCACTTTTTTCGCATGCAAGTCAGGTTTTGGCGTGGGCTGCGGAGCCTCATTTTTGTCCAACCATTGAGGCCGCCTTTTCAAATTAACATACAGCACCCATTTTTCATCTCCGGTAACAATTTGCTCTAAAAACGGCAAACGGTTTTGACGAGAGAGGGGCGAACTGCAAATTGTGACTCTTTGATTACGGTTGTTGTTGGTCAACTCATGAGGAACCCATTTTCCAAACTTTTGGACTTTGCCAAGTGCACGCAATTGATTGGAAATTGTTTTTTGTGAACAATTTAAAGTTGTCGCAAGCTCTTGTTGGTAATTTGAGGATTTTGCACCAAAAGAGCTTGAAGAGCTGCTTGATCAAAATTGGACACACGGCCTCGACCACTCTTGTCATCTAATGAAAAATTTCCCTCGCGAAATTTCTCAAACCAACGCTGGCATTTTCTGGCGCTAACTGCATCTTGACCAAGAGCACTACAGATGTTTTTTGCAGCCTCACTTGCTTTTCTTCCTAATTGGAACTCGTAAAGCATGCAGTGCCGAATATGCTCTTCACCTGCCATCTTCTTAGCCCTAGTTTTGCAACAAAAACCAAACCAAACTCAAACTTTTTCAAGCAAAACTTGTTAATTGCACTTCACACGTTCTGTAGATACCACGTGTTTGAAGGTTATGTCAATACAAGTTAACGCCAAGCAAGATTTTAAACGAATGTTTAAAAACGACATTAATTATTACTAGACCTGATACTTTGAGAATATTTTTCCTTACATATTTTACTTTCCCCCTTTTTGATTTAAATATTAGGAGGCTTTTGAAAATTTTATAATGTAGCCTTGATAGCTTTTAAATTTTAATTTTTTGCACTATAATATGACTGCTTTAGGTTCATTTCCTGTTGTGAGATTTTATCCTGAGATGAACTACCAATTAAAATTTTAGTTAACACTTTAGGATCAGCTTTTTGTTAAGTGCAACTAGTTTTTCTAGGATATTCGCTTATTTCAATTAGCCAATTTAAATTAGCCTGATAACTTGTCTATTTTACTGTGAAATTTATCACTCTAAAACAATGTTATTTTACCATGTAAATATTAGGGGAAAGGATTATTTGCCCTCGAGTAGGCCTGAGCATTCCTGTTGGTAGGCTGGATTTAGAGATTAAAAACCCACTTTCCCACACCCTGTTTACAAGACAAACAAATCTTGTTGTAGTTCAAGGGCAGCTGCTGTCAGCCAAGTCTCTGTTACCGGGTCCCCATTTGAGCTGGGCATGGGAAGTTAAGCAGCCATAGGAGGCAGGAGACTCCCTCAGCAGGGCTGAGGTTTCAGGCCCCTGCAAAGTTTTGGGGGTGAGGGTCTGTGCCCCACCTCAGTTGACCCACAAGTTCTCTCCTGATGGCCCCTCTTTAACTGCCTGTCATAGGTAGTTCTTTCCCGTCTCTGGCTAACCAGCCATCCTCTGGGGCCAAACGGTGATGTGAGGTTCAGTTCTCTCTCCTTGGTATCCTATGCCCCCGTTGCCCCCACGTCCAGCTCCTGTCTTAGGATTCCCATGCCTGCTGGCGGGGCCCCAGCACTGATCACATATCTTGGGGAAGCCAGGTTTCTTCAGGGAGTGCCCAGCTCGCCCCACTGGGCAAGAGACAGATCCATGGTATCAGTCATCACAAGGCTCCAACCTTGACATGAACAGAAAGCTCAGGCAGCAGCTGTGGGCAATTCTGTGAGAAGAGGGTCACTCTTGGCCAAAAGAGTAAGAGGGGCCAATATAGAATGCTCGGGTGCCTTTCTACGAGACCCTCTACACCACATGTGTCAAACACAAGGCCCGCGGGCCAAATCCATCCCGCCAGGCCTTGCAATGTGGCCCACACCGTGCTGTCATCACTGCACTCCGCTGCGTTTCCATCACAATGACAGTTTATGACTGTTCAGTAAACCATTCGGCCCGCGATTTAGGCTGGATTTTAGATTTTGGCCCCTTCTCTGATTGAGTTCGACACCCCTACTCTACACAATGGAAGGGAATAAATCCTTTCATTGTTTTTAAATTGCTGCCAGACATTCAAAGAATTGGTTTGTAAGTTTGCTTGGGATAATTGTATACTATGCTTTTGTAATTTTAGAATATTAAGAGATGTGTTACCTTTGTCTCCAAGCACCAAAAAGATTTTTTATTGATCCCCAAGGGTTTGAGGTACTATTATAAGTAGTTGGGGTAACAAAAATCTGGGAAAATTTTAATGACATTGTATAATAATATCATTTAAGGATATTCTTTGTTATAGGCCTTGGCAATTCCATTTCATACTGGCTGTCCATTTCTTTTTCTATGGACCAGGTCTTTTTTTTTTTTTTTTTTTTAATTATCATTATTAACATTGTCCCTCCTCCCATACATACCTCCCACCCCAATTCCATCCAGGTTGCTGCAAATGATGAGAATTCCTTCTTTTTTATGTCAGTATAATATTCCATTGTGTAGATGTACCATGGTTTTTTGATCCAATCATCTGCTGACAGGCAACTAGGCTGTTTCCAAATTCTAACTATTGTAGATTGTGCTGCTATGAACATAGGGTTACATATATCCTTTCTGATTGGTGTTTCTAGTTTCTTGGGATATATTCCTAGGAGTGGGATTACTGGGTCAAATGGGAGTTCCTTTCCATTTTCAGTTTTTTGAGGAAACTCCAAACTGTTCTCCACAGTGGTTGCACCAGTCTGCATTCCCACCAGCAGTGCGCGAGGGTTCCTTTTTCTCTGCAACCTCGCCAAAACTTGTTTGTTGATTTGTTGATGTTGGCTATTCTGACAGGTGTGAGATGGTACCGCATTGTGTTTTTGATTTGCATCTCTTGGATAATTAGTGACGTTGAGCATGTTTTCATGTGCCTCTTGGCCTTCCTTCTGTCTTCTTTTGAGAATATTCTATTTAGGTCCATTGCCCATTTTTAAATTGGATCACTCATCTTTATTTAGTTGTATAAGCTGTTTGTATATGTTGGAGATTAAACCTTTATCAGTGATAACATTTGCAAATATGTTCTCCCACACAGTGGGCTTTCTTGTTTTGTTGGTTTCTTTTGCTGTAAAAAAGCTTTTTATTTTGATGTAGTCCCATTTGTTTATTTTCTCTTTAGCTTCCATTGCCCTAGGGGCAGTATCAATGAAGAAGTTCTTTTGGCATATGTCTGAGATTTTTTATGGTTTCCCGTCTGATGTTTAAGTCCTGTATCCATTTTGAATTTATTTTTGTGTATGGTGTAAGTTGGTGATCTAGTTTCATTCTTTTGCATGTATTTGTTTTCCCAACACCATTAATTGAAGAGACTGTCTTGACTCTATTGTATATTCGTGCCTCCTTTGTCAAATATTAATTGAGCATAGTGATTTGGGTTGATATCTGGGTTCTCGATTCTACTCCATTGATCTATTTGTCTGTTCTTGTGCCAGTACCAGACTGTTTTGAGAACAGTGGCTTTGTAATACAGCTTGAAGTCTGGTATTGAGATCCCTCCTACTTTACTCTTCTTTCTCAGGATTGCTGTGGCTATTCGGGGTCTTTTATTGTTCCAAATGAACTTTTGGAGAGTTCTTTCTAGGTCAGTTAAATATGCCATTGGTATTTTAAGAGTCTCATGCCCTACCGACTGAGCTAGCCGGGCACCTGCCATTGGTATTTTAATGGGGAGTGCACTGAACCTATAGATTGCTTTAAGAAGTATGGACATTTAGATGTTGTTGATTCTACCAATCTATGAACATGGTATGTTCTTCCATCTGTTTATATCTTCCTCTATCTCTTTTTTCAGTGTCGTGTAGTTTTCCGCATATAGGTCCTTTACTTCCTTAGTTAAGTTTATTCCTAGGTATCTTAATTTTTTTGGTGTGATGGTAAATGGGATTGCTTTTTTAGTCTCTGTTTCTGTAAGTTCACTGTTGGTGTATAGAAATGCCATAGATTTCTTGGCATTAATTTTGTATCCTGCTACATTGCCAAATTCATTTATAAAGTCAATTAGTTTTTTTTATGGAGTCTTGGTTTTTTTTTTATGTACAATATCATGTCATCTGCAAATAAGGATAACTTTACTTCTTCTTTTCCAATTTGGATGCCTTTTATTTCCTCCTCTTGTCTAATTGCAATGGCTAGTACTTCCAGTACTATGTCAAAGAGGAGTGGCGAGAGTGGGCATCCCTGTCTTGTTCCTGTTCTTAGAGGGAATGGTTTTAGTTTTTGCCCATTGAGTATGATGTTGGCTGTGGGTTTATCATATATAGCTCTTATTAGGTTGAGGTATGATCCTTGTATTCCCACCTTGTTGAGAGTTTTTATCAGGAAATGGTGTTGGATTTTATCAAATGCTTTTTCTGCATCGATATGACTATATGATTTTTATCTTTCAATTTGTTTATGTGATGTATCACGTTTATTGATTTGTGGATAATGTACCATCCTTGCATTCTTGGAATAAATCCTACTTGGTCATGGTGTATGATCTTTCTGATGTACTGCTGGAGTCGATTTGCTAGAATTTTGTTGAGGATTTTGGCATCTATGTTCATGAAGGATATTGGCTTGTAATTCTCTTTCATTAAGTTGTCTTTATCTGGTTTTGGTATTAGGGTGATGCTGGCTTCATAGTTTGGAAGTGTTCCTTCCTCTTGAATTTTTTGGAATAGTCTGAGGAGGATAGGTTTTAATTCTTCCTTGAATGTTTGGTAAAACTCTCCTGTGAAGCCATCTGGCCCTGGGCTTTTGTTTGCTGGAAGCTTTTTGATGACTGTTTCAATTTCTTCCCAAGTCACTGTTCTATTGAGATTTTTAGATTCTTCCTGACTGAGTTTTGGAAGGTTGTATTTTTCTAGGAATATGTCCATTTTCTGCAGGTTGTTCAGTTTGTTGGAATAGAGTTATTCATAGTATTTTGTAACAATCCTTTGCATTTTGGCCGGGTCTGTTGTTATTTCATCTCTTTCATTTCTGATTTTGTTTATTTGAGTCCTCTCTCTTTGTTTCTTGGTTAGCCTGGCTAGCTGTTCATCTATCTTGTTTATCCTTTCAAAGAACCAGGTCTTGGTTTTGTTGATCTTATGTATTGTTTCTTTGGTCTCTATGTTGTTTATCTCTGCTCTAATTTTTCTTATTTCCTTCCTTTTGCTTACACTGGGCTTTTCTTGTTGCTCTTTTTCTAACTATTTGAGTTGTAGAGTTATTTAATTTGTTACCATTTTTTCTTGGTTTTTTTTTTTGCAATAGGCTTGTAGGGATATTAACTTTCCTCTCAAAACTGTTTTTGCTGTGTCCCATAGATTTTGGATTGTTGTGTTTTCATTGTCATTTGTTGCCATGATGTTTTTAATTTCTTCCTTGATTTCTCTGGCAACCCAGTCCTTGTTTTATAGCATGCTGTTTAGTCTCCATGTGTTTGATTTCTTTGGATTATTTTTATTATACTTAATTTCCAGTTTTATGCCACTATGATCTGAGAAGATGCTTTATATGATTTCTATCTTCTTGAATTTGAAGAGACTGTCTATGTCCCAAAATGTGGCCTATCTTTGAGAATGTCCCATGTGTGCTTGAGAAGAATGTATATTCTGTGGCTTTGGGGTGGAATGTTCTGAAGATGTCAATTAATTCCATCTGGTCTAGTGAGTCATTTAGGATTGATATTTCTTTGCTTATTTTTTGTTTAGATGATTTGTCAAAGGGTGACAGTGGGGTATTAAAATCTCCTACTATGATTGTATTGCTATTAATCTCTCCCTTAATGTCCTCCAGCAGTTTTTTTTTTTTTTTTTTATGTATTTGGGTGCTCCCGTATTGGGTGCATATATATTTACCAGGGTTATTTCTTCTTGTTGGATTGCTCCCTTTAGTATTATGAAGTGGCCTTCATTATCTCTTGTTATGTCCTTCACTCTGAGATCTAATTTGTCAGATATAAGTATTGCTACCCCAGCTTTTTTTTTCATTTCCATTTGCCTGGAAAACCTTTTTCCATCCCTTCGCCCTCAGTCTGTGTGCGTCTTTTTTTCTGAGGTGGGTTTCTTATAGACAACAGATGTATGGGTCTTGTTTTCTTATCCAATCTGTTACCCTATGTCTTTTGATTGGAGCATTTAAACCATTTACATTTAATGTTATTAATGATAGTACTCATTTGACGCCATTTTCATTCTATACCCCTGTGTTCCTTCTTCGCTTCCTATTTCTTTATTTTTACAGTAGACCCTTTAGCATTTCTTGCATTGCTGGTTTGGTGGAGATAAATTCCTTTAGTCTTTTTTCTCTGTGAAGCTCCTGATTTCACCTTCAATTTTGATTGATAGCCTTGCTGGGTACAGTATTCTTGGATTCAGCCCCTTTCTTTGCATGACTTTGTATATTTCATCCCATTGCCTTCTGGCCTGATAAGTTTCTGTTGAGAAATCAGTTGTTAGTCTGATGGGGGTTTCTTTATATGTAACTTTCTGTCTCTCTCTGGCTGCTTTTAAGATTCTTACTTTGTCCTTGGTATTTGCCAATTATAATATGTCTTGGCGTCGGTCTTCTGGGATTCATTTTGCTTGGGACTATGCGAGCATCTTGGATTTGTGTGGGGTTTTTTCTTCTCTATCTCAGGAAAGTTTTCTGTCATTATTTCTCGAAATACGTTTTCCATGTCTACCTCCCATGTTTTTCCTTCCGGAATCCCTATTATTCGAATATTGTTTTGTTTTGCATTGTCCCAAAGCTCCCGTTGGCTCTCCTCCTGCTTTTTATTTTATTTTTTTCTCTAGAAGCTGTTCTAATTGGGTATTTTTTTTTCCATCTTGTCTTCTAGCTCACTGATGCGGTCCTCTGCTTATTCTAGTCTGCTCTTGATGCTTTCTATTGAGTTCTTCATGGTAGCGATGTCATTTTTCATTTCTTCTTGAGTCGTCTTCATTTCCTCTTGTTTTTTCTTCATTTACTCTTGGGTCTTACTCATATTGTCAAATTTGTCTTACATTCTTTTTAGCCATCTTATGATCGTTACTCTGAATTCTTGCTCTGGTAGGTTGCTTGTCTCTAATTCGTTTACTTCCTTTTCTGGTGATGCCTGCTTTTCTTTCATTTGTGGGCTGTTTCTTTGTCTCCCCATGGTCTCTCTTTTCAGGATGTCTCTCTCCTGCGTTGATTTATCTCTCCTGCGTTGATTTAAAGGCACAAAATACAACACAACCAGGTACAACACACAAGGAACTGAACAGAAATGTGTTTGCAATATTAATAACTTCCAATAAAGGTAACCACTAGGGAAAGGCAAATTAGGGAATAGGAGAGAAAGAGGAAGAGAAAAAAGAGAAGAGGGAGGGAGCAAAAGAAAAAGATAGGAAAAAGAGTGTAAAAATGAATTTGGGAAACAGGGAGGGGAGAGAGAGAGAGAGAGAGAGAGAGAGAGAGAGAGAGAGAGAGAGAGAGAGAGAGAGAGAGAGAGAGAGAGAGAGAGAAAGGGGGAATAAACTATATATATGGGGAGAGAATTTCAATTGAACAACCACTAACCCCAACAAATGCTGTCAGCAGTACCTGGAGAATAATACAATCTCCAATGTCCCCTAATTTCCAGCACAGGAAGGGAAAACAGAAGTAACAAAATAACAACTAACAAAAACCAATCAAATAAGAAAATA
Organism: Pipistrellus kuhlii; assembly: GCF_014108245.1. Lineage (NCBI taxonomy): Eukaryota > Metazoa > Chordata > Mammalia > Chiroptera > Vespertilionidae > Pipistrellus > Pipistrellus kuhlii. Next base: position 1,750,167 of record NW_023425531.1, read on the forward strand.
CCGAGCAACAGCAACAACAAAAGAATAAGCAAAATACTCTCACTAAAAAGCATAAAAATACAATATAATCAGCATTCCCCCAAAACAGCATCAAAAGAACCGTGAGGAAAACATTTTTTTTTTTTTTTTTTGCTAGTTAATATAGCTCAGAGAGGGGTGTGTATGCACTTGGCACTAGGGATGGGAGATAAGATATATAAGTAGGGTAGAAATTCTAGCAGGGGGGATATGGAGAGAGTAAAGAAATCTAAAGCAGGAAAGGGTTAAGATAAACAGGATAGCAAAAGGGGGAGGGGTAGAAAGAGAATGATGGTGTAAAGGTCGTGGTGAGTTAGGGTTAAACAATGTTAAAGGAGAAATGAAAATAAAATGAAGAACACTAATTCCAATGTAAAATAAAGAGAAAATAAAATGGCACTTAAAAAAATTAAAATAGCAGTATTAAAAATGCTTATTGAACCTAAAAATGTAATAATTAAAAAGTTAAAATCTAGTGAGGAAAAAAAGAAAAAAATTGTTTCTTAAAAGATGCAAAAAATGAAAATTAAAGAAAATAAAAAATAAATTTAGCAAAAAAAAAAATGTGCAGTTGTGTTATTGTATTTGACACGCCCGTTTCTCAGTCTAGCCCATATTGCAGTTCCCTGCGTTCTGCTGCACCTCAGTGGCGCTCCCTTAGTTTCTTGTTTTTTGATAAAATAAAACTAATAATAAACACAGTCAGTTTGTACTCCAGAACTTAGGTGGCAGTGTATGTGGATTAATGTCCCGTCTTTTTGGCTGCTCTAGCCTTCTTTTTCTGTGGCACTCAATACCGTTTTTTTTTGTTTGTTTGTTTATTTATTTTTGCCTGGAAGCTGAATCCTGGATGATTTCTCCCTGCTCTGCTTCTCAGTTTCCAGAAAAGCAGATTCCCCCTGCTGTCTCTTAGGGTCAGCCAATCTGGGTGATCTCTCATTTGAAATTAGAAGCAAAGTGTTGCAGGGGAACCAGCCCAGGTGCGCGATGGGCGAGTCTGCACGCACTTACAAACAGACTGCTTTCCAACTCCTATGTTCTCCCTCCGTGTGGGATCAGAATGGGTTGCTCCCTAGAGAACCCCACTAGTAGCAACCTTGGGGACCCCCTTCCACTCTCTCCAATCACGCCGGCCCCAACAGTGGGGGCTTCTGTGGACGCAGATTTCCAGGGTTCCAGTGCGCGCTTTTTTTTTCTTCTCTGCCGCTTTCGCTTTCACTGTTGGGACACAGACACCCCGCGTTATCTCCAGCAAAATCCAACCTTTCTGTGGAATCCCCATGTCCGCGCCGGTCAGACTGCCCTAATTCTTAACAATCTGTTCCGTGTTCCTTGGTGTTTTAAAGAGTCCCGCTTCTGGGGAAGATTATGCCAAACCCAGCACAGGGTCTTCCCAGGCAGGATTCTTGCTGCAGCCACAGCCTTCTTTCGGCGCAGCTCGGCGTGGGGTGCGCAGCGGCTGCAGTTGCTGCTGGCACAGCGAGGACCCAGATCCCTCACACTATTCCCTGCAAACTCTGACCTTTCTGTGGGTGATTGAAGAACTCCCTTGAATCCACGTGTTTGCTCCGATTGGGGCATCACAGCTGCTCGATGGTCTCCTCTCTGTGGGTTTTCCAGGCCTCAGAGAAGCTCCCCCTTTCCTGGTCAGATGGCGCAGCCTTCCCTCCGGGAGAGCTCGCCGCGGCCGCTGCAGTGCTGGCCGCTCGGCCAGGAAATCCTGTCCAGCGGACCCTTCCTTACCTTCCTTTAGAGTTCCGCTGCCCTTTAGCTGCCAATCAACATTCCTTGAGCGACTCAGATGCTGCTTTTTTCTGTTCTGGGATCAGGGTCAGAACAAGTTCGTCTGTTCGTTCGCCATCTTGTCTCCACCTTCCAAACATAGGTATTTTTAATATTTTTTAAAAGCATACGCAGTGTGGTTTGTGCAGTCACAACTGAAAGTCTACTTTTGTCACTACTTGAATACAGTAAAAGATGTTTCAAAGCTTTATTTCTAGGTCAAGGCTGATAAAATAACACACATTAGAAAAGTGCATTCTTTTTTAATATATTTTATTGATTTTTTACAGAGAGGAAGGGAGAGAGATAGAGAGCTAGAAATGTCGATGAGAGAGAAACATCGACCAGCTGCCTCTTGCACACCCCCTACTGGGGATGTGCCCGCAACCAATGTACATGCCCTTGACTGGAATCAAACCTGGGACCTTTCAGTCCCCAAATCACTACACTTCTAAGACTTTTCTTCAGTGTGAATTTTCTGATGTTGAATGAGTTTAGAACTCTTACTGAAGGACTTCCGACAACGTGTACACTCATATGGCTTTTCTCCATTGTGAACTTGCTGGTGTTTCTTGACATCACACTTATATCTGTAGGACTTATCACATTCACTGCACTTATAAGGCTTTTCTCCAGTGTGAACTCTCTGATGTTGAATCAGTTTAGAACTCTGACTGAAGGACTTGCCACAAGCTGTACACTCATATAGCTTTTCTCCACTGTGAACTCGCTGGTGTCTATTGACATCACACTTATATCTGAAGGACTTCCCACATTCACTACACTTAAAAGGCTTTTCTCCAGTGTGCATTCTCTGATGTTGAATGAGTTTAGAACCATGACTGAAGGACTTCCCACAATATGTACACCAAAATGGATTTTCTCCAGTGTGAACTCGCTGGTGTTTATTGAACTCAGAATTACTTCCAAAGGACTTCCCACATTCACTGCACTTATAAGGCTTTTCTCCAGTGTGAACTCTCTGATGTTGAATCAGTTTAGAACTCTGACTGAAGGACTTGCTACAACCTGTACACTCATATGGCTTTTCTCCAGTGTGAACTCGCTGGTGTATGTTGAAATGAGACTTATATCTGAAGGACTTCCCACATTCACTACACTTGAAACGCTTTTCAACAGTGTGAATCCTCTGATGTTTAATCAGTTTAGAACTATGACTGAAGGACTTCCCACAATATGTACACCAAAATGGATTTTCTCCAGTGTGAACTCTCATATGTTGATTGAGGTTAAAGATTCCTCTGAAAACTTTCCTACAATTGTCACAATCATAAATCAGTTCTCCAGAACAGACACCATGACACTCAACAACTTTCTGTTTCTTGCTGGCAGCTTTTTCACATTCAGCCCACTGGTGATGACTTTTTCCACTGAGATATTCTTGGGAAACCTCACTGCCACTATGTGGCTCCTCAGTGTTCTGAGAGGTCTGGGGCTGGAGGAGCTCTGAGGAAGATTGGACATCTTCCCTAACCTCCCTGTTGTTTGAAGGAACCTCTGATAAATAGAAACTACGCCTGGTAATAAATGAGGGTCTGACCATAGCTTCTTTCCAGGAGATCTCTCCACTGACATCCTTCTGTTGCTGGTGAGGGTTTGCACTGAAACAGCAGTCTCTCACACATGAGTCACTGAAGAAGCATTTGTGTTCAAAGTATTCTGCTTGAAACTCAGTCAGGTGCAAAATATCTTTCAATACTGTGAAACACTGCTTACAGGAATGTGACTTCTGGATTGCTGGAGCTGTCTTAGAAGCCCTGATGGGTGACTCTCCTTGTACAGATACACTCTGATCAGAACAGGCCCTTTCCTCATCCTTTTTATGCCAACAACCTGAAAACAGAAAAAAGGTGAGGAAACGAATGAGGACTGTGGTGATAGGGGGAAGTTCCATTTCAAAAGTGTGTCGCCCATGACACCTGGGCTCCATGCAATTTTCAGATAAGAAGAGATGTGAAGGAAGCATTAATAAGATTATTCTGTGAAGTTCTGGGCCTCTGCATATCATAAAGGAAGGAAGATCACACCAGAAATATGACACAAAGATGGGAAGCACCACATGGAAGAGAGCTAAGACTTCCAGTCCTTTCTTAGGCTAAAAGTGTTCAGTAGAGCTTGCTGCAGGTGAAATAGGCAAGCTCTGCAGAATTTTGCTTATGTCTTATTTCCAGAAAAATTGAATAAATGAGTAGTTGGTGTTTGAAACCTACTTAAGCATGTTTGGGCAATTCATAACACATGTGTTAAAGAATACAGCAGAGGCAGCAATGCCCAGGAGCAGATGATGTAAAAGTGCCATAAAGGTTAGCACAGCCTAAAGCCAGGAAGTCACAGGTGAAATGACATATCAGAAAGAGTACAGTCAGTAAAAGATAAGATAAAAATGTGGTATAGCCAGTGGCACCTGCATCTGAACACTGATGGAAAAGAACTGGTACCTGGTATGAAGGAAGGTCTGACAAGAACAGTACATGGTTCATGCGAGTAAAGACCATAATCTGGCACAGATAGTCACCCAGGAATTTAGCTATGGGAAAGGGGTAGAAATGGAAGCCATGGATCTGAGTATAGTCACCGTCCCAGGAAGAAACAGCAGGTGGGATCAATTAAGCTGTCTGTAAGACCTGACTCCCAGAAACTTCAAGCACTTGCTGAAGCAAGTGTTGTAAGAGAAGTTTGTGGAGTCTATTGCTCTGGGCTTTCCACAGTGCTCAGCACTGGCAGCCATAGCACATTTGGAAAGACAGGAATATTTGCAGAACCCATGGATTGGTTGTGAGAGAGAGTGTGTATGCCTGGAGAATAAAGTAAGAGAGAACATCACCTCAGGACACTAGGAGAGATGTGAAGGTCTTACCTGGAGATGATATAAGAGCAAAAACTTCCAGCATCACATCGCAGTACAGAAGTCTCTGAGCCTCATCAAGGATCCCCCACTCCTCCTGAGAGAAGGCAATGACCACATCCTCAAGGTGCATATCCTGTCATAATGGGGAAAGTTCAGCCATGATCAGACTCTCTTCTAATATTCCAATTCTGTCATATTCTTAACTCACCACATCCATCTGTGAGGGCTACTCCCCACATCAAAGAAGATACCAGGCACTGGTCCCATCAAAGTCAATCTTTCCTTATATTCCGACTGATGCTGTGTATTCCAACAACAACAATGGGAGTTGAGCAGATAGCCTTCTCAATAACAGTGGGTGTAAGGAACTTAGGGTAAAAAGAGCAGTTGCACATAAAGGGAGTGTGAGTGATTTGGCACTGGTCTTGTCGGGTAATATGCGTGTTTTCTCTCAATTTCCCTCCAAGACACAAAAAACATGGCATCACACTTCACCCTTCTGACTCCAAACCCAGATTGCTGAGGCCATTACATTTCACTACAACATTTTTTGTCACATAATTCTCATGCAGCTTCATTCCAAGAGACACAAACTCCCCGGAAATACGAAAAGGCTCTGACAAGGACAGGTTGTTTCCTAATTAGTTTCTTCTTTCAAAATTCTAATTTATTGCCTCTACAATGTATTTCCCCTTTATCGTCTCCCTTCCTCATGCCAGTGGAGGTTTCAAGCTCAGGTGACAATGATGTATGCTATCTCATTCCTACTGATCATGGGGTAGCCCTCAACAAGAAACGGCAGTTGTGTGTGTGTGTGTGTGCGTGCGTGCGCGCGCGCGTGTGTGTAACGTGAGCTCTTCATCTGGCATGTAGAACCACAACTTCTCTTTTCAGGAATTCCCTTAAATTCACCATGTCATACCATCCAGTCCCCACCAGAAATGGACTCACCTTTCTTCCATTTTTTTAAAAAACATATTTTATTGATTTTTTTTACAGAGAGGAAGGGAGAGGGATAGAGAGTTAGAAACATCGATGAGAGAGAAACATCGATCAGCTGCCTCTTGCACATTCCCCACTGGGGATGTGCCTTCAAACAAGGTACATACCCTTGACCGGAATCAAACCTGGGACCCTTCAGTCAGCAGGCTGACACTCTATCCACTTTCATTCTTATGTTAATGTCAGGGCCCTGCAGCCATGAATTCACATACCCTCTCCAAGTGCATAATATTTTTTTCTACCACACCTATCTCACACCTGCACTCCCACATCCTAAGCACCCATAGTCATCTCCTTGGCCTCACACTCATTATTGAGCAGGCATGACCCTGAGAATGCCTAGAAAATTCAATCTGGTGATGTACTACCCATAATCTCATAGCTCACAACCATAGAGGAAGTGTTGTGTCCTGCTCCAAAGGTCTCCATCCCTGATTGTTTTCTTTCCCTCCCACCTCACCTGATGTGAACCACATCAGATCTCAGATACTCAGAGCCCACCTTCACTGTTACTGCACTTGATGTCTCTTCACCAGTCTCAGCCTTTCATCACTTAAATCCCATCACTTGTGGCCCTCTACCCCATGCCCAGTGAGCTCAGAGATGACCACTCACGCCCCTAAGCTATTCCACAAAACCAATGGTAGGTTAACTGCGGCTCTTTGGCCCCTTGAGTTTTTAGCAAAGACCAGTTTAGGAGTGCCCTAATTAAGTCAATAACAATGTGTCTACCTATGTAGTTTAAGTTTAAAGAATTTGGCTCTCAAAGAAATTTCAATCGTTGTACTGTTGATATTTGGCTCTGCTGACTAATGAGTTTGCCAACCACTGCATTAAACTGATTGCAACAACCTAGCCACAGCAATGGTAACAAATAAACAAACAAACAAAAAAACAACAAACCTGGTAAATGTTTAGAGAAGAAAATAAGCACCAACCACAGTCTCATCTTCTTTGAAATACTCTTTGGCATCCAATTCAAAACACACACACACACACACACACAAACAAAAAGGTGATCTACAACTCCTATGTGGTCTATACATTTTCCACTACATTTAAGGCAGTCTTCCTATTGAACTGCCCATCAAGATTCTATTGTAGATGCTCTTGAACTGCTCTCTGAAATACCCTAACAGGCCAGAAAATAAAAGTTTTTGTATCTCCTATGAACAGAACACTTCCTACTATGATTTTCTCCATCTGAGTTGATGATGTTTCCATACATTCAGGTGCTAAATCCAAGCCTTAATTTCAACTCTATTACCTCTCTGTCTCTCTCAACCCCAACATTAGAAAATCCAGGTAGCCACACCTAAATCACCGATCCAGAATGCAACTGCTACTTCCACCTCCACAGCCACCATCATGAGCCAGTTACATCACACGGATCCAATCCATCACAGCTGCTTCCTTCCTAGTCTTTCTTCCTCCTCCTCAAAGGCATATTGTTCAGCATGCTGCAGCCACCAGGAGTCTAATGAGACCTGCTTCAGATCACCTGCCACCACTGCTGCAAATCTGACACATTCCCATCATCTGCAGAGCAGACTCCAAAGTTGTCACAAAGCTCCTCTAGATCTGATTTTCTCCCATTTTTAATAATTCCCTCTATTTATTTTTTAAAGACTTCTTTAAAAAAATATTTTACTAGAGGCCTGGTGCATGAAATTTGTGCATGGGGTGGGGGAGGGGGGTGTCCCTCAACCCAGCCTGCACCCTCTCCAATCTGGGACCTCACAAGGGAAGTCCATCTGCCCGTGGGATCGGGCCTAAATGGGCAGTCAGACATCCCTCTCACAATCCAGGACTGCTGGCTCCCAACTGCTCGCCTGCCTGCCTTCCTGATTGCCCCTAACCACTTCTGCCTGTCAGCCTGATCACCCCCTAACCACTCCCATGCCAGCCTGATTGATGTCTAACTGCTCCCCTGCCAGCCTGTTTGCCCCAACTTCTCTCCTCTGCTCACCTGGTCATCCTTAACTGCCCTCCCTTGCAGGATTGATAGCCTCCAACTGCCCTCCCTTGAAGGCCTGGTCCCTCTCAACTGCCCTCCTTTGCAGGCCGGGTGCCTCCAACTGCCCTCCCCTGCTGGCCATCTTGTGTCCACACGGGGGCAAGATTTTTGACCACATGAAGGCAGCTATCTTGATTTTGTGTGTCAGAGTGAAGGTCAATCTGCATATTACTCTTTTATTAGATAGGATAAAGGCCTGGTGCATGGGTGGGGACCAGCTGGTTTGCCCTGAAGGGTGTCTTGGATCAGGGTGAGGCTTCCCTTGGGGCATGGGTGGTTTGCAGGCCGGCCACAACCCCTGGCGACCCAAGCAGAGGCCCTGGTATCTGGAATTTACCTTCTACAATTGAAACTTTGTAACCCTGAGTGGGGGCCTAGGCTGGCTAGAGCAGGTGGAAAGCTTGGCTTTTTCTGTTGCCTGGGAAACCCAAGCCTCCCTCCTGCTCTCTGTGGCTGTAGCCATCTTGGTTGGGTTTATTTGCATATTCACTCTGATTGGCTGGTGGGTGTAGCTTGTGGCTGTAGTGTAGTGATGGTTCACTTGCATACTACTCTTTTATTAGGTAGGATTGATTTTTTACCGAGAGGAAGGGAGAGGGATAGAGAGTCTAGAAACATTGATGAGAAAAACATCGATCAACTCCTCCTGCACAGTCCCTATTGGGGATGTGCCCGAAACCAAGGTACATGCCCTTGATCAGAATCCAATCTGGGACTCTTCAGTCTGCAGGCCAACACTCTGTCCACTGAGCCAACCTGGTTAGGGCTCCCTCCCTCTTTTTAAAAAGAGGATGCCTGCAAGACTGAACTGGTTTGATCTTCACTCCATGTGTTTACACATTCTGGGAGGATGTCCTACATCTCATTCCTCTAACTGCCAAAATCAAGGAGCACTTCATACAACCCTAGACCTGAACTTAGGATCTGGGCTTAGTGTTTGTTCAAAGTCCCCAGGCCCAAATGCTGGAAGAGTGGCAGGAAAGTCCCAGGACTCCACTATCTCAGAGGCCACAAGAGAGTGAGGCCCTGAAATAAGCTCCACAAACCAGTATCCCTAAGCGATGTTGCATTTGCAGGAACTTGTGGAAAGCAAAGGTCTGTTGAGAGCCTTGCAAACACTGGCAGGATCCATGGACTCTGGCTGCTCAGTATCTTTCCCTAGACCCAGGGCCAGCTGACTGAGAGATGACCACATTATATCAGGGCCTCAGTCCTAAAGGCACACTCTTGCCTAGTTTGCTATCTTTCAAAGGCCTTCTCATTCCTGCCCCCTACTGGTATCCTCTCCCTTCTAGTTTCTTCTTCCTCTGAGCAGTTGGGAAGTTTAGAACCCTACTTCAGATAATGTCCCTCTTTTATTTTCCACCATCGATGGGCCTAGGTTCCTGAGAATGAAACTAAAACTTCTCATGCAATATTTTGCTTTTGTTGTTGTTGCTTGTTTGCCTTTAGATACAAAACAAGCTCAGGATTCCTGAATTATTTCAGCTCAGCCACACCAATCAAAACCTTACAGGGGGCATTGCATGCAGCCTGTCACCCTCTTTCCTTCATACACAATGTATCACCCACAAGTGATTCACTATTCTGGATGTTGTGACCTGGGCTTCAGAACCTGACATGCACCCAAGGATGAAGGTTAAATGTAATGAGGATGAATAGTACTCTGCAAGAAAAACGGAGTCAGGGAAGCACACAGGTCTCAATACTGGCTGTTTCTGCTCAACAAGCTACAGACAAACCATTGCACAAGGGGGCAATGACTCTGATGGCTCATCCTCTTGTAATCCAGCACTGGAGCTTAAGAATGTTAACAGAACAAAGAGCTCAAAATGCCCACCTTGAGAAAGAAGCTGAAAGTAATACCCAAGCCAATCACCATGGGTAAATACACCTGTCCTGAGCTTTCATTGGCTAAACACAGCCATCATTGGGAGCCTTGCCCTTTGGGTAACTTAGTTTTTCTGGCCCAACAGGTGGCATTAAGATCCCAGTCACTGATTGATCATTGCAAACATTGGTACTGGAGCGCCCCAGTGACACTGGGAAATGATAACTTTAGGATTTGGTGGCTGATCCCAGGTTTCTAGGAAGTGCAACTGACCTCTTATTGGAGATATCATTTCAGATTCCATGAGCATTTTAGAATGCTCACTGAGGTGAAAAACATTATTTCAATTATTCCTGAAGACCACAAATCTGAATGGATATATTGTTTGTACGTTTTTTATTTGAATTTTAGTATAGAGAGTAGAAGGGAAAGCAAAAGAGAGAGACACTGATTTGTGCATCGTGCATGGCCCCTCCCACCTACTGGGAATCCACCAAGAAAGCCTGGCTTGTGCATCACCAGAAATCAAACTGGTAGCCTTCTATTCATGGGATTACACTCAACCAAAGACCCACTCCAGTCATCACATTTTTAGTTTTAACAAAAAATATCACATTGTTAAGATAAAATATACATAACCCTATCCTATTTGTTTAAAAACAAAATTTGAAAACATACATAGGTGAACAAGTTGACATTTCCTACATTGTCTACATGTTTGTAGTCAGTACACATTGTGAAGCTATGGAGTTAAGAGTTACTGAACGTTTACTACATGTGCAAGGCCCTGGATTCAATGCTTCACTTGCATTATTATTAAATTGACTGCTTGTGGAGTTTAATAAAAGGCAGGGCTAGAAGTCAAACCCATGTGTCTCTAACAACAGAGCTCTGGCTTCTAATGTTAGGCTCTCCTGCCTCCTAGAGAGTAGAGTTGGCAATGTATAACCATTAGGATGGGCTAGATATTGTGGATAACAAGCTAAAGAAGTATCTTTCTTGGTCATGCTACATGTCCTCCCTGGTTCTCCTGGGACTGGAACAAAAGGAACCCACCATGTAGATACCTCCTACATACTCAGAGATGGACAGCAACAGTGGCCACTCTCAGTGCTTCCAGACTTTTCTGTCAGAAGTGACAGCTTCACTCCCAGCATATTTCATTGATCAAATCACATCACAGGGCTGCAGCCAAATTCAGGGGGTCCAAAAGAGAACCTGACCTATGTGATGGGCCTCATTTATGTGATCACATGACCACCTCTTTTGGGGCTGTGCATAGGCAAAGAGATGGGTGTGCTTTGGTAGAAAATGACAGCAGAAAAAAGCCAGTATGGTTCTCTCTTTCTTCATCCGCATAGACTTTGTCGCAGAGCTGCCCAAAACCATCACTGTCAAGATTCAAAGGAGTGAACTTTAATAAAAGGAGACTGGTTAGATATTATTGGCAGCAAACTCAAACCCATTTCTGAGCATGACCTTTGATAAATTCCTGGATGTCTCGCTCCCCATTATTGCTGAAGTGAAGACACACGTTAAGAAGGTTGATTGGGAAGGATACAGGACTTGAAGCATTCCAGCATCCATGTTCTTTGAAATCAACATCAGTCACTACTCTACCTCCAAGTCTCCATCAGGTGGGGCTAACTGTCATAATGCTGACATTCACACCAATGTTGATACTAAGTATCCATTCATTCTGTGCCTGAACTTGTGCTAAATGTGGCTGCTCCATAGTTCTCTGCATTCCCATTAGAGCACTAGGCCTAATTTTCCCTTCTCATCCCAATGTTCCCGGGTGTCTACACTCACCTAGTAAATGCTGTGGGCCCAGATGTCAGAAAGTGATGCTCTGAGCAGCCCCAGGCACATTCCCTATTCAGTATCAGCCTAGCTTACACATGGGCAAGGGGCTGACCTGCTCATCAGGGACCAGGAGGACCCTTAAACTCTCCTAGCCCTCTCCAGGGGTATCCAGTTACTCATTCCCAGGGACCTAGAATTTTCCCTCCCATATACACCCATCCAGCGATTCCTTTCTAAGGTCCCAAGATCTCCCTGAAGGCTTAGAGTACTTCCAAAACAGCACCTCCATATTCTATACCTTCTTTCTGCCACCAGAGTCTTCCCCAATTCTCCACCTTTGCTCAGCCTGGGGCTCTATGACCCTTCACTTCATACACCCATAAGCCTGACATGGCACCCAAAGGGGTAACACAGAGTCTTGGAAGAGCAGGTGAAAAAAGGGCTCAGCCTGGGAAGCAAGGAAGATGAACATATTACCCTCTAAAATCACCCCTTTGGAGATTGCCTATGCATTTGCCTGTTGTTGAGGTTCACACATACACAGTCTCACAGGGAACATGGAGACACCATAAGCGGAGAAAAACACAGGTATAGAACACCTCCATGTAAAGATGTGCTCTCCGGTGCAGAGCCTGTGCCCAGGCTCACACAGACCCAGACCTCAGACTTGGACATCACTTTGAGGGGAACACACACAAACACACAGATAAAAACACATGGGGCCACCAAGACAATGTCACAAGGCAAACCAACACACACAGTGGACACACACAGGCACACACAAGAAGAGACATACATGGAGACAGAAGAGTGACACAAAGAGAATAAAAACACACAGATACAATCAGGCACACACAAAGTAACAGCAAATTCACACATACAACCAATACTCACACATGCAACAAAAACTCTCAAATGCTGAATCCTACTAATACACTGTTTGAGGGAAACATTAAGAACTAAACTGTTTCCTGGCCAGGGCATCATCTCATAACACTGTACCCCCCAGAAAAGATTGTGGATTCTATTCTAGTTAGAGCATGTACAGGAAGCAAGTGATCCATGTTCCTCTTACATCGTTGTTTCATTTCTCTTTCTCTCTCTTCCTCTTTCTCAAAAATCAATAAACATATCCTTGGCTGAAGATTTAAAAATAAAAAAAATAATTAAGGCACTGGATTTTGAAGAACATAGCATTAAATATAGAGCCATCCTCTAAAACAGTTGTCCTAATCATTTGAACTCAGTTGATGCCTGTCTTCTTTTCCTAAGAAGCTAATAGAATCAGTTGGTAAAACATGTATCTGAAGAAAAAAACAGCACAATAATGCCAGCAGCTTTATTTATAAAACTGAAAATGTGAAAATAAACAAAACCATAGACAAATCAAAGGATATATGGATAATCCAAATTACATATTTCTTAGCAACAAAAAAATTAACCATTTACATAAATGTCATTGGTGAATCTTAAACTATCTGTGTAGCATGAAGGATGCTAGTGTTTCTTAAAGATTATACACCTTACTAGGGGCCTGGTGCACGGAATTTGTGCACTGGGATGGGGGTGGGGGTCCCTCAGCCCAACCTGCCCCTACTCACATACTGGGAGCCCTCAGAGGATGTCCTACTGATGCTACCCACAGGCCTAAGCCCCAGTCTGGCCTCCCTTTGTGGGAGGCAAGCAGGCTGATCAGAGGAAGGCACCAGCCCCATCACCCTGCTGCTGCAGCCACTGCCGTCACCACAGCCACCAAGGTGTTTTCATCAAGACACACTCCAATTCCTTCAAGAAAAAAGATAACTTTTTTTTGTGTGGCATTTTCAAGATGTGTCTTTCATAGGATATGCATTTCTTTATTTATTTTTTATCCTCACCTGAGGATATGTTTCCATTGACTTTTAGAGAATGTGGAAGAGAAAGCGAAAGACAGAGAGAAACATTAAAGTGAGAGGAACAATTTGATTTGTTGCCTCCTGCATGAGCCCTGACCTGGGGCCTGGCCAGGGAGGAGCCTGCAACCTAGGTACATGCCCTTGATCAGAATCGAACCGGACCCTGCGGTCCGCAGACCAAGGCATTATCCACCGAGTCAAACCGGCTAGGGCAGGATATGACATTTCTTAGCCCTCCAGCAGCGGATCTTTGTTTTTTTCTCCAGGAAAACCCTAGATCACCTTTTTAGATTCTTATTACCCAAGTTACTAAGAATATTACCAGTGGCATACAGGAGGCTTAGCCAATGAGCAGTCAGAAAAGGTGTTTCCTATGTAGTTCACACCAATTGTGAGTTGGGCCCTGCTCAGGCCTCTAGCCTCTGGCCTTTGGCAGAAGCTTTGGGCCTGGGCAAGGCCCTCTAGCTCCCTGTGATGGCCGGCTCCACACCTGCCCAGGACTGCCCAGGCTGAAAGTCTCGACTGCAAGAGCGGACCCCCAGCTCCCTGCGATGGATCGAGGCTCCACTCCTGTCCCCTCGTTCTGATTGCAGGCTTGGCCCTTCCCAGGAGCCCCCTGGCTCAGGCCCTTCCCAGGCTGCTCTGGGCCCACACGGCCTTACCTCACAGTGACCTGGGTGCCAGGATGTTCCTGGGACACAGGCGCTGGGCACCTATGTATGCAAATTAATTGCAATATTTTTTTGGGTTAATTTGCATACTCACTGATTGCCTTATGGGTACAGTCAATTTAGATGTTTGTCCATTAGTAGGTACGATAATGCCTACAAATAATGAAAAATATGAACTAATCTATTTCAAAAGAAGTTATATCAATGCCAGCATGGAGGACCTGGGAAGCAGAAAGAGTATAAAAGGGTAGGAGGGCCCTAGCTAGTCTGGCTCAGTGTATTGATCGTCAACCTGCGGACTGAAAGGCACATGCAGAGCTTGATCCCCAATGGGGGCATGTAGGAGGCAGCCAATCAATGATTCTCTCTCATCATTGATATTTCTCTCTCTCTTCCCTCCCTTCCTATCTGGGAAAAAAAAAAAAAAATGTGTATATATATATATATATATATATATATATATATATTAAAACTAGAGGCCCTGTGCATGACATTCATGCACTTGGTGGGGCGGAGGGGTGTGCAGGGAAGGGTCCCTTCCCCAGCCTGCACCCTTTTGTAGTCTGGGAGCCCTCAGGGGATGTCTGACTGACTGTCCACGTCAGCCAGCTTCCGGCTGAGGGGCGCTCCCCCTGTGGGAGTGCACTGACCCCCAGGGGGCACTTCCTGCATTGAACGTCTGCCCCCTAGTGGTTAGTGTGCATCATAGTGATCTGTCATTCAGGCATTTGGTTGATTTGCATATTATCCTCTTATTATACAGAATAAAAGGGCATGAGGTAAATACAGGGTGTGGCAAAATTAGATTTAGGGTTGTTGGTACTGAAAATAATTAATAAATGATAACACAGGTATAAATGCCACCATATCCAGTGTGGTTCAGTTAATTGAGCATCATTCCATCCACTAAAATGTCACTGGTTCAATTTCAGGTCAGGGAACATGTGTTCCTGGATGCCCAGTTGTAGGCTTACAGGAGTTGGAAGATTGATGTTATGTTTCTCTCCTCCCTTCTTCCCCAGAAATTAATAAAAATATCATTTAAAATATATAACATAGCTATTTAAGAAAAAAGAATAAACTCTGTGTTTTGTATACTCACAACTGTAAGCCTACTTTTTTCCCACCAAGGGTATATGTGACAGAGAAACTTATTTTACCTGTGAACGTTTCAGAGCTTCATCCAAATGTTCAAACTCACCAAATAGTACACATTAGGAAAATACATTTCATTGTTTGCCAGTTATACATATATCTAAGTAAAGCCTTAAAAAGTGGATCCAGCCTAACCGGTTTGGCTCAGTGGACTGAATGGTTGTGGGCACATCCTCAGTGTCGGGGCGTGCAGTAGGCAGCTGATCAATGTTTCTCTCTCATCGATGTTCAAATTCTCTATCCCTCTCCATTCCTCTCTGTAAAAAATTATAAAATATATTTTTAAAAAGTGGATCCAAATAAAACCTAGGAATCCCTCTGTTGTTAGAAAATTAAGTTGAGCAGAGAGAAGATACCTGAGCTCTGGACCCCCATGTACGCCACAATGAGTGGGCGTCAAAAGCATAGGTTAGAGGGGCAAGCTGGCCATGAAGGGAGTGTGAGTGGTTTGATACTGTTCTTCTCAGGAAATAGCCTGTAGACCCTCAGGTTGTTCCTCTAAGACACCGAAAACATGGCATCACACGTCACCCTCTTGACCCCAACCCCAAGGTGCCGAGGCCATCGCTTTTCACGATCTGCTGCACGGAGTTCTTTGAAGGACCCTTCTCTCACACAGCTTCCTTCCCAGAGGCACAGCTTCAAACGCAATACAAATCTGCTGTGGCGTGGATAAATTACTTCCTAATCACCTTCTTTTGCAAAATTATAGTTCGCCACCTCCATAATCTACTTCTCTCTTACCCTTCTCCCTTCTCCATGCCTGTGGAGATTGACAAGCCTGGGTAACACTGATGAATGCTAGCTACCACATTCCCATCAACCAGTGTGTGGCTCCCCACAACAAAAGGCAGGTGGTTAGTTAAATGGCACCTACACACATTAAGAACAACAATCAGATCTCAGGTACCAGAGCCCACCTCCTGTTATGTTGCACTTGAAGTCCCTTCACTAGTGAACATCCTCACTTAACCTTCACTCAAGTCCCAGCCCCGATGGCCCTCTGCACCATGCCCAGTGAATTTCACAGATGACCACTCAAACCTCTAAGCTAATCCACAACACCGACTGCAACTCACCTCAGCCAGGCTACACCGAGGGTCACAACTATTATATATCCTGGTGAGAGTTTAGAAAAGCTTATATGAAACATCGATGAGAGAGAAACATCGACCAGCTGCCTCCTGCACACCCCCTCCAGGGGATGTGCCCACAACCAATGTATATGCCCTTGATCGGAATTGAACACTGGACCTTTCAGTCCGCAGGCCGACGCTCTATCCACTGAGCCAAACCGGTTTCGGCCAATCCTTGTTTCTTGCTCATTCCTGTTTCTCTCCCTCTCCCTTCATTTCTACATCTAAAATCAATAAAAATATGTATGTATTTCAAAAACGTACCTGCAGGTTCCTGATTCAGCTCACTCTTTACTGAGCCTTTGCACATTCTGGAACCTGAGTCTGGAGGACCTCGCAGTCACTACACTGGTTGTCAGAAACAAGGTTCACATCATGAAGTCCTAGTTGTGATCTTAGGCGTCTGGGCTCAGTATTTGTTTAAAGTCCCCAGGTCCAGGGCTACAGGAGCGGCTGATGACAGTCCCAGGACTCTACAACCTCAGAGGCCACAAGTGTGTGAGGCCCTGAAATAAGTTCCACAAACACGTAAACCTAATTGATTCTGCATCTGCAGGATTTTGTGGGGGAAAATGATGGTCTGTTGGGTGTCTGACATGCAGCAGGCGCTATGGCTCAGGCTGCTCAGTGCCCTCCAGGTGCCTGTATGATCTCAGGGCTCAGTCCTCAGTACTCTTCCAGTTCCCCTATCATTTACAGGACTGCCCCTTCCTGTCCACGGCCGCTGTCCTGTCTTCTAGTCTGTTCTTCCTCTGAGCAATGTTAGGAAAAGTTAGAACTCTGCCTCAGAAAATGGCCCTCTTTTTTCACAACCATCCATGGCCCCAGCCTTCTGAGAGTGAAAGTAAAACTCCTCGTGCAAAACCACAGCTCAGCTCTTAGCTGCCTTCACACCCACAACAGGCCCGGTTTCCCAGTCCTCCCCGCTCAGTGTCACCAGCGCCTCCTCACAGGTGGCTCTGCCGCCGTCCACCCTCCTCCCCATCACCCCGGGCCCCCGGAGGGACTCACCGTCCTGAGCGGGCCCGGGCGGGCAGGAGGGCCCCGGGGGTCAGGGCGGGAACGGGTCCCGGGGGGTCAGAGCGGGACCGAGCGGCGGGACCCGGCGGCCGCTCCGCGGGGTCAGGGCGGGACCCGGGAGGCCGCTCCCCAGGCCGGAGGGCCCCGGGGGTCAGGCTGCGGGGACCGGGGAGGCCGCTCCGCGGGCAGGAGGGCCCCGGGGGTCAGGGCGGGACCAGGCGGCGGGAGGCCGCTCCGCGGGCAGGAGGGCCCCGGGGGTCAGGGCGGGACCCGGGGGTCAGGGCGGGACCCGGGAGGCCGCTCCCCAGGCCGGAGGGCCCCGGGGGTCAGGCTGCGGGGCCGGGGAGGCCGCTCCGCGGGCAGGAGGGCCCCGGGGGTCAGGGCGGGACGGGGAGGCCGCTCCGCGGGCCGGAGGGCCCCGGGGGTCAGGCTGCGGGGACCGGGCGGCGGGGCCGGGGAGGCCGCTCCGCGGGCCGGAGGGCCCGGGGGTCAGGCCGCGGGGACGCTGTGAGCAGAGGAGCCGGGGGGCGCGGGACGCCGATCTCCTCGGGCTGTGGGGGCTCCCGGCGCCTCGGACACGCCCTGCCCGGCAGGCAGCGGCGCCCGGGCCTCCTCCGGCTCCGACCGGCGCCCTGAAGCCGGGACTCTGTGAACAAAGCCCTGAGGCTAAAACGACCGCTGTGAGGAGGAAGGCGCAAGTCCCGCCCTACCCGGATGCGCACACAGCATAATTCCCTTTGGCTCCGCCCACGCAAGTGCTGTGCCTTCTGGGTAATGTAGTTTTCTCAACCGCACACAGGAATACTAGCATCCCAGCCAATGACTTAGGTGCCAGGTCGTCATACTGCGGCTCTCGAGCCACATGTGGCTCTTTGGCCCCTTGAGTGTGGCTTTTCCACAAAATACCACGGCCTGGGCGAGTCTATTTCGAAGAAGTGGAGTTAGAAGAAGTTTAAGTTTAAAAAATGTGGCTTTAAAGAAATTTCAATCATTATACTGTTGGTATTTGGCTCTGTGGACTAATGAGTTTGCAGACCACTGACAGGTGAATACAGGGATTGTGGCCCATCAAGGGATGCCTGGGGAGGGACTAGATGGAACCAGAGGCCTGGCTAACTGGAGCTGACAAATCTCTGAGGGGAAGAAGGTGGAGAGGACTGTAAGAGATCCACCAAAGAATATACAGTACACAGAGGGGGAAATGGGAAACAATGCTATCAACAATAAAAAATATATAAATTTTCATAAATTTTAAAGTAATGTAGCCCAGCTGGTGTAGCTTAGTGTTTGAGCCTTGACCTATGAACCAGGAGGTCATGGTCCTTTTCATTTCATTCTTATTTAAAAAAAATATTGTTTAAATTATTACATATAGTATTACATATAACTCCTTTTCCCCATAACCCCTGCTATGCCAAGAATATATTACAAAGATTAAGTGATGAAACAAGTAATGCATATGCACAGGGCCTTTCTGAGCCCTCCTATTTTTAATAGCCAAGGACTGACTGGAATAACCCCAGTGGCTTTGGGGACGGGAGTCTCCTGAGAGAATGTGGGTAGATCTGAAAGTACAGCAGTTAAAATCCATTACGGGTTGCATGAACCTCCTCTCAGCTGTCTTCAAGTATTTCTGGGTAGAGAAGTGGTGCAGACATAAAGATATAAATTAGAGATATAAGTTAGAGGCAATTTCATAGCTCAGTCATTTAATTAATGAGAAACTATTAAGCATCTACTCTTATAAAAACAATGAAAATAAATAATGAAGAAAATAATTCATTTCTCACGGATGGCATTGGGAGAAAGCAGACAATAAACAAATACTTAACAGGCCAAGTGTGAACAAAAAAGTGACCACACATCGCTTCTCGGCCTTTTGGCTAAGATCAAGTGTAAAAAAGTGACCACATACTAAACCTGACAAGCCCAGGGGAGGTGCCTGGCAGCCCTTACAAACTCAGAGACCTAACGTCACCACAGTGTTATCAGTGGAAGTGGGTTATCCACTGGGTGTTTGGTGTTGGGTCCTTACGATATCTGGAGAAAAAGAAATGTCTGAGACTCACACAGGAGGAGGAGTGAGTGACATCCCTGGGTTTGCAAAGTCCCGTTCCCCTTAATCCAGCTGGGAAATGTGCAGCTGGGGATTCAGCAGAGCCTGAAGCAGAACCAGTGTCCAGAGTTTTCATGGTGGAGCTGGGTCCTGCATAACATTAGGCTGGCGCAGTCCATTAGTCGATCGTGTGTGGGGTCCACACGGCCTTGGGCTATGTGGGCAAAAGCAAGGAGCATGGGAGTCCCGAGGGCCAGGAGCATGGGCCCAGCAAGAGAGAGAGAACTCCTTTGTTTAGGAGGTAAGTGTCTCAAATCCCCTCACACTTGCAGTAGCCACACCTATTATAACCAGTGACCTGTTCCCAGGTGTTAGTGACAGTCAAGTACCTTCCCTGTTTCACGGAGACTTGACTGGGCCTTCATCTCCTCTTCCCCTGTCTAGTCCCTTCCCCTGCCACCTGCGGGGAATAGCCCTGGGGAGTGTGAAACTGCCGTTTCCTGGCAGAGCTGTACACAAGACATGCCTATACCCTGTGGCCTTCCCTTTGCTCTTCTGTTGGGAGCCGAGTCCCCTACCGATCTGGGAATTGGGGGATGGAGCAAGGGTGGGTAGCCCTGCCTGCTCTCCCCCACATTTCGGGTCACTTGGGGACGTGGCAAGCAACCGTGTCCTTCGTTCCGCTGTGCGTGCGAGAATTGGAATCTGCAAACATGTCCTTGAATTAACATAGCAGAGCACAGCTGGATGAACCTTTCCGGCCAGATATCTTCCTGCGGAGGTCTTAGGGAACTGGCATGTAGCATCATGTCCTTGGAGAAAGCCATTTGGAGGAACGCCCAGCTTTAGTGTATAGGAGAGATTGCGCCCTTAATAAACTTGCTGCAGCAGTGCCATCGAGCATTCCAGCCCTCCTGAAGCCCCGCTGTTCCTATCTTTCTTTTTCTCAGCCTCCTAGCCATCCCTTCAGGACCTGTTTTACTGCTGGTTCCGGTACTCCTCTCCAGTATTTGCACCTGGGTTTGTTTCGACGGTATCACTGATGCAAAAAAGCAGCAGACCATTTGATGGATGAGAACAGAAAACCCCAAAACCAAAAACACAACCTAAGAATTTAATGCACAGTAAAGTGACTTTATTTTATTAAAAAAATATATACTTATTGATATTTTTTACAAAGAGGAATGGAGAGAGATAGAGAGTTAGAAACGTCGATGAGAGAGAAACATCGACCAGCTGCCTCCTGCACACCCGCTACCGGGATGTGCCCGCAACCAATGCACATGCCCCTGACCGCAATTGAACCTGGGACCCTTGGTAGACCGACGCTCTACCACTGGGCCAAACCGGTTTCGGCTAAAGTGACATTTTAAACTAGGCGAGAAAAGGTGTTTTGTGACAGATGAATAGCCCCTTTTTAACAAAAAGTTCTTAGAAGTTAATACCATGCTCCAGAATAAAGCTTCGATTGATTAAACATTCATTTGGGGGAAATAAAATGTAAGTGTAAGAGGTGGGCCAAGGGGAGATTAAGAGGCACGTGGAAAGAGTTTTTTTTTTAATTTTTATTTTTTGTTTTTTTAAAAAATATATTTTATTGATTTTGTACAGAGAGGAAGGGAGAGAGATAGAGAGCTAGAAACATCGATAAGAGAGAGTCATCAATCAGCTGCCTCTTGCACACCCCCTACTGGGGATATGCCCGCAACCAAGGTACATGACCTTGACCGGAATCGAACCCAGGTCCCTTCAGTCCCCAAGCCGCCACTCTATCCATTGAGCCAAATCAGTCTCGGCAAGAGATTTTATTTAATCTGGAGAACAGGCACTGGTTTCCCACAATTTGCACTTGCAGACACATATTGCCACAGTATGAAGCCATGAAAACATCCATCTGTCCTTGCATCAGGCACATCCCCTGAAGCTTGGCTGGGGTGCAGAGGGATGAAGAAGAAAGTAAACAGTCACAAGGAGATTTGGAGATGTTTTGAATGGGAGTTTTCTGGAGCACCAGGCCGTGAGCACACCACCCCAGCCCTGGTCTTGGGCAAAGATTGCTTTTCACCGGGGTGAGTAACCTTCACAAGTGTCTGGAAACACTTGGCCAGCTCCCAGGGATGTTTAAACAAAACCCGCCCCTGCCCACAGGCAGTTCCTGAGATTTGAGAGGCTTGGGCCTCACACATGGGCTCTTGCTGCTCTTGACTGCAAGGCTCTGTGCACATGGGCAGTGATGTCAGAGACTGTTGCTAGGTTACTATGATTGTGAGCTGGGAGATGCTAGACTTCCAAACTGCCAAACTGCCCTGCTTGAATGCAGTGGTGTGAGGTGGTTGGCTAGAGAGCTAGTTTTGGGCTCAGGAGGCACAAAAATGGGAAGGGAAGGTAGGCTTCACTGAAGCCTAGACTCTTCTCTATCATGAAGAAGGTGTTTTCTTTTTTGGAGAATGCCAGAGTGCCATTCCAGGACTCCCCTACCAGCGGGGCCACGGACTGCCCCACCAGCGGGACCAAGGACTGCCTCACAAGCGGGGCCAAGGACTCCCCTACCAGCGGGATGATGGCCACTCCTGCCAGCGGGATGATGGTCACTCCTGCCAGCGGGGCCAAGTTCAGCTTTACCAGAGGGGCCAAGGTCGGTCCTCTCGGCGGGGCCAAGGTCGGCTTTACCAGAGTGGCCAAGGTCTGCCCTAGCAGTGGGGACAAGGACACCCCTACCAGCAGCTTAATGATCACTCCTCTCAGTGGGGGCAGGGACAGAACTGCCAGAGAGGGGTACAGTATCCGGAAACGCAAAAGGCCCTGCATTCTAGACGAAAATCTGAATGAGCTCCACAGAGCTGCCAGAGATAACAACCAGTGGAGAATGAAAGTACTCCTCCTTTTAGGGAAAAGTGACGTGAATGAAAGGGATAAGATTAGCAGGTAATAGGGGCTGCAAGGCTGGGGGCCCCGGGGTCCACTGAGAGGAGGTGGGTGGGCTTGGGAGAGGCGTACCCTTGCTTGGGCTCAGCAGCTGGAGACCAGCCCTCCTGTCAGCCAGGGCACTGGGCTGACTTCCCTCCTGGGGCCCTGCAGCACTTCCCTGGTGGACATCTGACCTGGGGTCTAGCGCTCAGACCAAGTTTGTAAGTAGCAGAAACAAAAACATAAAGACCCACTCATAAGTCCTCTTACAGAACACTTTACTGGCAACTTTTCAGTGATTCAATTGCATATTAAAATTGAAATGAAATTGAACACATGCAACACTTTATATTTGATGTACACATTTTTATACCATAATGTTGCATACTATAGAAAAGTGAATAATGAGAGAGATAATTCCCATAATGGATCAACTTCTGGGCGAAAAGTTCTTCAGATAAAACCCAATAACCACTTTATATTAATGTATGCCTATGTTCTTTATTAAAAATATTTTATTGATTTCAGAGAGGAAGGGAGAGAGATAGAGCATCAATGTTGAGAATCATTCATTGGCTGCCTCCTGCATGCCTTACACTGGGGATTGAGCCCTGTCCTGAATCAAACTGTGACCTCTTGGTTCATAGGTCGATTCTCACCTACCGAGCTGCATCAGGGCTCACCTATGTTCTTTATTAAGGGACCTCAGAAGGAATTTGAAGTGGGAAGATGGCTATTTAGGAAGATTCAATTTCTGAAAATGTGTGCTCTTTCTATGTTTATCAGTTTTACAAACAAATAGATATGGTTTAACATTTTTCAAGTTACATGTTATCATTTATCGTTATGATGAGATTAAGAACATTTTTTGTATAGTAGACAAGGTTTATCATTTTAGATATCAACGTATACTATAGATTTCCACAAAGTAGTTGTTTACTAATAGCTGAAAAGAGAGGTAAATGACTGAAACAGAATGGAAAATGACCAAACGCCCAAATATATGTAAGACTTTAGAACTTGATGCTGGTGACAGTTCATGCTTGTAGGAAAAGGTCAGTGACAAATGGTGGAGAAATATATGTTGAGTATTTAGAGAAAACTAGCTAGATTTTATGTCCTCCAAATAAATTCCAGATTTAAAAATTTAAATATACAAAATGAGAAAAGTTCCAGAAGGAAACACAAATGCCTACTTATACTTCTATTTTCTTAAAAAAAATTTTTTTTTAAAATTGATTTCAGAGAGGAAGAGAAAGAGAGAGAAACACAAGTGATGAGAGAGAATCATTGATTGGCTGCCTCATGCATGCCCTCTCCACCCCCCTACTAGGGATTGCGCTGCAGCCCGGGCACATGCCCTTGACCAAAATGGAACCCGGGACCCTTCAGTGCCCAGACTGATGCCCTGTCCACTTAGCTAAACAAGCCAGGGCTATTTATACTTTAAAAAAATGATTATAAACACTTCAAAAGATAGATTTCCAGAGACTGATTGAGCAATATAAAAAATTCAAATCCTCTGTGTGTCAGAAATTAATATTAGCAGGGTAAAAGAAGAAGTACCAGTAAAATATATGCAATGTATGTGTATCAGAGGAAAAAAAGTCTTCATTTTACGGAGAAATGTTTGAAATCAATAAGAAAAAACTAATTTGAAAGTGGACAAGTATATTTGCATATGTACAAGGGACCAATGGACAAAGGAAAATATTTAGTGTCCTTAGTAGGAAAAGGAATTTAAGTTAAAAGAGGAAAATAGTATTTTCCATTCACATGGTCTGTGAAGATGACCAGTGATTATCCTCATACTGCTGTTTAAAGTTTAAGTTGCTTCTGACTTTTGCCATAGGCAATTTGGGGCTGAGTACCACATTAAGAATATATTTATATTCTCTATACACATCAATTTTATTTATGCTAAAATATCTTTATGAAATAGACAATTACATAGCTTGTTTTATTCAGCACTGCTTAAAATAGCAATATAATAAGTAGAAAAAGGTAAGTTTGGTTACACACATACACAAACAGGCCAAAAGTAATGCAAAATGTGATATAATTTATTTCTGAGTATTTGTATTAAAAATGAGCATTGCTTTAAAAAACCTGATTTCTGCAATGATCCTGAACCAACATTCTAGTAAGTATTATTTTGAATGAAATAATACTGGGGAAGAGCAATAATATGAATCCTGCACTGATCAAATTGATTGCTCACTTCCTGTTTTTTTGGACTTATGTTTGAAAAAATTTTGAGGATTGGTATCTTCAGAAGTAAAGGGAATCTCTTTTTATGTTTATTTTTATTGTTGACACTGTTACAGATGACCCCCATTCCCTTCCCCTGTCTTAGTGCCTTCCCACCCAGACCCTTTCAGCCTTCACTTCACAGTGGTCCGTGTCCCTGAGCTGTGCAAATATGCATATATGTTCTTTGGTTAATCTCCCTCCAACCCCCTCCCCTGAGATCTGTCAGTCTGTTCCCTATATCCATGGCTCTGGTCCTATTTTGTTTGTTAATTCATTTTATTCCACATGTAAATGAGATCATATGGTATTTGTCTTTCTCTGATTGGCTTATTTTGCTCAGCAGAATAATCCCCAGGTCCATCCATGCTGTTGCAAAGCATATGAGTGCCTTCTTTTTTATACCATTGTGCAAATGTACTATATCTTTATCTACTCATCTGCTGATGGGCACTTGGGCTGCTTTTTATCTGTGCCAGTAGAGTGTATGCATATATCTAATTACATACATATGTGTTTTATTTTATATATATTTATTATATGTAATATGCAAATGATTATAGATTAATCATTTCAGTTGTGTGCTTATAAAAATAAAATATAAAAAATAGTGCCCAATGTAACTCATTATGACTCATATAGTTGGTTGGAATGCTATCTGGTACAGCTCTTGTACACTGAAAGGGCGTGGGTTCACACGCATCTAGGTTGTGGGTTTGATCCCTGGTCAGGGTACCTATGGGAGGGAACTGATCTCCATCATATTGATGTTTTTCTCTTTCTCACTTGCCCCTCTCCCTCCCTCTTTCTCTAGAATGAAATAAAAATAATTTTTATAGTTAATTTTTGTCTTGTTTTGACAGGATGACAGATGTCTTCTATTTTTCCCCATTTATGTCCCCCCTCAACCCAGCCTCCACCCCACCACAGGCCTTTCCCATACTATTGTCTGTGTCCATGGTTATGCACATGTGTATGTGCATTCTTTGGTTAATCTCCTCACGTTCCCATCCCCACCCTGAGACCTGCTATTCTGTTCCCTGCATCCATACCTCTGGACATATTTTGTTCATCAGTTTATTTTGTTCATTATATTCCACATATAAGTGAGATAATGTAATATTCATCTTTCTCCAACTGGATTGTTTATTTAAAAAATAGAAAATAGAAATGATTATTACTATTCCAGAAGTATCATTTTAATTTATAGAAATTTTCTTTAAAAATATTGAGCTCTCCCATTGTTTATTCATTCTTTCAATCCGTTTGTACATGAAACATAACCTGAATATCTATTATGTAGCAGGCATAGTCTACTCAGGACCCTTTCAGTCTCTCTCCCAGAACCTTTTTTTAATTCTTAAAAGGTTCATGTTTGCCAATATGAGCAAAAGGAGACATTAAAAATGGAAATATTAGAATTTAACCACAGTTGAAGCTTTTATCTCCCTGCTTTCAAACAAAAGTATTTCTGAAGGTAGGAAATTGTAAAAAATAACTATTCCCTGCCATTTTGAAAAGTATAATAGTATCTATATATATAAAAGCCCAGTGACCAGAACAACAAAACAACTGGAATGACCAGTTGCTATGCGCGCACTGCAGCGGCCAACCAGCCTGATCAGGGCCCTGATTGGCTGTGGCCTCTCCCCATGGTAGTTCCTGACCCGAATCAGCCACCTCATCCTGATGGGGGGAACTGGAAAGCCAAATGCCCATGGCCTCTCCCCCCTGCTGGCCTGGCCCAGACCCGCCCCCATCAGGGAGGGCTGGCCAGACCTCACCCATGCATGACTTTGTGCTTTAGGTCTCTAGTTAAATAATATTGATCATTGGGAACTCTCTTTTCCATACAATCTATACACAAAAATATTGGACAAAATGAATCATCCTATTTATTTGAATCCTGCATTTCCTTTGGCTTAAGTTTTCTTAAAAATCAAAGTATAAATAACTTTTAAAAATTCTTGTTTTGCTTTTTTAGTTCTCTTTCTCCCATAAGGCTTTTAAGAACTTAAATTTATTTAAATGCCAACCATTTATTAGAACTGCAAGAGCTCTGTTGTACTCACCATTATGCCGCTTAATGTAAGGCAATATGGATGGCATGATGCCAGTATTCAGTATTTTATGCATCAATAAACTTTTTTTTTATATAAGTTTTTATTGTTCATATTATTACAAATGTTCCTTCCCCCCCCCCCACCATTGCTCTCCTCCACCAGGTTCCCACCCCACCCTCTGCCCTTTCCCCTCTCCCCATTGTCCTCATCCATAGGTGCACAGTTTATGTTCAGTCTCTTCCCACATTCCCCTCTCCCCTTTTCCCCAAGAATCGTCAGTTCACTCCCCTTCCATACCTCTGATTCTATTATATTCAATAGTTAATATTGTTCAGCCGGGACTGGTTTGGCTCAATGGATAGAGCGTCGGCCTGGGGACTGAAGGGTCCCGGGTTCGATTCCAGTCAAGGGCATGTACCTTGGTTGCGGGCATATCCCCAGTAGGGGGTGTGCAAGAGGCAGCTGATCGATGACTCTCTCTCATCGATGTTTCTAACTCTCTATCTCTCTCCCTTCCTCTCTGTACAAAATCAATAAAATATATTAAAAAAAATAGTTAATATTGTTCATCAGATTTTTTTAATTTCCTTGGTTTTTAGATTCACTTGTTGATAGTTACGTATTTGCTGTTCATAATTTTTATCTTTGTTTACTTTCTCTTCTGAAAGAACCCCCTTCAGCAATTCATATAATTCTGGTTTGGCGGTGATGAACTCCTTTAGCTTTTTTTTATTAGTGAAGCTCTTTAAGTGGCCTTCGATTCTGAGTGATAGCTTTGCTGGGTAGATTATTTTTGGCTGTAGGTTCTTGCTATTCATCACCTTGAATATTTCTTGCCATTCCCTTCTGGCCTGCATGGTTTCTGTTGAGAAGTCAGCTGACAATCGTATAGGTGCTCCTTTATAGATTATTACCTTCTTTGCTCTTGCTTCTTTTAATATTCTCTCTTTGTCTTTTGCTCTTGGAATTTTAATAATGATGTGTCTCGGTGTGGTCCTCTTTGGATTCCTTTTGTTTGGAGTTCTGTGCGCTTCCTGGACTTGTAAGTCTAATTCTTTCACCAGGTGGGGGAAGTTTTCTGTCACTATTTCTTTCAGTATGTTTTCGATATCTTGCTCTCTCTCATCTTCTGGGACCCCCATAATTCTTATGTTGGTTCGCTTGAAGTTGTCCCAGAGGTTTCTTACATTATCTTCAATTTTCTGGATTCTCTTGCCTTCTAGCTTCTGTGGAGGAGTGTCTTCTGGCTCTTTATGTTCCAAATCTTTGACTTGATTCTTGTGATCTTCCCTTCTGTTTTTAGGACTCTGTAAAATATTTTTTATTTCAGACAATGTATTCTTTATTTCTTGTTGATCTCGATGACTCCTTATTAATTCTAGTTGATCTCTTTTCATATCCTCATAGGCCTTATCCATCTTTTCTAGGAAATTCTTGAAAAACCTTATAAGCGTAGATTTGAATTCTATATCCAGACGCTTTTTGTCCTCCATTTCTTTCGTTTGTGATCTATTTTGTTGTCGCATTTCGCAGTTACAGATGGGACGGAGTTTCAGGGTGGAGCCTGCAGCTTTGGCTTCCGTCAGCCCCGCCCTATGCGGGTCCGTCAGTGCTCGCTGCCGGCGCCTCTGAGAGAAAAGGTGCCCTCGATTTTCGCCTGCTGCCAAACAGTCTATGCTCTCCCCCAATGAGCCCGGTATTGGGGTTCAGTTCAGTTGGAAGTGGAGTTGGAGGTGGCGTTCAGAGCAGTCTGGAGCCCCAGTCTCCTTCCCGTCAGGGCAATCCCGCAGCACAGCGGACCGTCCCTTCTCTGCGTACAGTGTGCGCGCCTCCGGGACCTCCTTTCGCCTCTCCCCGGGGTTCTGCTTTACAGCCCGGTTCCCTATGGCTGAGCCTGAGTCCCCGGGGTCTGGCCCAGAACTGGGGTTCAGAGCAGTCGGGGGCCCAGCACAGTCGGAGTTTTCTCTCCTTTCCGCTCAGGAACGCCCGCCAGGCACTCGGCCTCCCTCCTCTCCGGCTCCGTCCTCTCCGCGCCGCGTCTCCGTACCTTGGCTTTTCCAGCTCCTCCGCACTTCCTTCTGGTTTTCTCCTTGCTTCTCACTGTAGAATTTCCAGTCAGTCAACCTTCCTGTAGTTCTGGGCAATGTCCGTTTTATATTTTAGTTGTATTTTATTGAAATTGTTGTGTGCGGCTGCGGCTAGGTGTTCACCTGGGTGCAGCCATCTTGGATCTCGCATCAATAAACTTTTTAAAATGCTGTCAATAATAGTTGTAACATGTTCTGAATTAGAAACTGGACTCCAATGTCAGAGATGTTAAAGTGTGAGGAGATAAGCATTTTAGAATCATTGAAATACTGGTCTGCAGAGTAGGTATAATGAGATCATTGCATTTAATTGAAATGTCTTTATAAAGTGGTAGTAATAATGACACTAATATTATCTAACAATTATTGTGTGCTAGGAACTGTAGTAAACACTTTGCATAGATTCTCATTTAAGCAGACAGTGACGTCCTGGGAGATAATTACTATTTTTATATCCATTTTGTTGATGAGGAAATTGAGGTGCAGAAAGGCCAAGGGATACCTAATAAGTGACAGTTGAAATAGGATCAGACCCAAATTGAGCTGAACTCTCAGGTCGTCATCTCTCTACTCAAATAGGCTGCCCCTTCATTAACGTGGTAACAAGCACTAATAACTATTGCAACTGTTTTCAGAAGAAAACACAGTGCTTGTTTTGAAGTCATAGAGATAAATGTTTACAATGACATGGATAATGTGTGTTTGAGACAGTGCCTTTTAAGTTCCTAAAGAGTGCTCTGTTTTCCATAGGACTGCTCTCCATGTGGCCTGTGCCTATGGCCAGGCAAAGATGGTGAGACTCCTAATAGAGAGAGGATGCCAATTTGACCTCTGTGACGTGGAGAATAAGTCAGCTATGATTCAGGTATGCACTCACCAACTATGTCAGCATAATTACTTAGAATAAAAATGGATTTACCTCATTGGCTATGAATCATTGGTGAAAGAATGAGAAGGGTTTGATTTAATTACTTAGAATAAAAATCAACTCATCTCATTGAACTAAAAATCATTGGTGAAACTTGTGGAATGTTTACTTTGATTCCTAGAACTTATAATCTATTTCCTGGCATAATACTGACAGGCCCTACAACACCGGAATACGAACTGTGCAAATGTGCTGCTAGATTATGGTGCAGATCCAAATATAGCAGACATCGAAGGCAACACTGCTCTCCACTACGCTGTCCGTAATCACTGTGTCGGAATGGTGAAAAGGCTGCTCTCCTGCAAGGCAGATGTTGAAGTGAGAAATAAGGTATTGCTCAAGTAACCTTATTTACAAAATATTCGAAATACATATTTTAGTTTAGTTACAAGCATTCTTAAAAAAATATGTTTGTATTGAGAGAGGAAGGAAGCGGGGGAGAGAAACATCAATGATGAGCAAGAATCATCCATTGGCCGCCTCCTGCACATCCCCTACTGAATATTGAGCCCACAAATCCAGCATGAGCCCTGACCTGCCTTCAACTGTGACCTCTAGGTTCCCGGGTCTATATTCAAACACTGAGCCACACCAGCTGGGCACAATAACTACTGTTATCTTTCTCACATACATATACGGAATATAATATATCAGGCCCTGTCACCATGGGAACAACTCCAAAGTTGAGTTAGAGAGGGCTGGAGAAATGTAGTGTCCACAGAAGGGGGCGAAGCTCTGTCTCCATTCCAACCCAGAAGGAAGGACTTGCTGTTAGTGCCTGGGAGTGGGAGAGAGGCTCAGAGCCCACTAAGGACTGGAGGCCTAGGGGAGTGAGGAGATGCCGGGGACTGGCTGCTATGCTGGCAGGGGCTTAGGAAATGGTGCTGCTGGGTATGGGGGGGGAGGAGGAGGCCTAGTGCCCAGCAAGGGGAGCTGGGTGAGTGCAAGTGGGAAGAGGAAGCCCCAGTTCACAGGCAAGAAAATAAAGGTAGTATACCACCATACGAATAAAGATTCTTGGAACCAGCACTGCACATGTTGGAAGTGAGATTTGGAGAGTGATGTTGCAGTTTATCTGTTGAAGAGGGAGTGGAGGCCATTTTAAAGGGAAGGACAGCCAGTGACTGCACAGGGGTGAGAAGAAAGAGGCTCTTATATTTTTTAAAATCCTCACCATAGGATATTCTTTCCCATTGATTTTAGAGAGAGAGTGGAGGGATGGAGAGATGAGAGAGAGAGAGAAAGAGAGAGAGAGAGGGAGAGAGAGAGAGATCTATGTCAGAGAGACACATGAATTGGGTGCCTCCCCCACAAACTCCCTCTGGGGTTAGGGATCTAACCTGCAACCCAGGGATGTACCTTTGCACAGGATTCTAACTCAACCCCTCTCTGTGCAGGCTGACACTCCAGCCATTGGGTAACACTGGCCAGGGCAAAAGGGGCTACTTTTTTCTATATTATACGTGTTACTTCAGAGGATCTTTCATAATTTTTAATATTCAATTTGGATATATGTAATTTCTTAAATTATAAATTGTTTTTGCTTCTTTACAGAGTGGCCTCACACCACTTGAACTTGCTCAACTTACAGACAATGACAGAATAGTGGAATTGCTAATATCCAGAGGTGCAAAACAGGAAGAGATGAAAAGGTACAATTGTTTGTTCTTTTTAACATTTTATTTGGAGAGCACATTTATTAACTGGGGACAGTGAAACTGCAAGAGCTTCAATAGAAGAAGCAGGTGTTAGTTGGAACCATCCTAAGCTGCCAGAGAGATTCAAATAATGCTGCAGGAGAATACCAGACGCTACTTTCTCTTTTGTTCTCAGATCTGTACTCCAGGTCACTCCCTTCCCGTGAAGCGTCTTTGTTTAGGTAGTGGAAGGTCCCATAATTATGCCTCAGTGGAAGCCAGTCAACAGAAAGCTCTGAGTCAAAAGTAGATTATTGGTCCTTACTACCTTATTTCAGAAGGTTGTTAGGAGGTTGAAATGAGATAATAGAGGCCCATCTATAACTCATCAGTGTTCTGGGTGACCAGCAGGATTGCATCTTCTAAGCCAAATGGGGTGGACAGGGAGATTAAGCATCGTTCTCACAAAGAACTGCTGGGTCACAGTTTGAGTAGGAAGAGAAGGGGTGGTAGGAGTCTAGGCAAGGTCCTGGCTTCTGTTAGTTTTCTGTGGTTGGTATGATTCACTACGAAAAGAAGGGTGTAATCTGACTGCATGAGGTAATCTATTTGTAAATACGTTTAGTTGCCAGTTTCATAATAGCTGAGATGCCCTGAAATATAAACCACAACATAATATTTTCGGAAAACCACAATATTTGAATCTTAGAAACCATAAAAAGTTCACAATGGGATTTATTTGGGATTCAGAAATAGTTTCAACAAATAAAGTTTGTTTTGTCCTTTGCTTTACTATTTCCTGATCATATGTTTTTGCTCTATTATGGCATTTAAAGCTCCTAACAACCTTCTGAAATAAGGTAGTAAGATTCTTCTTTTGTAGAGGAGGACCTTGAGCCAAAGAAAAGTGAATTATTTGAGAAGAAATAGCTGTGGGATATAGAAGCAGGAGGTGTGAGTTCAAGACATTTGTGATAATGTCAAGCTAACTCCAATTATTGTAAATCACTGAACTGTACTACCCTCAAATCATGACTACCTATAACTTTTTAAAATTACATACTTCATAAAACAGTTGTATAACTTACAAATTTATGGTATATATAAAGTTTTAATATTAGTGATGATATCTGAAATATTCTAAGAATTTACAATGTTTGTAACTGTTTTTATGTTAATATTAAGAGGGTAATATTATTTACCACCATTTTTTTTGTACACAGTAAGGAAGAACTAACTTCTGAAGAAAAGGGACCCCAAAAACCTGAAAGTTGCACTCTTGGTAAGATTTCTGACAGTGAATTTCCCTTGATGGTCCACCATGCATGAAGTAAGAGTAGGGAAGTTTTGATAATGAGAGAGCAGGGAAAATACCAAACAGTGTGGAAGTTGCATGTATAGTTTTTCTTAATCTCTTTCCTAATAGCATAGTATTCAGTCTGATTAACAAATTTAATTGTAGGTAATTTAAAATCTGGGGCAATATCCTTCAAAAAGAAGGTCATTATTCTGATGTTGCAGAATTGAAACATTTTAAAAACAGTCATTGTCCTCTAGGAGCTTGTTAGCATCATTGTTATTGCTATTACTTACTATATTTTATTTAGTGCTTACTAGGTGCCAGAGGTCATTAGCCCTATTTATGCATGGTACTAGTGTTCAGTATGTGTCAGACCCTTTCAGTCCATGATGAGAGTTAGAGTTTTAAAAATGCGGCGGAGGCTTTGGCTGGGTGTCTCAGGTGCTGAAAGCATCGTCCCCGATATTCCAAGGGTGTGGATTTGATGCCTGGTCAGATTCGCACAATGAATGCATAAATAAGTGGACCAGCAAACCAGTGTTTCTCTCTCTGTCTTTGTCTCCTAACTCTAATCAACTTTTGAGAAGTTTAAAAATATGTGGATGGGTTTTAAAGTAAGCATGCAGACCACAAAGAAGGTTCCCAGGTAAAGGGGCAGAAGGGAGATGTTTGGCAGTAGGAACATCTATAGAGATTACATGTTTGGCAGCAGGAACAGCAGGGCAAGGGCTAAGATATACACATGAACTTTGTGGGAATTATGAGCAGTACAGTTTCAAAGGTGCAAAATGTGTGCTATGGGGATGGTTGGCAATGAGGTTAGGCAGGCTTATAGCAGTCTTTTGTACCACAGAAAGGTCTAGATCTTATCTTCGGCCTTGGGAAACATATCAGCTAGAATGCTTTTAGCTTCAAATATCAGGTGCCTCATTATCAGAGGCCAAAATAATAGGAAGCAGGTAGTTTGATGATGATATCAGGGTTCCAGTTGTTATACCTCATTCAGCTGTGAGGTTCTCAGTGTTTGTGAATGCTTTCCTGGTCAGTAATTAGCAAAGGTCCCAAAGCAAACTATTTTCACATGTCGATATGTGAAGGCCAAAATGCTTTTACTTAGATGTTTCTTTTTTCTTTTATAATATTTTGTTAACAGTAAAGTAGAATTGGCACACATTGTATTACTTACTAAAGGCCCAGTGCACAAAATTCATGTGGGGTGGGGTGCGGGGAGTGTCTCTCAGCCCAGCCTGTACCCTCTCTGATCTTGGATCCCTTTCACAATCCGGGACTGCTGGCTCCCAACCGCTTGCTTGCCTGCCTGATTGCCCCTATCCATTTCTGCCTGCCAGCCTGGTCACCCTAACTGCCCTCCCCTGCCAGCCTGGTCGCCCCCAACTGCCCTCTCCTGCAGGCCTGGTCCCCCTCCCCCCACAACACTCTCCTGTAGGCCTAGTCACCCTCAACTGCCCTCCCCTACAGACCTGGTCCCCCCTCCCCAACTGCCCTCCCCTACAGACCTGGTCCCTCCTCCCCAACTGCCCTCCCCTTATTTGTGTATGAGGATAGTAAACATCCAAATAGCTTTGTGGGTTGTTCAGCAAGAATGAAGACTAAGGTAGGAATCCAGAAATATTTACTGCAGAGATTCATTGTCGATTCATGGTCGAGCAGAAGAGGAAGAAGGTTAGATTTGATAAGGGCCCTGTGGCTGTGGTATGAAGCAGGCATCAGCAAGCTTTGTCTGCAAAGGCCTGATTTTAGTCCAGGAGTTCTGTCATATCTACTCACGTCTGCCATTGTAGTGTGAGAGCAGACCTGGAGAATCTGTAAGTGAACAGGCACAGCTGTCTTCCAGCGAGACTTTATTTGCAAAACCAGATGACAGCTTGTATTTGGCCTGTGGGCCCTGGTTTGCTGATCCCCCCTGTAGAGGATAGATAGAAGGGAACCACATAAAGTGCCTGGTAGACAAAGGAACATTTTGCCTCCTTGGACTAGCATTAATCCATTACGAAGGTTTCATTCATCTGTAATGAAATGAGTCAGGAAGCTCAATTTATTTCATTTAAAGTGTTGGTGTTTTCTAGGTCTATTTCTCTCTCATTTGTTTTGCTTAAAAATAACATTAATTTAAGAGGGAACAATAATAATTGGTAGTGTCCCTCCTTCTGCCACGCGAGAGCCATCTGTTCAGAGCTCATGTTTGACTAGGGCAGTTGGCAGTAACAAAGTAAAGCAGAGACATTAGAGAGGACTAGTTCATAAGATTTTTGTGATGTTAGCATGTATAGAATTAGTGGAGAGAGAGAATTCTAAGGTTTCCAGATAGTGCACTGGGAATTAGATTGCACGTGAAGAATAGATGAGCAGAAAAGTGCAACAGTTCAACAGGAAAGACCAATATTTATCAATACAGGTTGAGTTAAATGAATATTTGTGGACATCCCCACATTTTGGATACAATTTCTTTTACATTTTGACTTATCCTCTCAACAACTGCCTTCAAGAGGTATGCCATGATGTTAGTTTAATAAGAAATTTAAAAATGATTAGGAATAAATGAAAAGAACTCTGTAATCATTACAATACTCGTTTAGTATATATGATAATTACATGGTTGTTTTGTTTATTTGTTTTGTTTTGCAATTAGCCTAGTTGATTGGTTCATAACTCTTGTAAAAGGGAATTAAACCCTTTTTAGTTGGAGAAAATTTCAGTGTGATGTCTTCTTTTTCTTATAGGAACTTTGATATTATAGAACATGTTGTCAATCATTAGGATTCTGTATTTCCTATTGTGACTGAATAGGAATGTTGCTTGTTTCACATTTTTCTGACATCATTGTTCCATTTATCCCTTTCATGTCTTTATTACAATAGTTCCAGATCAACAGTCAACTCAAAGACTAGCCTGGAATGAAACCAAATCAATGACAGGTACTTTGGGAAATCAGCTTCTGTATGGTAATAATGTATAAGACATCAATCCAAAGATAATTTCACATAAGGCAATTTGGTTAGAGGTTCAAAACCCACCCTAGGTTTGCTTATTTACTAGAAAAATTTACAGTACTAAGCACATAGTTGTGCTCATATCTAAGATTTTCATAGTGAAAGAACTAAAGCAAAATCAACAGAGAGAAGAGGTGTGTGTGACAAGGTGTGACACCAGGCACAAGCTTCCAAGAGTCCCCACCCTGTGCAGTTACAAGGAGGTGCTTAGTTATTCCAGTGTCAGATTCTGAAAGCACACATGAAATATGTCATCTACCAGTCTGGTTAGACTTAGTGTCCAGGTTCTTATGGCATGCTAATCACATAGGCATGTCCTGATCTCATGTACCAAAGTTCTAGATTCCCAGAGCAGATGCAGGTGTTCAGCATGAACCCCATTGGGCCTTGTGGCTGTGGTATTAAGAAGGCATCAGCAAGCTTTGTCTGCAAAGGGCCTGATTTTAGTCCAGGAGTTCTGTCATATCTACTCAAGTCTGCCATTGTGGTGTGAGAGCAGACCTAGAGCATCTGTGAGTAGGCACAGCTGTGTTCCCGGGAGTCTTTATTTGTAAAACTAGTTGGCAGCTTGCATTTGGCTTGTGTACCTTAGTTTACTAATACCTCAGGTAGAGAATAGATGGAAGGGAACCATATAAAAAGCCTGTGAGACAAAGGGCAGTTGACAGTAGCAAAATAAAGCAGAGACAGTAGAAATGTCAAGTTCATATGATTGTGGTGATGAGTTGTGGTGATTGCAGGGAAAGAGTTAGTCGGGAGAGAGAATTCTAAGGTGCTTCATACGTTTCCGGGTAGTGCACTGCCATTTACAGTAGATTGGACATGAAGAATAGGACTTCATCTGATGAGAAAAAAAGAGCAATGTTTCAACAGGAAAGACCAGTACTTTCCACACATGTTGAGTTTAATGGAATATCTATGGATATCTCCACATTTTGGAAACAATTCTTTTACTACTTGACTTAACCTATCAACAACTGCCTTTAATTGGTGAGCCATGATTTTAGTTCAATAAGATATAAAAAAGATTAGGAATAGAAAGAACTCTGTAATCATTAGAACACTCCTTTAGTATATCATATATGATACGTTCTTTTGGAGTTATCCCAGTTACTTGATAGATTCACAACTGTTGTACAAAGGAATTAAACCTTGTTTAGTTGGATAAAATTATCAGTGTGATGTCTTCATTTCCTTTATAGAAACTTTGATAATATAGAACATGTTGTCAGTCTTTAGGATTCTGTATTTCCTATTGTAACTAAATAGGAATGTTGCTTATTTTACATTATTTTCTGATATTAATGTTTGATTTATTCCTTTCATGTCCTTATTACAATAATTATAGGTCTATGGGAAACTAGAAAAGAAGCATGGGCCCAAAAAACCTCAATGACAGGTATTCTATGAAATCAGCTTCTTCTTCTTTTATAAAAAAAATATATATATATTTTATTGAATTTTTACAGAGAGGAAGGAAGAGAGATAGAGAGCTAGAAACATTGATGAGAGAGAAACATTGACCAGCTGCCTCTTGCACACCCCCTACCGGGGATGTGTCCGCAACCAATGTACATGCCCTTGACCGTAATAGAACCTGGGGCCTTTCAGTCTGCAGACCGACGCTCTACCACTGAGCCAAACCGGCTTTGGCAAAATCAGCTTCTGTAATGTAATAATGTAATGCAATTTTATTAGAAGTTTCTAAACCCACCTCAAGGTTTGCTTATTCACTAGAAAACTTCACAGGACTCAGCATATAGTTGTGCTCATACCTGATATTTATTACAGTGAAAAGACTGAAGAAAAACTAGCCAAGAGTAAAGGTGTGTGTGACAAAGTGTGGAGGACAGCAGGCACAACCTTTCAAGAGCCTTCTCCCTGTGGAGCTACCAGGATGTGTTTAGATATTCCAGCGCCAAATTCTGACAATTCACATGAAATGTTACCTACCAGTCTTGTTAGACTCAATGAGAGGTTTTTAAGGCATCTTCCCATAGCATGTACCAAAATTCTAGACTCCTAGAAGGAAAGCAAGTGTTCAGAAGGAACCCCATTGGTTGTACAAGGTGTTTAGACACACGGGGCCACTTTGATCAGTTAGGAAAAGGTGGAAAGCCTCCCTAGGTTGAGGTTTTCAGACACCCACAGGAGGGTAGTCATTTAAGCAGTACTTTCTAAGGATAGCAGTCTTAGGCCTGCTGCATAAAATGTCTCTGCACAGCAGGCATAGCCCTGACTGACTATTTGACCTTGATTTGAAAATTTTAAGAGCAAGAAGTATTCAACATAACATGGTACTGGTTTCAGTCGCATCATCCAAAATTGTTTGCAATAAGGGTTACTCTTGTGACTCTTGGTGAGTATTTCACAGATACTTTTTACTAGGACATATTAGGCAATTATAAATTCTCTTTTTTCCTCTAATTAATGTTTCAAGATAATTTTTAGATAAAATCATCACAATGATTTCTGATTTAAAATTTGAATAAAAAGTGTCTTTTAATTATATGGAGGATTCAGTTTTGATTTATATTGTACTAAATCCCTGTTTATAAATACAACACAAGATATTCAACCATATTTATCATTTATTTTCCTGCACTAGTGTACATTTAAAGGTATTAGCTTTATGTATGTCTTTTCACATCTTTCACTCAATTGCAGGGACAATACCCATTTTCTAATACTGGGTTTTATCTTAAATTCCAAGGTTACTAGATCTTGAAAATTGCATTAATATGTTGGTATGTGTTAAAAGCAGATGCAGGGAATACATTATTTTGAACAAAAAGTAATAAACCATATTTTAGAGCAGTTTAGGTGCACAGTAAAATTGAGTGGAAAGTATAGAGAATGCCCATAAACCACACAAATGCAAACATACACAGCCTTATTCATTTTTATTTATTAATTAATTTTTTATTGATTTCAGAGAGAAAAGGATAAAGAGACATTGATAGAAACGTCAACTATGAGGTAGAATTATTGATAGGCTGCCTCCTCACACCCTATACTGGGTAGTGAGCCCACAACCCAGGCATGTGACTCTATTGGGAATCCAACCTTAACCTCCTGGTCCCTGGGTCAATGTTCAACAACTGAGCCACACAGTCCTGGTGCCTTGCTTATTTTTGACCTCCAGTAACAGTGAAGTATATTTATTACAATGGATGAATGTGTACTACTCATCATTATCAAGCAAAGTCCTTAGTTTAGAGTAAGGTTCACTCTTGGTGTTGTACATGCTATGGATTGTGATAAATGCATGAAATCACATACCCACCTTTAGAATGTAGAATCACACAATACTAGTAGCCCTGTACATGAGTAGTTTGCTCCCCAGTGACCCAAGTGGAGGCCCTGGTATCTGGGATTTATTTATCTTCTATAATTGAAACTTTGTAGCCTTGAGCAGAGGCCTGCGCTGGCCAGAGTGTGCAGGAAGCTTGGCTTCCTCCATTGCCGGGGAAAACCAAGCCTCCTGTTCGCTCCCTGGCCTCATCCATCTTGGTTGGGTTAATTTGCATACTCACTCTTGATTGACTGGTGGGTGTGGCTTGTGGGTGTAGCAGAGGTATGGTCAATTTGCATATTACTCTTTTATTAGATAGGATTGGAAATGGAGCCATAAAGAATTGGTTCCTTTATTTTACTGCGTTGCGAAGTGTAGTGCCTTTCAGCAAACTTTTCTCATGATAGGAGTGTTTCATCCTGGAACAGGTAGTCTGCACCTATTATTAAGAGCTGGAGAGTTTGAACTGTGTTGCATCAAAATAAGTATATTCTCTTCTAACTGCTCTTAATGGAAGAAGCCAGAAAACTCATGCTATTTAAGATTGGCATGGTTAGTCTATAATTCTGTTTCCACTAACAACATTTTCTGTCAGTCTGATGGGGTTTGGTTAAGATTATTGTTCCTTGCACATAGCAGTGCACAGGTAAGTATCAAATTTTGATACCATGTTTCCCCAAAAATAAGACAGTGTCTTATATTAATTTTTGCTCCCAAAGGTGTGCTAGGTCTTATTTTTCCATGAAGAAGAATACGGTACACACTTATTGTTAAATGAAAATAAAGGAAATTTATTACCTGTATATAGTATGGTAGTACAGTAGTTGTCAATACAAACCAAACTGTGAATCCTACAGTATCAAGAATTTACTCATTTATTTAATGACAATCATGTCATCATCTTCTGGAACATCATCATAACAATCCAATTCCTGAATTTCCTGGTGAATTTCTTGTGATTCCATTTCTTTCAGAATCAGTGGACCAAATCTCTCATGTTTAGCAATAGCACTGTCTTTAAATGAGCACTTCTTGTCAAGGTAGCCTGCTCGCAGTGCATATGCAATGCAACTGTCAGTGATTTTTCTCCCATGAATTCTTCACCCAAGTCACAACTTCTTGCAGCTTAGGTTTCACAAAGTTTCCACGCTGATTTCTCTCCATTCTATTTTCAGTGTAGTTATTAATTTCCATGCGCACATTGTCTTTGAATGGCTTGTTTATTGCAATATCAAGAGTCTGGAGATAGGCCGTCATTCCTGCGGGAATCATTATCTGATCTATTTTTCTTTCATGAAGAAGTGTCTTCATGTCTTTAGCGTGGTGAGTGCTGGCTGCATCCAAGACTAGCAGGCCTCTGGCTCCCTCGCATAACAAGTGGCAGCATTAAATCAACCCACTTCCTTATAACTGCTTGTGTGGCCCAGGCTTTTTCAGTTTCAAGAATAAAAATGCCCAAAACATGTTCAATCTTTTTCTTCTTGCCCTTAGAAATGATTAAAGGTGGGATTTTAGTGCCATCCAGACGAATTGCCAAAATACAGGAAACACGTGCATTTTCGTAAGCAGTGGAGGGAATGTACACTAAGGAGGCACCCTGCTGTTCAATTGTTGTTTGAGATGATTGGCCCATCAACACTGCAGTTTCATCCACAGCAATCATGTTGGAAAGATTGTATTTAGAGAAGTCAGCATCATCAATAAAGGACTTGAATGCAAGTGCTCGCTTAATAACTTGAATATCTTCCAACCTAAACAATGTTGTACCAGATCTTCTTTTTTTTTTTTTTAAATATTTTATTGATATTTTACAGAGAGGAAGGGAGAGGGACAGAGAGTCAGAAACACTGATGAGAGAGAAATATTGATCAGCTGCCTCTGCACACCCCCCCACTGGTGATGTGCCCGCAACCAAGGTACATGCCCTTGACCGGAATCGAACCTGGGACCGGAATCGAACGCTCTATCCACTGAGCCAAACCGGTCAGGGCCCCGGTAGATCTTCTTAAAGACAGTTCACTTCGCTGAAGGAAATTATCCAGCCAGTGTTGTGATGTTTTGAAGTCTTCGGGGGCTATATCAAACTGTGGTGCCATTGCAAGGGCAAATTCTTGAATCTGAGCCCTATTCACAACCAAAGCCTTTGCTCTCCTGTCAACAACCCATTCACAGATCAGGTCTTCCAGCTCAGAAAATAATGGTTGCTGACCTGATCCACACTTGCGCTTTTTAGCATTTCCCTTGTCCACTTGTTCAATGAGGTTACCATACTCTGCTTGCCATTTTCGGACCAATCGGATACTCAACATCTTCTCTTTGCAGAAAGCAGTAAGATTTTGGCCCCAAGAGTCTTTCATGATTCCTTTCTTGTACTTCACGGAGTAGCTTTTTCTTTTTGCGCTCATTTCTAGGGGTAAAAAAAAGAAATTGGGGTATCAAAGTGGGGGGAGGGGGATCAGAGAGGGGAATCAAAATGGCACAGGAGAATCAGAGGGGGGATTACTATTTTAGTAACCCCTTTTGATCCTCCTGTGTCATTTTGATTGCCCCCTCTGATCCTCCTGTATCATTTTAAGTGATCTCCCTACCCCCACCCCTGTGCCACTGAACACCTTCACCAGACATCCCTCCTACCCCTTTATCAGACATTTACCCCCTGGGGACTGTCACTGGGCTTGCTGGGGCCTGGATCTGGGCTGGAGCAGGGTCTGCCACTGACTGAGAACCTTCAGTCATCATGAGGGCGGCGAGAGCATCAGGTAGTGTCACCAGAGACAGACCAGCACTCACCACCTTCTCCACATCCCGTCTGCTCTAATCCTCCTGTTCTTCTACACGCATCTGCGAAAGTTTCCTCCTCTCTCCTGCTCCGCGCTCACTCTGACCTCTACACAGCAGTGACGTCAGGACTCCGCTTAATGCCACTGGTTGCTAGATGCCAGTAGGGGCGGCCCTAGCGACCAATTTACGGTAAATTAATTTTTATTCTGAGACAGAGCCTGGGTGGGGGGGCTTATTTTTTTGGGGGATGCCTTATATTTCACCCAGAAGGAAACCTGTAAGTAGGTCTTATTTTCGGAGGATGTTTTATTTTCGGGGAAACACGGTAGATCTCATTTTATTCTTTTTTTAAGTTTTATATGTTTAACAAGAGAAAGTAAATGTATTTAATGCATTAATGGCCTACCAATAATATTTACTCTAGTATAGTCTTCAGGTGTGGTCCCAAAGTTATACTTTCTAACAATGCATTAATTCAGTATTTTTAAAGTCCTATATTCTTATTGTTTTAAAATGTATTTTACTTTTTTAAAAATAGTGATTGATGTCGCTAAAGAAGACTCTTTAAGCAGGTAGGATTTTATGGATTTTTGAAAATTATAGCTCACTAAGAAAATGCAGAGAAAAGAAACTAATATTTCTAGAGTGCTCTACTGTGGGCTATACCATATACTATGTAATTAGCCTGTGTTATATAGTCATCACAATAGCTCGGTAAAGTAGCTGTGCTATTTTAGCCTACTTTAAAAATAGTTTTATTGAGATTTTTACAGAGAGGAAGGGAGAGGGATTAGAAACATTGATGAGAAAGAAACTTTGATCTGCTGCCTCCTGCGCACCCCCGACTGGGGTTGTGCCCACAACCAAGGTACATGCCCTTGACCAGAATCAAACCTGGGACCCTTCAGTCTGCAAGCCGACTCTCTATCCACTGTGTCAAACCTGTTAGGGCTTAACCTACTTTTTATTAATGAGGCAACTGGTTCAGGGAGCTGGATGAATTCCATAGTTAGCAAGGGCTGAGCCATGATTTGGCTGTCATCCAAGTTGGCCCCCAAATTATTCTGTTGTCCCTCAACATACACAGATAAGTTCCTGTGAACCTCTGCCATGGAGATAAAGAGGCAAATCAGAGCAACTCAGAAAGTAAAATCTGATTGTATGTTAACTCTGATTTAGTTTTTCTAAGAGGCCCAATGAGTCTAAGCATTTATCTTACTATCCTTGACAACTGTAGTGCTAAATAGGACCTTGCTCTTCCCACCAAAGCCTGCAGGGCCCTTCTCAGTTATCTATGGCCACAGAACCAAAGGTTGTACTTAAGCAAGGCCTCATCAGGCAAGCGTTTTTAGTAGAATTATATGAATTCTGCATGAACTAATTGTTTATATCTTAGTGAAAAATATCAGTATAGGTTATGTTATATTCATTATATTCATCATCTAATTAGAGGGTATTTCTAATATATTTCTTTCTTGACTTGACTTTCCAGTCTCGTTTTCCCCTCAGAGTGGTATCTTTGCCAAGCTGTATGAAGTTTTGTCTTTTTTTTCTAGTCTTTTTTTTTGCCTACCTTAACTTTTCCCGATTTTTACAACTTTCTTTTCTCTTTTTCTTGGTATTTCTTTCATTGTGTTATTTTTCACCACTCCCACCAGCTCTGGTGTTCTTCATTTTTCTGTAGACAGAATCAAAGGCAAGTAGAATTGCAGGAGTTTAAGGAAGCCTAGCAATTACTAATCAAACAACCCTTTAGTACTGCATCTGTGCTTACCACACTGGCCAAGAGGCGGATCTTCCTTTCCTTCTTCCCCATGTTAGATAGTGACCTCAGCATAGTTTCTTATCTCTTAGAGGACTTTAAGTTAGCAATACCCAATTTTGGATATTGGATTTAAGAGATCGCCTTTCCCCCCTCTTCATTTTAGCCTTGGA
This sequence comes from Pipistrellus kuhlii, assembly GCF_014108245.1. Classification (NCBI taxonomy): domain Eukaryota; kingdom Metazoa; phylum Chordata; class Mammalia; order Chiroptera; family Vespertilionidae; genus Pipistrellus; species Pipistrellus kuhlii. The sequence goes on from NW_023425531.1 coordinate 1,793,619, forward strand.
GGTAATTTACACAGATGGACACTTGAGCATGTAAATGATCAACTCTAGACAGACAAACAGGGTATTAACTTGGGGAGTATATTAAGTTAGCTGTTTCAATAGCATAACTGAAGATTCTAAGGGTGAAGTGACCTCTTTGTTATATACATAGCTCGTATGCTTGCAGGAAATAATGAGTCTAAAAATATAGTCAGGTTTTTTCTACAGCAAGGTACTGATGTCTTTTCTCAAGATAATGGGGTAGGTGGCAGAAGGATACGTTTTTGTAGAGGTTTTAATTTGTAAGTATTTGTATCACTGGACTAAGGTATAATCATTTCACTGTTACTTTTTATGTAACAGGTGAGCATTCATGGTTTGGTTCTGGCAGTTTGGGGATGCCAGTCAGTTAGTAGGTCATCAGCCAGAAACAAAGGACCAGCTAGTTAGAAGAAGCAATGGATCAAATTCTTTATTTCAGAATGTTTAATATTTTTACCCATTTCATTCCAAGTAGGGCCACTATGTATGGCATGGGGTTACAAATCTCAGCTCTGGTTTTTCTAACTAGTTATTTGGGGTCTTCAAGTGTTCACTGTAGCAGAAAAATCTGTAGTTTCTGGCGGCTATCTCCTGAACAAAGGGCCATGAAAGGACTGACTCCATCCTGTCCCTCGCCCTCCATTTGAACCGTAGGCACTCTATCTTGGTCCCATAACCTCCATTTTGTAAGATCTGCCACTTAAAATTTCCCATTAAACACGGATGGTCCTTTGTTCTGTTAATTCCAGGAAGTAACTAAAACAGATAGCCTCCCTATAGAAGTAACTCTGCTATTTCTAGCTTCTGTAAGCATGCTTGCTCAAATAATGGGAGGTATAAGACTTTTTTGGGGAGAGGCTAGCAATCTGAATCTGTGCCAGTGACCTAATGCACATACTTGTTAGCCTATAGTCTAGTCTAGGGGTGTCGAACTCAATCAGAGAAGGGGCCAAAATCTAAAATCCAGCCTAAATCGCAGGCCGAATGGTTTACTGAACAGTCATAAACTGTCATTGTGATGGAAACGCAGCGGAGTGCAGTGATGACAGCGCGGTGCGGGCCACATTGCAAGGCCTGGCGGGACGGATTTGGCCCGCGGGCCTTGTGTTTGACACATGTGGTCTAGTCACTGCCCCCTCTTAATTATCTGGTTCTGCAAGCTGCTCTGCCAGCAAGGGGATCTGGTCCATCCATGGTTCCTCCCATGTCAGGTGTCTTCTGGTTATCTGAGCTGTGCTCAAGGCTGCAAGCTTTCTGCAGGATATCTGCTAAGCACACTAACCCCATCCAAGCACATTTTTTTTTTTTCCTTTATAAACTAACACCTAAGTTCATTCAGGGTCATGAGAATTTGAAAGATCCAAGTCCTCCCAACGCTTCCTACTTTTGAAATAAAGACTCAAAATTCAGCTCTCTGATTACGGCGTCTTCTGTTTTGCTTGCTGAGTTTTCAATATAACACTCCTATACCCTCCCTTGAATTTTTCCGGAACATAAAGGATTCCCTAAGTCCAGGAAGACAATCTTCTCTCACAAGTCAGATGGATATGTAAAAAAAGGACATTCCAATTTTTATGTTGTTTCCATTGATTCTATTGCTGTTGAGTTGCCATTGAAACCCATCACATAATAATTATGATTGATCTTTGCTCCCAGGTTGGCCTTGTTGATCCAGATTATTGAGTCATGACAACTCACACTTGGACTTGGGGGTCACACCTTTTTTTTTTTTTTTTTTTTTGTTTACATAGATATTCTTTGTAGGCTTAGCTACTGGCAGCTGGGCCTCCTAACTTTAGCACTCATAGCCTCCCCCACACACTGGAGAGTTTATGTGGAGCTCACTTCTTAGCCCAGATCTTTGGGAATGAGCTATTCTTTAAGCTTCATGTTGTTTTTTGTTTGTTTGTTTGTTTTTTGTTTTGTTTTTCTGCTAGCAGATGTTACTTACAACAATCCTAAGCTGCCAAAGAAATTCAAATAATGACACAGGAAAAGATCAGGAGTTCTTTGTCCTTTGTTACTATATCTAAGCCTCAAGGTCACTTTATATCTTGTGGATCATCTTTGTTTAGGCAGTGGAAGGCCCCATATCGCTTTCTCAGAGTAGTAAGCACCAGATTTCCTGAGGTCTCATATATGAGGTTGGCCCCTCAGTGATCTCTTTGCCATAATAATGAAACTTTCCCAAGTGATGTGAATTTACCTCAGGTTTCAAAGTATTTTAAATTATGCCTCACATGGAAGCCAGTCAACAGAAAGCTCTGAATCAAAAGTGGGTTATTGGTAATTACAATTGCTAAGAGCCCATCCATGACTTATCAGCATGGGTATGTGACCAGTAGGACTGTATCTCCCAAGCCAGTTGTGGGTGGACATGGAGATTAAGCTTCTTTCTCATAAAGAACTGCTGGGTCACAGTTTGAGTAGGTAGAGAAGGGAAAGTATTAGGCCAGGCCAGTCCTGGCGGCTGCTAGTTTTCTGTGGTTGGTATGATTTGCTACAAAAAGAAGGGAGCATTGTGTTATCTGACTTCATGAGGTAATATATTTGCACATAAATTTGATTACCAGTTACATAACAGCTGAGATATCCCGAAATACAGACCACAATCTGAGTACAGGTAATAATCAGAATTCATAAAATTTCCTGAAATCTGCAACATTTAGTAACCATGACAACGTCACATTGGGATTTATTTGGAATTCAAATTAGTTTCAACAAATAAAGTTCATAACTAGATTTTTTCTTTGCTTTACTGTTTTTTTCTGAGCATATCTTTTGCTGTATTATCTCATTTCATCCTCCTTCACCTTCTGAAATAAGGTAATAAGATTCTTATTTTGTAGAGGAGGACCTTGAGCCACACAAAAACCTATTGGTTATAGAATTGGGATGTGTGAGTTTAAGAATTTATGATTATGTCTAGCTAACTCTAATTAATTCACTGAACTATATTGTCATTATATCATGACTGTTAGACCTTATTTTCTTAAAATTACATACTTCACAAAACAGTTGTATAACTTATAAATTTAAAGTGTATGGTATAATCGAAGTTTTAACATTAGTGCTCATATTATCTAAAATATTCAAAGAATTTACTATATTTGGAAAATATTTTTATGTTAATATTAAGAAAGTAATATTACTTATCACTTTTTTTTTTTTTTTTTTTTTTTTTTTTTTTTTTTTTTTTTTCCCACAGAAAGCAACAACTGACTTCTGAATTTAAAAAAGAAAAGGAACTCCCAAAATTTGACAGTCTCACTCCTGGTAAGATTTCTGATAATTAATTCCTTTTGATGCTCCTACCATAGATGAAGTAAGAGTAGGGACTTTTTATAATGAAAGAAGAGGGGGGAAAAAACACACCAAATAATGTGTAAGTTGCATGTATAGTTTTTCTCAATAGATTAGTAGTCAGTATTATTAACAAAGTTTATTTATTTAGTTCTGACCCCTAAAATCCCACATTATATCTTTACTAGAGGCCTGGTGCATGAAATACGTGCACATAGGGGGGCGGGGTGTCTCTCAGCCCAGCCTGCACCCTCTCAAATCTGGGACCCCTAGAGTGATGTCCAACTGCCCATTTAGGCCCGATCTCAGTATGATCAGGTTTACATGGGCAATCAAACATCCCTTTCACAATCCAGGACTGCTGGCTCCCAATCGCTCACTTGCCTACCTTCTTGATTTCCCTAACCAATTCTGTCTGCCAGCCTGATGACCCCCGAATCACTCCCCTGCCAGCCTGATTGATGCCTAATTATTCCTCTACCAGCCTGATTGCCCCTAGCAGCTCTTTCCTGAAGGCCTGGTCACCCCTAGCAGCTCTTTCCTGCAGACCTGGCCACTCCTAAATGCCCTCCTCTGTAGGCTTGGTACCCTCCAATAGCCCTCCCCTGCAGGTCTGGTTTTCCCTAATTATCCTCCACTGCAGTCCTGGTCGCCCCCAACTTCCCTCATCTGCTGGCCTGGTCACCCATAACTGCCCTCCCCTGCAGGCTTAATTGCCCACAACTGCCCTCCTTTGCAGGTCTGGTTCCTCCCAGCTCCCCTGTTGGCCATCTTGTGGCAGCCATCTTGTGTCCACATGGGGGCAGTCATCTTTGACCACAAGGGAGCTGCCATCTTGTGTGCTGGAGTGATGATGAATTTGCATATTACTCTCTTATTAGATAGGATGTTAAAAAGAAAAAAGGTGTTAAGTTAGGATGGTACATGGGCAGTCAGTCCTCTCTGTCCTCACTCACACATGCGTGGGCACCTCCAGACCTCTGCCTGCCACGACTTCCCTGAGTCTCCGTGTGCCTTTCTCTCTACCTGACAGTCCATACTCCCCCCGTATGAGTCTTGGTCCATAGGGTCTTGCCCAGAATTGGAGTTCAGTGCAATCGGAACTGGGCTTCAGTGCAATCAGGAGCTTCCTCCTCCCCCGCACTCAGAGAAAACCAGCCAGGCACTCAGCTGCCCTTCTTCTCTGCACGTGTGTCTCCATACCCTCAGTCATGATTCTCTATGACCTTTTTTCTTTCCTTCTAGTTGTAGAATGTCCACTGGATTTTCAACTCAGCCAGCTTTCCTGTGGTTCTGGATGATGTCATTTTGTCTTTTAGTTGTAGTTTTGAAATTGTTGTGTGAGGCAGCAGTTTAGGTGTTTACCTATGCCACCATCTTGGTTTCTCTGACTTCCCTAACTTTTTTTTTTTTAATAAATTTTTATTGTTCATATTATTACAAATGTTCCTTCCCCCCCGCCACTCCCCCCCACCATTGCTTTCCTCCACCAGGTTCCCACCCCACCCTCTGCCCTTTCCCCACTCCTCATTGTCCTCATCCATAGGTGCACATTTTATGTTCAGTCTCTTCCCACATCCCTCTCTCCCCTTTTTCCCAAGAATTGTCAGTTCACTCCCCTTCAATACCTCTGATTCTATTATATTCAACAGTTAATATTGTTCATCAGATTTTTTTAAAATTTCCTTGGTTTTTAGATTCACTTGTTGATAGTTAGGTATTTGTTGTTCATAATTTTTATCTTTATTTACTTTCTCTTCCGAAAGAACCCCCTTCAGCAATTCATATAATTCTGGTTTGGTATTGATGAATTCCTTTAGCTTTTTTTTTTTTTTTTTTTTTTTATTAGTGAAGCTCTTTATCTGACCTTCGATTCTGAGTGATAGCTTTGCTGGGTAGATTATCTTTGGCTGTAGGTTCTTACTATTCATCACCTTGAATATTTCTTGCCATTCCCGTCTGGCCTGCATGGTTTCTGTTGAGAAATCAGCTGACAATCGTATAGGTGCTCCTTTATAGGTTACAACCTTCTTTGCTCTTGCTGCTTTTAATATTCTCTCTTTGTCTTTTGCTCTTGGAATTTTAATAATGATGTGTCTCGGTGTGGTCCTCTTTGGATTCCTTTTGTTTGGAGTTCTGTGGGCTTCCTGGACTTGTAAGTCTAATTCTTTCATCAGGTGGGGGAAGTTTTCTGTCACTATTTCTTTCAGTATGTTTTCGATATCTTGCTCTCTCTCATCTTCTGGGACCCCCATAATTCTGATGTTGGTTCACTTGAAGTTGTCCCAGAGGTTTCTTACATTATCTTCAATTTTCTGGATTCTCTTGCCTTCTAGCTTCTGCGGAGGAGTGTCTTCTGGCTTTTTATGTTCCAACTCTTTGACTTGATTCTTGCGATCTTCCATTCTGTTTTTAGGACTCTGTATAATATTTTTTATTTCAGTCAATGTATTCTTTATTTCTTGTTGATCCCCTATCATTTCTTGTTGATTCCTTATTAATTCTAGTTGATCCCTTTTCATATCCTCATAGGTCTTATCCATCTTTTCTAGGAAATTCTTGAAAAACCTTATAAGTGTAGATTTGAACTCTATATCCAGTCGCTTTTTGTCCTCCATTTCTTTCGTTTGTGATCTATTTCGTCTCGGCATTTTTGCAGCTTTCCTGAGTTGGTAGCCTTAAAAGCCTCTGTGTTCTGCTTGGATGGGGCGGGGTTTCAGGGTGGAGCATACAGCTTTGGCTTCTGTCAGCCTTGCCCTATGCAGGTCCTTCAGTACTCGTTGCAAGCGCCTCTGAAAGAAAGGTGCCCTCGATTTTCGCCCCCTGCCAAATAGTCTATGCTCTCCCCCAATGAGCCTGGTATTGGGGTTCAGTTCAGTTGGAAGTGGAGTTGGAGGTGGCGTTCAGAGCAGTCTGGAGCCCCTGTCTTCTTCCCGCCAGGGCAATCCTGTGGCACAGCCAACTGTCCCTTCTCTGCACACAATGTGTGCGCCTTTGGGACCTCCTTTCGCTGCTCCCCCAGGGTTCCGCCTTACAGCCCAGCTCCCTAAGGCTGAGCCTGGGTCCCCGGGGTCTGGCCTAGAACTGGGGTTCAGAGCAGTCAGAACTGGGGCCCAGCACAGTCGGAGATTTTATCTCCTTCCCTCTAGGGAACGCCAGCCAGGCACTCAGCCGCCCTCCTCTCCTACTCCGTCCTCTCCATGCGCACCACGTGTCTCTGTACCTTAGGCTTTTATAGCTCCTCCGTGCTTCCTTCTGGTTTTCTACTTGCTTCTCATTGTAGAATTTCCAGTCAGTCAACTTTCCTGTAGTTCTGGGTAATGTCCATTTTATATTTTAGTTGTATTTTATTGAAATTGTTGTGTGCGGCTGTGGCTAGGTGTTTTCCTGTCAGCCATTTTGGAACGACTCCCCCCTTCCCTAACTTTTTAAAGGCTTGAGTTGAACAGGTGCTCATACCTATACCAGTGAGTTGTAAACTAGTGACTCTGATGAGGTTATTTCTCTTTTTGAAACTGATACACAATGAAGATATCAGCTTCTTTGTGTATCACCTTCTTTGTGTATCAAGACAGTTCAAATAGAGTTGTGGTTCTCCAGCAAGAATGAAGACTAAGGTGGAGAGCCAGAAATACTTACTACAGGGATTTATTTGATCCACAGAGGAACAAGATTAGATTTGATAAAGGCCCTCTGATTGTGGAGTGAAGCAGGGATCACCAACCTTTCTCTGCAAGGGGCCTGATTTTAGTCCATGTGGTCAGTCATATCTAATGAAGTCTGCCATTGTAGTGTGAGAGCAGTCCTAGATAATCTGTAAATTAGTGGGCATTGCTGTCTTCCACTGAGATTTGTAAAACCAGATGGCAGCTTGTATTGGCCTGTGGGCCCTAGGTTGCTGACCCCTCCTGTAGAGAATAGATGGAAGGAAACTGCATAAAGGGCCTGGAAAACAAAGGAATGGATGAGCCATGAGTCCAATTTGAAAGTTTTTTGCTTTCATGGTCAAATGAGATAGGAAGCTAAATTTATTCCATTTTAAGTGTTGACTAGGGCAGTTGACAGTAGCAAAATAAAGCAGAGAGAGCAGAGAAGTCTAGTTCGTGTGATTGTGGTGATGATTGCTTATAAAGAACTGGTGAGGAGAGAGAAATCTAAAGTAATTCATAGATTTCCAGGTAGTGCACTAGCATTTAGATTGGGCATCAAGAATAGAATGACCATGCTATGGCTGAAACCGGTTTGGCTCAATGGATAGAGCATCGGCTTGGGGACTGAAGGGTCCCGGGTTCGATTCCGGTCAAGGGCATGTACCTTGGTTGCGGGCATATCCCCAGTAGGGGGTGTGCAAGAGGCAGCTGATCGATGACTCTTTCTCATCGATGTTTCTAACTCTCTATCTCTCTCCCTTCCTCTCTGTACAAAATCAATAAAATATATTTAAAAAAAGAAAAAAAGAGAAAAGGAATGACCATGCTATGACATGCACTGGTGCCAGGCCAGCCAAGGTGGGTGTGATGCAATTAGTTGTGTGGCCCACCATCACCCACAACCACCCCACAGAGGGAGGTTCAGACCACCTTGCCAGTGGGGTGATCAACCGGGGGGCTCCGTGATTGCCCCAAAGAGGGAGGCCTAGGCCACCGTCTGTGGGGTGATCGATAGGAGGGCTCCACAGAACTGGGGAACTGGGGAGGTGTGGTGGTGGACATGGGCAGAACCAGGCCAAGGAGGCAGAGACATGAGGCAGGCCAGGCCAGGCCAGGCCATGAGGCTGCCAGAGTGACACCAGGGCTGGGGAGGCCCAGCAACCTAGATTATGAAGGCCTACCCTTGCATGAATTTTGTGCACTGGGCCTCTAGTATATGATAATTACTGTCCTTTTGTAGTTACCCCCAGTAACTTGATCAATTCACAACTGTGGTATAAAGGAATTAAACCTTGTTTAGTCGAAGAAAATTGTCAGTGATGTCTTCATCTCCTTTATAGAAACTGATATTATAGAACATGTCGATCATTAGAAGTCTGCATTTTTCTATTGTGGCTAAATAGGAATGTTGCTTATTTCACATTATTTTCTGATATTAATGTTTGATTTATCTCTTTCATGTCTTTATTCCAATAGTTATAGATCTACAGAAATCTGGAAAAGGAGCATGGACCGAAGCAAACTCAATGATAGGTATTTGCAAAATCAACTTCTGTATTGTAATCATGTATAACACATCAATTCACATAATGTTTTCACATACTGCAATTTTGTTAGAGGTTCCTAAACCCACCCTAAGTTTGCTTATTCACTAGAAATCTTTACAGGACTCAGCATATACTTGTGCTCACACCTGAGATCTATGACAGTGAAAGCCCACAGTAAAATTAGCAAAGAGAAGAGGTGTGTGTGACAAAGGGTGGAGGACACCAGGCACAAGCTTCCAAGAGTCCTCTCTCTGTGGGGTTATCTGGATGTGCTTAGTTATTCCAGTGTATAATTATGACAACATACGTGACACATGTCATCTACCAGTCTTGTTAGACTCAATGAGAGGTTTTTATGGCATGCTGGTCATATAGGCATCTTCCCCATAGCATGTACCAAAATTTTAGATTCCCAGAGGAAAGCAGGTGTTCAGCATGAACCCCATTGGTTGTACAAAGTGTATGCGAACAGGGGTCACTCCTCAGTGAGGGAAAGGTGGAAAGCCTCCTCAGATTCAGGTTTTCAGACACCAACTGAAGGGGAGCCATTTAAGCAGGATTTTCTAAGGATAGCAGTCTTAGGCCTGCTGCATGAAATGGTTTTGCACAGCAAGACTGACTGACCTTTTAGTCTTGACCTAAGAATTTATTTTAAGAGTAAGGAATGTGATAACAGAACATGGTATTGGTTTCATTCAATCATCCATAAATGCTTGCAATGCTGCTTACATTTGTGATGCTTTTGAGTATTTCATAAATATTTGTACATAAATTACTAGGGTATTATTAGGCAATTATTAGCTTTTCTTTTTATCCAATTAATGATTAAAGATAATATTTAGTTAAAATCAGCATAGATTACTGCTTTAAAATTAGGAAAAAATGTGACTTTTAATTATATGGATGATTCAGTGTTGATTTATACTGCACTAAACCCCTGTTTATAATTATGAAGCAAGATATTCAATCATATTTATTAGTATTGTCTTGCCTTAGTATACAATGTAAATTATTTGCTTTATTTATCTTTCCATATCCTTCACTCAATTGTGGAACACCCATATTCTGATACTTGGATATTTATATTAATTTCCAAGGTGACTGTTTCCTGAAAATTGCATTGATATATTGATATATGTTAATAGCAGATTCAGGAAATACATTTTTATTTTTTTATTTATTTTTTTAAAATATATTTTTATTGATTTTTAACAGAGAGAGATAGAGAGCTAGAAACGTCGATGAGAGAGAAACATCGGCCAGCTGCCTCTTGCACACCCCCTACCGGGGATGTGCCCGCAACCAATGTACATGCCCTTGACCGGAATCGAACCTGGGACCTTTCAGTTTGCAGGCCGATGCTCTACTACTGAGCCAAACCGGCTTCGGCAGGAAATACATTTTTAAAATCCTTTATTTTTTAAAGTATTACAGGAGTTTCTCCTTCCCCCCCTCCCCCCCGCCTATTAACCTCTCCCCTATCTCCCCTCCCCCAAGAACAAGTCCTTGCTGTCTGTGTTCATTGGTTTTGCTCATATACATGCATGCAAATCCTTTGGTTGAAATCTTACCTGCTCATGCCTCCCCTTCCCTCATAGGTTGTTCAGTCTCTTCAATGCTTCCATGTCTCTGGTTCTATTTTTGTTCATCAGTTTTTATTGCTCATTATATTACACAAATGAGTGAGATCATGTGATATTTATCTTTCTCTGACTGGCTTATTTCACTTAGCACAATTCTGTTTCCATCTGTGCTATTACCAATGGTAAGAATTCCTTCTTTGTTTTATGGCAGCGTAGAATTCCATTGTGTAGATGTACCACAGTTTTCTAATCCATTCATCTGCTGATGGGCACTTAAGCTATTTCCAAATCTTACCTATTGTAAATTGTGCTGCTGTGAACATATGGGTGCATATTTCCTTTCTGATTGGTGCTTCTGTTTTCTTGGGATACATTCCTAGAACTGGGATTACTGGGCCAAATGGAAGTTCCATTTTTAATATTTTGAGGAAACTCCATACTGTTTTTCACGGTGGCTGCACCAGTCTGCATTCCCACCAGAAATACAGGAGGGTTCCTTTTTCTTCATATCCTCACCAGTACTTATTGTCTGTTGATTTTTTGATGATAGCCATTCTGACAGGTGTGAGGTGGTACCACATTGTCATTTTGATTTGCATCTCTTGGATCATTAATGACTTTGAGCATGTTTTCGTGTCTCTGAGCCTTCTGTATGTATTCTTTAAAAATTTGTCTATTTAGGTTCATTGCCCATTTTTTGATTGGGTTGTTTATTTTTCTTTTGTTAAGTTGTATGAATTTCCTGTAAATTTTTGAGAGGAAACCTATTGGAGATAACATTGGCAAATATGTTAACCCATTCTATGGGCTTTGTCTTTGTTTTGTTGATGGTTTCTTTGCTGTGCAGAAGCTTTTTATTTTGATGTAGTCCCATTTATTTATATTTTCCTTAGTTTCCATTCCTCTAGAAACTGTATCAGTAAAGATATGACATATGACTGCTATTTTGCTGCCTATGGAGTCTTCTAAGATTTTTATGGTTTCTGTCTTACATTTAAGTCCTTTATCCATTTTGAATTTATTTTTGTGTATGATGTAAGTTGGTGTTCTAGTTTCATTGTTTTGCAAATATCTGTTCAATTTTTCCAATACCATTTATTGAAGAGACTCCATTGACTCCATTTGTCAAACATTAATTGAGAATAATGGCTTGGGTCAATCTCTCAATTCTCTGTTCTGTTCCATTAGTCTATATGTCTGTTCTTGTGCTTGTACCAGGAAGTTTGATAACAGTGGCTTTGTAATACAGCTTGATATCTGGTATTGTCATCTCTCCAACATTGTTTTTCTTTCTCAATATTGCTGCAGCTAATCAGGGTCTTTTTTTGACTCCAGATGAATTTTTGGAGAGTTTGTTCTAGGTATTTGAAGTATGCCATTGGTATTTTAATGGGAATTGCATTGAATCTATAAATTGCTTTGGGTAATATGGACATTTCAATGATGTTGATTCTACCAATTCATAAACACAGTATATTTTCCATTTGTTTATGTCTTCCTCTTTTTTTCCAGCATCCTGTAATTTTCTGAGTACAGGTCTTGGTAAAATTTATTCCTCAGTATCTTAATATCTTTTTTTTTTGTTGTTGCAATGGTAAATGGGATTTTTTAAATTATTTTTTTTTAGTTTCACTTTCTTTGAAGTCATTATTGGTGTGTAAAAAAGCCATAGATTTCAGGGTGTTAATTTTGTATCTTGCTACATTGTCAAATTCATTTATTAAGTCTAGTCATTTTTTGATGGAGTCTTTAGGGTTTTCGATGTACAGTATCATGCCATCTGCAAATAATGACAATTTTACTTCTTTTCCTACTTGGATGCCCTTTATTTCTTCTTCTTGTCTGATTGCTATGGATAGCACTTCTAGTACTAGGTCAAATAGGAGTGGTGAAAGAGGGCATCCCTGTCTTGTTCCCATTCTTAGGGGAAATGGTTTTAGATTTTGCCCATTGAGTATGATATTGGCTGTAGGTTTATCAAATAAGGCTTATATTATGTTGAAATCTGACCCCTTTATTCTCACTGTCTTGAGAGTTTTTATCAGAAGAGTGTGTTGGATTTTGTTAAATGATTTTTCTCCATCAATTGATAATATTATGTGATTTTTGTTTTTCAATTTTTTATGTGATGTATCACAATTATTGACTTGTGGATATTGTACCAGCCTTGCATTCCTGGAGGAAATTCATTTTTTAATAAAAATTAATAAGACATTTTTATTTTATCATTTTAAAATAATTATTTATTAGAGCAGTTTTCCAGTGCATAGTTAAATTGAGTGGAAAGTATAGAGATTTCCCATAAACCACATAAACTCAAACACACACAAACTTGCTCATTTTTTAAATTTATTTTTTATTGGTTTCAGAGAGGAAGAGATAGGGAGACAGAGATAGAAACATCAATGATAAAGAGGTAATCATTGTTCTGCTGCCTCTTGCACACCACAAATTGGGGATCAAGCCCACAACTAGGGCATGTGCCCCTACCGGGAATCAAACCTTGACCTTCTGTTTCCTAACTGGATGCTCAACCACTGAGCCATACAGGCCTGGTGCCTTGCTCATTACCTCTAGTAACAGTGAAGGATAGTTTTTACAATGGATGGATGTGCATTGACTCATCATTATCAATCAAATTCTATAGTTTACATTAAATTTCCCCGTTGGTGTAAAACATCCTATGGACAAATGTAGGATGGCACATACTCACCATTACAGTATCACATAGAATTCATTCACTACCTTAAAAATCCTCCATGCTCTTCTTATTCATCCTTCCCTTCCCCCTAAACTCTGGAAACCCCTGATCTTTTTTACGTCTCCCTACGTTTGTCTTTTCCTGAATGTTGTATAGTTGGAATCATATATTTGATAGTTGATTTCTTTTTGTAAGTTTAAAAAAATGAATTCCAAGGTAACTGGATGTAGTTATTTGGCCTTAGAGGTTTGTTGTCCTTCATAAACGTAGGATATGAATACATTCGCTGTACTAGCTGAAAGAGAATGATTTTTATAGATATTTGACACCTAATGGGGAGAGTTGAGAAAAATGATCACTCACACTGCTGCAGAGTACTAACTCTCTGGACTACCCTGCTCTCTGAGACAGGAACAGGTACTCTCTGACAATGGCAGGAGACAGTCTCAAAGGGATCTACTTTATACAACTAGAATCACAAAGTCTTTCCTATTTATCTTGCAATTGGAAATGGGATCAGAAGGAATCTGTTTCCTATGTTTTGCTTTGCTTAGTACCCAAGCTTCCTTATGATAAGAGTGTTTAATCCTTAACTGGCGAGTCTTCACTCAAGAGCTGGAGATGTTATATTGTGTTAGAGTAAGTGTACTCTCTTCTAACTGCTCTTCATGGAAGAAGCCAGAAATCTCATGTTATTTAAGTTTGATGTGGTTAGTTCATGATTGTTTCCACCCAAAGTGCAATTTTCTGTCAGTCTGATGGGGTTTGGTTAGGATTATGTTCATTGCACGTAGCACTTCACAGTTAATTATAAATTTTGGTAGACCCCATTTTTTTTTTGGCATTATATAGATTTAAAAAGAGAAAGTAAATTTTCCTAATGTATTAATGGCCTACCAATAATGGGATTATTGTTTATTCTAATATAGTCTTCAGATGTGGTCCTGAAGTTATACTTTCTAATAATGCATTAAACTGGCACTTTTAAAGCCCTGTGTTCTTATTGTTTTTTACTTTTTAAAAAATAGTGATTGAAGTCTCTTCAGAAGACTCTTTAAGCAGGTAGGATTTTATGGATTTCTAAAAATGTATGGTGTCTACGTCCATACCACCCTGAACGCACCCGATCTCGTCTAAAAATGTATGGTAACTATGGGAACGCAGAAAAAAGAAACCAACATTTCTAGAGTGCTCTACTGTGGGCTAGACCCTATAATATGTAATTAACCTGTGTTATTCAGTTATACAATAGTTTTGAAAAGTAGGTGTGTTAATTAGCCTACTTTTTTATTAATGAGGCAACTGTGGTTGGATAAATTGACCCATGATTCCATTATTAGCAAGGACTGACTGATGATTTGGCTGTCAACCAACCTGGCTCCCAAATTATTCTATTGTCCCCCAACATACACTGATAAGTTCCTGTGTAGCTTAGACAACTAGATATAGATTCAAATCTGATCAACTCAAAGAAATCAAAGCTGACTGTGTGTTAAATCTGATTTAGAGTTTGCTAAGAGGTCCAGTTAGTTCTACCATTTATCTTACTGTTATTGAGAATTATAGTGGTAAATAGGACCTTGTTTTCCCCACAAAAGCTTTTAGGGCACAACTCAGTTAGCTATGGACAAAGAACACAAGGTTTTATCTCAGCTAGTCTTAATCAGGCAAGAGTTTTTAGGTTAAATGATGTGAAATCATCCTGAAATGAATAACTTAAGGAAAGAATATCTATGTGTAGTTCATGTTATGTTAATTAAATTCAGCATCTATTTTTGATATTTTAATAGATTTTTCTATTTGATGATTTCCAAGTCTGTTTTTTCCTCCAGGTTGGCATTTTTGCCAAGTTGTATGAAATTTTGTCTTTTTTTCCTAGAGACATTTTCCCCTTTTCTATGATTTTTCAAATTTTTTATTTTCCTTCTCTACCTTTTTTTTTCTTTGTGTTTCTTTCATTGTGTTATTTTTTTTTTCTTCCATTTCTGCCATCTCTGCTGTTCTCCATTTTTCTATAGACAGAATGAAAGGCAGGTAAAATTTCAGGATTTAAGTAAGCCTAGCAATTAATTAAAACACTCTAATACTTCAACATGAGTTTAACATCATGGCCAACTGGTGGTTCTCCATTTAAATGTTCTCCTACTTCAGATTAGTGACCTCAACATGGTTTCTTATCTGTGAGAGGACTTTTAGTTAGCAATGCCTAAGTGGGACAAGAGCGGTCTTTCTTTTTCACTCATTTTAGCCCTGGAGGTAATATACACAGATTAATGCTTCAGCATGTAAATGGTCAATTCTAGACAGAAAAACAAGGTATTAACTTGGGGAGTATTTCAAGTTAAATAACATAATAGAAGATGCTGAGGGTGAAGCAATCTCTGTATTATATATACAGCCCTTATGCTTGCTGGAAATGATGTGTCCACAAATACAATCTGGCTACTTTTTCAGCAAGGTACTGATGTCTTTTCTCAAAATAACTGTGGGTGAACTGCTGATGAATATGCTTTTTGAGTGGTTTCAGTTTGTGTTTGTTTTAAAATGCTAGTTATCATTAAAATGAGGTTTAAAATCATTTCACTGTTCCTTTTTATGTACCACCTGAGATTTCATAGTTTGCTTCTGGCACTTTGGGAATGCTTGTCAATTAGAATAGGCAATTAGTCCAAACCAAGCAAAGGCTCACCTCGTTTGCAGAAACAATGGGCCATATTCTTTACCTCAGAATTTTTAAGGTTTTTACCATTACATTCCAAGTAAAACTTCCATGCATGGGGTTACAAATAAAATCTCAGCTCTGAGTTTTCTAACTATGCAGTGTGTTGAAGTGATCAATGCAGCAGAAAAACCTGTAGTTTCTGTGGGCTATCTCGTATGCCCTCACCCTTAATTTTTCAGGAACATAAAGGATTCCCTAAGGCCAAGGGAGACAGTCTTCTTTCATAAGTCAGATGAGGATGTCAATAGTACATTCTAAATATTCTGTTGAATCCATTGATTCTATTGCTGCTGGGTTGCCATCTAAACCCATCCTATAGTCACAATTGATCTTTGCTCCCGGGTTGGCCTTGCTGATGCTGATTCCCGAGTCTTCATGTTGACTCACACTTGGATTTCAGAGTCATATCCATTTTTACTTTACATATATATGCTTGCATGCCTAGCCACTATTCCAATTACCAGCACGCTATTCTGGGAGCTGGGCTTCCTAGCTCTAGCCACCCAGAGCCTCTGTCACACACTGGAAAGCTTATATGGAGCTCACGTCTTAGCCCAAACCTCTGAGGATGAGTTACCCTTTGAGCTTCATTTTCTTTTTTGTTTTTTTGTTAGCGGATGTTACTTAGAATTAGTTACAATTCTAAACTGCCAGAGAGATTTAAATAATGCTCCAGACAAAGACCAGATTTTCCTTTCTCTTTTATTATATTTATTTATATTACTATATCTATTTTCTAGGTCACTTTATATCCTATGAACCATCTTAGTTTAGGTAGTGGAAGGTCACATATCTCCTCACCAAGTGTAGTAAGCACCAGCTTGCCTGAGGTTTCATAATTTAGATTGGACCCTCAAGGGACCTCTTTGACATAACAATGAAACTTTCCCAGGTGACTGGAATTTACCTCAGGTTTTAAAATATTTTAAATTATGGAAGCCAGTCAACAGAAAGCTCTGAATCAAAAGTAGGTTATTGGTTCTTACAATTGCTAAAGCACCATGCATAACTCATCAGTATCCATGGGTAACCAGTAGGATTGTAGCTTCCAAGTCAATTGGGGTGGACAGCGAGATTAAGCATCGTTCTCATAAAGCTCTGCTGGGCCACAGTTTTTTAGGTAGAGAAGGGATAGTGTTAGCCCAGGCCAGGTCCTGACCTTTATTATTTTTCTGTAGTTTGTATGATTTGCTACATAAAGAAGGGAGCATGGTGTTATCTGGTTTTATTATATTATGTTAAATAACAGAATATGCACAGGGCGAAGTGATCTCTGTAATCTTTTTGTACCTAAGTTTAGTTGCCAATTACATAAGAGCTGAGATGACATGAATTACAAACTGTAATATAAGTATAGGTAATAACAAAAATTCATAACATTTTCTGAAAACTGCAACATTTGAATGTTAGAAACCATGAAAAGTTTACAATGGTTTTATGTGGGAATCACAAATAGTTTCAACAAATAAAGTTCATAGCTCAATTTTTTCTTTACCATTTTCTGAGCATGTTTTTTTTGCTCTATTATCTCATTTAATCTCCTATCAACCTTCTAAATTAAGGTAGTAAGGTTCATATTTTGTAGAGGAGGACCTTGAACCAAAAATGTGACTTGTTTGAAAACAAAGAGCTGTTGGTTATAAAACTAGGATGTGTGATATTTGCCATTATGTTAACCTGACTCTGATCAATTCACTGAACTATACTTTTCTCAAATCATGACTATGATACCTTATTTTTTTAATTACATACTTCATATGACAGTTATATAACTTATAAATTTAAAGCATATGAGATAATTAAAGTTTTAATATTAGTTCTGACATTATCTGAAATATTCTAAGAAGTTATTACATTTGGAAAATATTTTTATATTCATATCAAGGAGTAATATTATTTAACATCTTTTTTTGTACACAGCAAACAACCACTAACTTCTAAATATAAAGAAGGAAGGGGGCCCCAGAAATCTGAAGGCTGCACTCCTGGTAAGACTTCAAATAGTGAATTACTCTTGGTGGTCCTACCAGAGATGAAGTAAGGGTAAGGAAGTTCTGATAGTGAGAGAGCAGGGGAAAAACCAAACAAGGTGAAGTTGCATGTATAGTTTTTCTTACTCTCCTTAATAGAATAGTAAGCAGTGTCAACAAAGTTAATTGTAGGCAATTTAAGATCTGGGGCAATATCATTTGAAAGGATGTTCATTTATTTAGTCTTGACCCCTAAAATCCTATATAATATCTTTATGTAAAAAAGAAAAACGATTTTAAGTTAGGATGGTGTATGTTTCCTCTATATTCACATTATACCAAATTGGACTTGTTCTAAACATGGATATTTTGTTTAGTTTTAAATGTGAATGGATTGCACTTAGTAAATGAATAATTGTTATTACATAGTGATTTGTCTCACTAAAACTAGGAACTCAACAATACTTCTCTGGTACCACAAACAAATAGCAAACAATAAGAGCTACAACACTTAGCCAGTGTGCAAGAAACCCAATGAGATTGTGTTTTTTTAAGGATGTCTACTCATAGTACTGAGGTCAGAAAGGCAATGCCTGTTGAGAAGCATAGCAAATTTTTCATATTATACCCACAAAGTCTCACTATTATCAACTTCATTCCTCAGAAGTCAAAACAGAATGAGATATGTTGACTTAATTGGTTGGATAATTGCCAGGACACTGGCATTTCTTTAGAACAAGATGCTCTGTTGTCATTGGTAATGACAATGATAATAAATATTCAAAAAGCCCAAGACGGGACTCAAACAAATTTTAATAAAAACATAAAAATGTTTCTAAAAACAAAAATCCCAGATATGTTACCTTGTTCTTTATGCAATCTGAGTTGTATGAAGACACCTTGGAGTTATGATATCATTATCAGAGGACTTGTGTTGGTTGTTTTTGCAAGTTATAGGAAACACAAAGATGAAATAGCATTTTGATTTTGAACATACTAATAATATGAGAGAATTGTCCCTGTTTTTCCCCTCCATTTCTTTTTTTAAACCAATTATCAAACAAAATGTCAAAATTCAGTTATTCATTTTCAGCTGAATGGTGTGCCATTTAACTTTCAGGTGTTTTTCAGGTACTAAGTGTTATTCTGATGTTGCATAATTGAAACATTCTATCTAATGAAAGAGTAATATATAAGTTGACCATCACTCCAACACACAAGATAGCTGCCTCATGTGGTCAAAGATGGCTGCCCCCAGATGGACACAAGATGGCCACCTCAAGATGGTCAGCAGGGGAGAGCAATTGTGGGTGATCAGGCCAGCAGGGGAGGGCAGTTGGGAGGGACCAGACCTTCAAGGGAGGGCAGTTGGGGCAATCAAGCCTGCAGGGGAGGGCAGTTAGGGGTGACCAGGCTGTCAGAGGAGGAAAGTTGGGGGTGACTAGGCCTGTAGACAAGGGCAGTTGGGGGACAGGTCTGCAGGGGAGAGCAGTTGACATGGGAGGAGGTGTGTGTGGAGAGCAGGCCTGCAGGAGAGGGCAATTAGGGGCAATTGGGCTGGCAGTGGAATGGTTAGGGGTTGATCAGACTGGCAGGCAGAGTGGTTAGGGGAAATAAGGAAGGTAGGCAGGTGAGCAGTCCTGGATTATGAGAGGGATGTTCAACTGCCCATTTAGGCCCGATCCTACCAGGATTGGGCTTAAATGGGCAGTTGGACATCCTTCGAGGGGTCCCAGATTAAAGAAGGTGCAGGCTGGGCTGAGGGATACATACCCTCTGCACGAATTTCATGAACCGGACCTCTAGTTTTAGAGATGATCTTTGCCCTCTAAGAACTTGTTAATATCATTGCCATTTCTATGTTTTACATTACTTTATTTATTGCTTACTATGTGCCAGATCACATTAGGAGCCTATGATTATCCTTGTTCATTCTTTTTATTGGTATTTAGTATGTGCCAGGAATTTTAGGTCCATGATGCATATTAGATTGTTAAAAATGTAGTTTAAGCTTTGGCTGGGTTTTTCCATTGCTGAAAGCATTGTCCCTGATAGGCCAAGGTTTTGATTTGATACCTGACCAGGGTACCTACCAGACACACAATGAATTTATAAATAAGTGGAACAACACATAGCTATTTCTTTCTGTATCTATCTTTAATCATTTTTTTAATTAAAAAAAATGTGGATCAGTTTTAAAATAAGCATGTAGTCCACAAAGACGTTTGCCAGGTAAAGGGGCAGAAGGGCTGATGTTTGGCAGGAGGGATATATATGTTGATTACACATTTGGCAGCAGGAATGGCAGGGCAAGCGCTAAGATGCACAAGTGAATGTTGTGGGAATTATGAGCAGTACAGTTTTAATGTGCAAAATGTGTGCTATGGGAATGGTTGGGAATGAGGTGAATGCCTAGCTAAGGCAGGCTTAGGAAAGTTTTTACTACAAAAGACAGTTGTGAGTCATATCCAGGCCTTGGGAAATTTATCAGATAGAATGCTGTCAGTTTCAGATAATAGGTGGACTAATTAACAGAGGCCAAAACAATAGGAACCAGAATTGTTTTGGGAACTCAGTGATGTCATCAGGATTCTAGTTTTTGTCCTTTGTTCAGCTGTGAGGTTGACAGTGTTTATATCTGTTTTCCTGGCCAGTTATAAGTTTTGGCTCTAAAGCATCTTATTCTCAAATATCAATATGTGAAGGTCAAAAGGACTGCTTTTCCTTAGACATTTCTTTTTCACTTTTAAAACATTTTGATAAAGTAGAGTTGGCACACATTACATTACTTTCAGGTGCAGAACCATGGTGGTTTGACATTAAAATACCTTATGATGTGTTCAAAATAGTTTGTCTAGTATCCATTTATCACCAAGCAAAGTGATTATGATACTAGAAGCCTGGTGCATAAAATTCCTGCATGGGGAGTGTGGGGGGGGGGTGTCCCTCAGCTTGGCCTGCACCCTCTCCAAACTTGGACATCCCTCTCACAATACAGAACTGCTGACTTCTAACCATTTGCATGCCTGCCTGCCTGATTGTCCCTTACTGCTTCTGCCTGCCAGCCTGATTGATGCCTAACTGTTCCCCTGCTGGCCTGATCACCGCACTGCCCTTCCCTGCAGGCCTGATCACCCCCAACTTCCCTCCCCTGCTGGCCTGATCACCCACAACTGCCCTCCCTTGCTGTGACTCATCTCCTCCAACACGATCCACCTCCTCCGTGTGAGGCGGCAGAGATACTGGGTCCCACATCCGCTGTACATGTGGCCATCTTGTGACAGCCATCTTGTGGTGACCTGAGGGCTTGTGCCACCTAGGTTAATATTAGTATAGATGGACACATCTCCTGTTCTGCACACTATATCACTGTGGCTTATATAATTTATAACTGGAACTTGTCACTTCTTATTCATATTCTTTATTTTCACACATCTCCTCAGCTTACTCTCTGGAAACCATCAGTTTGTTCTCTGTAGCTATGGAGTCTGTTTCTGTTCTGTTGTTTAGATTGCACCTGTGTGATGCTATGGTATTTGTCTTATTTCAAATAGGACCAACTCAGTCTATCCATGTTGCCATAAATGGCAAACATTATTTATGTCTGAGTAATTTTATTATATATATGTATATAAACATATAGACACACACACACACACACACACACACACACACGTGAGTGTGACTGTGTGCCAATACATTTTACATCCTGGTTATTTATTTATCTATTGAAGGACACCTAACTTACTTTCATATCTTGGCTATTGTAAATAATGCTGTAGTGAACATTGGGGTGCAGATGTCTTTTCAAATCCGTGTTCATGTTTCTGTTGGATATTTATAGCAGAAGTAGATAGCAGTTCTAGAATGTCCATGCTGCTTTCCCCAGTGACTGTGCCAATTTACAATCATGTGAGCAGTGCGGGAGCCTTTCTCTTTTCTCCACATTCTCCCAACATTTGTTAGCTATTTATATTTTGATGACAGCCATTCTGAGAGGAGTGAGGAGATACTTCCTATGACTTTCATTTGCATTTACCAGATTAGTAATGTTGAGCTATGTGTTTCCCTAACTTTTTTTAAAAAAATATGTTTTTATTGACTTTAGAGGGAGAGGAAGGAAAGGGAGAGCAAGAAATATCAATGAGAGAGAACCATCACATCCACGGGTTGCCTCCGCACACCCCTTCCGGGGATCAAGCCTGACACCCTGACACCAGTGATCTCTTGGTGCATGGGACAAAGGACTCATTCTACTAACCCACACTGGCTGGGCCTATGTGTTTGTTTTAAATAGGAAGAACTTCCCTAACTTTTATGGACTTGGGTTAATCCCATGCTCATTCCTAAACCAGTTAGTGGTAAACTAAATTAGTTTACCATAGTTAGTGCTTACTAAATCCTTTGTCTTTGGAGTAGGAGAGGTACCACTTTCTTTGTGTATCAGGATAGTAAATGTCTCAATAGAGTGTGGTTCTCCAGCAAAAATGAAGACTAAGTTTAAGGAGCCAACAATATATACTGCAGGATTTTTTGGGGTTTTGAGGAGAGGATTGAGATTAGATTTGATAAAGGCCCTGTGGCTGTGGTATGAAGCAGGCATCAGCAAGATTTCTCTGTAAAAGGACTAATTTTTGTCCACGTGGTCTGTCATATCTATTATACTCAAGTCTGCCATTGTAGTGTGAGAGCAGTCTTAGAGAATCTGCGAGTGAACAGGCACAGCTGTCTTCCAGTGAGGCTTTATTTGCAAAACTAGCTGGCAGCTTGTTCTTGGCCTGTGGGCCCTAGTTGGCTGACCCCTTATGTAGAGGATAGATAGAAGCATAAAGAGACTGAGAGACTAAAGGAACATTTTGCCTCTTTGGACTAGCCTCATTTCATTAAGAAATTTCCATGCATCTGTGCAGAAATGAGTCAGGAAGCTCAATTTATTCCATTTAAAATATTGGTGTTTTCCTAGGCCTATTTATATCTCATTTGTTTTGCTTAAACAGATATTATTAATTTAAAAAAGACCAATAAATAGCTATTGGCATTTTGTCCCATGTGAAAGTCTGTAAAGAGCCCATGTTTGACTAGGGAAGTTGACAGTAGGAAAATAAAGCAGAGAAAGTAGAGAGGTCAGGTGCATAAGATTTTTGTGATGACTGCAGGGGAAGAGTGAGCAGGGAGAGATAACTATAAGGTGATTCATAGGTTTCCAGGTAGTGCACTGGTATTTAGATTGCACATGAAAGAACAACAGTTCAACAGGAAACACCAGTATTTTTTCATGCAGGTTGAATTTAATGATCATCTATGGATTGGGCCTAAACAGGCATTGGGACATCCCTCTCAGAATCCAGGATTGCTGGCTCCCAACCACTCACCTGCCTGCCCCTAACTGATTCTGCCTGCTAGCATGATCACCCACTAACAATTCCCCTGCCAGCAAAAACTAACTGCTCCCCTGATGGCCTAATTGCCCCTAGCTGCCCTCTACTACAGGCCTGGTCCCCCTAAACTGCCCTCTACATGCCAGCATGGTCACCCCTAACTGTCCTCCCCTGCAGGCCTGGTGACCCCTAACTTCCCTCCTCTGCCGGCCATTTTATGGTGACCAGCTTGTGCTCACATGGGGTCAGCCATCTATAACACATGAGGGCAGCCATCTTGTGTGTTAAAGTGATGGTCAATTTGCATGTTACTCTTTTATTCAATAGGATGTTTCAAGGTATATTTATGTAAAATCAGCTTCATGATTCCTGACTTAAAATTAGAATAAAAAGTGTTCTTTAATCATATGGATGATTCAGTTTTGATTTATATCGCTATAATCCCCCTTTGTTTATAATTACAAAGCAAGATATTCAATCATATTTTTGAGATATTTTCTTGCATCAGTATTCATTTAAAAGTGCTTGCTTTATTTATACCTTCCATATACTTAACTCAATTGCTAGGAAAGTACTTATATCCTGATAATTGGATTTTTAACTTAATTTCCAAATTGACTGGTTTTGAGAATAGTATTAATATGTTGATATATCTTTTTTTAAAAATCTTATCTGTATTATATTGTTTTTTAAAAATATATATATTTTATTGATTTTGTACAGAGAGAAAGGGAGAGAGATAGAGAGTTAGAAACATCGATGAGAGAGAGTCATCGATCAGCTGCCTCTTGCACACCCCCTACTGGGGATATGCCTGCAACCAAGGTACATGCCCTTGACCGGAATCGAACCTGGGACCCTTCAGTCCCCAAGCCGATGCTCTATCCATTGAGCCAAACCGGTCTCGGCAATATGTTGATATATTTTAATAGCAGATTCAGGAAATACATTATTTTAAAGAATAATTAATAAGCCTTATTTTTTTAGATCAGTTTTAGGTGCACATTAAAATTGAGCAGAAAGTACAGAGAGAGCCCCCAGACACACACACAGTCTTGCTCTTTTTGTCATCCTGCACCAGAGAGAGACATTTATTGCAATGGAGGAATGTGCAATGGCTTGTCAGTATTAACAAAAGTCCATAGTTTACATTAAGGATCATTTATGGTGTACATTATATGGGCTTTGACTAATGCATGATGGCACATACCCACCATTACAGTGTCATACAGAGTCATTTCATGGCCCTAAAAATTCTCCATGCTCTCCTTATTCATCTCTTCCTATCCCTAACATCTGGAAACCATTGCTATTTCTTAGTCTCCATTGATTAGCCTCTTGCTGAATGTTGTATAGTAGGAATCACACCGTGTTTATCTTTTTGAATGTTGAACAAATGAAAATTTCATGGTAATTGGATGTAGTTATCCAAGATGTTTTGAGACCTTAGTGGTTTGTTGTTGTTCTTCATCAGCATAGTGTCTGATGACATATGCCATACAAGCTGAAATAGAATGCTTTCTCTAGGCATTTGCCACCTATTGGATAGGATTGAGAAAAATGACCTGATGCACATCTGCAGAGCACTAGGTGTCTCTCCCACTTTCTCTCTGAGGTGGAAACAGACATTCTCTAGCAATGAAAGGAAGCAGCCTCAACAGGTTATATTTATATAACTGGAATCACAAGGTCTTTCTTACTTATTTGCCCTTGGAAATGGGGACAGAAAGCGTCCATTTCCTATGATTTGCTTTGAAGGAAAATGTATTGCCTAGTCATCTAGCTTCCTAGTGATAGAATGTTTTATCCTAAACTGACTACTCTTTACTCAAGAGCTGGAGCTGCATTGTGTTATAGTAAAATAACTCTCTTCTTACTGCTATTAGTGTAAGGAATCCAGAAAACTCATGATATTTAAGTTTGACATGGTTAGTCTATGATTCTGCTTTCACTATTGATACAATTTTCTGTCAGTCTGATGGAGTTTGTTAGAATTATGTTCATTGTACATAAAATTTCATGGGTAAGTACCAAATTCTGATACAACCAACCCCCTTTTTTTTGCATTTGATATATTTAAAAAGAGAAAGTAAATGTTCTTAATGCATTAATGGTCTACCAATAATATTCACTCTACTATAGTCTTCAGGTGTAGTCCAAAAATTATACTTTCTAACAATGCATTAATCTGATACTTTTAGAGTCCTGCATTTATATTGCTTTAAAATGTATTTTACTTTCTTTTTTTTAAATAGTTGTTGATACCTCTGAAGAAGACACTTCAAGCAGGTAGGATTTTATAGATTTTTCAAAATTAATATGTTATCTAAGAAAATGCAGAGAAAAGAAACTAACAATTCTAGAGTGTTCTACTGTGGGCTAGATCCTACCTAAACTATGTACCTAACCTGTGTTATATAGTCATCATAATAACTCTGTAAAGTAACTGTCCTATTGTAGCCTACATTTTATTAATGAGGTAACTGTGAATCAGGGAGATGGATGAATTGACCCATGATTCCATAATTAGCAAGGGGTTGAGCCATGATTCGACTGCCAACCATTCTGGATCCCAAATTATTCTGTTGTCCCTCATCATGCACAGATAAGTTGGTGTGTAGCTCTGCCCTGGAGATAAAGATGCAAATCAGTTCATCTTAGAAAGTCAAATCCGATTGTATTTTAATTCTGATTTAAAGTTTTCCTTAGAAGCCCAGTTAGTCAAAGCAGTGATCTTACTCTCCTTGACAAATGTACTGGTAAATAAGACCTTGTTCTTCCCACCAAAGCTTTCAAGACACATCTCAGTTAGCTATGGCCACAGAACCAAAGATTTTACCTAAACAATGCCTAAACAGGCAAGTGTTTTTAGGTAAAATGATGTATATTCTTCTTGGGAGGAATTGTGTATCTGTGAGTAAAGAATATCTATGTTATATTCATTACAATTCAGTATCTAATTAGAGGATATTTCTAATAGATTTCTCTCTGTACTGATTTCTCATTGTGGCTTTCCCTTCAGGCTGGTGTCTTTGCCTAGTTGTATGAAGGTTTGTGTTGTGTGTTTTCTTTTACCTTAGAGTCCTTTTTCCATTGTCCATTGCCTCCTTGATTGTTTTACTGTCTTCTTTACTTTTTCTGGCGTTTGTTTCATTGGGTTATTTATTTGCTCTTCTAGCATCTCTGGTGTTCTCCATTTTTCTGTAGACAGAATGAAAGGCAAGTAGAATTTCCTGAGTTTAAAGAAGCTTACCAATTAATTAATCAAAACATCCTCTAGTACTTCAACCTGTGCTTACCATCTTGGCCAAGTGATGGTTCCTTATTTAAATTTTCCCCTACTTCAGATTAGTGACCTCAGCATAGTTTCCTATCTGTTAGAGGACTTTAAGTTAGCAATACTCAAGTGAGATAAGAGATGGCCTTTTCCTTCTTCATTTTAGCCTTGGAGGTAATTTACACAGATGAACACTTTAGCATGTAAATGGTCAATTCTAGACAGACAAATAGTTTTCACTTAGGGACTATATCAAGTTAGCTGTTTCAATCACATAATTGAAGATGGCGAGGGAGAAGTGACCTGTGTGTTATATACATAGCCCATATGTTTGCATTAAATGAGTCTACAATTAGTCATGCTTCTTTTTCAGCAAGATAATGATGACTTTTCTCAAGTTTACTATGGGTGGAGTGCAGAAGAATATGCTTTTGTTAGTGCTTTTAATTTGTGTTTGTTTTAAAATACTAGTTGTCACTAAATGAGGTTTCAAATCATTTCACTGTTACTTTTTTTGTGTGACAGGTGAGATTTCATAGTTTGGATCAGAAGATTGGGATGTCATTCAATCTAGGTCATCAGCCAGAAACCAAGGCTCAACTGGTTAGAAGGTGCAATGGGCCAGATTCTTTATCTTAAAACTTTTAAGATTTTTACCCATTTCATTCCAATAGAACTCCTATGCATGGGATTATAAATAAAGTCTCATCTCTGATTTTTCTAACTAGTTATTTTTGGTTTAGAAGTGTTCACTGTAGAAGAAAAATTTGTAGTGTCTAGGGGCATCTCCTATCCATTCCCCCTTGAATTCTTCAGGAACACAAAGAATTCTCTAAGTTTAGGGGAGACAATCTTCTTTCGTAAGTCAGATGGAGAAGTGGAAAGGGAAATTCTAACTTTTCTGTTGTTTCCATTGATTCTATTGCTGCTGAATTGCCATTGAAACCCACCATACAGTCATGATTGATCCTTGTTTCCTGATTGGCCTTGCTGATTCAGATTCCCGAGTCTTCACTGATTCACACTTGGACTTGAGAGTTACAGCTTTATTTTATTTTATTTTATTTTATTTTATAGTTTAGTTTAGTTTATTAGCCTATATACATATGATTTACAGTATATGCTTAACCTCTATTACAATTACCAGGACCTTATTCTAGGAGCTGGGCCTCCTGGCTCTACTCAACTACAGAATCCTCTCCTAAACATATACACATACTGGAAAGCAAATGTGGATCTTACTTCTTAGCCCAGTCCTTTTCAGAGTAGTTACTCTTCGAGTTTTATTTATTTATTTATTTATTTATTTATTTATTTATTTTATTTCTCTCTCTCTCTCTCTTTTTTTCTCCCAGCTAGAAACTGTTAGTTGGAAATCTTTTGAGCTGCCAGAGATATTCAAATAATGTTTCAGGAAAGGACCAGATGTTCCTTTCTCCTTTGTTACCAAGGTCACTTTCTATTCTGTGGAGCACCTTTCTTTAGGGAGCGGAAGGTCCCACATCACTCTCCCAGAGTTTAGGCACCAACTTGCCTGAGGTTCCATAATTGAGATTGGCCTCTCAAGTGATCTCGTTGCCATAACAATGAAAGTTTCTTGAGGGACTTAAATTTACCTTAGGTTTCAGAGTACTTCAATTTATGCTTCAAACAAATATTAGTCAACATAATGCTCTGATTTAAAAGTAGGTTATTGGGACTTAAAAATGCTTAGCCTTTATCCATGACTCATCAATATTCATGTTTGACCAGTAGATTTCTATCTTCCAAGGCAATTGGGTATGGACAGGGAGATTGAGAATTATTTTCATAGAGATCAGCTGGATCAGAGTTTTAGGAATTAGAGAAGGAAGAGCAGTATTCCAGTCCAGGTTTTGGGTTCTATTAGGTTTCTGTGGTTTGTATGATTTGCTACATAAAGAAGGGAAGATGGTGTTATCTGACTTCGGGAGGCAATCTATTTATACATAAATTTAGTTGCCAGTTACATAGTAGCTGAGTTACTCTGAAATAGAAACCAAAATGTAAGTACAGGTAATAACCAAAATACATAACATTTTCAGAAAATTACAACATTTGAATATTTATTTCAGAATCCAAAATAATTTCAAGAAATAAATGCCATGACTAGATTTGTTTCTTTGGTTTACAGTTTTCTGAGCATATCTTTTTGCTGTATCATCTCTTAATCTTCTTAACCAAGTTCTAAAATAAGGCAGTCTGTTTCTTATTTTGTAGAGGAGAACTGAGCCAAAGATAAGTGACTTGTTTGAGAACAGATAACTGTTGGTTATATAACTAGAGTGTCTGAGTTCTAGAAACTTGTGATTATGTCAAGCTAACTCTAATGAATTTCCTGAATTATACTGCTCTCAAATCATGAAGGTTACTTTTTAAAAAATTTTGTTCTCCATAAAACAGTTGTAGAACATACAAATTTAAAGTGCATTGTATCATTAACATTGTAATATTAGCTCTGATATTATCTGAAATATCCTAAATATTTACTATATTTGGAAAATATTTTATATTAATATTAAAAAATAATGTTATTTATCACAATTTTTGTCCACAGCAAGCAACAGCTAACTTCTAAATATCAAGAGGAAAGAAGACCTCAAAAATCTGGAAGTAGAACACTTGGTAAGACTTTTGATAGTGTATTCCTATGGGTGCTCCTAACATAGATGAAATAAAAGTAAGAAAGTTTGATAATGAAAGAGCAGTGAAAAAAGTACCAAACAATGTGTAAGATGCATGCATAGTTTTTAAAATCTCTTTCTTAATAGCATAGTATTCAGTATTAATAACAAAGTTAAAATCTGGGGCAATATCATTTGAAAAGAAATTCATTTATTCAGTCATGTTCCCTAAAATGCAATAAGATATATTCATGTAAAAAATAAAAGTATGTTAGTGTGGTTTATGTTTCCTCTGTATTCATGTTATACCAAATTAGACATGTCCTAAAGAAGGATCTTTTGTTTAGTTTTCACTGTGAATGGATTATATTTCGTGAGCACCTGTTATTACATAGAGATTTGTCTTACTAAATAAACTAAAACTAGGAACTCAACAATACATTTCTGATAGCACAAGCAAATGGCAGACAATAAGAACTACACCTCTTAACCAGTGTGCAAGAATCTCAATGAGATTGTGTCTTAAAGGTATCTACCCATAGAACAGAAGTCAGAAAAATAATGCCTGTTGAGATGCATAGCGCAGGTTTCACATTATACTAACAAGGTCTCCTTATATCAACTTCAATCCTCAGTAGTTACAACAGAAGGAAATAGGTTGACTTCATTCATTTGATAATTAACAGAACACTGGAATTTCTTTCTTTTTTTTTTTTTAAATCAATCTTTATTGTTCATATTGTTACAAAGGTTCCTCATTTCTTCCCCCCTCCACCAGGTTCCCACCCCACCCTCTGCCCCCTCCCTATCCCCCATTGTCCTCATTTATAGGTGCAGTTTATGTTCAGTCTCTTCCTCCCTCCCTCCCTTTCCCCGATAGTAAATCCCTTTTCAGATAGTAAATCAGTTACTTAGCATTTTCTCATATCAATAATACCACCACATGCCCAATGATACATTTCACACAAAAGACATTTCCAAATAGGTCAACCAGCCTCATCCAGGCCCCACCCAAGGCACTCACAGATCAACACCCCAGCCCTATACTAACTCAACACATCCAGATCTAAGCCTTCATCACTTGATTCAACAGACCCTCAAGTTCCCACAAAAGTTTCCAGCCATGTCTGAGAGGCAGCCGTGGGACAGGGGCAGGTGAGAAGCGAGCTGTTCCGGGCCTGGCTGCTTTGGGCCTGGCCTCTGTTGCTCTGGTTCGTTCCACAACCAGCTGCTTTGGGTCTGGTCACCGCCACTCCTGACCTAGTTGCTCTGGACCTGGCTGCTGCTGCTCCGGGCCTGGCCACACCAGACCCGGCTGCTCCGGGCCTGGCCGCTCCCAGCCTGGCAGCCGCTGCTGGAATTTCTTTAGAACAATCTATTCTGTTGCCATTGATGAAAAAAATAATCATAATAAGTACTCAAATAGCCCAACCTGGGGCTCAGGAAATTATAAAAAACATATAAAAATGTTTCTCAATAACAAAAATGCCAGATATGTTACCCAGTTCATTGTACAATCTGAATTATGTGAAGACACCTTGGATTTAGTAGAGTTTATCAGAGGACTTGTGTAGGCTGGTTTTGTCAGTGATAGGAAACACAAAGATGAATTAGTGTTTTGACCTTGCAGGTATAAATTATATGGGAGAGCTTTTCTGGGTTTATTTTTCTTTTGCATTTTTAAAACATAATTTTCACAGAAAATATTAAAATGCAGTTATTCATTTTTTGACTTAATGATCTGTCATTTAACTCTCAGGCATCTTTTTTTTATTTTTTTATTTTTTAAATATATTTTATTATTGATTTTATAGAGAGAGGAAGGGAGAGAGATAGTTAGAAACATCGATGAGAGAGTCATCGATCAGCTGCCTCTTGCACACCCCCTTCTGGGGATATGCCCACAACCAAGGTACATGCCCTTGACCGGAATCGAACCTGGGACCTTTCAGTCCCCAAGCCGACGCTCTATCCATTGAGCCAAAGCAGTCCCGGCGACTCTCAGGCATCTTTTAGATACTTGTTACTATGATATTGCTGAATACAAATAAATACCATCCCTGCATCCAAGAGTTAGTTATTATTGCCATTTAAGTTATTTTCTGTTATTTATTCAGTGTTTTTAGGTGCCATAAATCAGTAGTTGCTTAAAATTATAGTTATTTATTCTTTCATATGCCTGAGTATTATGTATGCAGATATATATATTGGCAGTTAGTGACTGGGCCAGCAGCAGAGGACAGTTAATGATAATCAGTCTGGCAGTGGAGTGGTTAAAAGAAATTAGGCAGGCAGGCAGGCAGGCAAACGGTTGGGAACAAGGTGTTGCATGTGCTTCCTGTAATTGTAAGTCTATTTCTTTCACCAGGTGGGCAAAGTTTTCTGTTACTATTTCTTCAAATAGGCTTTCAGTATCTTTCTGTCTCTCTTCTTCTGGGACACCCATAATTCTGAGGTTGGTACACTTGAAGTTTCCCAGAGGCATCTTAAACTATCTTCAACTTTTTGGACACTTTTTTTGTTTTGATTTTCCGGAGGAGTGTAATTTGCTTCTTGGTTTTCCAAATATTTGACTTGATTCTTACAATCCCATAGACTGCTTTTTGGTCTCTGTATAATATTTTTAAATTTTGTCTCTGTATAATATTTTTAATTTCAGGGGTATGCTTATTTTCTAGTTTATCATTTTTCATATCATTGAGGGTCTAATTATATTTATTGGCATTTTCTGAGAAATTCTTGAAAAACCTTATAACTGTGGTTTTGAAACCTATATCCAGTGTTTTGCTTTCCTCCATTTCATTCATTTGTGGCCTGCCTCTTTGTCTCTGCATTTTAGCTTCCCTGAGTTGATGAAGTTGCTTTGTGTGCTAGGTGTCCTAGCAGTGCCCAATAGCTCAGCCTCTCCAGTTACATGAGGTGGACACTCTTGGTGCAGTCCTTTGTGCGCTCTATGTGCAGTCTTGTAGTTAATCCTTGGTTGTTGTTGGTATCACTGGGGGGAGATGACCTTCAGGCCAATTGGCTGTGAGGATCAGCAGTGTCTCCATTGGGAGGGCTTCTGTGCTCAGCCTGGATGGGGGAGTCTCAGAGTGGGCAGACAGCCTTGGTTTCTGTCAGCCCAGCCTTACGGGAGCCCTGTGTCTCAGTATCCTGTGGCAATGGTTGTGAGAACCTCTGAGAGAAGGCTGCTCCCGAGTTTCTCCCTGAATGACTCTGGTACCGAAAGTCTCACCCAGAGCTGGATTTCAGTGCAGTTGGGAGGTTTTATTTCCCTCCTGAATGAGAAAACCAGCAGCACCTTTGCTGCCTGCCCTCTCCATGCACTGTGAGTAATTCAGCTGTGTACTCAGCTGTCCACCCTTTCAAACATACTGATCTTAGCACCTCCACAGCTCCTCTGAGTCTGTGCCTTTTATCTTTTCTCCTGGTTGTAGAATTTCCCCTCAGCCAGCTTTGTGGTGTTCTGGACGATGTCTGCTCTGTCTTCCAGTTGCAGTTTTAAAATTGTGTTAGACGAAGAGGTGTTTAACTTATGCCGCCATGTTGATTTCTCCCTGTATTTCTTATTCTGACTAAATGGGAATCTTGCTAGTTTCACATTATTTTCTGACACCTTTCATTCATTTATCCCTTTTATATCTTTATCCCAGTTGCTATAGATCTACAGAAAACTTGAAAAATATCATAGACTGAAACCAAAACAAAGACTGGTATTCAGTGAAATAAACTTCTATATTGTAATCATGTATAATACATCAGTCCAAATCATATTTTCCCTTCATGCAATTTGTTAGATGTTTCTAAACACACCACTTGGTTTGTTTACTAATGAGAAAAGTTTACAGGACACATCATGTAGGTGTGCTCACATATGAGTCTTAATACAGTGAAAAGTTTAAAGCAAAATCAGCAAAAGAGAAAAGGTGAATGTGACAAAGTGTGGCAGACATCTCGTATAAGCTTTGAAGAGTCCTCCCCCTGTGGAGTTACCAAGAGGTGCTTAGTTATCTTAGTGTCAATTTTTGAGAACACACATGGAATATGTTATCTATCAGTCTGGTTATACTCAGAGCCAATGTTTTTATGGCATAGGGATATTCTCATAGGGATATTCTCCATAGCATGTACCAAAATTTATATCCCTAAAAAGAAAGCAAATCAAGTGTTCAGTAGGAATCCCATTTGGTTGTACTAAGCATTTAGGCAGAGGGAGCCAAACTTATCATTTAGGGAAAGGCAAAACCCTCCACACATTCAGGTTTTCAGATAACAACTGAAGCGTAGCCATTTGAGTAGGACTTTCTAAGAATAGCATTTGTAGGCCTGCTGCATGAAAATTTTCTGCACAGCAGGTATTGCCCTGACTAAATTTTTGGATTTGGCCTCAAATTTTGTTTTTTAAACAAGTAGTATGATAATATAGCATGATACTGGCTTCAGTCACATCATCTATAATTGCTTGCAATGCTGGCCACTTTTTGTGACTCTTGGTAAGTATTATATTTCACAGGTATTTGTACATAAATTACTAGGGCAATATTAGGCAATCATCAGCTTTCCTTTATAACTAATTAATGTCTCCAAAATACCTTTTACATAAAACCAGTCCAATGATTTGTGATTTAAATTAGAGTAAAGTGTCCTTTAATTACATGCATGATTAAATTTTTATTTATATTTAACTAAATTCCTGTTTATAGTTACAAAGCACATTACTCAATCATATTTAGAAGTTATTTTCTTGCCATAGTATACATTTAACACTATTTGATTTATTTATGTCTTTCCATATGCTTCACTCCATTGTGAGGATAATCCACAATTTCTGATACTTGGATCTTTATCTTAGTTGTTAAGGTGACTGTGTCTTGAAAACAGCATTAATATGTTGATATATGTGAATAGATTTCCTGATACATTATTTTGAAGATAAATTACTAAGACTTATTTTTAAGAGCAGTTTCAGGTGCACAGTCAGATTGAGCAGAAAGTACAGTGTGTGCCCATAAACCACACAAACCCAAACACACAGCCTTGCTCATTTGTCTCATCATGCACCAGAGAGGTACATTTATAACAATGGATGGATGTGCACTGAAAATGTATGCTGGCACATACCCATCATTCCAGTATCCTATAGAATCACTTCACTATCTTAAAAATGCTCTGTGCTTTCCTTATTCGCCCCACCCTTCTCATTAATCTCTGGAAAACATTGATCTTTCCTACTCTCCATAGGTTTGCCTTTTCCTGAATATTATATAGCTGGATTCATACAGTGGGTATATTTATGAATGTTTAACAAATGAAAATTTCAAGCTAAATGGATGTAGTTATCCAAATAGTTATTTTTTTATCTGAGTTATTTGTTGTTGTTGTTGTTGTTGTTGTTGATCACCATGGGATATGATGACGTGTACCATACCAGCTGAAAGAGAAAGATTTTAATAGGCATTAGCCACATAAGTGAGAGGGTTGAGAAAAGTGTACCGTGTGGACCACCCTGCTCTATGATGTGGGAGCAGATACTCTCTAGTAATGCAAGGAGACAGTCTCAAGGACCTCTACTTCATGCAACTGGAATCACAAAATTTTTCCTACTCATCTTGCAATATGAAATGGGGCCAGAGAAAGTCTGTTTGCTATGTGTAGCTGTGCTGCAAAGTGTAGTATCTAGAGTATTTCATCTTAGATTAGCCAGTCTTCACTGAAGAGATAGACAATTTGTATTGTGTTACAGCAAAATATGCATACTCTCTTCTAACTGCTGCTAATGGGAGGAGTCCAGAAAACTCAGGCTAGTTAAGCTGAACATGGTTAGTTTATGTTTCTGCTTGCACTAACAACGTAATTTTCTGTCAGTCTGATGGGGTTTGGTTAGGATTATGTTCATTGTACATAGCAGTGCACAGGAATTTTTGATACATCCCATTTATCTGTGTGTGAGCTTGATATATTTAAAAAGAGAAAGTTAATGTTCTTATGTATTAATGGATTTTCAAACATATGATTAATATTTGCTCTATTTTTGTCTTCAGGTGTGGCCCCAAAGTTATATTTTCAAACAATGTAATAGTCCAGTACTTTGAAAGTCCTATATTCTTATTGTTTTAAATTGTATTTTACTTTTTTTTTTTAATAGTCACTGATGTCTCTGAAGAAGACTCTTCAAGCAGGTAGGATTTTATGGATTTTTAAAAATTATATGCTCACTGATACAATGCAGAGAAAGGACACTAACATGTCTAGCATGCTCTACTATGGGCTATACCCTATGCTATGAATTAGCCTGTGTTTTAGAGTTATCACTATAGTGTGGCAAAGTAGCTGTGCTAATGTAATCTACATTTTATCAATGAGGCAACTGTGAATCAGGGAAGCGGTTGAATTGACCCATGATTCCATAGTGAGCTAGAGGATGAGCCATGATTTGACTACCAACCATTTGGCTTCCAAATTATTCCGTTGTCCCTCAACATACACTGATAAGTTCTTCTGTAGCTTTGCTATGGAGATAAAGATGCCAAATAGTTAATCGTAGAAAGTCAAATCTGATTGTATGTGAATTCTGATTTAGAGTTTTCCTTAGAAGCCCAGTTAGTCTAAGCAGTGATCTTACTCTCCTTGACAAATGTAGTGATAAATAGGACCTTGTTCTTCCCACCAAAGCTTTTAGGACACATTTGAGTTAGCTATGGCCACAGAACCAAAGATTTTACCTAAAAAATGCCTATACTGGCAAGTGTTTTTTAGGTAAAATGATATATATTCTACTTGGGAAGAATTGTTTATTTGTGAGTAAATAATATCTATGTTATATCCATTACATTAATAGATTTCTCTATGTACTAATTTCCCAGTCTGGCTTGCCCCTAAGACTGGTATCTTTGCCTACTTGTATGAAGGTTTTTTTTTTCTTTCTTTTCTTTTCCCTTAGAAGTCCTTTGTTCATCTTCCATTGCCTCCTTGATTCTTTTACTGTCTTCTTTACTTTTTCTGGCATTTGGGTTATTTTATTTGCTCTTCTGGAATCTCTGATGCTCTCCATTCTTCTGTAGACAGAATTAAAGGCAAGTAGAATTTCATAAGTTGATAGACGCTTACCAATTAATTAATCAACACATCCTCTACTTCAACCTGTGTTTACCACCTTGGCCATGTTATGGTTCCTTATTTAAATGTTCCCCTACTTCAGATTTGTGACCACAGCATAGTGAGTTATCAATACCCAAGTGAGATAAGAGGTGGCCTTTTCCTTCTTCACTTTAGCCTTGGAGGTAATTTATACAGAGGAACACATCAGCATTTAAATGGTCAATTCTAGACAGAGAAACAGGGTATTAATGTAGGGAGTATATCAACTTAGCTATTTCATTCACATAACTGAAGTTGCTGAAGGTTAAATGACGTCTGTGTTATATAGATAGCCCCTATGTTTGCAAATATAGTCATGCTTCTATTTAGTAATGTAATGATGAGTTTTCTCAAGTTTACTACAAGTGGACTACAGAAGAATATGCTTTTGTTAGTGATTTTATTTTATATATATATATATATATTTTTTTTAAATAAATCTTTATTGTTCAAATTATTACAAATGTTCCTCTTCTTCCCCCCTGCCCCCCCTCCCAATTGCTCCCCTCCACCAGGTTCCCACCCCACCCTCTGCCCTTTCCCCATCCCCCATTGTCCTCATCCATAGGTGCACAGTGAATGTTCAGGCTCTTCCCACATCCACCACTCTCCTTTTCCCTGAGAATCGTCAGTCCACTCCCCTTCCATACCTCTGATTCTATTATATTCACTAGTTGATATTGTTCATTAGGTTTTTTAATTCCCTTGGCTTTTTTTTTTTAATATATATTTTATTGATTTTTTTACAGAGAGGAAGGGAGAGAGAGATAGAGAGCTAGAAATGTCAATGAGAGAGAAACATCGACCAGCTGCCTCTTGCACACCTCCTATTGGGGATGTGCCTGCAACCAATGTACATGCCCTTGACCGGAATCGAACCTGGGACCTTTCAGTCCGCAGACCGACGCTCTACCACTGAGCCAAACCGGCTTCGGCTTAATTCCCTTGGCTTTTAGTTTCACTTGTTGATAGTTTCATTTAAACAAATATATTTTATTGATTTCTTACAGAGAGGAAGGGAGAGAGATAGAGAGCTAGAAACGTCGATGAGAGAGAAACATCGACCAGCTGCCTCTTGCACACCCCCTACCGGGGATGTGCCCACAACCAATGTACATGCCCCTGACCAGAATCGAACCTGGGATCTTTCAGTCTGCAGACCGACGCTCTACTACTGAGCCAAACTGGTTTCGGCAGTTTCATATTTGTTGATCATAATTTTTTATCTTTATCTTCTTCCTCTTTCTAAAGAACCCCCTTCAACAATTCATATAATTCTGGTTTGGCGGTGATGAACTCCTTTAGCTTTTTTTTAATTTGTGAAGCTCTTTATCTGGCCTTCGATTCTGAGTGATAGCTTTACTGGGTAGAGTATTTTTGGCTGTAGGTTCTTACTATTCATCACCTTGAATATTTCTTGCCATTCCCATCTGGCCTGCATGGTTTCTGTTGAGAAATCAGCTGACAATCGTATGGGTGCTCCTTTATAGGTAACTACCTGCTTTTCTCTTGCTGCTTTTAATATTCTCTCTTTGTCTTTTGCTCTTGGAATTTTAATTATGATGTGTCTTGGTGTGGTCTTCTTTGGATTCCTTTTGTTTGTGGTTCTGTGAGCTTCCTGGACTTGTAAGTCTATTTCTTTCACCAGGTGGGGGAAGTTTTCTGTCACTATTTCTTCCAGGATTCTTTTGGTATCTTGATCACTCTCTTCTTCTGGTACCCCCATAATTCTGATGTTGGTTCATTTGAAATTGTCCCAGAGGTTTCTTACACTATCTTCAACTTTCTGGATTCTCTTATCTTCTTGCTTCTGTGGAGGAGGGTCCTCTGGCTCTTTGTGTTCCAAATCTTTGACTTGATTCTTTTGATCTTCCATTCTGTTTTTAGGACTCTGTATAATATTTTTTATTTCAGACAATGTAATCTTTATTTCTAGTTGATCCCTTATCATATCCTCATAGGTCTCATTTATTTTATCGGCCTTTTCTAGGAAATTCTTGAAAAACCTTATAAGCGTGGTTTTGAACTCTATATCCAGTCGCTTTTTGTCCTCCATTTCTTAATTTCTGATCTGTTTCCTTTTCTTGGCATTTTCATAGCTTTCCTTAGTTGGTAGGGTGGCTTTGTGTGCTAAGGTGTCCTATATGGTTCAGTGGGTCAGCCTCCCAGTTACCTGAGGTGGACAGTCTTGGTGTAGCCCTTTGTGGGCTGTGTGTGCAGTCTCGTTATTAAGCCTTGCTTGTTGTTGGCATCACTGGGAAGCGTTGATCTCCAAGCCAATTGGCTATGAGGATCAGAAGTGTCTCAGCTAGGAGGGTTTCTATATTCTGCTTGAGTGGGGTGGAGTCTCAGGGTGGCACAGCCAAACTTTGGTGAATCCCAAAGATTGGTTGCAGGCATGTGCACCTCTTTGGTATAGGCGCAGACAAGCTTCGGCTTCCTGTCTGTTCCTCCCTAGGAGAGTCCTATTCGCGGTGAACGGTGAATGAGAAAGCTAGCCACTGGAAGGGTTTCTGTGCTCCACTTGGATGGGGCGGAGTCTCAGGGTGGTGCAGACAAGCTTTATTCAGCCCCTCCCTACGAGGGTCTGGTTTCTGAGTCCTGCAGTAATGGCCGCTGGCTTCACACACCTCCGACAGATCTCTGCCCACTGCCTGACAGTCTGGCCTCTCCCTGCCTGGGGCCTCTATCAGAGCTAGAGGTTCTGTTTTCCTCCCGAACAAGA
The DNA here is from genome assembly GCF_014108245.1 of Pipistrellus kuhlii. NCBI lineage: Eukaryota > Metazoa > Chordata > Mammalia > Chiroptera > Vespertilionidae > Pipistrellus > Pipistrellus kuhlii. Next base: position 1,832,275 of record NW_023425531.1, read on the forward strand.
AAGCCATCAGTGTATTAGCTGTCCACCCTTTCCGAGCGCAGGGAGTAAGCCAGCAGCGAACTCGGCCCGCCTCTCTGCGCTCCTCAAGCAAGCCAGCAGCAAAGTCTGGTGACCGCCTTTTCCTTTTTGTGCACGCAGTTCACAGCACCTTCACAGTTCCTGAGGTTCAGCGTGCCTTCTCTCTCCTTCCCAGTTGGTAGAGCCTCCTCTTAGCCAGCTGTCCAGTGCTTCAGGGAGATGTTTCTCCTGTTTTCCAGTTCTAAATTAAAATTTGTTGTGGTAGGCTGCATTCAGGTGTCTACCCTACGCTGCCATCTTGGTTTCTCTTGTTAGTGATTTTAATTGGTGTTTGTTTTAATATACAAGTTATCACTAAATGAGGTTTCAAATCATTTCACTGTTACTTTTTTGCGTGATAGGTTGGATATTTCATAGTTTGGGTCAGGAAGGTTGGGGATGCCATTCAATGTAGGTCATCATCCAGAGACCAAGGCTTAACTGGTTAGAAAGTGCAATGGGCCAGATTCTTTATCTCAAAACTTTTAAACTTTTAAGATTTTTGCCCATTTCCTTCCAATAGAACTCCTATGCACGGTATTAGAAATAAAGTCTCATCTCTGTTTTTTCTATGTAGTTACTTTTGGTTTTGAAATGTTCACTGTAGCAGAAAATTTGTAGTGTCGGGGGTATCTCCTATCTATTCCTCCTTGAATTCTTCAGGAATATAGAGGATTTTCGAAGTTCCAGGGAGACAATCTTCTTTTATGGGTGATATGGAGAGGTGGAAAAGGACATTCTAACTTTTCTGATATTTCCATTGATTCTATTGCTGCTGAATTGCCTTTAAAACCCATCATACAGTCATGATTGATCTTTGCTCCTTGGTTGGTCTTGCTGACTCAGATTCCTGAGTCTTCATGTTGATTCACACTTGGACTTCATAGAGCTTTTTAATTTTGTTTTTTAGCTTATATACATATGATTTACAGTAAATGCTTAACCATTATTCCAATTACCACCACCCTATTCTGACAGCTGGGCCTCCTGGCTCTACCTACCTAAGCAACCCCCTCCACACAGATCCATACTGGAAATCCTATGTGGAGCTTACTTTTTAGATCACATCTCATACTAATTACCTTTTGAGGTTCTTGGTTTTTTTGTTTTTCCTGCTAAAAACTGTTAGTTGGAAATATTTTGGACTGCTAAGGACATTCAAATAATGTTTCAGGAAAGTACCAGATATTCCTTTCTCCTTTGTTACCAGACCTGACCCCCAAGGTCACTTTCTATTCGGTGGAACACCTTTCTTTAGGGAGCAGAAGGTCCCACATCACTCTCCCAGAGCAGTAGGCACCAACTTGCCTGAGGTTCCATAATTGAGGTTGGCCCCTCAAGTGATCTCTTTGCCATAACAATGAAAGTTTCCCAAGCGACTTAAATTTACCTTAGGTTTCAGAGTATTTCAATTTATGCCTCACATAGAAGCCAGTCAACAGAAAGCTCTGAATCAAAAGTAGGTTATTGAGACTTAAAGAATGCTTGGGCTGTAACTCTGACTCATCAACACCCATATGTGACCAGTAGGTTTCTGCCAAGCTAATTGGGGTGGACAGAGAGATTGAGCATCATTTTCATAAAGATCTGCTGGATCAGAGTCTGAGGAGTTAGACAAGGAAGAGCAGTAGTGCAGTCCTGATCCTGGCTTCTATTAGTTTTCTGTTGTTTGTATGATTTGCTATTTAATACATAAAGAAGGGAGCATCGTGTTATCTGTCTTCAGGAGGTATTCTATTGGGTCGGCAGCTAAGTAATTGCGGATTTTTTAAAGAAAATCAAAGACAATTTTTTCATGGAACTAAATAACTTTATTCTGTAATGTATTGCCCATTTTGATCAATGACCTTTTGCCATCTTTCAGGCAGCATCATAATCCCACGTTCAAAAAACTTCTGGTTTTTATTAGCAAAAAACTGAATCAGGTACGATTTGACATCATCATCATTATTGAAATTTTTACCATTCAAGGAGTTTTGTAAAGATCGAAACAAAAAGTAATCAGATGGTGAAAGGTCAGGACTATATGGTGGATGTGGCAAAACATCCCAACCAAGCTCCATTAATTTTTGCCGAGTGACCAAAGATGTGTGTGGCCTTGCATTGTCATGATGGAATACAACACCTTTTCGATTTGTCAATTCGGGCGGCTTTTCTTCAACTGCATTGTTTAATTTCGTTAGTTGTTCAATGTAGACATCAGAATTGATCGTTCGGTTGGGTGGTAAGAGTTCAAAGTAGACAATTCCTTTGTAATCCCACCAAACTGATAACAAAACCTTCTTTTGATGAATATCAGCTTTTGATGTTGTTTGAGTTGGTTCACCTGGCCTGCTCCACGATCTTTTCCGCTTGATATTGTTGTAAACAACCCATTTTTCATTGCCAGTTATCAGTCGTTTTAAAAATGGATCATTTTCATTACGTTTCTTTAGCAAATCGCAGCTGCTAATGCGTTGCGTTAACTGTGATTCTTTCAGTTCGTGAGGAACCCATGTATCAAGTTTTTGAACATAGCCAAGTTGTTTTAAGTGATTTTCAATGCATGTATGTGATACATGAAGCTTCTCTGCAATCTCACGTGTTGTACTGTGACAGTCCGAATTGATTATTGCTTTGATTAGGGCGTCATCAACTTCAACTGGACGACCAGAGCATTTTTCATCTTTGAGTGAAAAATCACCAGAACGAAATTTGGCAAACCAATTTTGACACTGCCGTTCTTTTAAGGCTTTGTCACCATAAACAGCACATAACTTTTTATGAGCTTGCGATGCGTTTTTCCCTTTGCGGAAATAAAAAAGCAAAATATGACGAAAATGTTCCTTTTGATTTTCCATTTTTCAACGAACGCCAAGCGAAAACTACAAAACAGATCAAAAAACTTTTTTTACTGATTAACAGCTGAATAGCCAACTATCAAATAACAAAATGTGTTTTACATTTGTACTACGTCTGCAAACCTAAAAATTCAACTGAAGCCATATATGTGTGGAACCCGCAATTACTTATTTGCCGACCCAATATTTGTACATACATTTAGTTGCCAGTTACATAGTAGCTGAGTTACCCTGGAATAGAAACCAAAATGTAAGTACAGGTAATAACCAAAATTCATAACATTTCCAGAAAATTGCAACATTTGAATATGGGAATTTTATTTATTTGGGAATGCAAAATAATTTCAAGAAATAAATGTCACCATGAGATTTTTTTCTTTGATTTATAGTTTTCTGAGTGTATCATTTTAAAATTTCTTTATTGATCAATTTATTACATATATCTTTTTGCTGTATCGTTTCCATTAATCTTCCTAATCAAGTTCTAAAATAAGGCAGTAAATTTCTTATTTTGTGGAGGAGAACTAAGCCAAAGATGAATGACTTGTTTGAGAACAAATAGCTGTTGGTTATAGAACTAGGGTGTCTGAGTTCTAGAAACTTGTGATTATGTCAAACTAACCAATGAGTTTCATGAATTATACTGCTCTCAAATCATGAAGGTTACATTTTAAAAACATTTTTGTACTTCATAAAACAGTTGTAGAAGTTACAAATTTAAAGAATATGGTATCAGAGCAACTAGGTCAGGAGTGGCAGTGACCAGACCCAAAGCAGCTGGTTGTGGAACGAACCAGAGCAACAGAGGCCAGGCCCAAAGCAGCCAGGCCCGGAACAGCTCGCTTCTCGCCTGCCCCTGTCCCACGGCTGCCTCTCAGACATGGCTGGAAACTTTTGGGGGAACTTGAGGGTCTGCTGAATCAAGTGATGAAGGCTTAGATCTGGATGTGTTGAGTTAGTATAGTGCTCAGGTGTTGATCTGTGAGTGCCTTGGGTGGGGCCTGGATGAGGCTGGTTGACCTATTTGGAAATGTCTTTTGAGTGAAGTATATCATTGGGCATGTGGTGGTATTATTGATATGAGAAAATGCTAAGTAACTGATTTACTATCTGGAAAGGGATTTACTATCGGGGAAAGGGAGGGAGGAAGAGACTGAACATAAACTGTGCACCTATGGATGAGGACAATGGGGGATAGGGAGGGGGCGGAGGGTGGGGTGGGAACCTGGTGGAGGGGGGAAGAAATGAGGAACTTTTGTAATAATATGAACAATAAAGATTGATTTTAAAAAAATAAAGAATATGGTATCATTAACATTGTAATATTAGCTATGAAATATCCTAAAATTTACTATATTTGGAAAATATTTTAATATTAATATTAAGAAAGTAATGTTATTTATCACCATTTTTGTACACAGCAAGCAACAGCTAACTTCTAAATATAAACAAGAAAGAAGACCCCAAAAATCTGAAAGTAGAACTCCTGGTAAGACTTCTGATAGTGTATTACTATTAGTGCTCCTATCTTAGATGAAATAAAAGTAAGAAAGTTTGATAATGAAAGAGCAGTGAAAAAATACCAAACAATGTGTCAGTTGCATGCATAGTTTTTTATTTTATTTTAAATCTCTCTCTTAATAGCATAGTACTCAGTATTAATAATGAAGTTAAATTCTGGTACAATATCATTTGAAAAGAAATTCGTTTATTTAGTTCTGATCCCTAAAATCCCATAATATATCTTGACGTAAAAAATAAAAGTATGTTAGGATGGTGTGTGTTTCCTGTGTATTCAAATTATATCAAATTAGACATGTTCTAAAGAAGATTATTTTGTTAATTTTTCACTGTGAATGGATTATATTTCTTGAGCACCTGTTATTACATAGAGATTTGTCTCACTAAAAAAGGACCTACAACTAGGAACTCAACAATACATTCCTGATAGCACAAGCAAATGGCAGACAAGAAGAACTACACCACTTA